>NC_138548.1:233062479-234509895 GCF_964273705.1 Natrix helvetica | reverse complement strand
CTGAAATGCCGATATTTAAACCTGTCGAACAACGTATTACCAGATCCACGACTAGACAAATGTTAGAATCTCACAAGCGCGTCGACCCTCAAACACAATGTGCTAAGAAAGAAGCTAAGAAGCAAACCGGAGCCATGGGAGGAGCAGGGCCGAAGATTGGTCTTGTGGAGAGAGATCTTCAGCAAATGCTTTCAGCGCTCCAGACCAGATCTAAAGATGCTTAAGCTATTATCTTGGAACGTGAATGGAATGAACTCCCCACAAAAAAGGAAAAAAATATTTTATTATTTGAAGCAATTTAATAATGATGTTGTTTGCCTTCAAGAGACTCATATTAGGCTGCAAGACCAGAAGTACTTAGTGAATTCAGAACTGGGAACATTTTATGCTGCCTCTGATTTGGTAAAGAAAAATGGTGTGGTGATATATATAAATAAAAGATTTTCAACTAAAGTTATAGAGGCAGATGACGCTGGTAGATATATAGCAATTCAATTTGATACAGACTTCGGTTCCATTTTGGTGCTAGGAATATATGCTCCTAACCAATGCCAAGAAAGTTTTTATAAGATGCTCCATTTAAAAATTTTAGACTGGAACTTTAAGAGTATTCTAATAATGGGAGATTGGAATGGAGTGATTTCTCCAAAGATAGACAAGAGTACAAAGACGAAATTCACTACCAAATTACCAAAGGCTTTTTTTGATTTACAAGACGATTTGAAATTAAAAGATGTCTGGAGGACGCAACATCTAAATGAGATGGATTTTTCTTTCTATTCAGATAGACATAAATCCTTTTCAAGGATTGATTTCTTTTTGTTAACACCGGATCTACTTCCTAAAGCCAAGAAATCCAAGATTTTCGCCAGGTCACTTAGCGATCATAGTCCGGTGTGGTTACAAATTGAATTAGGGATGAGGCCAAGAAGGTCTTGGAGAGTAAATGAAAATTTATTTAGATATGAAAAAAATGTTGATGAACTTAAAAAACACATGAAGGAATTTTTCAGTTTTAATATGAATAAGGGCACTCCCATTGAAATAGTTTGGGATGCAAGTAAAGCTTATATGCATGGGGTCCTGATACATATGAACTTTAAACACAAACAAATTAGACAGAAAAGGAGAATGGAATTGGAAGATGAAATAAAACTCAAAGAACAGCTGCTTATAATAAACCCGAATGACCAGGCGCTCCAGATGGCGCTAAAGCTGTTGAAAGATCAATTACAGATGCTTATAGCAGAACAAACAGCAACCATTTGCAATTTGCTAAACATAACACCTTTGCCAACGCTAATAAACCTGGTAGATGGTTAGCATATACTTTGAGAAGGAATATGAATGACAGAATTATTGATAAAATTGAGTTTCGAGGGAAGATGGTATATCAACAAGAGTTGATTAAAAAATCATTTGTGGACTATTATACTAAGCTATATGAACAGGATAATATACAGAACAAGTTAATAGATGATTTTTTGGAAGGAAAAAGGGTTGCAAAAATTTCTGTGCTTCAAAAGGCAAATTTGGAACGTCTTATAACCGCTGATGAGATCACTTTAGTTATAAATCAACTTAAATTAGCTAAGGCTCCAGGGACTGATGGTTTGACTGCAATGTATTATAAAACTTTACAACTGGAAATGATTGAATATCTTACACAACTATTTTGTAATATACAACAAGGAGGTAAAATACCTCCCTCATGGAAAGCGGCTTTTATCTCATTGATACCTAAAGATAAAGAGGGCCCTAAGAAACCAGAGGATTACAGGCCGATATCTCTTCTGAACACAGATTATAAAATATTTGCTAAAGTATTAGCCAACAGATTGATGCCGGTTATTCAAGAGATTATTCATCATGATCAAGCAGGATTTATTGAAGGCAGACATATGAAGGAGAATGTAAGGCAACTCATAGATTTAATTGACTATCTTGATAAGAATAAGCAGATCTCAGCAGTGCTGGTTTTCTTGGATGCAGAGAAGGCCTTCGATCGAGTGAATTGGAACTTTCTAACCAAGACTTTGGAAAAGATGGATATGGGACCACGATTGCGGCAGGCGATTGGAGCAATTTATCAGCAACAAAATGCACAACTTATTATTAATGGAAATTTGTCAACAACTTTCGAGATACAAAAAGGCACAAGACAAGGTTGCCCATTATCCCCATTGTTATTTATTTTAACTTTGGAAGTCTTGTTGAACGCAATTCGGGACTCAAAATCCTTAGATGGCATAGCTATCAGGCAAAAGGAATACAGAACTAGAGCATTCGCCGATGATCTGGTTGTTACCCTTTCACATCCTTTGAAATCAATAATCCAGATGAAAAATATCATAATAGAATTTGGCATGGTGTCTGGGTTTAGACTAAATCAAAACAAAACGAAAATGATGGTTAAAAACATGACAGAGACTCAAAGAAAGAGACTTGTAAGTTTAGCAGGTTTTGAAATAGTTTCTAAAGTTAAATATTTAGGAATACAAATTTCAGAATCAAACACAAAACTTTTCTCAAATAACTATGAAGTGTTGTGGCAAAAGATACAGAAAGATCTTGAAGCGTGGAAAAAGTTACAATTGTCTTTGCTTGGAAGGATCTCAGCAATTAAAATGAACATTCTACCTAGATCTATCTTTCTATTCCAGATGATTCCGGTGCTCAAGTCAGATAAAACCTTGTTAAATTGGCAAACAACATTAAATAAATTTGTTTGGAAGGAGAAAAAACCGAGAGTAAAGATGAAGATTATGCAAGATACACGTGAAAGAGGCGGCCTCAGACTCCCAAACCTTCGATTGTATTATGAAGCTGCGGTATTAACGCATGTAGCAGATTGGTTCGGGAAAACAAAAATGGAATTGCTCAATATAGAAGGCCATGATCTTGTTCTGGGATGGCATGCATATCTTTTTTATGAAGACAGGGTGGATAAAGTGTTCAACAACCATGTTCTCCGTAGTGCCTTGATGAGAATATGGAAGAAGCACCGGCCCAATTGGGATTATAAAATACCGCTTTGGTTGGATCTTGCAGACACCATGGGGATTATGAATATTAAGTCACTCGGGGGTTGTTTATATAAAGATGTGCTTATTGCTGATGGGGGCGAATGGAAGTTAAAAACTTTGGAACAGCTGTTGGAAGAAGGAATTACTTTAAATTGGTTACATTACATACAGCTTCAGAAGAGATGGGAAGAAGATCGCAGGGTCGGCTTTATGGATAAAGAAGTGGAACTGATTAAGCAGATAAAAGAGACTGGTCCAAAACAAGTTAAAAGAATATATAATGTACTGTTAGAAAGAGACTCAGAAAGTGAATTGGTTAAGGATTGTATGATTAAATGGGCTCAGAATTTTGGTGAAGTGGTTATGTTGGAAACGTGGGAAAAAATATGGGTTCAGAATGTTAAATTTACACAGTCACAGAATTTAAGGGAGAATTTTTATAAAATGTTTTACAGATGGTATTTAGATCCTAAAAAAATATCATGCATGTACCCAAATGTTCAACCAAAATGTTGGAGATGCGGGTGTCTAGATGCTACCTTTTTTCATGTATGGTGGACTTGTAACAAGGTTAAAGCTTTTTGGATAAAAATATGGTGGGTTATGCAGAATGTATTTAAGAAAAGAATACAATTCACTCCACAAATGTTTTTATTGGGTCAGCTAGGTTGTTGATTGCGCAACATTGGAAAAAAGATTTTTTGCCGACAATTGATCAATGGATTCAGAAGGTGGCGGGGTTCGCTGAAATGGCAAAAATTTCAGCTTTCTTAAAAGCTCAGAAACAGGAGGATTACACACAGGAATGGGCAAAATGGATTGATTATATACAGAATAAATACCAGACTAGGAGTTATTATCTAGCCTTTAGGTAAGAATGTTTAGACCGATAGATGATCAGAGTAAATAGTATATGGGATGTTTGGAATTGTTAGAGTGGTATACAGCGGAAGTCAGGGGGGTGGGTTTGTGTGGGACGTGGGGGAGGGTTAGGGTGGAGGGTGGGGCAATATATATGTATGAATAAATTAGAAGATGGGACTAATGAAACATTGTTAGGCTAGGAGAAATTTATATTAAGAGTTATAGATGTTAAATTAGCTTAGAAAATGATCAATGTGTTATTATTAATTTAAGAGTAATTTATATAGTTTTTGTTGGGAGGAGAGGGGTTATGAGTAATCTATTTTAAGATGGGGGGAGGGGAGGGGGTAAAGTGTTTGGTATAATATTTGAATGTGAATTTTTGCGGGGGGGTTGGGGTGGTATAGCATTTGTATGAGATTTATATTGTGTGGAGGGGGGGTGAAAAGGGGGAAAATTTGTTTGTACAAAACTCTTTTAATAAATAAATAAAAAATAAAAAAAAAAGATTCATCCCCGTCGGCTCGCCCGAATCTATCGAGTCAGAGTCCAAGCCTGTCTGGATCTGAGCGATTTTATCCTGCAGATACTGAACAAATTCTTCAGCCCTACCCTGCAAGGGGTCTTCCCCAGTTCCTTGGTTAAGTAAGGAGTGGGTCACCCTAAACAGGGCGGCTGGGCGGTTATCTGCGGACGCGATAAGAGCGGAGAAATATTGCCGTTTTGCCGCTTCTATCGCCACTAAGTAGGATTTAATATGAATTCTTACTAGTGTTCGATCAGATTCGGACCGGCTGGCCCTCCAGCCACTCTCTAGGCGTCTTTTTGCATGACCATATAGAAAGCTAGGAGTGTTATCTACCTCGTTCATTCTGATTCTTGTGATTCCATTAATTTTTTCTTCTTCCTCCAGGAAAGAGATAGAACTAGCAAGTTCAGGTTGAGCAAGGGAGCTTACAATCTCCAGCAGCATCCCAGGCTGCAAAATCATGTTCTGTCATTGCCTGAATGCCTACCATCTGACTCCTCTGTTAAGAATGGCTCCTGTTCAGAGGTGGTATTCAGCCGGTTCTGACCGGTTCTACTGAACCGGTAGTGGAAATTTTAAGTAGTTTGGGGAATTGGCAAATATCACCTCTGGCTGGCCCCACCCCATCTATTCGCTGCCTCCCGAGTCCCAGCTGATCGGCTGGGTCTTCTTTTGTTGCCCTGCACAGGAGAACGGAGCTGGAAATCAGGTTAGGGGAGTGGGGAGGGAATGGGGATTTTGCAGTATCCTTCCCCTACCATGCTCACCAAGCCACGCCCACAGAACTGGTAGTAAAAAAAATTAAATCCCATCACTGCTCCTGTTGGCATGCTTGATGTTGTGAATTGGGATAATCTAGTTACTATCCAGATCCATGATGAGAATCCAATGGGCAGTTAAGATAGAGAAAGACCTGGAATCAGGGCAGACTGAGACAGGCCACCTGGGGTTGAAATAGGAGGTACAGATGTGTGGGGTATGGACACATTCAAAAACGCTATACATAATAAGTACTACATTAAACGAATGTTGTAAAGAATGCATAGACTACATGGCAAATGAAAATACATCTCAGTAATTGGTAGATTGTATTAGAGTTACTTTATTTTGATTGAACTCAATGCCTGAGTGAAATATCAGAGGCTACGTCAGACCTTCTTGAAGCAAAGCTGAGAAAACTGGATGAAGAGGGCTTCCTACCTCTGTGCCAATCAAACTGCAGGGGGTTGCCTAGAAAACAAATTAAAGCCCAGCAGGCCAGCAATAATGTTTCAAGTAAAAGAAGCCTGAAAACACTAGTTTGCAACTTAGAGCATGACAATGCAGGCTGAATACAGACAATACATAGGCCAATACATAGGTTGCATTCATAAGGGGACCACCGGGGGCAAGAAGACATCATCCAGTCTTGCCCTTCAGAAATAGCTGATGATCCCTTATCAGGCAATCAGATGAACCCCTTGAATTCAATCTTTTTCGTCTCTTGGCCCAACACTTATTATTTCTCTTTGCTGCTTTGTGTTTTCTAACTACTAATTTACAAACATGTTTGGAGTTTGTGTTTTTGAGGTTCTGATGACATATCATTCATTACAGCTGTGACAATAAAATAATCAACTTTTATTTACAATCGGACACCAAGAACTAATGCCATCCAATAAAACAATGTAAGGAATTACAATAATAGAAGTTTAATAACAAGTTCCTTTTCTTCTGTTTGATTGTGTCTGGTTCTCAGAGACTGCCTGGGCGAGTCTCCCCAGTTTTCTTGGCAAGGTTTTTCAGAAAATAGTTTGCCATTGATTCCTTCCTAGGGCAGAGAGAACGTGACTAACTCAAGGTCACCTAGCCTGGTGCCTTAACCACTACATCAAACTGGCTCTCTACTAACAAATATAAAATGCTGAAAAAGCCTGAAGCAAAAGCAATTAGCGGCACTTCCGATCTTAGATCCAGCGCCTTATAATAGCAATTAGAACAGAACAAAACCTGGCAGTTTTCCTAGAAACATCTATAAACTGATCCATGAATAAAAAATGCATAATCTCCTCTACAGAACAAGCCATGTATTTAAATTACCACCACCAGGAGTGGTACAGAAGGGAAGGATAACAAAGATGTGTGAGTCTTAATAGGTGTGTTCTCCCCTTAGCAGCATTTATTACAGACTGCCTACTCCCCAATCTTCCCACAGCCTTCTCCTTTCAGTTGTCATCCCCAATAATAAACAAGGCATATATATATATACCTGTTTCTTAAATCTACTAAAATAATTATGTTAAATTGAAGGGTTTTTTTTTTATCTGAAAGAAGACAGCATTTTTCATCTTTAAAACTGCTGCTACCTCCCTGGTTAGTGGGGACAAAATAAGATGATTGCTGTCAGTATCAATCCTACACTCACACTAGGCAGATTCATTCCTTGGAGTGTAGTCCTCTTATAGAAGTGTCATATATTTTGCATTAGTGAGTAAAATCTTTGGCCAGTCTTTAAAACGTTCGTGATTTATTGAACTTCCAAATAGATCCTTACATGTTACAATCAGGAACAAGTTTAATCCTATGGCAGTTACCCTAGGGCAGTGGTGGGCAACCTTTTTTTTCAACTGAGCCAAATCTCACCAAAACCACGATTGAAATTTATTTTGAGAGCCACATTTTTAAAACCGAAAATACATAGGATGGTACACTGTTTTTAGTTTCAATAAACTCTGGCATTTGAAGCATGCAAGTCTTAAAGCTGTCAAGTTACAAGATCCTTGCATCCCTAACCCTTTAGGAAAAAAACCCCAAGGGGTCTTCAAACCTGACAGCTTTAAGACTTGTGGACTTCAACTCCCAGAATTCTGAGAATTGAAGTCCACCAAGGGCATCAATCATATTAGCCCAGGGATCTGCAAAATTGGCTCTTAAGACTGGTGGACTTCAACTCCCAGAATTCTGAGAGTTGAAGTCCACCAAGGGCATCAATCATATTAGCCCAGGCAGGGATCTGCAAAATTGGCTCTTAAGACTGGTGGACTTCAACTCCCAGAATTCTGAGAATTGAAGTCCACCAGTCTTAAAACAGCCAACTTTGCAGACCTCTGTGTTAGCCCAAAGCCTGGCGCTGGGCAGGCCTTGCTCCCCCATTGGTGGAGCCCCAGGAAGCGAGGAGGGAGAAAAAGAGACGGAGGCCAAGGAGCTTCTCCCCCCCCCCAAAAAAATCTTATCAGGGAGCCGGCGGGCAGTAGCAAATTAGCTGATCACACAGCGTGATCGGCTAATTTGCTACTGCCCGCCCGGCTCCCCGGTTAGATTTTTGCTGGGAGGAGGCGGGGGGGAAGCTCCTTAGCCTCCGTTTCTTTTTCTGCCTCCTCGCTTCTCGTCCCCGCCCGACTTCAGGATCCTCCCTAATCATTGTGGGTCGAAAAGAAAAAAGGGAAAGAGGCGCTTGTTTTGAAGTGCCCAAGAGGAGGGAGGGGAGCGGGCGCCCGGCACACAGAAGAGCCACATTAAAGTGTGTAAAGAGCTGCATGTGGCTCGCGAGCCGCAGCTTGCCGACCACTGCCCTAGGGGACATCAGTACATTCTCAGAGAGTAGATTTTCATACTTTCTTTTACTAAGCACAAAATCTTGCTAAAGAACAGGATTGTTATTTCTAATATGTAGAAGTTTATCCAATTTTTGTTAAAATCTTGGGTGATAACCTTTTTGTGTTTCAACTAGCACAGGGGTGTCAAACTTGCACCTGCGGGCCGGATGCATCACACACTGGCCACGCCCACCCTCAGTTTAGCAAAGGGGGGAAAGTTGCGATTTGTCACGTGTCAACCATGCACATTACGAGTTTGACACCCCTGATGTAGCAATTTAAAGTCACTTCACCCAAAAGTTGGCCTAGAAGATAAAGAATGCCCAGGCTCATGTTAGTCCCCAGCAAGGAACTGCAAACAGTATGATCACATTATTAGATCAACACAGTTGAGTTTTAACGTATTAAGTTACTTACGTGACTACATTCCCTACTATCATTGCTGGTGGAAAATATTATGAATAAATAAATGAACTGAATGAATACTTTGAGATCTTAGACCACAATAAATATTATACATCGTTCTCTACTTACAACAATTCACTTAGTGACCAAGGTTACAACAACACTGAAAAAACTGACATGACTGTTTTTTACACTTATGACTTTTGCAGTATCCCCAAGGTCACATAATCAATATTTGGATGCTTGGCAACTGACTCATATGTATAATGGTTGCAAAGTCCTGAGGTCATGTGAAGACCGTTTGACAAGCAAGGTAAACAGGAAAGCCAGGTTCATTTAGCAACCGTGTTACTAACTTAACAGCTGCAATGATTCACTTAAACAACTGTGGTAAGAAAGGTCATAAAAGGAAACAAAACTCATTTAACAACTGTCTTGCTTACCAACAGAAATTGTGGGCTAAATTGTAAGTTAAAGATTATCTGCAGTGGAGCACTTATATTATTAGCAATTGTTTTCAAAGTTTCAAGTTTATAATGGGACCTACTAAATAAAAAAAAATTGAAGACACTTAAGAAGGCTTCATTCATTCATTCATTCATTCATTCATTCATTCATTCATTCATTCATTCATTCAATTTCTATACCTGTCCAACTGAAACAAATGACTCTGAGAGGCTTACAAGTTACTCTTATCATACAACACAATATGGGGATATGTCATTCTGGAGGTGATTAATGGACTAAGATAAGGCCTACCTCCTCCATTTGTGAATCTTACAATACAATACAATACAATACAATACAATACAATACAATACAATAGTAGAGTTGGAAGGGACCTTGGAGGTCTTCTAGTCCAACCCCCTGCCTAGGCAGGAAACTCTATACCATTCCAGACAAATGGCTACCAACATCTTCTTAAAGACTTCCAGTGTAGGGGCATTCACAACTTCTGGAGGCAAGCTGTTCCACTGATTAATTGTTCTAACTGTCAGGAAGTTTCTCCTCAGTTCTAAGTTGCTTCTCTCCTTGATTAGTTGCCACCCATTGCTTCTTGTTCTGTCCTCATGTGCCTTGGAGAATAGCTTGACTCCCTCTTCTTTGTGGCAACCCCTGAGATATTGGAACACTGCTATCATGTCTCCCCTAGTCCTTCTTTCTCTTAAGCTAGACATACCTAGTTCCTGCAACCGTTCTTCATATGTTTTAGTCTCCAGTCCCCTAATCATCTTTGTTGCTCTTCTCTGCACTCTTTCTACAGTCTCCACATCTTTTTTACATCGTGGCGACCAGAACTGAATGCAGTATTCCAAGTGTGGCCACACCAAGGCATTATAAAGCAGCATCAACACTTCACGTGATCTTGATTCTATCCCTCTGTTGATGCAGCCTAGGACTGTGTTGGCTTTTTTGGCAGCTGCTGCACACTGCTGGCTCATATTTAAATGGTTGTCCACTAGAACTCCAAGATCCCTCTCACAGTTACTACTATTGAGCACGGTACCACCTATACTGTACCTGTGCATTCCGTTTTTGTTATTTATTTATTTATTTATTTATTTATTTATTTATTTATTTTTATTTTATTTGATTTCTAGACCGCCCCCTCTCCCCGAAGGGACTCGGGGCGGTGTACAGGTACCAAATTAAAAACCATACAAATAATAATAAATATAATTAAAATCGGATTAAACTTTAAACCGCTGTACAAGTTTATAAAAATTAAAAACCTAGCCTTAAGACCAACCCGTGAAATTTAAAAATACAGACTGAGGTGGGAGAGCTGGAATTAGGCCAGGCCGGCTAGATTAAACAGGTGGGTTTTGAGCTTCTTGCAGAAGGAGCGGAGGTCCGTGGTTGTTCTAATATCAGGGGGAAGGTCATTCCAGAGGGTCGGGCCCATCACAGAGAAGGCCCTTCCCCTGAGCGTCGCCCGCTGGCACAGCCTAGTGGACGGCACCTGGAGGAGTCCCTCTCTGTGTGAGCGGATCGGCCGAAGGGATGTGTGGGGCAGGATACGATCCCGCAAATAACTAGGTCCTGTGCCATGGAGCGCTTTGAAGATGATAATCAGCACCTTGAAACGCACCTGAAAAGCTACAGGTAACTAGTGCAGCCCGCGCAGGAGAGGTGTTACGTGGGAGTATCTAGCGACTCCCGAAACTTCCCGCGCGGCTGCATTCTGAACCAACTGCAGTCCTCGGGTGCATCTCAAGGGGAGCCCCATGTAGACACCGTTACAGTAGTCTAGCCGGGACGTCACAAGCGCATGCGTGACTGTGCGAAGGGCATTCCGGTCCAATAGGGGATGCAATTGGTGCACCAGGCGAACCTGGTGAAACGCCCCCCTTGCCACGGCTGTCACATGGTCGTCCATTGACAGCCGGGCATCTAGAAGGACGCCCAAATTGCATACCCGATCCACGGGGGCCAGATGTTCGCCCCCAATGGCCAGTGATGGAATCAGTTGGTTGAACCGGGGTGCCGGTAGCCACAGCCACTCCGTCTTGGATGGGTTGAGCTTGAGTCTGTTACTTCCCATCCAGATCCATACGGCTTCCAGACACCGGGACATCACTTTGACGGCATCGTTGGGGTGGTTTGGGGTAGAGATGTACAGCTGGGTATCATCCGCGTACAGATGGTAATCTACCCCGAATCCACGAATGATCTCGCCCAGCGGCTTCATATATGTGTTGAACAGGAGAGGGGAGAGGACCGACCCTTGTGGCACCCCCCCACAAGTGAGCGGCCTCGAGGTCGACCTCTGCCTCCCTGCCAACACAAATTGCACTCGACCAGAGAGGTAGGAGGAGAACTACCGCAGAACGGTGCCCCTCACCCCCAACCCCTCCAGTCGATGCAATAGGATACCATGGTCGATGGTATCAAAAGCCGCCGAGAGGTCTAATAGGACCAGGATGGAGGAGCAACCCCCATCTCTGGCTCTCCAGAGATCATCCACCAACGCGACCAATGCCGTCTCCGTGCTGTGGCCGGGCCGGAAACTGGACTGGCGCAGGTCCAGATAATCAATTTCCTCCAGGTGGCCTGGAAACTGTTGTGCCACCACACTCTCTACAACCTTCGCCAGAAAACAAAGGTTGGAGACGGGACGGTAGTTGGCTAACAAAGCTGGGTCCAGGGAAGGCTTCTTGAGTAGGGGCCTCACCACCACCTCTTTCAGGACGGCCGGCAAGAACCTCTCACTCAAAGAAGCGTTGACTAACTTCTGGAGCCAGCCTCGTGTGACCTCTCAGGATGCCAGTACAAGCCAGGAGGGACACGGGTCCAGTAAACACGTGGTGGCTCGCAGTCGCCTATGCAACCTGTCCATATCGTTGGAAGTAACAGAGTCAAACTCCTCCCAGAGTGGAGCCTCAAGACTCACCTCCGACGTCCCCTCTAGACCACTAGTAGGGACCAACTCGCGTCGAATCTGAGCGATTTTGTCCTGCAGATACTCCCCAAATTCCTCTGCTCTACCCTGCAAAGGGGCTTCCCGGTCCAAGGCCCTGGTGGCCGCACTGTTCCATGCAGCCAATAGGTCCTCCATCCCGGTGCGGGTCAGGGCTACAGGAAATGGCCCAAGCTCCGTCTATAACCTATCAGGTTCCATCAGGCGTCTGGGGCGGAACCATCTTGGACATTCCGGTTCCGCCTCCCCGCGATGGGGAGTAGCGGCTGGGAAGTCGAGCCAGAGAAGTGAGTGATCTGACCATGACAGGGGTGTAATAACTAAATCCCCTACTCCCAGATCACTCCTCCACCGGCCAGAGACAAAGATAAGATCCAGTGTGTGACCTCCCTCATGTGTGGGGCCCTGAATTACTTGGGTCAGGTCCATGGCTGTCATGGAGGCCATGAACTCCCGAGCTACCTTGGATGTCTCCCCTACCGATGGCAAGTTAAAGTCCCCCATGACCAACAGCCTGGGGGTCTCAACTGCCATCTCGGCGATCACCTCGAGAAGCTCGGGCAGGGCTGCTGATGCATAGCGAGGAGCCAAGTATACAATCAGCAAGCCCAACTGTCTCCCTGGGCCCCACTTCATGCATAGGGACTCACAACCGGTTATCTGTGGCACAGTGGTCTCTCTCGGCTCGAGGCCTTCCCTCACAATGACCGCTACCCCACCACCCCTGCCTAGTGCCCGTGACTGATGAAATGCACGGTAACCTGGCGGGCACATTTCCACTAGGGGGAGACCTCCCTCATGGCCCAGCCAGGTCTCCGTGATTCCTGCCAGGTCCGGCTCCCCCTCCGACACCAAGTCGTTAATGAGGGGGGCTTTGTTGACAATGGACCTGGCATTGCATAGCATCAGTCTCAGGCCCTGGCTCTGTAGGGCCTGACCACTTAGATTGCGGGGGTTGGGACATATGACCGGCCGTACCCAACGACCACGGCCACGGTCTCCCAACCGGTGATGAGATCTCTGGCTACCCTCGCACCTGCCCCTCCCCACGACCGTCGGAATAAAAAGACCCTCTTCTGGAGTATCACTACCCCCCCCTTAATGGCTCCACTCACTTCCTTATTAACTCCACCCGCCGGCTTGTCATTGGTCCCTCCCTCAGTCTGACTAGCCCCTCCCCCCACCCTGGAACCCCCTAAAAGACGAATGAGACATTTAGCTAAAAACCCCCTAAGACTGCGCCTCACCCAGGCCTAAATGTAGAACCTTACTCTTTTCACCATTGAATTTCATTTTATTAGATAGTGCCCAATGTTCAAGTTTGTCAAGATCCTTCTGTATCTTAAGCCTATCTTCTGGAGTGTTGGCTATTCCTGCCAGCTTGGTGTCATCTGCAAATTTGATGAGTTCCCCATTTATTCCCTCATCCAAATCATTGATGAAGATGTTGAAGAGTACTGGGCCTAAAACAGAGCCTTGGGTTACTCCACTGCATACTTCCCTCCATGTAGATGCAGTTCCATTGAGGACTACACGTTGAGTGCGGTTGTTCCTTTCCTTCCCATCTTTAATTTTAAAGCAATTTTAGCAATTTTATTTGTTGTTTTAATGTTTCATATTGTTGTTTTTATTGATTGTAAACTACCTAGAGTTGCCTCTAGGCAAAGAGGATGGCATATTAGTTAAATAAATAAATATTTTTCCCCCAAGAGCATTACATTTCCTTAGGCACATGCTTATACTATACCAATGAAACTTAAATGATATAACTATTATGCATAGTTATTCTTAAGACTTCAATACTCATTTTCAGCTGTTATCAATCTTTCCCATTATACAGTGTTTTTTTTTTCATTACAGTAATTCTGGGATTCGTTATTTGGTCTTCTAGATGCTGTACAAGTCTGATCTCTACTTTTGTAGTCTTCAAAATGTTTTCGTTCACTTACACAATATTATGCTATATTTCAATGGAAGGAGAAAGAAAATAATCTATTGTACTGGTCTCAGATGTAATTGACTTAAATATTGAAGTGCAACTACATGGTTGTGGCCATGAAATCACCAGGAGTCATGCTCAACTAGAGTGCACTTTTGCTTTTTATTTAAAATTGGCAGATGATGTATAGCAGTTGCATTTAAAATGAAATGATTATATTGTGCAGAATAATAAACAAGGAACACACTCAAAATATTGTGTTGAATTGCTGTATTTATTCTGGAGCATATTTTATAACAGCCAAATTGCTATGCTTTTATATATTTTAAATAATACATATAATCAGGTTTCAGAATCTTAGCTTCTGCTGTAAGGATCCAATAAAACGGTGTCTGAATACGGATTGTCTCAATATCCAATTGTTCTCTCTCCCAAGAGCAGTGTTGGCTCTGGGGATACAAACTTTTAGGAGGCATCATGAAAAGACTTCAGAAATTGAGCCAATGTGCCTGGTCATGGATTAATTATAATTTTGCAGAACTGTTTCCATTTGACAGTGGGTGATATTATAACTAATATTTGTATGAAAAGGATGAAAATGTCTGAAAAAAAGAAAACAATTCAGGGCTGAAAACTGTAAGTGTAAAGCTCAAAAAAAAATAAAGCCCCTTTAGAAGATCCTAAGAAAACAAAATTAGGAGATGAACCAAACCATAGAGAATGCCAGAATATGACCTTGGTGCCATCAAAGTGGCTGGAGCTGGCTCTGGCCAAGACAGTTTAATTTATCTGGTCAGCACAACTGTAACTAATTGTCTGAGCTTATCATAGTTCTTCATGGCGTCAGTTGCATTTAAGTGTATGTGTTTTTCATGCTTTGATGGATTAGTGACAAATGTAACAAGATGGATATATTAAGGCTCACAGGTGTGTTATCATGTGTAACAATTCAGCAAATTCCTGAGGCTGAAGTGAGGTTAGTGACTCTTGCAATAAAGAAGTAAGCTAAAAGAACTGCAGGATGATTCTATAGGCATTTGATTGGGGAAAGAGAGGAAATAAAACATTTAGCTCTATAACAAAAATACTATAAATATGGGGATTATGAAAATGCAAACTTGCCATTTATTTGAGTTTTCATAAAGCAAAGTGGCACTGATATAATTTACTAAATTCTGTTAACTTTTAGCCTGTTAATAACCAAAATTTGGACCATATTAAGAAATCCTCAAACTAACCAAAAAGCATAAACAGCACTTCAAATTATAGGTGAAATTTAAATGGTATCAGGCATAGGTAAAGGTAAAGGTTCCCCTTGGAAATATGTGCTCATTGTTCCTGACTCTAGGGGGCGATACTCATCTCCATCTGCTTCTTTCAAAGCAGAAGAGCCAGCACTGTTCGAAGACGTCTCCATGGTCATGTAGTCGGCATGACTAAATGCCGAAGGTGCACGGAACACTTTTACCTTCCCACCAAAGGTGGCTCCTATTTTTCTACTTGCATTTTTATATGCTTTCGAACTGCTAGGTTGGCAGAAGGTCAGACAAATAACGGGAGCTCACTCCATTACGCAGCTCTAGGGATTCAAACACCAAACTTCTGACCTTTCTGATCGATAAGCTCAGCTTCTTAGCCACTGAGCCACCGTGTCCCTTTTAGTATCAGGCATAGCAACCTTAAAAAAAGGAAAAGAAACAGTAAAATTAAATCAATTATGGAAGAATTCTATAAGTATTTTATAGGCTTAATAATTCTTTGACAAGATGGTTGTGAACATCCGAGGAAAATTGAAACAGTAAATCTTACCTAAAACTAAGATCTAAGAGTCAAAGCTTGCTAAATCACATTCCACAGCTTGTCATGACTGACAACATCCCATAATCAACAAAACACATGCTGACTTTTTCTGCTATTGTCGTTTATTCTAGCACAGTGGTCGGCAAGCCGCGGCTCGCGAGCCACATGCGGCTCTTTACACATTTTAATGCGGCTCTTCTGTGTGCCGGGTGCCCGCTCCCCTCCCTCCTCTCGGGCACTTCAAAACAAGCGCCCCTTTCCCTTTTTTCTTTTCGACCCACAATGATTAGGGAGGATCCTGAAGTCGGGCGGGGACGAGAAGCGAGGAGGCAGAAAAAGAAACGGAGGCTAAGGAACTTCCCCCCCGCCCCCTCCCAGCAAAAATCTAACCGGGGAGCTGGGCGGGCAGTAGCAAATTAGCCGATCACGCCACGTGATCGGTTAATTTGCTACTGCCCACGCGGCGTGATCGGCTAATTTGCTACTGCCCGCCCGGCTCCCCGGTTAGATTTTTGCTGGGAGGGGGCGCGGGGGAAGCTCCTTAGCCTCCGTTTCTTTTTCTGCCTCCTCGCTTCTCATCCCCGCCCGACTTCAGGATCCTCCCTAATCATTGTGGGTCGAAAAGAAAAAAAGGGAAAGGGGCGCTTAAAGGTTCAAACAGTAGAGCAAACGCTTCAGAGGCAACAGTTTTCACAGGGAATTAGAACAGAGAGCCCTGGAGTTTCGCTGCCCACCCGGTCAGACCTCGCTTTCCTCGCATGATTGGCTAATTTGCTACTGCCCGGCTCCCCGGTTAGATTTTTGCTGGGGGGGGGAAGCTCCTTGGCCTCCGTCTCTTTTTCTCCCTCCTCGCTTCTTGGGGCTCCACCAATGGGGGAGCAAGGCCCAGCACCAGGCTTTGGGCTAACACAGGGGTCTGCAAAGTTGGCTGTTTTAAGACTGGTGGACTTCAATTCTCAGAATTCTGGGAGTTGAAGTCCACAAGTCTTCAAGCTGTCAGGTTTGAAGACCCCTGGGTTTTTTTTTTTCTAAAGGGTTAGGGGTGCAAGGGTCTTGCAACTTGACAGCTTTAAGACTTGCACACTTCAATGCCAGAGTTCCTGAGCCAATATGACTGGAGGAGGAATTCTGGGAGTTGAAGTCCACAAGTCTTAAAGCTGTCAGGTTTGAAGACCCCTGGGGTTTTTTTTTCTAAAGGGTTAGGGGTGCAAGGATCTTGTAACTTGACAGCTTTAAGACTTGCATGCTTCAAATGCCAGTTTATTGAAACTAAAAACAGTGTACCATCCTATGTATTTTCGGTTTTAAAAATGTGGCTCTCAAAATAAATTTCAATCGTGGTTTTGGCGAGATTTGGCTCAGTTGAAAAAAAAGGTTGCCCACCACTGTTCTAGCATATGGCAACAACAACATCTCTTGTTCCTCTGCCTTTTTAAAACCAGCTTTAGCATTTGGCACCTCCCTTCCTATGGAGTCCTTGGTGCTCTGTAAGTTTGGTTGTTGCATTACCCAGGTACTTAACATCATCAGTACTAATGGGTGTGATTTATATTTATACAACAGTATTTATAAAGAGTAGCTTGCCCTGACAGTGTTGGTGGGAGTATAGATTTTCCCTTGGTAGTTCCCTGATGAGGACATTGTTTAGCTGGTGTCAGTCCCTGCTCATGTGGATACAACCCGGCAGCCCCTTGGCAAGAAGCTCTTTCATCCAGCCCCCAAGAGACAAGGGGGAATCCTTGGCAGGCAGCAGCAGCTTGCAAGCTTCCCTGCCAGTTTTACCCCCACCCCCCCTTGACTTTTTGAGGAAGCTGGTTAAGAGAAAATTGTAAAACACATTCACGATTGTGGGGCCTTGGCAACCAGGCATGTGTGAACAGGTTGCCAAGCATCTAAAATATTGGCTGTGTAATTCTAGGAGGGCTGGTACACTGTTTTACAACAGCTGGAAGTGCTTTACAAGCAGTACTTCTAATGGTCATTAAACAACTATCATATGTCAGGGTCTACGTCATGTTTCCTGTCTGGTATACTGGTACTACATCTTACCTGCTCCTCTGGCTATAGAAAGTCTCCAATGATGTTAGCATGCTCATGGGGGGGGGGGGAGGTTGTTATTGCCATTAGCTGGTGCCATATGTAATTCACCTTGTCTTTCTAGGGCACGGGTGTCAAACTCACCATGCCACATTGTTGTCATGTGATGTTTCACTATGTTTTTCCGATTTGTGGAGCTAGGGTAGGTGTGGTTGTGCGTGATGCATCCAGCCTGCGGGTTGCCAGTTTGACACCCCTGTTCTAGGGCATTCGGAGAAAGGAAGGCAACTTGTGTTTATTAGACAAGATGTCCATTTGAACCACCTTGTGAAGATTCGTGTCCACGAAAAGTCAGAATTATATTTAATTGATAAAAGGATAGTGCCTTTGGGATCTGATTAATTCCCTATTGTCCTTGATTGTCATTTTATATTACTGGTACACTCGTAAATATACACTAGAGCAATGTGCTTTGCAGGCTTTTGTATCAGTGTCATTGTTTGTGCAAATCCTTCGATTATTTATTAAATTTAGAATTTTTGAATTACCTCTCCACTCATTTTCAACCTTAGTGCTATTACACTGAACTTTCAAAAGGACCAACTTGTATTTCCTTGAGTTGGTAGAACATTCTGCTGTAATCCCTAACATCAAGGTCAGGGATAAGAAAGACGAAAGTTGGCAACTGTCCAAATTAGACATAGCATTTTGGAGTATGTAAGCTGTTGAAATGTTGTTTAAGGTAGATTTCATCTTTTGATTGGAGAATATCCGAATGGAAGTAATTCTAAATGTGTGGGGAAAGGCCTTTATTTTAATCAACAAATTATTAAATTGCTGAAAAAACCTCCAATTTCTATTCATATTGGGAAGCCAGTTAATATGAACAAAATCAATGGCATGAGGCTGGCAGTGACAATAGCTGGCACAAGGAAAAACAAACAAAGCCTCTGGAAGCCTATCTTCCTCCATTAATGTTATTACAACAGACAGAACTGATTATGTTGATATATGAGGAGAGAATCTTTTTTATTGTCTGGGCTTGGAGGACCAGATTATTTGCTATTTTCAAACTGCTAATCAGTTGGTGGGATAATCAGCACAAAAACTCAAGAGTAATTTGCTTTCTGTAACTCTGGTAACCATCCTGTGTAGGCATCAAACACTTTCTTCAAACCATTAAGTTTTACAGAGATAATTGCTAATTGCTCAGACAAGGCTATTATAGTCTGAGCAGTTAACAGACAATGTTTAGCCAAAAATTCTGAAGGGAGCTGTATTCAGGAGGTATTATTTAACTGATCAGCTAGAATCTCATTGGAGGTGTAGAACCAAATATTAGCTTCAAAATTTGCAGTGTGCTTGCTACAGGCAATATTT
Organism: Natrix helvetica; assembly: GCF_964273705.1. Taxonomy (NCBI): domain Eukaryota; kingdom Metazoa; phylum Chordata; class Lepidosauria; order Squamata; family Natricidae; genus Natrix; species Natrix helvetica. The sequence continues at coordinate 234,490,919 of NC_138548.1, read as the reverse complement.
TCCTGGAAGTCATCACTCCACAGGAATATGTCTCCCACATTACGAAGGGAGTTTGGTGTTTTGAAGCAGTTTGAATCTGCTTTCAGAATTCCAAGAGCTTAAATCTGCAGTTGAATTTTTTGAGGTAAGAAGGTAATAAATGATTATTTTGCTGCTTCTGCTGATTTTTAAAGTTCCAGGACTGCTTCTCTGCTTCTCTTTTTTCTTACTTATACAGCAGGGACTTTTAAATAAAGCTAATAAACTAAACAAAATATTAAGACAGATTATAATAAAATAAGGGATAAAGAGAGGGAAATAATAACAAAAGTCAAATAAAATAAGAGCTTGTATGGAACTTAGCATATTAAAGTACACATAGTTCAGTTCCTCCTTGGAAAAAAAACAGATGTTTTGTTATTAGTTTTATCATTTAGAATACATATTTCTGAGTGTCTGATGAAAGACAGAATTACTGAAGGACAACAGGGTGATGAAAGAGTTAGATAAAATGGATGTGGTAAAAAATGTAAAAAGTTAAGAAATTTGAGATAAGAATTTTATTATATGAAAGTAACTGTTTTACAAGTAATGAATATTTGAAAAATAGTAGAAAGTCAAAACAGCTATCATATTAATGCAATGCTTGGTTGTATTATTAAAATATATTTTGCCTATACGAGATTGAAATCTCTTTGAACGATGGTTGTATACTTGACAGATGTTTCTAGATTGTGATATTATGACCTATGATCTCCCAATCTGAATGCCTTTCATATATTTGGACTTCATTTCACAGAATTAGCCAATCCTAGAACCACATTTTAATTTTCGAGGCCTCTCCCCCCCCTTACAGCACAAAACAAAACAAAAGCATTTTTTTAAAAAAAAATAAGGTGTATTAATTTAATAAGTATATCCTTTATTTTTAATTATCAAATGCTAAAACCATCTATCTCCCAAACAGAAGATAAAATATTACAGGCAAAACATTACATACACTGTAATAAATATTCCTCATCTTACCACCTTTCCTTTAGTGACTGTTCAAAATTACAATGAAAAAAGTGACATGACAATTTTTCACACTTATGACCATTGCAGCATCCCCATGGTCCTGTGATCAAAATGAAGTATTTATGTATGTATTTATGATGATTCAGTGTCCTGGGGTCAATGTGATCACTTTTCGTTACCTTCTGACAAGCAGAGTCATTGGAGAAGCCAGATTCACTTAATAACTATGTTACTAACTTAACTGCAGCAATACACTTAACTATGGCAAGAAAGGTTGTAATATAGGGCAAAACTCACTTAATAACTTGCTTAGTAACATAAATTTGGACTCAATCCTGATAATAAATCGAGGACTACCTGTATGACAATTGAGCCCAAAATTTATGTTGTTAAGTGAGAATTTGTTAAGTGAGTTTTGTCCCATTTTATGACATTTACAACACAGTTGTTAAGTGAATCACTGCAGTTGATAAATTAGTAACATGGTTGTTAAGTGAATCTGGCTTCCCCATTGACTTTGCTTGTAGAAAGTTGCAAAAAGGGATCACATGAGACCCTGGGAGCCTACAATGGTCATAAATATGAACCAGTTGCCAAGCATCTGAATTTTGATCACATGATGTTGCAAAGATTGTAACTGTGAAAAATGATGTCACTTTTTTCAACGCCGTTGTAACTTTGAACAGTCACTAAATGAATGGTTGTAAACAGAGGACTATCTGTACTACCTTTTCCAGATAAAGAGACAAGGAAGCCAACACGGTAGAAACTTTTGTTTCAAGGTATTTTTGTCACTTATATTATAATTTATTGGATGTTATGAAGGACAGGTGGAAAACCTGTGACTTGTCAGATGTGGCAGAAGTCAACATGCTCCCCAGTGAATCCAGGGCTGCCAGGAGTTCAACAACATGCAGTAATCCACATGCTGTAATCCATTTATCAAGCCTCCGTCTTTATTTAGGAATAACCAATCCATTTACCTCCATGTGCACATAATCAGAAGGGCCCGTTATATGTACCCCCTTTTAAGGCTGCAATTGATCTTCTCGTTCACTCGAGCAACAACGGGTTTCAGTGAAGTCGACAGGCGGGATTTTTATTTTCGCTAGACACATCTAGGGCATCCGCATCGAGTGTTAAATCCCGTTTTCTGCTGAATCCTCTTCGGCGTACTGTACACACGAACTTCCGATGCCTCGTCGATTGCGAAGGAGAAACGTTTACCGGGGACACCTTCTTGATTAATTTTGAATTTTCTTTCGCGGTGCAGAACAACATTCCGGCACATTGGGGCAAGAGTTAGGAAGCAGCAGCTGTGGCGAACGTGACGATGGGGTGTGAAGAAACCGCCTTGTGAAGAAAGCTCTGTTTTGTGACCCAGGCTGGAACAGCGGCATAGTTAGCACTAGGTCCAGGCGCCATTCCTATTAAATAGAACTCTACAATTCCCCAAATATGTTGACAGCCTTTTGACGCCCTTTTTCTTCTTCTTTTGGCCGTCCTTTAGCTATTCCAGGGTTGGGAGGCGGAGACAGACAGACAGAGACTGGCTCTGCTGGCGGAAACCTGCTCCCTCCTCTCCTCTGAAGACCAAACAAAGCCGGAGCGACGGCTCCCCGGAGGGAAGGGGAGTCCTCGGCTGCTGCAATCCCTGCCGCCGACAGCTGCGCGGAGAGTAATGAAAGCGCTCTTCCCAGAGCTACGTTTAAGGCGGTTCGGCCTTTCTTTTTTGGTTTCGCGGGCGCCAAAAGGCCCGGGTTGACGAGGACCAGCCGCACCGACGCGCCAGCCTACCCACTGCGGCCAGGCGGCCTTGAGGTGAAGTTGGCTGCCTGGGTGGAGGCGAGGATGGGAATTGGGGGGGGAAGGCTGGGGATTGCGGCTGCTTTTTGCCCCGGGCCGGCGCGCGCCGCGGCGAGGCTGCGCGAGGTCCCCCCCCCCGCCCACCAGGAGAGCAGAGGGAAGGGGGAGGTCGGAGAAGGCGAGGCGTGAGGAGAAAGCAAAGGAGGCGGCGTGGGAGGGAAGGAAGGAGGGGGAGCAGAGGTGGGAGTCAACGCGGTATAAAGGCGGGAGAGATGCGGCACGGCGAGGGGGGGAAAGGAGGCGGCGGGTAGGCGAGGAACCAGAGGCTTCCCCGACGCCTTTTTGGGCTCGGCTCTCCAGGTTCAGCTTTGAATTGGGTGGCCGGCTCCTCAGCTGTGGGGAAACTGCGCGGGGGCGGCTGGGCGGCTCCTGAGGGGGCATCTAAGCCCGCTTTGCCTCTAGGAGAAAATGCACAAAAAAGACAGCGGGCTTTCGCTCCGCTTGGCCGCAGGTGTTTTAGCCCGGCGTGGTCAATTATTGAGGAGCTAATCAGCGAGAGCTGCGGGTGTCAGATGTCCCTCGCCTGTTGACCCACGACGCAGCGCCTGCTGTGGCGATTATGTGACAAGCTGTCTTTTTTTGGGTCGAGGTGTAGATCTCCGACTGCCTGAGACGGTGCCTATCTAAGTGAGGGGCTTCATGGGTGAGACATGGGGTGCTTTTCTCATTCCATTCTCTTTTCCTTGACTCTATTTACTCGCCTCAGAGCATCATTAAGGCTGTGTGGTTACATGTAAAAGTGATATTGTATTGCTAGCGACTGTGTAATGTATAGGGTACAGGTGGGGAAGTCAAAGAGAAAAGATCCAAACAACGAGAAACCTGAATAAACAATACCGTATCTGTTAGAGTAGCATTGTTGATCATGAGATGACAAATGGGACTTATTTGGTTTGTAGGGAATGAGTATGATTTGCTTCAAATAGATCCTAAGGCTATTCTGAACAAATCACTAGCAATTATGATACAGTTGCAGCAATTATCAAATATATAATTGCATACATTATGGACAAGAAAAGGGGTCTGTACTTAATTGTAGACAGGGAAAGGCCATCTTGTTTATTTGAGGATCAGTTACTATTTAAGGTTAATTTTCAGAGTAGTTAACTGAAAGATGCAAATATTTGGAAACTATGGGAGTTGAAGAGTTTGTTATTTAATTAAGAAACTGGGAGAAAGAGACTATAGCTATCTCCATCTCTTTTTCCCAATAGAGCATCAGATTTTGAATTATGCTGCACTTTCTTGTACCCAAAACACTGGTAGTATTTTCTGGAAGAGCAGAAAACACTGTAATTTAATATAATAAAATGTTTGTGAACATTCACTGTGAGACATTTAAAGTTCTTAAAAGGAAATTACAGATTTATTTTTAAAGTAACTGTTTATACCAAGAAAAAAGATGAAAAGCATAAAACAATAATAAGAGAACTTGATGTGAATGAAGGAGAACGCCAACTAAAGAACTGGCAGATGTATTGTATATACTAATAATACAAGTAGTCCTCAATTTACAACCATTCATTTAGTGACCAATGTTACAATGGCACTGAAAAAGTGACTTATGACCAGTTTTCACACTTAAAACTGTTGCAGCAATCTGGTGATCATGTAATCAAAATTTGGCCACTTGACAACTGGCATGTATTTTTGAATGGATGTTAAGAAGGATGTTAAGCTAAGTTGTCTCTCATTAGACTTCATACTACAAGATTGATTTTAATAACGGGCCTATAATCTTGACAAATTTAGAAACCTGTAACACACTCCTTTTAAGTGTGAAGGCTGCAATCCCATATACCTCCTCAGCATCCCCCTCTCCTGAGATACACATGGCGGCCACTCTCCAAGTGTTCTTGCAGGACCCTTAAGACTCTGGTGGCTCTGTCACCAAGTCTGGGTTAATATGTTTATGGAGCCCCTGTGATGCTGCTTGATTGTTATTTGTTCCTTGTCATGATTTTTATTTTATCTACTTTACTTGTATAATCTGATGATGTAAAGCCACCCAGAAACTTTTGGAGTGGGTAATCATAACACATCCAAATAATTATTTGTATGTAACCAGGACTAAGCTCTGTTCAATGCAGTAAAAACATGTGTAATAGATCCCTTGATCTGATAAGCACTTCTACTCAGAGTTTGAATTGAAAACGACTAAATTATTCCTATAAATTGTCATTGCCTGTTTACCTTTCTCTCTTCTTGTGAAATTAGGGAGGGAGATTATCGCTAGGCAGCTGAGGTTCTGAAATGTAAATTTTCTACCATAGTACACTACCATATTATGCCAATAAATATTTCAGGATTTAACATTTAAGTGTATAAATGTTTTCTGTATAAGCATTTTATCTGGAATTGGGAGGTGCTATGAGGCAAAAGTGCTTGTAATATGCCATGTTGTATAAACAATCTCAGTAGTGCAATTAGGGCAGAGCCTTGTGTAAATTCAGTTCTCTGTAGACTACTCAGCAGAAAGAACAAGAGGACTTGCCAATAGAGTGAGTTTATTTATTGAAGTAAATATATTTTACAATCTAAGGAGATCTCTCATAGTGTAATTACCAAAATGCATTTCTAAAAACAATTACTAAATTCAGCTTTCCTAAAAGCAAATACTAAATTGAACATCAGAACTATTTTGTTTTAATCTATGCCTATTTACATGTAGCATTTCTTAGATATTTTACTTTGACTGGATAACTATAGAAGTATGACCCTCTTGTCAGCTTGAACCTGATATGAAGGCTTGCTGCATGCTTATGCATATTTAAAAAGAATTTAAACCAATTGAAATCTAAGTACCTAATCCTTGTTAGGAGCAGATCACTTACAACAGTTTATTCTTTGGACTAGGATATAAGAGACCCACAGATGTAATGTTGTACTGTATAATCATTTCTTAATTCACTAAATCAATCCTGTTGCTAGACTAATTTTAGATCTACTCCTAGGTTATTGCACAATTTTTCATAAGATTGGTTTTACTAGCCTTTTTTGCAGACTTTAGAATAACTATTTTATTTGCTTAAAGTCTGTGGGAGAATTTGGAGCTTGTTTTTGATTAAGATATGTGGAAAAATACAGGCATGCTAAACTTCGAACAATTAGTTTGAAAATTGCTGTTCTTTTTTGGAGGGGAGCTATTTTAGATGGGTTAGATTTTTTTTTGGGCAATCATTACATATTGTCTCTTTGGTAATCTTTTCAACAAGCATTGCTTTGGCATGATACTGGAAGAGCAAAAACAATGTCATTCTACAGAAGCTTAGTGCAGGGGGCTCTCTATGAGTCATCATTCCTAGCTTCTCAGATAAACTTCAGTTGCTACTTTCTTAGCACTGGATCACTAAATGCTGAGGAGAGAAAATCTTCACTAGTGGTATCAATAATTCTGTGAAGGAGTAGATATAAAATTCACTGTGGGAAAAGAAAGGGTTTTCAAGTAATTTGGTCAAATTTCCCTGAGTTTTAAAAACTAATTATATGTTTCCATGATCTTTTAAAATTGTCTTTCTCCCTTTACCTTCAAATTAAATTCTGTATCTGTTAGCCTCTTGCAATTTCAGATTTTGTGATTAACTGGTATTTGAAATGTCCTGAAATAGTTATTTTTAGTTTGTTTTTTAATTTTTAAAACATACAGTAATAAAGTAAAAATACTATTTTTGAATACATTGGTTTTAATAGATATTTCAGTCAGGCACAACAATACAACACTATCAGCTCAAGTTTCAGTGTTAATTTACATGTGTCATAATATTCAGTTTATTTCTAACAGGCTTCATACAATATGTTATCTCATGCTTAGTGCCATTGCTGCCCCTCTTTATTTAATAAAGATAAACGATTGAATGCTTTTATTTCAGTACAGTATAGTACTATATTTCAGTATAGTGCAGTTTTAAGCTGTGATCATTTCTACCTCAAGAAGAGATACCTTTCAAAATGTTAGCATTTATTGTTTTCTACATTGCTAAGAAAATAGTCATTACCACTTAGTATTTTCAGTAGAAAACCCTTTAACCTTGTCTAAATGAATTATGTGGTAGTAGATTCTAACAGAGAAAGAAGGCCTGCTAGATTAGATTATGTGCTTTTGCAAGATTATGTGCTCTTCAATAATCTTAACATTTGAGAATAGATGTAGATCTACATCTTTGAATCTACATCTAGGCTGTGAATATTTGGATTTAGATAAACATAATAATTACAGTTGTACATAATGAAGCTGAATATCATGAATATAGCGCTGACAAAGAGCTGCAGCACTGCAAAGGATCATTCTCAGCATGTTCATATAGATATTACATAACATGGGTGACCAGAATTTGATAGATGATGGCCAGCATCATCTTCTGATAACAATTAAAGAGATAAGAGCTGAACTATTGCAACCAGTTGATTCATGCACTCCAAAATGACACCATGATAAGTCAGCTCCACCACCACCCCTTTCCTGGAGGTTATTCCATAAGGTGATCAAAGTTCTCTCTTTGTCAAATCTAGTTCTAAAATGCAGTCTGAAAAATATTGTAGCAACGTTTGAATCTGTAACAACTATACATTTTTTAAAGAGTGTTTTTCCTTCAAACTCTGAATGTTCATTTAGGCTGTAAATTCTCACTCTTTCACCCAGTTTCAAAAATGGCATTCCTATCAGAGACTTGGAAACATGAACATAATTTGAGCAGCATCAGTTGCAGAAAACTAATGCAATAAAATGTATTTAATTTGTAAATCCTATTTTTTATTATACATAAGAGTAGTCTGATTTCCACATTTTGTATTTGAATATTGCCTTTTATGCTTAATGTTGCAATGTTATCAGTTGAAACTGGCTGGTTCACACACCCATGCTCAATTGCATAATGGCAAAAAAAGGGGAAAATATCAGATTTTATTTTATCTAGCATTATTGCTATTGCAAATAACAAATATGAAATTGTGGTCAATAAAATGCAGGTACTTTTGAATAATAGTTTAAAAGCAAAACAAAAAATTTGCCATGAGAAACTTTGGGAGATTGTTTAGTACTACAGTGAGTCATATAATTTGTTTTTTTTAAGAGTTAATTGGTCATATTAATCATCATTTAGGATTTGGATAAATTCAATTTTAATAATAAAAACTGAAAACAAATAGCAAGTGTATATATCCCAGGCTTTATCAGAACATGTTAAACTAATACTTTATTTGCAATTAAGAAGATGATACAAGTAGTCTTTGACTTAACAATCACAAGTGGGGTTGCAAATTCCATCACTAAGTGATCTGGTCGTTAAGTAAGTCATGCCTGATTCTACATCCTTTTTTGCCACAGCTGTGAGTTATTAAGCAAATCTGGCTTTTCCCATTCACTTTGCTATTCAGAAGCCTACGAGTAGGTCACAGATGGCAATCAGGGGACCCCAAGCATGCTACAACTGTTGTAAATAAATGCCAGTTGCCAAGCATCTGAATTTTGATCATGTGACTGGGTGCACTGCAATAGGTGTAAGTGCAAAGATCAGAGACTTTTTTCAGCACTGTTGTAACTTTGAAATGAATGGTCATAAGTCAAGGATTGCTTGTCCTGTATTTAGAGCAGCAATAAATCTGCAAGTCTGACTTCCTAAAATTTATCTGAGAGGCATTTCGATTATCATCCTGTACCTGCTTGATATCACTTAAAGATAATTAATAGTTTATGTAGGATTTGTTTTTAGATGGTGAAACCTATATTAAAGAAATGTATCCATTTAATATATTGATTAGTAATATAATTAAGTATAGTGAATGATACTATGGTTAAAATAAATTAATTGACTTAAAAGGGGCATACATTTAAAAGATGCATGTAATTGTTTTGCTTTTCAGATGCAAAAATGTCTACAGATGCTTCAAGACAAAAAGGAGTGTGGCGACAAACAAGAACTCTTCTTTATAAGAATTGCTTAGTTAAATGGAGAACCAAGAAGAGTAGTGTTCAGGTCAGTTGATCTGCAATTTTCTAAGGTTTGAAGAAATTAAAAGATGAATCTTTTGAATGTTTTTAAATAATTGTTAATGATAATAGTTTTATATATTTATTTTTGTTTTAATTGTGCTGTCCAGAGTCACTTGTTTGTGAGATGGGCAGTGATATAAATTACGGTAGCTAAATAAATCATTTTGTTCATTGATTTGAGCTGTGTTTAAAATTTTTACATCAGAATTATTCTTAGGCTTCTATGCCATGATCTTATTAAGGACATGCTTCCTGAGATATTTTAATTGGAGAACAAATAATTCCATTTGCAATAACAATAGATAGATTAAGATACTATATTTTAATCCAAGAAATTATCATGAATTATCAGACTCTATATCTCAGAAAAACATTAAAAGTTTAAGATGTACCACATCAAAAAGGCTTTTTCTACATCCAGTGAAGCAACTACTACACAATCTAGTTTTTCTGATTTTACTTTTAAAATATTAATCAGTAGTCTAGTATTATCTGAAGCTTATTCTTTAGTAAAAGGCTTAGTCTTTTATCAAGCCAAATTGTGAAAAATGAATTATTGTAGGTAATATATTATGTTTCTGAATGCCAGAACTACAAGCTGGTTTTAAAGAAATCATGGATTTGCTCATACCTTTCTACAGAATTTCTACAGGCTTCAATATTACTTACATAATCTTCACAAAAAAAACAACAGGGTAGCATTCAAATATCATTCAAAAACATTTTTATATACCACCAGCAATATGAGAATAAAAATCTCAATATATACTATATGTTATAGAATTCTACTGGATTAATCATGTGGACCAAGGGCTTTATCTCTTTTCATATCTGTTGGAATAAAAAATAAAAATAGATTAAGATACTGATACATATACTGGAGTGTAAAGAATATCATTTTGCTTCATTAGATTTAGCATATCCATTTTTGTTGGGCACAAGGTATGGATTGTAACTCCAGTTTTTTTGTTAGGGATGTTTAAAAATGAAAATTAAGCTCTTTCAGCAATATTGCACTTAGACACTGGGATTGTTGTTCATTTCCTGGGGTCAAGTATGTAATTGTGACTGAATAATGCATGCTGAAACGTTACATTCATATTAGTCTTAGCCTTATGACCACACTGAAATAGCAATATGTGTGAAGTTTTTACATGCGATTATACTTGTTTAATTATTAATGATCTGTTCTATCAAACATTCATATTTGCCAGGGAAAATATGGATGCTAAGACTATAAGCAGGGCATGAAACTGCATTTTGTATATCTTTTTAACATTAGATGACCTCATGTTCTATTTTAATTTCATAAGTATACTAATTTAGCAAACTCTGCCTGCTCTGCTGGCCAATCAAATTTGTTGTTGCCAGAGTTTAGATGTTATCTTTGAGTCTCTACTGCCCAGTAAGTGCCAGTTAAATCAAATCCCATCCTGCTAGAGAGTGGAAATTAACCCTGTCCCATCTTCAGCTCTAGATTTTGAAAAAGTCTAGATTTATGTTATTCAGAGAAAGCTTCTCTCTCATCACATGGGGAATAGTAGGCAGGATTACTGAATGCTATACAAATATCCAGATATGTAATGTTTAAATACTGAAATAACAGATTTTTAAGAAGACTCTCTGTTTCGGTATTATAAATAGCTATAAGTGGTTGTTTCTGGGTCTTACCCATTTTAACATGTTGGTTTTATTTGTGCAGGAAATACTGCTTCCACTTTTCTTTTTATTCTGGCTAATATTATTGAGCATGATGTACCCAAATAAGAAATATGATGAAGTGCCTGATTCTGATCTTTATTCAGTGGATCACTCTAGTATTTCTGAGTTTGTTGTTGGCTACACACCAGTAAACAATGTGACGAGAAAAATCATGCACAAAATGTCTGCAGAATATTTTACAGAAGGTATTATATACACACACTTCTGTTCTCCCAAATGTTTATATTTTTTCTTGTATTTGCTAGGAAGATGCAGTTAGAAAAATAGATTAAACATGTTATTTTCATATAATTGCATTCATGTTATTTCATATTAAATATTTATAAATATTCTTTTATATTAACACCCATTTGTTTATTTTTGTTTTCCTTCTAAAGCTTATTCTCGTAATATGCCTCTTACTGGTGTCCCAAATGAATCAATCATCCTATACTCTCTTTGAGCCATTGAAGTTCTTGTGATTGGACTGGGATACAAATGTGATAAATACATAAAATTAATAATAAAAGCTGTATTCTAACGTATTTGATAATAGAAAAGAGGTTCCGAGGCTGCAGATCCAAATTTCACCTAGGGTCCAGCAAGTGCCATGTGAACAAAACAAATCGATTAATGCCCCCTAACAGCAAGGACCAGAACCACTGGATATGTATCCAATGGAGCTAAACCTCATCTGACTGGGCACTGGCCAGGACAATGGTTCTTATATCTTTGTTCCTCATGATGAAAGAATCTGGTTATAATGCAGTCTGTGTTGAAAACCCATGCCTTTTGAGGACAGGTAGTCCTCAATGTATGACCGCAATTGAGCCCAAAATTTCTCTTGCTAAGTGAGATAGTTATTAAATGAATTGTGCCCCACTTTACAACTTTTCTTGCCACAGTTCAGTGATTCACTGCAGTTGTTGCTTGTCAGAAGGTTGCAAATGGTGATCACATGACCTCAGGACTGCAACTGTCATAAATAAGAGTCAGTTGCCAAGTGTTTGAATTTTGATCATTAGACCATGGGGATGCTGCAATGGTCATAAGTGTGAAAAACGGTCATAAGTCACTTTTTCAGTGATGAAACTTCAAACACTCACTAAATGAACTATTGTAAGTCAAAGACTACCTGCACACAGAATTCTATTCTATAGACCAGCGATGGCGAACCTTTTTTGGCTCGTGTGCCATAAGTGGGGGGAGCGCAGGGGGGTCGTGTGTAGGCATGCTGCACCCATAATAATGTGTGACCCCCCAGTGCGCATGTGCGCACTACAGGTGCGACCACCCCATTTTGTGCATGCTTTTTTTGCCCTCCCCAGGCTCCTGAGGCTTTATAGGAGGGTCGTTTTGAGCGCCCCGAAGGCTTGACGGACCTTCAGGACGCTTCCCTGAAGCCTCCAGAGCAGTCAAAACGACCCTCCGAGCAAACCAGAAGTCCATTCCTGAACTTCCGGTTTGCCCGTAGGGCCCATTTTTTGTGCTCCGGGGGGGGAGGGGGGCTCTTTTCGCCCTCCCCAGGCTTCTATAAATGCTCTGGAGTCTGGAGAGGGCGAAATATGCTTTAAAAAAGGGTGAACTCAGCTTGCCAGCACGCACATGCACACTGGCCAGCTGACAGGACAGCACCTCGCGTGCCCTGTCAAATGGCTTCGCGTGCCACAGGTTCGCCATCACTACTATAGACCTAAACTGATCCTCTCAAAATAAGTTCTGTATTTTGCAAGTATACATACTCTATGCATTTAAAAAATCCCACATTTTTAACAAGAGACTTAAAAATTTAATTTGACATCAGTACCTTCAGATATACTTTACGCTGAATGTTATATGTAAAAAAAATTATATGGTTAATAAATGAGATAGTTATAGATATGTTTGCACTTGTATTGGTACAAAGAATCGGAGATGAAAATAATGAGAAGAAATACTTTTCTTTTATAGGAATCACTACTGAAGAATTTCTAACTGAGCAAGAAATGCAAGAGGCTTTTTTTCGTGGTCCCTGGAACTTTGTGGGTGTAATTTTTAAGGATTCTATGTCCTATCAACTTAGATTTCCTCCTACAAAAGTTCCTGTTTCTGCAATTCATGTGGAATCAAGAGGTATTTAAATATATATATCAATATTTGATTTTTCTCAGACATAGGAGTGATCTTTTGTAAAATTATGTTTATAATTTATTACTCAATTTACAGAATTACCATACTTTTAGATACTTATGCATAGATTCCATATGTATTTTAAAAATATTCCTATTTTGTTACCAAAAAGGCATATAGTCATTCAATATACTGCAAATGGAGATTATATCTGCTGGACATTTAATTTGAAGTCAGTTTGCTCCACCAAATGGTTTGATTTGATGTGTCTGAATCAGTTTAGAAAATCAGATAAAATTAACTTGGTTTTCTGAAGCCTTTAGAATTGCTTAATTGAAACGATGATCCCAAACTGATTGAATGTTGGAATTAGATTCACAAACCCTTAATGATTTTAGTTTTAATTATATAAACAGCATAAAGATATAAATGTAACTTATGCCATCGATTGGAAATGAAGATTTGTAGAATATGATGCTTTACTATATAAAATAAAAAAAATGTCTAATACTGTGATATTATATTTGTAATCCTTCCATATGCGTTTAGAAGATGTACATGTTTTAAATGTTTCAGGATGAACTCGCTTTCTTTACATGTATATCTTTTATTTTTCACTAATAAAGATACTGTAGTACAGCTTCAACTATGAATGACTGTAAACTTTAAAGAAGAAGAATATATGCTGCTAATATTTTTGTCTTAATTTCATTATGGTTTTTTTATGAGTGCCTATTTGGAAGAAGGCTATATTAAATATCAGTTTCTTTTCTCATATATTTTATATGAAATCTTATATCCTAGTATGAAACTATAGATCAATTTATTCATGCCAATATGATAACAACTTAGTTGAAGATAAAATAACTTTTTCCATTTATATGGCAGAAACATTAGCCTATTTTTGATGTGGAATAGTTAGATAGCAAAAAAAAGTTTTTTTAAATTTTTTTACAGCCAGTTGTCCAAATCCTTCCAAGATATGTGAAGCTGAAACCTACTGGCGGTATGGATTTACAGCTCTCCAGATCTGCATTGATGCAGCTATTATTAAGGTAAATATAAATGATTAGCATACAACTCAATATTTCTTTGTATTAGTCAAAATACAATATAATATTTATTTATTTTTTATATACGAAAATGCTTTATCCAAGTGAGCAGTTAAGCTATGCAGTGATCTGAATTTGAGAAAAATACAGTAGGTAATTTGGAACACAGAGCATTTTTTGAGTGGTCCTTAATGCTATATTTGATTGAAAAAATGTTTCCAAGTCAAATTTGTCTATCAAGTCTTGATATTATGGTTTTCTCTTCAAATCTAGACAGTGCACAAGCTAATTGAGTCCCTGTAATAGTCACCTAAGTGTTTGACTGAATTTTGAATTAATGTTCATAATTAATAGCTGAATATGAAATTCTTTTGCTTGAGATGCTACATGAATGTAAACAAAGTATATTTTGGATTTATATTTTCACCAGAAATATATATATATAATTGTGTTTCCTTGTATTGACTGTTTAATTCATTATGCAGTTACAATAAGTCATTGTTGATAGTTGGGGACAATAGGATTATCTGTCTCTTCAGGCATCCTCCAACTGTGCACTGACCAGGACTTTTAATTGAATCCATCCACCTTGTTGCTGTTTATCTTCTGATTCTTTTTACTTCTGCCTTTCCCAAAATTACATTTGCATAATATGTTCAGAATATAATAGCATTAGCACTTAGAGTTATATCCGTTTCGCAGTGCTTTACAGACCTCAAGTGATTTACAGAGACAGCAAATTGTTCCCAACAATCTGGATCCTTATTTTACCCATCTCTGAAGGATGGAAGGCTGACTCAACCTTGAGCTAATGAGAATTGAACTGCTGGCAGATGGCAGAATTAGCTTGCGCTGCTGCATTCTAACCACTGCACCACCACGGCTGTTAATAATTTGTGCCCAATCCTGTGTGCCTCCTTTGGATTGACTTGATCTATAATATTTTTGTTTTGTTTTGTTTTTGCTATTGATAGTATTTCCAAAGTCTTGTCAGTACCACAGTTTATTCCATTCCACTTGGAAACCATCCAGACCAGGAACCGAACCATTTTGCAATGATTGGATCAGTTCCAATGCTTCTTAAATAAAGTGGCACGAGCTTTCAAAACATCAATGTTACTTTGTGATATTGCTGAATATTTATCTGACTCATAAAGAGATTAATATATTAATTACCACTGATTCAATTTATAAAACGACTTCTAAAAAAGGGGGAAAACTGATTATTAAAAGCTTCTGAATCTAACAACTTCTGCCTATCAACTACAACAATTTCAGAAATTAAATTCTATTGGTTCTTTTGCTTCAAACAATGTGCCAATAGTTTAATAGCTTTTTAACCTGATTACCAGTAATTGAAATTCAGTCTCCTCAATCTGATCAACCTAAAAATCACTGGGCAGCAACTGGACTAATATAAATGTATTAGAAAGTTGATTTATAGGTTTTTTTTTGCCTAATCTAGTAGGTGTTCTTTAACCAGGTTTTCTATCCCTTGATATAGAGCATTTTTATCTTAATGTCCTATTTTATTTATCCCACTTCATTCTAAAATTTGAGCAGTCAATAGAAAAAAACAGAAATATATATATAAAATAAACCAGACCGCCTTTGTTAAACTTAAAATACTTTGCGTAGAGATATAAAATAGATACCATTTTTTTCGGAGTATAAGACGCACCTTTTTCCTTCAAAAAAGAGGCTGAAAATCTGGGTGGGTCTTATACATCGAATACAGCATTTTTTGCCTCCCGAAGCCCCGCCCCTTCACCAAAATGGCCGTGCATAGCCTTATGGAGGCTTTCAGAGAGCTCCTGGGGGCTGGGGAGGGCAAAAATGAGCAAGAAATGGGCTGTTTTTTGCCCCCCCCCCAGCCCCAAGAGCACTCTATAATCCTCCATAAGTCTATGCATGCAATTTTTTGACAAAAAAACGGGGCCGTTTTTTGCTCGTTTTTGGCCCCTCCACCCCGCAGGAGCACACTGCAAGCCCCCCCACAAGGCTATTCAGGCCTTTTTAACAAAAAAACCGGACCCATTTTCGCGAAAAACGGGCTGTTTTTGGGAGGTTTGGAAAGTGCAAAAACTTTTCCCCCCTTTCGGAAAGCTCTTTAGTTAAAGTGATTGATGAGAATTAGATTGATCAAGTGCTGTGCCAGCAGAAACAAAGTCTTAGGTGCTGCAGATTGTCAGTGATTTCTTTGTCCAGCACATGGATAAATACATCTGGAAACATCTACCTACCTACCTATTCTCTCTCTCTCCCTACCTATCTACTGTATTTCTCTCTCTTTCTATTTCTCTCTCTCTATCCCTCTCCCTACCTACCTACACCGTCTCTCTCTCTCCCTACCTACATACTGTATTTCTCTATTACTCTCTCTCTCTATTTCTCTCTCTTTCTATCCCTTTATCTACCTACCTACCTACTGTCTCTCTCTCTCTCTCTCTCTCTTTCCCTCTCTATCCCTCTACCTAC
This sequence comes from Natrix helvetica, assembly GCF_964273705.1. Lineage (NCBI taxonomy): Eukaryota > Metazoa > Chordata > Lepidosauria > Squamata > Natricidae > Natrix > Natrix helvetica. The sequence goes on along the minus strand of NC_138548.1, from coordinate 234,474,728 downwards.
CTACCTACTTTTTTAAAAAAAATGCCTCTTCAAAACCTTGGTGCGTCTTATACTCCAGTGTGTCTTATACTCTGAAAAATGTGATAAATTAGGTCTGTCGTAAATTGTTTTACAGCTTTGGATATACTGTTTCTTTATTAGCAGAAGCTATTCCAAAAGCTGGTTTTAACAGTCATTTTCTTTTTTCAGCTGAAGACCAATCATTCAGTTTTAGAAGAACTGGAACAAACAAAAGCTGTCATGATGGGGGAATCTGCTATTTTGGAAATAGATTATTTTCCTCGTGCCATCATTCTGATTTATTTAGTGATTGCCTTTTCGCCTTTTGGTTATTACTTGGCAATCCATATTGTGGCAGAAAAAGAGAAGAAATTAAAACAATTTTTAATGTTAATGGGTCTTCATGACACTGCCTTTTGGTGAGTAAGTTCCTTAGTTCTTCATTGTTAAACAACCGCAGCAGTTCTTGTTCAGTTATACAGTTTGAAAGAAAAGGTACAACATCTTGATTGTGGCTCAAAATGAAAAAGTCTATAGAAAATATTTCAGGCTGCTCTCAAACATTCCTAGACTATTTCTTAGTTTGGATAGATATGGCTACCTTGTGATATATTTTGAACACTGAGCTATGTGAAGAATCAGATGCAATTTTGAAAATAAAAGTGACACTTGAAATGTTTGCAGTCTTTGGTCACAATTATATCATCACTGGCCTATCAACACTGTGTATATATGTTAACGGAGTTACTTTGTAAACAGGTACAAAGTTAATTTAGAGATGTCTCTTTAAATGTAAACTGCTTTTCTGGATTGATACTGTTATGCTGAATGCTTGAAAAAACTGACATGCTTGTGTACAGATTCTCAGTTTAAATTTCGGGTGCATATGCATGACAAAGCTTTAAATTGGCAGATATAAAGAGGATGCATGAAGCACTTGATTGGTGGAACTGCAGATGCTTTTCTTACCCCCCCCGCCCCCTCCTTTTTAAAAATGTAATTAATATGATAAGAGTTGTTTAGTTTTCTTCCTCTGGAAAATTTGGGGGCAGTCTAGTTTAAAAAAAGAAATATGTCCATTGACAGCTAGCTTTTCCTCTAAATAACATTACCAGAAATTTTAGTACCACACTTGTGTTCATTTTCCCTCCCTTCCTCCCTCTCTTTCTCATTAAATAGTATGTTCAAAGAATAATTAGCATTCTTGAAGGATTTACACTAGTTATCACAAAGCCTAGTTTTAAACAATCTTTTTTTGAAATTTCTTAAACAAAGGAATTCCATAAACAAATTCCTTAAAGTGGAAAAAACTTATATTAGAAACATTTCTGCATATTTTAAGGCAAAATTGCGCACGCACACACACACACACACACACACCCCTTAGACTTATATACCACTTCACAGTGCTTTGCAGCCTTCTCTAAGCGGTTTAGAGTCAGCATATTATCCCCAATAATCTGGGTCCTCATTTTACTGATCTCAGAAGGATAGATGGCTGAGTCAACCTTGATCTGGTCACAATCGAACAGCCTGCAGAACTGCATTCTAACCACTGTGCTACCATGGCTCTTTTATATGTTAGAGATACATAGAAAAATACATTTGTATTCTTGTGAATTTAGAAGCATCTTGAACTGATGAAGCAAGATAAAAAAGAAAATTTTGGGAAATTCAATGAACTTTATTTTAAGATACTATAGAAGGATTTTTCCAGAGCAATGACACTTTGTGTAAAGGGCAGGTCTTAAGGTATTCCTCTATTTTCTTGAAAAATCCCCATAGTCATGAAACAACTGCCATGTAATTAAAATTTGTTCTAATATTATTGCTGCTTCCTCTGTTGGGGTCAATGCTGACTTTCGATATTAGAGCTGTGCGGTGTTTTGGATATGTTTTCCAAAGGCTGTTTTAGAATATGCACAGGTATGAAAGTAGTGGCTAACTCTTTGAGACAATAGCATCTTTTCCCAAGAAGATAGTTTGCAAACAAATTCTTGTTCCTGTGCTTTTTCAGTCCACCGTCCCCTTGGTGCTACAAACTGATCCTCAGTGCCCCCCACCCAGTGGTGGAATTCAATTTTTTTTACTACTGGTTCTGTGGGCGTGGCTTGGTAGGCATGGCTGGGGGGTCATGTGACTGGGCAGTTTGCACGATGGAAGGAAGATAGTAACAGTAAAATTCAAAACTAACAATTAATTGCACATTAAGCGGCCCATGTCTGCGGCGGGCTCAGGGAGCACACATGTTCCGAGCCGTGGCGCTCGGTCTGGACAGGGGAGGGGAGGGAGGGAAAAAGCCCTGAGCGATGTGTGCCTAGCCGCCGCGTGGGAGCGGCTCAGTGTCTTCCGATTTAGTTGTTTTGACTCCCCCCCCCTCTGCTCGGTTGCACGCTCTCTGTATGTTTTTCCTCTTCCCCCCCTCTCTTTTGCTGGGCGGTGGTTGAGGCTGCTGGCAGTTAGGATCGATTCTGCTCTTGCTTAAGTCGCTGCGGCGGACAGCAGCAGCAACGAGAAGCAGCAGTGGTAGTATCGAGTAGATCAACGAAGAAGGGGCATTTATGGCAGGCTGGCCAGCTGAAGCTGTAGGCTCAGCGCGGCTCCTCTGCCGCCTGCCACCCCCCTTGCCTCTTAGCGCCTCCCTAAGTCATCCCACTGCCCCCAGAAGGCGGTACCGCCCACTTTAGGAACCACTGCTCTAGAGCAGCGATGGCGAACCTTTTTTGGCTCGCGTGCCACAAGTGGGGGGAGCGCAGGGGGGTCGTGTGCTTTAAAATGGCTTTTAAAAACGATGAAGTCGGCTGGCCAGCGCGCGCATGCGTGCGCTGGGCAGCTGACAGGGCAGCGCCTCGCGTGCCCTGACAAATGGCTCCACGTGCCACCTGCTCTAGAGCATCTTTTCGGAATCACATCCAAAATACTTTGGAGTCCTACTAGATACCTACCGGTTACTTGCCTAGATATTTGCAAAGCTTTTGTCTTTTGTATTAACAGTGTTGCAGAGTTATGTAATTCTTCATGTTAGGTTGCATGAATGTAACACCTCTGTGTTCCTATTAGTGGGCTACCTAGACACATTGATAACATTCACTAAACCAATTTCTTATGAACACAATTTGTGCAACAAATTGGAATAGTTTGGTTTACACATAATACTGTCTGTGGACATGCCAAGAGCAAGAGGTTTTCAATTAAAAACGTTTTGTTTAAAGGGGACTAACCCAGTTTTATTGCCACCAAGAATTACTTGATGAAATGGGCAGCTATATAAATTGGATGGATGGATGATAATGCTCACAAAAAGATTCATTTTTTAATTGCATGATTGCTTTTTGAAAGAGCTAGAACATGGATTAACAATAATGGCAGTTATAATGTTATCTATGATACCACTGAATTATGTTCTTTGAATCCTCAATTTAAAAAATACCTAGGTCACCGTCTTTCCAGATAACAAAATATTGTAAAATATCTGTTGCTACATTAAACACCACAAGATTTCTGCCTTTTACATTTGCTAAATTTATTTTTTTGATGTCTGCAACATTGTGCAAAATAGCATGATGGTGCCTGCTGCCTGAAAAGATTGCTGATCTTTGAAGCAGAGGTAAGTTATCTTTGTGTAGTAATACTTACAGCTTTGAATTCATGAATCTTCATTGTATGTTTTCTTTTTTAGGCTTTCTTGGGTCCTACTGTACACCAGTCTGGTATTTGTCATGTCTCTTCTTATGTCGGTCATTGCAACGTTCTCGTCGCTTTTCTCCAAAAGTAGCAGTTTTGTGATATTTCTTCTTTTTTTCCTGTATGGAATATCTTCCGTAAGTGTTTGGGTGTACGTGTGGTCAGTGTTACTATATTGTGGTTACCAGTTATGTTTTAGAGTCTTATTTGACCTACATATGCAATTTGCTACTGCTGTGGTTTTCTTTTCACTGAATGATAGCTGGCAAAGGTCTGATGCAGTTTTATTTGCTTAGATAGCTTAACAGATGTTTCTTATTTTGTTTTGAGTATATTTTCTGATTTACCTGTTTTCTGTCTTCAGAAACAATTTGTGATGATTGCAGGCATCACTATTAATAGCAAATATTTATGTAGTCCAAAATGCACTAATATTGAAATTATATTAATAACATGACATTATTATATGAAAATATAAGTACGTGATCTAGCTTTTTATTTGTTTCTGGTCTGGTTCTGTATATTGAATTTGTTGTCCATTCTTACAATGGAACAGTTGTGCAAATTATATAATCAGCACATTGCTATTCTCATTTTTAATTATTTACACATCAATTAACAAAACTAAATATACATAGAATGTCATGATTTCAGTTGTCTCTCAGTCACTGACATTCTTGAACTGGAAAGGGTTCTGTTTGGAAAGATAATTTGTCCTTGAATACAGTATTATTTTTTCAACTCACAATGAAAATATATCTTGCCTTTAGGAGAATTCTTTTATATATTACATTTTATATTTTTACTTATACGTTCAATAAAATTGAATATTGCAGTCTATGAAAACCAGGTTATTCTAGAAATTTAGAAATACCTTGATCATCTCTGACTTTTAAATCCTTTGGCCACCCCCAAAACATACAATTTAAAAATTAAAAAAAAATCCAATGAAAACAATTGGTATGTTAAATTTAAATGATTGTAATTATTGCAATATCAACATAGAGATCATCATTTCAGCATTTTACTGTAAAGTTTCTAACGCATTGAAATAATTGTTTCTTTTCTGTTTAGGTTTTCTTTGCATTCATGTTGACTCCTCTTTTCAAAAAATCAAAACATGTTGGTACAGTTGAGTTTTTGTCAACCCTGGTTTTTGGTATTGTGGGTCTGACAATTTTCCTGGTAGAGGATATTCCAAAATCCTTTGTGTGGCTGGTAAGCCCTCTGTGTCAATGCACATTTTTAATTGGCGTTGCACAGGTTAGTAAAATATATTATTTGTATATTGCTATACAACTTTTTACGATTCAGATCCCATCTATAGACACTAGTGAGAGAAAGGCAGACATAGATACAATATTTGCCTTGTTCTATACTTGCAGTAAACATGTTATTTGCTTGTTGCTATTTTCTTTATCAGTTAAAAATACTTTTTAAAAAAATCAAGGATTGATTTCTGTAACATACCAATACTTTTAGAATAGGAATTGAAAGATACCAGATTACTGCTTAATATTTTTTTCATAAAGAGTCATGAGTTTATATGACATATCAGATCAAAAAGTAAGTTTGCAATATAGTCAGGTTTTGAAATTTGCAATAAAAAATGTGGATCAACAGGACAAAAGACTATGACCATTTGAAAACATGGTGATACTTATATGTGCAGTAAAATGTGTGCTTGTTTTTAATATGTATTAATTGCCTGAGTTTGAAGATAAGAATGAACTTTAGAAATATTAAAATTAGTATGAGTAAAGCTAATTATAAAAGTAAACAATAAACAAGCTGTATCCAAAATACCCAACCTAACCTAACCAGATCAATGATGAATCCTTAAGAATAAAGTGGTTTCAAATTCATTGCTAAAATGGAAGAATTCTTATGTGCCAAGTTGTACTAAATTGCAATGGTGTGCCATAAGTGTTAATTACTTCCCTAATATTTTAATGCTATGATGGTATTCCAAATAATATTTCAAATTCCATATTTGCTTGCAGGTTATGCACTTAGAAGATTATGAAGAAGGAGTTAATTTTTCAAACTTAACTTATGGACCTTATCCACTAATTATTGCTATGCTGCTCCTGGCTCTTGATAGTGTGCTTTACCTTCTATTAGCCGTTTACTTGGATCAGGTTATTCCAGGTATGATTGAATGACTAAGAATAATGATTTCAACGAACTTTAATCATTTATTTGATCTGCATTGAATTCAAAACTCAAGATATATGTATCATAAAGTGATCGAAATTACCAATTGAATTAATATGCTGACTATATACTACTATGTACTAATGACTTTGTTTAGATGTATATTATGAGTATGGAGGGAGGGGGCACCTACCGCACTTCGCAACTGCCAAAATTTGTATACTTTTTCCACTACCTTTTTCCCTGTAAATTTCTAAAAAAAAACAATAAAACTTTGTTTATAAAAAAAAAAGATATATGTATCAGCAATGTGCATTTTATATATATATTTGTAGCGATACCTACATTCTGAAGGTTCAGTACATTTCTCTGCAGGGATATTTTTTGCAGTCCGAGTACTTGATACAAAAGTATAGTATGATTGCTTCATAGCACTAGTTAGTACATTTGTTGAAAGTTAAATTTATGACTATTTCTGGTGTTATTTCATATGTATTACAATATAGCATTCAGTTTTTAAAAATTGACACTTAATAAGCCTGAACTAATTGCTTTAGCCGTTATAGTTTACATAACCATTGTCTCTCAGAGAATCATAGGAAAAATGTATGAAAAACTCTTAAGGACAATAATATACAATCTGACATACAGTTCATTAAATATTTGAACTGTTTATACCTTTTTTCTTGAAAAGTTGCAAGTCTGTTTTAATAAAAAAAAATAGCAATTTACATTCAGATGTCTCTTTTTCATTTTAGATTGGCAGCAAATCAGAATTTGCCATTCTATTTAAACTGGGCTAGAGTGCATATAATTATATTCCAGTCCAAAACCACTTCTAGTTTAATAGAGAAAATTTCTCTATATGTTGAGGTAGGGAAAGTACTTAACCTCGGAGTTAAAGTTACAAGTGAAACTTTTACTTGCGCATTGCATCTTTCCAATGTATCGAAGGCATTATAAAGTATAAATACTCGGAATGCATGAGAATAAATTATGCCAGTTGTTGAATATTATTGTGCATAGTTTATTTCATGTATACTCTTGTTACATTAAAAAAATAGTTCACCACAGATGGGTTCATTCTGGATGTTAAACCATCTCTTAAAAAATATGTTGCTCATAAGGAAAACTCAATTTGCATTTTGGCATAGTGAGATATATGAACCCAGTGATATACTTCTTGATCTATTTGAGCAATAGAGTTTTGATTCATTTTATACTGAAAATTTAAGACCATGTTCTTTTGCTGGAGCTTGGTACAGGTACTCCTTGCTTACAACAGTTTGTTTACTGACCAAAGTTACAACAGTACTGAAAAAAATGACTTATGACCGTTTTTCACACTTACAACCATTGCAGCATCCTCATGGTAATGTGATCAAAATTCAGACACTTGGTAACTGACTCATATTTATGACAGTTGCAGTGTTCTGGGGGCTTTTTGTGACCTTCTGACAAGTAAAGACAATAGGGAAGCCAGATTGACTTAAAAACCATGTGACTGACTTAACAATTGCAGTGATTCACTCAAAAATGGTGCTGAGAAGGGTCATAAGATGAGGCATAGCTCACTTAACAACTGTCTCATTAAGCAGCAGAAATGTTGGGCTCAATTATGGTTATAAGTCGAGGACTACCTATAATTAATGAAAATAATTTAATCATAGACCAGCATAAGTGAACATATATATTTTAAATGTTTATATATTATAACTAGCAGCATTTAATATTTGTAGATGTTATTTTTCTTTTATTGTTCAGGAGAATATGGATTGCGTAGACGTTTTTTTTTCTTTCTCAAGCCCTCATTTTGGTCAAAGAGAACAAAAAATTACAAAGAATTGTATGAAAGCAGTATTAATGGGAACTTAGATTTCAATGAGATCATTGAAGCTGTATCATCAGAGTTTCAAGGAAAAGAAGCTATCAGGTATGATTGGCTATTCTGTGGTTTCCTTTCAATTGCTAAAGCCAGGTGCTAATATTTCTTTACCTAATTTGAAGTTTCTTACCTAAATTTCTTACCTAAGTTTGATAACTCAGAAGCTTATATGATCAGCCACTATGGACTAAGATTGAGTTTGAGGGTTTTAGTGCATACAATGTAAATATTATATAATGAATTTTATATGTGAATTCCCTGAAGCCAAGAGTTTTTTTAAAAGACTGTATAAAGAATTCACTTCGGGGGAAAAAAAAACCTACTTCCAAAATTTTTGTTTAAAGCATTTAAGCACCATATCTGACCCAGCTGTTTTGAGGATCTTTTTATGTCATGCGAGTCATTTCGCTTTGGTAACAACAAAAAATAAAGTGTTCAGGTAATCCTCACTTATTGATGGTAACTGGGACTGGAATTTCTATCTCAAAGTGATCCAGTCATAAAATGTAATGTCACATGACTGCATTGCGTAGCAACGACCATTCTTAAGTGAACCCCATAGTATCATTAACCATGACATCACGTCACCATTTGTGACCTTTTGCCAGCTTTCCCATTGACTTTGCCTATTGGAAGCTGGCAGTGAAGATTGCAAATGGTAATCATATGATTGTAGGATACTGCAACATTGTAATTGAAAGAAGAATGCTGAGCAAGCATGGGATTGCGATCATGTGACCACAAGGATGCCATGACTGTCAAATACAAGCACCAGTCATAAGTGGAGTCATTCAGTACCATTATAAATTTGAACAGTCACTGCTTGAATGGTCATTGAGGATCATGCTTGTGTATCTACAGAAGACCCTTGAAAGTGACCACACGAGGCTTGAAGGAATGCGGTTTTTCAATGTTGGGGGCATTCTGTTTAGAGCATCAATTCAGATGCTCTGCGAAATCCTTTATTTTTTTTTAAATTGTTGGCAAAGAGAAAGTTCACTTTGGAAAAAAAAAATCATTTTTCTACTAAATCCCAAAATTGGGTTAGGTAGATAAAGAATTATAGCAAGAAAACACTGAAACTATCAGTGTTTATAAACTATAATTTAAATCAATGGTCAGTAAGCATGAGTAAATCTGGCCATTACGTGTAAAAACCACTCATGCTATCTGCATGTAGGAATTGCATTAGATATGTGAGTTGTATATAGCAAGCATCTAATTGATCATAAAAGTTAAACTGCTTGCATCAAACATAGTCAGACGGTAATTTTTGCCTAGAGGCTGAGGTAAATAAAGTAGCTACATCAGCCTGAATGTTCAACATGTAGAAACTTTCTAGAGAGAAAATTATCGTGGTTTGTATTGAATATAATGAAAGTTGTTTTACTAGGTGCTTAGGAAATCTTTGTACATGAATTAGTACTAAAACAAATTGATCCATATCCTTTCACACATGTAGAACTGTTCTGTCAACTTTTTTTTTTAGTATTTCAAACATGAATTTATTCATTTATTTAGAGTATGGTGTATCATACAGGGACTAGCAATATATATTAATATTTGACCTCAATTAGTAAAACATAATAAAATATAAATGTTAAAAATTTCTATGTTCAAATACCAAAGTCTAGGCTTTCTAACCATTGAAGCTCAGCATCCTTTATGTTAAAATCAGATACTGGACCATTATATGCCCTCAGCCAGTCACAATGTGATCTACAGTTTGGCATGAGACCCCACAATCATAATTAGAGGAGGATACTATTCCCCCATTTATACAGAGAGTCCCAGCAGACACCGTGTGAGGTGCAAATCCTATTCAGTATTATCCATTGCTGACATGGTAGTACCCTTTTTGTGGAGTCATTTATATATCTACCTATATCTGGACGTTCAGTGACCCATTTGGCTTTATATTGGGAATCAATGTTAAAGTCGTTGAGCAGATGTTCTGTAAGTGCCAGTGATATACAGTGTCTTTAGAATTTAATACCAGTATTGTACTGAATTCAACAACTATTTCTTACATTGACAAGAAAGTTAAAATCCAAGGGAAAAATAGGATGCTGAATTTAGACATGCTCCCTATTTAAGAGCTCTCAGAAACTGAGAAACTTTCAACTGTGCTTTGTGAGTCTTCAGTTAGTATTAATTTAGATTTGAGTAATATTCATGCTAACATAATGATCATTTCATATTGCTTGCTTTTATTTTGCTGAAATATTTCATTAAAAACAATTAAATTACAATGTTTTCTTTCAGAATCAACTCTGTCCAGAAATCTTTTGTTAAAAAAGGTGAAACTGTGGAGGTTTTAAAAAGTAAGAATTTGGGTATTTTCAACTATTTATCGTAATAAAAATCCTTGAAGTTTAATTGGGGTTTTCTTGTCCTCTGATAACTAGAAACCTGCATGTTGGCAAGTTCCTGTTAAATAGCATATTAAATAATCTGTGAGTTGATTATGTTAATATTATGTTAAACATAAATTGTTTTTCAAAGGTGAATGCAGTTTTGTATTAAGTGTATTTGTTTAATAGTAATATAATGATTAGTAGTGTGGTATAACATAATTTACTTCTCCCTTGTTGGCATAATCATGTCATTATTTTATTAGATTTATCCTTTGATATATATGAGGGCCAGATTACAGCATTACTTGGACATAGTGGAACTGGCAAAACAACATTAATGAACATTCTTTGTGGATTGTGCCCACCTTCTGATGGTAAGTATGATCAAAATAATTTTGACTTGCCATATTTAATGGCAAGTAAAGAGAAAATGCACTATTTTAGGATACATACATACATACATACATACATACATACATACATACATACACACACATACACACACATACACACATACACACACACACACACATATACATACATACTCCCCCAAAAAAACCGAGACACAGAACAGGACAATGGCATCGCCCTCCTCCCTTACATCAAAGGCACCACAGATAAAATCAGCAAAATTCTCCACAAACACAATATCAAGACAGACTTCAACACTGACCAAAAAATAGCAAACATCTTAAGAAACCCCAAAGACAAGATCCAGCTAGAAAACCAAGGAGTGTACGAAATACCATGCAAAATCTGCCCGGCAACATACATAGGAGAAACGAACAGGAGAATAAATGCACGCATCGCAGAACACAAGAACGCAGTAAGAAAAAAAGAAAAAACTTCCTCCCTTTTCCAGGACCTTAAAGCTACAGGACATGAAATTAATTTTGAAGGAACCAAATTAATCTCCAAAACTGGACACTTCAACAAGTGAATAATTATGGAGGCTATCGAAATAGAGAAATTCCCCCACAACATGAATAAACGTGACAATACCTCCCGCCTACCAGACATCTGGAAACCAGCCCTAGTCAACAACCCCCCACCAAGATTTATAGAAAGACGGCAGCTCCGATCACGCTTTACAATCTTACACGGGAAAAGACCCAAATACAACTAGACCAGCATATATATATATATTGATCAAGACTTCAACCCCAGAATTTAGGAGAAAGGATAGCACATTTTTCCATAGCAATATCCTACCCATACAGTGCAGAATACTTGCATATAGCTTGACATTTCTGTTATGAATAAGTTATTTCTGCTCCCTTTTAATTATACATTGAGTTCCATTTCAACTAACTGAAACTTATAATTGCAGCATGTTGGAATTAGATATTGAGAGTGTAATTTTGCTGTTCTCTTGCTTATCCCTTTGTTCTGTTTGATTTCCTAAATATATATTTCTTTTTCTACCCATGCACCAATGACAAGTACATTTCAGTTTGTAAATAAATTGCTATGTATATGATGCCAAGCCTACTGTTTCATCTTCATCACTCCATCCTCCATCATTCCAATGCTACTTTATTCTCAACAACTCCGGGTGGCTCACAACAATCAAAGAAGAAAGTATTATAAAAACAATAAAGCATATGAGATTAAAATATGGCAAGCATGTGAAACCAAATGGAATGAAGCAAGGGGTCTCCCTCTCCCTCACCAATTGCCAGGTTTTCATGGCTGTTCTAAACAACAGCAGAGTGGAGGCCATTTGGCTCTCAGGAGGAAGCTCAGTGCAAAGGGCTACTACAGAGAAGGCACACTTCTGGGATCCTGATAGATGATACTGTTTAATTAAAGGAATGCACAAATCTTGCAGGCTTAAATCTACCAGGCAGATGCTATGCAAGACATCAAGTAGCCATGCCCGATGGCTTCCTTTCTACAAACTATGGAAATATACATGCAGAAAATACTGCACTCTTTCATTTTGTTTTTCTAGTTTTAAGCCCCCCAAATGTGGGGAAAATTCAGGAAGAGAGAAATTTTCTTGATTTCCAGTTGAAGAAGTCTCTAATTTTGCTGACTGTTTTATGGTCACAGTAATGGTAAAAGTCCATTATTTTTTGTGATGTATACATGAATGTATGTATTTTAGTAGCAATCATTTTCTTCCTTGTTTGTGTTTTATCAGGATTTGCATCAATCTATGGATACAGAGTTTCTGAAATTGATGAAATGCTAGATGCCAGAAAGATAACTGGCATATGTCAACAAATAGATGTATATTTTGATGTATTAACTGTGGAAGAAAATTTGTCAATAGTTGCTGCAATTAAGGGAATACCTCCCAATTATGTGATACAAGAGGTGAGCAGAATACAAAGTATTTATTTTTAATTGAAAAAAATGTGCCATATATGCCTTCAATAAAAGATAATTTTACATGGACATATACGTAATAATGTATTAACTGCATCTTTTACATTCAAATTCCATAGTATTCTAGCTTATTTTGAGAACTCTTCTAAAACAGAAAAACTTACAGAATTTAAGATAAAATAGAATGATATGAGATAGGTATAAGCATCAGTAATTGTTGGCTTTCCTGCTACCTGTCCTTCTGAACTTTCAAAATACCAGTTTGACATATTTTAAAAAAGATATGATTAACTGATTTTTTTTAAAAAAACATTTTAATAATTGGATGGATGGATAGATGGATGGATGGATAGATAGATGATAGATAGATAGATAGATAGATAGATAGATGATAGATAGATAGATAGATAGATAGATAGATGATTGATAGATAGATAGATAGATAGATGATAGATTGATGATAGATAGATAGATAGATAGATAGATAGATAGATAGATAGATAGATAGATGATAGATGATAGATAGATAGATAGATAGATAGATAGATAGATAGATAGATAGATGATAGATAGATAGATAGATAGATACTGTATTGGTTTTGGAAACCTCACCTTAACTCTTCCAGAGGAGGGTTGTTTCTGAAATTGCAGGGAATAAATGGAGTTTGAGTTATTTTCATAATGTATTATATCATGTTCAGTTACAAAACTTTTAGATTCCTTGAGCTTTAGCAACAATAGCATGATAAATGCCCTGATTAATTATGGAATTATTTGCTTTAATTATCTCTAAATATTGTTCATGCTTGATTCTGAAAGGTTCAAAAGATTTTATTGGATTTGGATATGCAGCCCATTAAAGATAATCAAGCAAAAAAACTAAGTGGTGGACAGAAAAGAAAGCTGTCAATCGGAATTGCAATTCTTGGTGATCCAAAGGTAAATAGCAAAGTAACTGAAATACTAGTAGTAATACTCATTATCAATTGCAAACCACATACAAGCTGAACTATAATTGTGTTGTACAAATTAGGGGAGTTGGGAATAATAAAATAATACTTGCCCAAGCAGGTCTTCAACAGCAGCAGTCCCCTCAACAAAGGCCTAAACAATTAATACCTTTTTCCACACATGAATAGCCTGCCTCCTCTCAACTGGCCCTACTTAATCTGAGCATTTTAAACATTAGCATTCTATCAAGATGAGGTGGAATGGTTGCTTTCGTGGTGTGGACACAATATCTTGGTCCTTAACACCAATAAGACCAAAGAGCTTATAGTGGACTGTAGAAGGAACAGATCAGACACCCAGTCCTTGATTATCAATGGAGACTCTGTGGAGCAAGTGGCCAGTTTTAAGTGTCTGGGTATTATCATAAAAGAGGACCTGACCTGAGGCACTCACATTGCAGCACTGATCAAAAGTGCCCAGCAGAGATTATACTACCTGAGACTTCTCAGGAAACAACAACTGAATGAAAAACTTCTGGTGACCTTCTATCACTGCACCATAGAGAGTATTTTAACTTACTGCATCGTTGTGTATGGTTGCACAGTGGCAGATAGGACAGCACTCCAGAGAGTCAACGTCATTGCCCAGAGGATCACTGGTTGCCATCTCCCCTCTTTGGATGAGCTTTATAGCTCCCGCTGCCTTAAGAAAGTTCAAAACGTTCTTAAAGATCCATCTCATCCTGGGCACCCTTTCTTTGAACTATTACCATCTGGCAGACAGTACAGGATAATAAAAACAAGGAAAAATAGGCTGAAAAACAGTTTCTATCCCAGGGCAGTAACCAAATTGAATTCTATGGTATAGTGCAATATTGTTTTCAATTTCAATTATATAGAAAGTAAAGGTTGTATGTTTGTGTTTTTATTGTTATAGTTATAATGTACACTAAAGACAGCATTTAATTTTGTTGTACCATGTGAAATGACAATAAACTAAACTAAACTAAACTAAACACAACACATAGCCTTACAAGAAGTTGGTTAGATTTCACATGGCTTTCTAGTTGCCTAAACATTTCATTGAAGAATACTAGAAGGAGTTACAGAACATAAGGGTATTTTATTTAGATGTATACATCCATATTCACGGAGAAATAACACCAAATTTTACTCTGGGATCTTCTGTTTAATATCTAAAATATTTACGGCACTTATTTGAACAACACTTTATAAAATAGATTCAAAATAACATTAGCATAAATTAAACCATATAATTCAGTAATATGCAGTGTCAATAAAGAAAAATTAAGAAATCTTAATTCAAAATTACAGCCGACCAAAAGAAATAAGTACTGTATTCAAGCAAAAACAACTCAACGATTATAGCACCCACACCAGTGAACTGAGGTTCCAGAAAAGGACTTTCTCAGCATATAGAAGCAGACAAATTTTGGTCCCAGTTGCCATTGTTAAGCAGGAATTAACTATATTTCAGCCTCCTTCTCCCTTCAGTACTCGGCAAACATTTTTTTCCCAATTACTCTGCCCATCCTGGGGCTTTATGGGACTTCTCTCCACCTTCCCCACACTATTTAGAAGATTTTGTTTTCCCTACAGGTTTGGTGCTAGGCAGCATTTGTATTTGTAAAATGAATACCTAGTTTTATCTATTGTTTTTCCCCCCTCTGGCTGTTGTTTAGGTGTTAATATTGGATGAGCCAACTGCTGGTATGGATCCATGCTCCCGACATACAGTTTGGAACCTCTTGAAAAACAGAAAAGCCAACCACGTGACAGTGTTCAGTACCCATTTCATGGATGAAGCAGACATTCTTGCAGGCATGTTCAATTAGATGCCTGTTAGGTTAGATATATATTATCCATAATATAAATAAGATACTTTTGGTTGTTACCGTATAAGTGTTATCTATTTATGATAAAGATCCCTTCTGGCCTACTTCTAGATCGGAAAGCTGTAATTTCTCAAGGAATGCTGACATGTCTTGGATCTTCCCTTTTCCTTAAGACAAAATGGGGAATTGGCTATCATTTGAGGTACAACCACTTTCTGTTCTGTTTTAACGTCTGTCACAATCCTGCTTCAGTATTTCCACTCTTTAAACACATTGAAATAACTTTGAAATTGAAATTCTTTCATTGTTAGGTGATCGTAATATGAATTGGATTGTATGATTAACATTGTTACCATGCTTGGCTTGAAACTCTATGAAAATTACTTGAGAACTTCAGCTAGTATAGTATAGTTATTCAAGTTTTTGTTAAGACTAGACTGCTCATCTGTAATGTCGATCCTACTGTCAGTTGCTAGTTCAGTTTTAAATCTCAATTCAGAATACTTAACGTTGATCTTTAAACAATTGGAGTCTAGTTATTATTTGAAGGACTGCTTAAGCTTGCATTAATGTACTAGGAAAACAGCAAGTAAGTCTTATTTACCTGCTCCTCCTTTATTGCTTAAACCTCTTAGTGAAGAACCCTTTATAGGTAGTCCTTAACTTATGATGACAATTGAGCTCAACATTTCCATTGTTATATGAGATACTGTATTTTTCGGACTATAAGACATACTGGAGAATAAGACGCACCAAGATTTTGAAGAGGTAAATTAAAAAAAAATCCCTCCCTGGCCCCCAGACCCTCTGCATGCTCTGTTTTTTGTGAAAAACGGGGCATGCAGAGAGTTTGGGAGGTCTGCAAAGTGCTCCTGGGGGCCAGGGAAAGCAAAAACGTGACATATGGGGGTTTGGGAGACGAAAAACGGGCCCGTTGTTCGCAAAAATGGGGTGTGCAGAGGGTTTGGGAGGCCTGTAGAGTGCTCCTGGGGGCTGGGAAGGTCAAAAAGAAGCAAAAAACGGGGCGTGCAGAGACTGTGGGAACCCTCCCCTGCTGGGGAGAGCAAAAATGAGCAAAAAATGAGCCTTTAAAAAAAAAAACAGGGTGTGCAGAGAGTTTGGAAGGCCCGAGAGTGCTCCTGGGGGCTTGGGATGGCAAAAACACCCCCATTTTTGTGAAAAATGGGCCCTTTTTCACTCATTTTTTGCTCTCCCCAGTCCCCAGGAGCATTCCACAAGCCTCCCAACTCTCTGCACATCAATTTTTGTAAAAAAGTGGGATGCACGGGGCGGGGTTTCAGGAGACCAAAAAAGATGTGCCCAGATTTTCACCCTCTTTTTGGGGGGAAAACGTGCATCTTATACTCTGAAAAACACGGTAATTGTTGAGTTTTTCCCCACTTTACCACCTTTCTTGCCACCATTGTTAAGTAAATCACTGCAATTGTTAAGTAACATGGCTGTTAAATGAATCTGGCTTTCCCCTTGACTTTGCTTGTTAGAAGGTCGCAAAAAGGGATCACATGACCCTGTGACACTGCAATGGTCATAAGTATGTATCATTTGCCAAGCGTTCAATTTCTGATTACATGGCCATGAGGATGTTGCAATGGTTATAAGCATGAAAACTGGTCATGTCACTTTTTTCAGTGTCATTATAGTCTTAAATGGTCACTTAATGAATGCTTGTAAGTAAGGGCTACCTATATATTCCTGAGTGGTCTAGTGTCTTTTAAAGGCGATTTAAACCATACTTGACTTCTCTGGTCTCTAGTGTAAAATTGTTGAAGTTTTGTGTTGGGTTATTCAGTAGTCATTTTTAAGATGTGTTTAGATTTTGCTGAAAATCATTAAATTTTACTACTTCATTTTGTAAGCACCCTTTGGATGGTAACTAATAAATGATATTTATGAATACCCTTCATGAATTGGAGTATGAAAATACAGATAAAGGCAGCAGCATAGGAGTAATTCTTCTTATTCCCATAATGAATGTTGTGCATCCCCTTGGAAAACAATGATAACTATATGTGTTTCTTAGTATGCACATAGATAGGTATTGTAACACAGAAGCCACAGCATCTGTCATCAGACAGCACATCCCCGGATCAAGTTTGCTAAAGCAGAACGAAGAACAACTGATATATGCATTACCATTTAAAGATATGGACAAATTTTCAGGTATAACTTTTTTTCTTTATTAAATTGCAGAGAAAAGCGGAAGGCTATGTTTCTAATTGCACTTGAGCTCAAAGACTATAATATTAATATACAGAGAGTTAGTTGGTGGTTACTTTAACAGAAAACAGCCAAGCCCAGATACATTTATTACCCAAGTATTATTGTTTTCCTGCTTTTGGAATAAAGTTTTGTGGAGATTAGAAGACCGTTCATTGAGCAACTGTAAAAAAGGACACTGCAGAGGAATATGATTGCATTTACAAATTCATTTCTAAAACCTCCACTGCTACTTTTTCTTGTAGCGCTGTTTGCTGATTTAGATACCCATGCTCATTTGGGTGTTATTTCTTATGGTGTTTCCATGACAACCTTGGAGGATGTTTTCCTCAAGTTGGAAGCTGAAGCGGAGATTGACCAAGCAGGTAAGGGGGGGAGGGGAACTACCCAACTTCCTCTACTGTGTTTTAAATACAATATTATAAATGTTGTCTCATTTGTCATTGTTTCATTATTCAATTATATTTCAGCTTATAGAATAGTAGAATTTTCCATTTTTTAAAATTGGGTTGGACAATGTCATTTTTGGGATGGAAGCTTCACTGGTTCCTTCAAATTACTTGTAGTTCTTAACGTATGACCACAACTGAACCCAAATTTTCTGCTGTTAAACAAATAGTTATTGAGTTTTGCCCCATTTTATGACCATTCTTGCCACAGATATTAAGTGAATGAATCACTGAAGTTGTTAATAGCACGGTTGTTAAATGAATCTGGCTTCCCCATTGATTTGGCTTGTCAGAAGGTCGTAAAAAGTGATCACATGGCCCCAAGACACTGGAACCGTCATAAATACATGCCAGTTGCTGTTATATATATATATATATTCATACACACGTAGCCCAATCTAAATTTAAAGTTACCCAAGCTATTCTTTTCTGTTTCTTAGATTTTAGTATATTCAACTCAGAAAAAGTAGAAGAGGAAATGGAAACAATATCTACTGATGAATTAGAGCAGAGCCTACTAATGCTCTCTGAAGTAAAATCTTGCGTGGTGAACAGGAAATCTCTCTGGAAAAAACAAGTCACGACTATGGCAAAGGTTCATTTCCTCAACTTAAAACGTGAAATTAAGTCCGTGGCAGTGGTGTAAGTATCTCAACTTTGATTTAATCTGATTTAAAAGCAGGTGTTGCTAATAAAATAGAAGCAATTAAAAGCATGACTTATAGAGGTGAAACTCAAAAAATAAGAATATCGTGCAAAAGTTCATTTATTTCAGTAATGCAATTTAAAAGGTGAAACTAATATATGAGATAGACTCATTACATGCAAAGCAAGATAGTTCAAGCTGTGATTTGTCATAATTGTGATGATTATGGCTTACAGCTCAGGAAAACCCCAAATCCACACTCTCAGAAAATTAGAATATTGTGAAAAGGTGCAATATTCTAGGCTCAAAGGTGTCCCACTCTAATCAGCTAATTAAGACATAACACCTGCAAAGGGTTCCTGAGCCTTTAAATGGTCTCTCAGTCTGGTTCAGTAGGAATCACAAACATGGGAAAGACTGACCTGACAGTTGTGCGAAAAATCACAATTGATACCCTCCATAAGGAGGGAAAGCCTCAAAAGGTAATTGCAAAAGAAGTGGATGTTCTCAAAGTGCTGTATCAAAGCACATTAATAGAAAGTTATGTGTAAGGGAAAAGTGTGGAAGAAAAAAGTGCACAAGCAGCAGGGATAACCGCAGCCTGGAGAGGATTGTCAGGAAAAGGCCATTCAAAAGTGTTGGGGACTTTCACAAGGAGTGGACTGAAGCTGGAGTCAGTGAATCAAGAGCCACCACACACAGACAGATCCTGGACATGGGCTTCAAATGTCGCATTCCTCTTGTCAAGCCGCTCCTGAACAACAAACAACGTCAGAAGCGTCTTACCTGGGCTAAAGAAAAACAGACCTGGTCTGTTGCTCAGTGGTCCAAAGTCCTTTTTTCTGATGAGAGCAGCTTTTGCATCTCTTTGGAAACCAAGGACCCAGAGTATGGAGGAAGAATGGAGAGGCACATACTGCAAGATGCTTGAAGTCCAGTGTGAAGTTTCCACAGTCTCTGTTGATTTAGGGAGCCATGTCATCTGCTGGTGTTGGTCCACTGTGCTTCATTGAGTCCAGGGTCAACGCAGCTGTCTACCAGGAGATTTTGGAGCACTTCATGCTTCCTTCCGCAGACGAGCTTTATGGGGATACTGACTTCATTTTCCAGCAGGACTTGGCACCTGCCCACACTGCCAAAAGCACCAAAACCTGGTTCAATGACCGTGGGATTACTATGCTTGATTGGCCAGCAAACTTGCCTGACAACCCCATAGAGCAGCGGTTCTCAACCTGTGGGTCGCGACCCCTTTTGGGGTCACACAACCTTTTCACAGGGGTCACCGAGGAGCGTTCCGCAGAGAGGCTGGCGAGAAGCCGGCCCGAAGTGAAGGAGCGGCTCGGGTTCCCCGTGTGGCGGAAAGAGAGGGGTGGGGGGGTGAAGAAAGTAGGAGCTGGAATGGAGGCGAGGGGGAAAAGAGAGACGCGCGCAGCACAGAAGACGCTGGGAAAGCAGCTCGCTCTGAGTGATGGAGGTTGATGGGCAGAGCTACGGAAGCCAGGAGGTACCATTTCTGAGGCGGAAAACAAGGCGGGGAAATTAAAATAAAATAAAGGAGTGTGTGATGCGCGTACGCTGAGATTCCCTATTAAGACTGTTATCCATGCTTAGCATGAGTAACAGTCTTAATAGGCATTGGCCCCTCTTCTGTGACTCTCTCCTGACCCAATTGCACAATCTGCGCTCCGCCCTGAGAAGGCATGAGCCTCTCGCCTGCTTTTGCGCTTCAACGTCCTTTGCAGGCAACTCAGTGTCAGGAAGAGCTCCAGCCCTTTTCTCGCGCTCATCTCGCGCACGGGCAAGCAAAATACCTTCCTCGGCCAGGATCAAGGCGGAGGGGACAACGACTCTCCTTCCACTGTCGCCACTGCGCAATGAGTTGAGTAACTGGGTACGCAGCACAGGACACTCCTCAGCACCAGGTCAGCGCAAGCCATGGTCCCCTTTGTGTTCGCTCAGGAAGGAGGAGAATGGGGAGCAGCAGCAGCAGCTGGTTGGGTGCAAGGAGGGAAGACTCCAGTTCTCCTTCTCTGAACAGGGCTCTCCTTGCGCAGGGCTCTGGAACTCTTCCCTCTCTGCATCCAGAGACGGCTGCTCTGGCTCTTTCCTGATTCAACATGAAGGGGATCGACCTGAGTCTGGCGCTGAGGAGTCTCCAGTGGCTGCAGTGGAAGGAGTTGCTGTCCCCGCCGCCGTGATCCCGGCCCAGGAGAGTATTTTGCTTGCACGCGCAAGAAAGAGATGAAAGAGAAAAGGGGAGAAAGAGAGAGAGAGAGAGAAATGAAATAGAGCTGGAAGGAGAGAATGGGAGGGAGGGAAAATAGAGGGAAACAAATTACAGGGAGAAGGGGGAGATGGAGAAAGGAATGAAAGAGTGCTGAAGGGAGAGAATGAGAGAGAGGGAAAAGAGAGGGAAACAAATCGGGGAAAGGAAGGAAGAGAAAAGAAAGAGAAAATAAATAAATAAATAAACTAACTTTCTCAGACCTATGACGAAAGCAATGGCAAGTGTTAGGGATGTAACCCTAGGCTTGGCTTGGCAATGTATATAAGCTATGATTACTTTACTGTTACTTTAAATGCTTAAGAGATGTAATTGGTTTGTTACCTCAAGCAGCCATAAGAGAATAGCTGTTAGCTCTCTGTTTTGTTAGAAGCTGATCGGTGTATTTTGAGGTATTGTGGTTTGCTACTGTTTAGCTATACTTTGTGTGTTAGACTGACTATTTTGATAACTGAATTACTGAACCGTGTATGACTTGGACTGTTAACCGGACTCTGAATGCTTCTATATTTCTACATAGTAAACTACTATATTTTTATACTATTCAGTGTGTCTGTATGCTGGTTTGTGCGTGTTATTCCATATCACTCTCATTACGCTTCTCTGCATACTCGCTCTCCTAACGGGGAGCTTAATTACTTAACAGTAAGCTAGATCTCTTGCCAAGAAAACTGCACTTTGCCAGAAGGCACCAATTGGAAGCAAGTCTGATTTTTAAAAAAAATAATAACAGAAATTGCAAAAAAAAAATGCATCTGAAAATAAGATTATTTATAATTTTGGACAATGTATTATATTGTCAAACTCAAAAGAAATCAAAATATATATCCTTATACAATCTTGTCAGCTTCTATAAACTTAGAGTTCACTATGAAACGATTACAGATATGCAATTTCCTACAATTAATAACTTTATTTTTGATTTGTTATTGTATTCAATGAGAAAGAATGAAAAAGAAAAAGGGAAAGGGAAGGAAAGAAAGAAAGGAAGAAGAGAAAGGGAGAGGAAAAATAGAGAAAAACAGAAATAAGAGGGAGAAAAACAGAATAAGTAGGGGAGAAAAACAGAAATAATTTTATGGTTGGGGGTCACCACAACATGAGGAACTGTATTAAAGGGTTGCGGAATTAGGAAGGTTGAAAACCACTGCCATAGAGAATCTTGGGACATTGCCAAGAGAAAGATGAGAGACATGAGACCGAACAATGCAGAAGAGCTGAAGGCTGCTATTGAAGCATCCTGGTCTTCCATAATACCTCAGCAGTGCCACAGGCTGATAGCTTCCATGCCACGTCGCATTGAGGCAGTAATTGCTGCAAAAGGGGCCCAAACCAAGTACTGAGTACATATGCATGCTTATACTTTTCAGAGGTCCGATATTGTTCTATGTACAATCCTTGTTTTATTGATTGCATGTAATTATCTAATTTTCTGAGATGGTGGATTTGGGTTTTTCATGAGCTGTAAGCCATAATCATCACAATTATGACAAATCACAGCTTGAACTATCTTGCTTTGCATGTAATGAGTCTAATCTCATATATTAGTTTCACCTTTTAAGTTGCATTACTAAAATAAATGAACTTTTGCACGATATTCTAATTTTTCGAGTTTCACCTGTATATGATCACTTTCAGTTAGACTGGGCTAGTTTCAAAATGGGTGGGTAATGGGTGAGGCCCTTTTTCAAACACAGCAGAGTCATTCCAGAGGCAAGGAATGTGTGACAGCAGCTGAAGGAACATTATGGCAAGAGATGGTGTAGAAGGCAACAACAGTTTTTCCAAATGTCTCCACTGGCAGCTATTACGATTTCTTGTACTGTTTCTTCGAAAGTTATTCCTGTAGTAATAGCAATAGTACTTAGACTTATATATCAATCGAAGTCTGTTTGCATACTGTTAAATTGACACTTTAAATTTTTACATTTTACTGCCAATATTATTTTTTCAGATAATGATGATTCCTAAAAATGATAGCTTGTAGCAACAACTGATGGATATCAACACTGATATTAGCAAACACCTCACTTGCTAGTTCTACAGTCTTGTTGCCCTTCTCTCTCAGGGAAGGGAAAAATGTTGGCATAGCTCAGTCTGATTGGTTAATTGAGGCCTTTAGCAGTAATTGTTAAAAATATTTTTTTCTATATATTTGCATTTTATTGTATACAGAGAGTTTTAAAAGTATTTATAAGCTTATTCATAACCGTTGTGTATCACAATGTAAGAAAATTTCACATTCAAAACCACTTAGTTACAGTTTTCAATAACTGAAGATACCTTTAGCCATAGACTGATGGACTGTAATGCAGTGTAATGTAAAGAATTCCTCAAGACAAGCCTCCTAATTCTGATCTAGTTCTTAAATGGACCTCTGCTCTTTTTTTTCCAGATTTTTGTTATTTACAGTGTTTCTTGTTATTCAGATTTTTATTTTTGTTGTACATCACTATGTCAAAAAAGCTGCGGTCCCTATACAGCTATCTCCAACTTTATATTTTCTTAAGAGCAATGAAACATACGATAAGTACAAAACTAGTCTCCTCATTCAAAACTCTACTGGTAAGAAATTTAACAACTACTAATTACTAACTATTAATTACTAACTAATTCCTGGCATTTCCACTTCTTTATTTCATATTTATAAAATCCACTACAGGTGGACTATCTTGTTCCAAAGTATTATATCCTAGCTTTTCGAAACAAAATATAAAATTGAAATTGGAAACTCCATAGCTAACTGAAGTGGTAGTGAAGTGAAACATTATGTGACTGTGCCAGACTTACAACTTCTTTTGTGCTGCAATTATTAAGCAAATTATTGTGGATCGTTAAGTGCAACATCACGTAAGGATGACCTGCAACTTCCTGCCAGCTTCCCCATGATCACATGACTGTGAAGATTGCAAGTTGGAGAACCAGTCATTAACTATTTTAGCGTTGTTGTAACTTTGAATGATTGCTGACCGAGACAGCCAGTAAGCGAGGATTACATTGTATTGATACAATATCTTGGGGCTATGTTCAAGAGCTGGAAAATGATTGAAAAGACAGAGATTCTCCCAAAAATCAGAGAAGAGAAATAACTGTACGGTAGCCACTTTAGATCTTAGTTCTCTCATTCAGTTTTATTTCAAATAAAGAATAAATAATAAAAAAAAATTAAGGTAATAATTTTCAAAATAAGATACAGTAAAATGGTACCTTGGTATTCAATTGCTTTGAAACTCATCAGATTTGGTACTCAACACATTTGAAGTGAACATTTTGTCCCGATACTCATTGTTTGTTTAGTACTCACTGCACAGTTAGAACTTGTCAATGCCGACTGCCTTGTGACTCACTACATTATTCCTTATGGGAAAAATTTGTTTGGTACTCATTGTTTTTAGTACTCATAGCACGTCCCAGAACCAAATGATGAATAACAAAGTACCACTGTATTCATAATAAAAATAAAATAAAAATAATAGCAATTTAAAAAATCCCAAAGATTACAAAATAAAAGAAGGCCCGGGGTTCCTAATTCCACAGTGGAAATTAGCAACACTCCACATCTCTATTTAGCATTTTAAGGAATATTGTGGTTTGCTGAGAAATTATAGTGAGTAGGGGAGGCCATTGTAGAGTTCTTTGTTTTCACTGTGGAAGTAGTAGCTTGTTTTAAATGTTAGGAACATTGCATAATGCTTGGGTAACTGATAAATTGACTGAAAGCTACATCCATATTTCTGCAGAGCAAAATGGCAGACTGTGTAGAACACCTGTACCCCAAAAAATGGATGTGCAATGTGGATTGAATTCATGAATAATGAATTCAGGTTCATATTGATAAACTATAGATAAGGAGGCCATGAATTATAAGGTTCAGCTGCATATTTGCATGTAGGTTTCAAACAGTGACGTGCAGTCAGGTGAGGCACTCTCATCATGAAAAAAAAAGTAAAAGGAAAAAGCTGAGCTAGTTGCTGCCTCACCGTGGATGACTCTGCTTAACCTCACTGGTGCTCTCCCTCCCCAAGTGTAGTGACTTCCTCCCCAGGCCTCCATTCATTTCTCTCTCTCACACACACAGCTGGATAAAACTATATAAACATCTAGCCCAGCTTCACTGATTACAAGTTTGAAAAGGCTCCATCTGCAATCAAACTACACTTGGGGAGGGAGAGCACAAGCGAGCACTGAGGAGACCACAGGAGGAGGCAGGAAGCCAGACAGAGCCATGCTGTAGTACACACACTTCCCCCCAGCCTCTTTCTTTTGGAAGGCTCGGCTCGGCTCCCCTCCTGCTTCTCTGCCTCTCCTCTCACCCCAGCCTGCCAGCAGGAGGTGGTGGGTGGGCTTTATTGTGTTCCAGGCATTTCCCACCCAGACAGCAGGCTGCATTTGCAATGGTGGAGGTGTTTGGGAAAGGCAGCAGAGGAATGGGGGGGGGGGGGGGGATGGCAGAGGAGCTGCTTTCAAGCCACTGGAAAAGATATCCAATCCAACTTTTGTGTGTGTGGGGGTTTGTTTGAGAGTGAGTGAGAGAGGGAAGGGGTAGGAGAGATAGTCCAATCCAACTTCTCTGTGTGTGTGTGTGTGTGTATGTGTGTTTGAGAGAGGGGGAGAGAGGGAGGAAGGAGGGGAAGGAGAAGGAAAAGAAAAAGAAAGAAGGAGCAAAGGAGAAAAACAAATGCTGTTGCTTTAAATTGGAACTGAGCATGCCTGGCTGTGGAATTCTGGGAGTTGAAGTCAACAAGTCTAAAAATATTTGAAACCCAGCACCGTGTCAGTGCCTCACCAATCATAAACCTCACCGCACGTCACTGGTTTCAAAGTAACATGACCAAAGGCGAGCCTAACCTTGTATGCATCTGCAGGAACAATAGCAAGTTTGCATCATAAGGTCTTTCCCTTTGTGCTATAAAAGGTGTTTTAAATGCTGCAATTTTGCTTTTGTCATTCTGGTCCACCCCACTCAAATGCCATCTCCTAAGGCTCCCTAGAATTGGAAAGGGCCCACTTTTTTTTTTTTTAATATTGTCATCCCTCTTTCCAGATCATTCTTACATTGTACCTGAATCTCTTTTAAGAGTTAACTGTGGTTAAATTTTATGTACTTGAATTGCTCTGAATGTATGGAATAGTTGTGATATTTTTATGCCATGTTCTCCTTTTTTAAAAAAAAATCTAGGCTCAAACATAGATGACTTAATTAGTGCTCTTAGAAACCAGAATATACTGACAGAGATACGCAGTGACGGTGATTATGAATCAGCAGATTTTCACAGTACATCATTAAACAACAGTGGATATGTCTCGTTTGCCCCACATGCTGCAGCATTAAATGTATTTAAAGTAGACAAGGTAAGAAGAGATAATAATTCTCTTTGAATATACAGGAATTTAGTAAAATGTGTGTGCAGTTATATGTACTTGTACAATATGATCTGAAAACAAATGTATCAAATTTGCTATGTTGATAAATTTGTAGATGGTGAATTGCTTCTGGATACTTCAGTTCTGTGAGGGAATAAAATGTATACATACCCATAAAATGAATATTAGTATTTATTTTAAATAATATTTGGTGCTCATTTGGGACACTCAGAAACCTCTGTGACTGCAATTTGCCCAGTCTCCAGAGGTGTGGCGAATAGGGCATGGAATTCTAGCCCTATGTATAGGAATGGTATGCCTCTGCTGATTTTGCCTCTCCCGTTCTTACTGACTGATCCTTTGTCCCCAAAATATGAAATGCAACCTACCAGCCATTAAAATATTGCCTATCCATTTTAAATGTGAAGTGCTTTTTTAAAGTAACATAAAACATAGGGAAAGGTTAAAATAACAAAAATAATTATTTATTTATTTTTATTTATAAACAAACGATAGATAGATAGATGATAGATAGATAGATAGATAGATAGATAGATGATAGATAGATAGATAGATAGATAGATAGATGATAGATAGATAGATGATAGATAGATAGATAGATAGATAGATGATAGATAGATAGATAGATAGATAGATAGATAGATAGATAGATAGATAGATAGATAGATGATAGATAGATAGATGAGCGCTTCCCATCTCAGGACAACAACTCTGGGTGGGACATAGATGTTTAATATCAAGTAAGTAGCCACTTTGATATAATAGTTAAGGTGCTGGCCTGCAAGCCAGAAGAATGTGAGTTCTAGTTCTACCTTAGGCAGGAAAGCTGGTTGGTGACTGAGTCAGTCACTCTCTCAGCCCAACCCATCTCACAAGGTTGTTGACAGGAAAATTGGAGGAAGGAGTATTAGGTAGGTTTGCCACCTTGACTTATAAAGTAATAAAGGTGGAGGTAATGTATAGCCACTGCGGCCCTATTGTGGTAGCAAAGGCTGTCCCATGAGTTGCATCACAAAAAGAAAATAGGTCTTCTCCCCATTTCATTCTCGGCAAATTAAGGTTTATTCATGAACCATCAGGTGTGAAAAATCAGGACCATACCTTATGTTGCAGTTAAGATTTATTGCTCGAGCCTATACATGAAAATCTGATGAACAAACTGTTCAATACCAAGGATTGACACTAGATAAGAGTCAGTGGAATTTAAGAGAGGTTCAAGAGTGGTTGGATTTAGACCATTTGTGGGAATGTAATGACTCGAGACTGCTGACTCGCTTAACTTCACACACACACACCCGGCTCTGCCTGTTCTTCTCCTGCATCAAGGTTCTATTCAGTTCTGACAAATTGCTAAGGAGGGTCGTAGAAGTGTATTAATTAGTCTGTTCAATCGCGTGTGCCAGGAAATAACGTCTCCATATGGATTGTTACTAATGAATAGATTTCAACGATTAGATCAGAGAGTAATATAAAGAAAGAGAAAGAAAGAAGAGGGTTTCATGATAATCACCCAAATCTAGTAAACCATTTGACAATAGCACCTAGGATTCAGCAGAGATGCAGAAATACCTTGTGATCACATTATAAAGAAATTTGCATCTGTTTTAATGATATCATTGATTTATATTTTAAATAGCATGAATGATACCATATTGCATCATTTTATGCTTCTAAAAGTTCATTTTAGTTCCTTTTTTAAAAATGAGATATTTATCATTTCTTGTTGCGTTATACCCAGATTTATTCTCATAAATATAAACGTTTAATTTTTATATTTGTTGTTGCAGAGTTATATCTTTACTGCTGCTTTTAATCGCACCATGATACATTCTTTACCTGTTATGATGAATATTATTAGCAACTTCTATCTATACAGTTCAAACATAACTGAAAAGATCCAAGTTTGGAGTAATCCTTTTTTTCAAGTAAGTGAAGGTAAAAGTCCAAATGCTGATAATTGTACATTCTTCATATAACAATGGATAATGATGTTATATATTAGGAATTAAAAGATTTTGGCTATTCTTTCTAGTATTCTACTATAGCTCCAATCTGATTCAGTTGATTGATGTTATTCATTAAGCATTTTTTTACATTGGCATTTGTACATATATTTTCAAGCTTCATTTGCTCTAGTTTTGCCTTTTACATAATACAAATTTTCAGAATAATTTTCAGGTATGTATGTTGAAGAAATTCTAAGCTGGGAAATGCCACTTGAGGCCAGAGATTCCCTGAAAAATGAAAACTGGAAAGTCTCAACATATGCTTTCAAGAAAGTGTACTTTGCTAATTGTGTATAATAGAATGTTGCAGTGACTGATCTGGTTTAAAATGCTCATGACATACACTGATTTTCAACTGGTTATAAGCTGTGCCTCCATCTTTCTGGTAATAATTTGAAGAACTACCAACTATGAGAGTCAACACGTCTTTAAGTCTTGTCTCAAAAATGATTTTAGTGCTGTCATGCATGTAATGCGCTTCATTTTCTCTGCTTTATGATTTGAAAGAATGCTGGAACCAAATACATTACATAGTATAGCTCATAACACAATACAGCTCATACCTCCAAGGCAAGGTAGAAAATTCTCTGCATCTTAATGTAGGCATAACCTGCGTTCTAATATTATAAAAAATGTATAGGTGTCTTGAAATCTATCAATTATAGGAAATGATAATATAAAAGGGAAAAAACTCTAGTATTAAGGCTTGTGGGTAGTGGCTAGAAATGGTTGCAGAGCAGTTTTGAAATGTAATGTGGATTCATTTTTGTCAGTAGCTGGTAATACATCAGAAAGGAAAATTGTATTAATAAATTTTGGGGCTTAAACATGTTATTTAAAGTTCTAGAATTCTGCCTATTTTTTGATGTATGAATACAAATTCATTACAGACTGGAAATAGTTGGTATTGTAGGATTTATTATGAGACACATGAAACAAAACATAGTTAGCAAGGCATGATTTATATCATATCAAAATAAGCAGGCCATATGTTTAGACTTCGTTAGATTTCAAGGTGTTTTTTTTTTTTAAAAATTCTTACACAAAAATCTCTTATTCACAGGAAATCACTGACACAGTTTTCACTCTTGTGCTGTATGTTGAAGCTGTCTTACTAGGAGTTCTTTTCACTGGAATGCCATCTTATTTTGCCATGGAGAATGCAGAAAACCACAAGGTAATAAATTATATTATATTATATATATATATGCTGGTTTTGTTGTATTCGGGTCTTTTCCCGTGTAGGATTGAGATTGTCTTGGCAACGTTTCGGCAAGATCTCACTTGCCATCTTCAGGCTGCTGTCTTTGGCTTAAAATGCGATTGGAGCTGCCGTCTTTCTGTAAATCTTGGTGGGAGGGGATGGGGTGCTGGCTTTGTTTCAGTAAGTGGAATGACTGGTTGTGTGGTTGTATCATGATTGGTGCTGATTGGTGCTGGCTGTGTGTGCATTGTTGTTTTGTATTGTAACGGCTTGGGTGGTGGGTGGTGTTCGTTTGTTGGCTAGGGCTGGTTTCCAGATGTTTGGTAGGTGGGAGGTATCATCATGTTTATTCATGTTGTGGGGCTGTTTCTCTATTTCGATGGCTTCTATAATTATTCTCTTGTTGAGGTGTTCTGTTTTGGAGATTAACCTGGTTCCTTCAAAATTCCTCCTGGTGCCGTCTGCTAGGCAATGCCAGCGGGCGACACCTAGGAGTAGATCCTTCTCTGTGATGGGCCCAACCCTCTGGAATGACCTCCCCCCAGACATTCGAACTACCACCGACCTCCGTTCCTTCCGGCA
Organism: Natrix helvetica; assembly: GCF_964273705.1. Taxonomy (NCBI): domain Eukaryota; kingdom Metazoa; phylum Chordata; class Lepidosauria; order Squamata; family Natricidae; genus Natrix; species Natrix helvetica. Next base: position 234,444,711 of record NC_138548.1, on the reverse strand, counting down.
AAAGTTAAAGACTCACCTATTTCAATCAGCTGGCCTGGCACTTTCTTAGTTTTACCTCCCGGGGATTTATTCATTTTAATTGGGTTTGGGGTTTTAATAAGCTTTTAATGTACTATATTTATTATTCTATATACAGTCTTGCAACCTCCTCCACCTACGTATTTAATTATTTAACTGTTTTATGTATGTATTTTATAACGCATTTTAGTGACTGTACACCGCCCCGAGTCCCTTTCGGGAGAAGGGGCGGTCTATAAATACGAATAATAAATAAATAAATAAATAAAATTGATTTCATGTCCTGTAGCTTTAAGGTGCTGGAAAAGGGAGGAAGTTTTTTCTTTTTTTCTTACTGCGTTCTTGTGTTCTGTGATGCGTGCATTTATTCTCCTGTTCGTTTGTCCTATGTATGTTGCCGGGCAGATTTTGCATGGTATTTTGTAGACTCCTTGGTTTTCTAGCTGAATTTTGTCTTTGGGGTTTCTTAAGATGTTGGCTATTTTTTGGTCAGTGGTGAAGGCTGTCTTGTTATTGTGCTTGTGGAGAATTTTGCTGATTTTATCTGTGGTGCCTTTGATGTAAGGGAGGAGGGCGATGCCATTGTCCTGTTCTGTGTCTTGGTTTTTTGGGGGAGTCTCCTTTTGGATTTGAAACAAAGCCAGCACCCCATCCCCTCCCACCAAGATTTACAGAAAGACGGCAGCTCCGATCTCATTTTAAGGCAAAGACAGCAGCCTGAAGATGGCAAGTGAGATCTTGCCGAAACATTGCCAAGACAATCTCAATCCTACATGGGAAAAGACCCGAATACAACAAAACCAGCATACCTACACCCGTGAAAATCTACAAAAACAAACTATCTATATATAAACAAATTTTATATATATATATATATATATATATATATATATATATATATATATATATATATATATATATATATATATATATATATATATATATATATATATATATATATATATATTTATTTATTTATTTATTTATTTATTTATTTATTTATTTATTTATTTATTTATTTATTTATATAAAAATAACAAATTTATATATATATACAAATTAAAATATATCCAGTACAATAAAAATAAGAAAGTAATAACCTGTGGACTGATATGCCCATTTCTATGGTGTCCCTTTGAGCTGGTTTTGACATCAATACCTGAGAAAATGCTAGAAAAGATCATCAAGCAGTGAGTGTTTAAGGAAGAAAGTGTTTATTAAAAACCAGTATGACTGTGTTAAAAACAAGTTTTATCTTGATTAAATAGAACAGTGTGATGTTCCCACTACCAAACGGAAGTGAATAACTATAGCCAATTTATGGTCCTCAATGAATGTACTGGTATGTCTCCATGAAAAGAAATATACATCAGAATTCTGTCCTGGCATAGTATTTATCAACATTTTTAAAAAAAAGATGATAAAGGGGGTGCTCAGCAATTTTGTAGATGACGTGAAGCTTGTGGGGGATGGAAAAGATTGCTAACACTTCAGAAAACAGGCTCAATGTCAAAAGGATCTTGATAGACTTGAATATTGGCTCTTTTCCAACAAAATTGCAAGCAATGTAGACTTTTATACCTATAGAGGTATAATGTAGATGGAACCTGGATCAACAATAGTACTTGTATGAAGAACCTGGGTGTTTTGATAGACAACCAAATGAACATGGGTTAACAGTGTGTTTCTGCTGTCAAAAAAGCCAATGCAATCTTGGTCTGCATCAATAGTCAATTTCACGGGAAGTAAAGTTTTGCTTGTATGCTGCCCTGGACAGACCTCATCTGGCATATTGAATTTGGGGTACCATAGTACAAGAAGAATGCTGAGAAACGGAAATGATACAGAGAAAAGCAACAAAGATAATTGGGATTGGAAATAGTATTCTATGAAGAAGAATAGTTTTAAAAAAGTTCAGCCTTAAGAAGATGGCAGTCTTCCAGATACCTAAAAGGTTGTCAGGTATGGGAAGAGAGTATGAATTCATTTTCTGTAGTGCCCACAGTTAGAACAAATACCAGTGATTGGAAATTTTACAAAGATGATCCATACTCAAAATAAGGAAGAATTTCCTGACTATGAGAACTATTAAATAGTAGAACAGCTTGTCTCATGGAATTATCTCACTTCATCTCTGGAGATTCTGAAACAAAAGTTGGATGGCCATTTGTCTGAATTGATCTGCCCTAGGAGGGAGTTGGATTAGAAGACTTTCGAGATCCCTTATACCATCCTATGATTCTGGAAAATGCCAAAACCTTAGTGAAACAACCTGTGTGGTTTATATGCCAATTAGAATATTTTCCTGAAGCAACAGAAATATTTGATTGAGTCCATAATCATTTTCTTTTACATATCACATTTTAATTACCATTAAAGGAGCTGGAATAACTTAAAAGACATTTTAACTGATTTCATGCTACGGGTACTTCTCAGCTTACAACAGCAGTTGGGACCAGAATTTCCATTGCTGAGTGACATGGTTGTAAAGTGCAACATCACAAAACCACATCAATCAGCAGCGCCAATCCCAGTTTGCCATCATAACCCAAAGACCATTGCTTATTAAGAGAAGGCCACACATGACATGGCCTGTTGGGGCTCTGTAACAATTGAGCCAAGTCAGAATGCAATTTAGAAGGGAGAAGCTAAACAGGCAATGGGGTATAACTTTTTAAATTTCCAGAAACATTATTATAGGACTTAATTTCATGTACATATCAGTGCCATTGCAAAGTCTAGTGGGAAAGCAATGTGCAAATTGGCTCCCAGTGAAATTTGTATCAAAATTATTAACATACATACTATGGACATGATAAAATTCAAAGAAGCACCATTAGGAGAAGTTTTGCTATATTTTGGCTGACTCTCATAGCTATATTTAGATTTAATGACTATCCTAACTATAATTGCTGATCACTCTAACGATTCTAATGCACTATATAATTACTATCTCTTCTAGTATGTACTATTTTATCTGTCTTGTAATTTTTTCCCAGTCTTTAAGATGTACTTTTTTTTAACTTGATGAATTGTTTTTGGATCCAGTTTTATTCATCTATCAATGTTTTGTCCATTTTTCAAAAATAACAATGTTTTAGTTGATTGCATTTAATAAATTTTAATATTCTTCCAGCATTGGGATTTTATAATGGTTTAGTATTTCAAAAATGCACCATGTATATCATGTAGATATGTTTACTATTAACATATCAGCTACAAACTGTAACAGCAAAATCAGGATGAATGATGAAATCTACTGCCACAATATGTTATCTACCTATCTATTGACCTATCTATTATTTATTTTGCAGACCAGAGCTTACACCCAACTTAAAATCTCTGGACTTTATCCTTCTGCTTATTGGTGTGGACAAGCACTAATTGATATCCCATTGTTTTACATCATTCTTCTTCTTATGATAGGAAGTTTATTTGTATTTCATCATGGAGTTTATTTTTTTCCTGAAACGTTTCTTGCTGTGGTAAGTTCTATTTTACATTACACTAAATACATTTCCTATTATTTTTTCATTTTATTGTGAATACATTTGGATTTTAAACAGTCTCTCCACAAAAGTGAATAAGAATATTTTACGCCCCCCCCCTCCCAAATTGAAAACCATGTTATCAGTTAGCCCGTATTGGTTTATCTTAAGAAGCAAAATTCCAGACAAATGCTTTTCTAAAATTCATTTAAAAAAAAAGACTGATTATTGCTTGGTGTAATAAGAATGTTTAATTGATGTATTAGAATTGCTCATTTTATTCATGTACTAGTATGCCAAATCTAAACCAGGATCTCATGTTGTCGCTAGCAAAACAATAGAAGCATAATTAAAAATTTGCTTCATTTGGAAATGGGTTATAATATTGCAGACATACGGAAATTCCTCGTTCTTTGTTAGTGCTGCATTATTACTTTAATGCTTTATTACTTTTCAGCCATTTTCGTTAACAAGAGAATCCTCTGTCCCAGTGGAGACTATCTGAGTTCCGGGTTTAACTGTGGAGTCCCTGGTGCTCTCTTAGCTTGGTTGTTTGTTTCCAGACTGTGCAAGCAAACCAACCAAGCTCAGAGAGCACCAGGGACTCCACAGAATCCTCTATACTTCTTTTATCACAGTTCCTACAAAAAGTGTTGCATAAATATGTATTTTCATCAGTGACTGCAAGAAGAGTTTTGAAGAATTTTGTTACTTATTTGCTAAATTGTTTCTGACTCTTCATGAGTCAATGGATATAGCATGCCAGGCCCTCCTGTCCTTCACTGTCTCCTGGAGTTTGCCCAAATTCATGTTTGTTGTGTCAGTGACACTAACTATCTAATCCTCTGCCACCCCCTTCTCCTTTTACCTTCAATCTATCCCAATATCAGGGTCTTTTCCAGTGAGTCCTCTCTTCTCATTTGCTGGCCAAAATATTTGAGCCTCAGCTTCAGCTTGAAGAATAGGACAGCTGAATCTGTATGAAACAGATGAGAACAGAAAAAAAGGAGAAGGAATTAAGCTGCCCCATAGCTTGCTTGTTAGAAAATTCCTTTAGGCTTATGTACTACTTTCTTTATCCCTAATCTTAAAAAATCAACTAAGAATTTTCTTTTTACCTGCAGGTTTTTTGCCTTATTGGTTACGTACCATCCGTTATCATGTTTAATTATATTGTCTCCTTCAGCTCTAATACCATACAAAATACCAAAGAATTTTGGTCATTTATTTTTTCAATGGTAAGTTAAACTTATTTGTTGTCTGTATGACCTCCCCCTCTTATAGTATAACCCAGGTGGCTGGCAATAAACATACCACTATAGACGTATGAAAAAAAAAAAAAAAAACAGAGCCCCACATTTTTAATGACACACTCCAGCCAGGACATCGTAACAACTCTATGCCAGTTACACATGTGTTGGTTTAAATTTCTATCCTGGCCCATTGCCTGGGGGAAGAACCAGGTGTTCACAAGTCTTCTGGAAAGCCAAGAGGAAAGGGGCCTCCAGATCTTGAAGTGAAGGCTGTTCCAAAGGAGAGGTATTTTTTACAGAGAAGGCACACCTCCTAGATCCAGCAAGGTTACATTGTTTAATAGAGGAGGTCTGGAACACACCCATCTTATCTGATTTGGCAGAGCAGGCAGATACTCTCAAGTGTAGCCAGTCCTGTTGATAACCTCTCCCATGCATCCAGAGCTTTAAAGATAATAACCAGTGTCTTGAATTGCATCCAGAAAGAGATTGGGAGCCAGTGCAGCTTGGATGGCAGTGGCGTAATATGTGCAAAACTTAGAGCATTCAAAACTGTGTGCCCTGACCTATTCTGAACCAGTTGAAATTTAGGTGGTTTTCATGTACAATACTATAAGTGGAAAATGACTAAAGCATGAATGAACATGGGCAATGGCTTTCAAACTGTGTACAAACTCTCCAGAGGAGTGCTACCCTTTTGAGATTTAAAGATGACAGCTGTCCAGATCCAGAGGGATACAAAAAGCCCAGAACCATTTTGTCTTTCTAGAGTTGAACTGCAACCAGTTCTTTCTTATCAAAACTTTGCAGCCTCCAAGAACTGAATAAGCACCTGGGTGGCACCATTTTGGGCCCCCTTAGTGGAGATGTACAGCTAAGGACCATCAGTATGCTGCACCCCATGCCACCGAATAATCTCACCCTGTGGCTTCTTTCCCTCCATCCCTATGAATACAAACTGGAACTGACCACAGAGGAAGGAGAAGCTCTGCAGAACATTCTCAAGCCCCTAAACCAGTCCATAAGTATGCTATGATCAATAGTATTGAAAGCCACCAAAAATCCAGGATGAACACACCCCATTTCAAGCCCCTCAAGCCCTTCAAAGATCAGCCATAACTGTATCTTAGTACTATAACTCATCCTGAACTCCCACTGAAAAGGATTCAGATAATCTACTTATTCTGATTAGTTTGTCCTCCCTCCAGGCTATTTAATGCTTTTCTCCATTTTCCTTAATTTACTAAATTACTAAGTCTTATACCTGCCAATGGGCTAGGGCTAACCCTGCACCCTGAGATGCCATTATACGTTAGCTACAATGTCTTGTATTTGATGCCATTTGCCTGAGACATGGAATGCCACTGGATAAAAATAAATAACATAATCTTTTACATTTTCTTTTCTCTTTCAGGCCGCTTTAGTTTGTTCTGTTGCCATCGAAATAGCCTTCTTTATGTGGTATTATACAACAGCCGCTGTTCTTCATGTTTGTTTTTCTATTTTTGTTCCCATCTATCCTCTTATTGGGTGTCTCATTTCTTTTATAAAGGTAGATTTTCTAAGAAATTGAAACAGTAAATTTATTTCTGGCACGTGCTAGGAAAATAAATTGACATAAATTACTACCTGTGTGTGTAGGGAAATATACCTGTATGTTTATAAAATTATATGTGTATATATGTGTATTGTTCACTTAAGACAAATACTGGATAAATATAAAAATGGAGACTATATATGTTAAGATATAGAAAGAAAGATAAGTTACAATGTAGGAGGGATGCAGTGGTGGGTTTCAATTTTTTTTGGAACCTATTCCGTAGGTGTGGCCTATTTTGTGGGTGTGGCTTAGCAGTCATGTGACCGGGTGGGAGTGACCAACTTGTAAATGTGGTGAAACTCATTTAACAATGCTCTTGCTTAGGAACCAAAATTTTGGGCTCAATTGTGATCATAAGTTCTCTTCCTTTTTCTTTCTTTCTTTTTCTTTCTTCCTTCCTTCTTCCTTTCTTTCTTGTGTCTCTCTCTCCCTCTTTCTTTCTTTCCTTCCTTTCTTTCCTTCCTTCCTTTCTTGTGTGTCTCTCTCCCTCTTCCTTTCTTTCTTCCTTCTTCTTTCTTTCTTGTGTCTCTCTCCCCCACTTACTTTCTTTCTTCATTCCTTCTTGTGCCTCTCTTTCCCTCTTTCTTTCTTTCTTTCTTTCTTTCTTTCTTTCTTTCCTTTCTCTTCCTCTGTCTTCCTTCCTTCTTTCTTTCTTTCTTGTCTCTCTCCCCCACTTATTTCCTCCCTCCTCCCTCCCTTCCCTCCATCCTTCTTGTGTCTCTCTCTCCAACGTTCTTTCTTTCTCTTTCCTTCTTTCTCTTTCTTTCTCTCTTTCTCTTTCTATCTTTGTCTCTCTCTCTCTTTCTCTCTCTCTCCCTTCCTTCCTTTCTCTCTTACTCTTTCTTTCTCACTCTCCCCCCCCCTCTCACACACACATACCTTCCAGTTGGCGAAAAATTCTGTTTTGCCAGCTGGGAGGCTGGCAAAGAAGCCTCGTTTTGCCTGCCGCCCGTGGCACTTCACTTGCTGCAACTCGGACAATGGGGAGGTGGGAGTAGCGCTGGGTTTGAGGAACAGATGTTCCTTCTGCTCAGCTTACGCACTTGAAAAGACCCCACAGTTCCACATTCACAGCTGATCCCTTCTTGGTCAAAAGGGCACCTTTTCGGTCCCAGCTGGGCGTCTGGAAGAGAGTGGCCGAAGTGGCTTCTCTCTCCTCCTCCTGCACCCGAAGGAAAAGCCCCGGGGAGACGGGCTCCGCGCGCTGCAGCCCGGCAGAGCAGCGCGCAGAGCCCGTCTCCCCGGGGCTTTTCCTTCGGCTGGTAGGAGGAGGAGAGAGACGGACTCCGCGCGCTGCTCTGCAGGGCTGGTAGGAGGAGGAGAGAGACGGACTCCGCACGCTGCTCTGCAGGGCTGGTAGGAGGAGGAGAGAGACGGACTCCGTGCGCTGCTCTGCAGGGCTGTCGCAGCCGATCCTCCGCTGACCCCTAAAGAAGAAGCGGTGGTGGATCCTCTTCTTTAGGGGTTAGCAGAGGATCGGCTGTGGCAGCGGCAGCCCGGCAGAGCAGCGCGCTGAGCCCGTCTCCCCGGGGCTTTTCCTTCGGCTGGCAGGAGGAGGAGGAGAGAGAAGCCGCTTCGGCCAACTTGTGTAAGATAAGACAGGCAGGCGGGTGGGTGCGTGACTCTGCCGAAGAAAACGTAGAAGGCACGGAATCAGCTCTGCCTGCCCTGAAGGCAAAAAGCTTGGACCTCCCCCCGCGCACCCGTCAGCCAAAACCTCCCGGGAGGCTTCGGCTGGTGGGCAAGCAGGGGTGGTGGTAGCTCCGAGCCTTCTCGCCTTCAGACAGAGCTGATTCTGCACCTTCTACGTTGTCCTAGGCAGAGTCATGTGCCCACCAGCTTGCCTGTCTTGTCTTACACAAGTTGGCCAGCTGAAGCCTCCTGCCTTTCCTGAGCAGCTGGCAGCTGCAAGAGGCGCGAAGGGGAGGCAGGTGGGGTTTGCAACCCGAAGGCTGGCATTTCGTCTCTGCAGCGTGAACCAGCTTGGGTGCGACCGGAGAAGCTTCTTCAGTGGAGCTCCTGAAAGGGACGCAGGCTGCCACCGCTCCACTGAAGACAGTTCTGAGAAGAGAAACTTCTCCGGTCACGCCCGAGCTGGTGGAGCGCAGGCAAGTGCCATCCTGTGAAAGGGGCGGGGCAGGAAACTTACTTCCGGGTTCATTGGCCAACCGGATCGCGCGATCCGGTGCGATCCGGCAGAAACCCACCACTGGAGGGATGGGAACAGAAAACATTTTAAAGGGTGATTCTGCCTTCATTTTAATCATATTTATGGGGTTTTTGTTGGTTGTCTTCCCCACCAATGCTTAACAATATTGCAGATTGTGCTGTGAAGTGTTTCTCAACCCCCAGGAGTAAATATTGATAGTGTGTAAAGCATTTGGATAACAAAAGTCATTTCACTAGAGGGTTAAATTATTTCCATATTTTATCTTAAATGCGCTTATGATGATGCTCCTTATAAGCTGAGAATCAAAACATGAGAAAGTTACCTTCAGGCTGAATGAAGATTAGAAGAAGACTCTTTCAGCATATAATTTGGATACTACATTTAGTATCATTCCATTTCAATTAATATGAATTTCCACCATAATACTTTTAGAGATTTATTACAACCAAATCAGAAAGTATACAACAGAGGGACCCTCTCATTTGACTGTCCTGGATACTTCTTAAATTTAGCTGCACTTCCTGTCATTTTGTTATTGTCATCACTTCTCATGATAAAAGTAAGATTGATTAATCTTGATTAATCTTGATACTACTGTGAAAAATATTAGAAGAATTAAAAATAAAAGTATTACCTTGTTCACCTGGAATCCCCTCAAGATGGGAAAACATTCAGATAGTTTATAGAGTTCAGTAGTCATACCATTTTTTAAAGTTTGTTGAGCTTGGCTTCAATTAAGTTTTTATTGTTTTGTTAGATAGTGCGGAAACTTGATAACAAGATGGAGAAGCATTCAGAAAGATTGTTGATTTCTGTTATAGCGGTAAGCACCTTTTAAATAAAAGATCCAATAGATCAGCTATTTTGTTACACCTAGAAATAATAACATATTGTTTTGTTTATTTTATGGTTAGTCTGTTTATAACTTGTGCAAAACTATGATGGGTTTAAAAATTGGTTCAGCCATTGTAAAGAACACTCCCTCTCCCCCAAAAAGTAATAGTATTATTTGATTTTGCAGGAGCATTGATTATACATGGAATAAAAAACCACATACATTCAACTTTATTGTGTTAAATGCAGTCTCATGAAAAAATGAGTTATATTATGAAGACTTTTAGACTTGGGTGGGAAAGGAATACACAACTTTTATTAGCTACTTGGAGGAACAGAACTTTTCTTCAAGACCTTAACAAGAATTATGGGGTTTTCAGTCACCCTTTTAGTCTAGGTTCATATTTATTGCTTGGCCCTGAAGAATTATTTCAAAAAAAAACCTGATCATTTCAGCTGTAATAACTGTATTTCTACTGGTACAAGTGGCTTACTTCAAAGGCCAGCATAAAAGCAACAGGCCAATCTTGCCAGAGCTATATTTAAAAAATATTGAAGAATATTCATTTGTTTCTGGCATCCTGCCCAGAGTTGCATTACTCAAGATGGGCAGAATATCTCTTATTTAATTTTCATGTTTCTTAAATATGAAACAGTTCTTGTGATGGTAGGTGAAAATGACCTTGGGATGCTGCAGTCTAGGCTACAGTCTGATAAGAGGCAACAGTCAGCAGGTGGGAGAAAAGCGTTGCCAAAGGGACCCTCCCTAGTTTTCCTAAGTCTAAAAAATCTTGCAAGGTTCTGCTAATGTAACCTTACAATAGCAACAGCAATAGCACTTAGACTTATATACCGCTTCATAGTGTTTTACAGTATTCTCTAAGTGGTTTGCAGAATCAGCATATTGCCCCCAACAATCTGGGTCCTCATTTTACCAACCTTGGAAGGCTGTAAGGCCGAGTCAACCTTGAGCTGGTCAGAGTCGAACTCTAGACTATGGGCAGAGTTAGCCTGCAATACTGCATTCCAACCCCTGTGCCACCACAGCTCCTAAAGATATAGTGTTGGTGCTCCTGGTTGTGTTTCTTGTCTGGACTACTCAAAAGAGTCAAAATTAATCTTGCCAGACTGAAAGTATTTTTTCCTTTCTCTTTTAAGTCTCCAGAAAACTAAGGAGGGTCTTTTCTGAAACTCCTCACATGCTTCTCTCTCCTCCCCCCCCCCCCCAATTTGTAGACTGAGCTTTCTCTTATCAGAAGTTGCCTAAGCTGTGCCCAAGGTCATTCTCGCATGCCATCACAATTGTATTATTCAGCTTTGACATGGATTTTAAAAAGTGAAATAATAGAATGTAAAATGGACCTTCAATCCATTATAGTCATTTTACTTTGTGCTATATTAGGGCAGAGTGGAATTGTGGCATAAGTAATTGATGGCGTCAGGCATTTTTATTTATGAAGTGCACATTTGATTTAACAGGAACCTAAGGCAAAATATAATACACAGCATCTTAGAAAAATAATACACAAAAGAATATCACCATAAATAAAATAAAAATTTTAAAGCTAGAATGTTAAAGTCCAAGATGAAACAATAACAAATAGCATTAAATACATGCCAGTTACATGTGTCTGAATTTTGATCACATGATCATGGGAATGCTACAATGGTTGTAAGTGTGAAAAATGTCACTTTTTTCAGTGCTTTTGTCATTTTGAACGGTCACTAAGTAAATGGTTGTAAGTTGAGGACTACCTGTTGTCGGCTGCTACAATGAATTATTTTGTAAAACATCCTATCATAAGCAGTTGGCATTCTAAGCAGCGGTTTTCAGTTGTCTGTTTCTATTGTACTTCCTTACAAATTGTTCTTGTTTCTAGTAAAACAGAAGTTTTAACATGTTTTTTTTTCTTTCATATTAGCCATATTTGCAATGTGTAGTCTGGCTCTTTCTTCTGCGTTATCTTGAAATGAAGTGTGGGGGGAAGTCAGTAAGAAAAGATCCATTTTTCAGGTTGGTATATCACTGATAAGAAAATGTAATATCCTAGTATCAAAGGTAATGATAAATTTCAAATACCTTTTGAAAAAATTTTTTTGTCCAAATAAATAAATAAATAAATATTTATTTGATATTTCAGATTTACTGCTTGGAAATCTGTGCTTACCCTTGCATCTGATTTTTTAAAAATCTATCAAAAGGAAACAGAAAACTATAGTATTAAAGAAAAAAGGATTGGAAAGAATAGTCAGTTTCTTGCACTAAAGCTTGGATTGTTCATTAAAATCCAAAGTATAATTCCAAGGAAAACACATATTCTTAGATGTAGAATCAAGAATTTATAGGTTAGTGTTGCTTCCAGACTATAGCAGAATGGCTGTTTGAAAAATATAGGTAATCCTTCATTGAGGATGGCATTGGGATCAGATAGGATGGGATGTGAATTAGCAACAACAATTTCAGTACTCCAGGTTGCTATCATGAAGTGAATCACTATGGGTCGTTAAGCGAGAACCTTACATGGTCGCCATTTTGTTACCTGGTGGCATTGATTTTGCTTATGAGAAGCCAGGAAAAAAGGATAAAAATGGCAACCATGCGACACTGGGGATCTGCAATGGGAAGAACTCTGAAGACCAGTCATAACTATTACATCACAAATTGGAATAATCCCCGAACAAGCGGTCATTAAGTGTGTACCACCTGTATCCCTTTAAAAAATATTTCCCAATGTTTTTAAATGCAGTGTCCTTTTCCAGTCCTTTGCTAATACATTTGTGAATGCCTTCTGCTGATCGTATGTTTTATGAATTATTTGGTGATGAATCTGCAAATATCCTTGTGTTGACCATCATTCGCTATACAGCTTCAATTCAATTAATGGGCATTATCATTTATTTCTACATAAGATCCAGCTTCTCCTGACCTTTTCTATTAATCATCTTTCATTGAATATAACAGCCTCCTACACTTTAAAGTATGTGGCCTGAAAAGCTTTTTCTTTTTCCTGAAAGATGTTTCAGCAAAGGGGCAGACTTGGAACTGTAGTTTTTCTTCCTGTTGTGTTGAATTGTTCTTCACATCATGACACCTGGGAACTTTTTCCAATCGAGAACAGGCTAATTTGAGGGCTCTTGCAGCTGACTTACCTTATTGCTAAATATTACATGGAACATTTTTCCTGTTTATTTTGCCTGTTCAAAGAGCCATTGTAGATAATGAATCTTTTTATCTGTTTTTAGAACATCTATGAAGCCCAAGCTCTGGAAACACCCGGATGTGCCGCACGATGAGAATGAGGATGAAGATGTTACAGCAGAAAGGCTGAGGGTTAAAGAGCTGATCACTTGTCAAAGCTGTGAAGAGGTATATCTTCCTATCCCTATTTAGCTCTCTCTCCTTACTGCAAATCAGGATTGAAAGGGGTAATTTGCTTAAGTAGTCTGGAAACAGCTGATGAGTACTATTTTTTTCTGAATCTAAAAAACTGAGACTCTATGAGGACGGGCCTGGTTACATTTTATAGAAACCTAAAACCAGTCTGGCTCCCCCCCCCCCCCCCCATCACCATGCATTTAAACACTTCCTTCTTTCTGCATTCAAGGAAAATAAAAACAGTTTATTGCTGTTCTTGTGCAGAGTGTTATAGCACATTTCTCCTGTTTCTGTACATTTTGTATGTTGCCGTGCCAGGACTTCTTCATTTCAGCTCCTTTGTGATCCACCACACAATGATATAGCAGGAACTGGGAAACAAGAGGAGTGCTTTTCCTATGATTGTTCAGACCACACCACCTAATGGCAGAAACCACAACCAACTTGGGAAACATAATTAAGCCTGTTTCCCACACAACGTAAAGAAGGAATATTTTTGTTCAATATTAGTTGTGTAGGAGAGGGGAAATAGTGATCTCCTGTTGAGTGGATAATCTCTCCCCCCCCCCCCCAAAAAAAAACCTACAAGTGTTTTATCTATGTACATTCACTTCTATGTTGTACATGAGAAGAACCAGGTTATTAACTTTTCATCCATTTAAAGGAATGTTTTTGCATTGTAAATTCATTGTAGCTCAGATGTAATCTCTTTTTTCATTAGAAACCAGCAGTTTTAGTCCATTGTTTGCACAAAGAATATGATGAAAAGAGTGATTTTCTTCTCGGAAGAAAAATAAAGAAAGTGGCAACTAATTGTGTTTCACTATGTGTAAAAAAAGGTTAGTGTTACAATTATTTATTATGGACTCAATAGTTTAAAAAAACGAGATGGATAATCTTGACAAGCAAAAACTGCAAACTCTGATTTTTTTGTTTCCTTAGGCGAAATATTGGGAGTGTTAGGTCCAAATGGAGCTGGAAAAAGTACGCTAATAAACATTCTGGTGGGAGAAGTTGAACCAAATTCGGGCCAGGTAATTGATTTTAACCATTTTTTAGCAGTTTTTGTAACTGGATGTTATGGGCATTCTCATCTAAAAATGATCTTATAATGCAGGTGGTAATTCTTTTTGAATTGATCATATGAATACCTCATACTGAGATTGCATATCCATTATTATATACTATGAATGATAAAGGAATAGCATTGGAAGTACATTGCTTACCAGTGATGTGTCTACTGATGGCTTTTCACACACACACACACACAAACATTTTTTTCTTCTATGGAGCTCCAGATCTCATGCTTTCAGTCTCACCCCTCATCATATTGAGAATAGCTGTCCTATAAAATAGATGAACAAGAATCTACTCAGGAAGCTCAGTGGAAAAGTGGAAATTGAAACTTTGACCTTTGTTTGAACTACTACACCATACTAATTAAAGAGAACTGAAATCCTTGAACTAATAATATCCTATTATTATTATTTCAGTAAGGTGTGCTTAGAATAACTTTTAAATGTTTCTGGCCTATTAATTAGAATCATCATTTGAAAGCAATGGTGTATCAACAGGTGCTGATGGGAGACTTTTCTTCAAGTGATAATGAAGATGATTCCATGAGGTTTGTGGGGTACTGTCCACAAATAAACCCACTTTGGCCTGAAATCACATTACAGGAACATTTTGAAATATATGGTGCCATCAAAGGAATGAGCGAAAGTGACTTGAAAGAAGCCATAAAATGGTAAGACATTGCTAGTGACAAAAATAATTCATTAATATATGCAAAAGATTAATTAATACATATTAATAAATTCATTTGCATGTATTGACATCATGGTGTCAACGGTTTCAGGAGGCAAAAATGTATTCAGTGTATAAGACACACTCAGATTTTCAACCTCTTTTTTGAGGGAAAAGGGTACATCTTATACTCTGAAAAATACGGTAATTACGGTAAAAAACATCATAGCATATGCTGAGTATATTTATTTATTTTCATATTGCTAAACTGTCTATACCCCTCAAACAGAGGCTGTGTATAAATAAGGGTCTTATATTTTTTTTTGACTCACGAAATATGGCCTTGGGCTTATTAGAGGGGGAGGGCTTATTATTTTTCAGGTGCAGGAAGCAGCAAGCCCACCAGCCCCATCCTCTCCATCCCACCATCTGCTTGCCTGTGGCCACAATGACCCAAGTTCTCCTTGCATACTGACCTTCGCCTACCCTGCTTGCTGGCTGCAGAACAGCTGACTGTGCTGGTCTAGCCTGGGGGGGGGGGGGCTCTTCCTGACAGAACGAACAAACACACACACACATACCCTCCCCCTCCAAGGCAGCCACATCCCTTCACTAACTTGCTTTCCAGCTCTATTCTCCGCTCCACGTGCCGGACAAGAAAAGTAGACACTGCCTATGGTAAAAAAAAATACCAGAAAATACCTTCCAAGTTCTCGCAAAATAAATAAATAAATTTCGAAGTTGGAAGTAAACTAACAAACTGCTTTTCTTGCCCTGCACATGGCAGTGGAGAATGGAGCAGGAAAGCAGGTTAGTGGAGGGATATGTCTGCCTTGGGGGGTTAGGGATCTCTTTCTCACACACACACATACACACCTTCATTTCCTTGGGAGCTCTACACAGACGCAGAGAAGGCTTCAGATAGAGCATTTGGAGGATGTGTGTCTGCGCTGAGATCCCAAGGAAAGAACGATTGCCAGGAAAGGGGGGGGGGATTTTGCCTCTTATCTTGTTCTGAGTCTGTGCTGAGCTTCACAAAAGGAAAAAGGAAGGAAAATCTCCCCTCCCCATTTTCAAGCCATTCGCAAAAATGCCTCATTCCAAGCCTTCAATCCTAGAATATGCTGAAGGCTTGAAACGGAATGTTTTTGCAAACCGTTTGAAAATATGGAGGGGGATATTCCTGCCTCTGCCCCTATTCTGAAGGTCACAGACTGAAAACAGGATAAGAGACAAAATCCTCCCTCCCGCATGCCTGCAATCCTGGATAATATGAAGGCTTGGAATGTGGCGTTTTTGCAAATGGCTTGAAAATGGGGAGGGGGGATTTCGTCTCTTATCCTGTTCTCAGTCTGTGCCTGACCTTCAGAACAGGGGGAGAGGCAGTAATATCTCCCTCCCCATTTTCAAGCCATTTGCAAAAACGCCCCATTTTGAGCCTTCAATGTGAATATGCAGGTGAGAAGCAACCTCCTATAGGCATTAAAATCCATACATTTGGGACATCGGAAGAAGCCATGCGAGGAGACGCTGCTGCCGAAGTGCAGGAAATCTCCCCCCCCCCCACCTGCAGATCGTCCTTTGAAAGAGGAGTTTCACCAGGACGAAGAGGTGGCTGAAGGCGGCGTTTGTGTCGCCTTCATCCTGGTGAAACTCCTCTTTGAAAGGACAATCTGCAGGTGGGGGGGGGGGGAGAGATTTCCTGCACTTCGGCAGCAGCGTCTCCTCGCATGGCTTCTTCCAATGTCCCAGGTGTATTGATTTCCATGCCTTCTTTTCCTGTTCCATGGACGGAATTGTGAGCTGTGACTCACCATTAGGCAAGGAGGGCATGAGGCATTTGGGTTGTGTTGCTTGGCCTCCGGCTTCTTTTGCAGCCACAATTGGCTGCAAAAGTGACCAGCGTTTGCTGGAGGCAGAGGCCTGAGCGGCACCCGCAAATCAGCTGTTTTGTGAATGGAGCAGCCCAGCTGATCCAATTAAGGGGCCAAGAAGCCATGAGGTGACCGGGGAAGGGAAGGGCTGCCCCCTGTTCTGGCTAAATCTACCCCTTCACTGGGGCTTATTTGGGGGGGGTTATATTTTTGCCCACCGCGAAAATCTGGCATGGTCTTAGTTTCAGGACATGTCGTATTTTTGGGGAAACAATATAAATAATAAATAAAACAATATTAAAATTAACATTAAAATTAAATTAGGATTAAAAAATTTAAAATTATACATAATGACAAATATCAAAAGGGTAAAAATTCTAAGATAGTCATTAAACATTGGGGATTGGGGGCCATGTTGCTTTTTTTTTTACATTGCTTACAAGTATAATACCTTTTCAAGACAGAAAGATGAGTGAGGTTTTTTTTCCCCCCAGCATCTCCAGTGCACTTGACTTTAAGAAACAGCTACAGAAAAAAGTAAAGAAACTTGGAGCAGGAATCAAACGAAAGGTTTGCTTTACTTCTGAAATAGTTACCTTTCTAATTCATGCTATGGTGAATAACAAATAATGGCATAAACATTTGACTATGCAAGCAGAGAAAAAGGTTCTTTCTCTTAACCTTTTACCATGGCCATTAAGTATTGTAAGATAGTAACCCAAATATCTTTTTGTCTAGAGGAATAGAACTAAAACTACCATCAGGTCATTTAGTTGCTATCTCCTCCTTTACATGTGCTCTGTTACATAAAATGAAATTTGACATTTCTTTGAAAATAGGGGATATAGAGAATCTCCTTGAGGGTTTCTGAAGATTTGACTTCATTTGTGCATCTTAAAGTGATTGGGGGGGGGGGGGCTTGGTTTGGCCTTACCTAAAGTAAATAACCATCTTTGATGTATTTCCCCTACCCTTATCTCTTTTTTAAGCTATGTTTTTCCTTAAGTATGCTGGGGAATCCCCACATTACTCTACTAGATGAACCTTCTACTGGTATGGACCCCATAGCAAAACAGCACATGTGGTAAGTGTCTCCAAAAGACACAGAGAATATATTTGATGTGAAATCACAACCATTTATTTACTTTCAATATATCCATCCTATTGCATAGCGGGTCAGGATGGGCAGTGGTTAATGAAAGATCCTCTCTGTAGCCTTTAAAAGGCATTTTACTCTTGGTAAAAAAATAACTTAAGCATAACAAATTTAGCAAAAAGTCAATGCTCATAATAGAAACAAAAATGAACATATTGGAAAGTTGCGATCCCAAGAAGCAGAAAAAGGCTTCTATTCTCTCCCCATATGTCATACACACAGAGAGAAACTTCTCTTACCTAACAATTGTGTCAACCCTCCTTGCTTTCTTCTCTGCTCTTTGAAGGTGTAAAATTAATTGCAGGTGAGACTGATCGTGCTAGTAGTTCTGCAAGAGTGCTGCCAGGGCTGGCTTCACTCACACATTATATTTCATTTTTTAAAAAGAAGGAATGGAGAGAGAATGCAGTAGTGCCAGACTGACTGGGTGGCACCCAACATTCTAATCAGGAAAGGCATCAGAATATAAACCTCTGACAGGTGATGAAGGAAGCTTTTCTTTATTCTACATAGATGGTCAGGTGGATTCACCACTGGAAGAGAATCTGTTCTCTAACCTGAAATATAAAATAGAGATATCAGCAAAATTTAAAATAGAAGCAACTTTTTCTTAATTTTCAGCTGGGAAGTTTAGAAAAGTTAACACTTCTATTACGGCATACAGTACACTGCAGGTCTTATTGCTGCAGAGGTTGTACAAGAATAATCCACAAATTTCCAGATTGTTGGCATAATGTCCATTTATTCAAATGCTGCTCACCTTTCCCAGTTACCATTTGCCTCCTTAATCATTTTTGTCTTACTGTCCAGCTAATGTCAGGGTTCCAAATAACACCCCCCAACGAAAGGCTAGCAATTCCTCAAAGTTCCATTTTATTAGAGATGTCATATTGGCACATCTGGGAAAGCCCGAATCGGAGAGTTCTGGGTTTTCCCCACCCAAAAGAAAGTCAAAGATCATCCCCTTCACCCACAGGTCCATCACATGGTCCAATCATTTCAACATCACTACTGGAGACAACCCTCGGTCACTCCCATCCAGGTGCAGGCCGAATGCCCTTGACTCCTAGAGAAAGGAATGTTGTTATGGCTAATCCTCCACTGACTCCTTGCAATCCCCCCTCCCATTTTCCCAAGCACTAAATGTGGTAGCCCTGAGGCTCCAGCAAAAAATATGGCTGCCAGGACTGACAGCTTAATAATTTTGGGGAATCTTAGATTGTAGAGGTCTTGATTCAATTTCATGGATTCATGCCCGAACGTGGTTTTTAAAGTATCACAAGGCAGCATTTGTTCAAAGGAAACTGCTTTATTTTTCCCCTGAAAAATATTGCAGCCTAAGAATATTATACCCATCAGCTATTTTAGGCTCAGTAATAAGTTTTCAAAAAGCAAAAGATGGCTAGAGATTAGACAGGCCCACATTACCTCACTCAAGAGTTCTTTTTAATGGCTATAGCTGAGGCTCAGTTTGAAGGAGAAAACTTTTTAAAAGCAATACTTTGGATGTGGGAGTTAACATTACATTTCATAATTGAGAATAAGTGAGATAAAATATTGAGAAGACAGCAACAGATTGCAAATATCATATCTGCAAATAAATTGAAGAAACTGGATTGTCAAATTAGCTTGCAAGAAGATCGCAAAATGCCAACAAACAATGGCATGACAAAATAGCAATTATGGTGCATTGAAATATATGTAGTTATACCATTTGCCTGCAAGAGACAACTGGTGAGACTACAAAATAGACAAAGTAATGGAAAATGAAAAAGCTAAAGTGCTCTTGGACTTTAGAATTCAAAAAGGCAAGCAGTCATCACATAACACCCTAGACTTAACAGCTGTTGAGATGAAAAAGGCTGGATAGTAGATGTTGCAGCAAAACAAAAGAACTGGCAAAAATCACATAATACAAAGACCTTCAGTTAGAAATAAGAGCAAAGGTAGTACCAATAGTAATAGGTGCCTTGAGTGCAATTCCAAAACAACTGGAGCACCACTTGAGTACCATCAGCATTGACAAAATCACCATCAATTGTTGCAAAAGGCAGCTTTAACTTGGAACAGCTTACATCCTACGACTGATACCTTTAACACTGGTGAAATTCAGATTTTTTTTTACTACCGGTTCTGTGAGCGTGGCTTGGTGGGCATGGTAGGGGAAGGATACTACAAAATCTCCATTCCCTCCCCACTCTGGGGCCAGCCAGAGGTGGCATTTGCCGGTTTTCCAAACTACTTAAAATTTCCGCTACTAGTTCTCTGAACTATTTAAACTTTCCGCTACCAGTTCTCCAGAACCTATCAGAACCTGCTGGATTTCACCCCTGCTTTAACACTATCAGCCAAGATCTGCCTATCCCAGGTCCTTGGGAAGGGCTTGGTAGGTGGATAAAAATGACAAGTCTAGTCTAAATATTTGGTTGACTATGGAACTAGCTATGATAATCAGCATGAGATGTATTCACCTTTTAAAAAATATAATTTTATTAAATTTTCAAAACAAAAATAAAAAGTAAACTCAAAGCAAGAAAACAGGAAATAAAAATCATACAAAAAAAGCAAGAAAAATATGCAAAAAAAGGAAAAAATGGCTTTCAACTTTCTTTGGTACATATACAAATAAAAAATACATCTAACTCTCACTCTAAAATTAATGATAATCTATATTACTTCTATAATTCTCTATAATTCTAATAAATCCCAAAGTAAAAATTGTGTTCCCTACTTTCTCACAAAAAATCCAAAAGTGGCTTTATTAAAAACTCATCACTATCTCTTAAAATACAACATCTTCATTCCAATCCTCACCCCATTTTTTATAAAGTTAAATCTTCAGCTCGCCTTATTAATTAGCAAAGTTCTAGTAAAAAGTAGCACAAATAACTAGTAACATAAATATACAGCAACCAAGGAATTATGGATGCATCCTGACTTGGCCATCTAATGCTTCTATTATGGAAGGTGCATCATCTGTTGATTTAGCTTCCAAGTGCAATTCAAGGTGCAATCACCTTTAAGGATCCAGGTGCCTAAATTTCTCTGAAGCTGCCTTCTCCAGGTTTAATTTACCTGCCTGATGCAGTCAAAAAGGCTTTCTGAATATCTTTTTGCTGAGAGAATATTATCAGCAGAGACACCATTATCAAGTTTTCTCAATGATAGTTTTTATATTTCTGTACGTCGCCTTGAGTCGCCATGTGCGAATAGGAAGCAATATAAATTTTCTAAATAAATAGTTTCCTCTCCTGTGTGGAACAGCTTACTCCCTGTTTTGGGAAAACCTCCCAATTAATCATCTAAAAAGTCATAAAAACTCTTTTTATTATAGTTTATCGGAGAGGCATGTTGGGAAACTACCAGCCAGACAAGGAGGAGGGATCAAGCCTTGAAACAGAGGACTGTATCCCCTAAGATCCAGGAACTTTATATTTGTTCCTAAAGAAGGGAGAGTCAGGGGAGATTCTTTGATAGCAGGGGTGTCAAACTCAAGGTATGGGGCTGAATGTGGCCCCGGGGTGCTTAGATTTGGCCCACCGGACTGCCCTGAAAACTGTGGTGCCTCTGCCAGTGAACACGGAGCTTGGGACCCCAGAGGGCTTGGTCCACCGTGTTTCCCCGAAAATGCGACAGGGTGTTATTTTATTTTGCACCACGAAATATGGCCTTTGGCTTATTATCAGGGAGGGCTTATTGTTTTGGGGTTGCTGGGCGGCTACTCCCTTGCAAACGGACTCCCGAAGAGCTGGGCACAGCCTCAGGGGCGAAGCAGCAATGAGGTGACCACGCTCATGAGCTGCTGCCCAGCAAATCCCCTCCAGCTGGGCAGAACGCCATTCACTGACCTAGGGGGTATCACTAAGGCGCCAAGCACGTGGCGCTCTGCCTGCCCCCCAACTCCCACGGCTTGACACATTCGGGATACATCCTAGGTCAGTGCATGGAGCTCTGCCCAGCTGGAGAGGGTGTTTGCGCGAGCGGCTGTTCCACCCCCAACAAGCATGCCTCTCAGCCTCACCAAGCCCTTGCACAGCTCTCCCAGAGCACCGCCACCGGCCGCCGCCGCCACTCTCTGAGCATAACTTCCAAACTCCAAAACTTGGCTGCCGAGTCTTCCAGCATCGGCCACTCTAGGAGTGCTCTCTATGACGGGCTGGCTGTCGGACAGAAAGTCTTCCAGCAGCTGGCCCACCATAGAGAGCACTCCTAGAATGGCCGATGCTGGAAGACTCGGCAGCCGAGTTTTGGAGTTTGGAAGTTATGCTTGGAACGTGGCGGCGGCGGACGGTGTCAGTGCCCTGGGAGAGCTGCGCAAGGGCTTGGTGAGGCTGGGAGGCATGTATGCTGGGGGTGGAACAGGCGCTTACGCAACCCCCCTCTCCAGCCGGGCAGAGCTCCATGCACTGACCTAGGGGGTATCCCAAATGTGCTAAGCCGCGAGAGCTGGGGGGCGGGCAGAGCACCACATGGCTTGGCGCCTTAGTGATACCCGCTAGGTCAGTGAATGGCGCTCTGCCCGGCTGGAGAGGGGATTTGGCGGGCGGCTGCTCGTGAGCGTGGTCACCTCATGGCTGCTTCGTCCCTGAGGCTATGCCTGGCTCTTCGGGAGCCCGCTCGCATGGGAGCAGCCGCCCTGCAACTCCCCCCTCCAGCCAGGCAGAACACCACTCCCCAACCTAGCGGTATCCCGAAAGGAGCAAGCAACATTGAGCACCTTTCCTCCCCCTCCCGGCTCCCATAGCTTGGTGCCTTCGGGATACTGCTAGGTCAGTGAGCGGTGCTCTGCCTGGCCGGAGGGGGGAATTGTCCATGGGGTTTATTTTCAGGGGTGGACTTATATTTTTGCCCACCCGAAAAATGTGGCAAGGCGTTAGTTTCGGGACAGGTCGTATTTTCGGGGAAACGCGGTATTCAACTTGAATCCTTCACATGTAGCTCTGGTTGATTGCACCTAACAAAGTGAGTTGTTCTACCTGTGAATTGTGGCATAACTGTTTGGTTATGTTTAATTGTTAAGTATTTTCTTTTTTAATTGGCTTTGGCTTTTTTTTATTTCCTGAAAGCTGCTCAGAGCTTTTTGGAATGGAGGAACATAGAAACCAAATAAATAAATAATACTCCTTGCCATAGCCATCATTTATTTATATTGAAAGAGTTGAAGAGCAAAGAGCATTTCCAGACTTTCAAGGGATGAACAATGTTATCTAAAATAGACAGAATCTTGTTTTTGTTTTCTTACCAGCAGCAGCTTCATTTCATCTAGATTTAGTTTCCATTTGTTCTTCCTTACTGCAGCTTTAGTTTCGGGAAAGATTAATATAGTTCTTTACGCTAATCAGATTGGGAATGTATAGACTGATATAAAGAAGAGTTGGCTTAGCAAGACCAATTTTTCCTGAGTATCTATTATGTTTGATAGGAAAGCCATACGAGCAGCCTTCAAAAGTAAAAAGAGAGCAGCTATTCTGACTACTCATTACATGGAAGAAGCAGAAGCTGTGTGTGATCGAGTGGCTATCTTGGTGTCTGGAAAATTGAGGTACCTTCTCTAGATATTGAGGCGTTTGGGGAAAAAAGAAACCAAATTTAATGATTTTAATATCAAATTAAATATCAACTTAATGATTTTAATATCAAATCTATTTTCTCCTGCTTTTCTCTTCTTCCTGCCCTGAACATCTGATAGATGCATTGGTACAGTTCAACACCTCAAGACTAAATTTGGCAAAGGATATTTCTTAGAAATGAAATTAAAAGAAGTTCCAGATTTACAGATGAAGGAACAGCTCCAGAGGGCAGTTTTGCGTATCTTTCCCAATGGAAGACCTCAGGAAAGGTAAAAGGCTGTTGTTACAAGTCAAGTGGCTATTAATCAATTCCTTCTCGTACTAGAGCTGTCTCATTACACTCAGCATAAGGATTAGAGAGAATAATGGATGGATGGCAACATGCCTGATTACAGTAGTGCTTGATTCATTCTAGGCCCTTCCCATTAGCTAATCTGATTTTTGCCAGCTAGGTAAAATCTTAGCTTATAAATTTTAAGCAATTAAAAAAAAACCCATAAAGATGCAATTTGAGAGGCCCAAGCTTCTAGTTCAGATTCAACAATGTATGAAATGAAATTTATTGTAAGGACAATTGGTTTTTGTTTAAAAAAATCATGGAATACTTAATAAGTCATTTTAAAGTAGATCTTTTTCTTATTAAAAGATGATAGTAACTTAACACCAAATTACATACAGCAGTATTGATTGCACAACAATTATGATATACTAATATATCAAGTATGCATACTATCTAGGTATGTGCAAAATATTCCATCTCTAAAGGTAGAATGTTTAGGAACTCTGGATATATACAGTACATACATACATATACATATACATATACATACATACATACATACATACATACAATTTATGGACCATGCTGATCCAGCTGTAACATGGTCTGTTCACAATATGGTCCTGAAACAAACTAGTTTTGTGTCCAAAGGCAGAATAGGATGTTTTGAAAATTGCAGAGCATTTGGTCTCCAAAGACAAAATGTCTTTTGTATAATTCATATTTATTATTTTTTGTAATTTTCAGTATGTATAATAGAAAATTACATCTACCGTATTTTTTGGAGTATAAGACACACTTTTTCCCCCTCTTAAAAGAGGCTGAAAATTTGGGTACATCTTATACTCTGAATGTAGCCCCGCCCACCAGAGGGTGGTTTCTTCCCAGCTTTACTGCTAGTGTGTGCGTACGTGCTGGATGCGCGCTCCACATGCAAGCACAATTTTAATTGAAATTGTTCTGCACATGCGCAGAACTAAAAAACAAGATGGCGACGACGAGGGAACCCGTTTGGGGGTGTGGCAGGCCTGTGTCGCGGCTGGTTCCAGAAATCCAGGCCGCTATACCACTACTGGTTTGGCCGAACCGGTTTGGCCAAACCGGTAGGAACCCACCACTGCCACACCGCATCTAATTTTATAGGGTAATCATATTGATAAGATTTCATTGTAGTTTTTAATTTCTTATCCTTTACCCAGAGATGTACAGTCTTTTCACTAAGGCTAAAATGGAGGCTGGCATCTGTGTGTACCTGTACACCATAGGATTAGTGGGGATCCTTTCATAGTTCCATTCCTGTGGTTCTTCAGTTTCCTGTTTGTAATGCTTTTTGCTTAAGTATCTATGTTCTAAACTCCTTTTTAGTGTTTTGATTGTTAGGTCTGAAATTACGTCTCCAGATTTCTGTTTTGTTATTAGCATCATCCACCACTGAACTACAGAGTGTATGGCCTCCTAGCTCTTCTCTTCCTTGTAAGGACTTGGGACATTTTTCCTTTAACAAAGTGGTGAATGCCCATTCATTTCCATCCACTAGCTGTCTTCTGCTATTTTTTTTAAAATCATCATCATCTGTGTTTAAAAACTCTGCTGGTCTCCTTTAATGCAACTTTCCCTCCTGAATCTTTTTTCTTGTACATTTATCTTATTTTTCTGCCTCTTTTTCTAACCTGTTTTCTGTCTTGCTGAACTTTTCTTTAAACACTGGTAGTTTTTCAAACTTTAAAGCATGTTCCTCTTTGCCTTTTATTGGATAAATCTTCCTTGGATCCTTTTTTTATCTTCAGATTACTGGACTTGGTCCCTCTTTTCCTTTTTCTGATCTGAGGTTTCTGAGAGTATCTTCCCATAATTGATTCTTTATTGTCTTCTAATGACATTTTTAATCCATAACTATCAGGATTTCAGCCAGGAACTCAACTAAGAAAACACTTTGTCAAACACTGAATGATATTTCAGTGCTAAAATCTTAATAAATCTTTAAAAATTCCCGAGTCCCTGCGGGGAGAGGGGGCCGGTATATAAATTTAATAAAACTAAAACTAAACTAAACTAAACTAAACTAATATTTTATTGCTGTTGCCAGTCCTTTTTGGACCTGATGTCAGTATTTGAGAGTCTGAACTACTGAATATTGCTGGTTAAATTATGATTGCTGAGCATCATTGCCAATGTGCTTGATTGATATAAAAATCATTTGTCTTCTCCTTTCTCTGCAATACTGCATGCTGGATTAGAGTCTCAGCAATTTTCATTTATATTAAATGTCTTTCAGGGTTCGGTTCTATATTCTGTTTTATTTATCCTTTGACTTCCCTGATTTACTGGATTATTTATTTATCAGTTCCCTGATTTACAGTTAGGGTTTTCAATATCATTGATGTGCTGATAAAGGGTCTTTTGTGACCCTTGATGACAGTGCATGGCCCATATCTTACTAGCACTGAATGTCCTCTTGAATGTCTTCCCATTATCTCAAGTTGAATATGCATAAGTCAGACATTGTATTTGGCCTGATTATACTTCCCATCCTGTATTGTGTCTTTGCTTATTTGTCTCCAGGGACCTTGGGTGTTCTCAATTTCTTTCACTTGCAGCCTCAAAGTTTTTTGATTGATGATTAGCTGACTTTATTTGTATATTTATTTATCAATTCTTTATAGCCTCCCATCTCAGAACACCCATTTGGCAATCTTAGAGCAAGGATTACTAATTTGCATTTATCTGTTTACAGTATCTATCAAATTTGTGTAGCTGCTCATTTCACAAAAAGCGATTCTGGGTGTGATTCAACAAACCAATAAGCAAAATTATAAATATAACAGAGACAAAATATACTACAAAAATATAAAAAGATAAATAAAAAGATAAACATTATAAAAACAAATAGAGTTGTGATGAATAATTGTAGGAAGATGGTGGGGAACAATGGAGAAGATAATAGCTTTGTTAGTGCTTGCTGTGGTGGTTTTTTTTAAAATACTCTTAGATTACGGCAAGTCTTTTGGCAGATGTTCCTCATTGTGTCTCAGCTCTTAGTCTAGTATAGCTCCATTCTTAATGATCTGAATGATGCCAATTTTTGAGTAGTTCAGAGAACCGGTAAATACCACCTCTGACTGGCCCCACCCCCATCTATTCTGTCCCTCCTGAGTCCCAGCTGATCAGGAAAGAATGGGGATTTTGCAGTAACCTTCCCTGGAGTGGGGAGGAAATTAAGATTTTACAGTATCCTTCCCCTGTCACGCCCACCAAGCCACGCCAACAGAACCGGTAGTAAAAAAAAACCACTGTGCTGTACCAAAAGGCTCTACTTATTTGAACCAACACCCAGTACCAAAACCATTGGTACTTATTTTTGGAGCTCTCTGGTCACAAATTTATCAATATCTATCTTATTTTCCCTTGGAATCCTTTTTACTCCTTATTTCCTTTGCACCAGACCATCCTTCAGTTTCTCCCTCCAGAATTGTAGTCTGGCTTCTTTCAGGATCCTGACCTTGCAATTCTGCAATCAGCTCCCTTTTCATCTCTGTACAGTTTATTAGACTTTTAAAGGGGTTGGAAAGTTTTTTTCTATATGGCTGTTAGTTAGTCTAGGGCCTGGTTATCCCATCCTACTAATTAATCTTGTCAGTTTTACATTAATTCTGGTTTTATGCAGGACATATTCTCAATTGTATCGGAGTGCATTGTTTCTAAACATGCTTGGTTTGTCTCTGTGATTAACATTTATTTACTAGTTTGGCTTTTAAGTTGTGAATATACAGTATGGAATTCTGTAATCACTCTTTCTGATTTATACTATATCTCAGTAAAGGTATCTAATAAGTAATTATATTATTATTATTATTCATTATGGATAAAGCAAAGATAAAACAATTTATCAGTGATGTCCATAAGCAAGGTCAATATTCTCAAAATGGTGAGCATGACTGAGTGACTGTACACACTGTTTTTGTGTGTGTGCAATGTACAGTGCATATTAAAAGAGGGCAGGGCTTCACTTGTTGGTTGCCTCTACCATTTTGATGTCATTGACCCTCCTGTATAATCCTGGTGTCTGACGAAATATCTAATGACACTGCATTAAAATATTTAAACTAATATTACTCAAACTATTTGTTTTAGAATACATTTCCTTTCTTTTTGTTGTTGTTGCAGTTTTAGCTCAATTTTATCATACAAAATCCCCAAGGAAGATGTCCACTCACTTGCCCTGTCTGTTTCCAAACTTGAGGAAGGTAAGGTAACAGAATACTAAGTGAACTGATAATCT
Organism: Natrix helvetica; assembly: GCF_964273705.1. NCBI lineage: Eukaryota > Metazoa > Chordata > Lepidosauria > Squamata > Natricidae > Natrix > Natrix helvetica. The sequence goes on along the minus strand of NC_138548.1, from coordinate 234,417,067 downwards.
TAGAATGTCTGTCTCTTCGTTAATCTTTTCACTTTCTTAATAATCCATCCCCATCATTTTGCCATCTTATGTCATGATTTCATCCATTTTTGGTCAGTCAGATACATTTAATATATATCAAGCTATTGTAACAAATGAAGTTTTAACTATTTTCTATTCCATCTCATAAAGTGCTTGGAAGCATGAACATAGCACCTACCGTATTTTTCGCCCTATAAGACACACTTTTTTACTCCAAAAAAGAGGGTGAAAATCTGGGTGCGTCTTATAGGCCGAATGTAGTCACCTGGGCAGTGGTGGGTTTCTGCTGGTTGGTCAATGAACCCGGAAGCCCCGCCCCTGTCACTCACTCGCAAGTCCTTGGCGTTTTTTTGCATCGGGGCTTGCTGCAAGAGAGAGGGAGCAAAGACCTTTTCCGGATTGGTGGTGGTGGAGGTGCGGGCCCGTACTCACTAAAGCAAGTCTGGGGAAGTCCTTTGCGCCAGCTGAAAAAGGTCTTCACTTCCCCCCCCCCCCCTTGCAGCATGCCCCGATGCAAAAAATGGCGAGATCTCTTCTCAGAAATGTCTTCTCGGGCTGGCCGGATCTCTCTCCAGATCTTGCGGCTTTTTCAGGGTTTTCTTTTTAAAAAACACCTGTCCGAACTATCTTGAAAACCTGCGATGTTGCTTTGGGAGGGGGCAGGCGGCAGCATTTGCCCCTGCCGCCCTCCCTGGGCACCTGCAGCCTTGGAGCCTGCAGCTTTAAAACAAACCTTTGCACAGCTGCCCGTCTTTCCCCTCCGAAAGCAACCTCGCAGGTTTTCAAGATCGTCTGCAGAGGCGTTTGGCGCGAACTCCTCTCCTGTTCCTTCTTCTGCGGTAGGGGGGGGGGCTGCCTTGCTTTGACAGCCACCTCGTTTCCAATTGGGGGATGGGGGAGAAATCCTCTGCATGGATCCCCCCAATTGGAAGGAGGAGGCTCCATCCGCAGGGGGAGAGATCCCCCTCACATTCTGTCTGTCTGTCTCTCACTCTCCCTCCCTCTCTAACTCTGTGTTTCTCTCTCCTCCCTTCCTCTCTGTCTGTCACTCTGTGTGTATATGTGTGTGTGTGTGTGTCTTTCACTCACTCAATCACTCACTCTGTGTGTGTGTGTCTCTCTCTCTCTGTGTGTGTGTCTCTGTCTGTCCCTCTCTCCGTCCCAACTGGAGAACAACCTTTTCTGTCCCCTTACCAGCCCATCCGGGAAGATGAGGAATGCGAGGGGGATCCCCCCCCACGGTTGGGCTCCGAACTAGCGGAGCCTCGTCCTTCTTTTTAAGCAGGCGATCCTTCTTTTTAAGCAGGCGATCTGCTGCACAAGCCGCGCTGCCTTCTCTCTGATAGCTGCCTGCTTAAAAAGAAGGACAAGGCTCCGCTGGTTCGGAGCCCATCCGCGGGGGGGGCAGGGATCCCCCTCGCGTTCCTCATCTTCCCGGATGGGCTGGTAAGGGGACAGAAAAGGTTGTTCTCCAGTTGGGACAGAGAGAGGGACAGACAGACAGAGACACACAGAGACACACAGAGACACACACACACACACACACAGAGTGAGTGATTGAGTGAGTGACAGACAGACACACACACACATATACACACAGAGTGACAGACAGAGAGGAAGGGAGGAGAGAGAAACACAGAGAGATAGAGAGGGAGGGAGGGAGAGACAGACAGACACACACATACAGAGTGACAGATGGAGGAGGGAGGAGAGAGAGAGACAGAGATACAGAGACAGACAGACAGACACACAGAAAGAATGACAGAGAGAGACAGAGAGGGGGAGGGAGAGAGAGACAAAGAGCTACACACAGAGAGACAGACAGACACACAGAGAAACAGAAAGAGAGAGAAAGAGAAAGAAAGGCAGAAAAAATGAAAAAAGAAAAGAAAAAAAAGAAAGTGGGAGAGAGAGATGAAAGAAACAAACAAAGAAAGAAAACCTATGACCACAATTGAGCCCAAAATTGAGTGGCAATTGAGCCCCAAAATCTTTTTTTTTCTAGATTTTCCTCCTTTAAAATTGGGTGCGTCTTATATTCTGGAGCGTCTTATAGGGCGAAAAATACGGTATTTGCAATACACTGAAGCAACTGTTTGCAGGAATGTGCGGCAGCTGCACAGATCAGCCACGTGATATGATCTTTATATATTGCAGACAGATGTTGTGTTCATGTTCCCAGTCACATTATGGTGATTAAATTCAAAGGATTGCATATCCTAATTTCTAGCCTTTCTGACTTGCTTTCAGGATGTGTAGAGAAGTGAGTTGAACATTAGAACTGTTACAGAAGTGTGTGTTTTGAGAATTGAACATTCTTTTTTCTTTAACCTGTAAACACTGCTTGACTAAGTACATCCATGAATGAAAAGCAGTTTCACACTAATACACTACTGCTGATTCCCCCCCCCCCCAATTTGATTTTGAATTTTTCAAAATCACAAAGGAGACTTTGAAGAGGAAAATAAATCCAACAGAATTTCTCTTGTTAATAGAAATAACTTCCACTGAGAAAAGCATTCCAACAGATTAACAAAGAGTGCCCACAAAACTTGATTTGGTCTCAGTGCAGCAATTAGATACTAGTTTTAGTAATTTTATAAATCATCATGTGCATGGGCTTTTGGAATGATCTAGCAGCTGTTCAATGGTTTTGGCATCAGAATTGGTTGTTTTGTAAAGTATCTTAATATCAAATATTTTGATTCCTGTCTTTCAATGACAATTAACAGTTTTTTATTCTTTTAAACAGCAAAACATGCCTTTAATATTGAAGAGTACAGCTTTTCTCAAGCAACTCTTGAACAGGTAACTCAGACAGACTTTTCCAAATAATTGTACTGTATTATACTTACTAATTCTTATATACATATGTTTTCTAATTCTGTATAAACCAACAATAATTGAAATGACGCTCACTTATCCATAGTTTCTGAATTTCTGATTTTACTCATTTCATTCATAAGTAAACGTTGACTTTCAACTCTTCACCAGATATGAATGAATGTAGTCAAAAGTTCATTGATTGATTTAAACTCATCATTATATTCTTATTTTACATGCCAAGTCAAAATTTTCCATATGCCATAATCACTAACAAATTGGCTCCTGAATACTGACCTCTACCATCTACTATAGCTTTGATCAATCAAAGATTTTAGATAATTTGTTGTATTAAAACAATTATATTGTTTGTAGGTTTTTGTGGAACTTGCCAAAGAGCAAGAGGAAGAAGACAGTTTTGGAACATTAAATAGCATGCTTTGGTGGGAACGAACCCAAGGAGAAAGAGTTGTTTTCTGATATATTCCATGTTGCAGACTTCAGCTTCTACATTCTTCAGGTTTTTTAAAAGGATTATTTTTATTACTTGAAATTACTTTATTCTCCTGGAGTGTTCATTCATTATGTGAATCATTATTAGAAAATGATTACTAGTAATTAGGAGTGCAAATAATACTGATTCTTAACATCTAAAAATGCAAAATTGACCCTATTCTCTTTATTTATTTTATATAAAGTACCTCCAGTGTTTGTCTTTGGTAAAAGTATTTTTAAATGAATCAATATATGCTTTCTGTTGAAGAACATGATATTCTGATTTCATCACTCACGATCTATCTAATTTCCATATTATTGTTGGAAAAACATAACTCTAGAAAAATCTGGTTATAAACCCATGACACATATTTCATTTTAGAATCTTATTTTCAAAAGAACGTTTTACTAACTAGAATACTGAGAATTTTGTCTGCATGGTTAAAACTTTAATAGAATTTGAATGAAAAATTTCCTTTCAATTTGAAATACTCCAATTGATCTTCAGCATTTACTCTGTAAATAGTGAATATATTAATAATACACACATACACAGTAAGACTGGGATGCAAGCGTAAGATCTATATCTTTATATTTACAAAATTACAGCTATTCTAGCTATTTCCTAAGTTGTCAGTGTGATGATTAAAAAATGATTTTTTTACAGAAAGTTGATTGCATGTGGAGGTATTAAAGGTACAATAAAATCAAAGAAAATTGTATCCTATGATTAATGATTATAACTATGATTTATGGTCTGTGGTCTGTCGCTTTCTTGTTTGTATGTACACTGAGAGCTTATGCACCGCAGACAAATTCCTTGGGTGTCCAATCACACTTGGCCAATAAAGAATTCTGTTCTGTTTTTATTCTACTCTATTCCATTCCATTCGCATCTGTCTTTACACACAGGGAAAAAAACAGTCCAATCTATCAAAAACAGATTAGGAACCCAAGTTGAAATAGGAAAAAAAAAAAGGTAAGTGAGCACCTGACTACCCTAGACAAGTTCAAATCATAAGGACCAGATGGATTACACCCCAAGGTTCTGAAGGAACTGGCAGATGTTATCTCAGAACCACTGAACTATATCTTTCAAAGATCCTGGAGCACCGGGGAACTGCCAGAGGAGTGGGGAAAAAAGAGCTAATATAGTTCCCATCTTAAATAGGGAAAAAATAGATCCAGGAAATTACAGTCCCATCAGCCTAACCTCAATACCAGGGAAGAGTGTGGAAAAGATAATCAAGCAATGAACCAGTGAATGCCTAGAAGCAAACAAAGTAATAACAAACAAAATGTACTTGGACTTCTGTAAGGCATTTGACAAAGTAGACCATAACCTACTACTTGATAAAATAGAAAAGTGTGGGTTAGACAGCATCACCACCAGATGGATTCATAACTGACTGACCAACCGCACTCAACATGTACTCCTCAATGGAACTGCATCTACATGGAGGGAGGTATGCAGTGGGGTACCCCAGGGCTCTTCAACATATTCATCAATGAATTGGACAAGGGGATAGATGGGGAACTCATCAAATTTCCAGATGACACCAAGCTAGAAGGAATAGCCAAAACTCCGGAAGATAGGCATAAGATACAGAAGGATCTTGACAAATTTGAACATTTGGTGCTATCTACCAAAATGAAATTCAGTGGTGAAAAAAGTAAAGTTCTACATTTAGGCAAGAAAAACAAAATGCACAGGTACAATATATGTGGTACCTTGCTCAATAGTGGTGACTGTGAGAGGGATCTTGGAGTCCTAGTGGACAACCATTTAAATATAAGCCAGCAGTGTGCTGCAGCTGCCAAAAAAGCCAACACAGTTCTAGACTACATAAACAGAGTGATAGAATCAAGATCACGTGAAGTGTTCATACCACTTCATAATGCCTTGGTAAGGCCATACTTGGAATACTGCATTCAGTTTTGGTCATCACGATGTAGAAAAGATGTGGAGACTCTAGAAAGAGTGCAGAGAAGAGCAACAAAGATGATTAGGGGACAACGGTTAGGATTAGGATAAAACATATAAAGAATGGTTGCTGGAACTGGATATGTCTAGTCTTATGAAAAGGACGACTAGGGATGACATGATAGCAGTGTTCCGATATCTCAGGGGTTGCCACAAAGAAGAGGGAGTCAAACTATTCTCCAAAGCACCTGAAGGTAGAGCAAAAAGCAAGGGGTGGAATATAATCAACAAGAGAAGCAACTTAGAATTAAGGAGAAATTTCCTGACAGAACAATTAATCAGTGGAACAACTTACCTCCAGAAGTTGTGAATGTTCCAACACTGGAAGTTTTTAAGAAGAGATTAGATAACTATTTGTCTGAAGTAGTGTAGGGCTTCCTACCTAAGCAGGGGGTTGGACTAGAAGACGTTCAAGGTCCCTTCCAATGCTGTTATTCTATTCCATTCCACTCCACTCCACTCCACCCCACACTCTTTACCTCATTCCTATTCCAAAAAAGGATTATATGGAAAATCAAGAAGCTTACCTTGTGCAGTAGTATTTTACTATATAAACATGCATGATAAACTAAATATATGAATGATATTTGGAGAGCATTAACTTATACATTTGTATGTTGAGTTAGGTTATTACGTTAAGTGTTTCTTAATTCAGTTTCCATACTCTGTTTTTAAAAATTATTTCAATTCTTTGATAAAAGTAATAAGTACATTAAAAAGATGTTTCTAGTCTACATTTTTTGGAAATGCAACTGGTCAAGAACTCTTATTGCAGCAGTATTATTGTGTGACACATTGCCTTAAAGCTTTCTTTAATGAAATAGCCTTTCTTTTCCCTGTGTTAGGATTGTGCTGCTTAAAATGACCTTGCTTTTTCTTTCCCTTTGTTTGCCTGATTCAGTTTTCATACCATGAAGCGTGAAGCTATAAACGGCATAATTCTGAATCTTCACGATTTAAAATGTTCCTAGCCCATTTAAGTTATGTTCCAGTGGTAGACCTACTTTAAAAAAAAAAACAGAAATCCCACTGACACATTCTTCTGTTAAGAAACTGCCATGTGCATGGGCTGGCTTTGTTGGCAATATGCAGCTACAGATTTGAAAAGTAATTAGCAGGAGACTAACAATGGTTCTATCCATTTGGTTTTCTTGGCAGCAATTCCTAAATGTTTTGCCACTGAGTTTTCAAAATTCTCAATCTAACCTGTAGCTTTGATGTATCATGGTGGTTGCTCAAGAGATTTCTAACTCATTGCACATTGATCTGATCCTATCCCTTCATTCTCGTATCCCTTTGTCTTTTCAGGCTTTGAAGAATTAAGTTGAGATTGACAACCTTCCTTCTTCTTCTTGGGACTGTTTATTGATATATTTGCTCAGTCAAAAAGTGGTTGGAGATTTCTGCCTTTCCTGTCAGAAGACTGAGGATTGATTTGGCTTTCAAGAGACTTCCCAAATTGAATTTAATACTTATCTGAGGTGTGTGTGTGGGGGGGGGGGGGGGAGTGTCAGTGCAACACCTATATTTTTTTTCTTTATTAGTTGAGCAGTAGCCAGTTTGTTTGTAGACTTGTATTCCAGTAGACTTGCAGAAATTAATTTGTGTATCATGTGGTTTCATTCCTGTTTGACTTAGCTCACAATTTCTGGCATGTTTTCGCTCTCAGAGTCTATTTGTAAGGGATTCATGTTATGTGTATCAAAGTTGCACTCTTTGCTCCATCGCTCTCAAAGGACTCATTCCAGGCACCACTCAACCAGTTTTTTCTTACAGCTGGAAAAGATTGTTCAATACAAAACTACAATGCTACAATGGTGGCTGCAGATGAACATTTTAGCCCAGGAATTTGTACTTCTAAAGCTAGGATTATATTTTCTAAAACATTAAGATTGTTCATAGCAGTTTTTCTGTCTTCTGAGCCAGTCACTTTGTATTTTCTACAGGAAAGGGATTATCCATTATCTTGATGTTCCCTCATTCTAAACATTCTCACTTTCACAGCAAGAGGGAAATAACAATATTTTTTTCTCTTGTTCCCAATTTTCCAGAGAAGCACCACTGTATTTCCTAAATGTTAGACTGAAAATTATCATTTGGTTCGCTCAGCTCTTCAAATCGTCTTCTTTTCTGTTCATTAACATTGGGACAAGAGATGGTTAGTCCTGCTTCAAAAACCTCATTTGAATAGTAGCACAAAACATACTTTTCAGAGAATTGGTAGCCCTTGCCCTCATCTTTCATATTCAGTTTTACTTGTATCCCACTGATTTCATGAATTACTTTTATGTAGATGTCAAAATTGTTCTGATTTTAAAACATTCAGTTTCTGTACAAAATCCTAATAGTTAGAATAATATATTAGACTCGCAGATCTATCAGTGGTAAAGTACTATAGTATTGTTGCTGCTATTATGTTAAAGTGCCTTGCTGGACTTTGTTGCTTGTAATAAAACATTATAAAATGTCTGTTTGTTATTCCAATATAAGAATATGAATAATTTATTTGTATAATATTATAAACATTGAAACATTTTACTGAATCTTTCTTCTGCCACAGATAGACTGTTTTGAGTTTCACCACTACACGTACTCCATGGCTTATTTTACAGCTAGTCTTGACTGTGACACTACACCGCACTTTGCATGGAACTATCCTTGAAAATTGCCTAAAGTTGGTACAAAATAATGCCAAATTGTTCTTCTGTTTTCTGAGCACAGCATAAAGTATTAATGCTGTATTTTATAATTAAAGCAGAGTAAGACCCATTTGCAGAACAATCATTACAAACTTAATTACACAAGCAAAGGCTTTCATGATATTCTTCCTGCCATCAGTGGGTTTTTAGACATGCAGGAGAGATACTTTTTCTACATTACATCCATCTTTTGAAATAAACTCCCTTGAGAATGATGTTTGGCATACTGTAGTTCGATATTTGTCAAACCTAACTTTCTATGAAAAAGGTTTTTCCATGTGAATATGTACAGGTGTAAGGCAGATATATGTATTCAGATAATTAAATTTAACCAATAATTACCATTTTAATTAAATATTAGAGTTTTTCCCAACAATTTATAGTGTTTAAATATTTTTCCTACATGCTGTCAATGAGAACAAAACCGAAAAGTTAATAGAAATGTTTTATGGAATGAAAGGAAATGAGATAAACTAAGAATTCTTGGTAAGATTGAGTCCTTATTTTTATTTAATATGTGGTCCCAGCCCTGTTCTTAGCCAATTTATAGTAAGTGCTGCTGCCATTTCAGTATTTCTTTTTAAAATCACTCTGTACTGGTATGATTTAAATATCTAAGTAAATAATTAAAACTCCAAAGCAACAGCATGGAAGCACTCATTAGCCTTAAAGCACTTTGAAAAACTTACTGCCATTAAAATTCTACATTGTGTAATCAATATTTATACATTATATAATACAGTCAGAAGATTACACTATAACATTATTAGAAATGTTTTTTTTTAATATTAAGATATAATTGAAGTTCTCAAAAGTATTGTACACACAGTCCCTTAAGAAGAATCCTTTTAAACCCTAGAAGCCACCTCAAATTCAAATCCCTCTCGATCTCAAGTGATTTTTTTTCAACTTAAATTTTTATTAGTTATTAAAATATAAAATACAAAGAAAACTGAAAAGAATGGGAAAGGAAGAAAGGAAAGGGGAAGAAGAAAAACAATGATTTCCAACATTTTTAGTGTAATAAAGTAATAGTGTACAACCTCAACCTTTTACTTTTGTATGATATTACATAGTAGCCATTTCTATAACAGTAAACATATCTAATCAACAGAACCCAGTCAAAATTTCATTTTCTCCCCCTCAAGCATAAAATCCAGAAGCAGTTTCCAAGTAGAAACAAATTTCTATTCTTAATTAAAGCAGTCATTTAGCCATCTCTGCTCACTCCATCAGCTTTTGCAGCCACTCATCCATTGTGGGCATTAAGGAATCTTTTTATTTTTATTCATAGAGCATTCTTGCTGCTGTCAAATTGAAATTCAATTTTCTTTTATTCGCTGGAGGGAGGGAATAAATTTCTTTCATTTCTCTTTCAATTTGTTAAATGCTAATATAGGCTAATTCTACCCATCGTATTTTCACTCCAGTGGATCCCTTCAAGACAAGGATGTTATTGCCTGCACAAATTGATAGCCTCTTTTGGGGTTTGCAACCAGCATTAGTGGCTTCTGATCCTGGGATTTTACTGGGAAAGTTGCACTTTCCCCTCCCAGTATTATGGAAATTAGATCTTTTGAGTATATAATCAGATAAAAATGCACTGCCCCTGACATCTTCTGCAGCTCTATGATTTATAACTTTGTATTCTCAGATCCAAAAATTGTTTTTCATTTAATACCCAAGTTTTCCTTAACTTTAATTTTTCTTTCATATTCATTGCTCTCCCAGAAAGAACTGACTCTTAGAGGCTTAAAAGGAAATGTCCAGAGAATGTGAGTGCTTGGGATCCCGTGAATTTCTAACATCATCTAACAAATGTCTACTTTGGGACCATCGCCTACCTAGGACCAGCAGTCGTAGAGTATCTATGGCTACTGCCTGTATACCAAGTTGTCTAACCATGGACCAATAGGAGCTAGCTGGCACACCACATTGTAATTTTTCTTTCCTTCCTATCAGAAATTCATGTAGATATTGAAAGTTTGAAAAAAAAAAGTCCAGCTTGAATTTTAAAAAATCCATTTGAACATCTACCATACTTCAAAAATTGGTATTTGCTAAACTAGAGGCCCAGTTTAACATATTCTGGCACAAAGGGTATAGTGAAAGTTGTTATTTAATTTCTCTATAATATGTAATAGTTGATTCCAAGTTTCATCCTGGATATCCCTATAATAATGTTTCATATAGATACAATCAATACCTGGAAAAGAAATTGGACTAATTGGAGGACTATAATATGAGTTCATATCCTAGAAATCTGCAATATTTTATAGCTCAATAGCTATATTTAGAATTTTGAATACCTATATTCACAAATGGCATCAGTCATAGCAAAACAGAAAACACCTATTTCCTAGAGAATGTGAAGTTAAATTGTCCTGGGCTTATTTTAAAAAACCTTTGTTTGTATTTGGTTATTGCCATAATAAATTGTCAAGCTAACCACACTGTTGCAGACTTAGCCCAAATTTAGCACTTATGACTTACCAAAATGGCAGCATCAGAAACAGCAGGCAAGATATGTCAGAAGATGTGTCAAATTCAGAAATGTTTTTGTGGCGGAGAATTCTATCCACGAATTCTTTTATAAAATATTCCATTGGCTTTATACCAAGCCTAGGTTGAGTATTTACATCCCTAAATGCTAACAGTTGTGTGCAGCTGGGCCTAACCTTGTCCAACTTCTCTCTTCTGATATAATCTATCCTCAAGGTGGTGTTATTGAGGACTAGCTGAGAAGGTTCCTGGTTTGGGATAGTCAACCAAGTCCAGGGCAGGACAGAAATGATAGGATTGCCCAGCATCTCACTGGGTCCCCTCAGCCCCAAAATGCTTCCTGGTGGGTCTCTTTCTTGTCTGAGGAGTGCTCTTGATCAGGATCAGGATATGAAAGAAGTAATCTTTGCAAGCCCCAAGCCATTTCTCTGCCTTGATATCCTTAAGATGCCCAGAACTCTTACCATCCAAGTTCATGGGATCGGGATAGGGCCAAGACCCAAGGATCCACTTGCCTTTTCCTGGACCGCCTCTAACATTGAATCTTAATGCAATTAAGGACTCAGATTGGAGGCAAACCCACACTTTTAATCCTTTCCTTCTCCTTTCCTTCCCCGTTCCTTTCCTCTTTTTCCCTAAGAAAAGTTGGGAAAAAATTGCTCCTAATAAAGTTCCTTCCACCCACAGCGCTGGCAAGCAGCTAAGAAGGCGGCGGCGGCGGCATTGTGCCCTGCAGCAACTCCGCTGCCAAGGGGACAGCCGAGGAGGCGCTCCGCCCCGAGGCGGCTCGGGGAAGCGAGTGCGGGAATGGGGGAGCCCGACTTCGGCGTCGGCCTCCCCTCCGCCAATCCGAATCGACGAGGAGGCGCTGCAGAGCAGGTAGCGCCGCTGGTGGCCCTTAAGGCTGTTTTCCGGCTGCACATCTAACGGGACCGAGAGGCGGCGGACCGAGGTAGCAGCAGGCGCGGGAAGACAGCAACGCCGCGTAACGTAAAAAAGTGGGGAGGAGAGGAAGGTGGGAGACGAAAGTGGGGTGAGGGGATGAGGGGGGCGGGAGAAGAAAAAAGTGGCGTCAGGAAAGATGAGGAGCCGCGCACAATTTGGGGCGGGGGTGTAGGGAGAGCTGCCCCCTCCCTCTGGGCGGGGAGACTGCGTAAAGTGGGCATCACTCTGCCTGCTTTGCCAGCCGCGGAGACCCAGCGCAGCGCCGCCGGCACTTGCTCCAATGGCGCCACTTCAAACCGAGCCGCCGCCGCCGTCGCCGTGACTAAGCAAAACCTGAAGGGTGTCGAAGCGGTGTGAAGGGCGGGGGGATTAAATAAAAATAAGCACCTCTTCGTTCTGCTTCTCAGGCCCCCTTGAAAACTTATTTTAGGCTGGCTTCTTGCTGACTGAAACGGCTGCCCTTATAAAAGGCGCAGGGTACGAGCCTGAATAACTTAGGTACCAATAACAACCAAGGTTAGAAGTGAGCTTCAATGGGAACTTAAATACCCCAATCGGCCCTAATCCTACCGCTGCATCCTGACCCCTTTAACCTTCTGGCCTTTTAGTTTCTTTTACATAAAAGTCACCACAACTGCTTTCTGCTTGCCCGGCTATCTTGTATTCCATGACTTTTCCCTGGTTCTTTTACAGACTTGCCTGCCTCCTTGATCTGCAATGAATGGGGTGTGGTTAGTTCTGGACAGGGCTTAGCGGTGCTGTGAATGGAGCCTCACAAAGTGATCTCTGCCTTTTGATTCCTTTTGTGAGTATGCATTGACGTTTGGCTCCCGCGGAAGTGACTTGTCCCAAGTCGCCATTTAACTGAGTGCTGATAAGTTTTAAAAAAGGTAAGAGGCAGAAGTAAAGTTTAGCTAAACTAGGATTTAGGTTTGGTGGGTTGTTTTGGTTTGGGGTCTGAGGCAGCTGCAATGAAGCTAATAGGAAGGATTCTGAAGAAAAAGAGTGTTAAGTGTGTATAAGTGATATACAATATTTATCATTCAGATAAATTCAGTCTTATTAGATCCAGTTCCTTGGGATTTTGTAGTCTGTCTCTGTCTCTGTCTGTCTGTCTGTCTCCCTCCCTCTCTCCCCTCTCCCTCTCCCTCTTTCCCTCCTTCCCTCCCTCTCCCCTATCATGTATGTGGGGAAATGCATGATATTTGTTTTGATTTAGTTACTTTTCAGGATAACACTACTAACACTAGAGTAGTTTGGGGCTACTCTAGGTGACTCACAACAATAAAAAGGGAAAAAATGGGAAAACTGTAAACAGAACAGAAGATAATAGAATAAAACAAATAATGAAAAATAATAGATCAGTGAGGATACAGCAATGATACCTAAAACGATGGATGGTGGAAAGCAGAGAAGAAAGTGGGGTTGGGGGTAGGGGTGGGGGAGGTGAAGACTGCCATCGATCCAGAGCTGTTCAGAACAGAGAATTCATGTGGGTGGTGGAGGTAGTTTTGCAATGTTGGGTGCATTGCCTTCCTTGCCTGTTATAATAGAAAGTGAAGTTACCCAGTAGATGCTACAATATAATGCTGGACAGCAGCCATTCAGTGTGAGACGAGCTCTCATCAATAGTTAGGACATAGAGGGTGCAATATTGAAAGCAAAATACAGATTGCTGCTATATAAGATGCTAGGGTAGCATCTTATGATGCAACTCTCCTTGACTCTATGTAATTTGAATTGGAAATATGATTCGACATATAACATTGAAACTTGAAGGGGCAGTTTACTTCAGCAGAACTCCAAGCAATGCACTCTTAAAATGCAATCACAAATTGATTTGCCCAGTTCCTGCTTCTTTCTCCCATAAAGATGATTTGAAATGTGTCATTGCAGATAAATGATTCTGCAGATTCTCAATATATTCTTGGTTGTTTCTTACTGTTCTTTCTCATCTCAGTATACCATATTTTAATTTTTGTTGTACTCCAATTTTGGTTTAGTCTGGGAAACTGCTAACTGCTGCAAATCTGATGGTCTGGACTTCAGCTGTAAAGCTCTGTCAACAAAAGCTCATATTCTCATCACTATGTGCTTAGACTACTAAAATGCACTCCACACCAGCTTGCCTCTAAAGATAAACTACGAAATGTGGCATGCAGTATTGATCAAGCCCTTAAACCTGAGATCTATGTATGATACCTCAGGGTCCCTTTACTTCAAGCTTTGTTGGGGAACACCATTCCCCTGGAAATGTATTCATCATCCACCTCATTTGTTTTCCTCAAACTCTTTTATGTTAAGCAATTGGTGATTTCATTACAATATTCTTGTTATAAATGCAAGCATTGGATTCCCATTTGTATTAGGTTGGCAGTTGGCAGTTTATAATAAAAACTGCATAATTTTGCATTTATATATTTATTTATTTTGTCATGTTTATGTAGTGTATTTTGGAGGTGGTGACCCTTTGAGAGCTGTATGCAACGAAATTTCATTTTAATGTATGCTGAGTAGCATACATTCAAAGTGACAATAAAGTTATTCTATGTCTAAGTCTAAGCTGGGTGATACATAAATTCTGTACATATAAACTAAACAGTTGAGTTTAAGAATGTACCGTATTTTTCTGACTATAAAACACACCGGAGTATAAGATGCACCATGATTTTGAAGAGGTAAATAAAAAAGAAAGATTTTACACTCTGCAGGCCTCCCAAACCCTCCGCATGCCTCTTTTTTTGCAAAAAAAAAAAAAAAAAGAGCAGGCAGAAACAGCCAGTTTTTCACTCGTTTTTGTCCCCAGGAGCACTTTGCAAGCCTCCCAAACCCTCTGCACATCCATTTTTGCAAAGGGCGCGGGGTTTTGGGAGGTGAAAAATGCTGTATTCAGTGTATAAGACGCACCCAGATTTTCACCCTCTTTGGGGGGGGGGGGGGAAGGTGCAGCTTATACTCCAAAAAATACGGGTAAGCTCAAAATATTCTATTGAACATTCCCATGATAACAAAATGCCTTATAAGAATGATAATGTTTTTCCCCAAACTTTACATTGCTGTTTTGGTAAAGTACCATTTGCAGAAATAGAAAAAATATAAAGCTGGCCATTTGAAGAAAATGTAAATTAATTTTATGTGTACATCACATGCATTGTTTTTCAGGCTACACAAACACACACAAAATGTCTACAGAGGCTCCAAGACAAGGAGGAACATGGCGACAAACTCGAGTTCTTTTATATAAGAACTGCCTAATTAAATGGCGGACGAAAAGGACAAGTATTCAGGTGAGTTGATCAGAAGTATTGTATTTTAACCTCATCTCAACATTAAACCAGATGATTTATATAAATCATAGCAAGTTGGCATACAGGTACATTCTATTAATAAAATTCCATATTTTAGGAATGTAATGCAATCTCACATCTCCACTATATTTTTATTCAGAATAATGTTAACATTTGTTATGACAAAGTAAAAACAAACCATAAATGGACCTGGCCAAATCATATGAATCAGACAACCATTACATTTTTTACAATGTCTCTTTGAGAAGTCCATTAATCACAGATTTATGCATTTCCCCATAAGAATTTTGAATGAATTAACTACTTCTCTAGATATTTAAAAAATCATGTTGGGGGGGGGGGAAATGCATAAAATTGAATTGATGGTTTTACTTCAAATACAGAGCAGCTTAAAGTTCATGATATTTCAGATATCTCTAAAGCTGATAAAGCATGAAGTCAGTTCGTTTGATGAAGGCTTCATTTAATGGGCAACCACGTGTCTGAAATGGTATAGAGCAGTGATGGCTAACCTTTTTTGGCTCCCGTGCCAAAAGTGAGGGGAGCATAGGTGGGTCGTGCATGGGTATGCCACACCCATAATGTTATGCCCGCGACCAGCACACACATACCGCTTTTGGCGTGGTTTTTTCGCTCTCCCCAGGCTCTAGAGGCTTTCTAGAAACCTGTGGAGGGTGGAACTGCCCCCCGACCCTCCCTCGGAAGCCCTCCGGAGGCTTCAGGAGCTTCCCTGAAGCCTCTGAAGGGTGAAAAACGGACCTACGGGGAACCCAGAAGTTCAGGAATGGTGACTTCCGGTTTGTCCGTAGGGCCGATTTTCAACCTCCGGAGCCTTCAGGAGGTTGCTCTGGAGGGTGAAAAATGTCCCTACGGACAAACCAGAAATCACTTCCGGTTTGCTCGTATGGTCGGTTTTTGCCCTCTGGAGTCTTCAAGGAAGCCTCCTGAAGGCTCCAGAGGGCGAAAAACAACCCTACGGCCAAACCAGAAGTCTGTGGAAAATGGCCTCAAACGAAGGCTGAAGTCAGCTGGCTGGAGCTGACAGGGCACCGCCTTGCGTGCCCGTACAAATGGCTCCCCGTGCCACCTGTGGCACACGTGCCATAGGTTCACCATCACGGGTATAGAGTCTTCTGAAGGATTAGAAGGCAAATGATGCTTCTTGCACAGTTTTTCATTTAAAAAATCTAAACTATCCTTTAATTTTCTCAATTTCCCTTCTTGGCAATCACTCTGCTCTTTAAGCACACATTTTTTCTGCTTGCTTTGATCAACAATTTACACATGACTGTGATCAGGTAACTTGAAAGAGCATATTGTTATATAACATTGTTAAAAAAAGACATGTTAAAAAAGACTTTATTTAAGATGCACATGCACACAAAGCTCAGTACGACTCCTTTCCCTCCTTACTAATTAGAAAAGCAATTAAAACCTTTTAACAAGAAGCAAGCACACTGACTTCCACACTTAGTTAAGTGTTATTGCTTTAGAGCATTCTTCACCCATACTTACTCATTCCCTCATGCAATTAACTCAACTTACTGATGAAACTGGGAGCTGGCCATGCATCTTGTTCAAGGGTGTAAGGATTTTCTATCCAAAGAGGAAAATCTTTAGTTTCACGTACGATTGCTACCTAATTGTATTGTCCAACTCTGATATATAAGATGGTGTGTTATGTATTTACTTCAACAGTCAATATCCACACACACATACACACACACACACACACACACACACACACACACATAAGTGCATGTAATATTCAAAACTTACCTGAAGTTGCTCATCTGTTTTACATACATCTCAGAGTAGAGATGTAATGTACCATTCTGGATTATTTTTCCTCTGTCCCTATTGATCTGTCCATTATAGAAATAAAGAGGCATTTCATGGAAATAAATGTTCCAGATAGGCTGCATTTTGTGATATTCTGGACATGCTCTGGTCCAGAGATGGTATTCAGCAGATTCTGACCAATTCTAGAGAACCAATAGAGGAAATTTTGAGTAGTTTGGAGAACCGGTAAATTCTACCTCTGCCCCTGCCCCCATCTATTTTCAGTCCCAGCTGATCAGGAGGGAATGGGGATTTTGCAGTATCCTTCCCTGGGAGTAAGGAATCAGATTACTATTATTGTTATTATATTTTTAATCCCATCTTTGACATATTATGGTCAGCTAAAAGCAGCAGACATGCCTAATACTCATGCCTCCAATTTTAGCTTAAAGTCATCTGCAAAAATGCCTTTGGGCCCTCTGGAGAAAAAAAAAACCCAAAGGCTGGGCAAGCAGGATAATAGAAAATATTCCAGGGAATTTGGGAAGGTTGTGGGGAACAGTTATCAGTTTGCCTTCGGATAAATGGGTGGATGAATCCCTCTTACCAAGCCACCTGTTTTCTGAATGGGTAGATTCTAGGCTGTGTTTATCTGTGCTTTGTTTAAAATATGTTTTTTTCAAATTAATGTTGTATGTTGTAAAGCTGCAGTTGTATGTGCTACACTTTATTGCAAATATAATTGCAAATTATTGTTTATTACTCATTTCTATTTTACTTTTCTCATCTATGCAGGAAATCCTCATCCCTCTTTCCTTACTCGGTTTACTCATTATCATAAGCATGATCCAGCCAAACAAAAGACAAGGCAGGATGCCGGATACAGTTCTTTATTCAACAAATCGCACAAGTGTTTCTGAGTTTATTGTAGGCTACACACCCGTAACTAATGTGACAAGAAAGATCATGCACAAAATGCTTTCAGAATACTGCCCAGAAGGTACTAAGAATCTGTATGGTATTTTGTCCTAAATAAAACTGTTTTTCCTTTGGAAGTTACAATCCTTAAATGCAAATCAGTTGCAATCCCTGCATGAAAATCTATTTCCTCCTATGTAAACAGAATTTTAAAACTTGATTTCAGTTTTTGGCAATTTAAACATTCAAAAAGTCCCAAACAAACAATAGGATGCTCTTTTTTGCTTCAAAATAGTACTTAAGCTAGTTGTTGGATCATTCAGTGCAAAATTTGTGAATAAAAACAGAATAAGGTCCCTTTTAAGAAAAAGAAATAGGTTAAATTAAGTAGTTTTAAAATATAGCACCACCAAGCTTTGACTGCTTGACTTTGAAAGGACTAGCACAAAGTGTTGCATGCATTACACTGGATGTTCATTCCTAATTTACAAGATGTATAAACTGGATGCTAAATCCCAGGAGTTAATAATAACAGTGCAATTATCTCATGAATATCATTTGGTTATTGAGAATGTGGCAATTCCAGTACAATTTGCAAATGTCATTATCCCTGGTGAGTAAGTACAAATAGAATAGTTTATTATTTTGCTGGGTTCACAAATGAGTGGAACATTTGAACATCTACTGTTGCACTCCTATCACTATAAAATAAGCTTTTGATGTTTTGTAGGAAAAAAGGTGCAAGAATTTCTAACTGAACAAGAAATGAAAGAAGCCAGCCTTCATAGTTTAGAAAACTTTATAGGTATAATTTTTAAGGATTCTATGTCCTACCATCTCAGAGTTCCTCGACAAATGATTCCAGAATCTTCAAGCCATTTAGAATCAAAAAGTAAGTATATAAGATATATGTGCTTTTTAGAAAAAAAAAAACAGATCACTTATCTTGCCTAATTTTGTGCAATGTTGAAATAAGAATGTAAGGAATTTATTCTATAAAAATAGTATAATAAAATTGTTTAGCAGTAATAGGTAGTAGGAGCTATTGGATGTGATTTTAGGTCATGCAAATTATGTAATTTGGTGAAAGGGATGACATATCAAAGAAGTAAATATAGCAATATCATTAAATAGATGCTTTTATATTTCTGTAGATTAGAATTATTATTGGCCACCATAGATCCATTGGGCCATTTGTACATCACATCATGATATAGAACAGCGGTTCTCAACCTTTGGGTCGCGACCCCTTTTGAGGTCGAACGACCCTTTCACGGGGGTCGCCTAAGACCATCCACCTCCACTGGCGTCGCCCATGCTCAGGAGCACATCCTGAAGCAGCAGGTGCAGGAAGAGCGCCTGGTGGCAAAGCAGCCTCCTCCCTGCTCCGGGCGCAACCCAAACGCCACCCCGCCCGGTCTCCACGCCAGGGAAAGGCCAAGACGCTGAAGGGGGAGAGAGACAGGTTCTTCTGGGTGGCGGATCAGCCTTGGCTCTGATGGATGTCCGAAGCGAGCGCTGTTGGCGGTGCCGCTTCAGCCAAGCTGCCTGCACAGGGGATCGAAGGCACCCAGAGAGCAGGAGACTGGTGGGGCAGTCGGGCCACCCGCTTCAGCCGGTGGGACGGACTCTTGCCCAGGCAGGCACATGCCGGGATTCAAGCCACCTTGGGCCTGGAAGCTCCCTTTGCCGCCCCCGCCGCTGGTCCTGTCCTGCGGGCTAAACTCGGAGGCTTTTTGGCTCCCAGGAAGGGCTGGCAAGAGAGGCCAGAGGGGAGGACAGGTCCCGTCCACCCATTCCTTCCGTCCCGAGGAATTCCACTCGGGACGGAAGCACAGTTTGATGTAGTTTAAGCCTCTGTTTAAAATCCCATTTAAAGGGCAACTTCTTAATCTGTGTTAAATTGATTGCTCGCACGAATTAACTGCTACGTTCTCCCATGCCTGGTTGTAACGATTCTTAGAAAGAAAGGAAAAAAGGAAGAAAGAAGAAAATGGAGGGAGGAATGGAAAGAAAGAAAGAAAGAAAAGGGAGTGAGGGAGAAATGGAAGGAAAGAAAGAAAAAGAAAGAAAGAAGAAAAGAGAGGGGGAAATGGAAAGAAAGAAAAAAGAAAAGGGAGGGAGGAATGGAAAGAAAGAAAAGAAAAGGGAGGAGGAATGGAAAGAAAGAAAGAAGAAAGGGGAGGGAGGAATGGAAAGAAAGAAAGAAGTAAAGAAGAAAAGGGAGAGAGAAATGGAAAGAAAGAAAAAAAGGGAAGGAGGCAGGAATAGAAAGAAAGAAAGAAGAAAAGGAAGGGAGGAACGGAAAGAAAGAAAGAAAGAAAACTGGGTGGGTGGGTGGGGAACGGAATGTAAAAAAAGTAAACTTAATAAAGTGAAACTCATGTAAACCACAAACTGCTGCTGGAGGCAGGCAGGGAGGTCGTTTTATCCTGGAAAATCCCAACCTGGCTGATCTTCTCCCAAACCAAGATTGGCAGATTAATCACTATGCCTTAATTATGTTCAATTTGTAATAATGGAAATACATCCTGCATATCAGATATTTACATTACGATTCACAACAGTAGCAAAATTACGGTTATGAAGTAGTAACGAAAATAATTTTATGGTTGGGGGTCACCACAACATGAGGAACTGTATTAAAGAGTCACGGCATTGGGAAGGTTGAGAACCACTGATATAGAACAAGGGTGATACAGTGAGTTCACAGATTGTTGGGATTTGAAGATATAGAATAGAAACAGCCCAGTTTTAGCATATTTAAGCAATTAAAGTAAGCTAATATTTTCTTCAATATAATTTGTTTTTTCCACAGCTAGTTGTTCGAAGTCTTTTGAAATGTGTGAAGCTGAAGTATACTGGTACCATGGATTTACAGCACTACAGATCTGCATTGATGCAGCAATTATAGAAGTAAATATTGAATAATTTAGAATTTTATACAGTTGAAGTTTTTAAAAAGTACTGGGTTTTTTTCTTGAATTTTGACAGTGGCTGGGTTATTTATCACATAAGTTTTTATTTATTAAAGTGATTAATTGATTAAATAAATTGTAGCTGGTTAAGTTCACAATCAGTAGTAAGAAAATATGGGTTACAATGGCTTAGATTTACCATACTAAACCAAGATACATAAGCCCCATTTGTATATAGTGTGGCATATAAACATTGGCAGCATTGATTCATATCTGAGAAGACATAGATTAGAATTTCTCCATTAGGAGCAAAGCATTCTCAGACTCCTACGAAACAATTAATAAAACTCCCAGTGTTTCAATGTTTAATGTAAATAATTAGTAATTTATTTGTTTCCATTTCCAAGGAAAGAACTGGTCCTACTAAGCTGCTGTTCAATATAATTTTAATATTTCTACACTACTAAAACTCTGCTGTGTAACCTTTAACTGGATGAAATAGGGCATCATAGGGCAAACTTTTTTTTAACCAAGTACTTCAAATGGGCTAACTAATAGAGTACATCCAAAATCTGGGACTAATGACTCTGATGCAATTGAAATTTGATAAATGTTATAAAACATTATAAAACATAAAAATTATAAAGCATTTTATGATATAAAATTTTTTTTGGACTATAAGACGCTCCAGACTATAAGACGCACCTAGCTTTTGGGGAGGAAAAAAAGAAAAAAAATCTGCCTCCTTGCAAGAAATAGCAAACAGCCTGGTCAGCTTCAGTACAGCCTGATTTAGCACAAGCAGTTGATTGGTGATTTATCGGCCTCCCGGAATATCGCCAATCAACTGCTCCAGGCTGTGGAGATCGCCACCGCCCATCGTTGCTGCCACCTATCGCCACCTCCGCAGGCCCTGTTTTCAGCCTCCACATGTCCCGTTTTTGGCCTGTTCCAGGCAGTGGGGATCTCCGCTGCTGCCGCCTATCCCCATCACCTGGAACGGGCTGCAAATGGGACACACAGAGGCCAAAAATGGAGGTGACGATAGGTGGCGGTGGTGATGGGTGGTGGCGATCCCTGCAGCATGGAATAGCTGATTGGCAGTATTCTGGGAGGCTGATACAACCATCAATCAGTTGCTCATGCTAAGTCAAGCTGTGCTGAAACTGATCAGACTTTTTGCTGTTTTCTGCAAGGAGGCAAATTGCTGGGAGCCAGAGGCTGGTGGGTGGGTGGGGCTGCTGCAACATTTGTTCTATAAGATGCACAGACATTTCCACCCATTTTTTTTTTTGGGGGGGAGTGCATTTTATAGACTGAAAAATAATACAAAATGTCCTAAAATATTTCCCATGAGTCATCTCCTGATGTTTGACTGTGCTATATATTTCCAACGTGGGCTACTTTAAGGCAGATCTATCTCTGAAGTATCTCTCTGAATTTTTACAAAACTACTATTGTTGAAGGCATTGATAAATATGGTAAGGAAATATTTCTGAACCTGTATAACCTACCAGGCCTGGGAATCAGGAGGTGGGGCTGAGCCCATTCATTAGTTATGTTAACTTGTAACTGATGTTCCTGCTTGTTTTTTTAACCTCAGCTGTTGCTTTGTTTTTGTTTTTCTGTATTTTTTATGCATTCATATTTTTCTCTTAACATTGTTAGGCTGCCATGAAATTGAGATGGGTATAAATTGAAATCAGTCAGTTGATCTGTTTGAGGTGGTTGGAGATCCTGAATAGCAGACCTGAAAAAGCATAGGGGTTGGGTTGGGGTTGTAGACAGGAGGAATAAAACCAGGATCGGATTTTTCACTTGGGCAAGATTGGATATATTCAAGCTTATCTCTGACTTTGAAAACAGAAACAATCTGCAAGAGCTCTGGTAATATTCAATTTATTTTAACTTTTCCTCCCCCCACCCCCCAAAGTTTAAGACCAATCATTCCGTTCTGGAAGGCCTGGAGGAAACAGAATTTGTCATAATGGGAAAACCTGCAGCAGTGGAAATCGATTATTTTTTTCGTGGAGTCATTCTGATTTACTTAGTGATTGCTTTTTCGCCATTTGGATATTATTTGACAATCCATATCATGACAGAAAAAGAGAAGAAACTGAAAGAATTTTTAATAGTGATGGGACTTCAAGACACGGCATTTTGGTATGTGAGCTTATTTATTTAATAAATAAATAACTCAAGGCGGTGAACATAACTAATTACTCTTTCCTTCTCCTATTTTCCCAATAACAAAAACTCTGTGAGGTGGATTGGGCTGAGGGAGAGTGACTTGCCCAAAGTCACCAAACTGGCATAGGGTTTTTTGTCCAGAAATCTCAAACACAAACAAGTAAAAATAATACTTTCTCCAATACTTTTCACATATTGACCAGAACATTGGAGTATAACAGTTTTTCTAATTAAATATAATGTTCTGGACATTATATTTAATGTTGTTTGTATAACAAAATAGAAACTGCTTTGAGTGAGTATGAATGTGTGTATAAGTTCTAGATTGTGTTGCTACATTATTGTTTGAAGGTTATTCCTGTGCTTTTATCTTTTTTTAATACTTCTTATTTACTATTTATATATTTTCTTCCAAATGTGTTAAATAATTTTCAACAACTGGAGTTTTTCCTTTGTGCTTTAGCCATCAAATAGGAATCAGTTCTTTTGAGTTAACAATTACTGTTTTGAAATAATATTTGTTAACCTACAATAGATATGGTTAATGATTATATAAATTAGATCTATAACTTTTGAATGCTATTAGAATGTTATAAAATTCAAATATATGCCAAAAACAAAACAAAAAAGTTTGGAAATAGTAGTTTAAGAAAAGTGGAATTTTTGAAAGGTGATTCAAGATATATTGAATCTTTTTGCTTATATAAAGCTGCTAAAGATCATGAGAGAAGTATCCTAATCTGTACTTCAAGCTCTTTTACACAAAAGTACTAGTGGTCCTCAACTATAAACAGCGACAGTTCGAAGTTACAACATCACTGGAAAAAGCGATTTATCACACTTATAATTGTTGTCCTCATGGTCATCTGATCAAAATTCAGAGGATTGCAGTGTCCAGGGGTCATGCAATAACCTTTTGCAGCCTCCTGACAAAGTCAATGGGGAATCCAGATTCACTTAACAACTGTGTTACTAATTTAACAAGTGCAGTGATTCACTTAACAACTATGGCAAGAAAGGTCATAAAATGGGGCAAAACTCACTTAACAAATGTCTCACTTAAGCAACAGAAATTTTGGGCTCAATTGTGGTTTTAAGTTGAAGACAACCTGTGTGTCATTTTTGACCATGACTGTATTTATTTAACAATGACAACACTGTTAACTTCTTTTAAAAACTGTATAGTTACACAATCGTATCAACATCTTGTGATGATCACCTCCATACAAAAACATCTGTATCACAATGCTTATAGGCAGGAACAACAAAGCATTTATGTTGTAGGTAGTGGTGGGATTCCAAATCTTTTCCTTTTCCGGTTCTATGAGAGCATGCGCGCAGCATTCAAAGACCGCCGTCGGTGTCAGCGCTAGTGAGCTGAGCTGTTTTTTAGCTCAGCTGAGGCGTGACAATCTGCTCTGCCACGCGAATCAGCTAAGCTAAAAAAAAATGGAATATAGGACAAGGAACGATGGGGGCGGGGGGGGCGGGACCAACCGGAGGTGGAATTTGCCGGTTCTCTGAACTACTCAAAATTTTTGCTATTGGTTCTCCTGAACCGATCCGAATCGGCTGAATACCACCTTTGGTTGTAGGATACAATGAGGGATTTTAAAGTGCAGATACTTTTCAACATTTGTAGTACCATAATAAAATTCTCTGTAATTTGAATCGGGCTCTTCTAAAAACATTGTGGAGTAACGAATAAAAAAACTGATTATGGGTTTTCCTGGAATCAGCATCTTTCCAACTTAGTTCTTCGCCTATTTTTTTTCCATATGTCTTTGAAGTAGCTGTCCAAAGTATATGTAGTACTCGCTTACTGGTTGCCTTGTTTAGCAAACATTCAAAGTTAACAGTTGGGAGGGAAACAGCAGCTTTGTGATCACTCCTGACATTTATGATTGTCACAACATCTTGCAGAGATCTAATTACTGTTCAGGTTGTTCATAACTGGTATGCATTTATAACTGTCACATCATCCTATGGTAATGTGATTGCCATTTGCAATCTTCACAACCAACTTTCGATAAGCAAAATCAATGGAGAAGTGAAATGATAAGTCACAGCCATAAAATATCTTATTTAACAACCATGGTGATTCGCTTAATGATGGTAGCAGAAGTGACATTGCAGATCTGGTGTGGTCATTTGATTCCTCATTTAGTGACTGCAGTTTTTAGCAATAAAACTGCCAGTGCCAATTGTGGTTAGTAACAAAGGACTATCTCCATTGTTCTGTTCAATCCATGCTTCTAGTTTTCATGAAATGATGGAAACTTTTCATCTTCGGTACATGTTTACTATCCCATTCGGTTTTATTTCATTTCTCTTTTCCCATTTGTCCATATTTGCTTCCTGCTCCTTCCTTATCCATTTTTTCAGTTCCACAGTTTGCTATTTATTTTAAATTAAATAAAATTTCTATTTTTCAATGCTATTGCTATTTTGTAAAAAATTCAGAGTGAGAATGGAGTGAAAGCAGATGAAACAACTGGAGTATAGAAAAAATGTTAAACCTACTTTGACTAATTTGTTGGAGGAACATTTAAACAACCTTAATCAATTGTAACCAGATCTCAGTTTCAAAGTAACTAGTCATTGAGGGACAAACCAGAGATGGATTTAAACATGTCATTGCACTTATTGTATGTTTTTTTTAGAAATTTTAGTTTTTTTAATTGGTGTTGGGTGGTTAATATTTTTTCCCTTGTTAATTGTGTCAGATTCACAGAGATTACCTGGACAAGTCCCTGCAGGTTTTCTTGCCAAGGTTTTTCAGAAGTACTTGGCCATTGGCTTCTTCCTAGCCCTGGGAGAAAGTCACTGGCCCAAGGTCACCCAGCTGGCTTTGTGCCCAAGACAAGACTAGAACTCAAAGTCTCCCAGTTTTAGCCTGAGGCCTTAATCCTAAACCAAACTGGCTCTGTCCTAATAAGTATAAATGTAAATATAAATATACAAATAAAGAGTATCAGCTGGGGAAGGAGGATAAATGGAGAATGACTGGAACCTAGGAGGCAAGGTGGATTCCAGAGGGAAACCTGTGGAGATAATATTAGCTTTAGGATAAATCTCAGATTCAAGCAGTAATTTTTTAAATGAATTTTAAAATAATTTATTTTAAACTGTTGGAATAGTATGGCCTTTTCATTAAACAATATTTGTGAATAATTATATTCCTACCACTAAAAAAACCCATAAATCTAATATTAATTGTTTTCCACCCATTAAGAGCCATTACTTAAAAGAAAACTATCTTCTTTTGAAGTTTAGTTAATCTAATATGTTACAAGAGATATACACAGCAATTATTTTGTACTATTATAATATCTGCTACAGTTCTATGTTTCTTTGCTTTATTTATTTCATGTAAGAAGTTCTGAAAGTGCTGGCCCTCTTCATTGCCCTGAATATTTTCTTTCAAATTAATAATTTGCATGAGTTACTTTAAATTCACAAATCTTTGTTTTGTGCTTCTTTTTTCTAGGCTGTCTTGGGTCTTGCTATACTCCAGTCTGATATTTGTTATGTCCTTTCTCATGTCGATCATTGCAACATTCTCTTCACTCTTTCCTCAAAGTAGCAGCTTTGTGATATTTCTTCTTTTTTTCCTATATGGATTATCCTCCGTAAGTGTGTGTGTGTGTATTTGTGTGTGAATGCACTCCTTTTTACTCTGTTGTGGTTATTGTGTTAACAATAGTGAGTTCACCTGGCTGTTGATGTTCCTAGGGAATAATTCTAAGATCTTTTCACAAAGGTAGCCAACAATTCCCACATTTACATTTGGGATATATGCTAGGGTTAATGTAGTTCTGGCATATGTATTGTTTTAAACAAAGAATAGCACAGGAAAATGGGTAATTATCCAAATCATCCCTAAGTATTCTGCCACATTAGGAACAGTATTATACGTGGATATTCAACACTTCCCAAGGAAAAGTTGCTTTAAAACATGTGGGAACGAGAATGTAGAAGTTATTCACAACTCAGGATCCCAGAACTGTCTTCTGCAGCTATCACATAATTCTGGGAAAAGCCAAGGCTGTTTTAAAGAAATATAGATAAAGCTATATTCATATTCCTGTACACTTTGAAAAAACTTTTTGAAATAAATTCCAAAGAATTTCAGTCTTAAGGATAATACCTCATTACTACACATTGCCCATTTATGAAAAACCCATTCAGTTAAGAAATAATTATTGCAAAGGTAATTTTAGGCTTAGGACTGATTACTTAGCGGCCATTTAAATTTACAACATACCTCTCCCAAAAGGTACTTACAACACTCTTCTGACAGCTAAGACCACCACCACCCCTGCAGTCATGTGACTCAGTGGTGGGTTGCAAATTATTTTACTACGAGTTTGCTCGCGTGCGTGCACTTGCGTGACATTTCTGCGCATGCGCAGAAGTGTCCGGATGGGTGGGCGGAGCCTCCCGCCACTACCAGTTTGCCCTATCCGGGGTGAACTGGCAGCAACCCACCTCTGATGTGACTGCATTTTGGGACTCGGCAACCAGTCTACGTTTACAGCTGGTTGCAACATCCCTCAGTCATAGGCAGTAATTTAAAATGTTCACTTAATTTTTTTGGCAAAAATGCTCCATAGCAAAAAGTGGGTTAATTTAACAACTGTGGCATTTGCTTAACAACTGCTATTAAAAAATGAGTCAGTCATGTGGGTGAGCAACTTCATGCTGTCCCTACTTACAACCATAATGGGCAGGCTCCATTAGGGTAATCCATTATGAATTACCTGTACTTTATCCAAAACATGAAATAAAAATATCATGGCAATTTACCCATGTGGCAAAGTGAGTATTATGTATTACTTATGTAGAATTTTCTTCCCTTGTAGAGCCAGACAATCAAGCTGCAAAAAGCGAAACAAAATCCCTCATATATATTTTTTAACCAGACAAGACCTTTAATAAAACAAACCAAAAATCTAGATTGCATCATAATATTGCCCATAACATCATAATGTGTTAACATAGCCATATTAAAATTATGCGCATAAAGAAAAAAGTTTAAGCCTCACTGAATAAATATGTTGTCCAATAATAATTGCATAGTTATAAAAAAAGCTAGCTATTTGCCCAGGAAAGACCTATATCAGTGGTTCTCAACCTTCCCAATGCTGTGACCCTTTAATACAGTTCCTCATGTTGTGGTGACCCCCAACCATAAAATTGGTGTCTCGGTTCCTAAGACCATCGAAAATATGTGTTTTCCCATGGTCTTAGGTGACCCCTCTGAAAGGGTTGTTCGACCCCCAAAGGGGTCCTGACCCACAGGTTGAGAACCACTGCCCTACATTAAGGAGAGTATCTCAGTAGGCGATCCACCTGCCTCAGCACTAAGGCCTTTCCATTATCTTAGTAGGAGTGATCCAAGATAGCAGTCCAAGCCTTGCAGTAAGGGAACATTGATTTGATTCTTTCTAAACATCAGTTTTCATGTTTTGGCTGCTGGTTAATAACAGTCATGTCCGATGTGTAAGAAGTGGAGGAAGCTGAAACAACTTGTACTCAGTTTAAGTTCTACGTACTGCTCAGTTTAATGTTCTAAATTTATAATCATATCATCCAGAATGAGGAAGTTTTTAATAGGGACTTTGCTCTTTGGAACACCATAATTTTAGTGCGTGGAAGGTTTGAAATTTCAAATGTGAGGACAGTCTCTCTTTCAAGGATAAGATATATGCATAGGCAGAAATGTACCTGAAATGATACCATTGCTGTAAACAATGTACTCCCAATACATTTGCAGGGCATTAAGTTGGACAAGTCGGCACACTGTACTCTCTGTAGGAAGTTCTGTGTGTGGTGTGACATAGACATCACTTTTTGTCTTTTGAAATAGGTGGCCACATATAAAAATCTCATTTCGACATTTTGAAGTGAGATTTCTTGCACCCTGAAACGTGTTTTCTATTTTTCTTTAGATTTCCTTTGCATTTATGTTAACATCACTTTTTAAGAAATCCTCAAATGCTGGCTCAGCGCAGTATTTCACGACTGTGGCTTTTGGTGCTATAGGTGTGACTATTGTCCTGCTGCAAGACTTCCCAAAATCCTTTGTGTGGTCATTAAGTCCACTTTGTGAGTGCACATTTTTAGTTGGTGTTGCACAGGTTAGTAGAGTATCCTATTGGCCTGTTACTATTATTTGTGACTGACTGGACTTTATTTTACTTTGATACATGTCACATACATCCTTGATTTAAGCATTCAGCAAATGTAATACTTGTTTTTTAATGGATTTATCAATTCAAATGGGTATTTTATTTTTAAAATGAGTATGTCTTGTTAACCTTGAAAGCTGTGCACTAACTCCATCTTAATTAAAATTTGCACAGAAATTTGTGGGTTGGCATTTGATTTCAACAAAAAGAACTAATATCATATAAGCTTTCATACTATACTGTATGTATAGCATTACCACAGTGAATATACTGTTCAATGGTTTGCATAAGTTAGTATTGCCTTGGATCTAAGCATAGTTTTTCATGAGCATTAATATTCACTTTTGATATAAATGCCACTTTCAGTCAGCTTCGTTTTGCTATAAATTCAAGCTGCAAAAACCCTTTTTCCTGCTATTCCCTCTTGGCAAGAAAATTTTGCACTCCGTTTTTCTCTCTGCTTAGAGTACATTTTATGTGCCAGAACCATGATATTAAACCATATATTGGTTTCTCTGGAGAAATTGCTTTTTTCAGCATTCTTCTATAGCAGAATGCAGTTGCAGTGGGATGAAACACAGGAGGGAGAATTAGCATAAATTGTGAAATTACAATCATAGGTTATCTGTGGGAGGAAAAGAGGCCAAGGGATGCAACACACGTCATGATATCTTGATGGAAATCTTATAACTAGCCTCTTGCATCCAATATCAGGACGCACATACAAAAGGATGGGATTTGCATTAGAACATCACAATGCATATTTCAGCCATGTTTTGTTATCAAAATAGTAGTGGGTATCTGTGGGTGCAGCCTTTAGTGTAAAATAAAAAAGATGTAAAATATATAGCCTCTTTATTACATATTTCTACATTCCCCAACATTCCTTTTTGCTGCCTTGGCCACAAATTTCTGTTATATTGCCAGCTGCAAACCAGAAACGAAGGCTTGGGGAGGAGAAAACCTAATAAATGCAGAGGTCTGATTTTCTGAGCATTAATTAGCTTGCAGCTGCTGGTTCCAATCTGAATTAAGCTTGGGGGAGATTTCCCTCTCATTATTCTCTGATAATTAGAGTTCTGTAACTCTTAACTTTTCGTTAACATTTTAATGCCGTGGCACTTTCATATTTGCTTGCAGGTTATACATCTGGAAGATTATGAACACGGAGCTGTTTTCTCACATTTAACCCACGGCCCTTATCCACTAATTATTACTCTTACGCTATTGGCTCTTGATAGCATGCTGTATCTACTCCTAGGGATTTACTTTGATCAGGTGATTCCAGGTATGTTTATTACAACTGGAAAATAATGTAAATGGTGAGATATATTCAGTAACTGTTCACAGTGGCGTATTAAGGCTCACTGGTGCCCTAAACCCTGACAAATTATGTTGCCTCAATGAAATTGAGTTTGACACCCCTGCTGTAAACCGCTGTAAAGGTAGGTTGGTTGCCAAGCATCAGAAATGTAATCATGTGACTGTTGGGAGGTGGGCAGCTGTCAGAACTTCATAAGTGGGTTGTAAGTATATTTTGGGGTGGTCCATCATAATGTCAGGTGATCACTAAGTGATCAGTTGCAAGTTGATGACTATTTACATACACAATGAACTAATTTGCCATGATGGTGCAGTGGTTAGAGTGCAATAGTGCAGGCTACTTCAGCTGACTGCCTCCAATTTTGCAGTTCTAATCTCACCAGGCTGAAGGTTGATTCAGCATTCCATCCTTCCGAGGTAGGTAAAATGAGGACCCAGATTGTTGGGGGCAATAGGCTGACTCCATAAACCGCTTAAAGCACTGTAAAGTGATATATAAGTGCTATTGCTAATTTACAAATTGTGCTAAGCCATGGTATATTAAACCCTAATTGTTGTATAAACTAAAATTGACTGAGTTTGCACAATATGCCATAACACATGGTTTTCAAATCACAATCCATGACTGCATATCATGCAATCAAAAAGAAATCATGCTATGAATGGTTTCATTGTGTAAATCAGCAGGATAAACGTTCAAATGTATATTTCAAGATAACAGTTTATGGGCTGCATAAGGCAATATAGAGTCACACTACATAAATTATATAGGGATGTGAGTAGTTGTACATGCCCTCTGCCTACATTTTTCTCTCATAAAGACTGAGTGCCATACCTCTAATTGACAAATGGAGAAAATCACTTCAGGCACATGTGAATCTGGAACTCCAATCATAAATCATCAATCTTGCTCAGGATCAAATGAAGATCTACCCCATTCAGGGTTAACCATTTTAAATAATGTCTTGTGCATTTGCTAAGCACTGAAATAAATCTGAGCATTAAAATTGCATCTGTTGACAACTAAATTGACTATGTTTGCTGGCAAGCCTTGCCAGTATATACTTTGCTTTCTTAGTTTGTCTTAAATAGGAACAACATTTTCAAATTACTTTTATACTTGATCTTACTTAAAAGTATTAGTTTTGCAAAGTTAAAAAGAGAATAAATTTGCGAAAAAAGAGAGTAGTGCTCAAAAATGAAATGGTGCAAGCTAGTGGGAGAAATGCGGGCTTGATCAATTGGAGCATTTATTTTCATTGTTGCATACACAGTTTAAAACCATCTTTTTGAACTGCTTCAGTACTCCAAAATATTAAATATTGACCCTTTATATATATGTACTTTATTTCCAGGGGCATATGGATTGCGACGGAGTTTTTTCTTCTTTTTAAAGCCCTCGTTTTGGATTAAAAAAACAAGAAATTATGAAGAATTGTATGAGAGCTGTAGTAATGAAAACCTAGATTTCAATCAGGTCATTGAACCTATACCTTCTGAATTTAGGGGAAAAGAAGCTATCAGGTATGACGGATTAATTTTGAGTAAATTAAAATGATTAAATTTAAATCCCCAATGCCAATTAATACGTATTTTGTATGTAAGGAAAATAACAGGGTAATTTGTTTGTGCAGCCACAAATAAAGAGCAACTTTAGTTGAATACACTTTTTAAGGTTCACGAATGTGGAAAATAATTATCATCTGCCATTTAAATATATGATAATTTTCATATATAAGTATTCTTTACTCTGCCATGTGAAGTTATTTTGTGTGTGTTCTTTATAGGGCTGTGGTGATTTATAGCCCAAGGGAAAACAATCCATATTGGATGTTGGTTGGCATTGGTTTCCATACCCTTTTACTACAGCACCATAAAAAGCATTTGTATGTCAGCCATCAAGGTAGACCCGATCAAGAAAGAGACTTCCTTGCATGCCTTGTCTCATCTCATCTTGTGTCAGAAATGCAGGAACTAGAAAAGAGAAAATTATTAATTTAAATTTGAAAAGATTAAAACTTTAATAAAGAACATAAATTTATATAGTTCTAACCCAACACCGGGCCACATTGATGGCATGGGTATTTCCAAGCAGCAAATCTTCTGTGTACATGTCGATCCCAGGAGGCATTGTAAAAGTTGGATAGTTGTTTGAATAGTGCCACATTCTCAGTAAATATCCTTGTCCACTGGGAGAAACCTCCATTTTTCCATGTTGTCTTTAGTTCTGGCCCAAACCAGCTAAACATCATGCATGTAAAAACTACAATGTACTCTGATTTCTAAAAAAATGTATCTGTTCTTAAAAATTGCATCTGCCTGTCTTTTTTTCAGAATCAGCCACATTGAGAAATCTTTTGTTAAAAAGGATGAAATTGTGGAAGCTTTGAAAAGTAAGAGTGTTTAATTTTTGGTAATCTGACATTGGAATTCTTGCACTTTGTTAACAGTGATGTGGGCGAGTAACTCTTAACAATCATGATTTGTTACTTCTTCGAGAACTTTAATTATGTTCAGTATATGCTAATGTATGCTACTTAAGGGTCAAAAATGTTCTTTCAATGACATTCTAAATATTTATGATGGGGCTAGTAGCAATGCTTACTGATATATATATAATCCCCCTACTAATTATTTTTTTAAATAGATTTATCCTTTGACATATATGAAGGTCAGATCACAGCATTGCTTGGACACAGTGGAACAGGCAAAACAACTTTGATGAATATTCTTTGTGGATTGTGTCCACCATCTGATGGTATATATTGTTAAAAAAATTTCATTTTTCTTTTTTATGCCCACTTTAAAATCTTGCCCATTAAAATCCTCTTTGTTGTTTTATGTAAAATACTTAAGATAGAATGTCCCATTCCCCTTATTAGTTTTTAATGTATTATGATAGCTATACCTAATTCACTGTATTCTGTCTGTTGTTAGCCATATGATTATTTCCTCTCTTCATTATTTTTATAAATTAGGCTTTGCGTCAATATATGGATATCAAGTTTCTGAAATAGATGAAATGCTAGATGTAAGAAAGATAATGGGAGTTTGCCAACAGATAGATATTTTTTTTGATGTATTAACTGTGGAAGAGAATTTATCAATTATTGCCTCTGTTAAAGGCATACCTCCCAATGATGTAATACAAGAGGTGAGTCAGTTAAATACCATTTATATTCCATGCCCAGTGTTATAATTTTGATAAAATAAAATTACCAATAATGTTTTTTGCAGCAGGACTTTAATCCATCATAGCATTCATCAAGCTGAAGCCCATTAAAATATATTCCTTTTGAAAAAGTTAACATACATATATCCAGATTAGTAAATGATTAATTTCATAATATTTTCCTTTATTTTAAGAAACTATAAACTAAGGACACCATAAGGAAATATATTTGATCAAACCAAATGTTCCTAAAAATTCTTGTTTTTAACGAGTTTTATATCTATGCTTATGTGTGTACATACATACGTAAGCTTTGCATCTCAAAATCTCTTCCAATGAATGTCATTTGACTGACCTGTTCAGCTGATTGCTGGGTGAGAGAAGGTGTGAAACTATTATGAGTGTTCTTAATGTTTTCAATTTTAAACTGCCCAGAATCTAGATTGAATTGGGTGGTATACAAGCTTGTATTAATAAACACAATAATGCATAATATTTTATTATTATAACACACAATTAATATGTAACAACATAATTAAAACCCTTTCTGCTGGATTTTGTAAGGTTCAGAACGTTTTATTAGACTTGGATATGCAGTTCTTTAAAGATAATCAAGCAAAAACCTTGAGTGGAGGCCAGAAAAGGAAGCTATCAGTTGGATTTGCAGTTCTTGGAGATCCAAAGGTAAATGCCAAAGAGACAAAACATTTATTTTTTTTCCAGTTCTCTTGTATCTGTGCAATAGCCAAGTATTTGTAAAATTAATTCCATTGCAAAATTATAATTTCCAATGACCATATTTTTTTATTTAATCAATTTATATAACTGCCGATCTCACATACAGAATGTGATTATGGGAGGCTTACAGTAAAAATAAATGAAATGCATATGATACAACAAATCAAATACATAGCAGCCATAGAAATTATAATTTATAAGGTGAAAACAGATCATTGTTTCAGTGATTGACTAGCTTGTACTCTTTGGTCCATTCTGATAACTGAACGATGACAGGTGCCTGTGTTTTACTAGCAACATGTCAAAATATTGTCAGTGCTACCTGGGCCAATTAGCATGTGATTACAGCAATATTATAGTTTTTCTAAGGGAGATTAATTTTTTGAATGTTATGCTATTTTATATGTATGTATGTATGTATGTATGTATGTATGTATGTATGTATGTAGTCTTACATGGGAAAAGACCCGAATACAACATGTGTGTGTGTGTGTGTGTGTGTACGTACGTACGTACATACATACATACATACATACATATATACACATACATACACACAAACCTACATACATGCATACATACTTATGTGTATGCATATATATGAAATCTCTCTCTCTCCCCCTCCCTCCCTCTCATTTTGCTTCTCTACTAGTTTAGGTAGTTAGGTAATTTAGTTGGTTAAACTACCATGATTAGCTTAGTACATTTTTCTCTCAAAATTTACTCAGATTATTACACTACGTTACTTCAGCAATACGTATGAGAGGCTGGAATGGGGCAACTCGCTACGGTCAGCTTGTGTGGCCAACTTGCTGTGGGACAACTCACCATGGGACAATTTAACAATTCAATTTAATTATTTAATTTTTTTTTAATTTTTATCATTCACATTTTATTCTGTACCTCCTTTTGCATCCTTTCTTTAATTATTCTTTCCCCCAATTTCTTTAATTTTAGTGTAACTCTTATCCCATAACGAGCTGTGACAGGTTGGCTGTGATGTTTTGTCCAGACCCATCAGAGACATGCTAATCAGACATATATAGAAATTGATCAATTGATTGAATAAACTAAAAAATACAGTGCCTAGAAATAAGTTTCATTTTTGACCTATTTCAACTCCATGGAGAAATTCCACATTAGCATTGATTATGGTTCTGAAAAGAATAATAGTGCCATGAGGAACTCATGGTGCTATGAGCTCCTCTGGTATTGACTGGAGATTGTCCTGATACTGAAATATTCAGAGGAAGCCAAAAACCTAAATGGGAATAAAAATGAGAATATTTGCATCATTTGATTTGTGTTGTTTTGAGACTGCTTCCAAAATTCTCAAATTCCTTTCCAGGGAATCTTGGATTGAATAATCAACAGATAGTCAATAGTCAGCAGAAGTGGAATTAATAATATTGTAATTAGAGGGAGACAGGTGGGAGTTGCCAGTTGCTTTCATGGGTCAGAAAGATGGGAAACACAGAATCAGGAGAATTATCTAATGAAAAGATGTCAGAGCCTGTAGTTTGCTCTGAATACCTTGTGAGCCAAAGTACCTCAGTCTGGAAAAGGTGACATTCTGCTACAACCACAGGGCTGCAGAAGCAATGTAAATCTTAGGGGTTGATTTGCCCACAGTAAAAATATGTTGTTAGAAATGTAAAGTTATTCTAGTTTAAACTGTAGAAGTGATAACAGATAGTCCTCAACTTACAACCATTTGCTTAGTGACCATACGACAGCACTGAAAAAAGTGCCTTATAACTGTTTTTCAGATTTACAACCATTGCAACAGTGCCATGGTCACATGATCAAAGTTTGGACACTTGGGAATTACGGTAGCATGTATTTATGACAGTTGCATTAGTCCAGGTTCCAGGCATGAAATCGACTTACCTTTGCTACCGGTTCGATACCGGGAGCTCGCGTGCAGAGCTTCTGCACATGCACAAAACCTTCTGCACATGCGCAGCGCATCCATGATGATGTCTTGGCAGGTGGGTGGAGCCCCTCGCCACCACTACTACCAGTTCGCCAGAACCGGGGCGAACTGGCAGAATATCACCTCTGCCAGGGTCATGTGATTATCTTTTCCTTCTGACAAAGTCAGGGAGGATGCTAGATTTTTAACCACCACTTAACAATTGTAGCAAGAAAGGTCGTAAAATGGGGCAACATTCACCTAACAACTATCTTGCTTAGCAACAGAAATTTTGGACTCAATGGTGATCATAAGTCAAGGACTACTCTACTTAGTGTGATTTCTATTGTGAATTCCAAATTATGAGTTTTAACTTTGGATGACATTAATTTATAAAACTTCTGTTTTACTTTGCTCATTGCTTCCTTGTAATGGTTATATCCTTATCACTTATAATTTTGTGATCATATCACATATGTTTTGATAGAAAGTAGTAACAAAGTTAATGAAGATTATTTATGATGTGTTAAAAATGATGACGTAA
The DNA here is from genome assembly GCF_964273705.1 of Natrix helvetica. Taxonomy (NCBI): domain Eukaryota; kingdom Metazoa; phylum Chordata; class Lepidosauria; order Squamata; family Natricidae; genus Natrix; species Natrix helvetica. Next base: position 234,380,596 of record NC_138548.1, on the reverse strand, counting down.
TGATAAGTGTGTGTGTACGTGCGTGCGTTTACTTATATTTATTTATTTAGGTATTGCTGTTAGATGAGCCAACAACTGGTATGGATCCATGCTCACGGCAAACTGTTTGGAACCTGTTGAAAAACAGAAAAGCCAATTCTGTGACAGTATTCAGTACCCATTTCATGGATGAAGCAGACATTGTTGCAGGCATGTTGAGAGATAGGTACCCCATGAATACAGTGGTTATTCCTTTGATGTTTATTGTGTAAAAAAAGAATAACTGAAGATTCCATGTACTCCTGTTTCTAGATCGGAAAGCTGTGATTTCCCGCGGAATGCTGAAATGTCTTGGCTCCTCTCTCTTCCTTAAGACAAAATGGGGAATTGGCTATTGTTTGAGGTATTATTAGCTTCACTGCCTATTTCAAATACATTACTTGTACCTAAGCTTTATAAAGTACTTCAGAACCATCGTAATTTTATTTCACAAAAGAGAGGGTTGAAGTGTAGGAAGAGTGTGAGTTACTTAACAATTGGTTATTTTGGAGGACAATTATGATTAGCAAGCCTAATAAAAAAGGTAGATTGTAACGCAGCCTGAGGACCCATGAAGAGTGGGCAGGCTGTAAACATTTTAAATAATTAAAATGAAAACACTTTGTATTTTACATAGCTTTTATATATTTTTAAAGCTTTACATGCTATTTTCTTGGCTCCAAGTATGAAGTAGCTGCCATTGTATGTACTGTACATATAACAGTAAAATTATCTGAATAAATTTATTAAATATTCAAGTAATCAAACATGAATAGATCAGAACTTATCTGCCTTCTTGAAGTTTAACATTTCTGTACTGGTTCTGTAATGGAATGTTTGTAGTTTAAAAAAAATGCACAGCTTTCACTACAATGATATTAAAACAAAAACAGTAGAGGAAAACCAGACTTGAAATTTTGGGCTTAGACAACTTAGAACTACTCCACCTTCGGTCTGACCTAAGCATAGTACATAAAATTTTCCTCTACAGTATCCTACCTGTCAATTACTACTTCAGCTTCAACCACAACAATACATGAGCACACAATAGATACAAACTTAAGGTAAACCACTCCAAACTCAATTGCAGAAAATACGACTTCAGCAACAGAGTGGTCAATGCCTGGAATGCACTACCTGACTCTGTTGTTACTTCCTCAAACCCACACAACTTTAACGTTAGATTGCCTACTGTCGACCTCACCCCATTCCTAAGAGGTCTGTAATGGGGCGTGCATAAGCGGACCAATGTGCCTACTGTCCCTGTCCTTAATGTTTCTTTTTATTTGTATCCATTTCATGTATCCAAAATCATGTTTATATTTATATATATATATCTAATACACGCTTGATGAAATAAAAAAATAAAATAAAATAGAATATATTGTTAGGAGCCTTCAAACAGATTTGCTATCCTGAAGAAAAGAACATTCTTCACAGATCCTGGCCATGAACCTCCAGCGCTCCATTTGTAGCAGTTCAACACTTTATTTATTTATTAAACTCATAAGTGACTGGGCGACTTGCAACATTTAAAAATCCAGAACAGAAAACTCCACAAAAACCCCATCTCATCCCTCCATGTCAGCAGCAACCCAATCAAATCACTTGGTCATCTCCATTTCCATTTTGAAGTCCCCAGGACTGCTGAAAAAAACCACATTTTTAGTCTTTTGGGAAAGTATCAAGATACGGGTCTGGAAATGATGTTCCAGAGAAAAAGGGCCACCCGCAAGAAACTTCAACACATTTACTATTGATCCTATCTATCAGGACCAAGAACCAAGAACAACCCATGGAGTTACTTCTTAATATTTTTCTTTATTGTTGTTCACTTGTACACAGAATCTTGCTAGACTAAAGCAATTAGATAGCACAACCATAGATATACTGTATGAACTACTAAGGAGGATCCTGGTACACATTCTCTATTATAATCTTGCTTGTTATGTTTAAAAATAATGAGATCCATGATGTAGCAATAATGCTTTTATCCCTGCTATGTATTTGATCTTCTTTAGTATGCAGGTAGACAGGTACTGTAACACGGAAGGTACAGCATTCTTGATCAGGCAGCATATCCCTGGAGCCAGTCTGTTGAAGGAGACTGAAGAGCAACTTGTCTATGCCTTGCCATATAAAGATACAGACAGATTTTCAGGTACAGTTTTTCTCTCTGGGCGGCAGGGGGGGGAGAGAAGGCAAATAACCTTAGATTTGGGGACAGAATTCATTCTTAACCTGGAGTCTTTCTGTTTATTGTTCTTCGTTCTTTCTTTGCACACCTGGAGCCCAACAGTTCCAGTTAAAGTAAACAATTGTCTATTTCTTATCCATATTGTGCTCCATTCTTCTGAATTTCAACAAAAATACCCAGTTTATGTACACTATCTTAACCCTGGACTGCCCAAGTAATGCTTCCAATGTCTTGTTTCAGTCTGGAGATTGTGTGAGTCTGTATGGAGAGAAACAGACTAGAATCAATCCTAGAAAGATTCTCACTCCAGAAATTTTCCATTATCAGTCCTGAATGGGGTAGTAGTTCCCCATTCAGGACCAATGAACAGTCTGTGGTTTTCTTCAACTTGCAGCTCCTGCTCAAAGAGCAGGTGGCAGCTGTGAATAAGAAGGACTTTGAAGAGATTCATTTCAGGCACCAGCTGTGCCAATTCCTAGATTAGGAGATTCTAGACAATCACTCAAGCCTTAATCACCTCAGAGCCGAGTGTTGCAATGAACCATGCATGACGCTTTTAAGGACCACTCAGAAGTTGCAGCTGGCCTGGAATGCAGCCATATGATCATGGTACATTGTGAAGCAATGGATTCCATTGCTTCATAACGTGCACTTCACAGTTCATTGTAACAGTTGCCACTTAGAAAATCCTCCATGACATATTTCATATATGTCAAATAGTTTCTGCCTATCATGTAAAGCCAGGCAGAGTAGCCACATCCTAGGTCCCTTTGATTAAACTATGTTACATTCAGGCACAAGTAACCGGACCTACACATGTAATATTCAACCACATTACTTTATTATATTCTGTCTATAACAGTGCTGGCTAACCTTTTTGTAATTGCGTGCTGAAAGCGTGTGCACATGCGCACAACAGCCTGTGTGCCTGCCCGCACCCATAATGCACCCCCCTATGTGTCCCCCAATGCTCCCTCTCCCCGTGCATGCGCATGACCCTCCCCACATACCCAGTTTTGGACCTAGAGGCCTCCCTGCAGCCCCATAGGAGCAAAAACAGGCCGTGTGCATGTGCGGCAGAGACCAAAAAATCAGCTGACTGGCGGGAGGTGCGCTCACATGTATAGTGGAGCTGAGCTGGGGCAACAGCTTGCATGCCCGCAGAGTGGGCGCTACGCGTGCCATAGGTTCGCCATCACGGGTCTATAATAAGGAATCCACCCAGACTACCAGCCTTAGCCTGAGAACAGATAGATAATGTTTTATGGAACTTAAGAGCGTAGGAGGTCAGTTCTGGAGGTCTTGTGGCTGCACAGTGTCTCAAGACTAATACTGCACTTAAGGCTCCTTCCCTGCATGGCTGTTTCCCAACCGTTACTTAACAGGATCCAGGAAACACACCTTTTCAGTAATAGCAATCCCCACTGGAATAGCAATCTCCCCTGCCCCAAGATTCATATGATGAATACCTTGGTGATATTCAAGAAGTCTTTGAAAATAATAGTTGTTCCCCTACCCTTGATTTAGGAGAGTATTGAGCCCCTACATGGTATTATATCCTTGAAGAACTGCATTTTCTGGTTGCAAATGATTTCTGTTTCCTTTTGTTGCATTTTTTTAAAAAAAATTAAGTACAGGTAGTCCTCAAAACTCCTAATTTGGAATTCACACTAAGTACAGTAGTCCTCGACTTAGGACCACAACTGAGCCCAAAATTTCCATTACTAAGCAAGTCATTGTTAAGCCACAGCTGTTAAGGGAATCATACCATTTATTAAGTTAGTAGCACGGTTATAAAGTGAATCTGGTTTCCCCATTGATTTTGCTCATCAGAAAGTCACAAAAGATGATTACGTGATCCTGGGCAACCGTCATAAATGTGAGCCAGTTGCCAAGCATCTGAATTTTAATCAAGTGACCATGGGGATATTGCAGTGGTCATATGTGTGAAAAATGGCCACGTGACCTTTTTCAAGGCACTTGGAATGTTCACTAAATGAATGGTTGTAAATTGGGGACTACCTGTAAGACCTTCCAAGTCTTATAGAATTAGCCCAACTATAAATCTAATCAATATATAATCTGAAAAGGCATTCAACAGCACTCTTGCTACTTTTATATGGAAGGAAGGAAGGAAGGAAGGAAGGAAGGAAGGAAGGAAGGAAGGAAGGAAGGAAGGAAGGAAGGAAGGGAAAGAAGAAGGAAGGGGGAGAGGAAGAAGGAATAAGGGGGGTAGGAAGGAAGGAAGGAAGGAAGGAAGGAAGGAAGGAAGGAAAGGAAGAAGGAAGAAAGAGGGGGAGGTAGGGAAGAAAAGGGAAGGAAGAAAGAAGAGAAGAGAGGAATGAAGAAAGGTGCTCCAAGGTTTTTTTTGGAAATAATTCTTCTTCCTCTTCCGCTCCCTCTAGCACTCTTTGCTGATCTAGATACTCATTCCCACTTGGGTGTTATTTCTTATGGACTTTCTACCTCAACTTTAGAAGATGTGTTTTTCAAACTGGAAGTTGAAGCAGAAACTGACCAACGGGGTAAGAATTAGTTATATAACTTCATGTGGTATTTATCATATGGTGAATTAATTAAAAGCATATTTCTTATTTGTAATTTGGAGACTTCTGTACAAAATCACATTCTTTAAAAAAAACTATAGTACAAGATGATTAAAACTCCAAGAAAATAGTAATATATTTATTTCTAAGAATTGTGCCTTAAAGAGTATATGTATGTGGATGTGGATGTTTTTTTCTCCCATGAATAGTGATGATGTTCTCAAAAAATATTGTTGAGCATTTGCTGACATATTTAATTTAATTTAATGAATTATGAGATGTTGCTAACAATGTGATGCCAAGAGTTACAGAGCTAGCTGGAAAAGATAAATTTATAATCATTTTTTTCTTTTTCCTTTTTCCTTTATTTCCTAGATTTTGGTGTTTTTAACTTAGAGCAAGCTGAAGACAAAATGAACAGGAGTTCTGTTGATGAACTGGAGCAAAGTCTGTTAACGCTATCTAGGAGAAAATCTTGCGCGATAAGCAATAAATCACTTTGGAGAAAGCAGGCCCTTGTTATTGCAAAGGTTCATTTTCACAATTTTAATCGTGACATTAAATCAATATCAGAAGTGTAAGTATCTTCAATTGAGTTTCCTCCACATTTTGGAAAGTTTAATTGATATGAAAAATAGAAATAAGAAACTTTGTTCTTAATTGGTTGATCATACTAGTTCCCAAAATTATAAAATATGTCCTGTGTGGAATTAAATGTAACTTGTTGAAAATAACAATACAGTTTGTGATTTTAAATATAGGAAATTTCTCTCTTGAGGATTTAATCAGTGAAAAACTGAGTTGATGGGCAAACCTGAGGCAGTAATTTTTAATACTAACAAGCTGAGCAACACAGGTTGCTTACTTTGGAATGTTAAGTACCCAGAAGCTGGGAAAAAAGAAAGGCTAATTAGAGATAAAAGAAACTGATGTCAGTTCTCACAACAGTCTTAAGAGATATCAGTAATGTGGTAATGAACTTTCATTTTAATGGATGACCATTAATATACATTCAAAGTGACAATAATGTTATTCTATTCCATTCTATTCTATTCTATTCCATTCCAACTGTGATATTTATATAAATCTAATTTTAATCAGAGATTATTTTTGGACTATACATGTAGACCAGCATTCATATCTAATGTTTAGTCTGTACAAACTGTACTGCTGTGATTCATGCTTAACTTTATAAATCTCAAGCAATTTTCTAAAATAAGAAAGCTTTTAAAATTGTAGGAGTGGAAAACTCTTCTTGTGCATATATTGCATATTTAGAATGTTTTCCTCACCAGTAAGAGAACTTGTCAAGAGAACATATTTGTAAGCTTATTGGACCTCCGTAATTTATTTATTTTTTAAAATTAAGAACTTTGCTAATTTATTTCTGCAATTAAAAGTGCAACTTTTTGAAGATAATATAATTATACTTTTATGACTTTTTCTTTTATTTACTCTCCCAGTCTTGTAAACTGTTCTTTCTCTGCCTTTATTCTATCATGAACTTTTATTCCATTGAAAAAATTCTTCATTGCTCACTTCATTTATTTTTTTTGCCTCGCATTGTTCATACTTAATTTTCCTTCTGTGTATGATTTTCAAAAATACCTCAGATGAAATTAAGATTATTTAAAATTTTATTATTCTGAAAAAGTGCCAAATCAGAATTATTTACTATTCAGCAATGATGCATTCAGACATGTTTAGTATACGTTTGTACTTAGCAAATTTAATATAGATAGATAGATTGGCCGATTTTCTTAATAGAAAAAAAAATCAACTCCAAATAGATGTTAGTCCACTTTTACTCTGAAGGACAGTAATCCTTTAATGTAATTTGACTCAACTTTATTATTTTTTTTCTCTTAAAGGTTAGCACTGTTCCTAGTATTTCTTTGTGTTGAGATTTTTATGTTTCACGTGTATCAAGAATACTTGAAAAATGCTATGGCTCCTATCAAACTCTCTCCAGATTTATACTTTCTTAAACCAAATGAGACTCATCATAAATACAAAACCAGCCTTCTTATTCAAAACTGCACTAGTAAGTAATAAAAAGTACCAGTATTTTTTCCAGTTTTTTTCTTCTACTCCTTTTCATTTCTATTATTATTTCTTTTATTCATTAAACATGAAACTCAGTCAAGTGAACATTTAAATATTATGGTTGCTGCTGTTGTTGTTCTAATATAATATACACACTGTAAATCAACTGAAAGAATATTTTCCATACATGGCTGAGATGCTTAGTCTCAGCCTGAATTTTTCAATTTATTGAAACTAGAGTGAGCAATTTTTGCAGCCAAATGTTTCTCTTTTTCCTGATATCCAAGGCTCTAGAAGAGCTGTGTTGCTGAAGTGATAGACTTCCCTGTTGTAACTGCAGTTCCATACATTCAATGAGAATATATATGAAGAACTGTTTTTTCTCCGTGGCATGAATGGGGAAGTGCAATGTAACCATTATGTTCATTTGAATGTAGAGAGAGATTATTGGAATAACAAAGACTTGTTAATGATCACTGTCTTCCTTTATTCATTACCTTCTAGGTATAAACATTGACGACATGATCATAAACCGACTTCAGAGCCAGAATATACTGACAGAAATGTTCAATGGCAGTGATTACGTATCAATTTCTCCTCACAATGCAGCATTAAATGTAGTTCATGTAAGCAAGGTGAGAAGATATATAACTTATATTTCACAGCTAGTAACGCATGGCCTTTAACAGTTTATTTAGAACATAAGTTTTGCTAAAAACCAGTAATTCCATCCAACGCTCTATTTAGTTTGGATTTAGTTTTGTTTTAACTAGGGCAAAGCTGATATGTGTTGCTGCTTTGGATTTGTAGCTAACAAGTTAAATCTTTATTGTTTTTGCAGAGCTATGTCCTTAAAGTTGCTTTTAACCGAACCATGCTACATTCTTTACCTCTCATGATGAACATCATTAGCAATTTGTACCTACACAACTTAAATGTAACTGAAAACATCCATGTCTGGATTAGCTCTTTCATTCAAGTAAGTAAATGAAAACTCAAATTCTGATATAATAAAATAAAATGATAGAAAGTAGTACTACTTTCTGTAGAAACAGATGTTTAAGACAAGTTGCACTTCTCCTGCATTGTCTATTTGTACAATTTGTGAGTCACAAGATGAAACACAGCCAATTTGCCATTTCCCTTGTGCTTCTTGTTTTCTCATTTCCAGACAAGCTAGAATAAAAAAATATTGAACCAGTCATAAACATCTGAAAGTAAATTATGTGTCACTTAAGTTTCATCTCATTTCTATTACAAACAACTTTTATCTTTCAGGAAATTACTGATAGAAGTTTCATAATGGTGATGATTGTTCAATGTTTGACAGTAGGTGTTACCATGACTGGATTGCCTTCATATTTTACTATGGAGAATGCAGAAAATCATAGGGTAACTTTACGTTAAATCATTTAAAAAAAAACACATGAAGCAACAAAAAAAATCCATGTATTAGTCTAAAGCAGGGCCCCCCAACCTTTCGGGCTTGGAAGACTAGAAGCGGGGTGGGTGGGTGGTGGTTTTGGGCAAGTGGCAAGTGAGTACACTCGCTTGCACAAATGGAGCTGTGAGAATACCTACCACTCATGCAGGTGAAGCTACGCACACCCTCACCTGCTGTTTGTGAAGCCTGGTTCCATGGTCTAAAAAGCCTGATTTGTCTGCCCACATTTATATTCAATGTATAAAAGATGTTGGGTAAATATTTGAATTTATTTCAATATTTGAATATATTTTAGTTTGAAACTCATACATTATTTTAAAAAATCATTCCCTGCTTCTATTACTGTTCCCACTCTTTGGAACAACTTCCCCCTTGAAATGTGGTTAGCTTAAACCTGCCTGCATTTTGGAAAGGGTCAAAGCCATGTCGTTTTTCTCCACATATTGAATATGAAAATAGGATGTCTGATTGGATGAGTTCCCCCCACTTCCCAGTAGTTATGAATTTATATGCTACTCCTTTGTGTTTTTCATATTTCAATTTTAATGTACCTTTAATTGATGATGTAAGCTGCTTTGATTTATGTTCTGAGTAGGGTGGCTATATAAATTAATTAAACCAATCAATCAGTATTTAACCACATTTATAATACAAAGTAGAGCAAGTAGCATATATCTATGCCTGAGAACAACTTGAATAAAAAGCCAATCTAATTCATTCCCTCCTTCCCTCCCTCTCCCTCTATCTATCTATCTATCTATCTATCTATCTATCTATCTATCTATCTATCTATCTATCTATCTATCTATCATCTATCATCTATCTATATCTATGTAATTTTTTAGCACACACATTTAGTTTAGAATATTTAGCTATTCCTGTCCTGGCTAAACTGATTTCTGAGTTTAAAAGCAAACAAAAAGAACCCCACTAAAAGCTGTGATTACAGTTGTTAGATTTGTTCCAATATGCTGTATCAAATACTCATTTTAACCTATTTATTTTTTGCAGATTAAAGCTTATACTCAACTTAAGTTGTCTGGCCTTTATCCATCTGCGTATTGGTGTGGACAAGCATTAGTCGACATTCCTTTATATTACACTATTCTTCTTGTCATGACGGGGATCTTATTTGGTGTTTATCATGAAATTATTTTTTCCCCAATGAAGATTTTTGCTGTTGTAAGTCTTCTTACGTTCCAACAATTGTTCTTTGGCTTTTCTTCAGTTCATTTCCACTTACTGATAATAAACTCAGGTCTTGTATTATTTTGTACTCCTAGACCAAGGGTGTCAAACTCGATTTCATTGCAGGCTGCATTAGGGGTGTGTTTGACCTCGGTGGGCCAGTGTGTGTGTGCGTGTGTGTGTGTGTGTGTGTGTGTGTGTGTGGCCGGCCAGGGAACCTGGCAATGGTGAGCGTGGCAGGGCATGGTAGGCATTACACAGGACTCACCTGTATAGCCCAAATGCTAAGGCAGGACTTCCCTGAGACCCTCACTCACTCTCATTATAATCTATCTCCTTCCTTCCTTCCTTCCTTCCTTCCTTCCTTCCTTCCTTCCTTCCTTCCTTCCTTCATTCATTCATTCATTCATTCATTCCCTCCTTTTCTTCTTTTTCCTTCCCTCTCCATTATCCTTTTTTCTTCCTTCCCCTCTTTCCTTACTTATCCTTCCTTGTTCTTTTCCCATCTTCTCATCTTTTTCTTTGTCTTTCCTCTTTCCCTTTCTCCTTTCCTGTCCCTTCTTGCATGCTCAAATGCAAAGGGGGAAACATGTCTCCTTTTTTTTTTTAGTTTGTTTTGATAGCCCTCTGCCAGCGAAAACACCCCCGTTTTCAGCCTGGATGGCCGCCTATAGCCCTCTGCTAGCGAAAACGGAGCCCATTGGCCCACATACAGTCCCCCACACCCTGTTTTTGGCCTGAACGGCCTGCAACCCTCTGCCAGCGAAAATTGAGTCTCCCCCCCCCAAGCTCTGTTTTTGCTAGCAGAGGCATTGCAAGCCAATCCTTTGCTGTTTCCAGGCCAGCCCTGTGGACCAGTTCTAAGCACCCTGCAGGCCAGATCTGGCCCGTGGGCCTTGAGTTTGACACCCCTGTCCGGACCCTCCCTTTTTAAAAATGTCCATCCCTGGTAAATGCTTATCCCTTGAAGAGCATCCGGAAGCCCCAGTTGGTGCAAAATTCAGCAGCCCACATGGTTTTGTGCAGACCCTCGTATGCACATGTATCACCTTTCCTGCAAGAGTTGCATTGGTTGCCGATTTGCTTCTGGGTGCAAATCAAGGTGCTGGTTGTCACCTTTAAAGCCCTTCATGGCTTGGGACCAGGTTATCTGAGTGATCGTCCCTTGCCGGTCACATCTACCCGACCTGTCAGAGCATGAAGGCAGGGAATGTTGTGGGTCCCATCCCTGAGGGAGATACACCTGGTGGGACCCAGAAGAAGGTTTTTCTCCATGGTGGCTCCCTCTCTCTGGAACATCATTCCCCCAGAGATTAGAATGGCCCCAGAAAACACTGAAGACCTGATTCTGCCAGCGGGTCTCGGGAACCCAGAGCGGGATGGAGCCCATTAAATGGCTTGTGTGATCTGTTGCCGGAGTGGGAGGTGGGGGGTGATTTTGTTATATTGTACTATATTAACTTACTTGATTCTTTTTGTTACTTTTTATTATTTTAAATGTGGTTTTATATTCGGTAAGCCACCTTGCAATTGCCCTGGTGAATAGGCAGCAATATAAATTCAATAAATAAATAAATAAAAAGATGTTGAATCTCTTAAATTCTAATAATTTTATATACGAAACATCCTGTCTTAAGCTTGAAATAGTTGTATTAAATGAAAATCTATTGATTCATATTCAAAACAGGTTGTTTCAATTATTCTGGATGTTTTTTTTTACATATAAAGTGCTTCCAAACAATCAAAACATCCTGTTTCAGATGCAATATTTCATTCAGAAAATATTAATCTGAACTTTAAAAAAGTTACAAATTTGAAACAATACTGAATTCAAGACATTTTGCACAATTCTTAATGGCTTCCGCTTCTTACTATTTTTATCTTGTAGGATAATTTGTAAAAAAATAAAAACGTGTAAAATTACATATTAATGAATGTATTTCTTTTCTTGCAGGCTTTTTGCATTATAGGCTATGTACCCTCAGTAATTCTGTTCCATTATGTTGTCTCTTTCACTTTTAAAAGTGTACAAAACACCAAAGAATTTTGGTCATTCATTTTTCCAACTGTGAGTAAAGAGGCAGAGCCAAATTTTTTTTTCATTTATTCAAATTTCTAATTACGTTTCTCTGTTTATGTGTACAGCTTCACATTGGAATATACATGAGTTCAACTTTTTTAAAAAATTAAATCATGTGTGCCCTTATTCTTATTTAGTTTGCGGTAAACTTCATGTATATCTGTCTATTTTCTCTGAGCTTCGTTTATTACAATGAATCAAATCATTGTTGTCTAAGTTATAATGTCCAGTTTAGGTGTTGCATAATGTACCATCCCAGTCCTTGAAGTTCTTTATCTACTATGGGGAACACACAAATTCTGTCTTAACAAACCATGATAAAGTTGTAAAAGCAGCTATGAGTTTTGTAAGAGTCAGAAGATGCTTTGAAGATATTCCCAACTGTCTCAGCATTAATGTAGAACATCACAGGGACAAGAAGAACTCTAGTTTGATGTTTCCCCGTGAATTTTATTATGATTCTATTTGTTCTTTCTTTCAGGTAGCTTTGATCTGTATTATTGTTACGGATGTTGCATTTATAAAATGGTATACAGCAGCCATTATAATTCACATATCCTTTTGTATCTTCATTCCAATCTACCCTCTTATTGGCTGCCTGATTACTTTATTAGAGGTAAGTTTACAATAGACTAAATTCAATATTCAGAATTCTAGTGTGCCAAAGAACACTATACATTTAAATTTCAAAATATATTACATATTTTAAATGTGATAAACAACCATAATAGGTCTTCAAAACAGCAATTTGCCTACAATTGAGACAGGGAGAATGCTTTATCCAAATTTCAGCTTTAAGCCAAATTAGGACCCTTTACGAGTTCTGACCGCTTCTCAACTTTTTGTATTGAAATTTTTTTTTTGTATGTCAATTTCTTCTATTCATTTCAGAATTAAAACTTCTAAAACCTATGTAAAAAGGCAGGCACTAAAGATATCAAGGTATTGGGAGAGTGAATATAGCTTGCATGCACAGTCCTCATCAAATTTTATTTTCATTTTAATGGTAGTCAAATTGATATAATAATAATAATAATAATAATAATAAATATTTATTTCTTAGCCGCACCCTCTCCCGAAGGACTCGGGGCGGCGTACAATGAAATATATGAAATAAATATGTGGACAAAACAAACATATAGCAGAGACATATACCGAGACATACACAAGGAGGAGGTCGGCTGATAAATAAAACAATTAAAATACAGTATTTAAAAACCCCTAGATAAGTAAATATAATTAAAATACCCAGTAAAAACCCGTCAGGAGCGATATGGTTAGATCAAAGTTGAGCCAGGCCAGCTGCTTGGAATAGGTGGGTCTTAAGCTTAATACGAAAGGAGCGGAGGTCAGAGGTATTCCTAATATCCGGAGGGAGGTCATTCCACAGGGCTGGGCCCGCCACAGAGAAGGCTCTACTCCTAGGCGCCGCCCCCCGACACTGTCTAGTGGACGGCACCTGGAGGAGGCCCTCTCTGTGCGAGCGGATTGGTCGCAGGGATGTATGGGGCAGAATACGATCCCGCAAGTAACTAGGTCCTGAGCCATGGAGCGCTTTAAAGATTATTATCAAAACCTTGAAACGTACCCGATAGACCACAGGAAGCCAGTGCAGCTCGCGCAGGAACGGTGTCACATGGGAGTACCTAGTACTCCCCATAATTACCCGCGCGGCTGCGTTCTGGACCAACTGTAGCCTCCGGGTGCATTTCAAGGGAAGCCCCATGTAGAGAGCGTTACAGTAGTCCAAGCGGGACGTCACCAGCGCATGAGTGACTGTGCGTAAAGCGTCCCGGTCCAGTAGGGGGCGCAATTGGCGCACCAGGCGAACCTGGTGGAACGCCCCCCTTGCCACGGCTGTCACATGGTCATCCATGGACAGCCGGGCATCCAGGAGGACGTCCAAATTGCGCGCCCGCTCCACGGGGGCAAGTTGAATGCCCCCAATGGCCAATGATGGAATTAATTGGCTGAACCGGGGAGCTGGTACCCACAGCCACTCCGTCTTGGAGGGGTTGAGCTTGAGTCGGTTGTCATCCATCCAGATCCGTACGGCTTCCACACACCGGGACATCACTTCGATGGCCTCGTTGGGGTGGTTCGGGGTGGAAAAGTACAGCTGAGTATCATCAGTGTACAGATGGTATCCCACCCCGAAACCACGGATGATCTCACCCAGCGGCTTCATATATGTGTTGAAGAGGAGTGGCGAGAGGACCGACCCCTGTGGCACCCCACAAGTAAGGGGGCGTAGGGTCGACCTCTCTTCTCCTGCCAACACACGCTGCGTCCGGTCAGAAAGGTAGGAGCCGAACCACCGCAAAACGGTGCCCCGGACCCACAACCCCTCCAGCCAGCGCAGCAGGATACCATGGTCGATGGTATCAAAAGCCGCCGAGAGGTCTAATAGGACCAGGATAGAGGAACAACCTCTATCTCTGGCCCTCCAGAGATCATCCACCAACGCGACCAAGGCCGTCTCCGTGCTGTGACCGGGGCGGAAGCCGGACTGGCGCGGGTCTAGATAATCATTTTCCTCCAGATGTCGTGGAAACTGGTAGGCCACCACACTCTCTACAACCTTCGCCAAGAAGGGAAGGTTGGAGACAGGACGATAATTGGCCAGCTCCAAAGGGTCCAGGGAAGGCTTCTTGAGCAAGGGTCTCACCACCGCCTCTTTCAAGGTGGCCGGGAGAGACCCCTCGCTCAGCGAAGCATTCACTAGGCCCAGGAGCCAGTCTCGTGTAACCTCCCAGGATGCCAGTACAAGCCAGGAGGGGCACGGGTCCAATAAACATGTGGTGGGTCGCAGTCGTCCACGCAATCTGTCCAAATCCTCGATGGCAACCAAGTCAAACTCCTCCCAGATCGATACCTCAAGACTCGCCATGGACGTCTCCATTGGATCACTGACAGGAACCCAATCTTTCCGGATTTGAGCGATTTTATCCTGCAGATATTTACCAAATTCCTCTGCCCTGCCCTGTAGGGGGGCCTCCCGCGGCCTCTGAAACAAGAGGGAGCGGGACACCCGAAACAGGGCAGCAGGGCGGTTCTCCGCGGATGCAATGAGAGTGGCACAATATTGGCATTTGGCCACTCTCAATGCCACAAGGTATGTCCTTAAATGGGCTCGTGCCTGTGTTCGATCAAATTCGGAGCGAGAGGATCTCCAACGACTCTCTAGACGTCTCTTGCGGCACTTCATCACCCTTAGCTCCTCGGTAAACCAAGGGGCTAGGGTGGATCGTTGCCGCCAGAGAGGCCGCAAAGGCGCCACCCGGTTCAAGGCCCCGGTAGTTGCATTATTCCACGCAACTACCAGGTCCTCTACCCGGGGGCGGGTCAAGGTTACAGGAAGTGGCCCAAGCTCCGTCTGGAACCTATCAGGTTCCATCAGGCGCCTGGGGCGGAACCATCTGGAACTTTCCGGTTCCGCCTCCCCGCAGCGGGAGGTAGCACCAGGGAAGTCAAGACGAAGGAGTGAGTGATCTGACCATGACAGGGGAGTGATGGTTAAGTCCCCTCCTCCCAGATCACTCAGCCACTGGCCAGAGACAAAAACAAGGTCCAGAGTGTGTCTTCCCTCGTGTGTCGGGCCGATATCTGTAGTGCTATGAGTAAAAACAGCTACATATCTGTAGTGCTATGGGTAAAAACAGCCTTGTTGTGAGAATTCTCTCACATGCCCGTATCTTTTTAAGGGCCCTATCAAGTAAGACATGAGAGATGGATCTTTCAAACAATGTCCAATATTCAATTGCCAAAGGAATAAGTTTATCAGTAAATGCATCCAGAGAAGGAACCAAAGAGTTATATAGCAGTCATAAGACTGTAGAGTTCCATGGCAGCTGAAGAACTCTGGTTTGGCATCAGAATTAAACAGCCTTGAACTTTCTGGAAAGAAATGGCCAATTAAAGACTGCTTCACAAAAAGCAGGACCAATGACCATGGCAAGATGAAGAGCTGGCAAACAGACCAGCTCTTCATAATTCTCTGAACAAGGAGAGGACTTCAGATCTCTCTCAAATGCTCTTACAACTCATGAGACCATAAGGCAATGATTTTTGTCAGGTTTAGAGCTCTGAGAATCAAGGGATTCTTGCTCAAACTATAGTTGGAGCCTTGAAATGGACACCAGATTCCTTCCTTCCTTTTCTAATCATTTTCAGAAATTGCTTGGTAATGTCTTTTCAGCTATTAGGAACTTTCTGATAGACAAGTTTTATAGGACTAATGTCAGTGGAATTACATTCCACACTGCTTGTTTTGGAAAATAGTTGGGTTTGCTAAATAGAATTCCGAATCAAATCAAGAAAAGATTTGTCTATGGAAATTCTCAGTTATTCAGGTTGTCCCAAAGGTGCTTTTTCAAGAGGAAATTGGGCTTTCTGGTTTTTTTTTTCAACTCAGAGCTGAAGAAGCTTCTTGGATGAGAAACGAAACATCTACAAAGAAAATCCAGAAAATCCAGTTGCCTCTTGAAAAAAAAAACACCTTTGGGACAAGAAATGATTTGCTGTTGTATTCCAAAATATGAATTATTGTTGAAACATAAGAAGAGGATTTTTTAAAATGAATCATCTTCATCATCCCCCCAAAAATGAAAAAATAATTGGAATAATTATTGTCTTGCTAGGAGACAAAGAAGATTGGCCAAGAAGTGGAAAGAAGTTCAGAAAGATTATTGGTTTCAATAGTAGCGGTAAGAATCCTATTTTTTCTTGACAATTCAGGAAATCTTATACATTTTAAGAATTTTTGTTACATATATTTTTCTTGTTTATACTCTGAATAGAATTATCATATTCTTCATTCTATATTCTAAACTCATGCAACATGTGCAATATATTAACAAAAGCTCACGTACTCCTTTTTAACAGAACAGTCATGGCATGTGAAAGCTACCTAATTTGGTGAGCTCTGGTTAGAGTTACTATCAAATATATCCTCATTTTGTGAACATATCCTAGAAATCAACTTACAGCATTATATCCTGATTATTAGGAGCTGTGTTTAAAAGCAACCCATTTCCTCTTAAATGCCTCCTCTCAATTGATACACTTTGGGGGGAAAAACTGGATCTCAGTTCAGGTCTAGCACAGGAACTACAACCTGTATGTGTACCCTTTATCCTAACCATACTCTTAATATTTAAACATTGTCCAACATTTTAAGCATTTTTTTTAAAAAAAATGGAAGTGCCCTATAAGTTTCCAAAATAAACAATAAATAGTTCTAAGTGCACCATTCAGATAAGAATCAAAAAAATACAATGAAAGATAAAGATTTCCATCAGTTTATTAGTTTTCTTTTAATATATTATTATAATTTTTTGGGAAGAACATAAGAACATAAGAAGTTTGGAGGCAAAGAATAAGGTAATGAAGTACAAGGAAAAAATGACAAAATTGAAATATCAGAAAACTAATATATTATTTTTTGGTCTCAGTGCCTGCCCTCTAGAATATCTAATCACTTATTATTAGATTTGCCCCTACTTTGCTGGCCTCCCAGAAAATACTCCATATCTCTCCAAGCATGAGAATCAGGAAGTTAGTGAAGCTTAATTGGTTTGTTTTGTTTGAGATTTTATTCTCAGGTACCTTTTTCTTAAATTGTGATCGTATATTGCATTTATAATTAGATATATTGCTTAAATTTACATTCTTCTTACTAGCCAGAGTCACTTTGGTGAGAGGAAAGGCCATATCAGTATATGAAATAAAGTATATGACATAAAATGAATATAAGAAATAAATGGAAAAAAAGCCTTTAATATTGTAAGATTTTTCATTTGCATTTTCTGGGCAAAATTCAACTCTCTCTGTTGAACTTTGAGATGAAAGTACTTTAACAGTGTTTAACAATGTCAATGTAGTATACATTATGAGAGTTCTGTTTTCTTTTTACCAGAAATCAGCAAGCAATTGCTTCCCCAATGCAATTACTTAAAATGTAATTTGGAGCAAAGCGGTGTTAATGTTGTTTTTTGTTTTTTCTCTTTCTTTTAGCCTTATTTGCAATGTATAATTTGGCTCTTTCTTCTGCGACATCTTGAGGTGAAACATGGAGGCAAATCAATGAGAGCAGACCCTTTCTTCAGGCAAGTATTTTGCATTTTTCTTTTAAAAATGAGTATTGAAATTACTTTTTCAAAACAAACTTGACAACAATAAGCTGCTTCTTTGAGAAAAAGAACGCTTGTTGTCACTGAAGCTTTTTGTCCATAAAGACTATGTGTGTGTGTGTGTGTGTGTATGTGTGTGTGTATATATGTATGTATCAGTGACGTGCGGTCAGGGGAGGCAGGGGAGGCAGGGCCTCACCTCTCTTCATGAAATAATAGTATATAATATTATATACTATATATATATAATATTATAATATTATATACATTCGTCCGGCCGCACCCGGGAGCTGCGGAGGCAGAAATGTTGTCGGCGCTTCCGGATGACGAAGGCACGCAAACACGCATCTACCCAGCTGTCTTTTCCAGTTACCTAGCGCTCTTTTCCACCGATCTTGGCTCCAGCCGAGAGCGACAGGGAGGAGAGAAAAGCGTCCGCAATCGGTGGAAAAGAGCGCTAGGTAGCTGGAAAAGACAGCTGGGTAGATGTGTGTTTGCGTTCCAGCTACCTAGCGCTCTTTTCCACCGATCGCGGACGCCTCGCCAAACCAATTTCGAAATCATTCTTTATTCCAAATGCGCACGAAAAGTGTCCGCGATCGGTGGAAAAGAGTGCTAGGTAGCTGGAACGCAAACACGTATCTACCCAGCTGTCTTTTCCAGCTTTTCGTGCACATTTGGAATAAAGAATGATTTCGAAATTGGTTTGGGGAGGCGGGCGGAGTTGCGGTTCTCAGTGGAAGCTGTGGGCAGCCGAGGCTCCGACAAGAGCGAGGTGCGCACGGCAGGGGCGGAAGGTAGCCCGCAGCTACCCCCTCCTCTCCTCCCTGTCGCTCTCGGCTGGAGCCATCCTCGCCGGCCCTTCCAGAGCCGGAGCGGGATGGAGCGAAGAAAAAGTGGCGGAAGCGCAAACAAGAGCTCAGGGCGACAAGGGCTTCACCGCGGACTTTTCCTTGTTGTGCGCAAAACGCCGCTTTGGTGGGAAACCGCTCGCCGTTCTTGCACGCCTCTCCAGCCACCGCCTTGGAAGTGAGTTGCGCGAACGGAGCTTTGGGGCTGAGGAGAGAGGCAGGGACGGAGGGAGTGGGGGGAGAGGAGCCGGCCCCCTCACCGCCCAGGCAATGGGGAAAGCTTTCCCGAAATGGGGGGGGTATCGCGGGAAATAAAAAGGGCGCGCGCTGGGGGGGACGAAGGAGGCTTTGGCGCGCCTTAGAGGTGGGCAGGAAAGCAACAAAAGGGGCAGCGAGGGCGGGCGGTGGCTGCAGGCGGCAAGGCTTGAGCGGGATGAAAGCGCAGCCCCTTACGTTGCTTTCCCATACACCCCGCTCAAGCCTTGCCCAGGGAGCTGGGGATCGGGCTTTGGGTTGGTGGGAGACCTTGAAGGAGTGGGGGGGAGAAGGGACTGGCGCCGGTGGAGGAAGCAATGCTACGCGGATCAGTGCACTCCGTGGTCCTCTTAATATTCACTCAGGAAGACGGAGAATGGGACCACGTGTGCTGCACACGTGGTCCCATTCTCCGCCTTCCTGATGACGTCACCAGCCTCCCCAGCCATAACCTTCACCGCACGTCACTGGTATGTATGTATATATATATATGTATGTGTGCTGGTTTTGTTGTATTCGGGTCTTTTCCCATGTAAGGTTGAGATTGTCTTTGCAACGTTTCGGCAGGATCTCACCTGCCATCTTCAAGCTTGGGCTGTAAGTCTTGGTGGCACGGCAGCTCCATTCCCATTTTAAGCCCAAGCTTGAAGATGGCAGGTGAGATCCTGCCGAAACGTTGCAAAGACAATCTCAACCTTACATGGGAAAAGACCCGAATACAACAAAACCAGCATACCTACACCCATGAAAATCTACAAAAACAAATATGTATGTGTGTGTGTGTGTGTGTGTGTGTGTGTGTGTGTGTGTATATATATATATATATATATATATATATATATATATATATATATATATATATATATATATATATATATATATATATATATATATATATATATGTTGTATTTGTACTGATAAATAAATAAAGGGAGACTAGTATAGATCTATACTAGGGGGAGGAGTGAGCTCCCTCCCATATTTGGGCATACCAGGGGTTGTAACACAAATACACACACACACACACACATATATACACACAGAGAGAGAGAGAGAGAGAGAGAGAGAGTAGGTGTGGCTAGTCTGGTCTTGAGTGTTCTCTTAAAGTAGCAGGATTTTTGGCTTTTTCAGAACTGTCTTTGCTAAGACTATTGATCCAGGAAAATCCATGCTTCTCAAAATGTTTTCATATAGATACTTTATCCTTCCTCTTTGCATTTCCAAATTTACTCCGTCTTTTGTAAGTTCCTCATGGCATCCTATGCTTCTCCCACATTTCTTTTGTGGATTATGTTTGTATCCAGCAGTATGTTTCCTATTGTGACAAATGAATGTACAGATAATGGGATTTTATTATGATGTTTCTCTATGAGGACTACCTCCTCATCCATTCTGTTGTTCTCTCAGCAGAATAGCCCTTGGTAATTATAAGAACATGGATTGGGCCACCCTTTATTATGGTTTTTGCTTAGAGCACGAGTGTGAAACTCAATCGTGTCACATGATGTATTGCAACATTCTTTGCCTTTGCGGAGCTGAGATGGGTGTGGCCTGCACGTGATACATCCAGCCTGGGGGGGGGGTGCCAGTTGCACACACCTGGCTTAGAGGGTTCCTTCCAAGAGTCAGGGTGAGGGAGAAACAACTATAGAATCCTTGCAATGAAGTGAGAAAATGCTTCCAAATGACAAAGTCCTTCACTTGAATGCACTATCATTTGGCAGCAAGGATCTTAGGCTTTGGTCAATATAGCTGCCCATAGGATAAGACTTACTGTCTGGCGTACTAGATTGTATCTTTTTGCAGTCTACTTAGAAGTCCCAAAAGCAGAGGTTGAATATGTTTTTCTATCCAGAGCTTCTACGCGGCTCAAAGCCTGTAAATTCTTAGATGTATCACACGAAGACGATGGCGATGAAGATGTTATGGCCGAAAAGCTGAAAGTTAAAGAGATGATAACTTGCCAGGACTGTGAAGAGGTAAACGAGACTGTCTTAATCCTCCCATGCTAATGGCACTATGTATACAATAATACAGAAAGTTACAAAGGTGCTTTTTCAAGAGGCAACTGGACTTGTTGGTTTTTCCTTAAAGGCAAGACAGAAGCGGAACATCTTTAAGGAAAAACAAAGAAAGTCCAGTTGCTTCTTGAAAAAACACCTTTGGGGTAACCGTGACCTAGATGACTGAGAATCTCCACAGACAATAACACAGAAATGAAATAATTGTCCATAGGCCATATTTGCAGTTATTAATACAAACCTAAAGTATACTGGGAATTAATCCCTCCAGGGATCAGAGAAAGCAAGCTGTAGTAAAATCACAAAGGGATCTTTATCATTTACCTGATCTTCATGAGATTGATTATATCCCTGAAGCAGCCATATTATTCCCCTCATTCTCAGTCCTGGGTACAGGAGTATGTAGAGAAATGTCAAATGGAACTAACCTGAGATACCCTGCACCCATTTTCATTTTTACAATGTCCATCTCTCTCATAATAACAGAAAAGGCTTCAGGCTATTCCTACTTTGGCTAATCATGCTGACTAAAATAAATAATGACATTTGAAAGGAATTATTTTGCATCATATATACATGCTGATACAGTGTAAGCTTAATATATATTTTTCTTCTTTAGAAACCTGCAGTATTGGTCATCAGCTTACATAAAGAATATGATGGAAAGACTGATTTCATTCTTGGAAGAAAAATGAAAAAAATGGCAACGAACTATCTTTCACTTTGTGTTAAGAAAGGTTACTTTTAAATTATTTACTACGTAATCATTTTGTCAAAATTGAAACAGTTAACTTGTTGAAAAAAACCAGGTTCCCCCCCCCCCCTTTTTGCTTCTTTTTTAGGAGAAGTTCTTGGAATTTTAGGCCCCAATGGAGCTGGGAAAAGTACATTGATTAATATTCTAGCAGGAGAAGTTGAACCAACCTCAGGCCAAGTATATAATTTTGATCAAATCTTTTTATCCATTCTTTCTGACTAGTTTTGCTTATTAATCGCTATTGAGGTCCCATCCACAAGATTCACAGTGCTTTCTAGGCAAAGGAAATGGATATTTCTTATTGAAATATATGTATTTCAGCACTGTTAATGACAAAATATCAGTTGAAATAAATATTTTATTTCTAACTAGCAA
Source organism: Natrix helvetica (assembly GCF_964273705.1). Classification (NCBI taxonomy): domain Eukaryota; kingdom Metazoa; phylum Chordata; class Lepidosauria; order Squamata; family Natricidae; genus Natrix; species Natrix helvetica. The sequence continues at coordinate 234,358,687 of NC_138548.1, read as the reverse complement.
AAAATTACCTAAAACTCACATGGATAACCAAATATTTATAACTTCAAAGCTGTGCCAACTGATGGGACCCAGGCAGCAATGTTCAGAGAGCCTGCCCTCTGGAATTATTTCCCCCTCCCCCCTCCCACCAGGGGGCTCTGAGTTGCCCTTATTCTGCTGCTTTATAGAGCTGCCTCTTTTCCTAGGCCTGCTTTAGGGATATATGTAAGGTGACCAACTTTTTTACAATGAAAAGGAGGACAAATAAATTGGAAAAAATATATCGTAAATAAAAGAAATATTTTATTCATTGCAACAATAATACACTAAAATATGATATATGCATAATAAAAACATTTGCAACATTTTATATTGTAATTATGCTTACATGCCTGTTAATTATTATTTAAATGAGTACTTTTCTATTGAATTAATATTTTTTGTCAATGTATCATCTTGTAACAATATATTGGAAATATCTGAACAAGAAATATCCTTCATATTGAATTTTACGGCAAATGCTGCAGCTAGAGTATCAACATTCAATCTCGATTTCTCACTTGTCGAAAAATCATTGGCAATTGAAAAAAACTCTTTCAACTGCTGCATTAGTTCCAGGGCAGCACAATATAAATTGAACAAGTATAAATAAATGTTCACATGGAATATGTTCATTTTTGAAATGGCTGAAAATATCCACCCATCTTTATCAATTTCAACATGTTGATTTTCCCATTGTATTAATTTTTCAGAATTTAAATATACATTCAGTCTTCTAATTTCTTCAAAGAGACAATTGTCGTCTATTTTAATGTCTAGCATTTCTTTAGATAAAAATTCAACACAAGATTCAATATCTGTTCAATATACTTGCAATGAAGTAAAAAAAACACCATTAAAAACTGTTTAATAAAATGTGAATTGTACTTACCTCTGTATAATTGAATATTCACTGAGAAAGAAATAATTACCGTGAGTCATTCAATTGCCGATGTACCGCCAGTCTACTGCGTGCGTATGTGCCGTGTTGTGTTTTGGTAAGAAGTAAACAAAGCCACTTGCACGCGGCGCTCTCTCTCAAGGTCTCCCGTGCGGAGCGCATGCATCTCATAATCGCGTCTTATACCGTACTATACCGAGTCTTGAGGAATTGTCATGTCAAATACAAATACGTCACATAACGCTCAACAGATTAGTCTTCAAATATCGAAAAGGAGAACATGTAGGAGGACACTTTTCGAGGGTGGACAGAACTTACAAAAGAAGGACTATCCTCCCTAAAGGAGGACGGTTGGTCACCTTAATATATGTCTTGGTGGTAATTTTACTAATGTGCTTGGTATATGAACCTTTTGAGTTAGTACCTTCTTTGTGTTGCATTGAATGTGTTTTTAACTTTTACACTACCCAAAGCCATAGTGAATCAGATGGCCTATACATTTGATTTATAGCTCGGTCAGTAACATAGAAAAGATCCCTGTAAGTTGACAATATTTGAGCATTTGGATTCATCCTCTGTGTGACTGCATGCACAGATTTGATGCACTCTATTAATCCCAGTAATCAATAGAATATGGGAATGAACCTAAGCAATTAAATGAATTAATTTTATAAACAATAAAAAACGGAAGACTATTGGAAAATAAATTCCTGGATAAATTCTTATAGTCATTAGAATACATTTTTTGATAAAATAAAAATTTGCATTTTGTCTCTCATATTTATTTAACATTAAGATTTTAGTGAATTCAACTTTTCACAACCTCCTTTGACTAGAAACACTATGAAGGAATACTGAGAAGAAATTCTTGTATCCGCAGGTGCTGATGGGAGATTATTGTTTAGGTGAAAATATTGTGGATAATTCCATGAAATACATGGGGTACTGTCCACAGACAAACCCACTTTGGCCTAATATTACATTACAAGAACATTTTGAAATTTATGGAGCAATCAAAGGAATGAGTCCTAGTGACAGGATCGAAGTCATAAAATGGTAAGAATCACGTATTTAATTTTTGTATACATTAATTGTATTTTCTCTTATTGTGCAACCACACGATCTTATTGAAAATACTGATTGTATTAATATTTTATAAATGCTATAAAGATTCTAATATAATTGACTTTTTATTTACATTTGGCATTTTTGTTTTCTTATTTAAAGTACTTATTACCTACCGTTTCACCAAAGAATGCCTTTTTTTTAAAAAAAGATGGCACATTTCAAATTGTATATTTATTATTTTATATTTATTTACTGGGAATAGTTCAGCTGCATATAGTTTAATACAAACTTCAGTTGCATATAGTTCAAAATCAACATGAATGAGCCATGGTGGCGCAGTGGTTAGAATGCAGTACTGCCGGCTACTTCTGCTGACTGCTGGCTGCCAGCAGCTTGGCAGTTCAAATCTCACCAGACTCAAGGTTGACTCAGCCTTCCATCCTTCTGAGGAAGGTAAAGTGATGACCCAGATTGTTGGGGAAAATATGCTGACTCTGTAAACTGCTTAGAGAAGGATGTAAAGCACTGTGAAGCAGTATGTAAGTCTAAGTCTGTTGCTATTTATGCAATAGATTAATGCAAGTCAAGGTGCCTGCACATACCATTAGTTTATTATATTATTACCAAGAAAATCTCAGTTTCTTCATTCTTGTACATATACTTCATAATTTTCCTTGAACAAAAGCATTTTAATAATTACTTGTGTAGCCAACCATGATAGTTGTAATTCCACTAATTATTATGAAACTTTATATTTTATATTTGAGTTCAATAAAATACCAGGTCCTTCATCACATTTGATGAAAATACATATATAAATCCTGTAGATCTAACTCTGCCTTTAGACTTAATACCAGCCAAAATGAGCAGGAAATTTTGCTACCAACATTCTGCGGTTTCCTGCTGAAATTTTCAAAAGTGAAGTCACCAAAAATGGGTTATAGTTATTGCTGGTATAAAGTATTTGGAAACAGCGCTGCATGATAATTTTTTAAAAAGTATAGGTAATCATGTCTGATATTTATCATACTTGATGAGAGATTGACAACATATTACTCTGGCTTCTATGCTAGCAAAAAATGAAAACTCATGCATTTCAGCCATAAGGTATTTCAAAAGTTTGTGTGGCCCCATACCTCCGGACTGTACAAAACAGTGATACTTCTCAAAACCGATTACTATCGGCCTTAAGAAAAAAACCCCAGTGTTCATTTATTTTTCTCCCAATTTCTCTTTATAGATATGTCAATGGTTGTGATGAATTTTTTTTCATTCTCAACTTTCTTGTTGAACTATGTTTTGTTATTATCACTGGTTTTTATTAATGCTTACATTTATTATATTATTTTTATGTTGTTAGTTATTTGGGAAAGTTTTATGTCCTAAAGTGGGGGTTGAAAATATTTTAATTAAATATGATGTGCTGAGTCTATCCTACCTTTTCCTCATTTTCTATGCTTTTATGAGTCAGATTGCTGTTTCTTAAATGTGCAAATTTTAAACACTTTATTAATATTCTTCTTTAAAGACTACAAAATGTACTTGTTTTCTACAGTTTTTCCAAAGCACTTGACCTTAAGGAACATCTACAAAAGAGAGTCAAAAAACTTGGTGCAGGAGTCAAACGAAAGGTATTTTCTATTTTTAAAAAAATGATTGTGCAAGTTGTGTTATATAAAGCAAATGGACAGCAAAATAATCACTTCTGATTCTTTCTTTTTCAGTTATGCTTTGCATTAAGTATGTTTGGTAATCCTCATATCACTCTATTAGATGAGCCATCCACTGGTATGGACCCTATAGCAATACAGCACATGTGGTAAGTAGCCTCCCATAGTACTGGAAGGAAATATCATGTTGCTTTCTGTGTAATTTAAGTTGTAATTTAACGTAAGTGTTTCATAAAGCCTAGTATCCTTCTTTCACTATCAAAATCATGGCTTTCTAAGCTCTTGTTTCAATAATTCAATTTCAACTGTTATTCAAGGATTTATCAACGTTTAAATCTTGTAGAGGTTTAATAAAACTTTCAGGGAAAGAAAAGAGATCAGGATTCAGGAGAATAGAAAGTTCACAGATTGAAGAAAAAATACAAAACAGAATGGAATGGAATAAAAAAATGAAAATGAGGGCGATAATAGTATTGAAAGATGAAAGAAGGAGGAAGAGAAATAAGAATAGTTTTCTCCTAAATGAGTGAATGGATCATTTCTTGGTTCATATGCAGAGTTTTAAAAAATGTTCTGAAACAGACTTATAGGCCTGTGATGGCAAACCTATGGCACGCATGCCAGAGTTGGCATGCATGCCAGAGGTGGCACCTGTGCCAGAGGTGGCATGCAGAGCCCTCTCTGTGGGCACATGCACTATCACCAGCAGCTTTTCTGAGTTCCGTAGTGCGCATGTGCACCGGTCAATTGCTCTCTTCCGGGTTCCGGTGCTTCAGTGCACTCCAGTTTTGGCACTCGATGCCGAAAAGGTTAACCTTCACTGGTCTAGGCCCTCCATAGAAATCAGCAAGGATTATTATATATGTGTCCATCTATTTCATAGGTAGGTCTATCATTCTACATGGTGCAGAAAACCAAACGTTTAGTACTAACTTTTGCCTTTCCTTGGAGCCCAAGTTTGTGAAAGGGCTAGGAGATTATTTTACATCATTACACATGACTATGTTGTTTAAAATCAGACCATTTAGAGGCTTAGTTAAGGAACCTATACTTCTTTGTTGAGTTGTGCATTATATTGTATAGGAAAGCAATCCGAGCAGCCTTTAAAAGTAAAGAGAGAGCGGCTATTCTGGCAACACATTATATGGCAGAAGCAGAGGCAATTTGCGATCGTGTGGCTGTCTTGGTATCTGGAAAGTTAAGGTATTTCCTTAGCATCTTATTTTTTTTCTTAAAAAAATGAAACTTAAAACATGATTGTGAATTCATTATCTATCTATTTCATCTTTTCCCCATCCAACAAATAGGTACATTGGAACAGTTCAACATCTCAAGACTAAATTTGGCAGGGGATATTTTTTAGAAATGAAATTAAAAGAACCACCAGAATCACAGCAGAAGGAATACCTTCAAAGGAAGATTTTGAGCATTTTTCCAAATGCAAATTGTCTGAAAAGGTAAACGTTAATGGATTGATTCTAGATTTGATCATGTGTAGCCTTATAATTAAGCCTATTGAAATCTGAATTATTTAAAGGCAGAATAGTGCTTTCAATCACATAAGGAACTTACCTAACATCTTTCATAAATCAAACTTTTTGATTTATGAAAGAGTTTTCCTATGTTTTCCTATAAACAATGATTATTACTTATCATTGAGACTATTTAAATCAGCATGACCACTATAGGGGGTAAAGTAAGGCTTCTTTAATCATATATTGGTAACTTTGAGAAACCTATGCTATGATTTATTTGTCAAATATAGATATCTCCTACCTCATTCTCAGAGTGACTCTGGGTGCGTAAAAGCCATATACAAATGCAGTAATCAGTAAAAGGAGCCAGATATTTTATGCATCTTAAAATATGTCTTTGTGTTGGCCTTCTCTAGCTATTGTCACTTGTAATATTTGTGAATCAGTGCTTTAATTCTATTTTATTCTCCTTTTCTCTTACATTTGTTGTATATTGTTTCTTGTATATTTTAATATCTACTGTAGTCTGCTATATACTTCTACGAATGTGTGTGTGTATATATATGTATATATGTATGTATGTATGTATGTATGTATACATACATACATACATACATACATACATACATTCGTAGATTTTCACGGGTGTAGGATGCTGGTCTTGTTGAATTTGGGTCTTTTCCCATGTAAGATTGAGATTGTCTTGGCAACGTTTCGGCGAGGTCTCACTCGCCATCCTCAGGCTGGTGTTTTTGGCTTAAAGCGTGGCCGGAGCTGCCGTCTTTCTATAAATCTTGGTGTGTGTGTGTGGAGTACTGGCTTTGTTTCAGTAAGTGGATTGATTGGATGTGTGGCTGTATCATGATTGGTAGATTGGTGCTGGCTGTGGGTCCGTTGTTGTTTTGTGTTGTAACGGCCTGGGTGGTAGGTGGGACACGTTTGTTTACCAAGGCTGGTTTCCAGATGTCTGGTAGGCGGGACGTGTCGTCACGTTTATTCATGTTGGGGTGTTTCTCTATTTCGATAGCTTCCATAATTATTCTCTTGTTGAAGTGTTCAGTTTTGGAGATTAACCTGGTTCCTTCAAAATTAATTTCATGTCCTGTAGCTTTAAGGTGCTGGAAAAGGGAGGAAGTTTTTTCTTTTTTTCTTACTCCCTTTTCCAGCACCTTACTCTCTCATCCTACACATGCCCACTTCCGGCATGTGTGCCATAGGTTCGCAATCACTGCACTAGATCCTATACTCAACTGGTGCAACAATATCATACAAACTGATTGCCAAAAATTTGCCACAATGGTTTACTGGAACATCTGCAAGAATTATCATGTACCAGTAATGAACAATTGGAGGGAACATAAAGCTGAGAAAGTACTCAAGAACAAATAGGTTACAATATTGTGGAATTTCTGAATACAAATTGATAAAGATTTAATTGTGATTATAAAGAAGAAGACATGTATAACTAATGTGGCAATAGCAGGAGATAGTAGAGTAAAAAACTTGGTGAACATCACAAAGTATCAAGATAGGAAAATAGAAATAGAAAGATTATGACCTAAACAGGTCATGGTGATCCCAGTAGTTATTGGCACACTGGGAGCTATATCAGAAAAATCTTGGAAAAAATCAGAAAATATGTCCATTGACAAAATTTCCAACTGTTAGTTACAAAAGGCCACAATGTTTGGATCTGCACATATACTTCAATACATTATAAAATCTTAGATTGTTGAGAAGAATTAAATGCATATGAAGGCCAATTCAGCTAAAGCACAGGCAGATGTGATTTCATATTGTACATCATAATAGTTACTGTATATGGCTAAAGCCATGTACTTCTTCTTGAGGCTTATCCAATTTTTTTTTTACACTTTTTTACAGTTTTGCTTCAATTTTGGCATATAAAATTCCAAAAGAAGATGTCCAGTCACTAGCATTGGTTTTTTCTAAACTGGAAGAAGGTAAGGATTAAATTTTGTAAGTACACCAAATATAATAGAACCTTCAACCTCACTTACCCACCTTAATTTTGTTAACTAAAATTCATCTTGTTGTCTGTCATCACTAAAATCATCCTATTACACTAAGTTTCTATATGCATTTATCTTTTTATCCAACCTTTTGTTTTCTGGTAAGCTTTTTTTCATATTGCTTTCTAATTAGTAGAGCTTATAGTTTTTTGGACTTCCTTTATGGAACACATTTATAGCATTAAAGCATCATGGCATTAAGTTGTCAAACGTTGTCACAAAGTTATCTACTGCCATGTTAGTAACTGATGATATGCAACCTTTGGAAGTGTGCACAGGAGCAAGAAAATGAGAAAAGCAGTATTGTACTACCGCAAGGCCCATCCCTTTTAACATTTGTTGTCATGCTGTATGCATAAAATACCATGACAATTCCTTCAAAAGGAATCCAATGGACACTTCTGACAACCTTAATAGAAGTCAGAATCAGTCATTAAATTGCATATAAAGTCCTTCCCCAATCACATTTTGTATAACTGGTATAATATATATATATATATATATAGTCTCTCAGTGAATAATAAACAATTATTTCTGACAATCTTAACAGCAAAACATGCCTTTAATGTTGAAGAATACAGCTTCTCTCAAGCAACACTTGACCAGGTAATTAGATAAAGATTTATGGTACAAAAATCATAATATGCCCTCTAAATGTATATTTTCCACAAATTTCAAAGCAGTCACTTTGTTATATGAAATTGTCATTTCCATCCATAATTTCATAAATGTCCATTTGTTTTCTTGTTCTGCAACAAAGGGCATAGGGATGTCATTTAGAGGCAACTTTTCATTCACAATGTTGTAAGAGCAGGAAGATTTTTCTATACGCAGAGTCTCAACACATAACAATGGAGAACCTTTTCCTTCTGAGGTTTATCTCCAAATGATTAAGGGATACAAAGGCACTGTGATTTTTGAATCTTTTAATAAACTCAGGTCACAAATCTGCCCACCTGTTGAGTGGCATTCTAGTGAGGAAAAGTTGTCATTAAAGCACTCATGTACTGTTCATTTCTTTTAGGTATTTGTGGAACTTATCAAAGAACAAGAGGAAGAAGACAGCAATTTTGCTACATTAAATGGAACAATTAGTTGGGAAAGATCCCAGGAAGATCGAGTAATTTTCTGATTTGTTGCACACTGAAGAATTTGGCTGTTTCATTTTTAAGGCACTTTTTTGCCTTGAAAATTGATGCTTTTTAAAAAATATGCACTGAGTACTATAACATACTCTTATACAGCTGAAAGAATTCACCTTCTTTGCCTTACTATGCTATAGATAGGATGAAATGGCTTTTTTTTTTAGTAATCTTATTAGGGTGCAACCTGCAATCAAGGGGCAATAGAATTGGCTATATCTTTTTCTAAGTCTGCAGCAAGCATGGCATTTTGCATATCAGATAATGCAGCCAATGAATCAGTTTTTGCATTAATCTACTATTTATTTTTATGAAAAAGATCCCAGTCATGTGTTCCTTTGTATTTTCTTTTACAATGGGAGTAGAAAGAAATCAATGTACAATGAAATTTATGAAAATAATATTCCCCTCTGCAGGGTTGGGAAATCTCAAAAATTATAGTTGGGGGTACTCAAGGATGCAGGAGGAAGGTAAGATTAGCAAAAATTAACAATCTCCACCTTCTTCAGGTAGTTCTCAGTTAAGAGATGGGCCTCCACTGTATTTTGCTCAATTCCATGAGCTGAGTTTATAGGGCAGTGGATTTACCCCACTATTTATGTATATTTATCAAACTTTTTATATGCAGTGCATTTTATGAAATTTTATTTTAAGAATCGCTTTGTATTCCAAAGTACCTTTTTTTCCTTGTTGTTAATGTTGCCGATCAATGTACAATAATCATTATATAATCAATAGTATCATTTTTCAGAAGATACTGCTAAAGGCATTTGCCGGTTCCCGGAACCTTTTGTCAATTTTCATTTGAACATACTGTATATAATCCTAAAAAATGCAGTTGCCTAAGTACTTAGCTTTTAAATTGTTTTTATTTAGGTGACCTGCAGCTCAGGTATATCTTATAATAAACTTAAAAAATGCTGCCTCCCATTAACTATTATTTATTCTGTGATGAAGATGTCATACCAAATAAAGATCATTTTTGAAATGGATATGTGAAGGAACAAGCAAGTTGGACTGCTTTGCAAGTTGTGGTAACCCAGGGGAACTTTTATTCCTGGTAGTGACATGAGCACTTTCTTATACAATCCACCTCGGCTTGGTTGGAGAATCAAAATAACTGAAACTAAGAGTGGGAAGAATCTTTAGGCGACATACTTTGAAATGTAATGCCATCTTTTCTCTGTCTTTGAACCTGCGTTGTCTGTATGAAAGAGAGAAGGAGTGCATCTTTTAGTGCAGGGTTGCACTCCATAGTGAGTTCCCTTTGGGTGGGGATCATTTAACACTTTTAAACTCAAAGGGCCACACTTGTTACCAGGTAGAAAATCAAGATGCATCCTTTGCATCAGTGGTGGGTTCCGGATCCCGTCGCAACCAGTATGCTGCAACAGGGCTGGGTGCCCATCACGTGCACACACGCTGCGCGTGCATGTGCAGCCACTGCCCTGCGACGCTCCAGCTGCTCGGCGGAGTGTTGCGCAGGCACCATATGCTGCGTGCGCATGTGCAAATGGCCTGCTTGGGTCAAATACAGGTAAGGAACGTGGGCAGGCGGATGGGCCTTCTGAAGCTCTATACTGGATATGTCCATACTGGGCTGTACCGGCCGGAACCCACCACTGCTTTGCGTCTATCAAACATATAACCTATAACATAAAGACTAACTGATCTCCTGATGATTTGTGTCAAGATTGCTGCTTTTCCACAGAGAGTAGCCAAAATGGCTACTTTCCGATCAGCCACCTGATACTGTGGATTTTTTTCTTCTTTTTGTTTGTATGCAAACTGCTAAAAGTGCAGGGTATCTACTCATGTCTAAATGAGAACAACTTTCAGCTATCTCTTTTCTAACTTATGGTAATTACTTTTCCTCCTCCTAAGCCAGCGATGGCGAACCTTTTTGGGCTCCCGTGCCAAAAGCGGGGGGAGCGCAAGGGGGGCGTACGCGGGTGTGCCATATCCATAATGCTATGTGCGCAACCCCCCCCCTGTGCATCTGCGTGCGCCCCCCCTTTTGGCCCGCAATTGACCTGTTTTTCGCCCTTCCCAGGCTCGAGAGCCTTTCAAGGAGCTTGGGGAAGGCGAAAACAGCCCCCCTGCCCTCTTTGCTGTCTCCCGGACTGCACTGGGGGAGATTGAACAGCCTGCTCTTGGAAATGGAGGCTGTGGCCGATGGGCTTGGCCCTGGGCTCTTGCTCTGCCTGCCCAGGAGACAGAGCCCAGGGAGGAATATAATGGCTGTTTTGGAGAGAATGGACCCAGCACCTTCCACTTACACCCACAGCAGCCGTGCTTGCCACGCCGCGCCACCTTCGGAGGTAACAGGAAACTGCTCCTCTTGGTGGGGGTGGCTGAGCTGTCCCGCGCCGAGTCCCAAGCCTCGCGATCACCCCGCCCGGAGCACAGACTTTGTCTCTATTGCGGCCTGCGAAGGCCCGCGATTTGGCTAGCCGACGCCCTGGGAGACCATGTTCCCGACCTGGGTTTTGGGGCAACCCCTGGGCATTATCCTCCGCCCTCTACAATGCTGTTGCCGCTGCTGCTTCTGCCGGGCGTGTTGCCTATGTTCATGCCGCCGCTGCCTCAGGTCCCAGTAGTCATTCTACCTGTTCCATCAGATGCACCAGAAGCATTTGCAATCAGTGTCTGCCCCGCCCACCTCCCCCATGGCAGCTTCTCCTCCTGGCTGCTCCAGCATCCCAATCAGAAGCAGCACTGTGACAGCCGCCAGGGGCGAGGGGGCGGCGGTGGCAAGGACGGACAAGGGCTTCCCTCCCTCTCCACCCATGCGGGCTACTTGCACAGTTCCAGTCCGCTCTGATGAGGATCCGCAGTCTGGAGCGCTGCTGCCTAGCTCCTCCAGCGTTCCAGCTGGAAGCAACAGCGCAACACTCACCGTTACTAGGGGTGGCAGTGGCAAGAACGGGCGACCGCCGCCCCTTCATCCCTTCCCCAACAGCGGCTGTTGCGCTTCCACTTCCAGCCGGGATGCTGACGGAGCTGCTGGCGGGGAGGCGAGCTACCTGCATAAAGACACCCCTGAGGGCCTGGCAGAATATATCCCGGCTGGAAGGGGCAGCACTCCGGACCGCGATCCACATCGGAGCCGCGGGCTGGAGCTGTGTAAGAAGCCTGCTTGAGCGGGGGGGAGGGAGGGAAGCCTGGGACTGCCCGTCCTCACCACTGCCACCCCTTTGCCCCTGGTACCGGGATGCCAGCAAGGGCCTGGCAGATTATATCTCGGCTGGAAGAAGCGCAACAGCTGCCGCTACCAGGGGTGATGAGGTGGCGATGGTGAGGACGGGCAGTCCCAGGCTTCCCTCCCTCTCCCCCACCCAAGCAGGCTTCCTGCACAGCTCCAGCCCGCGGCTCTGTTGAGGATCCACGGTCCAGAGCGCTGCCACTTCCAGCCGCGACATATTCTGCCAGGCCCTCAGCGGCGTCTAGTTCGCCTCCCTGCCAGCAGCTACTCGGCCAGCATCCCGGCTGGAAGCGGAAGTGCAACAGCCACTGTTGGGGAAGGGACGAAGGGGCAGTGGTCGCCCATTCTCACCACCACCACCCTTTCACCCCTGGTAATGGCGACTGTTGCCCTGCTGCTTCCAGCTGGAACGCTGGAAGAGCTGCTGGCAGGGAGGTGAGCTACCCTCATAAAGATGCCACCGAGGGCCTGGCTCGCTGACGGAGCAACTGCGGTGACTGCCCAGTTGCTCCTGCCCTTCCCCCTATGGCTGCAGCTGCTGCTCTTCTGGGGCGCTCGAGCCAGCCAGGCACTCCAGACCGTGGATCGTCATCAGAGCCTTGGGTTGGAGCTGTGCAAGTAGCCCGCTCAGGTGGGGAGGGAGGAAAGCCCATCCTTGCCGCTGCTGCCCCCTCCCCCCAGTGGCTGTCATAGTGCTGCTTCTGGCTAGGGTAGGAGTAGCTGCAGGGGCCGGCCGGCCGCTCCTGCCCTTCCCCTTGTGGCTGCTGCTGCTTTCCTGGGGCGACCGCGCCGGCCAGGCACTTCAGACTGCAGATGAGCCATGGGCTGGAGGGCTGGGGCCATGCAAGAAGCCCGCTCAGGGAGGGAGAGAGGGAAGCCCCGATCACAGCTCTACTCCGCTAAGAAACGATGGCCGGGAACCCCTCTCCATGTCTTTTGGCATGCGAGGTCGTTGCTCTTCCTGTTGCTGTTTTTTGCATGTGCATGCGTGCCAAGAACCAGATCACCAAATGGCCAATGAGCATGTGCACCCTGGAAACAAAGATCATTTTCCTGGCGTGCACATGCACACCGGGTGGCTCCACATCTGCTTTCTGGCACGGCAATGCGCGTCAAGACCAGCTGGCTGCTGCAACCGAACCTGGAAGAGGAACTGGTGATGGCTCCACGTGCCAGGAAAAATGGCTCTGCGTGCCACTTGTGGCATGCGTGCCATAGGTTCGCCATCACGGTCCTAAGCATTCAGAACAATTGGGACTGAAGATGTTCCATAAAAAAGGTCAACTCCTGAAAGCAGCAACAGGAAAAAGAGTTATAGGAGTTAAGATTAAAGAAATCTTAACTTGGAGTTATTATTATTTAGCATATGGTTATTACAATTAGTCAGGAGACTACAGTGTTAGCACAAAGTAATTTCGCTACCAAAGAGTCCTGGTCTCTTTAGTTTGTGGTCATTCGCTTTCTAGGGTGCACCCAATGGGACAAACTAGCTTTGCACCAGAAAGATGAGTAGCGTCTGTGGCGTCATCTGTGTTTTTTTTTCATCACTGATATCACCTTGCTGTTGGGTGTCGAATCTGGGCAGGTCCAGCACTGAACTTCTGCCCAAAATGCCACCTGTGGTACTAATTTATCTACTCATATGTAAGATGCTTTCAAACTTCTAGGTGGGTAGAAGCTGAGGCAAGTGATGGGAGCTCACTCCAGAAGTTCTAGGATTCGAACTGCCAGAGCAAAAACCATCTCCGGCACCTTTAAGCTACTGACCCACCATGCCTCTTAACTTGGGGGTGGGGAGACAGTTCATAGTTTTACTGTCACAAAGTCTTCTGCGGGTCAAATTCCCTGGTTATTTCTCACCCACCACCGAACATTAATAGTTACACACTTGATTGGATGTAATACTACAAGGGAATTGAAATGACAGTTAATAGCATCCCCAGACCTCTAGGTGGAGCTACTGCTTTATTCTTTCAATATTTTATACATATCTGCCTTTGGCAGCTACAGTTTTTCTTTGGCCCAATTCTGGGTTTTAGTGATAGCCAAGAAAAAGACACATCCTGCAAAGAGTCAGAATACTTGAATAAATTCCAGTTCACTTACGAACTATGTCCATTTATAAATATAATGCATAAATAAGTTTTTGATCTGTTGGCAGGATTATTACCATCAAGGTTCCTGCTAGCCAGATGAACAATTAAAGGTACACGCACAAGCCCACAAGCTTTTAAAATGTTGCTGCTAATTCTTTTTGGACAGACAAGACAAAATAAAAAAGAGGAATAATTTATTAATGTCTTAGTGACATAGAAATCAGCTTTGTTTCTTTGTTGAAGTAAACATCTGGTGAGTTCACACAACATTCTGAAAGAAGCAAAAATTTATCCCCCCACATACAAATGTCATGATGAAAGCTTCAGCTAGAAGCACCCAGATATCATTGCTGCAGTAAGGTCCAAAGTCACATGGAAATGTGTCGCTTCAATCAGGAGTGCCACAAAATATTAAGAGATGCTTCATAATAAAATTGTTGCCTTGGCTTCTGCTTCTCTGTGCTTTTTCTGACCAATACAGCCAGGGAAGTCAAACACTTTCCTAATCACATTGTCATTATTTCATTCAAATCTTCCACTGGGATAAATTTATTCACTGGTGCTATGTAACCATTGACCATGGGCAGAGTGGAAGTAATGACTTTTGCACTATTAGGCAATTGTACCTTTGTAAAAATAGACATTTTTCTAATACAAAACCATTTTTAGATTATAATTTAATGCATGGATAGGGGAATGTTATAAAAACAATACCTTAATATTTCTAACTAGTGATTTCAAAAGGAACAAATATTCTGAATAACTGGAAAACATATTTTGCCATATAGCATATGAAGCAGGGGTGGATTCCAGCAGTCACTACTGCTGGTTCGCTCATGGCTGCGTCATGCACGTGTGCGCACTTTGCATGCGCACACTTGATACGCAGTGTGCGCGCATGCACAATGCAATAAAAATTGTTCTGCGCAAAAGCAAAAAACAAGATGGCAGAGCCTATAGTGCTGCCCAGAGAACCGGTTCGTGGGCGTGGCTTGCTTGGGTCACTGCTGGTTCCAGCGACCCAGGCCGCCAAACCACTACCAGTTCGGCCAAACCGGTCCGAACCGGTAGGAACCCACCACTGGTATGAAGATTACCAGAGATCAGTTTAACTGACATTGATTAGCTGTCCATAAATCTACAATACTATCTATACTATGATTATACAACAACTAACAAAGAAGAAACCCTTTTCTCTAACCTCATCACTATAGTCATTGTTTAAAGCAGTGCTTACCAAACTTGAGAAAATTACACACTTACTTAAATGTATTTGAAAATCTCCCAGAGTATTCCTATTAAGATGATAACTGATGAAATGGCAAGATCATTCAAGACATTCTTTTTATAACACAGATAGTTCTTAAGTTACACCAATTTTTTCAGCAACCATTTGAAGTTGCAGGCGGTGCTGAAGGAAAGGATTTCTGACAGGTCCTTGAAGTTCAGGAAGACTTTCTGATAAGCGGTTTTGGGTAATAAAGGAAAAAAAGTTTGGAAAGCACTGGTTTAAAGTATGGTTAAGCACAGGAATTGCTCTTTTATGATTTGGGCTTCTGTGGCATCAAGCCACACAGAGAATATTGTTCAAGGGGATGGAAGACTAGATTCAATTAAAGATAAATAAGTTAATGTCCCACAGTTACTGAAGCAATCAAATCTGACATGACAACAATCTGATACTTCCAAATTTTAAAAAAAGCATTTGCAGGAAGAAAAATAAATGTTTGGGGATGATCTTGGCATTTCCTAGACTTAAATATTATGGAATATCTGTCAAATATTCAGGGCATTCTATTTCTAGAAACGTTCTGCACAGAAAAAGAGAGAAAAATTCCAAAGGCAAGATGAGAAATGATCTTAACTTTGTACAGGAAGTATTTAGAAGCTGTTACTCTTGACATAGACAGTTTCACAAAGCACTGACTGAAATGGCATATCCTATTCACCAATTTTTTTTTAACCTGTAAATCTCTAAGTGAAGTTGGCACAACCCTTACATCAGTGGGGGTACGTTGCAACGGGGCCGGGCGTCCACCATGTGCATGTGCGCAGCAAGCACGCATAGCGTGCATGCTTACTTACCGCCCATGATACTCCGTGATGCTCCAGCTACTCAGTGGAGCATCACACAGGCGCCATACACTCCCTGCACATGTGCGAAAGCCCCGATTGTGCAGGGAGTGTATGTCTAACCATAATGGTTGCTGGAGGCAGAAAACAAACGGTCAGAAGGAGCCACTGAAAATGAACAAAGAGAGAGTCCAAGGTAAAATACCATAAGCACTCAGAGAAAAGGTTGGCTATAAAGGCAATAAATAAATAATTGCTACATTAGGCAATGAAGTAAAGTTTGAAGGACTCTAACAAAACAGATTATGTGAAATCATAGCTGCCATTACAATCTTTGTGAAGATCTTAGAATACAGCAGAGGTTAATCAAGAATAATTGAAGAAATAGCATACTAGGCCTCTAGGTGGCGATCTGGCTTTCCTTTCAATGTTCCAGCCCAAAATGTACCTGCACATTCTGTCCTGTTTCTCATATTCCTGGGATTACCATGGCTTCTCTTCTATGACAGCTATGTAATAGTATTGTAGCCAAGGGAAGGATGTGGGAGTCAAGCCTGATGGGAAGGGGAGTGGTTGCATAACCTCCCACTGTTCTGGAACCGAGAAAAAGACCCAAGGGACCTTTGCTTGTGATGTAGCAGCTCCACCTCTCTAAGATGCTATCGGTTGGGAAGCACCTAGGAAAACCTACATGTGGAACCTACTGTTATAACACGAATAACTTTCTACTTGAAATCCACTTCAGTGTCACCTACAGATTCTATTGGGGCGGAAGAGGCAAAGCAAGCAAGTAAGCAAGCAAAAGTGCTTCATATACCTTTCATAATCACATCCCTGAAAAAATACATTAGAGATCTGGTTCAGCTAATTACAACCCAACTGAGTAAACAACTGAAATGCTGCTGTTAGACTGCAAAATTGGAGCTCAGCCCTGGCCATGGATTTCTGGACTGCTCTAGGCATTTTGAATTTCAAAATGATATGATGCCAAGTTTCTTACTGTTCCTTTTAATTCCTACAATTCAAGTATTTAAGCAGCATTATGAAGCATTACAAGATTATCAGCTTTAGTATGACTGATGAGAAAAATTACAGTTTAAGCTTTTGACTGGACTAATTGAATAGCAAGGAAAACACTCCAAGCAGACAATGACAGTGTTATCAAGATCTACTCAGAGGAAGGCCCATTGTTTTCCAGAAGACTTACTGTCAAGGAAGGATGCATGGATAGGATTATAAACCTAATCCATGCAAGTAGTGAGGCTCTGAGAGCAAATTATAGGGTGTACAATGTCCAGGCTTCAAATATAATTATGTTCATGTCTGAGAGAATTATGGGATAGTACTGTAAATCCCATATCACTTGAAATGTGAGTGATCTCAACCAATGGGCTTCAGTTCAAGCACAAAGAGGGAGTGGCACCAAGATGGTGGCACCTATGCCGATGACTAAAGAACTGGTTTGGGGGCATGGCAGGCCTAGGTTGCTGCTGGTTCCAGCGACCCAGGCTGCCAAGTTATTACCAGTTTGGCCAAACCAGTCCGAGCTGGTAGGAACCCACCTCTGAGTGGAACCCACAGGTGGACTTCCATTGATATGATCATCTCTAGTCCGAGCATCCAGCAAATGAGGCAAGAAGACAATGATATCATCTATTTGCAAAATGAGAAGAGATTATTTAAAAACTTACTTGAGGCAAGTAAGTTAGGTTGGAATTTCAGCAAGACTTACAAGCAACTATTTCTATTTTTCTGTATCTTATTTCATCAATACAGCTTCCCAAAAGCCACAGGCTCTTCCAACTTCCCTGTTTTCCAGCATTTCCTTCTGAATCACCAAATTCAATATATTTCTGTGTTCTGCCTGTTTCATACAGCTGGATTGTTGAAAACAACATGTCACAATTTGGCACTCAAACAATTTTTATTTCCTGAGGTGCAACAGAGCAGCAACAACATTCTAACAACTTTGGAAATGAATTCTTGATTGTCTTCTCTTAGAAGCTGAAAAATAAATAAAATAATCTGATTTTTAAAAACATAAACATTTTTAACCACAGAAGTAATTTTGCACAATTGTCCATACTCATATATAAACATGTACTTCATGACCAGTAATGCCCCAAAACTGTAAGAAGTATATTAATAAACAATTATATTGAAAAGTTCTAAAATAGTTGTTTTACAACATTTTGCTTGTTATTTTGCCACTGTGTAAACTACTTAAAACCATTCATACTGGACATTCCAATATTAATCAGTAACACCGAAATATTTGTGTCATTTTTATGATGTTTCATGTGGCAAATTTCCTAAGAAAACTGCACAATTCTGGACATCATTCTACTGTCGGAATATTTTGTAATATTTTATTTTTCATATAGGTTTTCCTTGCCATGTCAAGTTTCTTTTCATTCTATCAGGTCTTGATATCATTTCTGCCTTCTTCCAATACTCATTTGTTCAGTCATGCAAACATACTTCCTCTCACTCCCGCACTTTTCTTCTATGTAGCAAGCAGCTTGAAAATTCACGGTTGGATGTAAAATTCATCTACTCCAACACACTTACTGTATACTGCTTTCTCCTATTCCATCCAGGGCTTCTGATTACAGTCCATGGTCAGGCCTCCATTCAATTATTCTGCTAATTTTCTGACCTGGGAAGAGCAATCTCTAAATAATATTTTACTAACATTTATGTCCTCCTTTTACTATGATGTTGAAACTGAATGCAAATATTCTCTTCACTTTGAACTAAAAAACAAACAGTAATAAGCACTTCAATTGCCATATCACAGTTACAACAAGCTCTCTCAAATCTTCCCTGGCCATATAAACTAAATATTTGAAATATAATAGTTAAATAGATAGGATAACATAAAATAGAACACAATAAGAGCTAATGTAAAGTATCAATCAGGTTAACAATTTTGTGACAGTATTTTTGACTAAATCTAAATTTTCTAAGACAATTGTTCTAATTCTAGAGCAACAAAAGTGCAGTTTGAAACAAATGGTACATAAATTGTGTTTAAAGAAACAATCCTGTGGTATTTCAATGATGTATATATTTATTACTTAAACAAGTTATTTTCTATATAATGTTCAATAATGATACATCACTAAGAGTTTAATATTATTATAAACTTTAACTTTATTTTGCCATCCAGTAAAACCTTCCATGATTATCTGTATTTTAGTCTTTCTGATCTAGTAGGAAAAGTGTATTTGTTTGCACTTCCACCACTGCACATTTTTCTCACAAAAAGTGTCACCCATCTTGTACTGGGAGCATATTAAAAGTATGTGTGCAATGTATTTGATTTCCTCCATCCAACATGGAGGACTAGAAGCAACTTTCATGAGCAATATGGCTGAATTTGCCCTATACAGATAGGAGACTAAAATGAGCACATTTCTGTAGGCTTTGAGGTCAGAATATGTGAACTGGATATGTAGAAAGGGGAGTCATAGGTTTCTTTGTGCCAATTTGTAATGAAAACAATAGCAAATAAATTAATTTTTCAAACCTCTATATTGCTTACTCTTTATTTAGGGTCTTTAGGGGACTGGGGGCTAAAATATATGATGTACAGTTGCAGGAACTGGGCTAGTTTAGTGAAGAGAAGGACCAGGGGAGACATAATAGCAGTCTTCCAATATTTGAGGGGCTGCCAGAGAGCAGAAGGTCAAGCTATTTTCCAAAGCATCTGAAGGCCAGACAAGGAATAATGAATGGAAACTGATCAAGGAGAGATTCATCCTAGAAATAAGAAGAATTTTTTCTGACAGTGAGAACAATCAACCAATGGCATAGCTTGCCATCAGAAGTTGTGGGAGCTTCATCACTGGCCATTAGTCAGAAATAGTGTACAGTCTCCTCCTTGGGCAGGTTGGATTACAAGATTCCCTTCAACTCTGTTGATCTGTCTTTTTAACTATCTCTAACCCCATAAAAATTACAAATTACAACCACAATTACTAAGATGTGTATTATAATTTTTCTCCAATAGAATTAGGATTATCACAAAGATAATTGAAGAAAATATTGCATTTATCCAACAATTATGACGCGAGACTTTAATTACAGGCATACCAGATACTAAATCTGTTAAAATTTAGTTAAAATTTGGTCCATCAGTGGACCAAAATCAGTAACTATGTATGGGTACTTTGAGGCCATAAACTGAGCTATAAATCTCAAAAGCATGTAAAACAATTGGAATAAGACTCCCTCTCTAAACATTACTAAAAGTTTGAGCATAGTTATTTAGAATAGAATAGAATAGAATTCTTTATTGGCCAAGTGTGATTGGACACACAAGGAATTTGTCTATGGTGCATATGCTCTAAGTGTACATAAAAGAAAATATACATTTGTTACAAATCATAAGGTACAACACTTAATGATTGTCATAGGGTACAAATAAGCAATCAAATTATACTAGGAAACAATCAATATAAATAGTAAGGATACAAGCAACAAAGATACAGTCATAAGTGGGAGGAGATGGGTGATAGGAATGATGAGAAGATTAATAGTAATAGTAATGCAGACTTAGTAAATAATTTGACAGTGTTGAGGGAATTATTCGTTTAGCAGAGTGAAGGTATTTGGGGAAAACTGTTCTTGTGTCTAGTTGTTTTGGTGTGTAGCGCTCTATAGTGTTGTTTTGAGAGTAGGAGTTGAAACAATTTTCAATCCTGTCCAGGATGTGAGTTTCTTTACTTTTAGTTTCTTGAGTTACTGTGTTTTTATAAATGTACTCATTTTTTTACAGGAATATTGTCTCTATTTAGTTACCAATTTTGTGTGTGCTTAGTAGTTTGAAAACAGTAACTTTGTCTTTTGGTAATTTATCAGCAGACTTCTCCTTACAAAGAGCTAAAGCCCATAATATTCTCTATCCAATTGGGGCTAATAAATATATCTGTATATGACAAAACTGTTTTTTACCTACCCATCAAATGAAGTCAGTAATTTTTTTGATAATTCTAATATAAAATATAAAAAATAGACAAACTCTATGTTAATACGCAGTCTTCCTTATCCCCTTCCTCCCATAGGATGGGGAAGAAAATTGTCCCTGTTATTACTTCTAATCTGAAGAGGAGCATCCACTTCCAGCTGTTTAGTCAACTGGAATCACCAACAATCTATTGTGATCTTTTCAGATTTCTACCAAGTCATATCACAGAGAATGGCATCAAAGGTTTTAAATCTATAAAGTCTGCAAAAATAGTCCCTTAGATGGAACAGTATACTTTTATGTCAAATTAATGGTTTAACAATGGCATATGGGGATTTCTCTTATTTAAAAAGCTTGTTCATCTCTTGTTCTTGTCATTTCACAAGAAGCAGATTGGCAAACAATTTGTGATGATATTTAATGGCTCCTAGTGCAATAATTAATTGAGTCAGCTGTATTACTATTTAGTAAAATGGAAGATGAGGATAGCAACAATACATACAGTATATCACAAAAGTCAGTACACCTCTTCATATTTTGTAAATATTTACATAAATATATCTTTTCATGTGACAATACTGAAAAAATGACACTTGGCTACAAAGCAGTGAGTATACAGCTTGTATAAGATGAGGAATGCAACAATACATAGGTATTTAGAGTATAGGTCTGAGATGGGTTTCTACTGGTTTGGCCTGGATCAGATGAACTGGTAGTCGTGGCGGCGGCGGGAGGCTTTGCCCACCCACCTGGATGATTCTGCGCATGCACAAAAGTGCCACGTGCACACAAGCGCGCACGAGTGAACCGGTAGTAAAAAAAATGGAAACCCACCACTGGTATAGGTGTTTCTTTATCCACCCAATAAATACTGGGCATACATTGAATTGTTATCTGTATTAGAAATATTAAAACATTCTGATAAAAATATACCATCTATACATGTTTGTATGCTAGACTATAAAGAATATATTTTAAATATATATATTTCCATTTCCAGTTTTTCTCATGAAAAACAAAATAGTGCAGAAACATTCATTTTGCTGTTAGTTGTGAAATATTCAGAAATGTTATATCTCTAGACATGATAAATATGAGGGTTAATCTAACAGACAACTAGGCATACATTAAACATAGAGAAGACTACAGAATATCTTTTGTTCATGGGACATCCAGATGCAACATTTCTTAGAGTGCTCAACCTATTTGTCCTTTCATTTTTGCTGGAGGAAGAAACTGCTGTTTGTCTTGGTTATTGATCAGTCTTTCAACTATCTTGTTGGTGTTACAGTTCTCTCCACTCAGAAGTTGGAGCCAATTCGAAATAATCTCGCTCATGTTCTTTGCACAGTTCCAGGAATACCTAAACAATACAAGAAATCAATAGCTACAAAGGAATTGCACATACAGTATATTAGGTTTATAAACTACTAGCATTTATTCTGGCTTCTATCTAGGCACATCTGAGAATATAAAATAATTGCATAATGGATTACAGCAGTTTATGTCTGTGTTTTGTTTGAGGTGGAAACACAAAGGTAAATTTATCTATGGAAGGCTAAAGCATTAAAATGTTTTTTTTTTATTTAAAATAAGTCTTTCAATTGTTCCAGTCACTTGAGATTGAAGAGTTTCACCTCCTGCCTCAAATAGCCAAAATACCTTATAAACCAGCTATTTTTTAAAAAAATTCTGGGATGTAAGAGAGTACTTTCTCATATAAACATCACTGTGTTATTTGAATATCTAAGCCATTACCTGTTCCAAAGTGTTCAAAGAAAAGCTGTACTCTTCAAGACTGAAGCGCTGTTTAGCTGTGTAAATAAAATATTAAGTCAGTTATAGCTGGTTGATTTACATCTGACTTGAGTAATAATTTGCTTTCCTTCCTCTTTGCACAATTGTTTTTTCTATCCAACACAAATCTCTTTACTTTCTGTGATACCATCTACATAGATTTTTAAGAGTTAACATAGTGCCTTATCCAAAGAATGCTTTTGACATGGAAGATTATTCCTTTTGATTACCCTTTTTGAGAAACTCACACTCAAAATTGGGGGTGAACCTGGCAAGAAATCATAGTACTGCATGAACCTGTTCATTGTGAGTGGCTGAAATTGAGGTGGCCAACAAATTTTCCCCTGATCTAGCTGCCAGGCAGTCTGCAGGTCCTTACAAATCACTGCAAAATTTATTCCAACTTACCATCTTCTAGCATAGCAAAGGCTCTAGAGAGAGGCAAGGCATCTTCCATTGGTATCTTATAGGCCAACAAGGTGGATATCCTAAGAGGAAGGGAGGCCAATCATTAGTTATTAAGCTAACACAAAATACTAACATAGAGCAACCAGATCTACTTGTACAGAAAAAGAAAAGTTGGCAGAGAACATAAAAGCAATACTTTTGGGGCACAGCTATGACTGCTTTATTTGGAAAGGAATCTGCATGCAAGATGCCCTATCTGTCAAGGAAAATAAATGTGACATCCCTTTGCATCTCGGATCCTGTACCTTGACCCTTTCGGAGCCAGGGTCTGAGGCAGAGGAGTAGTGGGAGCCTGGGCCAATGGAAGGGGAAGGAGCCATTCCTATAGCCCATGTGGAATGACCTGGGGATGAGGATGAGGTAGTCCCGGGTCCCTCGGGTCTTGGAAGAGTAGCCAGAGAGGAAGAGTGGGTTCAAGCTGACCGAGGAAGGGAGGAGGAGATTGAAAGGGCAAGCAGTGGAGCAGAGGAATGGTGGAGCTCTGGAGATGAGCAAATGCCTTCCCCGCTCGATCCCCAAGTGGGGAGAATGGAGAGGAGTCAGAGTCAGTGTAGGGTGAACTGATTGCTCATGAGGAGAATTTAAGAAGCCACTGTAAGGAGGAGTTTTTGCCAGGAACAAGTGTTTATTTTCAGATTACACTCCCCCAGCCTTGACTCAGTCCTTTTGCCTTGCTTTCGAGGACGTAGTTTGCCTTTCTTTGAGGACTGTTCTTGTCTTGCCCAAGCCTTGAAGACTTTGCCTTTGGAACTGCTTTTCTTTTGGACACCACCTTGTTTTATGGCCTGCTGTTTGTCTTGCCCTAGCCCTGAAGACTTTGCCTTTAGAACTACCTTTGTCTTACTGGACTTTTGCCATGTGGACTTGCCAGACAATTTTGCCGGTGGAGCCTTACAGGTCGGTGGAGGGCCATTTGTTTAACTACTCCCAAGAGAAATAGAGAACTCTCTGGAGGCTTGCCTAACCATGACCACCAACAGAGGTGGGTTCCTACCGGTTCGCACCGGTTCGGTAAAGCCAGTTCATCAAATCTACCGAACCGGTTAGAAGAGGTTCCATCAGTGGATTCGGAAGTAAGTTCTGGAACGCCTGCCCCGGGCCTGTCGCTCACTCGCACGGCCCATTCCGTCGCAGCTCGCTCATTCCCCTGCCTGTCCGCACTAAACTAGCCCAGCCCACCGATCACTGATTGGCTGGAGTCCAGCCAATCAGTGAGCGGGCTGGAGTTGACCCACCTGCTTCTAACACCCGTTTAAAAGAGTGGCGGGTCCTCACTTCATTTCGTTTTGTTTCGCTTCGCCTTCCAGCAGCTTACTGCTTCCCTTAGGTAAGTAAGCCCGAGGAGGGGCAGCAGGAGGCTAGCTTATGCCAGCTCGTGGCTTTCACGAGGGAAGGCCTTCAGACCTTTGCTCGCAAAAGCCGCAAGCTGGCGTATGCCACGTTGCCGAAAGGAGGTGAGCTGTGGCTGCGGGGGGGGAGAGGCTAGCTTACGCCAGCTCGCAGCTTTCGCGAGGGAAGGCCTTCAGGCCTTTGCTCACAAAAGCCATGAGCTGATGTACGCTACGTGGCTCAAAGGAGGTGGGCTGCGGCGGCGGTGGTGGGGGAGAGGCTAGCTTACGCCAGCTCGCGGCCTTTGCTCGCGAAAGCCGCGAGCTGGCATCCGCCGCATGGCCAAAAGGAGGTGGGCTGCAGCGGCGGCGGGGGGAGAGGTTAGCTTACACCAGTTCGTGGCTTTCGCGAGGGAAGGCCTTCGTGGCCGAAGGGGGTTTCCTGCTATCCCCCTCCCCCTGCCCGTCTCCAGTCTCGCCTGGCTAGCTGACCTGGTTGTCCCTTGTCCCTTCAGTCCAGCTTACCTGCTGCCTCGTCGCCTGCCTGCTTCCTGCACTATCCATCGCATCGGAGAGCTGCTGATTCTGCCTGCTGGTAAGTGATCCAGGTTTTTTTTCTTTTATGCTTTTAATGTTTTTTTAAAAGAATATTTTATTTATTGTGTATAGAATTTTTAAAAATCATTTTATTTAAAAGTATCGAATATAGAATTTTTAAAAATGGTTTATTTCAATTTATTGTTTGTAGAATCTTTTTTAAATTGTCTTAGACTATTTTTTAAAAATATTCTATCAATAAATTGAAATAAACCATTTAAAAATATTCTATACTCAGTACATTTAAAAGTATTGTGTATAGAATATTTTAATGGTTTTATTGTAATGTATTATGTATGGAATATTTTTAATGGTTTCATTGTAATTTATTGTGTATGGAATATTTTTAATGGTTTCATTTTAAATTATTGTGTGTGGAATCTTTTTTTAAATTGTCTTAGACTATTTTAAAAAATATGCTATCAACAATAAATTGAAATAAACCATTTAAAAATATTTTATACTCAATACATTTAAAAGTATTGTGTATAGAATATTTTAATGGTTTTATTGTAATTTATAGTGTATGGATTATTTTAATGGTTTTTAAAGACTTCTTCTTATTTATAGAATATATTTTTAAAATTATTTTTAGGGAATTTTTATTTATTTATTGTTTATAGAATATGTTTATTACAAGAAATGTTATTCCTTTTTGCAAATGGTTTATTTGTGATGCAATATGTTACTTTTAAGTGTGCAGGTTGGTGCATGGTTTATGTGTCTCAAAGTGGCTGCTTTTCTATGGGCAGGTCAGGTTGGTGCAAGGCAGCTTTGCCAGATTTTGTGTGTTTCTGTGTGATACCTGGTTGTTTAGGTAATTGTGAGGTGGTTGCTGGTTCTGTGAGCTTCCTGGCACTGTCCTTTATAATTTCCCACAATGCCTTGATGGTTTTTATTCCAGTGGCTTTATCTTTCCTGTCCTTAGGGTTAGGGAAAAAAACTGGTTTCATCTGCAGTCTTTTGGGGGGAAATTGTTATTTTTTGGTGTTTTCCTGGCACTGTCATAGTTTGTGGGTGTGTAATGTCCTGCAATTGTATATGCATTAATAATGATCAAGTACTAATAATATTTCCTTATACATTTTAGTGACCTTTCCTTACATAATTGGTGTTTTCTTTCATACTTTTAGATTTCTAATTTCTGTTTCTGTTAGTTAGCAATTGCTAAAACAAATCCCACATGAAAAAGTATTCAAAGCCTTCTTGATTTTAATTGTCAATTTATTTATTCCTGCACATTCTAATATTTATTCATTTTCATATCTCTGTTTTTCCACTGTTGTGCAAACACAATTCCAGCAGCTGCTAACATGTGTAAAATTAAATATGTATTGTATTCCCTTTCAAATAGCCAACAAAATATTTCTGGTTTTAAATCCATATCTTGCTTTACCATTGCTTCTAACCACTAACTCTTGAATAGCTACTTGGACTGACCTAAGTACTGAACCTAATTCATATATTCCTGTTTTTTTGAACTGAGAACTAAATTTCAGAAAAAGAAATCTGTATTGCTTTGTGAACTACCTATGACATTCATTCTTGATCTAACGTCTTGGATGAAAGACTATATCTTTCCTGTTTGTTGGGGGACATCCTTCCTGAAAACATTTTTGGGTGAAAGCAGAGGTCCCTTCTTTACCTGTAGTGTAATCCTCAGCTTACAACCACAATTGAGTCCAATATTGTTTTATTTCTTCTGCAGTTAGTATTATTTAACAGGATGAAGAGGCAACAGAGTATGACCGCTAGGACAGTTATCTTTCCTATGTAAGTAGCTGTTTTATTGCTTTGTGTGCTTGTTTCATCCTTAATATAGTAGTGCAAGGAATTAAAGTCTTCCTTTCTGTATCTCTTTGTGCAGGCCATTCATTGGAGCAAGGTGGTCAGTGGGTGACCTCAACACACAAAAGGACAGTAACCTTCCTTTTCTATTATTTTGTGTGCTTGTTTCATCCTAATGCAGTGCATGCGATTAAAGTCTTCCTTTCTGTGTCTCTTCTTTGTGCAGGTTATTGGAGCAAGGTGGTGAGGTGGTGGTGTGCAGAAGACCCGGCAAGGCAGTAATCTTCTCTCTGTAAGTAGCTGTCTTTATTGTTTTGTGTGCTTGTTGCATCCTAATGCAGTGCATGCAATGGAAGCGTTCATTTCTGTGTGTCTTCTTTGTGCAGGCCATTCATTGGAGTCAGTGATACTGAAGACTGGCAAGGACAGTCATCTTCTTTCTGTAAGTAGCTCTTTTATTGTTTTGCGTACTTATTTTAATCTTATTGTAGTTTATCCATTGGGGCAAATAATTCAGCGACATTGTCTTGGCCACTCCACCCGGTCACATGGGCGGCAAGCCACTCCCACCCGGTCACATGGGCATCAAGCCACTCCCACCCAGTCAATGGGTGGCAAGCCACTCCCACAAAGCAGGCCACACCTACAGAAGAGGTTCCAAAAAATTTTGAAACCCACCACTGTACAGTATCCCGGCATATGAGTTTTCCACAGTATTAAAACTTCCTGTTTAATGTGAGGTTGACGGAAAGGAACATTTACACTTCCATTTACTTGAAACTCTCCAGCTATGCAGTAGTTGATAGTAATTTCGGAAAACAGCTTCATGTGAGAACCTTAATTCAGCTTAGAAAATACACACTAATGCCAAATAAATCAGGCTGTATTGGCTCCTTAATGAAAGGCAGAGTGAACAGAGGCAACAGATGAAAGCCATATTCAGCTGGTTAATTTGACACATCCCATAAACAAAAAAAGTTGAAAAATTCATTATTAGAATAATATGGAAAATACTAATTAATATGGAATTAATATGGAAGAATAATATGGAATGTATTAATTAATTTTTTTAAATAAAACCTGTCAATTTGCAGAGAACTTACCTTTCTTGACGTGCTGCTTGTGGGAAAATCTTTAGAATCTGAGTATTCACAAGATCTCCTTGTTCTACTCCCTTTACTTTTATTTGTAGCAAGTAATTTTTCCCAAATTTGTTTTTCAAATACTGAATTGAACCAAGGCATCTGCAGCAAGAAAGGATTATCATATACCATATGGTCTCAAGGCACTACTAATTCAGCATAGGAGGTCCTCACTTAACAACAGACATTAGGACTGGAATTTGCATTGCTAAGAAATATGGTTGTAAAAGTTGATGTCACCTGACCTTCTCGCTTAGTACAGCATTCCCTGCATTCCCTGTTGCCATTGTTAAGCAACAATTGTGGATTGTTGATTTCCAACAGGCAAAGTCAGTGGGGAAGCCTCAGAAAAATTGCAAGTCCCAGGCAGTTCACATGCAGACCAATGGGCAGGTAAATGGCTGCTGCCACAGAGGGGACATGACACTGATGGTATCCGTGAATTCGATTTTGAAATATAGTTTATTTCCACTAGTATTTCATGCAGCTGCTCTTTCCCTTGCATTCAGAGAATACCTATATGAAGTCAGATGATCTTGTGTGCTATCCCAATTCCCATCAATCGTGAATTTTGCCCGCATGGGAAATGGCTTTACTTAGATAATTATCCAAGGTGAATACATATTTTGGCCCAGTTTGGGCATTTGTTCATGTGGACGTTCTTTGCCCATTATAAAAAAGCTTCACCCCAGAGCATCTGCTATCTGTATCAAAGACACACAGGACACCTGTTACCATTACCCATGGTATATGTTTTTGATCTATGAGATGTAATATTTGTGTAATATCTATGATATCTTTTCTAGTCTATTGAGGGGTCATCTGAACTCCCCTGTAATTCATTCAGTTTCAGCATTTGTCTTTGTGTCCTCACAATCTACTTAGAAATAGAAAATTGCTACTTAAGCAGTTCCTAGAAAACATATTGATATCATCAACTGAAGAAAGCAAGCTTCTTTGAATTAAAAAATAGAAGCAGAACTAGAACTATCCTTTACCTCAATCACTTTGCTTAATGCAATTCTCTATTTGGGTTTTATCTATACTTTCTCCTTTTGGGTAGCCTGTTATATAGGTAAAATATTTAAAGAAACCCACCTTAGCTGTCCAGACACCATGATGGCTACTCGGTCACACAACATCTCTGCTTCCTCCATGTGGTGAGTTGTCAAAATGACTCCTTCATCCTTCTCCTGCAGCATAGTGTGAATTGCTCTCCTGTTGACAACAAATGGCTGAGGAAGTTTAAGCAACCTTGAAGCGACTCCAAAGGCCATTGCCATTCTGTTCTGATCCTGCATAACTGATGGGCACATCTTCCATGGCAGAAGGAAAAATACCCCCATCTAGTCCCAAATTAATTTTGCATTGAAGGAATTGTAAAGAGAGATAAGAAAACCTGCATCTTTTTCTCCTTACCTCTCTCCCCCCACCCCCTCATGGAAAATGACTAAAGTCTCCTCAAGGAAGACTCAAGAGTTTCCTCTTTTAACTTTTGGGATCATGAAGAGAAGATGGAAGAGAATCTGCCATTTAGGAGGAAACCAGTTTTCCTCAACATGAGTCAGATTCTTTATCTGCACAGATAGGAACATAAAAACATTTTCCAACAGTGACTTGAGATATTCTAGAGGTATGAATTGGAAGTATTTCCTCTTACAATATTGTCAGATGCTTTCTCTGTATTCAGGTGTAAGAAGTAATGTTTAGTCATTGGCTTTATATATTATTTGTAGAGGTTCTCCCCACCCTACACAATAGAACTAAAGGAGAAAGGAAGGAAGGAAATGGGGAGACTAGAATTCTTTTTTATAAGCGTTCAACTCTTATTCTAAAGGTGAATCCCTGAGTCACTTACCACACCTGGCGCTTCCCTTTTGGATCCAGGCCTGTGGTTGGTTCATCCAAAAGCATCAGAGTGGGATTACCCAACATGCTGAGAGCAAAGCACAGCTAAAATGTAGAAAATGAATCTTATCTTAGAAATCACAATATTTCATGCAAACACAGAAGAGAAATGTGAAGGCATAATTTTAAAAAGATATTTGTAAAGTGCTCTGCAATGACACATTTTTGAATCTGTAAAGCTCTGTAGGAATATGTCAGAAAAAAGACTGCTAAAATGTTCAGTAGGCTTTAATCAACCTACCAGAAAATGTCAAAATATCTTGTTAGTCCCGAGTCCTTTTTGGAGAGGGAGCGGCTAATAAATTAAAAATTATTATTATTATTATTATATGAAATTATTATGGACCGGGATGAATCAAGTGTTTATTAATAATGAAGGCAGAAATGCATAATCAGCCCCAGGAAATTAAAAATGTTCATTATGCCTCAACACTCTACTAAATCCCAATACCAACATTCCTCATCTTTCACAATTTGTTCTAGACAGTGGAAGTCACCTTGACAAAACAAAATTATGAAATATATCACATTTCCTGCCACGTATTATTTAGGATCACACTAATACTTCTATGATGTTCCTATAGAAATATATCAGTTTGGATTTTTTTTAAAAAAAATGTTTTTGCATTTAAAATAGTGCAGCGCAGCGAAGCCGTTATGGCCATACAATCACAGTATATACACATAAGCTCATCCATCAGCTGCCAGTGTACTTAGTACATTATCTATCCTTCTATCCAATCACATTATTAACAATTTGTTCCAGTCCTCTCATCTTGTCTTATACCAATAATAAAATATTTTCCAAAGAATTTGGAATATTTTACAGCGTGCATGAATCAGGTTAAACCTTAATATATGGGAATGAATTTTTTAACTTACTAGATGGTAATTTTCCAATCAATAATTTTAAATTGCCTGCTACGCAGAACAGAACATGTGTTAAGCAAATTCATTGTTTAATATGGCGGTATTGTTTGACTAGATGCTCTGTGCTCCAACAACTCATCTCATTATTCCAAATGTCCAACAGATTTTAAAAATGTAATATTTCCAAGTAAAACATGAGCCAGTCACGTGCTATATAAGGTTTGGTGCTTAACAAAGACTGAATCCAGGTTTCCAGGGGCTCCAAGCATGGCTGTCCATGCCATTAGAGATGCCATACTGTATTAGGCATTCTCTTCTTGCCACCATCTTATGGAAATTGGCTTTCAAACAGCACTAACATGGCCTGGATTTTCACAAACACAAAAGGAGATCACATAATGCAAGAGATAAAGCAGTAGAATGGCTGAGAGAAATAAGGGGAAATAACAAAGGTCCAATTTGGTCTTGATGCTGCTACCAAACGTTTAGCAACCCTTTCATGTTTGTCCATTAGCACCAGAGTAACAAAACACCAAACTTACTTTTCTGGTTAATCCAGCTGCTAAAGTCTTTATTGTCTTTTTTAAATGCCCTCGGAGTTCTAGAGCTTGAGATATTCTAAAAACAAAGCAGAACTTACAATGTTTGATCTATTCTGCAATTGCAAATATATTAAGAAAATAAAAGACATTCCATTGTAATATTGGTTCATGTTTCAATTCTGATGTTCAATAGCCAAAAAAGAAAAGTCAAAACTGAAAATAATTACTTAATAAATTATAACTATTAATATATTTCAGTTTTGAATATACAAACTGACTTCTATTAATAACAAATCTTGTGACAGGGATCTAATTATTAAAAAGGATTCTTTTTCCATACCGATTTATGGCCATAGTAGCATCATCCTTGTTGATCCCTTTTACGGCTGCAAAGATCTCCAAATGTTCTTTCATGGTCAGATTGGACCAGAGCGCATTCTCCTGAGGACAGTAGCCAAGAGCAGTATTTTCCTCTGTCACAGCTCCATTGGTTCCTTTAATATGCACCTGTTCCAAATAGGTAGCATAAGAATCTCATTTGTTTTGTCCAATGTAAAAATATATTTTGAAATATCAGTAAGGTGACAAGGAATGTATATGAAATACAAGTATTTCATACCAAATAGTGCACTCAGAACCAAATCCAAGAAAGATGAAGAGAGATCGCATAGGGCTACACCTAATGTAAAACAGCAGCTATTAACTACTAGAGCAAAGATTTTATGAACAACATATGAAACTTCACAAGAAGTTTTTGTGTCTCCAGTCGCTACTTCCAATGATAAATTAACACCCGGGTTGTTTTTTTAATATTCACATCTGTAGTTTTCCAATAAACTAGTTCAAAGTTATTTCATTTTCTTTATTCTCCTAAATTAAATAACATTTACAATGCAATATAAATATGAGGAAGAGCAAGAAATTTTCAAAGTTTACTTTTTGTTCTTTCCAACTCAATGATATAAAAATGTGAAATGGATTCTGGACTCTGCCATCCATTGATCTTTTTTTTTTTCAGAAGGAAGGAAGGAAAGAAGGATGGATGGATGGATGGATATAGGGAAAACAACATTGGGAAAAACTCCCAGTGCTCCCAGTGGGTGAGTCAGTTAAGCAACAATTTTGAATGCTGCCATCTGCTCCATTCTTAGCCACATACTCTATTCTTCCTCCTGATCATATAACCCAGAGAGGAATATATGAAGCCTACCCCATCCTCTCCCCTATATAGGCACATTCACATACAAAGATGACACATTATAGACACAATATGTAACTTCGTTATACAGGAAAACATTCTGATGCTCCCTATGGTATCAGCTGGAAAAAGGGCTGGGAAGAATTCTAGAAGCTATGCTCTGCAATTTCTTTCTTGTTAAAATAGTTAAAGTTACATTTACCTGTCCTGCACTTGGCTCTGTGTCTCCTGTTATCAAGTTAATTGTTGTACTTTTACCAGCTCCATTAGGTCCCAGAAGCCCTAAAACTTCTCCTACAAAATAAAATATTGCCATTAAAAAAGAGCCAAGTGAACTGATATGAAATGAATTAATGAGAACTCAGTAGAAATTCATAAGAATACAAACTGGGTTATTACATTGTCAATTTAATGAATACTGGAGTACCTTGGCTTATCTTTTTGAGTTGTATTCAAAATATCAATAAATAAAATCTTAAGACAAAGATACAGCACTCATATGTCACTGGAAAAGAACTGTTCAAGAATTTTATGACAGTTGTAGTCTCCCACAAACAAAGTCAAAGAGGAAGCAAGATTCACTTTACAATCATGATACTAACTTAACAACTGCAGTGATTCATTTCTTGCAACTATGGCAAGAAAGGTCATAAATCTGGGCAAAACTTATTTAACTGTCTCACTTAGCAGCAGAAATTTTGGGCTGAACTGTGGTTGTAAGTCAAAGACTAACTTTATTTGTTAAATTTGCATTAAAAAATAAGTAAACTTCTTTCTTCTTTCCAATGCATTTTATGTTTTCTTGCTATGAATGGGCATTAACTATCTTCATACACTGAAGCAAGGGAGGACCAAAGTTCATCAGGCCCACAGTAGTCTTATTGTATGCTATGTACTAAATTCCAGAATATACCCTGGTCCTCAACATCACTCCAAAGTGGGGACTGAGAAAAGGCATATTGTTTGACCTTAATATGATAACAGTTTAACTGAATTCTGTGGTTAAATAATAGAATCTGATGGGAAATATGTCACATTTAATCTACCCCTACAGATCATTTGCTTGGTAAAATTCTGAGCGTTGCTATCCCAGATTTGGCCTTAGTGTTTCAAACCCCACAATGCTTCTCTTACTTAATTTTTACTGATCAATCACTATAATAGATTTATAATAGAGGCTGAGTTAAGAATATTGTTCGTTCCAATCAAACCTTTTTTAACACAAAAGGAGACGTTTCTGGTAGCCACTTTTTTTTCTTCCTTTTTCTTCTTGAAGCAAGAAGAGGAACAAGTCTTCCCATGTTGGTATTCCTTGCGCAAGTCATGGACAATGATAACTGGTTTCTAAGCAGAGAGAAGATATTGCTTACACTATATACTCATGTCCATTTTGTACACTTAGTTGATCTAGGTATGAGACAATCTCTTTTGGGAATTCAAAGAAATAAGTAGGAGTGGCTACTTCTTTTCAAGCCTATGGCCATTGTAGCTCAACTTATTTCTGCCTGGAACAGATTCCCAGTGTGTTCAGACATATCTTTCCCATTGTCTGCTTGCCATATTATTATCTGTCTATGAGAACTGCTATCTAAAGAATAATTCCTTAAACTGGTTGGGATAATAGAAGAACAATAACTGTGTCACTGCCTCAGCAATGATGGTTTACAATAGAAAAAACAATGCCTAGATCCCGCTTGTTTTAAACCTTCCATAAATGCCTTAACTTTTGGTAAATGGTTTTGGACATTCTGGTGTGCAATCTACTTTGCAATCTCTTTCAAATGCTCTTCCTGCATGTTGTTCCTCTTATGACATTTGGTTTCATTAAAAAGCTGCTTGTTGTTTCTTGATGCTGGTTTCCTGGAGGATTGGGCTATACGTTAATATATAAAAAGATTTTTGGCTTCCACCAACACCTCTCCATTTTAAGACTAGGAATCGTTCATTATCAACACCAGCATAAGTCAAAAGCATCTCTTTTGGGGAGATTCAGCTTATGCCCATACCCTTCTCAGTGCCTAATCCTGCCTGCTACTAACACTTTGTTTGCTCTGCACACAGAATTATCTGGGTGTTTTGAACTCGTGAGGTTGGTTTTTTTTTTTTTTCCCCTTCAATGTCCTTGAGGCATTCAAAGTATATTTGCAGCGTGAAAGGTGTTAGGTAGGGCGCTGTGCAGGATTGTGCCTTTACCTATATTTCATAAGCAAATCAATTATATATTTGTAACAAATTATACATGTTTTTCAAAATAGGGAAAGCCCAATAGTTATGCTATACCTCTCCTTCATTGTCAGAAGTCAGTGCACTCTGAACTCTGCTCCTTTCATCTAGGACATCTCTGTCATCTGCTTGGCTGAGCTCTTCAGGATTCTGATGGGTTCTTTTTCTTTGTGGAGAAAACCTAGGGATCAAAGATATAACAACAGGTCTCAAGTGATTACATATCAAAGAATAAATGGTAATTACAATTAGGAAGGCTTTGATATTGTCAACTGACTAATCAATAAAGTATACTATTACTATCACAATTAGGAAGGTAGCAGAAGGTTCAGAACTTCTGAACCATGTTGAGATTAAATGAGAAATGATTGGAAAAATCCCTCAACAAAATGACTATGGGAAAGAAACCTGACATATTAAGTGATATCTGGCATAGAACATCAGTGCCTGCAAGTAGAGGACTTTTGTCACATGCTTCTTCCCAGATTGTAACTGGCCTTCCATCCACCCTGCACCACAGGCAAGATCACACTTTGTTGACCTTTTTACTTTCTCTCTCACTGAGCTACCATAAATGAGCAGTCAACATCCAAATGATCACTTGATAGTGGCAACAAGTTGGCATTTATTGCCATAGAAAGTGATCCATCAACCATGTTGGACCCATTAGTAAATTGTACTCCTTCATTTTGTTTTTCTTTTTTTCATTATGAGGCACATGACATATTTATCAAATCCAAATTCCAGTCTGATATTCTCACTAATATCTTCACAACTGAAGAAAATTGAATTTCATTTTCTGATTTCCTACATAGCTTCAGATCATTCATATATAACAGATGAATGTTTTTCTACTTTTCTTCAATGGTTCATTGAAATGGCGGTGGTGCAGTGGCTAGAATGCAGTACTTCAGGCTAATTCGGCTGACCACCAACTGCCAGCAATTCAGCAGTTCAATTCTCACCAGCTCAAGGTTGAGTCAGCCTCCCATCCTTTCTAGGTTGGTAAAATGAGGACCCGGGTTGTTGGGGGCAATATGCTGACTCTGTAAACTGCTTAAAGAGGGCTATAAAGCACTGTGAAGCGGTATATAACTCTAGATGCTGTTGCTATTTTATTTGATAAACTTTAAATTTACATTGTGTAAAGGAGAATTTCTATAAAATAAGTGTGATTTGTGATGTTGGAGAAATTATGTAGAATGTAGAAAGACAGCCCTAATATGTGTTGGAGTGTGAGAAAACATGAATGGACATTTTATCATGCATGGTGGATGTGGAAAAAAAAGCTTCAAAAATGGATTCAAAATACATACTTAGATATACAGTTGATGATTGTAAAGATTAATGTTCAATTGAAGCCAGAACTTAATCTTTTAAGATTAATGACTAAATAGTTAGAAAAAAGTCATGGAAGATAATTATAATATATGATTACTTTAGCAAAATTATTACATGAACAGAGACGGAACGATTCAACACCACCTACTATGAAGGAAGAACTAGGGAAGTTAATAATACTTTACTGAAATAGATAAATTGGCTTCTTTGATTAGAAAAAAATATATTAACTCATGTATTGGTGACTGGAAGCCTCTTCTGGACTTTTTGAATAAAATAAAAATAGCTTCTGACAAAGAGGACTATGAAGTAACTTTAGACAGAAAAGTCAAAATATATTTCTACTTATAACTATTGTGAGGAATATTGGAAGCCACTTCATCTTTTTTCCTTTCCTTTCTATTTTTTTTTGAACTTTTTTTCTTGCACTTTTTGCTTTTTGATTTCTTTCCTTTACTTTTTTCTTCTTCCTTGCTTTATATTACTTTACATTACTTTTTAACTTCTTATTTAAAACGTTTAATAAAAATTCTATGTAAAATATTATTTTTTCACAATATAAATGAGTGGTATCACTTAGATTCCCCTTCCAATCCTGCTGTATTGTGTCATCAGGTCTGAGGATTGTTTCTGGGAGGGAACATAAATTGCAAAAAACAGATATATAAAATATTAATAATTTTCCTATTTAGTAATATTAAAACAATACTAAATTAATAATCAATGGTTATTACTCTAATTCTTCTGAGACTAGTGCCAAGATTGTACTTTTGCTGTGCATCTTCTGCCATGTTAAGAGCTTGAGCTTGAGCTTCAAGAGCTTGAGCTTCAATGATATCAAGAACTATACTGGTGGTGGCTTAACCACTATACATTCAACCATACCAAATATGATTTGGTGGAGGGCCAATGAATGGCCCAAACATATCCTAAAGTATGGCCCAAACGGAAATTGTTATTATTGATTGCACAATAAGCCAGATATTTACCTTGGATTTGACATTTCTATTAATCTATTGAATCCTTCCCAAGGACCTGGAAGAGACCGTTGTTATAAGAAAATAGAGTATAAAACCAGTGGATGGACTCAATGATACTAGCGATGACAGCAGCATTACAAAGCATGAAGGACAAGATAAAGAAAGACTGTCATGGAGAAAATCTATGTGGTCACTAAGAGTTGACTCCAACTTAATGGCATGCAATCAATCAATCAATTAATCAATGTTACTATTAATAGAATTGCTTTCATCCAACTGACACACACATACAAAACACACTGTATGCATATTACAATATATACAAACCTAAAAATAGGATCTCTTCTCATAGCTGTCTGGTCATATTTCATCACTAGATAACGCAGTAAAAATATGAGGATTATACTCTGCAAGTAGGGCTAAATGGAAGCAAAAATAGAAAATTACAATCAGACATCCAGCTGTATAGTTATACAGATTATACAGAACAATGTTCTGATTGGTTCAGCAGGAATCAGAATAATTTTCAATTCACACTATGCTTCTGTTCAATCCAAACTATGGTCCTCTCCACCAGTCATAAATTACAAATGATTTCATTAAAATGGCTTGGACATAAATCACATACAGTTTTTGAAATCAAGACATTGTCATGCAAACTTTTTAATTGACTTCTTAAGCACAATTGTAGAATCAAGCTTATAAAGCAAATAGTTCAACAATTTCATTGAGAAATGAAATAGATATAAAGGCATAATCAATGTAGCCTCACAAATTTGGTGGTGGGTTTGGTTTTATATCCAATTTGCTGTACTCAACACAGAATTAAAATATTTTGGAGCACTGAAAGAATGTCCTAGGAAATCAAGTCCATTTCACTTCCCCGTTGCTGTTGATCCTGTTTGTAGAAGGTAAACAACAGGCAACATCTATCCATGGAATCATTCTCCACAGATAGAGGAGACTGTAGAAAACAACTTAGAAGTAATCACACTGATTAGCATGAAGTTTATTGTGCAATCATGGTCTGATTGCTAAGTAAAAAGGCTGATTTCTGAAAGATCTATTTGGAGGATGTTGTCCTTCTCTGTTGGCCATGGCAATAAAAAGCAATAAAAGGAACTTGTTCCATCCTTCTCCAAGCTCTGCTCTCCAGACTCCTCACAAAAAGTTCATTCATTCTTTCAAATAGAGGATATTCAGGCATATCACATTCTCAGGAACCCTATACTCATGACAATAATAATCCCCTGCAACCCGTAGTGGATCTGCTTGCTATCACACTATGCCAGTGGTGCCACTTAAAAGATAGCAGTGTATAGTATTAATGACTGCCTTTGTTTGTGCAATGGCTATATTCTGAGGTCCAGACCAAAAGTGGGTGGATATCTTTTGAGGAAACTCACAGGTAGAATTTCATGGTTTGGGGCAAGCTCCTGACCCTTGCTCTCATAGTTGTTATTATCTCTTTTATTCATTAAACATGAAACTTAGTCAAATGAACATTTAAAAATGTATCACAAATATAATTGACTAATGGTTGATACGGGTTGTTACCAGCATCCTAGGTCTCAACCAAGTATCTTCTCAAGATGTATGATGTTCCAAGCAGCACAGTTTTTGCAGTTCCACTGCTGTTATTGCAGTAAGCTGTATTTTATAAAATTCTTGAACATGATAAAGCATGATGACAATACGTATCACTGTTACATGCTTCATCCATAATCATGTAGTTTCAATGGCCAGGTCACAATATTTCATGATTTTTCCCAGTTCTTTTTCTTCTGGTGTCTCTTGGTACAGTGATATCAATAAACTGTACGCTTCGGTTTTTGACAACTGTGATATCTGGCGTGTTGTGTTCCAAATGAATACAACATCCGTCTGTATTCGAAAGTCCAACAAGGT
Organism: Natrix helvetica; assembly: GCF_964273705.1. Taxonomy (NCBI): domain Eukaryota; kingdom Metazoa; phylum Chordata; class Lepidosauria; order Squamata; family Natricidae; genus Natrix; species Natrix helvetica. Next base: position 234,319,944 of record NC_138548.1, on the reverse strand, counting down.
TTCACCTTCTCATTTTTGGTAACTTTTTCCATTTTGTGCTCCCATGATTTTTTGGATACAGCTACTGGATGTTGTTGTTGTTGTTGTTGTTGTTGTTGTTGTTGTTATTTTAATGCCTCAGGAGGGCTAAAGAAATAATGTAAAATCCATTCCCAATATTAGCTAAACAAAAACATTCCTTTGAACCTTTTTGTACATATGTGAATATGACCCCTGGTACTATGAATAAATACATTCAGTCCCTCACCATGAAAGTAGATATAAAGAGCGATGTGAGAGTTGAATCATCATGTTCATCAGCATAATAGCCTTCCAGCAGCTATTTTAAAAGCAGAAGGAATAAAAAAGGACATTTATTTTCCACATTTCTAGCTCATTCAAGAAAGTGCAGACTGCCAGATTAAATTCTAAATCCCTGTGCTTCTCCCCACTACCTTCTGAGCCCTTCCCTTCAGCCACTGCCAATCAATGGAGGGGAAGGAACCAAGATGGCTGCCTGGGAGCTCTGCAGCCTCAGGCCTCACAGTAAACAGTTTCAACTATTTGCAAAGCCCAGAAAGAAAAGCAAAGAGTCGATGAGTTGAATACTCAAGGATAGGCAGAGAAAGACAGAAGGAAAAGGAGGCAGCAGTTTGGGAAGGGAGGGGGGGAAGAGAGATAGAGAATTCCTTCCCTCTGGTCTGGCCTGAAGAAAAATCTTTCAGCTGTTTCCCTCAGACTGAGGAAAGACTTGGAAGAGGACAAGAGTCAAGAAGCCCAGTTGGGAATAAATAAAAAGAAAATGCACAGAAAAAAGTTAAGACATTTTGTCTAAACAGAAAAGAAGGAGAGAGAGAGGTTGAACTCTGGAGAAAAAAACCTATAGCTACTATATAGGTGAAAACAAAAGGTGAAAGGATATAGGAAAAATAGCTTTAGAGAAAGTGACTACAGTATAAAGGTGAAAACAAAAAGAAACAGGTATACTGTAGTATACTTTAAGTGCCCATAAAATAATAGTTAAAACAGAACATAGTTTGAGTACTATTAAATCAGTTTCTAAAATAGATAAAGCTGTTTATAATTTAGGATTCCTTTGGAGGAGAGATGGAGGGGTAGCTTTCCTTCTTTTGTAAAATCAGTTTCCTCCAGGCATTGACCAGAGATCCACAAATCTAACTAACTTTCCAGAATTGTGCGTCTGTATGGAGCCTGGGTAAATCTGAATATTATTAGTTCAAATAAGAACCAATGGCAGAACTTTTGTAGAATTGGTTCTTTCTAATTCTCTTTTTAGGTACTCCTGGGTTCATCTGATCCTGAACAATGGATTTGCACCCATCCTGCAAATGCAAGTTGTTCAAGACCTGATATATTGGGGATTGATAAAACCTTAGCAGAATTCAGAACTAAGTCTGGGACTTGAGATGTTTGGTCAGATAGGGCCCAAATCTCCCATTTCTATTATACGAATGTTGCCCCATTCTTCTGGGCTTTCCAACCCATGCTCTACATAGACTTAAGCAAATGGGATTGTGACTGAAGTTGACAACCATTTAAGCTTGTTGTAGGCTTATGACATTGCTTTGTCTGACTATCCACTGGCTGCAGCCATGAGACACACACACACACAAAAACAAACTGACACATGGATCCCAGAAGAAGAAAAAAGTTTCCGCTAGAATTCACTTTGAAGGAAAAATGAATTTTAGTGAAATCCCCAAGGTTTTGGAGGGTTACTGGGAAGAGGCACTCCTGCCCTTGAGAAATCGTTGGAAAAGTTCTGTTTCCTGAGAAAAATTCAGAGAACTTTCTTTTTTACCCAATTACTGTATTCCCTATACCAGCGATGGCGAACCTTTTTTGGCTCGCGTGCCACAAGTGGGGGGAGCGCAGGGGGGTCATGTGAGGGCATGCCGCACCCATAATGCAATGCACAACCCCCCACTGCGCATGCATGCACAACAGGCGCGACCCCCCCATTTTTACATGCTTTTTTCGCCCTCCCCAGGCTCCAGAGGCTTTATAGGAGCCTGGGGAGAGCGAACAGGGACCATCCGGAGGATTCCCTAAAGCCTTCGGAACGCTTAAAACGACCCTCCGAGCAAACCGGAAGTGACTTCTGGTTTGCTCGGAGGATTGTTTTGAGTGCTCCGAAGGCTTCAGGGACTGTCCAGAGGCTTCCCTGACGCATTTGGAGCGCTTAAAACGACCTTCTGTGGCACGCGTGACATAGGTTCGCCATCACTGCCCTATACAATCTGGGTGGATGAAAAACTGTTTATGGTCAGCTCCAGTTTTCATAAGAAGAGGCTAAGAAAAAATAGATAATATTGCATTTACCCTTGTAAAAGAAATTATAAAAATTGTAACTGGAAACATAGGAACAAAAAAACTTAACAGGTGGCCTATGTAGTGCTCTGTAATTGACATCATCATGACAGTTGTTATGAACAAAAGCAGCATGACCTAAAATGAAAGAAGAAAATATTTTAATATTTTTAACAAATGAAGTCACTTTATCCAATTTTCTTTTCTATAACATCTGTCTTGACTTAACACATTACATGGTGATTTCAATTAAACTACCCTAACTTTTCGATTTGATCATTGCTATCCATGAAACAGAGACTGCTTTTCTTCTCCTCATGTTTCTCTTCCTTCATTGTGCTTCTATAATTAAACCTGCTGTGGGAAATGAGATTTACTAATCTTATTTTTTTCACCATTGAATAAGACAATTTATATTTTGATTGAATCACTCTTTTGTTTGGGATTCTCAAACAACTTAGGACACCTTAAATCTCAAGAGCACCAGTATCTTGCTAATTTCTGAGATTTATCTCCTTGAATGCCTCAGGTCTTTGCTGTCAAAGTTACAATGACATTAAGAGGCATGTATATATCCAATAAGTGTAGTGCTAAGAGGAAAGCAAAATTCTCCCTCAATATCAGCCCTGCAAGGGAGACTCAATCAGGAAATAACTCTATAGAAATTATTGAAATCGGCTATAATTACAGAATCTTCCAAGTCTGATTATGCTTTTTCTCCCCTCTTTCTTACACCCCAAGGTGACAGGGAGGGGTCAACTTGAATCTCTTCTTAATACTCTCTTTCTTCCCAGAACTTAATGTTTGCTTCAAAGCAGAGGTGGGTTTCCATTTTTTTTAACACCGATTCGCTCCTGAGCGTGCATGACACTTCTGCACATGCGCAGAAGTGTCCAGGCAGGTGGGCGGAGCTTCCTGCCACCACCATTACTGGTTTGCCTGATCCAGGCCGAACCGGGAGTAACCCACCTCTGTTTCAAGGCTATTTCTCTGTCTGTCTATAACCGGCATGCAACAAACAGCAAAAATTCTGTCCCATAAAACCAATCTGTCTCCCTAGGAAACAGCCACTGCAGCACATGTTTGGTACGTGGCAGGAAGTGGCAACAGAATGACGCAATGCTTAGCCTTCTTTTAAAGCCCAGATGCAGACCATACAAGTCCACTTTTGAAAGACAGCTTCCACCTTCTAGTTCGTTCTCCCAACTGGAGCCTTTCTGCCTAGCAGTGTGACCATACAGTCTTCCAGGCCACATAGTTACATCAAGTTGCCTCCAACCACCCCTTGCTAAGAAGCGGCTCCTAGCATATGGATACATTGGGCATATACTTACTAAAATAGAGGTGACCGACCAAAAACTGGCAGCATGCTTTCTTTGGCGAAATATGAAGGCAATTATGTATAGGAATAAAACAATTGATACGCTGTAGCCGAGGAAAAATGCCACCTGCCCAAAAGAAAGCTCTGTATTAACAATTGGCTAATGTCTTACCAAAAAAGCAAAAATGTCTCCTTCATTTTAATAGCTAATAATAATGTCTTTTATTCTGTTAATCATGTTTGATTTTTAGAAATTGCCTGGACAAGTCCCTACAGTTTTCTTGGCAAGGTTTTTCAGAAGTGCTTCACCATTTCCTTCTTAGAGCTGAGAGAATATGACTGACACAGGGTCATCAAGTTGGCTTTTGCCTAAACAGAACTAGAACTCAGAGCCTCCCAGTTTCCAGCCTGATATCTTAAACACTATATCAAACTGGCTCTTTTACAAAAGTTTCATACAATGCTTTAAGTACAAGGAACTTATTTACCAAACTGACATAGCAAGTGGTTTGGTTGAGTGAATTTGAGCGAAATTAATTCATTGTAAGGCATTTTTGTGACAATTTATGCATACATTGCAAAGCTTGGTTATCAAACTTGAAACATTCCAGCTAGAGAAAATCCACACCCTTGAAAGAAAGAATGTCAAAATCTTTGCACTGTGAAGGACAAGAACGGTAGCAAAATAAAAAGTGATCTTAGGAAATGCTACTGTAAATTGAAGGTATATTAATCTATATATTTTGAATCAATGTATTTCCTTTTATTTCTGTAAAAGCTATGCCTAATGCCCGGTAATATTTTTGCAATGTTTTATATTTCTTAGTATTTTTTCCTCATTATATGAGATGAATTGGTAGGAATGATGTACCATATCGACCAATTCAATTTACTTTTGCTTTCCTTACAGGTACTGCTCAACATATGACCATCCATTTAACAATGGCCTCAGAAAAAGGGACATGATCCATCCTCAAATTTACCACCCTTACCCCACCCCACAGTCATATGATCATCCTCCTGCATGCTCTGGAACCTTTTCAGCCAGCAGCTGATAAGCAAAGTCAATTGGGGAAATCAGATTCACTTAATGACCATATGATTTATTTAACAACCAAGGTAAAATGCTTGTAAAATTGGGTCCTGTCATGTGAGGTCTCTCTTAACAACTGCATTGCTTAGCGGCCAAAATTCCATGCTGATTGTGACCTTAAGTTGAGGACTGCGTCTTATCTTTCTTGCTGGTGGTAGGGAATTTGAGCAAGGCTTGGGCAATGTGTCTAAATGAATGATTTTGTGGTGGGGGGAAATCCGCCTTTCCAGGGAAACCCCCCTCCCCTAATCCTCTTATTGTTTTAGTCAGCTTGTATATTAGTGGAAACAATCAGTTCTTTCTTAATTAACTTTATTTCCAAATCTCAGTTTGCATTTGGCTTCACTTATGCTCATACCCCACAAATCCCACTGGCCATTAACCATCATGTCTTCTAAAAGTGACGAATGGAAACAAAGTTCCTCTCTCAGTTTATTGCCAGTTTATTGCTAGTTCATGGTTGGGGAGTGGCTTTTTCAGACTGTTGATGATTAAAGACTTATATATAGTCCTGTCATTCAAAGTCTGTAGAAGGAACTACAAGTAGTTCTTAACTTACAACCGCCATTGAGCCTCAAATTTCTGTTGCTATGTGAAATATTTGTTAAATGAATTTTGCCCTATTTTACAACCTTTCTTGCCACAGTTGTTAAGTGAATCACTGTTCACTTAACAACCGCACTCAATGTGTAGTCCTCAATGGAACTGCATCTACATGGGGGGAGGTATGCAGTGGAGTACCCCAAGGCTCTGTTTTAGGCCCAGTACTCTTCAACATCTTCATCAATGATTTGGAAGAGGGAATAAATGGGGAACTCATCAAATTTGCAGATGACACCAAGCTGGCAGGAATAGCCAACACTCCAGAAGATAGGCTTAAGATACAGAAGGATTTGACAAACTTGAACATTGGGGATCTAACTAAATGAAATTCAGTGGTGAAAAGAGTAAGGTTCTACATTTAGGCAACAAAAACGAAATGCACAGGTACAGTATAGATCAGTGATGGCGAACCTATGGCACGCGTGCCACAGGTGGCACGCGGAGCCATTTGTCAGGGCACGCAAGGCGCTGCCCTGTCAGCTGGCCAGCGCACACGCGCGCTCTGGCCAGCTGAGTTCACCCTTTTTTAAAGCCGTTTTTCACCCTCCCTAGGCTCCAGAGGCTTTATAGGAGCCTGGGGATGGCGAAAAGAGCCTCCCCCGTCCCCCCCGGAGGCCCTCCGGAGGCTTCATGAGCTTCCCTAAAGCCTCTGGAACGCAAAAAACCGGCCCTATGGGCAAACCGGAAGTTCGGGAACAGACTTCCTGTTTGCTCAGAGGGTTGTTGCTCGGAGGGTTGTTTTGACTGCCCCGGAGGCTTCAGGGAAGCGTCTTGAAGGTCCCTGAAGGCTTCGGAGCATTTAAAACGACCCTCCGAGCAAACCGGAAGTGACTTCCGGTTTGCTCGGAGGGTCGTTTTGAGCACTCCGAAGGCTTCAGGGAAGCCCCCTGAAGGTCCCTGAAGCCTCCAGAGGGCTTCCAGGGGGGCGGGGGAGGCTGTTTTCAACCTCCCCATGCTCCTATAAAGCCTCTGGAGCCTGGGTAGGGCGAAAAAAGCTTGCAAAAATGGGGGTCGCAACTGTAGTGTGCGCATGCGCACTGGGTGTTGCGCATTGCATTATGGGTGTGGCACGCCCGCAAACGACCCCCCCTGCACTCCCCCACTTATGGCACGTGAGCCAAAAAAGGTTCGCCATCACTGGTATAGATGGTACCTTGCTCAACAGTAGTAACTGTGAAAGGGATCTTGGAGTCCTAGTGGACAACCATTTAAATATGAGCCAGCAGTGTGCAGCAGCTGCCAAAAAAGCCAACACAGTTCTAGGCTGCATCAACAGAGGGATAGAATCAAGATCACGTGAAGTGTTAATGCCACTTTATAATGCGTTGGTAAGGCCACACTTGGAATGCGGCATTCAGTTTTGATCACCATGATGTAGAAAAGATGTGGAGACTCTAGAAAGAGTGCAGAGAAGAGCAACAAAGATGATTAGAGGACTGGAGACTAAAACATATGAAGAACGTTTGCAGGAACTGGGTATGTTTAGCTTAAGAGAAAGAAGGACTAGGGGAGACATGATAGCAGTGTTCCAATATCTCAGGGGTTGCCACAAAGAAGAGGGAGTCAAACTATTCTCCAAAGCACCTGAGGGTAGAACAAGAAGCAATGGGTGGAAACTAATCAAGGAGAGAAGCAACTTAGAACTGAGGAGAAACTTGCTGACAGTTAGAACAATTAATCAGTGGAACAGCTTGCCTCCAGAAGTTGTGAATGCCCCAACACTGGAAGTCTTTAAGAAGATGTTGGATAGCCATTTGTCTGAAACGGTATAGGGTTTCCTGCCTAGGCAGGGGGTTGGACTAGAAGACCTCCAAGGTCCCTTCCAACTCTGCTATTGTATTGTATTGTACTGTATTTATTAAGTTAGTGACCCAGTTGTTAGGTAACTCTGGCTTCTCCATTGACTTTGCAACCATTCTAAATATGAATCAGTTGCCAAGCATCCACATTTTGATCACATGACCATGGGGATGCCGCAATAGATGTGTGAAAAATGGTCATAAGGCGCTTTTTTCAGCAACACTGTAATTTTGAATGGTCACTAAACTTGAGGACGACCTGTATTACAATTATTATAAAAAGGTAGATATAAATGCCTGTCATTAAAAATGGCAAATCAGATGTTAAAAATGAATGAAATTCAATTACCAAGCAGAAAATCAAGCTGTGTATAAACTGAGGATCTGCAACTCCTATTTTTAAAAACCATGGCCAAAGAACTAAAAAAAGTAGAATACAATTCAGGGGCATATCCACAAGAGCTTGTCCACACCAGTAGGCAGAAGGAAAAAGTCCTGCAATCCGCAGCTGGGAGCGAGTTCTTATCTAGAAAAAAAAAAGGAAATAAAAATACCAAATAATGACTAAACTATTTAATTAAAGGTTTAGATAAATTCAATTCATGAATATGACAGAGATAAATAAAATGCTACTTTTTCCTTCCTTCCCACACCTTTCATCAGTAAGTAGTAAGTTGATATATCACAGCAAAGCCTAACAGCCTTTCATGGCCAACCAGCCTAGAAAATGAAAGTTATGTAGGCCACTACTACTTAAAGTTGTAGTAACAGTACCTTACAAGTCTGAATGCCCCTCCTTCCTCTCTCATTTCTTCCTATTTACAAATATTTTCCCAAATGCCATCACTCTACTAAACAACTAATTCCCACAATACTGTCAAATTATTTACTAAGACTGTATTACTATGATTCTTCTCATCCTTCCTAGTACCTATCTCTTCCAATTTATGACTTTAACCATGTTGCTTGAATCTTTACAATTTATATTGTTTTATTTGTTTCCTATTATGATTTGATTGCTAATAGTAACCTATGACTATCACTAAGTGTTGTATCTTAGTGATAGTCCAGTAACCAATAGGGCTGAGTCTACAGATTATAAAGCCTTCCTCCTTGCTGCTCTTCCCCAGCTTTTTAGACTCAGCCAGTTCTGGGCTGGAGTTGTAGTTGTATTTCTTTGATTATATTGTTCTTTCTTAATAATTGGCTATTTCTAAAACTTTCACATTTCATTCCTTTCCATTCTTAAGATCTTGCAGGCAGGGGGAGTGGTTATATTAAGCAAGGGGCTTTGTCCCTTACCGCGGAGCTAGCCGCACAGCTGGGACAGCCATTTTAAAGCAACAGAGGCTTTTTTTTCCTCTCAGCGATTGTCGGAGGCTTGTATTAGGCAGCGGAGCGGCTCCGACACTTCTCTTTCCAGCGGATTGCTGGAGGTTGCCCCGGTGACAAGCTCAAGGGTGGTAACCCTGCGGTTGTTGTCAGGAACACAACGCTGGGGCTGCAAAGCTCTCAGGAAGATCGCTGTTTCCCTCAGAGATTGCAGCAGGAACCATTTCAAGCAGCAGAGAGTGCGTGACAGTTGATTTTGGTGCGAAAAGCAGCGAGCACCATTTTGAAGCCAACAGTCGATAACGGGGCTCTTTTACAGCATTTACCTTGAGGGTGGCTGTTTCTGCTTGACTTCTAATAATGGCTTCCAGCACAGGAAATGGGGCAGTAATCTCCACCCAGCCCTCTCCACCAGAGAGCCCTACTGCTGGCTCTTCATCAGCTCAGACTTCTAGGAAAAGGGTGGCAGTTGAGGCAGCTGAGGAGCTCCCTGCAAAGGCTCCTAAGACAGTGATGGCGAACCTATGGCACGCGGAGCCATTTGTCAGGGCACGCAAGGCGCTGCCCTGTCAGCTGGCCAGCGCACGCGCGCTCTGGCCAGCTGAGTTCACCCTTTTTTAAAGCCGTTTTTCACCCTCCCCAGGCTCCAGAGGCTTTATAGGAGCCTGGGGATGGCGGAAAGAGCCTCCCCCGTCCCCCCCGGAGGCCCTCCGGAGGCTTCATGAGCTTCCCTAAAGCCTCTGGAACGCAAAAAACCGGCCCTATGGGCAAACCGGAAGTTCGGGAACAGATTTCCTGTTTGCTCAGAGGGTTGTTGCTCGGAGGGTTGTTTTGACTGCCCCGGAGGCTTCAGGGAAGTGTCTTGAAGGTCCCTGAAGGCTTCGGAGCATTTAAAACGACCCTCCGAGCAAACCGGAAGTGACTTCCGGTTTGCTCGGAGGGTCGTTTTGAGCACTCCGAAGGCTTCAGGGAAGCCCCCTGAAGTCTCCAGAGGGCTTCCAGGGGGGCGGGGGAGGCTGTTTTCAACCTCCCCATGCTCCTATAAAGCCTCTGGAGCCTGGGTAGGGTGAAAAAAGCTTGCAAAAATGGGGGTCGCAACTGTAGTGTGCACATGCGCACTGGGTGTTGTGCATTGCATTATGGGTGTGGCACGCCCGCACACAACCCCCCCTGCACTCCCCCACTTATGGCACGTGAGCCAAAAAAGGTTCGCCATCACTGTCCTAAGACCACAAAAAAAGGGGGAAAGGGGCAGCTCAAGTCCTCATCGCACAAGACAGCTCCCAGCAAGCGCACAGAGGATGGCAGAGAGAGCCCTCACCCATTCCAGGTGATCCCTGTCTCTCCTGGTAGCCTTCTTCCTGTGGGTCTTTCTTCTGATTCAGAGGATTCCTTTTCTGAACCTGGTTCTCCTTCTCAGATAGAGGATGGTACAGGGTTTTTTGATTCTCCTCAAAGTGAGGATGACACCTTAGAGGTTGCAGGCCCTTCTCTGGTGGCAGATCAGGCTTCCTCTTCCCCAGGATTTTTGGGGTTTGAACCAACCCCTGCTTCTACCCCTCCTATTACCCCTGATGTAGCTGCCATTATCTCTTCTGCCATTGAAAAGGGGATAGCCGCTGGCCTCAAATGTAAGAGATCCTCTGGCCACAGTTCTAAATCTAAATCGGAGGGGTCTAAATCCAAGAGTAAAAAGAAACACTCTTGTAGTAAGGATACTGTGGATCCTTTGGCTTCTAGGTCTGCCGCAGCAGGGGATAAGGATGAGCAGCCCCCCAGAGATTCTGACCTCTCTGAGGACGAGGAACTGGCCCCTGACCAATCAGCCTTTGTGTGGTTGTTCAAATTGGCTCTTTTCAGGTCCTTGCCGTTAAGGCAAAGAAGATTGCTGGTTTTAAGCCTATCTTGGATCCTGAGCCTGCAGCCTCTCACACTGGAGATTCTGAGGATTCTTTTTTCCCAGAACCTACTGTTGAGAAGGAGGTAGTTCCTTCTCCTAGGAGTTTTATGAACGTGGTGCAAAGGCAATGGGCCTCTCCTGGCACCGGTCCTCTTCCTAATTCTCTTGATAAGCACCTGTATAATATAGGACCTGCCTTAGTTAAGGCTCTAGACCTTCCAGCTATCGACCTGCCTATGGTAGCTCTGGCCTCTCCTAATGCATCTGCCAGTGCTCCTGAGGATTCACTTAAGCCTGAAGACAAGCGTTTAGAACAAATGCTTGTCAAAGGTCACCAGGCCTCTGCCTGGGTTATTAGGGCTTCCACTTCTTCCTCATTTTTAGCAGATCTGCCCTCCTTTGGCTAAAGCAACTTCAGAGCAGGATCCCAAATAAAGACACTAGGATCCACAAGGATTTAAACAAATTAAAACAAGCTCTCAAGTTTTCTGCTGCGCTTAACTCAGCTCGCTTTGCCTCTAAAGCCATTGCTTCTACGGTCACCTCTTTTTACAGCAAGTCTATTCCCTGGACTCCTCTTCCACGGGGACCAGATCCTTCCCTTAATTAGGGACTAGCTTGGGTATGTCCGTACGTGACTGCTGTTTCCACCAATCGTGGAGAATGGGCTTTGGTACTTACCTGATATGCTCATTCTCACTGCAGGTGGAGACAGCAGTCACCCCCGCCCTGTTCCGGTCAAGGTTCTCCTTCATTAGTATTAGGTTGGTCCTTTTTTTCCTTTTCTTGGTTTCCCTTTATTCTCTTTCTCCATATCAACTACATGTCAGTCTACATCATGTCTTCATCTAAAAGCTGGGAAAGAGCAGCAAGGAGGAAGGCTTTATAATCTGTAGACTCAGCCCTGGACAGAGTTACTGGACAGAGTGAACCCTACGTGACTGCTGTCTCCACCTGCAGTGAGAATGAGCGTATCAGGTAAGTTCCAACGCCCAATCCCACCACTGTATACATGCACACATATTCTGACATTATTATTGGTTTTGCCAGTTAAATGACCATTCTGGATAAACTTACTTGTTCATTTAATACAGTTTTAGATGTAAGATCCTTTTAATAGTCTTAAGTCTTCTAAAATCTTGTTAAAACAATTATATCTTTTCTTTTTGTATTGGGCATTGTTTCTCAATGTAAGATATAATTTCTTTCAGTGTTGCATCACTCTTTAATGTAATAGTTATGGTATAAGAAGAGCAAAGGACATGTGCAGCAAAACCTACACACTTGCCTCAAAAATAAGGTTGCATGTATGTAATGATGGCATGCTGATGTCACTGTTCGCATGTCATCAATTTGTCATCATCATGGTATAAGAAAACTGGAAGACCATCCTTTCAGAAAAATGTACAACTTCTACCTTTCAAATGTTCTGGAAGTCTTTTAAGGCCAGACTCTTCCCAAGCTGGGGTTTAACATGTTTTGACGCCCCTCATGATTTTTCCCAGGTATTATTTATGTAGTTTTATACTTTTTAAAGTATATATGTATTATTTGAAATATTATAAGCTACCCAAAACGCTAGCTATATATATACGCAGTGGCTCAGTGGCTAAGACGCTGAGCTTGTCGATCAGAAAGGTCAGCAGTTTGAATCCCTAGCACTGTGTAATGGAGTGAGCTCCTGTTAGTTATCCCAGCTTCTGCCAACCCAACAGTTTGAAAGCAGGTAAAAAATGCAAGTAGAAAAATAGGGACCACCTTTGGTGGGAAAGTAACAGTGTTCCCTGCACCTTCGGCATTTAATATGCCGGCCACATGACCACGGAAACATCTTCGGACAATGCTGGCTCTTTCGCTTTGAAACGGAGATGAGCACCACCCCCTAGTGTTGGGAATGACTAGCACATATGTGCGAGGGGAACCTTTACCCAAAAAGCTATTTTTGTTTTTTTGGAATTCAGGCAACCTTGAAATCCAATCAATCAATTTTTTTTTTAAAAAATTACATTTGTATTTTTCTTAAATAGCATTAGCACAAAGTCAAGAGAATTGCAATTATTAAAAAAAAACTGTTGCTATAATGAGAAGTAAAATCTGAATACAAATATTGTCCACCAGTAGCATGTGATAGAACCTCTTAACTCACTCCTGCTGACATTTGCAGATGCCAGATGGAAGTACAATATAGGCATATCTTCATAAAATATTGAAGAAATCAAAGAAATATAATTATTTTACCATGTAATCTTGATTGCTTCGCATTGCAAATTGTGGTGGAAAAGCAGGTAAAACAACTGAGGCTGCAAGCATGTATATTTCCATAAAAACCCAGAATTCAGAATGTAAATTATCCTGAGGAATAAATTAAAATATGTTTTAATTCCCTTGTGATAAAATGTCATAATAGAATAGCTATTATTAACCTGTTTACTCAGTAAGCGTAGAAAGAACAAAGAACATTTCTTATGTACTTATTTTCTTTAAAATAAGTGTAACCATAGCTGGAGGATCTTGACTTTCTTGCTGTAACTTTTGGCCCTGCCTCCCTCCTGCTTAGTTGCATGTTGTACCTTTTGATTATTGATTATGTAGTATTTCAGTGCACTCATTTTCCGAAGGAAGGGAATGTCCAGACCAGGCTGCTACTACTTAAGCCTTCTGAGAGAAATGGAGATGCTCTGAAATAATCCATAAAGTGAGAATAGTAAGGATAGTTTGTCCTCTGGCTGCTAGTTGGTGCTCAGGGATGCATTCTGTCAGTCTTCTGCCTGTTTGTCCTAAATAGTGGATGTTGCAATCTTTACACTCTATGCTGTAGATGACGCCTTTTCTTCTTCTTCTGAGACTGCTGAGCCTTTTGATTTATGTTGAAAACTCTTTAATTTCACAACATATGGACAAACTTAACCATAGCTTCAACTGGGAAACTGTGACCATCTTGGGCCAAGCCAAGTCCAAAAAAGAAGCCTGGCACTCTGACAAATTGGCCATGAATAGAAACATAGATATAAGCAATATCTATATATTGTGCAAAAGATGCAATCAACAAACCCAAAAGGAACAAAAAAATTGAAATATTTACCCATCAGCAATTAACACCCAGATGAGCATAGTTTAACACCAAGATTAACACCAGACCAACAATCAAGAAGTAAACAGTACCTCAATCAAGGAACTGTCAAACAAGCTAATAGTAAATAACCCAACCAAGCAACCTCCAAAACCACTCTCACCAACATTGATAGGACAAGCCAGTATAATATTAATTGAAAGCAAACCCTATTCCTTACTCACACTGATGATGTGACATAGTTGGGTAATGAAACATCTGCAAGAAAACAACCAAACTCAGAGAAAACCAGAGGCCCCTCATTTCAACCCTGAGCTACAAATATTCTCCTTTATTAGTAAAAGGATATTTTCTGTTTGGGGCTCAAATGATTTTAATGATGCTTCTTGACTTTTTTTCATTGTGGCAATTGCACAAGAACTGAGTGGGAACCATGCTTATGATGGTTGAAAAAGTTGTGCTTGCCAAATTTAACTTAACTTTCAAAACTGAGAACTCAGATATACTATTCTGCAAAGCCCACAATGGAGCAACAGGATTCAATGGACTGAGAGCAAACAAGTACTGATGAATATGTTAAGTGGAAAGTGCATGATATTGTAAAATAAATTTTATATTTGTAAGAGAAACACTATGGTCTCATGGTTCAGGAGTAACTTTGTGGTACTCTATTAGTCTTAATATAAATACTAGTCTAGCCCAGTCACATGACTATTCTTTTAACCACATACAATTGTGTCATTAAAACAACATTCATCTGGAATGCAATCTCATTGATTGCATAAAATTCAACTTCCCCTTGAATGACTAGGGATGGGACAACATTACAGGAGATACTCCTTGAACATTTTAAGCCCTCCCACCACTGATGCTTTCTAGCAATCGTCTTTTACCTTTACATAATATCCTGAAAACTATGAATAGATTATATTGAAAAGTAAACAGAAATATTTTCCCTGTTGCTTCCTGCATACAAAAACTCCTTCATTTGATATTTCTCTGGAACACTTACTCTGATAAATACATGACTCCAGGTTCGAAGATGGGCAGTAGAATTAAACATATGCAAAAGTGCATTGCTGATAGTGTTGACAAGCACAGGAAAGCAGTTAGTTATTTCCATGTGGCACATAAGTGTGAACCTGTATTTCTGAACCAAGACAAAAAGTCAGAACACGAGGGACCCAAGTGAAGAAAGTGCTGGGAGAACAGTTCTAAAGAATGTAATTTACATAATTGCAGACTTAACTTCTTATAAAGCCTTTTTTTTTTAATTTGAAAAAAGGCAAAAAAATATGAATGCACCTATTTCAAGCTAAGGTCTAATTTGACCTTTGAACTGAGATCTTAATTTCCTCCCAAAGTATGTGGGATCATAATTCAACAAAAAAGTAGGCACGATCAGGGCAAATTAGTAACAGTGTGATTATCCCAGATATACTTTATACTTTTCTCCTTATGGCTCATTAAAAATTTTGATTTAGCAGTTACTCTGACCATTCACTGTGGACCATATGTTGTGGATCTCTGACATACATATGCTATTTCTTAGGTATCACCATCCATTAAAGCAGAACACAGCCATCCCAGAGAAGTCTCATTATTAATTTAATTGAGTTTTAAATTCTTTTTTAGAATCTGTCTTGCTCATTAAAAAAAAAATCCATGTTCTTAACATACTGGTAATAAAATAAAAATTCATCATATAAAAAAATATATAATTTTCCACATGACATCCTTCTTTGCATCAATGCAATGTTATTTGTATCCCTAGTAGAAATACTGTATATTTCTATTCCTTTTGATGAAACGTTACTTTTTCTTTAGCATCTCTATAATGGGGTCCATTTTAGATTATACATGAAGAAGTAGTGGTCCCCCCCCCCCCGGTTATTATGGCTTCACTAAAGTACCACAGTGTTTTCTTGAAGAGACCTTATCATCTCTTCAGGCAATCATATTAGATTCCTTGGTCCATTCTCAGAAAGGAGGAAAAGAACTTATAATTACCTTGTTTTCAAGTTCTACTTTGATGGCCCCATTGTGAACCAGCTGGTCATTGACTATGTTACCAGAGATGACGTCCATCAGGATGTTTTGACTTTTCAGTGCCTGGATAAAATTATCAATTTTTCCACCTGGAAACGGTAAAAAAAAAAGACAAAATGAATTTGCAAGGTAGTCATAGACCAGAGACCAGAACAAATAAACAAAGACAAAAGCATCCAATCAATGAACAGTACAGAATTTAAATTTAATTATCTCTATACCTGCCATTAGGTTGGGAAACCATGGCCTCCAAACATTGCTGAGTGAAATTTCTCATCCAGCATAATGCCCCTTAGTGAAGCTTATGTAAAAGGTATAATTCTTATATCCTGACTTTAAGATAATATAATTCAGCAGGTATTGTCTCTAGGATCTTAAATGTGCTGAGGGTGCCAATCCTTATAAGAAGATCTACTACATTAAAAGGAACAATTTTAGAGAGGGTTTCTAGCTGTTATTCAATTGTTTGATACAATATTTTATGAATGATATGCTGGTTTCCAAATGCCTTTTAAGAATAAGAGAGATTGCAAAATTTGCTGATTGAACTAGTCCTCCATTGCAGTATACCCATTTTCTGCTCCTCTTTTTTTTTTAATTTGTGTTTTGTAAACCAACACTAAAAGGAGAGATTCCCAATTTGAAACTCATAAATCTTGGTATTTATTTATTGTAGACGTTTTAAGCCAACAAACTGCTGAATTCTAAATTGCTAAAACATGGTTGAAACTGTGTTGGATCAAAATGTGTCCTAGTTCAGCAAAGGAATGGGTGAGGAATGGGAGGAAATCTCCTTTTAGATTTATTGTGCTGTACCTTAGCTAACTTTGTGCTATATTTCAGGTATCTTCTTGAAGTTTCAGTGTGTGACTCAATGTCATTTTCACCTGGTCCCTTTTCTGTCTTTTTTCCCTTTTGTCACTTTGGCTGGTAGAAAGAGATAGGATTTCCCAGCATAAACCACTTGGTGTTTCATCCTGATTTTCTCCAATCAAATCATTTTAAAATAAGACTGTGCCAAAGTTCCTAAAATTGGTATTATTTAACAATGCATTTGAACAGAGATGGTTCAGCTTGGAATTCTACTAGGTTTTTCTCCTGCAGTCTGAAACTAGATATAAAGAATTGGTAAGGCACCAACTGTCTCACAAACCTCTGACTTTATTCTTCAGCCGATTTAAGTTCAGCTCATGTTCAGGAGAACGTTCTCAATCCCATTTAGCAGCCAACAGAATTAACCCCCATTAGGAATATCATAAAACTATCAATGCCTCAATTTTTCTTTGCATTCTTACCTGTATTATTAAGGACCAGAAGCCCTGATGTCTCCTTGAAAAACTGTTTCCCTGGCTCAAAATAAAGCCCAGGATGAATCTCTTCATACTGAAGATTCAACCAAACAGAGTAGTTTGTAAATTGGATAATATAAGGTGCTAACATAACTCCAGTAAGTAGTAGCCTAGGATAATGAAATATTGATTAAGATAGGAGAAAGTGATACTTGATCAGTTCCATTCTATTGCATTTATAAAATTAGTCATTATAGAGAAGAAACATTTGATAATTAATGAAGTGTTATTCTTGAAGGACTGGGGAGCAACTTCAGTCTTCCATACAGACTGAACTTTATATCAAAGTTTTAAAATGTTTTTAAGAAGCAAAGTAGCTTTGTGAAAGTAGAAACGAAAGTAGATGTTTCCTACTTGTTGAGATCTCCCTCCTGTGCTCTGCGTATAGAAGGAAGCAGTAAACTAATCCTAAAAATTACTTTGGTCAGATCTATTTACACTACAGTCATCTCCTGGGGAACTTCATTGAATGAATATTCTATTCATAATTAAGTACAGGTAGTCCTTGACCTACGACCAAAATTGAGCCCAAAATGTATGTTGTTAAGCGAGACATTTGTTAAGTGAGTTTTGCCCCATTTTACCACCTTTCTTGTCACAATTGTGAAGTGAATCATGGCAGTTGTTAAGATAGTTATACATTTCTTAAGTGAATCTGATTTAGTCATTGACTTTGCTTATTAGACGGTCATAAAAGATGATCACATTATCCCGGGACACTGCAACCCTCATAAATTGAGTCAGTTGCCAACTGTCTGAATTTGATCATGTTACCATGGGGATTCTGCAATCATTGTAAGTATGAAAAATTGTCCTAAGTCACTTTTTTCAATGATATTGTAACTTTGAACGGTCACTAAATGAACTATTGTAAGTCAGGACTGCCTGCATCTATATAATAAATACTATATTTTCAAAATCTCAAAATAGTATTATCTACCCAAGTGCTACTATGGCATTTCAGAGGCTTTGACAATATTTTATATTAACACAAAAGATACTTTTGTAAATTGAAAAAATAAGAAACAACCAACATAAGGCATGGACAAGAATTGATCTGTTGTCATGGAAAGATTTGAATGATGAAACTATTGAAATTTCTGATTTTGGCAGAACTAAATGATCTTGTCTCACTCCTAGCTTCGGGATTTGCTTTAAATGATTTCCTTCTGAGACGAGCAAGAAGAAGCAATATAAATAGGCCAGCTCTAGGCTTGAGTAGAATAAAGGGCTGGGGTAGTTTGGAAGCATAGCAAGGGAAATGAAGTAGCTGGAATAATTGAATTAGTGTCCCCTATCAGAGATCATTGTTCTCTTTCCAAACTTGGAGGGAGAAATGTGAACTACATTATCTTCTCTTGAGTTTTGTTCCAAATCACTGTAGGCAGTGGTGAAATTCAATTTTTTTTACTACTGGTTCTGTGGGCGTGGCTTGGTGGGCG
Organism: Natrix helvetica; assembly: GCF_964273705.1. Taxonomy (NCBI): domain Eukaryota; kingdom Metazoa; phylum Chordata; class Lepidosauria; order Squamata; family Natricidae; genus Natrix; species Natrix helvetica. The sequence goes on along the minus strand of NC_138548.1, from coordinate 234,301,676 downwards.
TGGCAGGGGAAGGGTACTACAAAATTTCCATTCCCTCCCCACTCTGGGGCCAGCCAAAGGTGATACTTGCCAGTTCTCTGAGTATTCAAAATTTCCACTACCGGTTCTACAGAACCTTTCAGAACCTGCTGAATTTTACCCCTGATTGTAGGTTTGCAAATTTGAAGTGTTACTAAAATCTGTTTTTTATTTAGCTTATTCGAGGTTAATAGAGGCATCGAAACTCTATGATCACAGCCTGTGGCCTAGTCTTCCATACTAGTCTTCTTGCATTAAAGATAAAATTGATAAATCATTTTTTTAAAAAGGGCACTCACAAGGTTCCCCAGAGTTTGTTCTCTCTCTTGTGGTTTAGAAAGTGCATTCTTGCAATGGCACAAACTTGTTGTCTCCAGAGGTCTGTGCCTTTCACAGTCACCTTTCCCGTGTCTGAGAGAAACAGCCGATCCTGTTCCGTTTCATCCTTTCCTGCAGCTTCCCCTTCATGAAGAATTCCATACTCTAAAACCATTTTAAAAGTCAAAACAATATCTTTATTTCAGCTGAAGGAAAATCCTTTTGTTTATCCATGCTTGCTCTTTCCTCTTCTCACGTCCTATTCTTTCTATTTGCTACATCCCTTGTTACTGAAAGATCAGTCTAGTACCTTCCCATGGCTCTCCAGAAAGATAGAAGAAAACAATGAAAATCCATAGTTATCACTCCAAACACACAGTTTTCTCAGAAGGAAGCCTGAAAATAATACAATATTGAAAACAATACTTTACCTTCTTCCTTCATATTTTCATTTCCTTCTAACCTCAGGAAGACATCTTCCAAAGTCGTCATGGTAACTCCATAATTAATGAGCCCTAGGTTTGTCTGATGATCCATATCATTGAACAAATCTACGTGTTGAACAAAGGAAAACACATACCAAATTGATATATCCTTTTAACTTAAAGGGGCAAATACCCAAGTATATATGATGTATAATATTAATTCCCTAACAGTGAAATAAAACATTCTCTATAACTATAGTATATAAATTGATAAAAGAGCAAAATATACTCTGACACAAAAAATATCCTGCATTCACTACATATTATAAATTAAACTTACAACAAACTTACAAACAATTTACCTACAACAAATTTGCATTGCTATATGGGCAATGCATTTTATGGGCAATGCATTTATTTTCATTGGTCTTATTAATCAAAGTTAGAATTTTGATTTCTTTACTTTACTGCCATTTAATGATAATAGCTTTTGTCTGTGAAAGATGGGTCTTATGTTCTCTTTATTATAGAGCAGGATTAAATTATTTGGTTCTCTGTTCTCATGTGGTTAATCATATGAAATGTTAATTACGAACTTAGTTTTTAATGGTTGTTATCATATTTTAATCTGTATGTTGCTCAAAGGATTGGACATAGGGTAATACAAAATTTCATCTGGTTTGGTAAGAAAATAATATTAAACAACCTTCCTCTGTTGTCCAGGAAAGATGGTTCATTGTCTCAACTGTTTGGGTTTTTTAGGAAACAGCAGTTAAATTCATTTTATTTATACATCTTGAAAATTACCTGAAAACTTATCCACATTTTGTAAGGGCAGGGTATAGCTTAGCTCATTCTCACGTTGTCCTGTTTTTTTTGCAGCAGGGATGTGGTGTTTGACCAGTGATGTTATTCTCTCAAAGTCACAAAACTCATTTGTATGCATCCTATTCATATTAAATAACAATTTAGGTCCAGGACATCCATTTATTCAGAGTATTCAATGAATCCTTCCAACTAAAAGCAGATTTCAGCTTATCTCATGCTTTCTAAACTTTCATAAAGCAATATAGAGCTGGTACTAGAGCTGACTTGCTACAATTAAAATGATTTTAAATAAAATAGGCTGTGTATCCTAGTTTATAATTGCTTCACTAATTCACCCTCCTTCATATTTAATTTAAAAAATAGCATACATATAAAAAAACTTTATTTTCTTTCAAATGCATCTTTAAACTAGATTTGATTGGGGCATATGTGATAAGACCGTTCTCAAAACATTTGGGAAATATAAAAGTAGACCATTAAACATATTTTAATCATTTCACCTTGAAGGAAGGGTATGTTAAGTATATTTACATTGGAATTCAAAAATACTGGATTCTTAAAAGAATTTTAAATAATGGCTCATCTTCTTACATTAATGTTATAAGATGGGTAATCCTGCTGGATCAAGACATCCATAGTCCAGTAATTTGTTTCCCATAATAGCTGATCAGGGGCTTCTGGGAGTTTTTGCAAGCAGTAAGTGGACGACCAAACATTGTTCTTTTCCCAATAATATTTGGAGGCAATATCGAACGTTTAGAATTAATAGCTCTTAGTAGACTTTTCCTCCATGAATTCATCCACTCCTTTTGTAAAGCCATCCAAATTAACGGCCATCACCATACATTATGATAATTAATGCCACAGGTTAATGATGCTCTATCTGTTCTAAAACTTCTTCCACTCACTTTCAGTCTAGTGTTTTTGAATGAATCAAATCTTTCCTGTCCGTGCCCTCTATGTCATTCATAATCCCTGAGTTGCCTTTTTAACAATATAGAGTGCTTTACATTCTAGCCAAATCTTACAAAAAAGCTCAACACGCAGAAACACACATTTCTAGTTGCCCTCGTCTGCACTTTTCCCAACTTTATTACATAGCTTTCAAAATGTGATGACCCAATTCTACATAATATTACAGGTGCAAATATAAGTATTTGGTCTCGCTCATCTGGTCTGTTTGATGGCACAATGGCAACATCAGTTGGCATCCTTGAGGAAGTAGATATTTAGTCTGTTGTTCTACAATGATGTTTTCAGACATCAGATTTTCTGACATAATTTCAAGAAAAGCCAGTAGTTAAGCTGTTGAACAGGGTGGGATAGAAGTAGATCCTCCTTTAAGTTTGGAAGCTTACTAGATGACTTGAGGCCATTCACTATCTCATCTTCCTCCCTGTTTTGGTGAAATCATGAAAGAATGAATGCTGTGTAGGCCACCTTGAATCCTTGGAGGAAAGATGGGCTATAAAGCTACCAAATCAGTAAGCAGAACAGTTTTGTCCCCCAATCAAATTGAGCAGCTCTGTTTTGAATTCTTGCCTTTGTGAGGCCCTTCTGGCCATTTCTAAACACATTCAATTTATATATGGCTAGCAGGAACTCCAAACTCCCTCAAGTATGCTTCTCGGTGCCTTTCTTTCTTACAATTCAAGCACACATTCAAACAAACTTTAAATATATTTATTATTTCACTAATTTTATTCTTTATTTGGTTCTATGTTACTTTTCTCCACTATTGAGATTTGGTTTTACATTTAGCTAAATTGCCTCAAGGGTCTGTATTTCAAAATGGAAAAGCAAGGTGTAAATCTGAAAAGAACAAATGAAGGAATGAAATAATGGATTAAATATTCCAGCATAGAATTAACATTAAGCTTTTAAACTACAATGAAAATATATCCATAACACTAACATATTACTAGTACCTTAAATGATAGCCAATGCCCCATTTTTTCTTCAAGAACAGGGATGAACCAACACACTGCAGCCTCCCATGTGAGATAATAGCTTTCCGGTCTACATAAAAAGCAAATAGCATTTTTTAGTTTGATAATATTTGCCAAATTCAAAGTATTAAGCATATAGTTGTTGGAGATTTAGTGGAGTCCATGCATAAAATAAAGCACTGGTTTGGCATAAAATATTCATAGTCACTGGCATATGAATTTGACCTAATTCTTACAGACATAAGAAATAAGCAAATTTAAAGTAGACAGGCTAGCATGAACCTTTAAGATAGGATGAGCCAACAGTGGCTAGAATGGTAACTTACATATCCACATCCAAATGTTTTTTGTTTTTTTTTAGATTTCATTGAAATGGAAGAGGGAATAGAATCATAGGGGTGAAAGAGACTTTGGAGGTCTTCTAGTACTTTTTGAGTTGAATCCATCTCAGGGGGATAGGCAGTAAGAAGTTCATAAATAAATAAATAAATTTCCATCTATCTGCAGATAGAACAATCAATATACAAGGAACAGGAAGTAACATTGACGGATCTAAAAAGTCACTGAAAGTAAAAGGTGAGTAAGAGGTTCAATGGGCTTAGTAGGGGAGAGAGGAACAACTGCAATCCATGAAAATCCTGAAACTGATAGGAGAAGCAGACTGATGTGTAATATGTGACTGGATTTAAGAAGTTACATGGATCAGCTGACTTAGTGCAATTCAACAAAAGACATCTCAGGGGTTGCCACAAAGAAGAGGGAGTCAAACTATTCTCCAAGGTACCTGAGGGTAGAACAAGAAGTAATGGGTGGAAACCAATCAAGGAGAGAAGCAACTTACAACTGAGGAGAAACTTCCTGACAGTTAGAACAATTAATCAGTGGAACAGCTTGCCTCCAGAAGTTGTGAATGCCCAAACACTGGAAGTCTTTAAGAAGATGTTGGATAGCCATCTGTCTGAAACGGTATAGGGTTTCCTGCCTAGGCAGGGGGTTGGACTAGAAGACCTCCAAGGTCCCTTCCAACTCTACTATTGTATTGTACTGTATTGTACATATCCGATCAATAAGAACAGTAGGAGAAATAATGGTTTTTGAAGAAATAAAATTACAATAAGTACTATTTCTATAATTTTTCTTCATTCCTACATTTTAATCTGCTTCAGTATGAGGTCTGCTCACCAGAAAGGATATCAGCTTCATCCATGAACTGGGTAGTGAATAAAATGACTCGATCTGCTTTGCGTTCATTCAGGAGAGACCACACTTGGTGTCTAGAATATGGATCCAATCCAGAAGTTGGCTCATCTAATAATAACACCTACAGTAGACATTTGAGTGCATATCTTAATCCAACACATTAGCACATAGCATTCATTGTTGATATACAGTTTCTCATTATGAAGTCACAAGAATATTGCAAAATTGTATGACTTTTGAAATAATATTTAGATTTTTTTAATATACCGGTAATAGAAAATAATTTTATTAAAATTATTACAAATTTCATTTAACTTGTAAAGGTCAAAAATATATTAGGAAAGGGGTTGAGAGGCTAAAGCTGAAAGAAAGGGAAACATATCAGAATTAGGGATCTCCATGATTACTATCTATGCAAGTCATAAGTAAGGATGAAAGCACTGTATTAGTCAAAAAAGCATAACTAATGGTATATCTACAATGGGACTTTTTGCCTAATAGTGGGTTTACCTGTGGTTCTCCTAAAAATGTAATCCCAAGAGATAATTTTCGTTTTTGTCCACCACTTAAATAGTTAGCTTGGGTGTTTTGTATGGCCTTGATGTCCAAGAGTGTCAACAATTTTTCAACCTATAAAATATATACATTTCAATTATTTTGCACCTTACCTAGACTAAAGTCAGTCTCTTAACTGAATGAAAGAAATAAACAGGCAGTCCATATATTTTATTTACTTAGCTTTTAATGTATGCTTGGATCTTATTTATGTTGCTCATGTCTGAAGCATTTTAAAATTTTGTTGACTATTGGATGTTGGATGTTTTCAGTTGTATTGATCTCCCGACTGATAAGTAATATTTCATTGCAAATCAATATCAAGCACTGAAAATTGAATCTTTTGTACTTGTTTAGGCGGATCATATACCTAAAATTTACATGGCCGTAGTTTGCATATCATTTTCCTGAAGAAGGCAAATTATATTCTACTAATTTTTTGCATTTTTTATTCATCTTATTTTCATTGCTGTGGAAGTGGCAGTCTACCTATCTATTGGCTAAAAACCCTGATCCAATTGGCAGACAAATAGTCTATTACGGGGTTTTTCTCAAATAGTGCTTTGTGGAATTTGGGATGGTAAATAAAATAAGTAAGTTTTAAATATTCATCAAGCAATTAAGTGTAGGAGATGATGAGGCTGAGCCCGAGGAAGGGGTCAAACACGTCAAAAGTCACAAGTCCCCTTGCGCCCACAAGAGATCTAAGTCCAGCCCACTTTGAATGCCTCTCTTTCCTGCCATTTATTTCCCTTCACTGTTAGTTGGTCAGATTCTTGTAGAGAGCTTAAACTTGCAATAAATCTTTATTTGAACTCATTTGAACTGTCTGAATCTCCTGACTTCCCTGGTGCTTTATATTTAGTTGGTTATCTACACATTTGTCCTACTGATTCCAAAGTGTATGTGAAGTTTTCTAGAATGGTCTGGCTAAATAACAATCAGAGGACAATATAGTTATCAAATCTAAAGGAGCAATGTTCTACAACGGAAGAAGCTTAAAAGGGAAAAATGTAGAAGATAACCACCTGTGCAACACAAATCTGTGCAGGACAAAGAATATAACTGAATCCATTATTACCTCATTTTCTACAGCATTGGATGGTATCCCTTTTATTTTAGCAAATGTTGTTAAGTTTTCTTTCACTGTTAAAAATTCAAATTGAATATTCCATTGTGGACAGATAGCACTTATTTCCCAAATCTTTTCCATCTGTTCCTTTTCACATACATTGTACTTGAATATGGATGCAAAACCTGTAAGCAATAGCAAAAAGATTACTTAGAGAATTTTCCAATTCAACAGACAGCTATTACTTTAGAATAGGATGAATTAAAAAGCTGCTTTTCAAATGGGCTTTTCTGTTATTTACCCAATTTATTATAATATATATTATAGTGACTGTCTTCCTAAGCTAGTTTTAACTTTAGCACTAAAGGGGATTATCACCCCCTCCCCCGCTCCAACAGGGGCTGGTCTGTAGTGCAGTCTGGGAGCTCTTCAGGAGCTCCATGGACAGGAAAAGCTTCCTCCAGCTTCCCTCTGCACCAGGTGAAGCCATTCCTGAAGAAGTATGCTCCAGTTTCCATTACTCATCCCTTCATCACCTAACACTATGCTTGGAGCTGCCTTTGAAACAGTGGGAGCTTCAACTCAGGATTAACTCCTGGCGACTCCCTTGACTGGTCTTTGCAGTTTTCTTGGTAATGTTTCAGAAGAGATTTGTCCTTGCCTCCTTCCTAGTGCTGAGTGGGAATGGCTGGCCCATGGTCACTGACCTGGCTTTGTGCCTAAGGTAAGACTACATGTCCCAGTCTTCCGATTTCTGTTGTGCCTTAAACCAGTGTATCAAATTAGCTCCCCTTTAAAGACTACTGGGAAGAAAATAACTAAACATTTTTCAAAGAGACATCAATATTAATCTGCATATTGGAATATCAATTTAAAATGTCATGTCAGTACTAAAATAATACAAGCAGTCCTTGAGTTACAACCACAACTGAACCCAAAATTTATGTTGCTAAGGAAAAAAATTGTAAGTGAGTTTTGCCCCATTTTATGACTTTTCTTGCCACAACTGTTAAGTGAATCACTGCAGTTGTTAAATTATAACACTGTTTTCAAGTGAATCTGACTTCCCCATTGACTTTGCTTGTCAAAAGGTCACAAAAGGTAACCACATGACCACTGCAACCATCATAAATATGAACCAGTTGTCAAGCATCTGAATGTAAATCACATGACCATGGGGATACTGCCACTGTCAAAAGTGTGAAAAATGGTCATGTATCACTTTTTTCAGTGCCATTGTAACTTTGAATAGTCACTAAATGAACTGTTGTAAGTCGAGGACTATTTGCATTTAACTAGGACTAATCTGATCTAATCTGTGTTGTTCAAATTATAAAATAATTACTGCCAGATATATGAAATTTCACAGATCTAGGAAATCATAAATTACAATCTTATGTTAAAGAAACTTCAAACTTTCAAAACTTGAAAATTGGGTTTTACAACTTCATGAAAAATAAAACTACCTATAGAGTCACAACAATTTATCGATGATGCTTTGCTAGCGAACAACAGCAGAAAAGGGCTGTTGTGGTTTTTCCCAAGATACCTAGTTGTTTATGTGGAAAACAGGAAATGGGACTAAACTGGACCATGATCAAATCCAACAGGGCTGCACTTTTCTGAACCTACTTTGAGACTGGGCTGGCATTTAAATTCATTTTAAATTTTTGATTCTTACCATCAGATGGTTTGGAAAGTCCACTGAGGATATTTAGCAATGTAGTTTTTCCAGATGTGCTATGACCAAGTATTGCAGTGATCTGACCTTCATAAATATCCAAGGACAATCCTAATATATAAAGAAGTCATATTTGCTGTATATATTAAATGATATGTTGAGGCATCTAACAAGAGAAAACACCAAGTTCTTCACATTTTTTAATCCTGAATTTTATAATTGCTACTGTTTCTAGTGCCAGTCATTTTTTTCTTTTTGCTCGCACTCATGCAACCAGTTCCTCCCAGGACTTCCTATCAAGGTATGAGAGGAAATTAAAAATCAATTTGCTTTTCTTTTTTCAACCAGTGCCTAGGAGACTGATGGAGAATGTAGAGATGGAGGTGTAAAAGGCCTGGAGATTGGCCAGAAAGCTGACCTTTGAAAGTTACTTAAATGTAATTCTAAAATTTAAAGCATCTCAGGAAGCTTTCCCTACAAGGAGAGCAGAAAAGAAAAAGAAAAAACTTTAATGAAAAAAAAAGGAGAGCAGAAATGTCTGTGTTAGGTGCTATTTTTTCACATGAGCCACACAATAGTTTTGAATACCCTCTTTGTCCCCAAAATCCCATATGTTAATAAAATCATGACAGTTTACTGTATCTCATGAATTGCTGACACTTTGATCCCTGAGATATTATGTGAAGTCAGAGAAGACTTGAAATATTTTATATATTTATTCTGTTTTCTTGACAAATGTTTTATGAGATTTCATGTGAAAAACCCAAACATTTAATATAAATAGGCAATTGTAAGTTGTGCCCATTTTATTAAAAAAATGGTCTAACTTTGGAGGTTCAAGAATGGTATTGCATATGTTACAGATGCCCTGATTCCCAAATGTTTTGTGTCATTTCTGTCCTATTTCATAGAATCAAAGCAATAATATATATTCTAAAGTGTAGGTATCTTACCTTTCAAAGCTTCTGTTTCTGTGCTTTTCATTTTATATATTTTTTTAATGTTATTCAGTCTAAAAAATAGTGAAATAGTTATTTGTCAGTACATTGTGGGATTCTTACAAATTTCAGAATCACTCAAAATATCACTTTGAAATAGGAGAATATTAATTTAGCATTCAATATGTCATAGTAAATATTGGACATGGGATGCATTTTCCTTTGGTATATGTCCAATACACATAATAAAATAAATATAGAACTATAATATAAAACTATAATAAAAGACAATGCAGGTAGTCCTCAGGCTATGATAGCACTTTGCTAAGCGATGTGGTTGTAAAGCTTAACACCAGGACCATATAGGTCATTAAGTGAGGACCCCATGTAACATGATATGGAAGAGGAAATTTCAAGTAAGCAGACCAGGTGGAAACTGAAGGTTGACACTACAGAACACAACCAGACGGGGTGAAAAGCAGTGGGAATGCAAGCGACTTGTAACCTCCTACAGGCTTCCCATTGTCTTTGCTTGTAAGAAGCCATCGTAAAGGGTTGAAATGGCAATCATGTGACCTTGAGATGCTGCAACCATCATAATAGTTGCCAAGTGGATAAATTGTGTTCATGTGACTAACAGCCCCAACTGCAAGGACTGGTGATAATTCCCCCCTCATTCAGATGGTCATAAATCAAAGACTATCTGTTGAAGCAGAAATATATTTCTTACAGCATATTATTTTCTCCTTATGAATGAATCTTCCCCAATGTCCTCTGAGAGCAGAACCTATAAGTAAAATAAATGTACAGTATGCTCACACTATTGAATGTCCAGATTCAATGTCTCTTACCTTATGACTTCCTTCCCATTGAATTCAGGAGGCACAGGCTCAGCATTGTCACTGAAGATACTCCCATGACTCCATTCACTCGTAGGAACATCCCCAGTATAGGGGCTTTTTGGTTTACACCAATAGGTCTTCTTCAAGAAAAACAATGGAGGATAAGGCACCCCATATTTGTCTAAAAGTATTTTACAAACAGCAAGTTGTCATAAATCCAAAATAACTAAATTCTTAATGTTCGCATTGAACTTACAATAAAGTACAACCCTAGACTTCATTGTTCTTTTGTAATATTTTCGTAACTGTGAACCTGACAATAAACTGAATTGATGCATTCAGTTCAGCTCTCTACCTATAACCTACATCAAAACTAAAAAGGGGGAAAATAGGCAAAAGCAACACACAGGTATATATAATCCATTTGAGAATTCTTGCTAATCTTAATATCCATGTCATTAGCAGACAAATTTGCATGTAGCACTGGTATAACTAAGGCCGGTAACCTACATTTTGTTTATCTGCAAATGCTTTTGAGTCAATAATACAGTCATCACCATTATAACCGAGTCTATTCATCTTTCTGTTAGTTGTTCTCTTTTCTCTTTTTTTTTACCTTTTCCAGAATTAGAATCATTTCTAGAAACTTAGGTCTTTGTGAAATGTGTCCAAAGTAAGACAATATGAGCCTGCTCTTTAGGACTCAAGTGAGTATTCTGGATTGATTTGTTTGTTGATTCATCTTTTTGTTTCCTTGCTTGTCCTTGGTATTTTTCAGGTCCCTTCTCTACTACCAAAGTTCAAAAATATTAGCACTCTTCCTATCCTTCTTGAAAATTCAAATTTCACTTCCATAGAACATCACGGAATAACATGGCTTACCACAATTCTGTTTTCATACTATACTATGTGCTTGTGAATTTAAAAGAAATTAAATTTAGAAGAAGTAGATGGTGTTAATAGGTGTGAATTATAGAACTGTTTGCATGAAGTGTAGATGATGGAGAATAAATGGGATGCTTGGCAAAAGGTTTAATACTAACCAGGGAGCAAGAGAAAAAGATGTGATGTTCCTTTGGCTGATTTGCATATTTTTAGCATTGTATAAGGAATTATTGTGGTATTATTAATTGTGTTGGTTAGGAATGTGATGGCCATTGGTAATGATGATTACATACTGTTGGCTGAGGGCCCAAATATTTGCAGCAAACATTATGAAGAAACAGAGAGTGAAAATTATAGTATCCAAGAGGAAGCAGTTGTATTTCACAGGAAAAATGGAATGAACAATTGCAAGTATGTATAAATTTAAAAAAACTGGTATAAGTGGGTGAATTTGTATATCTTGGTAGAATATTTACTAAAAACAGGATCATGAATGGGAATATTTAAGATGTGCAGATGCTGGTAGAAAAATATTGGATGGAATAATTCTGTTGTGAAGATGTTTGTCAAGAGAATAGCTAAGTATACAAGCAGTTTTCTGCCAATTCTGTGGATGTAAGTGGAAGCTGGATATGTCAGGAGAACCATAAATGCAGTCAAATGTGTTAATGGTGAAACAAGAGACTAAAATGGATGCTGAATATTTGTGAATTGAATGCAAAGTGACTGATTTGTATGAAAACAATGCATTGGAATTATTGGTCATTTAGAGAAAATAAATGCGAATGGAATTGCAACACAAAAATAAGAAGCCAATGGAAATCATGAGCTCCACAAAATGACTGAGGTTTAGAAAACAAAGGGAAAGTTTTCCTTCTTTCTCATCATCCACCTTTAATTTCATTTGCTTACAAAGCAATTTCAGTGCTTTGCATAGCACTGGTTTCTTTAAAATGGTCTACAGCTCTTACATGTATGCATGATATGTGAACAAGACTGTTGTATTAGGAGCTTCAGATGAATTTCAGGCAACTTATTCTAAAGAAAGATATAACACTTGCTGTCTCAACTTTGTTATCCCCCCCCCCCATTTTTCAGGCCAGTTACAGTTAATTCCTAATTCAAAAATGCTTCTGAGATAATGAAAAGCAACTTGAGAAATGAAAAGCAACTTGCAAACTGTAATATATTCATAGTAATGTTCTTACCAGGCACAACCTTATCAAAATAGAAAGCCAGCAGCATGTATAAGAGGCTGTCAATAAGCAAGCAATAACCATACGGTTCAAACATTAAGTCAGTAAAATCAAAGGTCCTTCCATATTTTTGAAAATGGAGAATCTGCATGAAAAGAACAAAGTTTTTTTTGTAAATCAAATTCTCATTGAAAAGATCAAAGAATTGAAATGAAACTAATTGTTTAGTAAATTAAACTATTGATCCGATTCTAACCCCCTTGGAATGGAAGCATGGGTCTCAGCAGTATGGAAAGGAAGGATTAGAATGGAATGCCATTTTGTGCCCATGCTCAGTTTGCTATGTATTCCTATCAAAATATCTTTGGAAGAGAAATACCAATGCCACCAGAGTGAGTGTCAGATGTGTTTTCTGTTAGTTGTATCATGATTAGGAAGATAGAATTTTGAAGTAAAATACTGTGCGCCACTCTACCTTTGAAAGCCCAGCGCCAAAGGCAAATGGGCAGAAGATGCTCAAAATCAACTCCAAACTTGGAGGTATCAACCTGATTGTTGTAGGAACGTTGAGGGCTCCCAAACAAAAAATCAAGATGAAACTAGAAAAACTAGTGATTCTGGATTTCTTTAGGAGAGAGCTCAACATGAAACAGAGACATATCTGTGAAAGAAGAAAGAAGATTGCCAGTTAGTACAGTCTCTACAAATATGCAAGATAAAATATAATGAGGGAATTATTGTTCTGTATTTTATGTAATTGTTGCGCTCTACATTAAAAAGATAAATTGTTGCAGTAGATACTTGCTGGCCAGGATTCAAACTGAGGTGAATTAATAGGAAGACAGTGCATAATGCCTTCCCATAGCCACGTTTCCCAAAATGTTATTATATCTCTAAAAAAGAGGAGATGGAGTCCAATCAAACTGTAAATGCTCAACTTAAGAGAGTTAGAAAATCATCAGCAGAATGAATTGAGTCCATTTGAGTTCAATCAGCAGTAGAGTCCACTTGAGTCCATATTGTCTGGGTGCTGAGGCATTCAGCATTTTCAACATGAAAAGACTGTGGGACCACAGATGGAATATGGCACCTACTTCTGCTTCCTATTTTTGCACAGACTCCTAATGCCACCATGCTCCATAATCTATTCAGCTTCATTGCTTAGCCACTCAGTACTGATGGTTGAACTTTTTAACCTAGAACCATGGCTACTGAACTTCATTCTTTTTGGAAAGTTTTCCTACTATATCACAACTGCATAAAAATGTTCCCCCTCATACATTTATTTTAGAGGGTGTCCATTTCCCCACCCTTGGCCCTAACTATTACAAATTAGAGAAACCCCCAGTCTTCTTATCCCATGTGGGGATCTTCCCCAAGAATCTTCTCCAGTAAAACTTGCAAGAGATTCTTCAGAGAGCAACACAGACCTGTGTATTCCATTTGTGATTATTATAATGGTGAATTAGTTGGCCACAAGCAGAAGCTCTCAGTTGCCCTATCCTGGTTCTGCTCTCTCACTCGTTCTCAATGCCAAATGACATTATTCTCACTTCACTGTTTTTGTTTTAAGGTATATGTGTTGAAGATGGTGTCCCACCTTCAATGCTGTAAAGGAGTGGAGGGAGTGGAAAGTTTTGTTTCACTCTCCCAGCATTCCACCACCAAAAAGCCATCTCTATCTTCTACCCTAACTCTCCAGTTGTCCCTAGTAATATGTACATACTTAATTTTGTTACCCCCTCACAATTCTTCTGGGCACTAACATCTCCATATACTTCCTTCCTCTTTTAGCTATTGACTCCATCTTTCTTCATCTTCCACCTTCACACACATTTTCCACACATTTGGGTTTTTTTCCTGCTTGTAATTTATCCAGTAAATCCATCTTTTCCTCCACTTAATCTACTTTCTCTGATCCATTGAACAATTTGAAACTTTCCAATATTCCTCCATCTCCTTTCCCCCCTCCTTATCACCTTCACATTCTCTCTTGCATCTAGCATTTATTATATACACATTTTAAACAGGAACATCCATATAGCAACTTCAGTCAAGTGATACTCAGGGTACCTTTTCCAAAAATGAAAAGGTTCTCTTTAACCAATCCAAGCCAATTAGCAGACCGCAACATTTGGGATGAGCTGAAAATTCTGAATAATTGCCTATAAAACATTTAATAGTTATCTAATCACAAATTTTTCAAGAAACAAATGATGTACCCATATTTTCAATATTCTTTGGAAAGGTGCAGTCAGCTTATCAAATAAATGTCAATGAATCCAAACAGAGAGGTATGGTTTTTCCTATCTTTCATATAACTAGACAAAAGAGCTTTCTGCTAAAGGAAATAATCTGTCCAGGTGCACTTTCATTGAACTGGTATCTCCAGGCTCCCTCAAACGATTCCCAGGTTTGGGTGCTTTATTAAAAAGAGATAATACTTGAGAAATAAATGTTTTAATTTACTATTTAAAAAGTTTCTTCTTAATCTGGTCCAGAAACTGTCCTCCAGCAGAACAGAAATATTTATTCTAAATATTGCATTAAACATATAATTTTAACTGAGAAAAGGAAAGCCCAAGACTTACAGATGAAATGCCATAAAGGAAAAATAGGACAAATAAGATAGAATTGCTGCTTAGGTAAAAATACGTAGCTTTCAGACAAAACGTCAGCCCCATGCTTGGAATTGAGATGTACATGGTGTACAGCAAACCCCAGGAGAGCCTATGAAGAAAAAGACATTGTTAAGCTTCTTGATAACATTTATCTGATTTTTCTCCACCTTCCCTAAATTATTTGTCCAGTTTAGCTCAATATTATGGCCCTAGCCTACAGGAGAAAAACATTGATTGCAGGAAAGCCTTCTCTTGTGACTGTGAAACTGAGACTCTTATTAAATGGTATGTGGCAGGTGTGTCTTGTTAGGAACAGAAGACCAATATGAAGAAGAGTGGAGGCCTTCAATAGCCTTTCCATGACCCCTTGTCTACAACAATTCAAGGAGTGTCAGAAAAATAAAATTATTATTATTTTATTTAAATGTTTTGGCGGATCAACACCAAGGAGCCAAGGATGACTCTTCCAAATAAAGATAAAGCAGATGTATCCCTAAAATAATGACCGATGTAATCAAAGAATATCCACATAAGGTAATATGCTTTGTGGGTCTTTTCCTTTTGCTATTCAGAGCGAGGATTTACTGGCTCTTCTCTTTTTTTTTTTTTGTAAAATTTTTTATTGGTTTTAAAACATTTATGGGGAAAAGGTAATAGGGTACATAGAAAATTTTGGTAGCTCCCATGATAGTAGTAGAAATCCCTCCAAATCTCACACTTCTACAATTTTAAAAATAACATATAAAAGATAAGCATAAACAGAATTCTTACTTTATATCAACCATGTGTTCAATCATCTCTTTCTTTGTCACTTTCTAGTATATCAACAATTACAATAATATTTCAGATATATTTATTTTTGTGACCTGAGCCTTTTCGATATTGCTCCCTCCTCCCTGTCCCCAGGTGGAGCCATAGCACCCCCTTCCCCATGTCTTGTACATTGCTGCCTTTTTCCCTACCTCCGCTATCTTCGTCCTCTGGGAGAGAAAAAATGTTTTTTAATAAAGGCTTCGGCCTCATCCACTGTCTTAATTCTAATTCGGCTTCCCTCCCAGAAGATCAGCATTCCTTCTGGCAATAACCATCTAAACCAAATTCCTCTATTGTATAGTTTCTTTGATAAGGAAGAATACTTCCTTCTTTTTTCTCTTATCTTTTTCAGAATTTGCTTTAGAATGGTAATTTCTTTATCTTGGTATTTTAAAGGTCCCTCCCTTTGGGCCCCTAGCACCTCATCTCTCATGGTCCTCCTGAGGAATTTAACATGTACCTCTCTTGGAACATTATGGGTTCTGGCATATGCTGAATTAATTCTATAGACCAGGTCCATATCCCACCACATTTGCTCTTTGTTTCTCTTAAGGTATTCTGCTAAAATTGTGCTCATAATATCTTTAAGATCTTCATTTTCTGTCTCTGGTAGGTTCTGTAACCTGAGAAAAAAAGACATTCTTTCAGATTCTATTTTGGCCATAAAATTTTCCAGTTCTAAATTTCCCTTTCGGACCTCCTTAACCTTTTCCCCCATCCCAGCTGCCCCCTCCTCCAGCACCGCAATTCTTTGTCAATTTTCTGTTGTGTTATGTTGTAACCCTCTGAGTTCGTCTTTGAGATCTACCACTTCCTTCCTCAGTTTGTTTTGACCTCTCATAATTTCCTGAAACATTTGGTTGACAGATAATTCTTTTGAGCTCTCTCCAGCCGCTTCTTTTTGTAGCAATGAAGTAATTTTCGGCTGCTGGGTACTTGGTCTGGAAGTCGCTGAGGCGGGAGCCAATAGTGACTTGCCCGTTGGTGGTTTCTTAGGTCCCATTGTCTAAGTTCAGAGATGGTAAGTCTTTTACAAAGAAAATGGCATCACTGGAGTGCGCAGCTGGGCTGGTCCAAGGTAGCAGGCAAATCCGAAAGTAAAAAGTTAATTCTTCTTCACTGTTCCAAGACACAGAGGTACACCAGAAAGAGAGAAACCAAATAATCAAAATCCAAAAAGTCCACGTAGCAGAAGAAATCCAGAGCACCCTCAAGGGAAGTATTAAAAGATGCCAGAAATTATCATTTTTCCCCAGGGTGGTTTCAAAAGGCAGACTTCATTTATAAGTACAAAAACGAGAACGGAGGGGAGCCATCTTGACTCCTCCTTTTCGCAGGGAGAAGAGCAAAAGTTTTGATTTTTAAAAACAGCTCAGCAAGCACTCTTGCAACTGTGATTTCAGTCTTTCCCGCATAGTTAATTCAAGTGGCAGGTCAGCCTTTGTTCTTTCTCCGTTCCAAAGTAGAGAGAGAGAGTTTAAATGCCGCTTTGTCTGAGGGGGGGTTAAAAAAAACTCCCCCCTCTAATCTTCGGTTTTAAATAGATTGAACAGGAGCTTACGATAGCCTGCTGCTTATCCGTTACTGATAGTTGAAGAGATTAGGAAGGATCCTCCATGACCAACATTTCAGCCATGCTTCCTTTGATTAACTTATTCCTTCTGGAACCCATTCGGCGAAGGAGCAAGCATGCCCCCCCCCTTCTGCTCCCCAGCTCCTGGGGCGAAGCTGGAAAACCCCCCACTGGCTGCCGCCGAGTCTGGGGGGTTCCAACAAGCTGCCCTGCAGCAGGGGACCCCTCCAAGGTCTCCTGTGCTCCTGAACGGAGCCCACCGAGAAGACAAGCGGCAGACGAAATGTCTGTCGCCTGCAGCGACCGGAAGTCAACCGATTTACTGGCTCTTCTTGAAAACTTCTTTTGTCAACTAAAGAAATCTAGAAAACAGTTCCATGGCTATCAATTTTTGGCATCTCTTTTGTTTAGACAGAGGAGTGACATCTTGGGCTGATTAAGGAAGTTGCTGTAAGGCTCCTTGTTCTGTATGGAATTACTTCTATGTTGAAGTCCTTTTAGCTCACATGTTGTTTTATTTTTGTACTCTCCATTTTTCTCCACAGCTAATTCTCCTTTAAGAGAGCAGAGCTGTGGAGTAAAATCCATCTAGAATGCTATTGGGCTTGAGTTCTGGTCCTGCCAAAATTGATCCAAATGACCTAGAGCATGGTGAATCTTCGGTGGCTAGAAGCAATTTTCTAAAATGAGCAGATGATCCAGTTTTGGAGGAGACCCTAGTGACATTACGCCTCTTCCAATCCCACTCCTAAAAACATACTTGCAAAGGTTGTTAAATACATCCCAAAGACATTTGCTCCACGTTGAGATGTTGGGTATTTAAACTGGAGGGTGATCCCTGGAAAGAAAGATGCTTTAAGGTGCATCTACAAAGAGTATCATTATTTGAGTTTTTAGGAGCATAAGGAAATGTGCAACAGTGTAAAGAAATTTTCAAGGGGATAAAAAAGTGTCTGTTCCACTTGAGGATCTACTTAGTGGGTGCAGATATATCTTTGAGAAATTAAAAGTGGTAGAAGCAGAATTAGAAGCAGCAGTGAATGTTAGCAGACTCTGGGGTAGAGTTAGTTGCATAAAATACAGAAAAGAATGGGCGAGTCAAAAGAGAGAATTTTAAACATAAATGTTTACTTAGAAGAGGAGGTGAGCCAACTGTAAACTTTATCCAATGAGCAACAGCTATGGGAGGACCCAATTCATAATAAATTCATAAGTTGAAGTTACCCTCTCAAATGCCTGCACTACCTTCTCTTCTGACCAATATCAGAGATCCTTACCCTATGTAAGGTAAAAGTCCTATCAATGATCTTTCCCAGTGGCTGCCCCATTTGAGGGAATATCTTGCTTGAGGTAATGGTGTCCCCAATTTATTGATCTTCAAGAAGACTCTACTGTTTTCCCCCTTAAATATATGAGTGCTAACAGTGGTAAATTTGACTTATACATAGGTTTTATTATTTATGATGGCTTTATGTTTAAAGACTTGAAACTTTTTCTTTTGTGGGAAAGAAAAGTTTCAAGGCTTCAAAATAGGTAGAATACAATTATTTCTGTAAATAAATAACACTGTTTAGCATAAAAACAGAAAACAGGCACAGTATGTGGTACATATGATTGCCCATCAAAGTTGAAAAATTTACCAAAGTATTTTACAAAATTGCAAATGTGAGAATATTTAGCTATATTTAACTAAGTTGCAGAATGGCTGGCCAGAATTGCCATTTACATAAAGAGGAAACAAGCACCTGAGTGGTGACACCATCAGTCCAGTGGTGGGTTTCAAATTTTTTACTACCTATTAAGTGGGTGTGGCCTATTTTGTGGGCGTAGCTTGGCAGTCATGTGACTGGCTGGGCATGGCCAACTTGTAACATGTGGTGAAACTCACTTAACAACGCTTAGCAACCAAAATTTTGGTCATGAGTTCTCTTTCTTTCCCTTTCTTTCTCTCCCTCCTTCCCTCCTTTCTTCCTTTCTTGTCTCTCTCTCCCCCTTCCTCTTTCTTTCTCTTTCTTTCTTTCTCTTTCTTTATCTCTTTCTCTTTCTCTCTCTTTCTCTCTCTCTTACTCTTACTCTTTCTTTCTTTCCAAAGGGATACAAGAGGTGGACCTAACTAGATGTTGTGCACCATAAAATATATGGCACCTTACAAAGCTGACCCACCAACTGGGGCTGGAGTCGGCGGGCATCGAGGCTGCCCTGGGTACCTGCAACGGGACACGGCAGCTGCTGGGCGGCCGCTCCTTTGCGTTTCGTGCCTCCTTCGCATCCTGTTGCAGTAGGCTTTCTCCTAGAGATCCTACCTGGCTGGGAGTGACCTTCTGCCCCTGAGAGGAAGGATCATCAGAAGAAAGCCAACTGCAATGGGACGCGAAGGAGCAACGGGACGCGAAGGAGCGGCTGCCCAGAAGCTGCTGTGTCCCGTTGCAGGTACCCAGGGCGGCCTCGGCACCCACTGCCCTGCCACCTCCAGCCCCACACAACCTCCCCGCCAACCCACTGACCTCAGAACACTCTGCTGGACGGCGGCTCCTTCACGTCCTGTTGACAGCTGCAGCCGCGTCCGGCCAGGTGCTGTGCCCCCACAGTGAACACATGGTGGTGGCGCATGGGCTGCTGACCGTCCCAGGGCCTGCCCGTTTGCTTCTGGAGGGGGCAGGCAGATGGGCAGCATTCCCCCCTCCTCCCTGGGTACCTGCAGCCTCGGAGCCTTGGCTGGGCGGGGCATGCATGGTGTGGACAGGTGGGGTGAGAGAGCAAGCAAGTGGTGACTGGGCAGGCGAGGGAGTGAGCAGACCCAGGCCAGGGAACCGTACCGATAAGGGTGCGTAGCCAGGACATCAGTCCTAACAGTACGCTACCGTACGGTCGATTTCTACCTATTCAGCCGTACCGTACCAAACTGGTCAAAACCTACTTCTGCATCAGTCACATAAGTATTTAGAGGTCCAAAGGAAATAGAACCCAACATGGAGCTACTATTTACAGCACCAGCTCCAGGATCAGAGCTTTGTTAAATTCTGTGCTGAGCTTTCCGGCTGGCATGTATTCATCCTCTTTTTTTCTTGTAAGAACCTGCCAGAGAGACTAAGCTAAGAAAAAGATATTATAGCCAATTTCATAGCTCACCAGAATGCTGCATCTCGTAGTCCCATCGTCTTCATCACCTCCTTTAATTTCCTTTTCTCTCTTGAAAGAGTTAGTGCCAAGAAATACATAAATGGAGCAAAACACAGTGATAAGGTCCAAAGGAACACACCATTTTGTAATTCAGATCCTATTGTAACAGAAGGTGATTTCATACGGATGCCATTAATAGAAGTCATTTCTTCCCAAACAGAGTGATTGGTGATCCTCTAGAAGAAAAGACAAAAACATTTTTAAAATTACTGATAACTTATTCCATAGATGATATGCCAGGCCGCCTGGACAATTACATTATAAAGAAAAGATGATTGAATTACTTAATGTATGTATGTATGTATGTATGTATGTATGTATGTATGTATGTATGTACTGTACGTATGTTGACCTGATACAGAAACCTAACGATGTAATACTGGAATCAAGAAAAGGACATACTTAGGAAAAGGAAAGCACTTGTGTACTCTCTGAGTAGATTAGAATGAGCTTTACTCTACAGTGCAGGGAGATCCAGAGGCAGTGAGTAGGATAAACAGCAACCCGGTTAATCAAAATATATAAAACTGCAAATAAAATTAAAGGAACAGAGGAGTTGTTCAAACAAAATTGAGAAAATGTGGCTGCCACTGCTGCAGGTAAAAGTAAGGCTTATCCACTTACTTCAATAAGTGCACTGTCAATGCTAGATTGCAGTGAGACAAAGCCTTGAGTCCAATACCTTGGATTTTCACAATAAATTGAAGAAAAGTTGAAACATGTATCTACAAAAAGGAAGAAAAGCAGGCTTTTACAATATTATATGTTCAATCTTATAAATTACAGTCCTTATTAACTGGGGAAAAGTTGATATTTCATTGGACTTGATGATCTCCAGGAAAATGATTCACTGCGCTGCGGCCTTGAACAAAACAGCCCATCAGAAAGGCTTGAGAAGCACCAAGTCCCTCTCTTCTAAGAGCAAAGAAATGGAAGAACTTTGCTTTTTACCAACTTCACTGATTTCCTCAGGCACTTGAAGTACTGGAGCCAACTAAAATTATCTTACACAAGAGTAGGACAATATAACTCACTGACATCTTAAACAATACTCAGCATAATACATCCTCCTATCTAAAGTCAAGAAGAAAATGGGAGCTGTTTCTAATTCTTATTTCCACTCAAACTATTGATTTGAAGACTCTAATTTAAGTGCTGTCATTATTGAACTGGGTCAGACATATTTACATGATCATAGTTTATTGGAAAAAAATAAAGGACAATCCTGAAAGAGGTCCATAAGTATAAGAAAATTAATGTTTCTGTTTATAACTTGGCTTTACAAAGGAAAATTCAAGATTCAATAATTAAATCAAATTAATCTAAAGAACAGATTTCTGAAACAGGACCATCCTTTATAATAAAGGCTGTATGATCACTGTAAATATATTGCATATGTGCTTAACTTATTGATACCACATTCAATTTATGTTTTTCCTGGCATATACAACTCCCACGTTCATTTAACAAGGTGGACAGAAATGTGTTTTTAGCCATTTTTACTTCCTTTGACAACATTCCTTCCTTCCTTGTCACAGACAACAAGCTAGCCCCTGCCTTCCAATCAGCATTTGCACATTATTAATCATTTCAATTAATAAGCCAACTAACCACAAAGAAACTCAAGGTGACATAGAAAAATAGATAAAACAAAATAGAGACCAATAATAATAATGAAATAACAATGCACCACACTGAGGAAACATAAAAAGTATTAAAATACCACATTTGGTGCAAGTTTTGTAAGCCACCCAATCTGAGATCTTGCCAATAGAGTCAAGTTAGTAGAGTTTTATTAACAAATCCTCTCCATTTGTTTTTCCATCTTTAATAAACATTCTACCAAAGCACACAAATGCATTTACTTGCTTTATTTTTTTGCCATTTATTTACAACTTGTCAATTTCATTTCCTTTTCCATGTGAACCATAACTATTTTAAGGTTTGATACATTAATTTCAGATCCATGCGCTTCATTGCTATTATGCAATCTGTCTAACATTCAGTGCAAACAATTCAAGTTCTTCCCTTCATATATTCACATTTCCATCCAATATGCTCCTAACGCCACAGCAAGCATTCCTTGCAGCTTAATTCTAATCATTCCATTTTAGACTTATTATTATTTTCTCTTAATTTTCAAAATACTTTTTTTGTTAAGTTTTTCTCCATTTTCTCTGCCTATTATAATCATAACTATTTCCTGTTTTATCTATATTCTTTCCAATATTTGTACTTTCCCTTTACAGATTACACAGTATCTTTCCCTCATCCTCATTTTTTTTAGCATTCTCTTACCACTTTGTTGGTAGGAAATTTGTTGTCTGCTTTCCCACAGAGGAGGCCATAAATCTAAGTAAGCCTGTCTCTTTTATGCATTTTTTTTTAAATTTACAGGTTCCTTCACAGTGTCTTTCCACTAAATACTCTTTAAAACTCCCAGTTAGCATAATTCCAAACATATCTCTAGTACTTTGTGACATAATTCTCCTTACTGTGTTCCAAGTAGCTACTATCTGTCTTGATTTATTTCTCTTTTTGCATTCTTTCCTCTTCATTCCATTGGATGATCAATCCTAACCCTAACCCTAAAACTTAATCAGACAGGACTTATATTTTCTCTCCTGCAGTCATTCTCCTTTTATGTTTTTCTTTCTTTCTTTAGTGTTTCTTCTCCCCCCCACCCCCAAGATCCAAGGTGACTACATGGATACATTCCAAGCATTTTCATACCCATATGCTCCAAAACCATGCAGCCCTTTCAAACAAACCAATCCCCTAGATTTCTTTAGGGTTTCATATACCAACTGATGCCTACTTAACAATACCAACTTCTATCCAACAGGACAAACTTTAGACACTAATTTATTAAAAATAAAATAAAATTGCTTCAGATAAAATGGAGCCTTAGTCTGCTGGCTTGGTATGATCATACACAAAGAATTAGGAGATAACAGCCATCTTGAATTACCTATAACAGCAAGTTCTTTGTGTGGTGTAACTGTTCTATAGGTAGGAAATCGGAGTCGATAGGACATTTCATCTTGAAATACAACTCCAATAATATCTAAGTTGAAGTCCTGCGCTGATGCCATGGCCTTCTCATCTTCCATGGTCTTCTCATCTTCCATCACTTTTGTCTCAATACCTTTAGCATAGAAATCATGTCAGTAAGTGAAATCCTACATAGGACAGGGAAAGAGAAATGTCTTTGCATGCTGATGTTTTATTAGCTATATCACTTAACAATTTCAAGGGTTACTACCAAAAAATTGGCCAAAAGAATATTAAAAAACTAGATTGATATTTGATCTTGTAGCCTAAACTCTGTTAATACCTAAGTTAAATAAAAGGAGATAGGAAAGCAGAAATGCATGATTGAAGGGTCAAAGCCTTTTCGTTCATCTATTCGATAGATATCTTGATCTCAAACGTATCTCCATGCCTAATGTATTGGCTGGGTTCACCCATCATAATAAAATGCAATCCTCCCTCCCCCAGTTGTTTAATTTTTGCTTCTCATATAAGAAAAACAGTGCTATAGCCATCTGAAAACATGTTTTATTGGCAGGTTATACAAAATCAGTTGGTTACAATATATAAAGAATATCACAGACAAACCACAGGTAGCATGATATATGAAACTAGTCATAATTCATATACCAGTGGTATTTATTTATTTTATTCTGCCTTTATTATTTTTATAAATCACTCAAGGCAGCAAACATATCAAATATTCCTTCCTCCTCCTATTTTCCTCACAACCTAATCTGGGGCCTTAACCATCAGACCTAACTGGCTCTCTTGCTCACTTTGTCTAAATTGATGTGCTGTTTGAACAGCATTGGAGGATACCTGCAATCCTTTTTCCATAGTTACCAAATTCAGTCTAAACCTGCCCAGTTGAAATTAGCATCTATTGAAGTCTTTGAAAACAATTAAACAGATATTTATACCTTTTAGAGGAGAGAGTGTTTCTATTTTCTTCATTATTTCTCTTGACATCTTAGTATTTGGAGCATACAAAAGTTTAACTCCAGTAATATTAAATGAAGGTTTTCCGAGGAGAGCATGAGGTATTTCGCCAGCTTCCTGATATAAAAATCCAAATGCTGATAACAGTATTATGCTGAAGAGAACCAGGGAACAAAACCATTCCTGGAAATATGAAAAAGTTCAAGTTATAACACCCATTACAGTATTTTGGAATGATTGCAGCAAGGCAACTCTATTTTGAATGATAGGCATATCATTGGGGGATCTACACTAATGAAAATATAGCAAAAGAGAATCTAGGATGCTGCATACATGCACACTTTCACATCATGCATTTATGCGCCTATAGGTGTGCCAATTGGCATCACACCCTTCAGAAGCACATATAAAATATGCATGGGGAGAAGTTCTAATGCCAATGCGGAAGCTCTGCTTATCCACACATTTATTCTTAACCCCAAAAGGCATCTTGAATTCAGCTGACTGGTTAATGGGAGGTGGGACGAAGCTTTAAAAAATGCTTTTAGAACCACCCTTATTCCTAAAGTGTTAGAATTTTAATTTTGATACTGAAAAGATTACCTTTCAAAAAAACTCTTATTTTCCCTATATTGCACAGAAAGGAAAGTGTTTAAATTGATGGTGTCTGCCCTCTTTTTGGTTATAAGAAGAAATGTTAGCAACTCAAGAAAGTTGTTAAAATTCCTTTAGCAAGAAGTTAAAGATCTTTTAACTTGCCCTTTCTTAAACTTATTTAATGGACTTTTTGGACTTCACGTGTACAAACTGATTTTTTTCCCTTTTGTCTTTGTATCCTCAAAGTCCTCCAAATGTGAGACCATCCCTGCTATGTCAGTGTGCAGTCAAGTATTGTGGTCTGTCTGTAAGCTGAACCCAAACCCATTCCATCTTATTCTGTACCCTTATCGCGCATTAAAAGTTCTTGAGACGTCATAGACCGTTAGCAAAGTCTGTTGCTGATAGAGAACCAAAACCCAGACGCACATGAGTATCAACCTCTCTTTTCAAAACCAATTATATTCATCAAGTTGCACAATAAACACAAATCATCTTTAGTCCAATTTTTGACATTAGAATCACAACTATTCATTGTTTCTATGTTTCTTTGCATTGTTTCATTGTTTAAAAATAGAGAAAGGAAAGCAGAAGAAAAGAAATCTCAATGGGGAGTAACGGCAGGGAAAAGGTATTGTTTTCACTGAAGTGAAAGTTACTGCTTGACACTTGCCTGAAAACTCTGCATTCTCATCCTCCATTTCAGAATTATATTTTTCCACAAGAGCGCAGCAGTCTGTTGACACAAGCTTCTTTTTCGCATGTACTCCATCTGCATGGTAAGGCTTGCTTGAAATAAAAAAGAAATCTTAACTTCAAGCAAGCTGTAGCGAGAGGCACAAGTTAAATATTACAATCCTCCTCCTTTCCTTGTTTATGGGGTCATGTTCTGTGCATTTATTTATTTCCTAAACAGATCGATACAGGTGAAATCCATGCAGGGTTTTGACTTAAAATTATTTGACCAAGAGTATTTGAGCCACTTTTTCCTTAGCTAAATACAATAGAATAGACTGACAAAAACATAAAACAATCAAATCTCATGTATAGAATTCCCATCTACTCCATTGCCCTTAGTAGCCTTTCCAGGTGTCCAAGTAAAGGTCCATATTAGCGTCCAACAATGCAGAAAGCAATTATCCATAATCTTTAGACTGCCAATGAAAAAACAACAACACAATGTCCTAACAAACTTGAGTAAATATTTTTCTTTTAACATAATTTAATCTGACACAGCTTTACTCAGAAGCATGATCCACTTCAACAAGATAAATCCAGGTAAGGCATATGCAGATTGAGTCAAACATAATGCTTGAAATCTAAATAGTATTCTGCACAACTGGATTGTGTTTTAATGCAGTCAGGAGAAAGTAACAGAGAAATCCTTACCTTAAACAACTTGAAGAAGAAATGGAATTAAAGATAGCTACAGAATCAAGCCAATGTCCATCTGGAATGTGATTTGTTTGGGGGAGGGGGGCTACAACAGCTTACTATTTTTTTTCATGTTTTCATTCCTTCAATTCATTAACCCAGCCAAGAGCCAGTTTTTCACAATACTTTGGTGTTCTTATTTTCCCTCCTCCGATTTTCCCTCCCCCAATAAACTGAACAGATTTCTTTGTTTTGAAGGTTTCATCAGTGTTCACACAGCTGTATTTCTGAAAAAGAACTTGTTATATTCCAGAGTTTGAGAGAGACAAAGAACTTATTAACATTTATATTTTTTTCTTGCACCTAGCTGAAAAATATGCATTTTTAAAGACACAAATCTGGAAATGAGATTAAGATGTGTAGGATTCATTGTCTTTGGGGGTTCAACCCTAGCTTGAGGTGGATCTGTGTTTCTCAAACTTGGCAACTTTAAGATGTGTGGACTTCAGCTCCTAGAGCTGAAGACCTGCTATTGAACAAAGCAATGTTTCTCAAACTTGGCAACTGGGAATTATGAACTCCACACACTTTAAAATTGCCAAGTTTGAGAAAACTTGAAGTAGAGTGAACAATCTGCATAATATAGAAGATGCTAGAAGATGCTGAATGGAGATTGAGATGGGGCTTCTCTTGAGCCATTTTGTTTTCAGTGTGATAAGGATTCTTACACAGCATTAATGTAGTCCAACTGATTGGCTCAGCTACTTATATTCTCTCAATGTTTCACATTGGATAGAACAATCAATCAGGACAAAATGAGACATCTTGTGCTAGATGTGTGTGTCAGTCTGCATTTGCTTAAACAAACAACAGGGTGGATTTGGACACAGAAACGAGAGAATGGAGGAAGCTCTGTGTGTACTATGCAATTCATAATAGTCCACCAAAGATAGCTTTTTCCTCAGGACTGTGTTATTGGCCGGGGTAGAAGGAGGAAAAAAGATCAACTGCTCAGTTTTGTATACGTAATATCACAATGTCTTTTGGTGCATAGTAGTTTGAGCTGGCCCTGCTGGTGCACTATGTTGATTTCAACAACTTTGCAATATTGTTGAAAAATACAACTTTCAATAACAAGACACCCCCCCCCCCCAAGATTGGTAAAGTAGCATGGCAATTTCTCATACTTTCATGGGGAATAAAATTTTGTTAATGAAAAATTGATCTCTCCCCATTAGGGGTTTCTTTTGCAGCCAGAAATCTAATTGGACCCTAGTCCATACACAAATTCCAATGGACTTCTCATTATTCTAAAGAGTTCCTCTTCTTAGACTGTTTTTGCAACAGGACCATATCCACTCTCAATAACTTCCAGGTTTAGATTTCTGACAGAATAAATAGAGTTTGTCTGTATGTTATTAAAATTGCACTGGTAGATGAATGTCATACTGGGCTGAAGCCTCCACAGGGGCTTCAAATGAAGAAAGCAGCATTATACCCTTTCATTGTTCCATCCTTTTTGTTGTCACAACATGATGTCACACTTCTGCATGAATGGGTCAGAACTTGAATTGCAGGGCTACTTTTGTTGTTTTGACGAAAGCATCAGATCCTGCACAGATTCTGATGCTAGCAGACTTCCAAGGCCACTCTGATAAGCATCTCAGCTCTAATTGAGGACCCATAGGACTGAGTAAAAAGGCTTAGCTTTGCCCTGGTGAGATGCTTTGTATGGCATGAGTAATAGAGGTCACTTCAAGAAAGGGTGTCAGACAACCTTGAATAAGCTATCTAAGAGAATGGCCCATCCTTGAGTTCCTCACAGGTCCAGTATTGTGTTTTGCAAAATTGATGGGATTTTTTTGGGTAATTTATGCCGAGTTGTAATACCTCCAATGTTCCTTTTCAACTATGCAGTCACTATGAACTAAATGTTCTTCCACGATTTTCAAAACAAATTGTGAAACAGGCTTGGCCAGTGAACTGCAAAATCCCCTCAAACAATCAAATTCTCACTTTATAATGACATCTAAATGAATTTGCTTTAAATTTTAAAGAAAAGTTTAAATGGGCCAAAGTATAATAAGTGTTTGTTTTTACTATCTGTTGCTAGCCATAATTCCTGCTCATTCAGCTTTTTGTTTTTTATATCTGCTAGTATTTGCCAAAAGGTTTGGTCCAACAAGGCAATAGATTTGGCTCAGATTTACAGCACAGCAGTGTTGGGGAGGAAGTAGAGGGATTTTATTAAATGGAACACAACTGCAAACATATACAGAGTAAAGGTTACCTTGCATCCTTTCTGCCTTTCAGAAACCTTGAAAAATAACTACATTTATGCCAACAGTCAACGCCAACCCATTGCAAATAGAGAAGTTGAGATAGCGGGTGATTTTATCTTTCAAGAATGGCTCAATCATTCACAGGGACAAGCTTTGAAATAATACTCAGGAAAAATGCTAAGACGTATCTGGACAAAACACAAAAGGGTGGAAAGATCACATTGTCATATGACCATGAAAACTCATCCACAAATTATTGATAGTAATTGGACCACAAGAACAAACTATTCAGTAGCAGATGAAGTAAGACCAGGTTGCTCACTAGAAGTACTAATATAAAGCTACAGCTTACTTAGTTTGGACACATCATGTGAAGGCAAGGGTCGCTGGAGGAAACCTTGATTGGAAAAATCAAACGCAATTGCAGGTAATTTAAAAAAGGAGGCCAAGAGAAGAGAAGCTCACTTGATACTATCACAAATGACATCAGCATGAGCATTCAGATAATTCCTGGCCCATCATCTGGATAAAACGATGTTCATCATATAAAGTCAGAAACAACTGAGTGGCTGAACAGCAGCAAAACAGTGTTAGCCACCCAGAGTGACCACGGTATGGTGAGTGACCATATCAATTGAATAAATAAAATTAAATATGAACACTGACCACTGCGAAAAGAAAGGTCAGATGCACAAGCCTTGATTTGTTGTGTTTAGTAAAAAACACTCTCAGTAAAAATTGAATTAATTTAAAATACATATATTTAAGAAATAGGAATTAAGGTATAACTCCACTGATTATTTATCCTCCAGACCAGGCAATATTGAAATACTGTAGGGTACTTTTTCATAAAGTTAAGTATGCACACTCTAATCAAGATGCCAACATCCCATGTAGCAGGCACAGAAATAAATGATATGAGGATGTTTCAAAGAAGGCTACGTCCGAGTGACCAGATAGTCAGACAACAATCAGAGATTGTTCTAGCATATGACCCTTCTTAGTTTAAGGCTTTGATGTCACAAAAGGAAATGATAGTACAGGGCAGGCAGTCTGTTTAGAAATCAGAAATCAATTCAAGAGACCCTGTTTAGCTTGCTATTCCAGAGAGATGTCAGAAATCTGTTTGACTATATTTAAAAGAATGGCATATGTTTCCATTTCCACTTCATTAGAATCCCATTTTTTTTCATAAAACTTGAAAGCAGTACAAAAACAAATATTTTCCTCGCAATTGCAAAATGTTCAAATATTGCAGTACAGATCAGTATGCACCGTTTTAAGCAGACAGAAGACTGAAGAAATGGCAGGGAAGGATCAGTTTCCATATATTTTAATTTAAAAAATCATTAAGAATTTGCAGAAAGCCTTTAGAAAGTGACTTAGTCACTTCAGGGTGTTAAATCTTTCCAATTTGGTGTCTGGAAGAGGGATTTCATACTACATCAGGTTATTAGTTTATTCAAACCAATTGCCTCTTCCAAAGAAAGGCTGTGCTACTCAAGACTGAAGCAGAGTTCTACTGTATAAAAACTTACATTGCTTATATCTACTTGATTTAGACCTGGCTTGAAAACCAATTTGCTTTTCTTCCCCTGCACATGCACTCCCTATGGTTTTCTCTGACCATTCCCTTGAGATGATACCTCCCCATAATTTTGAAGCTAGCTTAGTCCTTGTCCAAAGTGCCCATTTTATCATGGAATATTTTTCTTCTCAAGAAACTCATAGGAGTCTAACCCAAAATGTTCAATATTTAACAGTGGAGACACTACTGAATTATGCATGTTTTACTTATTAAATCAAATATTGCAATGCAAACTATGGAACAGAAACATTTGCAACAGATTATCTGGGGACAACAACAATGGAGTGGGAGTGGACAGAGATTCGTATGGTTCCAGTCCTACAGCTGTTGAGGAAGTCATTAAAAACATGGCTGTGCTCCCAGCCCCGGGATTAGCATGGATGCCAAGTCTGTTAGTTTTTGCAGATTTGGCGTGTTTGGGTGTTTTTCTCTTCCAGACGCATATGTGTGCTTTAATTGTTTGGTTTTCTGTTTCTTTGTCTCTACTGTAACCTCCCCTAGGAACTTGTGGAAGTTGTGTGGTCTCCAAATGGAATAAATAAATAAACAGGCTCAAGTGGCTAGTTTAAAAATCTGCTAGGAAAAATATCAGCGTTCATGAAACATCATTTCTGGAAAGTTCACTACAACTCACTGGAAATCAGTATCAGAGAGTCTATCAGGTGCTTCACCTCTTGCCACATTACTTCAAAAGTGATCATTTATGAGCTTATTTGCCTATCTCAATCTAATAAAGAAATTAAGTCACCAAAAACCATAGTTTTGAGCAAGATATTAATGAAGAGTCTCAGTCATCTAGGTAGAGTTGTCTAAAAATTGAGTCATGTTAACTGGATGTCAGGTTCTGAAGGATTAATGAAAACAGCCAAACACCAAAGACGGTTTGAAAATGCAGTTTATCTTCTTCCTCCGGCATGAATTGACCAACAAAGCATTAAGGCAATGAATACATTGTCAGAGCTGACTCCCGGGGCTCCCCAGTAACTTTTTTAGTTACTTCGTATTTAGGCTAAACCCCACCCCTGCACACGCTCACACCCATCACCTCATGACCCAGAGTGAAAACCACCTGGCAATCAATCATGGATTGTTATCAGTTCTGGAATGTTCTCAGTGGAAACCTCATGGCAGTCAGTCATGAAGAATTATGTAGAGTTCTCAGCTGGACTGCTGTGGAGGAGGGAAATCTCCATCTGGTAAACACAAGTCTTGGCAGCTGACCCAGTTCCCTGCCCCCTCTCCCCCCCTAATGGCAGCTCCGGACCTTTAGGCTCACCGGAGCTGACATGCGGCCCCTCTTACCATGGAGATGGCATCTGGGGAGGTAAACATTACAGTCAGTTAGGAGCCGAAGGATCCCTTCCCCCAGTTTTATGGGATGTCTGCGGTGGAATCTCGCTACTAGGTGGGGCGCCCTACAGTCCTTACTGTGAACCCATGATGCCTCTGACAGGGGATAACCTTTCCATAAAACAAGGTATTGTAACCGCCCTTTGTGCCACCTGGTATCTAGTATATCTTGCACTACATAGTGCTGTTCCCCATCTACAGTAACCGAGGCTGGCAGCTGTACCAGGTCTCCTCTGATATCAGATGCCTGAATTGATTGGAGCAGGCTGCAGTAGAAGACTGGATGTGTTTTCCCCAATAGGGGGGAGCCTTAGCTGCACTGTGACTAATATGATTGGGAAAGGCCCAATGAATTTGGGCCCGAGTTTCTTACATGGCAACAGCAGCCTGAGATATTTAGTGGAGAGGTATACCCTCTGGCCCACATGGAAAGGTCCTTGTGCCTTCTGCCTTTTGTTGGTATTCTTTTTATATGTGGCAAAAGAGTGATGTAACACATCCCTCACCACTTTCCAAACTTTTTGCATCCAAGCTATCCACTCCTGCGAGGTCATGTCATCTGGGAGCACTTGATGATACTTTGGAATTGGGATGAACTCCCCCCCACCTAGCCACACGAAATGAGGTAAACCCCGTACTTTTGTGCACTGCATTGTTATATGCAACTTCTGCAAAGGGGAGGAGTTCAGCCCAATTGGTATGTTGATACTGGAAATAACACCTTAAGTAGTGCTCCAGCATCACATTTGCCATCTCCATGGCACCATTGGTCATGGGGTGGAAGGCTGTACTAAGTCGCTTTGAAGACTCCACCATTGCCACAAATCTGCGCCAGAACCGGGCAGTGAATTGCACTTCCCGGTCTGAAATTATCCTTTTGAGGAAGCCATGGAGTCTATAGACATGGGCAATAAATAGTTTGGCCAGCTTCCTAGCAGAGGGAAGGCCAGTATATGCTACAAAATGAGCCTGCTTTGAGAACAGGTCTATTATCGTCCAAATGACCTTGTTCCCTTGGCTGTCCGGTAAATCCACGAATGAAAACCATGGCTATTTGTTCCCATGGGCAAATCAGATCTGCCACTGGCCAGGCCAGGTCTTTATGGTACTGCAAACAACACAACTCCTTACATATCCTCTATGTCCCTCTTCATGAGTGGCCACCAGAACTGGTGATTTACTAAATACAGAGTCTTGAGGAACCCGCAGCATGGCCACCTATACCACACTTGGTACGTATAACTTCAACCCCTTCCTGGCAAAGCCCTCTTGCTATGTTAATAAAGTTTGATTTTCCTGAAACCACTGGTCCATTGAGAGTGCTGCTTGGATTGCTTTGGGGAGGTCCTTCCCCTAGGCATATAGGTTTGGTGCCGGTGGGGCCTGTTGAGTGGCTAACACCCTAGATTGTGAGATCAGAATGATAGCCTGCACTAAATCCTCCCTTTTATTGTCATATTGTGGTTTGCGGGAGAGGGCATTGGCTAAGAAGTTCTTGCCACCTAGTATATATTTTAATTGAAAGTTGAATTGCCAAAGATATAAGACCCATCTAACTTGTTTTGGCAACAATCTTCACAGGATCTGGAAGGCCTCCGAATTCTTGTGGTCCATCCAGACCTCGAAGGGTATCCCTCCACCTTCTGGTAAATGCCGCCATGTCACAGGGCCCACTGGACCACGAATGCCTCCTTCTCCCAAATGGGCCAGTTGCGTTCAGTCCCTGTCAACTTCGTCGAGGTGTAGGCACACGGTTGTAGGGCTCCTTCATTGTTCTTTTGTAAGAGGACTGCGGCCACTGCCGCATCACTGGCATCTGCCTGGACCACAAATGGTTTAGTGGGATCTGGATGTTTCAGTACTGGCTCTATTGCAAACAAGGACTTCAGATGCTTGAATGCTTGCTGACACACTGTGGCCCACACAACCAGGCTTTCCGGTTGAGGGTTTGTCCTGAGACTTTTTGTATGTAAGTGGTCAGTTAGTGGAAGGGCCAGTTGGGTAAAGGATGGGATGAACTGGCGATAGAAATTGGCAAACCCTAAAAAATTTGCAATTGCTTGCAGGTTTTAGGAGCCTGCCAGGCCAACACCACCTTTACTTTCGTGGGGTCCATCTCCACCCCTTTAGCTGAAATGCGGAACCCAAAGTAATCCAATTGCATCCTGTGGAACTCACATTTAGACAATTTGATGTATAAATGTGCTTCCAGCAGCTTTTTAAGCACTTGATGTACAAGAGTTACATGTTGTTCCATGGTCTTGGTATATATAAGGATATCATCTAAATAGATGAGTACCCCTTGATACAGATGCTCATGCTTATTACCCATGTCTTGTAGTTCATTATTGATAATTTTCAAGGAAACTCTGTTTGTTTGTTTCTTTCCCACTTTTATTATTTTGATAAATAGCTCAAGATGGTGAACATACCTAATACTCCTCCTTCCTCCTATTTCCCCTACAATAACAATCTTTGGAAAGTAATTGGGCTTATTGAGCTGACCTTCATGGCTAAGGTATCACTAGTCTCTTGGTTTCTAGGCCACTTCGAAAGATCGTGTTGTTTTCAACATGCAAAACCAGGGGTGTCAAACTTCTGGTGTCACAGTGGGGTCACATGATATATCCGGACTTTTCCTCCTTCACTAAACTGGGTGGGGGCAAAGGTTCCTTACTTTATTGCTACATCCCCTGTCACGCATTCCTTGCTACACTGATTTTCTACTGAGAAACAACAGTGAGGAACTCAAGGTAGGTATTTTAGGAACTTATGAATTTTGACTCCACTCCTGTTTTATAGAATAATGACCATTAAATCAGGATTTTAGTGCATCATTTATATCAGTATAATTACACAAATAAAGTGAATTATTTAACAGATGTTCAGATTCCACAATTACTTTCTTCAAAGTTTCATTAAATCATGAGTTTCATGAATTTAATGAATGAAACTCCAGCAGGAAGTTAAATAAAAAGCCATAGTTTACTACTTGAGCTGCATTATAAAACCATCTATCTGTTCATAATCTTCCACCAATGATTCAAGGCATTAGGTGGTCATAGTGTTGAGGTTAATAATATATGGTAGAGTTTCAAAGGTAAAACTCAGGTACTAGTGATGTAGTGATGAGATTCAAATAATTTAACAATAGTTTCTCTGCCCTAATGACTGCTTGATGGGCATGGCTGAGTGGGCATGGGCAACTCAATGTCACTCACATTGAGGGGTGCCTTCCCTGGCCTCTCTTAGCCCCTCCCCTCTTAGTCAGTCATCTCCTCGTCTTGCATGTTATGGTGAGAGAGGAAGCATTTTTAAAGTCATCTTTCCTTTGATACTAGCCAATAAGATGAAATTTTTAGAAGACCTGATGTACATTTCCAAGTATTGTTTATGTTACGTACAAACGTACATCACACAGATTTGCATGCTACCGCTGTTTGGTTCACCAAGTGGCAGGAAATTTAAACTGCTGTCATTGGCCGGCTGGTCTGTCAGAGCTCAATAAATAGAGAGTTCCAGCAGCCTGCGAGCAGTTCGTATTGCAACAGCTAGGGAAATAAAAGGTGCTGAAAGTTAATAAGCCTGGAGTCATCTAACACTGGCAACGAGGATGGGATCACACACATCGCCTGCACCAGCAATCCTCGACCCACACTCCGAAGACTGGCACACTTACATGGGAAGGCACAAGGATTCCAGGAGGTTCCATCCTAGGAGTCCGGAGAGACAGCAGGCCTGACCGCACCGGCCGAGGACATAGGAACAATTGAACCGCGCAGGTCCAGTAGGAACTCGAAATGCCCCACCTACTTACAGGATTATGTGAGTTACGTCGGCCACGGATTGGACAATGCTCAGTCTAGGAGGGGAGGGGTGTTACATACAGAAGTACATTGCACAGATTTGCATGCTACTGCTGATTGTTTCGCCAAGCAGCAGGAAAGTTAAACTGCAGTCATTGGCCGGCTCATTAAATAGAGAGCTTCGGCAGCCTGCCAGCAGATTGTATTGCACAGCTAGGGAAATAAAAGGTGCTGAAAGTTTCTTATCCTGGAGTCTTTTCTTCCCATGCTGATCTAACAGTTTATCACCATTCTCTTGGTAATACTAATAATAATAATAATAAAATTTTATTTGTTAGCCGCACCCTCTCCAGAAGGACTCAGGGCGGCGTACAATAAAAACACGTAAAATACAAATATAGACAATACATACACATAAATATAGACGTATACATGGAGGAGGTAGATAAATAAATGGAGAAAAATTAAAATTGCAATTTAAAATCCCCTAAGTAAAATTACAAAATTAAAAACCCGTCAGGAGCGATATGATCAAACTATGGTTGAGCCAGGCCAGCTACTTGGAAAAGGTAGGTCTTGAGCTTTGTTCTGAAGGAGCGGAGGTCAGAGGTAGTCCTAATATCCGGGGGGAGGTCATTCCACAGGGCTGGGCCCGCCACAGAGAAGGCTCTGCTCCTAGGCTCCGCCCCCCGACACTGTCTGGTGGACGGCACCTGGAGAAGTCCCTCTCTGTGCGAGCGAATTGGTCGCAGGGATGTATGGGGCAGAATACGATCCCGCAAGTAGCTAGGTCCTGTGCCATGGAGCGCTTTGAAGATCGTTATCAAAACCTTGAAACGCACCCGATAGACCACAGGAAGCCAGTGCAGCTCACGCAGGAGAGGTGTCACATGGGATTACCTTGTACTCCCCATAATCACCCGCGCGGCCGCATTCTGGACCAACTGTAGTCTCCGAGTGCATTTCAAGGGAAGCCCCATGTAGAGAGCATTGCAGTAGTCGAGGCGAGACGTCACCAGCGCATGAGTGACTGTGCGTAAGGCATCCCGGTCCAATAGGGGGCGCAATTGGCGCACCAGGCGAACCTGGTGGAACGCCCCCCTTGCCACGGCTGTCACATGGTCATCCATGGACAGCCGGGCATCCAGGAGGACGCCCAAATTGCGCGCCCGCTCCACGGGGGCCAGTTGTATGCCCCCGATGGCCAGAGATGGAATTAACTGGTTGAACCGGGGGGCCGGAACCCACAGTCACTCCGTCTTGGAGGGGTTGAGCTTGAGTCGGTTGTCATCCATCCAGACCCGTACGGCTTCCACACACCGGGACATCACTTCGACGGCCTCGTTGGGGTGGTTCGGGGTGGAAATGTACAGCTGATTATCATCAGCGTACAGATGATATCTCACCCCGAAACCACGAATGATCTCACCCAGCGGCTTCATATATGTGTTGAACAGGAGTGGCGAGAGGACCGACCCCTGTGGCACCCCACAAGTAAGGGGGCTTAGGGTCGACCTCTGCTCCCCTGCCAACACACGTTGCGTCCGGCCGGAAAGGTAGGAGCCGAACCACCGCAAAACGGTGCCCCGAACCCCCAACCCCTCCAGTCGGTGCAACAGGATACCATGGTCGATGGTATCAAAAGCTGCCGAGAGATCTAACAGGACCAGCATAGAGGAACAACCCCTATCTCTGGCCCTCCAGAGATCATCCACCAATGCGACCAAGGCCGTCTCCGTGCTGTGCCCGGGGCGAAAGCCGGACTGGCGCGGGTCTAGATAATCATTTTCCTCCAGATGTCGTGGAAACTGATAAGCTACCACACTCTCTACAACCTTCGCCAAGAAGGGAAGGTTGGAGACAGGACGATAATTGGCCAGCTCCGTAGGGTCCAGGGAAGGCTTCTTGAGCAAGGGTCTCACCACCGCCTCTTTCAAGGCAGCCGGAAGAGACCCCTCACCCAATGAAGCATTCACTAGGCCCAGGAGCCAGTCACGTGTAACCTCCCAGGATGCCAGTACAAGCCAGGAGGGGCACGGGTCCAGTAAACATGTGGTAGGTCGCAGTCGTCCACGCATTCTGTCCAAATCCTCGATGGCAACCAAGTCAAATTCCTCCCAGACTGGTCTCTCAAGACTCGCCGCGGACGTCTCCACTAGACCACTGAAAGGGACCCAATCCTTCCGGATTTGAGCGATTTTATCCTGCAGATATTTCCCAAATTCCTCTGCCCTACCCTGTAAAGGGGCCTCCCGCGGCCTCTGAAACAGGAGGGAGCGGGACACCCGAAACAGGGCGGCAGGGTGGTTCTCTGCGGATGCAATGAGAGCGGCACAATATTGACGTTTGGCCGCTCTCAATGCCACAAGGTACGTCCTTAAATGGGTTCGTACCTGTGTTCGGTCAAATTCGGAACGGGAGGATCTCCAACGACTCTCTAGGCATCTCTTGCGGTGCTTCATCACCCTTAGCTCCTCGGTAAACCAAGGAGCCAGGGTGGATCGTTGCCGCCGGAGAGGCCGCAAAGGCACCACCCGGTTCAAGGCCCCGGTGGTCGCATTATTCCACGCGACCACCAGGTCCTCTAACTGGGGGCGGGTCAGGGCTGCAGGAGGTGGCCCAAGCTCCGTCTGGAACCTATCTGGTTCCATCAGGCGCCTGGGGCGGAACCATCTAGTGTTTTCCAGTTCCGCCTCCCCGCAGCGGGGGGTAGCACCAGGGAAGTCAAGTCGGAGGAGTGAGTGATCTGACCATGACAGGGGAGTGATGGTTAAATTCCCTCCTCCCAGATCACTCAACCACTGGCCAGAGACAAAAACAAGGTCCAAGGTGTGGCCTCCCTCGTGTGTTGGGCCCTGAATCAATTGAGTCAGGTCCATGGCTGTCATGGAAGCCATGAACTCCCGAACCCCCTCGGATGCTTCTCCCACCGATGGCAGGTTAAAATCCCCCATCTCTAAAAGTTTGGGGGTCTCAACCGCCACCGATGCGATCAGCTCGAGGAGTTCAGGCAGGGCCGCTGATGTATAGCGAGGAGCCAGGTATACTATCAGCAGGCCCAGCTGTCTCCCAGGGCCCCATTTCACGACAAGGGACTCACACCCGGACGTCTGTGGCACAGTGGACTCCCTCGGCTCTAAATCCTCCCGAATAATCGCTGCTACCCCACCGCCCCTTCCCTGGGCCCGGGGCTGGTGAAATGCTCGGTACCCTGGTGGGCACATTTCCACGAGGGGTAAACCTCCCTCGTGGCCCAACCAGGTCTCTGTTATTCCTGCGAGGTCCGGCTCCCCCTCAAGAATAAGATCGTAAATGAGGGGGGCCTTATTAACAACGGACCTCGCATTGCATAACAACAGCCTCAGGCCCTGGGTCTGCAGTTCCTGACCACCTAGAACGCGGAGGTTGGTACAAGCGACCAGGTGTGACCAACACCCACGGTCTCCCAACCGACTGCGAGTTCTTGATCTGTCCTCGTATCTGCCCCTCCCTACAAGGGGAGTTGGAATCAAAGAGCCATGTATTGGAACGATATCCTCCCCCTCCTCCTCCCTTCCACTCCTTCCGCTCGCGACCACACCTAGTGGCCTGAATGGAGAGATTTATAAAGAATAACAGACTTGGAAAGCACCTGCTCAAGCATGAGACTCTATAATATTATGGACAAATTTCTTCTTAA
The DNA here is from genome assembly GCF_964273705.1 of Natrix helvetica. NCBI lineage: Eukaryota > Metazoa > Chordata > Lepidosauria > Squamata > Natricidae > Natrix > Natrix helvetica. Next base: position 234,262,931 of record NC_138548.1, on the reverse strand, counting down.
AAACCTCCAGTGATGGTTGTCACTGCGTTGTTTGCTAGCTGAACTGAATAATTACTGCGCAGGTCATAGGCCTTATCAGCAATGATTTACTGCACATGCTTCTTAACACGTTTCTTAATACATCACACATTCCAGAGACTTCTTTACTTTTATTCTTCTATTCGTCTGCCAAGAAGGTGGACGACAATTGCTCTTGCCAAAATGTAACAATTAGATAGATTTGTTTATTTATTTATTTTATATTAAAGCTTGTTTTTAATTAGAACTTCTTATTGGTCTTATTTTCGCTTTTTCTGAAGATATACTTTTTAGGAAAGCCGACGGTCTACACCTCATTAGCTCAGGGTGAAATTTCCCCTGACAATGGTATACCCACAACTTCTGAAGGCATCCAATTCCTCTGATTAATTGTTCTCACTGTCAGGAAATTTCTTCTTATTTCTAGGTTGGATCTGTCTGATAAGTTTCCATCTCACAGATCCGTCTCACAGTCACTTCCAGTTCAGCGAAGCACAACCTATTCTATACCTGTTTTTGGTGAGAAATGATGTTCTACAGTGGCATTCATAATGATTTTTTCAAAATGCACTAAACCTTGAAGAATACATCTCTGCTTATAATGATAAAGATTATTCTTTTTGAACATTAAAGCATATAGTCAAGCAAATATTTCCAATCCATTATAAATGAAAACACATTTGCAAGGCATTTTCAAAGTAGTTAGTTAATAGATGTCTTACAATTTTTTCTCTTCTCTTTTAATTAAATCATTCTGCTTTAATTTTTTTTCCTTGGACCGTATTGCAATATTCCGAAACTTTCACAGATCCTTCACAAAGAACCAGTTCTAATTTCACTGGGATGCATTGTTTTCATTCTCAGTTTTTCTGGTTACAGAACTTCCCTTCTCCTTCACTCATCATTTCTCCCTTTAACAATGTTTCTTGCAAGAAAAGGAAGCATTTGATTTTGGAGATACTTCCTCCCTCCCTCCCCTAAACAAAGGACTGGGAAGTATGCGCTGCAGCCTCAGCCACCCCTCCAACAGCTCTGGAGCAGAATGGGTGGGACCAGCCAGTGGTGTGATTAGCTGGTTCTCAGAACTGCACAAAATAGTAAGAACTGGTTTGCTCGAACTGCTCAGAACCCGGTGAAGCTCACCTCTGTAGCGAAATTTAGATCAGCGTTCAGGTAGATGCAAAATGCAACTAGATGACTCAAGTTGTTTTAGCAAGACTCCATCAATTGAAGAACTCGTAAATATCTCAGTCCTTTGTAATTCTCCACCCAAGGCTTCCCATACTCCGGTGGGCATTCTCACCAGGTTGACTCAAGGTTGACTCAGCCTTCCATCCTTCCGAAGCCAGTAAAATGGGGACCCAGACTGTTGCGCACAATATGCTGACTCTGTAAACCACTTAGAGAGGCCTATAAAGCACTGTGAAGCGATATATAAGTCTAAGTGCTGTTGCTATTGCTATTCTCTTCTTGCCATCTCTCATAGAAATGTACTTTCAAGCAACACCAACTTGGCCTGGACTTTTACAGAAAAAAAAGGGGAGAGATCAAATGCAAGAATGAAATGAATCAGATGGCTTAGACAGCCCAATTGTCCTTAATGCTGCTATCAAATATGTACTAACCTTTAACATCTGTCCATCTTTATCTGACTAACAAAACACGGAGCTTACTTTTCTGGTCAACCCACCTGCTAAGGTTCTTTATTATTTTTTTAAAATGACTTTGGAGTTCTACAGCACAAGCTATTCTAAAAACAAAGTAGAAATGACAATGCTTGATCTATTTCTTATACTCCAACCGCAAACAAACACATAAAGAAAATAAATAGCATGGTACTGTAATAGTGGATCCTATCAGGAAGCAATAGAATATCTTGTGGTAGGGATTTCATGATTAAAAGGATATTTTTGCCTATACCAATTCATGGCTATAAAAGCAGCATCCAGTATTATCTCTTTAATATCTCCATACATTTCCAGGCATTTTTTTCCCCATGGTCGGGTTGGCCACAGGGCTTCCTCCTGAGGAGAGTAGCCAAGAAAGCAGCAGCATTTTCTTCTGTTACAGCTGTACTAGCCCCCGTAATTTGCCCTAAATATATGTGGTGTAAGAATCCTGTTTAATTTTGTCCATTTTAAGAACATCTTTTGAAGTGTCTGAGATGTAACAAAGAATCAGATGTGACAAAGAATCAGAGATGGGTTGCTCCCGGGCAAACCGGTAGTAGTGGCGGCAGGAAGCTCTGCCCACCCATCTGGAGACTTCTGCGCATGCGCAGAAGCATCATGTGTGAGCACGTGCGTGAGCGCGACCAAACCGGTAGTGCAAAAATTGGCAACCCACCACTGCAAAGAAAATATGTAAAATGCTGGCTTTTCCCACCAAATCAGTAAATGAGAACTCAGCCTGAGAAAGACAAGGAGACCTAGCATAACACAAGAAGACACAGGTTATATCCACTATGAGAATGTAACTGTTACCTGGAGAAAATATTTAATGGAGGATGACATGTTACACAGAGTGTTTTTTTCTTTTGTTTCCAGTCATTATTTCTATTGGTAAATTAACGTCCAGAAGTTTAGGAAATTTTATAATGCAATAATAAATGGCAGGAAGTGCAACTAAAGGCCATGAGATACCCAAACCTACAAAAATTAATGTGGTGTAATGATTACAGCTTTGGAATAAAATTTAAGGGTCATGTTTTATTCAAACCCACAGATACAAGAATTCACTGGAAGTTCATTGGATGACTTTTGGCTCCAGTGTGGAGAAGTAAACAATGCAGTTAAGACTCACAATGTCTCCTTAGGGCAGATAATACATTACAGCACAGGGTAAGAGTTGATGAATTAAGGCTTGACTATCATTGATTAGGAAACATGCCATTTACATTTCAAAGGTAACAAGAGAAAAGAAGGAATCACTCAAAGAAATTAAGGATTGGAAAAAAATGAAGGCAGAGGGAACGGGTTGAGAAAAAGGAAACCAATAACGTTGTGGTTTGATGGACTTCATTGTCAACTCCCACACCAGAAAGTACCTGTCAACTCTGAATCTAATCTGGCTGAAGCCATTTTTTTCCTTTTTCCTTTGCCACTTCATAGTTGCCGAACATTCTGGGGGGAGGGAGAGAATAAATGGGACGTTTCACAGACATAACAAAGAGCTTTCCCATGGGGACCAAGGTCATCCCCACAGGTGTCATTTGAATGAAAAGAGGAGTGACTAAGGAGCCTGCCAACTACATTAATTTTAAGTCGTGATATAATCATTGTGTCAATCCCAAAGGAAATTGGGAAAAAAAGAATCACATAACTGAAAATCAGTGGATTTACTGTTGTATTTTGGCAATATGATGTGGAGTTGCACTCAGGACTGCAAAATAAGGGGTCTGGGGGTTGCATGTTTCCCATAGGCTTCCCACAACCAGCTTAACACATTTAATAAATCACAATGGGTGCTATTTAATATGCTTCTTCTCTTCTCTTCCCCTCCCCTCACTACCATATCTATGGAGAAAAAAAATATTGTCACTAAAGCGAATGAGCAAATAAAAGCACTTATTGACCCCCATGTGCAGTTTTCCTCTATTAAGGCATCAAGAAAGAATCCCTACGTTTATGCTTATCTAACTATGTGATTGTGACATCTAGGGAGAAATATTTACTCTTTTAATTATGTTATAACTGTTAGATATTAACATATATCGGAGGAAGTCTCCTCTCTGGTCCGCTGCTACAGCGGGAAACAGGTATCGCTCTGATTGGTCGAGAGGCGTACCCGAGTACTATAAAATGGGAACCCTCCGGCCACAGAGCAAGCTGGATCACTACTACTACTAATAAAGAGCTGTTAAGTCACTTCGTGTCCGCAGTCTGTTCTCTCGTTGCCCAGATCTAACATTGGCGACGAAGGTGGGATCGAGAGACAGATAGGACGAAGACCGCTACTCCAGAATCTCCGGATTTGATCCAGCCCAGGAATTCGGCAGAAATTCCGGCAGCCATCTCAGGTCACCGCAGCGCGGCAAATTCGAACGAGATAAGATGGCGATGCACACTCCCCCCGCTCCATTCGACCCGAACGACGAATGGGAAGCCTTCATGATTCGTTTCGAGTGTTTTCTCGAAGCGAACGAATACACGGGGATCACCGACGCCTGAAAGAAAAACATCTTCCTCGGCTACTGCGGGAAAGAAGTCTTCAACACGGCCAGAGACCTCACTGCGCCTACTCCGATACAGGCAGTATCATGGACGGCGTTGCAACAGACTCTACAGACTCATTACGCGCCAAAACCTTCCCGCCACGTTTGCCGCAAGGAATTCAACACGCGGAACCAGAAAGCGGGAGAATCAATCAACCAATATGTTGCAGCCCTGCGCAAAGCAGCAACTCACTGCGAGTTCAGGGATCTGGACGAGCATATTTTAGCACAGCTTATCTGTGGGTTAAGAGACATTTCACTACAAAAGAAGCTGTTGGCAAACCCAAATTTAACCCTACAGATAGCTCTAAACGAAGCAAGAGCGTCAGAGTCAGCGGAGAAATCATCAGTAACCATACAACGCGGGTTCAGCGTAAACCAGCCATCACCAAGGCAAACCAGAGTTCACTACGAGGACACAAGCCCCGAATACGAGGATCCCGAGTTCGAGGACAGTCACCTGATGCGGAGCAGTCACTTGAGGCCTGGGGGGAGACCCGGATTCCGTTTGCCGCCCTGCGCAAGCTGTGGAGGGAATCACCCCAGGTCTACCTGTAGGTTCAGGAACATTGTTTGTTCGCACTGCAACAAACTTGGGCACATCGCACGAGTGTGCCGGAGCGAAGTCCCTGCCTCACGGCAGCCTCCAATGTACCGCCAACAGAAGCCCAACCCAGGGGCTTGGCGAAATCAAAAAGGGCGCCCAGAGAGAAATCCACAAGTGTTTACCCAGAGAGAAAATTCCCAAAGAGCTGAGCGAGCGTATCCCCAGAGAGATTACACACAAAGAGCTGAAAGAGCGTTCTATCAAGACGCTCAACGAGAGTATTTTCAGGATACAGATGCTGAGATAGAGTTGACCCAGAGAGAGGAGTTGCGAACGTATCTCACAACAATAAGCCAGGTCCGCACCAAGCGGCCTAAAAAGCTGAAAGTCACAGTCCTCTTGGAGGGCTCACCTTGCGAGCTGGAAGTTGACACAGGATCATCCCTGACGATCATTTCATGGGCATCCATGAAACAGGCTATCCCTAGCCTCAAAAAGAGCCAACTACACGTTCCAGACATCCTGCTTCGAGACTACCAGGGGAACCGAGTCCCCATCGTGGGCCAAGGCACATTCCAGATCCGTTTCAAGGACATCATAGCCCAGCTGCCCGTGACCATCGCCAGCGCGCCATTACAGAACCTTCTGGGGCTTGATTGGTTTGAAGCCTTGGGGTTAGAAGTCACCGGAATAAACGCCGTGGAGAACAGCAGCGCCGAGCAGATATTTAAGGAGTTCGAGGATGTGTTCAGCCCCGGTCTTGGTAAGTATGTGGGTAAACCAATCTCATTTAATTTAGACCCCAAAGTGGCGCCAATCCGACTTAAGCCGAGACGAGTGCCTTTTGCACTGCGCCCAAAAATAGATAAGGAGATAGATAAGTTAGTGGAGCAAGGAGTCCTTGAGCCGGTGGATCACGCGCGTTGGGAAACTCCCATTGTGACCCCAGTCAAGCCAGATGGGTCAGTCCGCATCTGCGCCGACTATAAATGCACAATTAATGTCACGCTACAACAAAGCGCATATCCTGTGCCAGTAGTTCAGCACTTATTGCACTCGTTGGGGCCAGGAAAGGTATTTGCTAAATTAGACATGGCACAAGCTTACCAGCAGTTGCCTGTAGATAGCGCCACAGCGGAGGCCCAAACTATAGTGACGCATAGAGGAGCATTCAAATGCAACCGGCTACAATTCGGTGTGAGTATTGCTCCAGGATTGTTCCAGAGCGTCATGGAACGACTTTTGCAAGGGATACCGGGAGTCGTCCCCTATTTCGACGACATCTTGGTGTCCGCTGCAAACGAGGAGCAATTAAACAAAAGAGTCAGAACTGTTTTGGCCAGAATCAGAGAGAAGGGTCTCCGCCTAAAAAAGGAAAAATGCCAAATTAACGTGCCTAGCGTAGAATTCCTGGGTTATAGAATCGATGGTCAGGGAATACACCCCACTTCAAAGAAAATTAAGGCGATCCAGGACGCCCCCACACCACGAAATCAGACCGAGTTGCAGGCCTTCCTCGGACTACTTAACTTCTACAGCGTTTTTCTGAGACAAAAGGCGACCGTTGCTGAGCCACTACACCGTCTACTCCAGAGGAACACACCATGGAAATGGGGACGATCCGAAGCAGCAGCTTTTGCCGGGGTAAAGCGCCTGCTCACCACTGACTCGCTGTTAGTCCAATACAGCCAGACCCTACCGCTGGTATTGACCTGCGACGCATCACCTTTTGGAGTTGGCGCAGTCCTCAGCCACAGGATGCCCGACGGAAAAGAAGCACCCATCGCCTTCTACTCTAGGACTCTTTCATCGGCAGAGAGGAACTACAGCCAGATGGACAGGGAAGCGTTAGCTGCTGTAGCTGGAGTAAAACGTTTCCACGAATACCTCTACGGCCGCGATTTTGAACTAATCACAGATCACAAACCGCTGTTGGGACTTTTGGCGGGAAACCGCCCCACTCCGGTCTCTCTTTCTCCACGCATGACCAGGTGGACTGTTTTCCTGGCAGCGTACTCCTACAAGTTAATTCATCGGCCGGGCTCCACTCTTGGACACGCAGACGCACTCAGCCGTTGCCCATTATCTGACCTTCTGCCAGACCCCACTCCCGAAGTACCGGTATTGCTCATTGACTGTTTGGACTCTGGACCGGTTTCTTCCTACGACGTTGCAAGGTTCTCCTCTAAAGACAATTTAATAAAACAAGTTCAAACTTGGGTTTGGAGGGGGTGGCCGAAGGGAAACGTGGGCCCGGAATTCAAAGTGTTTTGGTCAAAACGGGACGAACTCTCAGTGTTACAAGGTTGTTTATTGTGGGGGGATCGAGTTGTTATTCCTTATGCATTACATGTTAGAGGCATTACATGTAGGGCACCCGGGGATCGTTAGAATGAAGGCGTTAGCGAGAAGTTATGTTTGGTGGCCAAACATGGATAAAGAGATAGAGGAGTGGGTGGCCACTTGCGATCCATGCCAAGAATCAAGACCAGCACCCCCGGAAGCGCCCGCCACTGAATGGGAAAAGCCAAAAGCACCCTGGTCGAGAATACACATCGACTTCGCAGGGCCAGTTCAAGGTCAGACGTTCCTTATAGTTGTGGATGCATACTCCAAATGGCTAGAAGTAGTCCTAATGACTTCAACCACGGCAGAGGCAGTCATTAAGGTTCTACGGCGACTTTTCGCCACTCATGGCCTGCCCGACCTCCTGGTATCCGATAACGGGCCCCAGTTCACGGCCATGCAATTCGAAACATACTTAGCAGGTCAGGGAATTCGGCATGCCCTCGTCGCGCCATTCCATCCGGCATCAAACGGACAGGCGGAGAGAATGGTGCGATCTGCAAAAGAGGCCCTCGCTAGGATGGGTCCAGGTGATTGGCAAACACGCATTGACCATTACCTATTAATCCAACACATTACTCCCAGTGCAACGACGGGTAGGAGCCCCGCTGAACTACTCATGGGCCGCCGTCTACGGTCTCACCTGGACCGTCTTCACCCAAATTACTCTGCCATAGCTCCCCCAGACTCTACAAGCAAAATTCAGAGTTTTAGCATAGGGGATTCAGTATACGCCCACAACTATGCAGGGGGAACATTGTGGATGCCAGCAAAGGTCATTGGAATCACGGGTCCACGATCGTATCTGTTGGAACTAGAAGATGGGCGGAACTGGAAAAGGCACATCGATCAACTACGGGATCGCCTGGCGCACTCAGATCTACGAACAGAAAACGAGAACTACCTGCCATTGCAAAGCCAGCCACTCGAGAGCCCCAACACAGAGATCTACGACACCTGCGAGCCAAGGACAGAACAAGAGATCGAGCGCGAAACGGAACAACCCCCAAGCAACGAAGGGGAGCAGATCCCCGAACGCCAAAGCAACGAGAGCCTGCAAACTCCCGGAAACGAAACACAGAAAGAAACCAATCCTGCAACTACTTCCAACCAACCCGAACTGCGACGCTCCTCCCGAGTAAGACAAACACCAACGTACCTAAAGGACTATGTCACTAACCGCAACGTTCCGTCTAGGAGGGGAGGGGTGTTAGATATTAACATATATCGGAGGAAGTCTCCTCTCTGGTCCGCTGCTACAGCGGGAAACAGGTATCGCTCTGATTGGTCGAGAGGCGTACCCGAGTACTATAAAAGGGGAACCCTCCGGCCACAGAGCAAGCTGGATCACTACTACTACTAATAAAGAGCTGTTAAGTCACTTCGTGTCCGCAGTCTGTTCTCTCGTTGCCCAGATCTAACAATAACCACAGGAAACCTTTAGAGTTGGTTTTCACCAAGCCGTGCCGATATGATATATCCAATAGACATGTTAAATATAGATAAATATTTTTATCTTGAATTATAATACAAGACTCAGGATTTGTCGCATGCAGAGTTTATGTGAAAATAATTACTTCCGCCATTGTTTAGTCTGGAGAAATAACAGATCAACAGAAGTCTGCCATGGTTATCAATTCTTTGCTGTCTCTTCCCTAAATTGAAATATGGGAATATTATTTGGTAGTTTTATTCTTGACTGTGGCTGGAAATAGCCATCATGGAACTTACTGTGTATTTTAAAGATATGGTTAGCTAATAATGTTAATGTTTAATGAATTAAACATTAAGGGTACCTTAACCAATAACCAATTTCAATACCTATCAGGATTTAAATGGAATCAAGCAATTTATTTGAGGCTGAGGCAAAGAGGACCTCTTATGACGTAACCACTAATTCTGGTCAATGATTATAATTAAAATGGAAAGTGTTGAAAATTAATCCATGTTTCCAGTATATTTAAACTAGGGGAAATCCGATGATAAAATTCTATAAGTATAAAGTGATGCATATTAGAACCTAAAGTCACATAATGAACAATGTATTAAATATAATTCTTCAACTTAACTTCACATATGCAACTATGACTTTTAAAAAAGGCTGGAGGTTCTTATTGTGGTTTCTAAGATTCTATAGTCTACCCAATGCACGCATTAAAACTCCTTATTTAAATCTATGTGAGTCTTGATTTCATAATGGTACTGTCAAATCCTGAGTCTTGTATTATAATTCAAGATAAAAATATTTAGACTTTTAGTAGATCAGGGAAGAGGCAAATCAAGCAAATGAAACCAGGATGACTTCAAAAATCCAATAAACCCTGAAGCTAAATAAGCAAAAAGCAAACAGCCATTTAGTTGATGCCAGAGATATTATCACAATACAAGACAATACTCACTTAAATCTGGGGTTTAAACAAATATTCTCCATGTACTGACATGCTATTGAGAATTTAAAAACCTATTCTACAGTAAATTGTTAATTCCAAGAGAGTAAATTAAGAAATAATACTTCTCATATAACCCAGTAAATTAACATATGAAATAGAAAACATTCTTTCAATCTGTAATTTTCAGTTCTCGGAAATCCACAGCAATCAAAAAAAGAACACAAGCAATTAATCATTCAGAAACTGGTTCTGAGTAAAGCTGTAGTAAATCCCAATAGTATCTTAGTGTTATTTAATCTTTACATAACAGCTGTTTCTCATGTGATGTTTGATAATACTTTACAAAACAGTTCACTATCGCAACTACTTCAGACTTAATTCTGGAACCAGACGCAGTAGAAAGATGAAGAGGCTTGTGGCTGTGCAGAGTTGGGATTTTTGGGAGGAGATGTCCTTAGAGTACAGCAAATGGTTACCGTAATTGTTAAGGGTGTTTTTTTTCCACCAAGGAGAAAAAAGAATGAAAAAAATGTGTGATTCATATAAGAAAATAATTTGATTGGCTTTGAGCTTCTTTCATTTTCAGTAGGGGTTGAGAAGTGTTACTTCTTTTCTGGCTCAGGCCCTGACATATATTAATCCCAAAATCATTTCTGATGAAGAAAATAAACAAAGTTTATTTTCTTCTATTTCTCAGTTTTGCTGAGATGAAGAAGGGGCATCCCTCCGCTCAAAAAATCCATTTTTCCCCTCTGCACTGTTGATATTTCTGTGTTCAGTTTTTCACAGTTGCACGTTTAAAAATGTAGGACAAAGGAGAGAAAGATGCTTAGATATTTAGAATGCAGCAATTTATTTGCCATATAAACTTTTGGGTATACTGTATATATCATATTTATTGGAATTAAGGCATTTATATATTTTAATCTGAAAAATATATCATCTGTACTTATTTAGGAAAGCAGATATATCTATATATTTGAAAGTATTATGTATACTTTAATTTACACCCACAACAAAAAGGTGAAATTTATGTTCCTGAAACATGAAACAATGCAGAAAAAGTCATTTCCTTCTTGGTTGCAATTTTCCTCAACGGTAAATTCTCTAGATATGGCTAGCATAAGGGTTAGTCACAATGCATTTTCCTTAAAGACTTCCATTCTAAGCAGCAGATTATAATTATCTAGAGAATATTCACTCTTCTAGGTCAAGGAATTGGTGCTTATGTCAATATTCTTCTTTTTTAAAAAATGCGTTGATGACTTAGAGATCACCCTCCTGAAGTTTCTTCCAATCAAAAGTTGTATTCGGAGCCAAATCAAAATAATCTCGCTCTTGCTCTTTGCAAAGTTCTAGGAAAACCTACATAAAGCAGACAATGTTTAATAGGTTAAGTCAATGATAGTTGAATGGTATAAGAGATAACATTTGCCTAATACTTATCTTTCCTAGGAGAAGATTAGTTACAATTCCCTTTTTAAAAGAAGGATCTTTTGGATGAAGAATCCTTGAGGGATTTCTGATTGGTCATTGATTGTACTCTGTCCAAGTAGTGTCTTTGCTATATTGTACCCTTCCTGTTTTTATGGAAGCACTGCCATCCCTTCTTTGCTTTTTGTGGGAAAAGGCAAGATGATCTTTTGAGTGGAAGTGTTCAACTCCACTGCATTTCGTGCCTAAGATATCAAAATGCAGTTGATTTATTTCATTTTGTGTTGTGTTGAGCTTTGCCAAATATATACTTCTCATGTTCTATGTTCCAACTATTATTTCTCTCTTTTTGGCACCAGCAACTAGATGTAATGTAGCTGCATCATCAACATTGTTAGAGCTCTGAAATATTTTCAGCTCTTTCTCAGTACCATCCAACCACCAGAGCGTGGAGGCAACAAATATTGCAGGTCCCGTCCCCTAACGAGATACGTCTGGCGGGAGCTAGAAGAACATTATTCCTCCAAAAAGTAGACTGGCCCCCACTCTGACACTCTTTCAGAAAGCACTGAAGACTTGCTTCTGCTAGCAGGCCTGGGGAACCCAGAATGGGATGGAGGTCATTAAATGGCTGGTTTCAGAGGTGGGTTGCTGCCGGTTTGGCCCAGATTGGCCGAACCGGTAGTAGCAGTGGGGGGGGGAGGCTCCGCCCACCTGCCCGGATGCTTCTGCGCATGTAAAGAATGTTCTCTGCATGAGCAGAAACATTGCACGCTCATGGCAGTGCACCCAAATCAGTAGTAAAAAAATTGGCAATCGACCTCTGGAGTGTATGTTGTCAGCAAGGTGGGAGGATGGGGGTTATTATTTTATTAGTTTTATTATTTATTATTATTTCTTTTATATTGTGTTTTTATCTCCTGTTAATCTCCTTGAGTCGCTGTGAATGAGTAGATGGCAATATAATTTTAAATAAATAAATAAACCAAGGGGACTGTCATCCAACATTATTCCATCAGTCAGTTTATCTCATCTATCCACATGGTTTTCTTGATAAAATACATGAGTGATTTCCCATTGCCTTCTCCTAAGCAGTATAATTATGTGCTTCCTAGCATCTCCCCAGTTCACTATGGCCAGATACAGGAGACTGCTTTGGAATGACCTTCATGCCTTGAGTGACTCTATGGAGAATATAGGGGCACTATGGAGGGACCCTACAGAGAACGTATATTCTTCTTGTCCATTGCAAGTGTTCTTCGCTTGGACCCCTCCCAGGAACACTCTTCTGCCATGGTAAGGCTGCGATATCTGAGGGGGGGGGAGAGAATCCCCACAAATTCTATCAGATAAGTATATTATATAAAGAGATTACCTGTTCCAAAGTGTTCAACGAAAAGCTGTACTCCTCAAGATGGAACAGTTCTTTCGCTATGTAAAGAGGGGAAAGTAGGCTTGGTTAGGCTTTGCATGGAACATTTTTGCTTGTCTTCTGTGCATAGCATATTCATTCCCTACTCAATACCCATATAGCCACAATAGTCACTAGTAACGAGAATCAGGCTAAGGATTACAGCTGTGCAGGCTTTGAAATTAATTCGGAAGTCTGCTTTGGACCTCAACTATGAACACCCAACTCTGTGCTACTCATTAAAGCAGCCTGGCTTCTTAAGTCTGAAAATATGCTGTGTCTGATAAAACATTAATCAACATTAATGAGTCGATTCTTTAAAACAGCAGCATCCTTTTTTCAGAATTGTCCAGCCCACTGAAAATAATGGGTTGTTTTAAAGCATTGCAGGGAGCTGCTATTCCTTGTAAGGCTCAGTTTTGAAAACATTTCAAAAGACTAATGGTGCTTTAAAATATGGTTGGGTTGTTGTAGCGTTACTTTGCAATGCTTCATTTCTCTGTCTATTCATTTGTCTTAAACATAATGATAACATAAACATAATCGAGAAATCTATTATGAAGGTAAGTTCCAAATAAAAGGAACTGTACGAGTGTATGATTCCCCTCAGAGTAGAGGTTATTCCCCAAAATGAACTGCATAGTAGAGACCACATCATAGGCAAAATAGCTTAAGATGTCAACAGGGAATGATAAAACATCATGTCAATAAGGAGTGAAGACGGGAGTTTATAGCTGGGTTTACCGCAGCAATAAGGACAGAATGCGCATATAGAAAGATTCAGTTTCCTAAAAGTTCCAGTTTCAGATCTCTAAAAGGTGACCCTTCTATTAATGGCAATCTGCACTGTTTATTCACCTGACTTGCTTCAAATGATTTTTGAAAACATGCTGAAGGGCTGAATTTCTGAAATAAGCTCTGCCATGCAGATCTACTGCTATCATTCCTTTGGGCTAAAACCAGAAATTTCCAGATTTATTCTCCCTGACTAAAATTACCATGTGGGATGGAGGGAACTTTGGGTTATAATGGAAACTTGCACCTGGTTTTCTTAATCCTACAGAGGCTCTAAGCTGAAAAAAATTGAAAGGCGCTGCAGTGAACAAAATATTTCAGCTGACATCGGAGTATTAGCCATACACATTTTACTCAGTTTGCTGCTGTCCTCAAGAAAGCCACACGTAGTTCAACATTTGTACTTTTTCTGGCACGTGGACTCTGAGTCATTTATTTCTCTCAGAGTTACTTTGGAAGTCCAAAGGGGGACAGGTTTCCATTGAGTAAACCTTGCAAGAAGATGGGAGGTTTCATAGGTAAGGAGAAACTTTGATCATGAATGGTGAACTTAGATCTGCAGTTCTGGGCTGCTTCGTAAGTTCTTACAAGTCATTCTCAAGTTACAACCATTTGTTTAGTGACCGTTTGAAGTTACAATGGCATTGGGGAAAAAAGGTGACTTATGAATGTTTTTCACACTTCTGAGCATTGCAGCATTCTCAAATGTCACATGATGGAAATTCAGAAAATTGACAACTGACATGTATTTATGATGATTGCAAATAAAGAAATACATTCAAATTCCACACTTTGATAGATGTCCAGAGATGCTAAAGATTTTTTTTTTAAAATAAATCTGAGAAAACACATTATTTTTCCTTCAGTGTTCATGCAACATAAGGAGCAGATAATGCCATCTAATGAGAAGTTTATGTTTTCACATTTCATAATACTTACAGACATACCTTTTTCTAACATGGAAAAAGCTTTAGAGAGAGGCAGTGCATTTTCCATTGGAATCTTGTAGACCAACGAAGTGGATATCCTAAAAATAGGTGAAACCATAAATATCCAAAAGAGAGGAGAAATAATAATAACACCATCTCCAGGACTGCTGGTTCCATCTTGAGTCAGCCCATTCAAACTGATCCCCCCCCCCTGCAAAATTATTGGTGGTTCCCCCATGGGATTGAGGCTATTCAAAAGTATGTTGGCCTCAATATTATGGAATATCCTGCTCCTGGAAATCAGTCTAGTACTTTCAGTGATAACAGGGAAATATCACACTGGAGGGGGTTGATTAATTAAGACCCAATCGCACATCCCCCCCCTCAAATCTGGCTGCTTTCTTCTCCATCTTGAAACTACTTTGAATGTACTTTCATTTTATCCCTGATGTTTTTAATGCTTTGATGCTATAAGATGCCAAGAGTGTCTCCAAAACAAGACAGCAGCAAATAAGTTGAATAAAAAATAAAAATTTAAACTTTCTAGAAGGCAATTAAAACCAAGATACCATACAATAATAAACAGTAACAAGAGCCACGGTAGCGCAGTGGTTAGAATGTAGTACTGCAGGCCACTTCTGCTGATTACTGGCTGACAGCAGTTTGGCAGTTCAAATCTCACCAGTCTCAAGGTTGACTCAGCCTTCCATCCTTCCGAGGTGGGTAAAATGAGGACCCAGGTTGTTGGGGGCAATAGGCTGACTCTGTAAAACCGCTTAGAGAGGGCTGTAAAGCACTGCGGTATATAAGTCTAAGTGCAATAATCCATACCACTGATAATTCTGACCAACAAAACTATTGGGCAGAGCAACGCAATTTGTATATACAGAAACTTTAAAAATAAAGGTGCAATTTGTCCAGGGAGGAGTAACAAAGATTTTATTTATTTGTATCTCACCTTTTTTATTTTAACAAATAGCTCAAGGTGATGAACATAACCAACATACCTTACTCCACCTATTTTTCCCAAAACAACAATCCTGGGTTGGGCTGAGAATGAGTGTCTGGCCGAAAGTCACCCAGCTAGCTTTCATGCCTAAGGCAGGACTAGAACTCACAGTCTTCCACTTTCTAGCCTAAAGAAGACCAAACTGGCTCTGCACATTACATACATCTCCACCTGTGCCACAGTATGGTGATTAATTTTGAGAAGCAACTGAATCTAACAGGCAAAACATGTAGCATAACCATCTGGATCAAAGATATGACTTTCTCCTCAGAAGCAAAATCTTCCTAATAGGAGATTAAATTTTAAAAAGTTACTTTCTTCTTCAGTTAAGCCATCTGAAAAGAACAAGGATTCCCATTTCAAACAATTTTAAGCATTCAGTCACATTGTAGATAAATGTTGCTGTTACCTTTCTTGACGAGCTGCTTGTGGGAACATTTTTAGAATCTGAGTATTCACAAGATCTCCTTGTTCTACCCCTTTTACTTTTATTTGCAGCAAATAATTTTTTCCAAATTTGCTTTTCAGGTACTGGATTGAACCCAGGCACCTGCAAATAAATAAATAAATCAGCATACAATGAATGGCATCAAATTGTTATTGGGTAGCACTATTCTAATCCGGCATGGATTAGAATGCTGATTTTAAAGGACACCAGTTCATTGAGCCTCCGATGGCATTGCAATGTTCATGTAGAGAGGAGAAAGGATTAAGTGCATGGGAGTACATGTAGCATGGTACCTTGTATTCTTCTGTAAGCACTGATAATATTACCTATTTCGGTAATGAAATATCTGCAAGAAAACAACAAAGCTCATAGAGCATCAAGAACCCTACAGGTCAAACCTGAACTATAAATATTTCCTTCTATCAAATCTTCTGTAATTTGAACTGTCAGTCAACCATTGCAACTGTAGAGAGGCTGGGAGAGATGCCCTTAAGTCATACCATAATTTCCATTGCATTCTCAAGTGCCACAACCCATGTTATATCTGATATTTGGAATATTGCTGTGTTTTGATTGTGTTTTTCCCTTATCCTTTCAATCCAATTCACATCTGCCATAGCCATAGTCACGGACTGATCAACATCATAATTTATTCAAGGGCTGACATTCTACGACTGCGAGGGTCCCCCCTCTCGCAGGTATGCCCCCCTGCGCTGGTGAGGGCCCACCTCGATGAAGGGTTTATTAACCCAGAGAGGTGGAGGAAGCGGGGGATTAGGGTTTTTTTAGCAAAATGTTTTTTAAAATTTTTAAGGGGTTCCAGGGAGGGGGGGAGGGTTATTCAACCTGGGGGTATGGATACAGCCAGGTCAACAGGTGGGATCAGGACGGAGGGGAGCGGAGTGGGGGAGGTGAGAGGATACAGCATTCCTATACGGGGGATTCCGATAGCGACGGTCGTAGGGAGGGGCGGGCGCGAGGACATCAGAAGAACGCATGGTCGGTTGGGAGACCGGGGCTGTTGGACACGCCCGGTCACTTGTACCAACCCTTGCAGTCTAGGTGGACAGGACCGGCAGAGCCTGGGCCTTAGGCTGATGTTATGTAATGTGAGGTCCATGGTTAACAAGGCCCCCCTCATCAGGGACTTGATCTCAGAGAGGGAGCCGGACCTCGCAGGAATAACGGAAACCTGGTTGGGCCCGGAGGGGGGGTTGCCCCTCGGGGAAATGTGCCCTCCAGGTTACCGGGTATTCCATCAGCCACGGGCCCAGGGTAGGGGCGGTGGGGTAGCGATAATCATCCGGGAAGATTTGGCTCCGAGAGAATTCACTGTGTCGCAGACATCTGGTTGTGAGGCTCTGGGCGTGAAATGGAGCCCAGGGAGACAGTTGGGTCTGTTGATAGTATACCTGGCTCCCTGCCATACATCAACGGCCCTGCCCGGACTCCTCGAGCTGATCGCGGAGATGGCGGTTGAGACCCCCAAGCTTTTAGTGATGGGGGATTTCAATCTGCCGTCGACGGGAGAGGCATCCGAGGCAGCCCGGGAATTCATGGCTTCCATGACAGCCATGGATCTGACTCAAGTAGTTCGGGACCCCACACACGAAAGAGGCCACATACTGGATCTTGTGTTTGTCTCCGACCAGTGGATGAGTGATCTGGGAAGAGGGAATTTAGTCATCACGGCCCTGTCATGGTCAGATCACTCACTTCTCCAACTGGACTTCCCTGGCGCTACTCCCCGCCGCGGGGAGGCGGAACCGGATTGTCCCAGATGGTTCCGCCCCAGGCGTCTGATGGAACCAGATAGGTTCCAGGCGGAGCTTGGGTCACCTCATGCAGACCTGTCCCGCTCCCGGGCAGAGGACCTGGTAGCCGCGTGGAACAGTGCGGCCGCCGGAGCCTTGGACCGGGTTGCGCCTTTGCGGCCTCTCCGATGGCAATGATCGACCCGGGCCCCCTGGTTTAACGGGGAGCTAAGGGCGATGAAACGCCACAGGAGACGCCTAGAGAACAAGTGGAGATCCTCCCGCTCCGAATCCGATCGAACACAGGTAAGAGCCTACTTAAGGACCTACCTTGTGGCAATAAGGGTGGCCAAACGTCAATATTGTGCCACCCGTATAGCGTCCGCAGAGAACCGCCCTGCCGCCCTGTTTCAGGTGACCCGCTCCCTGCTGGCGCAGGGACAGCGGGATCCCCCATTGCAGGGCAGGGCAGAGGAGTTTGGGGAATACCTGCAGGATAAAATTGATCAGATCCGGAGGGGGTGGACCCACTCCAGTACTCCAGAGGGGGCGTCTGAGGCTAGTCTTGAGATTCCACGCTGGGAGGAGTTTGACCCTGTTGTCACCGAAGATTTGGACAGGTTGCGCGGGCGACTGCGAGCCACCACATGTTTATTGGACCCGTGTCCCTCTTAGTTGGTACTGGTTTCCTGGGAGGTTTCACGAGGCTGGCTACTGGGACTGGTGAACGCTTCGTTGGGTGAGGGCCTTTTACCAACCGCCTTGAAAGAGGCGGTGGTGAGACCCCTGCTCAAGAAGCCTTCTCTGGACCCAATGGAGCTAGCAAATTATCGTCCTGTCTCCAACCTTCCTTTTTTAGCGAAGGTTGTTGAGAGTGTGGTGGCTCAGCAGTTCCCACGTCACCTGGAGGAAGATGATTATCTAGACCCGCGCCAGTCCGGCTTCCGGCCCGGTCACAGCATGGAGACGGCCTTGGTCGCGTTGGTGGACGATCTCTGGAGGGCAAAGGATGGGGGTTGTTCCTCCATCCTTGTCCTATTAGACCTCTCGGCGGCTTTCGATACCATCGACCATGGTATCCTATTGCGCCGTCTGGAGGGGTTGGGGATCGGAGGCACCGTATTGCGGTGGTTCCGCTCCTACCTCTCTGGCCGGACGCAATGTGTGTTGACAGGGGAGCAGAGGTCGACCCCGAGGCCCCTTACTTGTGGGGTCCCACAGGGGTCGATCCTCTCGCCTCTCCTGTTCAACACATATATGAAACCGCTGGGCGAGATCATCCGTGGTTTCGGGGTGGGATACCATCTGTACGCTGATGACACTCAGCTGTATATTTCCACCCCAAACCACCCCAACGAGGCCGTCGAAGTGATGTCCCGTTGTCTGGAAGCCGTGCGGGTCTGGATGGATGACAACAGGCTCAGGCTCAACCCCTCCAAGACAGAGTGGCTGTGGCTCCCGGCTACCCGGTACAACCAGCACATTCCATCGCTGGCCATCGGGGATGAACAATTAGCCCCGGTGGAACGGGCACATAATTTGGGCGTCCTCCTTGATGCCCGGCTGGCTATGGAAGATCATGTGGCAGCCGTGGCGAGGGGGACGTTCCACCAGGTTCGCCTGGTGCGCCAATTGCGACGCCTTTTGGACCGGGAGGCCCTGCGCACAGTCACTCACGCGCTGGTGACGTCTCGCCTGGACTACTGTAATGCTCTCTACATGGGGCTCCCCTTGAGGTGCACCCGGAGACTGCAGTTGGTCCAGAATGCAGCCGCGAGGGTAATTATGGGGAGATCAAGGTTCTCCCATATAACACCTCTCCTGCGCGAGCTGCACTGGCTTCCTGTGGCCTACCGGGTGCGCTTCAAGGTGTTAGTTACCATCTTCAAAGCGCTCCATGGCATAGGGCCTAGTTACCTGCGGGATCGTGTCCTGCCCCATACATCCCTGCGGCCCATTCGCTCACACAGAGAGGGTCTCCTCCGGGTGCCGTCCTCTAGAGATTGTCAGAGGGCGGTGCCCAGGAGTAGGTCCTTCTCTGTGGCGGGCCCTACCCTTTGGAACGACCTCCCCCCAGACATTAGGACAACAACCGATCTCCGCTCCTTCCGCAGTAAACTGAAGACCCACCTGTTTCGGCTAGCTGGCCTGGCATAACTCGACAACTGTTCCACCCCTTGGTCATTTTAATTGTTAACTTTAGTTTTTAAACTTTTAATGTTATTGGGGTTTTAACCTTTTTGAGTATTGCAATTTATTTATTTATTTTTTACCTCCTCTGTATGACACTGTGCTGACTGTTGCTTGTATACATCGCCCCGAGTCCCTGTGGGGAGAGGGGGCAACTAATAAGTTCAAATAAATAAATAAATAAATAAATAAATCTAAGAACTCTGTTTGGACTGATGTGGACTGAATAAGATTGACAGTTTGCCTTGCAAATTTATCGGAAGCTCCTAGATAACTTATGGTTTGCTGAAAGCTGACAGGCTGGGGTTCACTCATCATACTAAAACTAGTAAGACCATTCTGAAGTCCCCCATTATTATGCGGAAATGAGAATTAAGAATGTCAAGATGGAACTGCATCAATGGACTGCATCAATGGAACTGCATCTTCATGGAGGGAAGTATGCAGTGGAGTAGCCCAAGGCTCTGTTTTGGGCCCAGTACGCTTCAACATCTTCACCAATGATTTGGATGAGGGAATAAATGGGGAACTCCTAGAAAAGGAAAAAAATGTCAAAAAGATTTATGATGGATAGGGAATCAGTGGAAAGGTGAAGTTTAAGTCAGATATAGAGCTGATTTTTGCTTTCCAGCAAGATCATCCCAGTTTGAAAGTAGATTGTTAAGATTTTTTTTTATTTTTATTTATTTATTTTTTATCAAGCATGTATTAGATTATATATATATAAGTATAAACCTGATTTTGGATACATGAAATGGATATGAATAAAAAGAAACATTAGGACAGGGAGAGTAAGCGTGTTGGTGCCCTTATAGACCTCTTAGGAATGGGATGAAGTCGACAGTAGACAGTTTAAGGTTAAAGATTTGGGGGTTTGGGGAAGAAACCCCAGAATCAGGTAGTGCATTCAAGGCAGTGACCACTCTGTTGCTGAAGTCGTATTTTCTGCAATCGAGTTTGGAGTGGTTTACCTGAACTTTATATCTATTGTGTGCTCATGTATTGCTATGGTTAAAGCTGAAGTAATCACTGACCGGTAGGACATTGTAGCAGATAATTTTATGTACTACGCTTAGGTCAGATCGAAGGCGGCATAGTTCTAAGTTGTCTAAGCCCAAAATTTCAAGTCTGGTGGCATTCTGTTGCGAGCAGAGGAGCAGATGACTCCTCTCGTGAAATATTTCTGGACTCGCTCAATTGTATTAATGTCCAATACGCAGTGCGGGTTTCAGAGAGATGAGCTGTATTCAAGAATTGGTCTTGCAAATGTTTTGTGTGTTCTGGTTAGCAGTACAATATTACCAAAGAAGAAGCCATGCAAGATTAGTTTAACAACTCTTAATGCCTTTTTGGCAATGTTATTACAGTGGGCTCTGGCACTTAGATCATTAGATATGAGTACTCAAAGGTCCTTGACAGAGTGAGGGTCGTCTACAAGGTTCTGTCCCCCCAGCTTGTATTTTGTGTTCTGATTTTTTTTTGCCAAGACAGTGTAAGACCGAGCATTTGTTGGTTGAGATTTAAAGTTGCCAATTGTTTGACTATTCTGACACATAGTCAAGATTTTTTTGAAGGGTTGCAGCATTGTCGGTGGTGTTAAATAGTTTTACATCATCAGCGAAGAGAACGCAGTTGCTTATAATATGATCACAAAGGCCATTTATGTAAAGTATAAAGAGTGTGGGTCCTAAAACACTATCTTGAATAGACCAGACCAGAACAGAACAGACCAGACCAGACCAGAACAGAACAGAACAGAATAACCAAGTTGGAAGGGACCTTGGAAGTCTTCTAGTCCAACACCTGCCTAGACAGGAAGTCCTATACCATTTCAGACACATGGTTATACAACATCTTCTTAAAAACTTCCCATGTTGGAGCATTCACAATTTCTGGAGGCAAGCTATTCCACTGATTAATTGTTCTAACTGTCAGGAAATTTCTCCTCAGTTCTAAGTTGCTTCTCTCCTTGATTAGTTTCTACCCATTGCTTCTTGTTCTACCTCAGGTGCTTTGAAGAATAGTTTGACTCCCTCTTCTTTGTGGAAACCCCTGAGATATTGAAAGACTGCTATCATGTCTCCCCTAGTCCTTCTTTTCATTAAACTAGACATACCCAGTTCCTGCAACCGTTCTTCATATGTTTTAGTCTCCAGTCCCTTAATCATCTTTGTTTCTCTTCTCTGCACTTTTTCTAGAGCCTCCACATCTTTTTTACATCATGGTGATCAAAACTGAATGCAGTATTCCAAGTGTGGCCTTACCAAGGCATTATAAAATGGTATTAACACTTCACGTGATCTTGATTCTATCCCTCTGTTTATGAAGCCTTATGCAACGGGGGACACCGCTGTTAACAAGTGCAGGATTTGATAGGGCACTCCCTATTTTGATCACTTATTGCCTGTTTGACAGGAACGCATCTATCCACTTATGCAGGGATCTGGAAACACTGTAAGATTTTAGTTTTAACAGTAGCCATGTACCACTGAATCAAAAGTTTTACAGAAGTCTACGTAAATTGTGTCTATTGCTTTGCCTTGACCGAGTTGTGTAGTCATATGTTTTTGCAGAGCAGGAGTTGTAGATTACAGAATTTTTTTTTCTGAAACCAAATTGTTTATTAGAGAGTAGGCTGTTTATTTCTAAGTGGACGGTAATGGATTGTTTTATGATTTCATGATCCATGACTTGGCAGATGACGCAACATAAAGACATTGGTCTGTAATTTTCAACTAGGCTGGGGTCTCCCTTTTTGAAGATAGGGATGACTGTGGCTAGTGACTATAGGTTGGGCAAGGAGCTCGTCCTGAAAGATTTTTCAAAGATTATGCTTAGAGGTTCTGCTATGGCAGTGGAAAACTTTTTAAAGAAGTAGGCACATAATCCATCAGGTCCAATAGATAGAGATGGTTTTTTTAATGTTATCTTTTGTAAAATCGATTTGTGTAAGATCATTGTAATTATTTGTGGTACGACTAGGAAATATTGGGCATGATCCATTGCTGTTTACAAAGACTGAGCCAAAGAATGTGTTAAAGAGGTTGGCTTTAACGGCTTCATCGTAACAGTCTTTGCCGTTCGGTCCTTTTAGGGGTGGGATGGATCTCGAGTCTTTAAGTTGGTTGTTTACAAAATTATAGAAGGTGCAGTTAGATTTCCTGCGCAGAAGGTTTTCCTCTTGTTAGATATGATAATTAGTGCATTCAGTCTTCATCTGGTGGCATAAGTTAGCTACAAAGCCTTTTTTGTTTTTTTTGGCCTCCCCTAGTCCTTCTTTCCAGAGAGATTGTTTCTTATTGGAGCTTCCTTATTGTTATGGGTAATTTGTTTTCCCTGGTTTTGGGGTTTGTTAGTGGTACATATAGTTTAAAGACTATAAACTTCAAGCAAAAAAATGTTATAAAGGTCTTCCGCAGTATTACAGCCAGTGAATAGAATGTGCCAAATAAGAGATGAGAGGTCAGAATCTATGAGATGATAGTCGGCTTTTTTAAAGTTATAATTGGGTATCCCATCATTATGATGATTTTTGTAAAGCTGCATATTGAGACAAAAGCCAATCATGCTGTGGTCACTGTTGGAAAAGTGTTCTTTTATTTATAGTCCATAAATTGAGTTTAAACTGTTTCAGAAGATGAGATCAAGGCAGTTGTTGAGTCTAGTCTTGTTAGTTACTAGTTGATCTAGTCCCAGATTAGTAACAGCATTGTACAGGGTTGCATGTTAGTTTAGTTTAGTTTAGTTTAGTTTAGTTTAGTTTAGTTTAGTTTATTAAATTTATAAACCGCCCCCTCTCCCCAAAGGGACTCGGGGCGGTGTACAGACAGTAAATATATATATGACAACAAAACAAAACACAAAGCCCCAGACAAAACAGCATTAGCACACAGTCTGTACAGTACCATAAACTAACTAATAGTTAAAACCAATTAAAAAAATTAAAATACCCCCAAAATTTAAAAATTTAAAATGCCATCCAGGAAGGTCAGGAATTAAATTGTACTTATACCTATCATTGCTATTGGGCCAGGCCAGCTAATTGGAACAAGTGGGTCTTGAGTTTCTTACGGATGTATGGGTTCAGTTGTCCATTCGTTTAGGGTCCAATTAATAAGAGATAGATTTAGGTCACCAAGAAAGATAAGAGGATGTAGGCAGGAGGCAGCCCACATTAATTGTGAAGTTAATTTGTTCGCATGTATGATGTCATAATCAGGGCTTCTGTAACATAGTAAGAAGTGAAGCATGGTATTTAAGGACAGCTCACAGATGATTGTTTCAGGAAGCGTGAGTTCATGTGTAACTTGAATATTTTTTAGCTTTAAGGACTTTTTATAGAAGAGAGCAGCTCCACCTCCTCTATGCATTTCACAATCGAACCGGTAAAAATGGTAGTCTCTTACAGTGATAATGGAGTCAGGGAGAGATGCGTTCAGCCATGTTTCGCAGACGAACACAATGTCAAATATAGCTGTATGTAGTAAGAGGAGGAATTTGGCATTTTGTTTACGGTGCTTCTTGCGTTAATTAGCTTGTATTTAAGGTCAGTAGTGGTTGGAATGCAACACAGAACACAAAACAGCACCCTTAGGAATCTGGACCGGCTTTAACACTATTATTAGCCTTATCAGAAATAGATTAAATTTGTTCACACCATAGACCAAAAAGTTGAAATTCTGTGCCAAGGTATTTGAAGGATGATACTTAGACTATACAATTATTGTTTATCTGCCACTAAAGTTTGTATTTTTCAGGTTCTTTTCTGTATCAGCAAATCCCACCATTTTTATGTTGGTGTAATTTTGTGTATCTTGACTTCCTACAACATAAAAGCTTAAAGACCTTTTCTAAGACCAATGTGAGTCAAAGAAAAAATAGTCACATCATCAGCATGAAGAAGCACAGCTAAATTGTCCACCACGGAGTTAAGGAAGATAGAATTCTTTTTAGTTATGAAATACACAATTGAGCTACCTAAATATTAAGTGGGAAAGGGGCTAGAATACAGCCTTCTTTCTTTTCTTTTTTTCCTGAATGTGGGATATCAGCAGATAGTTTAATTTAACTTGCATAACTCATTTAACTTGCATAACTCATTTTCGGGCAAAATTCCAATTAAGCAAACTAACATCTGTTCTTCAATAGAACATTTGAAGTTTGTTTTTGATTAATCAGCAAAATAGGAGAAGAGCATCCAACAGACCACACAGTAGGAGATCATTTGTGTACAATGTACATTCTGTGTACATTGCTGCACTTTCTACTAACTACAATTTCTGAGTAATCTTCAAAGCTAACCTCCAGAGAATGCATACAGTAAAGTCTGTATCCTTTTTTTCATGCAGAAATTCTTTGCATATGAGAATCAGTGCACATACAGGGTTTAGCCTATAAATATAAATTACTAAATTCATTACCATAACTCTCTTCGCATAATGCTTGAATGTGTTGTGGCATTCAAGGACTCCATTATTGCTTACTCTATTCCAGACTTTGAACTTCATCCATCATAACCAAAAAGACAAAAAATCTACAAGAAAGTCCTATGTGCTCAACAAAGAAAGCATGCACTAGAAAACCTACCTGAGCTCTCCAGACACCATGATAGCTACTCGGTCGCACATTGCCTCTGCTTCCTCCATGTGATGAGTTGTCAAAATGGCACCTTTGTCCTTGTTCTGCAGCATGGTGTGAATTGCTCTCCTAAAGAAACCATTCAACTGATGAAAATGAAGGAAACCTGAATTCTGCTTTGATGCACCTTTAATTGATGAGTGGAACATCCAAGCCAAAATCTTATCTAATCCCAAATCAAGTCCAATGAGCATAATATAAAGAGGGAAAGTTGATAAGAAATCAGGACAAGTGTCTCAGCTTGTGCATCACTCTTATGGAATAAGGTAAAGGCCTCTTTCTCTTCCTTATTGATCAGGTGGTACATATATGAAACAGGCAAGATAAGGATTAATGCATTATAGTCAGTATTTCATGGACGTATCAGGAACATGAATAAAGCAGCACCAGATCCATATTTACATAAATATTCTTAGCTCTTAAATTAATTTCAAATACAATTGCAAAGAGTCATGCAAATATGATAGCCTAGAAATTTGGTAAATGAATAAATTAAAATTAGTATCAGGTTTATTGTGCTATTCCTGGAGGCTCTCTAGATTCAAGGGCCTCTGAAAGACATTTTCTTCAAAAGGAATGGTGAAGATAGACAAATAGCTAATGCTCTTATCTCCTTCCATTTCACTGGCATGATGTCAAGGGGCATTTCATAAATCCCCAAATTGAATGTCTATGTTTTGTTTTGTTTTATTTTTTTGTGATATGTAGTTTCCATGAGAAATAGCCTGATACATTTCCATTGGAAAAGGAGGACACTGAAAGCCTTGCAAAAGCTTTTAATCCCTAGAATCATGAATAAAGACAAGACAGCTGGGTGCTCTGGAAAGCCTTAGATTCATCACATCCAGATACAAAACTAACATTTTCTAAGAGCACATTAAGAAGCTACAAGAGGTAGGAATAGAAATCAAATGGAATTTCATCAAAAACTTTTCATTAATTCAAACAATACATTCTTGATTGTTGAGATATGAAAGATAAGAGATTGGAGATGAATTTTTATTACAAGTGTTTAAGTGTGCAAACCTACTCCTAAATGTTCAATGTACAGAACACCTACCACACTTGGTGTTTTCCTTTGGGATCCAGGCCAGTGGTTGGTTCATCTAGTAGCCACACGGTAGGATTACTCAACATGCTCAGGGCAAAGCACAACTGAAATGCAGGAAATTATATTAAACCTTCTTAAATATTTCACACACCCAAAAGATGGAAATGTGACGAATACGCATTTCAATATGTTCTTCAAAAATGTGTTTTCTTAATGATCGCTGCACAAATGGAAAAGCAACGTATCAGTGAGGACAAACATGTTAGGGTTCTGAGATACTAACCAAAAAACTGAATTATTAAAAGGCATTTTAATTTTTACACAATATCTTCTTGAAGGACTAGAATGGGCAAAGATATTCTTTCACTCTGTTCTACTACAAACCTCATCATTTTTGAGAGCAGTCTTTGTGGCTTAACACAAAGTACATTTGGAGATGTAACAAAGTCTCAGGAATTACCGATTTAGATTTTTAAGACAATTATCAGGAGAGTTATTCAATTACAGCAAAGTCTACAAGTTTCTTGGCATAAATTTGTGCATGCCTGATTCATTTATAATTCCATAGAGCTTCCAGGTACTGCAGCCCACCAACAATATATGAAAATGCAGCCATTACAAACTGAACTGCATAATGTAAATCAGGACAGTAAAAATCACTACCAATTATTCTTAACCATGTACAGTTTTGTTCTATTTGGTTGCCTATGTCCTCGGATTTTTAACCCTTATTTAAGAATGTTAATATTCTGTATGATTATACAGAATATAACAGAATTTCAGAAAACGATTAAGGAATGTAACGTATCCTAATGCTATGTAAAGAAGTAAATCAGTTTAGAAGTTTTTGGGATGGAGTACTCGGGAACATGCTATTGTATCATTCTCCTTTCCTTTAATCAGATGAAAGACTGACATATTTTTTAAGCAAGGACCACATCATACTAATTCTAGTTAGGCACGGTGGCTTGTCAGCATAAATGCATATATCCATGGTGTCCTAGCATGGCTCCTCATGCCAAAAGGCCTCCTCCTCCCTTATCTTCAGCCCTGTCTCTTCTTTTCTCAACTTCATTTCTTTATTTTATGGAAATGCTTTCAGAGAGCAGACAAGCTGGACAAAAACTACATTGAGGAAGAAGTTTAAAAGGAGGAATGACAAAGCACAGCTGCATATGGAATCACAAGACCTGTAGCTAAAATATAATGAATCAGAGGGCTTACTTTTCTACTTAATCCGGCAGATAATGTTTTAGTGGTCTTTTTTAAATGCTCTTCAAGGACTAGAACTCGAGCTATTCTGAAAAAAGAAGAAATTTTGCTGTTTTAATCTCTACATGAGGCTCTTTGTATGACAATTGCAAAATACACCATACTCCAATAAAATAATAGGAATAGATATGTATGTATGTATGCATGTATGTATGTATGTTATTCAGATACACAAAAATACCTGTTATTTGCTAACTGCTCAGATAGCAATTTCATACTTTCCAGAGTTAATATGTTAATTTCAAACATATAGCCTGAGAAATTAAATTCCTAAGAATGAAAAATCTTGGGAAATAAATTTTGTAATAAAAACAATATCTTGGGTTTCACTACCTATTAATGGCCATAGTAGCATCATCCTTCCTGATCCCTTTTACAGCTGCAAAAATCTCCAAATGTTCTTTCATGGTCAGGTTGGACCAGAGCGGATTCTCCTGAGGACAGTAGCCAAGAGCAGCATTTTCCTGTGTCGCAGCTCCATCAGTTCCTTTAATATGCACCTGTTCCAAATAGGAAGCATAGGGACCTCATTTGCTTTTGTCCAATGTAAGAATATACTTTGAAATATCAAAGATGTGACAAGGTGCATTTCTGATCAATAAGGACTGTCATTTATATTAAATCAGTAAGTTTTTAGAAGATCTTAATGTTATCCAAGAAGGAAGCACAATATATGAATAATGCAGAAGCAGACAATATGGCAGATCATAAGGACTGTGGATAACTAAGTTGCAATGAAGGTGACATTGGAAGCTCCACAGAAAGTTTTCACTCCAATCATGATGGCTTTGATAAATTAATAAATAGAATCTTTTTCAATGGGTCTCTCTTATCTTCGTCTATTCTCTGATATATTACAGTAATATTATTTAAAGCGATTATATTGACATTGCCTTCCTAAACTGGATACCCAGTATTACCATACAATAATAAATAAGAGAAATATAATATGCTTTTCTTTCTAAAGAAAAAGTTACACTTACCTGCCCAGCAGTTGGATCCATATCTCCCATTATCATGCTAATTGTTGTACTTTTACCAGCACCGTTTGGTCCCAGAAGCCCTAATATTTCTCCTGCAAAGAAACTATTGCTATTAAAATATAGCTCAAAATGTCATATATGCTGCTTTAGGGAATCTTGGAGTTATTTTCTTTTATTTTCCTAAGAAGTAGGGTACAAAGCGTAGACAGGCCTTCTCTCCTCAAATGGCTGCTGTTATATTAGGTCAAATGCATTTGAGGGACATGTTACCTTTTTTAACACAAAAAGAAACATTTTTGGTCGCCAGTTTTCTCTTCTGCTGTTTGTTGCAACATGGAGTAGAACAAGCCTTTCCATATCTGTACTCTTTGCGCAAGTTGTGGATGATGATAACTGGTTTCTAAATAAAGGGAAGGGGAGACAGAAAGACATTTGTGTGTGTCTGTGTGTGTGTGTGTGTATACACCCACCCACACACAGTGTATATATACGGTAACACACACAAACACACATATACAGATATATTTCTATCATTTGTTTATTCAGAAAAAGCCAAATAGGCATTATCTTTCACCTGGGACAGAAACACCTAAAGTTTAGTTTAGTTTATTGTCATTGCACCTTGTACAACAAAATTAAATGCCATCTTCAGTGTACATCATCAATAAGTAAATTATATAAAAAATAAGAATAAAACAAAAACACACATCCTTCACATTCTATACAATTGAATTGAAAACTCCTGATACTGCATTAATATTGCACTATAAAGTAGAATTCAATACAGTTACTGCTCAGGGATAGAAGCTGTTTTTCAGCCTATTTGTCCTTGTTTTTATTGTCCTGTACCGTCTACCAGATGGTAATAGTTCAAAAAAAAGAGTGCCCAAGATGAGAAGGATCTTTAAGAATATTTTGAAATTTCTTAAGGCAGCGGGAGCCATAAAGCTCTTGCAATGAGGGGGGACGGCAACCAATGACCTTCTGAGCAACAATGTTAACCCTCTGGAGTGCTGTCCTATCTGCCACTACGCAATTAACAAACCATACACAGGTGCAGTAAGTTAAAATACTCTTTATAGTGCAGTGGTAGAAGGTCACCAGCAGTTTTTCACTCGGTTGTTGTTTCCTGAGAAGTCTCAGGTAGTATAATCTCTGCTGGGCCCCTTTTGACCAGTGCTGCAATGTGAGCACCCCAGGTCAGGTCCTCTTTTATGATAACACCCAAAAACATAAAATTGGCCACTTGCTCCACTTGTTCTCCATTGATAACCAAGGACTGGTTCTCTTGTTTCCAAACAGATCTCTTTATCTTGGGAGAAGATTCCTTGTTTTCAGAAGTTAGGCCTGCTTGGATCTAGAATAGCCAGATTAGTTTAATGCAAATGAGAAATGGGCAATTCCAGAGTTGTCTGAAATG
The DNA here is from genome assembly GCF_964273705.1 of Natrix helvetica. Lineage (NCBI taxonomy): Eukaryota > Metazoa > Chordata > Lepidosauria > Squamata > Natricidae > Natrix > Natrix helvetica. The sequence continues at coordinate 234,233,084 of NC_138548.1, read as the reverse complement.
GAGTTTCCTTGGCAAGTTTAAAACATATTTATTTCTTCTTCCATAGTCATATCCCATTTAGTATCCCTCTTCCAGTTATCCTTTAAATGGCTTGGGAAAATGTTTCTATAAGCATATACCTATTGTATCCTTTTTGAATAATCTGTGTATGGTTCCACCTACAATAACTGTTTCATCGAAAGAGTGTTTAGTTTTTCAGCATCCAGAATGTCATCTATCCCCACAGAAGTGAACAACATTTGGGTGGTTTGGATCTCATCTTTATTGCTGAAAAACATTTTTGGCCTCTGAGAAACTGTCCCCATTTTAGAGTTTTAAAATATTTATATTTTCATAAACTAAGGACAAATAATCTGACACATGTCCCTGATGCTTCCATAAGTCATTTTAAAAATTGTTCAATGATCTTGGTAATTAGAAAGACTAGTTAGTTTAGTCCCAATGTCAATGGCAAGTAATCTCTTTGGTAGAGGTGATGCTTCTGCTCATAGCTTTCTCAGCACCGAGCAAAGTCTCCTAATATTCCTATCTATATAATGAGTATAGTTTGCACAAGGAATGGTTACTAATACCAGCTTGGTTTGAAAGAAAGAAATTTATAAGTCAATTTGCTCCAAAAGAGTGAAAATAATGTAGAAAACAAGCTAACTGTGATGATAATAATGCAATGTAAATACAAGGTAAAATTGCAATACAACAATATCTGGATGACCTGGATATTGACATAGGGCACATAGGTCTTTTGAAAATGCGACCTTGGCAACTCCGGACTCTGGTGTTTTCTTTCCTCAACTGTACCTTAGTATCCCTGAGAGCATTCCTGATAAGTATGTCCCTGCACAGTGTAATTAAGCCATGCAAAGTGAAAGGTATGATTGTGCATTTAACCACGCTCAATAAGCAAACCACAAATATAAATGGAGCAACTCATACTGTATGTCTTTTTTCAAAATATAAAAAGCCCAATAGATATGTTTTACCTCTTCTTCATTGGCAGAATCCAGTGCACTCTGAGCTCTGGTCCTTTCATCTAGAATGTCTCTATCAGTCTCTTCACTGAGCTCCTCGGGATTCTGATGGGTCCTTTTTCTTTGAGGAGAAATCCTAGGGATCAAAGATACAAGTCTGAAGTGACTGAATATTAAAGTATAAATGTTGATTTCAACTAGGAAAGCAATCAACAGTCCAACCTTGAGGTAGAAGGTTGGTGGAGATCTTATGTGGTAACTTACTCAATGCTTGTGCAGCTCTATTATTTATATTACTGCTTTTCTTTGCTCCCATTTTCTCCATCATTGTGGCATGATTAAAGTGTTTGATGGTTCTTCTTTCCCTTGTTATCAATGTTGTCAATTTCTAAGCCACTTTAACAAATCAGGTAGCCAATCTACATATGACCAGGTTCACAATATTCAGCAACTTGACTTATACTGGATAATGGTTATCACCTCAAATGGACCTATCTTTCCAGAATCTAACTTCAAATAGATATGAACAACTTTATCCTGCAGATAATATACAAATTACTTACAACATCCTATTGAAGGAAGTCCTATAACTAATGAGTATATTTTACAAAAGGAATGGTTACTCACACCAGCTTGGTTTCAAAGAAGTAAAAATTGTAAGTCAATTTACTTCACACTGTAAGTGTGAAATTATCAACAAACTTGAAAGCATGGTATGAAATAGAGAATAATTTATTTTTCCTTAAAAATAACACTGATCTCCCTATAAAATAATAGTCCCTGATAAGGTACCATTATTTTATATTTTTAATAACGTATTGAAGTTTTTAGGAGACTTAGTAAAAACTAATAAAAACTATAATAGAAGAAAAAAACCTAAAAATTCAGAAGATGCAGGAAAAGAAAAACCCAAGAAAGACAATAACAAAGTGGCTTCAAACCTTCATCAACAGTAGGTTTTCACCCTATTTTAAAGTTACAAATAAAGAATTCTTCTCTCCATAGCCTAACTTTTATCTATATGCAATCCAGAAATCATCATCCTTTCAATCCTAGGAAAAATTCCATTAGGAGGTACCAGAAATATTAACCGAATAATGTATCATTGATCAAATAGTCCAACTTCATGTTCCTCCTTTTTTGGTCTGCACAATTTTGACCTCGAAATCATTCCAAAGGTATCAATCTTTGACATTTGACAGGAGTCTTCAAAGCCTATTTTGTAAATCCCATCAAGAGATCCCGATCCAGGTTTCTTTTTTTTTTTTTTGAATAAATGTTTTTATTAGTTTTACAAAGTTTTGAGGAAAAGGGTAATGGGTATGGTTACAAATTTTGACAGCTACATTATGCAGGAAATGGTTCCCCTAGTTCTCATAACTTTCACATGTTAATAAACAAGATAATTATTACTTAGCTATATTTTGACAGCTTGTTTTTACCTTATATCTTCCAATAATTTCAATCTATTTTCTATCAAACAGAAAAAAATTCCCTGTATCAGCAATTGCATTATCCAGAGACTGGACCTGGTGGAGGGTGGGGTGGCGGAGATGAGGGGGGGTGGAGGCGGTGCAGAAGGGAAACAAAGAACTTGATACCCAACAAATGAAAACAGAATTTGAGAGAATGTCCTTTTATCTTAGATTTCAAAACGTGATGGAAGCAGATGATGAAAACATAAGGGACATCATGATAAACATTTTGGCTGAATATACCCACAAAGAAAAACAACAGATGGAATGGGAGATAGATCTGGTTTATAGAGTGAATTCAGCCTATGCCAGAACACACAATGTACCCAGGGAGGTACATATTAAATTCCTTAGAAAAAGCTTGCCTTTTTGAAGTGGTTAAACTGAACATTTCTTACAAGTTTTTTATTTTTTTATTTTTTACAAATATATCAAATCAATGCATGAATAGTGTGGTACCTGGGTGTCATAAATTCTAATACAAGTGAACTGATAAAGTTAATCATAATTATTACATTCAATCAACTTAAGTTTTTCTAATAATCATACAGATTTATATTAGGTTGCAATCTATCGTTATTCAATTATTCCATGTTTTTTTCTTGATATTACTTTTATTTTATTATACAAAACTGTATACACTAATATTTCCTCTTCTCTTATTTCTATACTTATTCTAGCTTTAGTCCCATCATTCTTTATTAAAAGGCTTTTTCTTGCTATCCTGTCTTAATTTCTAATCAAGTCACTCACCTAAGAAAAGAAGAGAGAGAGAGAGAAAAGGAAAAACAGAACAAAAAAGATAAATGATCTATCTATCATCTCATGCCCGCTTCAATACTTTAATTGCTATGCTTAAAAGAAAAGAGAGAGAGAGAAAAATCAGAACAACAAAATTATTATCTATCCATCATCTCTTACCCACTTCAGTACTTTAATTGCTATGCTTTTTAAAACTTGCCTCTGAAATTCCTCTCTTGGCTCTTTATTTCTGTCAGAATCTGTTTTATTCAATCTAAATATTTCTCCCACTTCTACCCCCTCCCACTATCTAGTTCCCAAATTTTCTGCCCAGGTCCCTGTCTCCCTTTCAAACATATCTTCCAACTCTCTTAATACATTTCCCCCCTAATTTAATTCATCAATCACTGTTATTTCCATTGTTATCTCCTCTTTGTCTACTTCTTCATTTTTTTTGCTGACTCCTCCCTTTCCTGGGCGTCTGGTTCTTTCCTCATCATCCCTTGTATGGTATTTTCCATTTTTTTCCATCATCTCCTTAAATCTCCATGGTGTCTTTTATGCTTTGAAAGAGTTTGGCCATAGTTTGAGGGCCCATGTTCTAACATCATTCAGGAGTCCTTATCTGGAGTAGTCATAGGGTAGTTAAAAATAATCCAATGAATATTTTCAAAACTCTTCATTCAGGTCTTTCCAGGTTGTAAGTTTCCCTTTTGTCAGCAGGTGGCACTCTCATCTTACGTTTCAGTATTGCCAATAATCAAGCCTTCTTTTGGTAATAGAATGACCACGAAAGCATAATACGTTTTGTAAGTAAATGATTCCAGCATTTTAAAATGCCTTCCCAGTACCACTTCTCCCAAATTAAGAGCCCAATGTTCTGTATGTTTCAAAATTTATTAATTTTTTCTCCCACGTCCCTCGCTTCAGGTTTGATAAATTCTCAGAATGCCTGGGTGCCACTTTTACAGATATTTCTGAGCAAATAGTTCTAAATTGTTCCTTGGGGTTAAATTTAAAGAAAATCCTCTCCCCCAGATCCAGCTATTGTTCACCTGTTTCACTCCAGCACCAGTCTTAGATGGTCATCGGTTGTCACAGCTTTGTGGCAGTCATCTTTAGCTGCCTCTTCTTCTTGGCGTGGTTGAGAGGGAAAGTGAACACCAGTGTTCCAGGAGTGCTGTGATTCTCTTTGCTTCACCACCCGTCCAGGATGGCTTTGGCCCCTCACGGAGGCCACAAACAAGAAGAATTCAGCATAGGGGACAGAACTCCATTCTCTTGCATCTGAAAAATGTCACGACATCAACCAGCTGCCTAAACTGAACATTTCTGAATGTGATTAGAAATGAGTTCATCTGGCTTAGTATCCTTTTTAAAGGCTCTGCTGTTCCTGAGAGCAAAGATGTTGTTTCCCTCAGTTCATGGCATCAAACACATGGAGGCCCACTGCTTTATGGATATCTCACAGGGAGATGCCATTCATAGCATTCGTGGGTGATCTTCCATTATCTCCTTCTCTGAAGAAATTCAAATGATCAGCCTGCTCAGTGGCCTTTCATTCTTCACCATGGTCATTTCTACTCTTTTGCAATAATATCTTCAGTCAGCCATGACTCACATCAGAAACCGGGAATTTCTTTCAGAATGGATCCCATCATCACAACATTCAATAATCACAAACATTATTTTTTAAAAAACTATTTATTCCTCTTTGCATTATCATTTTTTTAAAAAAAACTACATTACATTTATAGTTCAATTGCATTGGTGTTACTATTAGTATTATATTTTACAGAATTCCTCTGAGCAGGAGATGGGCAGTTTCTAAATGTGTGATATAAATAAAGACCTAGATCTCAGAAGAAAATTTGAATGCTGGTAAGAATTGAAGGAAAGAGAAGAGGATGATCAGTAGCAAGGTAGATAACTCAGTAATAGCAATGAATGGGAGATCAAAAATCACAGCTTAGGGATAGATTATCATGGAGAAAATCTATGTATGTGGTCACTTGGAGTCAAGAAAATAACTTAATGATGCATAATCAATCAATCAACCAAACAATTGATACATGCATGCAGATACACACTTCCTCTCCTTGAGCCTACTAACATATATACCAACCTAAATACAGGATCTCTTCTCATAACTGGTCTGTCATATTTCAAAACCAGATAGCGAAGTAAAAAAAGGAAAATTATGCTGTGGATGTAAGGCTACATAAAAACACAAACAGAAAGTTATATTGAACATATGTACAGCCATAGAGGGATCTTAATTTAACACATTTAATTCTGTATTTGGTTAAATATCTCTAGAGTTAGGGAACATATATACAATGATTTTATGGCAGATTTAATAATTAGAGAAGGAAGACTTTACTCAATTTTTTATGTTAGTATAGTAGAACAGTATTTATACGGATGTCCTTTCAAGTAGCACCAGTATCAGCTACCTCACAATTCATACTGAATTAGAAGGCTTAGGCAGATGAGAAAAGGATGTCATCATATTTCTGAAGCCAGCAAACAAATACTAAATGCCACCACTTATTGGTGTACACCAGGGGTCTCAAACTGACGGTCTGCGGGCCGATGCCTCATTTGCAGGCCACGCTCACTCCAGCTCTGTGAAGGGGAAAAACATCATGATACATCATTGATGGCAACATGACATGTCGAGTTTGACACCCGTGATGTACAGCATCATTTCCTGCCTGAAAAAGATGATCATCCATACTCCTGCAAGTCTCTTGAATATATCTGGGTCAGAAAAAAAAAACCTTCTTCACTATTTAACCTCATAGGGATTTTTATTTATTTATCTGTATCCCATCTTTATTATTTTTACAAATAACTCAAGGCGAAAAATGTATCCAGCACACCTTCCTCCTCCTGTTTTCCCCATAAAAACTCTGAATTAGGTTGAGAGAAAGTGATTGGCCCAAAGGCACCCATCTGGTCTTCATACCTAAAGAGGGACTAGACCTCATGCTCTCCCTCTTTCTAGCCTGGTGTCTTAACCACTAGAACAAACTGACTCTCCATTTTAGTTTATTATTTTAACAAATTAGAATATAATGGGATTAGTGCACAACTGAGTTGCAGGTATGCCGCAGTTCTAACAGGAATCGCTAGAATCTGAAATTGGCTGTATTTATGGACGTTTATGTGAAGATATATGTAGATGTAGATATTAACCTCTTGGATAACAAAATAGACTGACTATATTAATGCTTTTCTTTAAAAAAAAATTTAAATCTCCTTGCTATAAGAATAATATGTTTGTTCCTCACCATGAAGACAGGTATCCAGATCTCATTCATAAATAAAATGGGGTATCCTTCATCACCAAATGCATAAATATTTCTCAGCATCTATATAAAAATGTAGATAAAAAGCAATAAAGTTCTTAAGTGCAGTTTATACAATTCACTCTGAAAGTAAAACAAAACTTTTAAACTAAAGTTACTGGTTTCTCCAGAAGCCAAAGATGACCTAGCTCAGGGGTCAGCAATCCGTGGTTTCTGGAGCCGCATGTGGCTCTTTCATCCCTCTGCTGCGGCTCCCTGTCGCCGGTCGGCTCCACAATTGATAGGTCTTTCAGTTAGGACAGGTAGAGGAAAAAGGACGCTGCGCTAGGAGGAGACTCTATGGTGGGGGAACCAGACTTCCAGTCGGCTTCAGAATTGAATAGAGGGCTTCTGGTTAGGACCTTTGTGGCTCTTTGAGTGTTTAAGGTTGCTGACCCCTGACCTAGCTACATATCATTTTTTTTCAACTGCAAACAAAAGGTTTCATAACATTGTCCTGCAAGACAAAAGAACAGTGGTACACCTGTATAAGTGTTGTTCTTTTTTACAATGTTTTATTGGTACACATCTGCTTTGGGGGCATAATTTGGGAACGATGAAGCATTTACCATGGATTAACTGACCAAATAAGAGTAAGAATAAAGCATAGAGCAACAGTATTACACCCACAATTAAAACATTTATTCTTATTCTTAAATTACTTGTTATGCCTATTCCAGTTCCTCAGTTCCAGGACCTGGAAGTTTCTTTGTCCCCAATAGATAAAATTTCTTTGTTTAATGATCTTTAGAAGGGGATTGTATGAGGCTTGGTAGTGTTTTGAAATTGTTGTTTTTATTTGCCAATTGTGCTGCAGATTGGCAGATGACAGAAAACCTACTGGGCTGATTAACATGTGAATGGGAGACCATCAGGAAATACCAGACTGTAGACTAAGCAGGGAAGTTAAAAAAAAATCTTCCCACCAAAAAGCAATGGCAACAACGTTTTGTACTATTTTCTTACAAAGAAAACTACATAGTGTAGGGTCCTTGGTACCCTCTGAGCTTAGTTGTTTTCCTGCAGTTACAGTACTCAACTAGGTAACATTCTAGTTTCCCAACTAAGTAACATCACTAGTGCACGGATGCTGTTATCTATTATTTATTTATTTATTTAATTTGACTTATCAGTCGCCCCCTCTCCGCAAAGGGACTCGGGGCGACGTACAATCAAAACAAATATACAGATGTGGCATGGAGGAGATGACATCAATGCTTAACAAATAAGATTCCAATAAAAAGCCACTAGGTTAAAATAAATAACAATAAATTAAAACAGTTAAAATAATTTAAAACCCCAAAATTTACATTTACCGTAATTAAAATTGCCAGGGAGGTTAGAAAGTTCTAGTTTAAGCCAGGCCGGCTAGTTGGAACAGGTGGGTCTTGAGTTTCGTGCGGAAGGAGCGGAGATCGGTCGTTATCCTGATGTCTGGGGGGAGGTCATTCCAGAGGGCTGGGCCCATCACAGAGAAGGCGCTACTCCTGGGCGCCGCCCTCTGACACTGTCTGGTGGACAGCACCCAGAGGAGTCCCTCTCTGTGAGAGCGAATTGGTCGCAGGGATGTATGGGGCAGAATGCGATCCCGCAAATAGCTGGGTCCTGTGCCATGGAGCGCTTTAAAGATGGTAACTAACACCTTGAAGCGCACCCGGTAGACCACAGGGAGCCAGTGCAGCTCGCGCAGGAGAGGTGTTATATGGGAGAACCTCGTTCTCCCTATAATTGCCCGCGCAGCCGCATTCTGGACCAGTTGCAGACTCCGGGTGCATCTCAAGGGGAGCCCCATGTAGAGAGCATTACAGTAGTCCAGGCGGGACGTCACCAGCGCGTGAGTGACTGTGCGGAGGGCATCCCGGTCCAATAGGGGGCGCAATTGGCGCACCAGGCGAACCTGGTGGAACGCCCCCCTTGCCACGGCTGCCACATGGTCTTCCATAGACAGCCGGGCGTCTAGGAGGATGCCCAAATTGCGCGCCCGCTCCACGGGGGCCAGTTGCTCGCCCCTGATGGCCAGCGATGGAATACACTGGTTGAACCGGGGGGCCGGTAGCCACAGCCACTCTGTCTTGGAAGGGTTGAGTCTGAGTCTGTTGTCTCCCATCCAGACCCGTACGGCTTCCAAACACCGGGACATCACTTCGACGGCCTCGTTGGGGTAGTTTGGGGTGGAAATGTACAGCTGTGTATCATCAGCGTACAGGTGGTATCCCACCCCAAAACCACGGATGATCTCGCCCAGCGGCTTCATATATGTGTTGAACAGGAGAGGCGAGAGGACCGACCCCTGTGGCACCCCACAAGTGAGCGGCCTCAGGGTTGACCTCTGCTCCCCTGCCAACACACATTGCGTCCGGTCGGAGAGGTAGGAGCAGAACCAGCGCAACACGGTGCCTCCTACCCCCAACCCCTCCAGCCAGCGCAGTAGGATACCATGGTCGATGGTATCAAAAGCCGCTGAGAGGTCTAATAGGACCAGCATAGAGGAACAACCCCTATCTCTGGCCCTCCAGAGATCATCCACCAACGCGACCAAGGCCGTCTCTGTGCTGTGCCCGGGCCGGAAGCCGGACTGGCGCGGGTCTAGATAATCAGATTCCTCCAGGTGACGTGGGAACTGCTGAGCCACCACGCTCTCTACAACCTTCATTAAAAAAGGAAGGTTGGAGACAAGACGATAATTTGCTAGCTCCATTGGGTCCAGAGAAGGCTTCTTGAGCAAGGGCCTCACAACCGCCTCTTTCAAGGCGGCTGGCAGGAAACCTTCACTCAATGAAGCGTTCACAAGTCCCAATAGCCAGCCTCGTGTAACCTCCCAGGATGCCAGTACAAGCCAGGAGGGACACGGGTGCAATAAACACGTGGTGGCTCGCAGTCGCCCACGCAGCCTGTCCAAATCCTCGGTGGCAACAGAGTCAAACTCCTCCCAGCATGGTCTCTCAAGACTCGCCTCGGACGTCCCCACTGGAACACTGAAGGGGTCCCATTCCCTCCGGATTTGAGCGATTTTATCCTGCAGGTATTCCCCAAATTCCTCTGCCCTGCCCTGCAAAGGGGGCTCCCACTGCCTCTGTGACAAGAGGGAGCGGGTCACCCGAAACAGGGCGGCAGGGCGGTTCTCTGCGGACGCAATAAGAGTGGCACAATATCGACGTTTGGCCACTCTTAATGCCACAAGGTAAGTCCTTAAGTAGGTTCTTACCTGTGCTCGGTCAAATTTGGAGCAAGAGGATCTGCATCTGCTCTCTAGGCGTCTCTTGTGGCGTTTCATCGCCCTTAGCTCCTTGTTAAACCAGGGAGCCAGGGCGGTTCATTGCCACCGGAGAGGCCGCAAAGGCGCAACCCGGTCTAAGGCCCCGGCAGCCGCACTATTCCATGCAGCCACCAAGTCCTCCATCCGGGAGCGGGTCAGGTCCACAGGAAGTGGCCCAAGCTCCGTCTGGAACCTATCCGGTTCCATCAGACGCCTGGGGCGGAACCATCTAGGACAATCTGGTTCCGCCTCCCCGCGGCGGGGGGTAGCGCCAGGGAAATCAAGCCGGAGAAATGAGTGATCTGACCATGACAGGGGCGTGATGGCTAGATCCCCTACTCCTAGATCACTCGTCCACTGGTCGGAGACAAACACAAGATCCAGTGTGTGGCCTCCCTCGTGCGTGGGGCCCTGAATTACTTGAGTCAGATCCATGGCTGCCATGGAAGCCATGAACTCCCGAACTGCCTCGGATGCTTCTCCCATCGCCGGCAGGTTGAAATCCCCCATAACTAAAAATTTGGGGGCCTCAATCTAGTTGGGTAATATAACATCTTCACGAAAACAACCAGAAAACAATCAGAGAGCACCAAGGACCACACAGCTCAATCCTGAGCTACAAATATTCTCTTCTATAGAAAAATTAATAGACAGCAGAATAGAAACTTGACTCAAGGGATTCTTCCATTTTCTTATGCAGACATAATTTCCTAAGGAACTTCTGATGAGCTTGATGAAGGTTACACCAGATTTCTAGAAAGGCAAAGGAGCATCCCAAGATACAATTTAGGTCCCTTTACCTCTCTTAAACACCATGTTCCTTTCTACCATTTCACACATCAATGGGCATGGGAATGGAACTGGAGTGAATGTTCAGTCATAAAATTTATGTAGCCCAAGAGTTTGCAGCAAAGTTGGGAAAATGAATGAAGCTAATGTAAACTGGTAGATGTTTGTCATAAAATGCTATTGTTGTATAAAGTTATTTTTTCTAGTTTTTTGCTGCAGAAATCTGTTTTGCAAATCTGTAGGTTTACTGTTCCAGGTAAGTACTATATGGAGTGATCTTAACACTCATTCCTGAATTGAAGTAAGAAAGAAAAGTTCATGGTCAGAAGTGGTCACAGAGCAGAATATCTTCTTAGGGAAGAATTAGACCACCCTGGTGGTTAGGGAATTGGCAGAAGGGCCAATATATTAAAATAGAGTGAAAAAAGTTGGGGACTTCAGAATTGGAACTAGAGGCCACTTACTCCAATCTAGTAGTTGTCCATCCAATGGCTTTATCCATAAATATAATGGAGAAATTTGTAAGGCCCTAAACCTGCCCCAATTTTCACAGGAATAGGCTTACGGACAGCGGAATGGGACAACTTGCCAACTGGTCGCAGCCAACTCATCATAGCCAACTCTCCACAGGCCAACTCACTGCAGGGCAATGTAACAATTCTATTTAATTGTTTAAAATAAATTTTAAAAATGTTTTGATTTTTGCCATTCACATTTCATTCTGTCCCTCCTTTCTTTAATGATTCTATACCACCATTTCTTTGATATTAGTGTAAGTCTTGTCCTGCAGCAAGTTATCCCGTGGTGAGATGGCTGTGGTTTTTTTTTTTTTTTTTTTTTTGCAGCAAGTTGGCTGTGGCAAGTTGGTCAGGGCGAGATGGCTGTGGGGAATTGTCATAGACAATGACAAAAATAGTACGGGATTTTATCTTACCGTTGAAAAGTAAATTAAAAAACTAACAGCTGGAAATATAGGAATGAAAAAATCAAGTAGATATATCAGATCTGATCCAGATGTTGCAAATATTGCAAATGAAATCACAGACACCTAAAATGAAATAAGAAAGTATATTAATGTTTTTAACTTTCTAAACATTTTCACCCAGGTATCCTTTTCCATGAAGTCTATTGTGCCTTTACTCCTTAAATTTACACCCCAGTTAAATTGCATCTAAGAAATGTCTCTAAACTGGTTTTTGCTTGTCTGTTACAATCAGTACTCTCAGTTTTCATTCCTTTCAACATCTGCCGTTAAACCTGCTGCAGAAAACTAGGTCTGAATTCTTCAGTTCGCTAATTTTATTGTTTCAGTTGTGAAAATGTGTTAATGGTTGTTAGGATAAAGCTACTGCTCAAAAGAAATATATGCCAGTTGCCACGCATCCAAATTTTGATCAATAATCGTAAGTGTGAAAAACGGTCATAGGTCACTTTTTTCAGTGCTATTGTAACTTTGACAGCCACTAAATGAATGGTTGCAAGTCGAGGACCCCCATGTGGGGCAAAGGTGGGTTGCTGCCGGTTCAGCCCGGTTTGGATGAACCGGTAGTGGATTTCAGGCCTGAGTCACAAAATCGGAAGCGACCCAGACCTGCCACGCCCCTGAACTGGTTCCCTTGCTGCCGCCATTTTGGATTTTAGTGACTACGCCTGCACAGTTCACTGTAAATTGTTCTATGCATGTGCACAGAACAATTTCCCATTGAACAGTACACATCTGGCGCACATGCACATTGGTAGCGAACTGGCAGTAACTCCGACAGCAACCCACCCCTGATGTGGAGGGAAAAATGCGAGGAGAAGTAAATGATTCGGTCATATACTTACTAATATAAAGATGAATGACCAAAAACTGGCAGTATGCATATTTTTACGAAATATGAAGGCAATTACATATAGGAATAGGACAACAGAGGTACTATAACCAAGCAGAAATATCACCTGTTTAAAAATAAGGCCTGAAATTAATAGTATGCAACTTTTTTGGAACAATAGAAACAAATTATTCATATTAATATATGCAAAAATTTAAATATTTAAATATGTAACATTTAAATAGCAATGTTGCGGCGGATTGGGGTCTTTACCTCAATGCGCCAAAGACGGGACGTGAGACCACAAAGGTGCTAGAGAATGTAGAAAAAGTACCGCCATAATGTAGAAAAGGGATGGCGAAGCACATTGTTTTGCAGTGCTTGATTCTAGAGATAGCTCCAACAGTAAATGAGTATAAACTTGGAAGTTTATATAAAATTCAGCACGTCACATATTTCTTTAATCTGCTTTGAGGTGTCTAAAGTTTTAATTTAATGGGTTAAGTATGTTCAGGTTGACTATTTTATTTGTTTTTGTGGGATGCGATCCATGTCTGCTTTTGTTGTGTGACAAACATTCTACCATCCTCTTGTTTTGTCCTGCCAATCTTTAAATTAATTTGTATGCCTGAAGAAACAATGCACACTTGTAATATTTTTAATTATATATTAAAATAGCAAAATAAAAGAATGTTAGGAAAAAAGATAGTCATGTCCAAATCTAGGGGACAGTGCTCATCTCCAATTCACAGCCAAATATCCAGCATCGTCACGGAGCACTGTTACCTTCCCACCAAAGTGGTACCTATTTAACTACTTGCATTTACATGCTTTCGAACTGCTAACTTGTCCGAAACCAGGGCAAGAACGGGAGATCACCCTGTCACACGGTACTTGAATCTGAAACTGCTAATCTTCCACTTGACAAGCTCCGCATCTTAACCACTACCTTGAGTCTGCATCACACCCCAGCAATCCCACTGGTTATATCAGCTAGAACTGTCTTATAATGATGTTACCTGAATAAATATGGAGATAGAGTTGCCATCTCAGCTGATTACAGGGCCTTTGTATCAATTTCGAGTAGCCTCTCTTTGCTATTCTTCAGTCATTTATCAAAATACTTATTTATAATTAAAGATAGAAGAATGAAACTGGAACTTTTGCTACGTATTATTAAGTAAGTTATTGATGCCCATAATGGAAAAGTGTAAACTTAAATGTTTAAAATGTTATTTAAATCATTAAACTTACCAAAAATAAATGTAAAATGCTCAGATTCTTAGTTATAATGATTAATTTTAGTAACCATGGCAATATTGCTACAACAAGTAGGGCAAAGTGGAGAGGAATATCTATCAGAGCTTGTCCACACCAATATACAGAAGGCAACAGCCCTGAGATTCGGAGTTGAGAGTGAGCTTTTATCTAAGCAAAACAAACAAATAAATATTTGGAGGGGAAGGGAGAGAGGAGAGGAGAGGTTAGGTTAGGCTTTGAGGTCAAATTGTTAAATCAGACAGACCTTTTAAAGTCATTACTACTATCATTTACAGGTTATAATTTCTAAACTTTACATGTAGAGAGAAAAAGCTACACAAACTACAGATTTATTATTTTAATGGTTTTTAAATCTACCAAGATTACTTGCATGATTAGGCAGATTTAAGACAAAGAAGGGAGAAATAATTGAACAGGATATGCCAGAGTTAATATAGGCAATTTGACTGTAATATAAAACATAAACTGTGCCACATATGTATCTTCACAGTGATCTGATATTTCCTTTTTGATCAGTACAACCTTGTCAATGCAGTGGAATATTTTAACATAAATTTAATTCGTTTTACCTTGTAGTCTTGCATGCTCATCATTGCAAATTGAGGTGGAAAAGCAGGCAGCAATATGAAAGCCTCAAGCATTTGTAATTCCACAAAATAAACCGCAAAACATTCCTGTTTAATTTCCTGGAAAATGGATTTTTTTAAAGAGAAGGCTTTATATGTGATAATATGGTATAATGAAACAGTTGTTCTAAATATGTTTACATGGCAAGCTTAGATACAGCTGATAATGAAATTTAAAATAATATAATTAATTGATTCTTCCACATTTTAATGTTTTTTAAAAATCTACATTGATTCTTTTAAAAAATGTATTCATATATTTTCCCATTGGTTCTCTGCCTCCGTATTTATGATCTTATTGGAACACTTACCCCTAAAAACATTTGACTCCAAATTCGAAGACGGGCAGTGGAATTAAGCATGTGTAAAAATGCATTGCTGATGACGTTGACAAGCACAGGAAAGCAGTTAGTTATTTCTGTGTGGCACATAAGTGTGAACCTGTATTTCTGAAACAGAGCAGCAAGTTAGAAGAGAAATGAATCAAGAGAAGAAAGTGATAAAAAAACAATTATAGCCTAAGGGACTCATCTGGTTTTTGATTGAGAACTAGGATAAAAAATAACTTACGTTTAATACAATTATGTTAAACACACTCATACTTAATACTTTATCCATTTTGGTACATTAACAGTTTCAAATCAGTTTATGCCCCACTAGTGTCATTTGTGCTCATTTTAGACTACAGGTAGTCTTTGACTTACAACCGGTCATTTAGCAACTGGTCAAAGTTACAGCAGACTCCTCAGAGCTACTTATAACATGTTTTTGCATATCCTCCTGTGGTAACATCAGAGGTGGATTCCTCCTGGTCCTGTCTGGTACGCCAGAAGAGGTAGTGAAAATCTGCCATACCGGAATGATAGTAATGGTGGCTTGGCCATGCCCCCAAACCTCCGCAGAAGCTTCTTTCTTTTAAGCCCCTTTTCCCTGCCAGTCAGGCAAGGAAAAAGAGGTTTTAAAAACTAAAAGAGAGAGGGGGGGGGGGAGGGAGGAAGGAAGGGAAGGGAGAAAGAAAAAAATAAAAAGAAAGAAGGAATCTCACTTTTTAACCGGGATTCAGCAAAAGAGAAAAAAAATGCTGTTGCTTCAATTGGAACTGAGCCTGCCTGTGGAATTCTGGGAGCTGAAGTCCACAAGTCTTAATGCTGCAAAGTTTAAATGGAAACCTGCTTTAAATTAAAAAGCTGCTCAAAAGGAAGTTTGCAAAGTGACATTCAGCAATTTGTTTCTGGGACAACTGAACAACAAACTTGATAAAGGGTAGGATTCTTATATGGTTCTATGTTTTTGAAGTTTTGGGGTTTGTGCAATATGGGCTTTGTGTTTCTAAGAGTTTTTTTTATCATTCCCTGCTTATGAATGGAGTCAAACTTTCTATAGGCTCATTATCTCATTATCTATCTGACAGGCATGTGGAATGAGTCTTTTGGGGAGTAATATTTTATTTGGGGGGGGGGTCGCTTCCCACAGAGGGAAGAAAGAAAGAAAAAGAAAGAAAGAAAGAAAGAAGGAAGGAAAGAAAGGAAGAAAAACAGGGCTAGAAGGCTACTCAGAGGTCATCTAGTCCAACCCCCTGCTGCAGCAGGAAACCTTACATTGTCTGGATTATTTTGGTGCCTCTAACAGAGAGGAAAATTGCCAGAAAAGAGAAGGAGTTTACTAGGGCAAGGCTGCCATGCAGCGGAAGGCAAAGATAGTCCTTGACTTACGGCTACAATTGAGCCCAAAATTTTGGTTGCTAAACAAGAACGTTAAGTGAGTTTCACCACATTTTACCCAATCTATGACATCTCCTGGCGAGTGACATCAAGTTGGTCACGCCCACCCAGTCACATGACCAACAAGCCACACCCACAAAATAGGCCATGCCCACATAATAGATAGTAAAAAAATTGAAACCCACCCCGGGATACATGATCACATTTGGTGAGCTCAGCAACTAGCTCACTGTTACAGATATTTCCAGCAATTTGAGGGGCTTTGGGGGCAGGTTTTAGCATTTATTTTCAGTTTCTGGCAAAAAAAAACCTCTCAGGGAAAATGGATTTTCTTAACAATTATCATAATCACTTAGCAGTTGCTGTGGTTGATTAACAACTGTCAATAAGAAAGGTTATAACGTTGAATTTTGTCACGTGATTCCTCAACTTATGACTCTAACTATTTATGTCCATAATTCCAGGCTCATTCATTGTCATAAGGACTACCTGTAAAAGCAAGGAATAATCATTTTTTCTGTTCTTTTAAATCTGATATCCTACTAACATGGTTGAACCCTAAATATAATAAAATTATATTAATTAAATAATTATATATATAATTAAAAATATATTCCTAAAAGGCAGTTATAATCTCCACAATCAATTCCATTAAATCCCTTGTTTCATTTTCCAAAAAGAGGGAAAGAATTCAATGTTACCTTCTCTTCGATGTCTACTTGTATGGCCCCATTGTGAACCAGCTGGTCACTGATATTGTTACCCGAGATTACATCCATCAGAATGTTCTGATTCTTTACTGCCTGGACAAAATTATCAATTTTTTCACCTGGAAAATAAAACAAAGAGGGACAAGATACATTTATGGCGTATTTATTTTCCAAACAAAGAAGAGAGTACCAAATAATCAACAATACAATATTTAAATATAATCATACCTAATACTCCATTCACATTTAAATGTAGATTAGGATGGAGAACTCTGACCCTCTACCTTTATTAAATTCTAAATCTGTCTGTCTGTCTATTTAGTGAGATTTTGGAAGTAATTATAAAGAATCCTTGCCATGGGAAAATGTTTTTGTTCTGAATTCTTTAAAAAAAGTCTTTAAAAATTGGGCACTAGCAGGAACTAGAAGGAACTAAAGATTACAAGCAATGGAGATTGCTCACATCTGACTTATAAATATGGAGTAAATCAAACTATTTTAACATTGGAAATATTGAATGATGCTTTTGAACAATGGACACAGAAATCAGTTTATTGAGGATATCTATCTCTATATATAGACTGTGGTTTAAAAGACATTATGGAAGAGGAACAAATTTTACCTGGCAAAACTGACTAAAAAGTTCAAGATGGTTAGAAGTAAAAGGAAGGAATATAAAGTTGGTTTATTTGATCATGGTTAAAATGTTATTATCTCTGATAACCCTTAATGGAGTTTTGCTGATCAGGACTGAAACAAGGTTTTAAGGATTTGTTTATAGATAAGATATGGGATATATCAAAATCTAAGGGACTGGTTTGGACAAAACTCAGCAGCACTTTTTCGTGCGGCTGTTGATAAAGGTGGGATCACCAACATGGATCACCAATGTCCGATGATGGATATAGCACAGGAAAAAGAAGACGAATGGGATATAGGAAGAAAAGAACATTTGTTGTATTTCAATATATAGTGAATTATTGTTTCTGTTGTTTCTTTTCTTTTGTTTACTTCTTATTAGTTTTTATCATTGTGTTTGTAATATAAATACTATGAAAAAAGAACATTATATTCCTCACCCTTACCTGTGTTGTTAAGGATCAGAAGTCCAGAGCTTTCCTTGAATTCCCACTTTCCCGGCTGAAAGTATAACCCATGATGAAGCTCTGCATAATGCATGGTTAACGAAACACCAAAGGAAACAGTATGAATTATATATGGTAACATAATGATTCCAGAAATTAGTAAACTGTAATAAAAGAGAAATACAAATTAAGCATAGTAGAGATGTGAAATCCGACAAGTGTCATTCTACTTAGTTGATTAAACTAGGCACAGTGAGAACAACATTATTTAGAGGAAAAGTGATATTTATTAATTCCCCTGAGTTTTGAACCACTGAGGAAATCTAATTGCAGCCCTATCTATTTAAAAATCTTAATTTGTTTTAAAAAATAGTTTACTGTACATGAAGCCAATGGCATCCTGGTAAACAAAGCAAGTCTTCCCCAACCCATAATTTTGTATATTTTATAGTTTTATAGTATCTTTATATGAGGAAAAGTAGCTGTACTTTCTACAAAAATGTCAACGAGTAACTTCACTGGATTAAAAACCCAATTAACAAAATCTGATATTTTCAGAGTGAAATAGGATTATAGCAAAAAATCATCTTTTTATTTGAACAAATAACCAGGGGATCATCCATGCCCTTTCTCTGAGATCATAATTGGTCTCCATCCTTGGAGAAGAATTTTTTTATATCCTTGGACCCTTTAATGATCATTAAGGGAGAGGGAGAGGGAGGGAGAGGAAGAATGGGGAAGAGAGGGAAGGAGATGAAGAGAGGAGAGAGAGAGGGAGAGAAAGGAAAGAACATGGGAGGGAGACCTTTATTTTGTTCAAGATTCATGCAGGCAAGTTTTCACTTCAATCAAGACATATATTTTGGCCCTTATTCCCTAAGAAGATTGCACATTCAGCATGCTTCAAATATAACTAATAGATTACTCACAGGGCTCCCCAGATTTTCCATTCCCTCTTGAGATTTAAAAAGTGCATTCTTGCAATGGCACAAACTTGTTGTCTCCAGAGTTTTAAGCCCTTCACTGTCACTTTTCCCATCTCTGACAATAACAGCAGATCCTGCTCCATTTCATCCTTTCCTGGTTCTTCTCCTTCCCCTTCATGATGGACTCCATAATCTAAGGTAATTTTCAACATACAATCAGTGTGCTTATTTCAGTTGAAGAAAGTCTTCATTTTCTAACCTTCATCCCTCCCTTCTAGCTTCTCACAGCCAAATCTCTTCATTGTACTCTTCGCAATTTCTCTTCAATTATTACCCTAAGGTACTTACAGTAGCTGGGATACGATCTGAGGAAGGAAAATAGCAAATTTAAAGTCTGGCATTATGGAGGGGTGGGATCTTAAAGAAATATGTAAAATGTTGAAAACTATGCGTGAATCATTTGTGTTGAGAAAGGATTATAATTTGAATTTTATGGAAAGAAATGAAATTGAACACCCTATGTGTTAGATATTAGCATATATCGTAGTAAGTCTCCCCTCTGGTCCGCTGCTACAGCGGGAAACAGGTATCGTTCTGATTGGTCGAGGGGCGTACCCGATCCCTATAAAAGGGGAACCCTCCGACCACAGAGCAAGCTGGATCACTACTACTATTAATAAAGAGCTGTTAAGTCACTTCGTGTCCGCAGTCTGTCTCTCGTTGCCCAGATCTAACATTGGCGACGAAGGTGGGATTGAGAGACAGATAGGATGAAGAACGCTACCTCCAGAATCTCCGGATTTGATCCAGCCCAGGAATTCGGCAGAAATTCCGGCAGCCATCTCAGATCACCGCAGCGCGGCAAATTCAAACAGAGAAGATGGCGATGCATGCTCCCCCCGCTCCTTTCGACCCAGCAAACGACGAATGGGAAGCTTTCATGATTCGTTTCGAGTGTTTCCTCGAAGCGAACGAATACACGGGGATCACCGATGCGAGGAAGAAAAACATCTTCCTCGGCTACTGCGGAAAGGAAGTCTTCAATTCGGCCAGAGACCTCACCGCGCCTACTCCAATACAGGCAGTATCGTGGACGGCGTTGCAACAGGCTCTGCAAACTCATTACGCGCCAAAACCTTCCCGCCACGTTTGCCGCCAGGAATTCAACACGCGGAACCAGAAGGCGGGAGAGTCAATCAACCGATATGTTGCAGCCCTGCGAAAAGCAGCAACTCACTGCGAGTTCAGGGACCTGGACGAGCACATCCTGGCACAATTTGTCTGTGGGTTAAGAGACATTTCACTACAAAAGAAGCTGTTGTCAAACCCAAATTTAACCCTACAGATAGCACTAAACGAAGCAAGGGCATCAGAGTCAGCAGAAAAATCGTCGGTAACCATACAACGCGGGTTCAGCGGAAGCCAGACAGCACTCAGGCAGTCCAGAGTCCACTACGAGGACACAAACCCCGACTACGAGGATTCCGAGTTCGCGGACAGTCACCTGATGCGGAGCAGTCACGTGAGGCCTGGGGGGAGACCCGGATTCCGTTTGTCGCCCTGCGCAAGCTGCGGAGGGAATCACCCCCGGTCTACCTGTAGGTTCAGGAACGTTGTTTGTTCACACTGCAACAAACTTGGGCACATCGCACGAGTGTGCCGGAGCGAAGTCCCTGCCTCACGGCAGCCACCCATGTACCGCCAACAGAAGCCCAACCCAGGGGCTTGGCGAAACCAAAAAGGGCGCCCAGAGAGAAATCCACAAGTGTTTACCCAGAGAGAAAATTTCCAAAGAGCTGAACGAGCGTATCCCCAGAGAGATTACTCACAAGGACTTGAGCGAGCGTATCCCCAGAGAGAATACACACAAAGAGCTGAAAGAGCGTTCTATCAAGACGCTCAACGAGAGTATTTTCAGGATGTTGACGATGAGATAGAGTTGACCCAGAGAGAGGAGTTGCGAACGTATCTCACCACAATACATCAGGTCCGCCCTAAGCGGCCAAAAAGGCTGAGAGTCACAGTCCTCTTGGAGGGCTCACCCTGCGAGCTAGAAGTTGACACAGGATCGACCCTGACGATTATTTCATGGGCATCCATGAAACAGGCTATCCCTAGCCTCAGGAAGAGCCAACTACGCGCTCCAGACGTCCTGCTACGAGACTACCAGGGGAACCAAGTCCCCATCGTGGGCCAAGGCACATTCCACATCCGTTTCAAGGACATCGAAGCCCAGCTGCCCGTGACCATCGCCAGCGCACCATTACAGAACCTTCTGGGGCTTGATTGGTTTGAAGCCCTGGGGTTAGAAGTCACCGGAATCAACGCCGTGAGAAACAGCAGCGCTGAACAGATTTTTAAGGAATTCGAGGATGTGTTCAGCCCCGGTCTTGGTAAGTATGTGGGTAAACCAATATCATTCAATTTAGACCCTAAAGTGGCGCCAATCCGACTTAAACCGAGACGAGTGCCTTTTGCACTCCGCCCAAAAATAGATAAGGAAATAGATAAGTTAGTGGAGCAAGGAATCCTTGAGCCGGTAGATCACGCGCGCTGGGAAACACCCATCGTGACCCCAGTCAAACCAGACGGATCAGTCCGCATCTGCGCGGACTATAAATGCACAATTAATGTCGCGCTACAACAGAGCGCATATCCTGTGCCTGTAGTACAGCACTTATTGCACTCGTTGGGGCCAGGAAAGGTATTTGCTAAATTAGACATGGCACAAGCTTACCAGCAACTGCCAGTTGATAGCGCCACAGCGGAGGCCCAAACTATAGTGACGCATAGAGGAGCATTCAAATGCAACCGGCTACAATTCGGCGTGAGCATTGCCCCAGGATTGTTCCAGAGCGTCATGGAACGACTTTTGCAAGGGATACCGGGAGTCGTTCCCTATTTTGACGACATCTTGGTGTCCGCTGCAGACGAGGAGCAATTAAATAAAAGAGTCAGATCTGTTTTGGCCAGAATCAGAGAGAAGGGTCTCCGCCTTAAAAAGGAAAAATGCCAAATTAACGTGCCTAGTGTAGAATTCCTGGGTTATAGAATCGATGGTCAGGGAATACACCCCACTTCAAAGAAAATCAAGGCGATCCAGGACGCCCCCACACCACGAAATCAGACCGAGTTGCAGGCTTTCCTCGGATTACTTAACTTCTACAGCGTTTTTCTGAGGCAGAAGGCGACCGTTGCTGAGCCACTACACCGTCTACTCCAGAGGAACGCACCATGGAAATGGGGACGATCCGAAGCTGCAGCTTTCGCCGGGGTAAAGCGCCTGCTCACCACTGACTCACTGTTTGTCCAATACAGCCAGACCCTACCGCTGGTATTGACCTGCGACGCATCACCTTTCGGAGTTGGAGCAGTCCTCAGCCACAGGATGCCCGACGGAAAAGAAGCACCCATCGCCTTCTACTCCAGAACTCTTTCATTGGCCGAAAGGAATTACAGCCAAATGGACAGGGAAGCGCTGGCTGCTGTAGCTGGAGTAAAGCGTTTCCACGAATACCTCTACGGCCGCGATTTTGAACTAATTACAGATCACAAACCGTTGTTGGGACTTTTGGCGGGAAACCGCCCCACCCCGGTTTCCCTTTCTCCACGCATGACCAGGTGGACTGTTTTCCTGGCTGCGTATTCATACAAATTGGTTCATCGACCGGGCTCCACTCTCGGACATGCAGACGCACTCAGCCGTTGCCCCTTACCTGACATTCTGCCAGACCCCACTCCAGAAGTACCGGTATTGCTCATTGACTGTTTGGATTCTGGACCGGTTTCTTCCTACGACGTTGCAAGGTTCTCCTCTAAAGACAATTTAATAAAACAAGTTCAAACTTGGGTTTGGAGGGGGTGGCCGAAGGGAAATGTGGGCCCGGAATTCAAAATGTTTTGGTCAAAACGGGATGAAATCTCAGTGTTACAAGGTTGTTTGTTGTGGGGGGATCGAGTTGTTATTCCGTATGTTTTACGTAGGAATGTATTAGATGCTTTACATGTGGGTCATCCGGGGATTGTTAGAATGAAGGCGTTAGCAAGAAGCTACGTGTGGTGGCCAAACATGGACAAAGAAATAGAGGAGTGGGTGGCCACTTGCGACCCCTGCCAGGAATCTAGACCAGCACCCCCGGAAGCGCCCGCCACAAAATGGGAGAAACCTAAAGCACCCTGGTCGCGAATACACATCGATTTCGCAGGACCATTCGAAGGTCAGACTTTCCTTATAGTTGTGGATGCATACTCGAAATGGCTAGAAGTAATCCTAATGACTTCAACCACGGCAGAGGCAGTCATTAAGGTTTTACGGCGGCTTTTCGCCACCCATGGCCTGCCCGACCTCCTGGTCTCCGATAACGGGCCCCAATTCACGGCCATGCAATTCGAAACGTTTTTAGCAGGTCAGGGAATTCGGCACGCCCTCGTTGCGCCATTCCATCCGGCATCAAACGGACAGGCGGAGAGAATGGTGCGATTCGCAAAAGAGGCCCTCGCTAGGATGGGTCCAGGTGATTGGCAAACACGCATTGACCATTACCTCCTAATTCAGCACATTACCCCAAGCGCAACAACGGGTAGGAGCCCCGCTGAACTACTCATGGGCCGCTGTCTACGGTCTCACCTGGACCGCCTTCACCCAAATTACTCTGCCACAGCGCCCCCAGACTCCACAAGCAAAATTCGGTCTTTCAGAATAGGGGATTCAGTATACGCCCACAACTATGCAGGGGGAACATTGTGGATGCCGGTAACGGTCATTGGCATCACGGGTCCACGATCGTATCTGTTGGAACTGGAAGATGGGCGGAACTGGAAGAGGCACATCAATCAACTTCGGGGTCGCCTAGCACACTCAGACCTTCGAAACGAAGACGAGATTTTCCTGCCTACAGAAAGTCAGCCATGCGAGAGCCCCATCATAGAAAACTACGACACCTGCGAACCAAGCTTGGAACAAGAAAACACGCACGAAGCAGAGCAAACCCAGGACAACGCAGCCGAGCAGACTCCAGAACGCCCTAGCAACGAAGGCACACAACCTCCCGAGCGTGAAACAGGAAAAGCACCCGATCCTGCAACCACCTCTAACCAACCCGAACTACGACACTCCTCCCGAGCAAGACAAACACCCACATACCTAAAAGACTATGTTACCTACCGCAACGTTCCATCTAGGAGGGGAGGGGTGTTAGATATTAGCATATATCGTAGTAAGTCTCCCCTCTGGTCCGCTGCTACAGCGGGAAACAGGTATCGTTCTGATTGGTTGAGGGGCGTACCCGATCCCTATAAAAGGGGAACCCTCCGACCACAGAGCAAGCTGGATCACTACTACTATTAATAAAGAGCTGTTAAGTCACTTCGTGTCCGCAGTCTGTCTCTCGTTGCCCAGATCTAACACTATGATAGAAAAAGCAAGAAAGAATGAGAGAAATAATAAGCAGATAAAGGATCTCATTGGACTTAATAAAGACATAAAGAAGAGGGAAGAACGTATCCCAATAAAAAAACAAAAAAAGGGAAAAGGAAAGAAAAGGATGGAACAGACAGGCAGCATGATGAAAGAAAGAAAAGAGTTCCCTACAGAGGGAAAATATAATAAGAAAAGAAAAAGGGGGAATAGGCTGAGGAGACAAAAGGAAATCATAAAGAAGTTACGCAAAAGTTCAGAGATTGGGATTTAAGATTTTCTTAAAATAAATGGAAAGGAAATTAATAAATTGGTAGATGAGAGGGGGGGAAGGTGGAGAATGTTTGTAAAGCATATACTATTGTGAACTTTAATTAACTGTAACGCTGAAATGTAATATGTGTGTATGATATAGAAAGGATTATAAGCAAAAAAGAATTAAAGGTAAATTAACTAAGGTGAATAAAGACAGTAGGCCAGCTGATACGTATCAATAATGGAAGGTGAAATGATTATGCCAAGTTACAAATAAGAAAAATATTAGTTGGGAAAGTTATCAGAAGAGGGGGGGGGAAATGGAAGGAAAATGTGGAAATACATCTAATAATATATAGTTAAAATTACAAGATGAAACAAAATAGGGGCGTTTAATGATGTAAAAATATGTAACAGCATGATGAAGATAGAGGGAAGTTTGAATCTGTCTTGCACTGCATCCAAAAAAAGAGGTTGTTATGGGGGGGGGGGGAGAGGAAACAATTAGAATTCGTATAAAGGTATACCTTTAAAAGAAAAACTAGCAATATGGAAAACATTTTTTTCACTTCTTTTGTTGGGAATATAATTATCAATTCCATTGATATTAACTGGGGTTTGCTAAAAGGTGGAAATAAACCATGTAAAATAGAGAATGGAAGGGAGATAAAGAAAGCGAAAGAGGGAGAAAGGAGACAGGAGAGAGGGAAGTAGAAGGGAGGGAAAGAGCAGGAGAGAGGAAAGGTGTGGAAAGAGAGGAGAGGAGAGGGAGAGAGCAAGGGAAAGTAGAGAAGAGAGAGAGGGTAGAGGGAAGAAGAAGATAGGGAGGAAAAGAGAAAGAGAGGAGAAGAGCTGAAGACGAAATAGACTATAATATGGTGTATGGAAAGCAGAAGAGCAAACAAAAATAGAAGAGGCTTAATGGCAAAAGAATTGATATACTATTGAATACACAAAAATGTTTGTTAAGATGTATAGGTATGCTTTGGATTATATTATATGTACGTTAAAAAAATAAAAAAAACCTTTTTTTCTCAAGTATTTACAGCAGAAGATATTCCAAATACTTTACCGTCACAATTTTTTTCATTTCCTTCTAGTTTCAAGAAGACATCTTCCAAAGTTGTCATAGTAACTCCATAGTTAACTATTCCTAGATCTGTCTGTTGATCGATTTCACTGAACAAATCTGAGTGGACAAAAACAAATCACATGCTTAACTTTGATTTGTCCTTCTAATTTAAAATAAGGGTTTAAATTGAGGTCTAAGGAGCTGCTACAAAGAAGAGGGAGTCAAGCTATTTGCCAAAGCACTTGAAGGCAGGGCAAGAAGCAAAGGCTGGAATCCAGGGGTGAAATCCTCTGAAGTCTGCTACCTGTTCGCTTCCTGTGTGCATGCAAGCATGCTCACCGCAGGTGCTAAGAAGACTTTTCTGAGTCTCCAAAGGTAAGTAGAACAGCGAGGGAGGAAACAGCTGTGCCATGCAATTTAGATTCGCTAGAAAGCAAGATTTCCTGCTTTCTAGCGAATATAAATAACACGGCACAGCTGATTGTCGCACAGCTGAAGTTTTAAACTTTTTTTAAAAACTTTTTTTTAGCATTTTTTTACTACCGGTTCTGGTAGTAAAAAAAATGCTTTAAAAAGTTCCACTAATCAGCTGTACCACACAATTGTCGTAACTTTTTAAAGCACTTTTTTACTATTGATTCGCCTGAACTGATAGTAAAAAAGTGCTTTAAAAAAGTTCTGACGATCGACTATGTGACAATCAGCTGTGCCGCATGATCGAACTTTTTTAAAACTTTTTTTTACTACCAGTTTGGGTGAAATGATAGTATTTTTTACTACTGGTTCAGGTGAACCAGCCCGAATCAGTAGCATTTCACCCCTGATGGAAAGTTATGAAAGAGAGACCCAATCTAGAAATAAAAAGAAATGGGTGTGAATGTGTAGAATGGCCTTCAGAAATTGTGGGTGCTCCATTACTGGAGGTTTTTAAGAGAGTTTGGAGAGCCGTTTGTCTGAAATAATATAGGGTCTCCTGCTTGAGCAGATGGTTGGATTAGAAAACCTCTAAGGTCCTTTCCAGTTCTCTTATTCTGTTGTAAGAGTTCACCATAATTTTATTTAGGTCCATCGGCATATAATAGAAAGCAAGTTAAATTTGTGTGACTTCAACTATATGGACTCTTTCAGAAAAGAGTAACTAAATTCATTTTTATTTACTCTATAATTACCTGGAAATTTATTCACATGTTCTGAAGGCAGGATGTATCTCAATTCATTTTCACGTTGTCCTGATAATTTCACAGAAGGAATATAGTGTTTAACCAGTGACGTTGTTCTTTCAGAATCACAAATTTCATTTATCTGCATCCTGTGCATGTTAAATAAACATTCAGGCAGGCAGCAATGACTAAGTTGCAATTTTTCCAGTAAATAAACACTTGAATTTATGGAGCTCATTTTTATTTTCATGTATTATTTTCTGTTTTTGTTATAAACCTTATATAAGCCATCCAGAATCACAAACTGCAAGATGGACAATCAAATGAATTATTTAAATACATATACATGCACATATAAATATATCCTTATAAATAATATGCTAAATTATATAAAATATCAATGCATAAAATATTCTGATTTAATGGACATTCAGCTTTAACATGTATCACATTTCCCACAAAATTGTCTAAACTGAGAGTTTCCTATATTTGGGGAAATCAATTAAGTAAGAATCTGTTAATTTCTGACCAAATTCAATCTATTAAAAGTTGGCTAAATTTAAATCTAGTATTTAATTTCTTTTAGTATTTATCCTGTAGCTACGAAACACATAATGTGATGTTATCTTTTTGATATTTTATCTCAATCCCTCTTCCCCCTCATTCATAGACATATGATTATTGCACCATATCACATTTCATTAAATACACTTTTGCATAGATGCATCCTAACTATATAGCTAAATCTCCCATCTCCCAGCACCCCTCATTACTAATTGGGAGGGTTAAGATTGCTTGGAGTTTTAGTTTTGCAACTTCTATAAGATCCCATATTAAACAGAGCTGTTAAATTAATAGCAGATTTATGTAGCATTTCAGTTCCTCACTCAAACTAAAAATGTTTTTATAGAGCTATTGAATTTGTCCATTTCTTTATTTTTAGATTTATATATTCCTCAATTACCATGTTGTCTTCAAACTTTAATAGAAACTTATAGATTCTAAGAATATCAGTATCCTCAATGAGGGCCACTTGCACACAGACTGCCTAGAATTGATAGGAAACAAACCACCATCGCCAAGCAAATAAAACACAATGCTGTCATAATTCTAGTACCTTAAATGATAGCCAATTCCCCACTTTTTCTTCAGGAACAGAGATGAGCCAACACAATTCAGGCTGCCATGGGAGATGAAAGCTTTGCGATCTAGAGAAACAGCAAGCAATCACGTTTTTGTTGTTATCTGTTTAGCGGTACAAAGCCCTCTATGCCAAATTCCAACTGTAGAACGAATGGGCGTTTTAGAAAATTAAGTCAGCAAAAGGAAACCAACAAATATTACTTCAACATCCATTATTCCTTGTGAAAAGCCTATGTTTTGTAACTGATTTTTATTGCTATATAAATGCAGATTTGTTCCCTTGCAATAGGATAAGCCTACATAGTGCATGTGCAACCTGAATATCCCATATTCCAAATCCCTGCTTCAGTACGGTGATCGCTGACTTGTCCCAGCTGAACTACAATCAGTCCAACCTAATTCTTGAGGTTGAACTTGCTTCCCAAAGTAAAATACTTTTTAGTAGGAAAGTCAAAATAAAATTATGAAAAAATATAGTAATTTTGTTATTAGACTCTGAAACTGTACCCTGTTGGATGAAAATCCTTGAGAGAGAACACCTCAATCATTGTGCTATAAATGAATGCAAAGAAGGAATTTCCTTGTTGGACTGCAAGGAAAAAAGAATGAAGGGGACAAGTGGCAGTGGGCCTTCAAACTTGTTGAAGATAGAAGATAGGAAGAAGCGATGAGTGAGCTTAGTATGGAAAATAAAACCATCAGATCGAATTCATTAAACAACATTCATTAAGTAGCACTAGCAACAGCAGTTAGACTTATATACCGCTTCACAGTGCTTTACAGCCCTTTCTAAGTGATTTACAGTATCAGCATATTGTCCCCAACAATCTCGACCCTCATTTTACTGATTTCGAAAGGATGGGAGGCTGAGTTGAGCCAGTTAGGATTGAACTGCTGGTTGTGGGCAGAGTTAGCTTGCAATGCTACATTCTAACCACTGCGCCCCCACAGCTCTTAGAAGATTTAGCATCCAACATTTTATTGGGGCTTCACAATGTCTAAAGTGGGCCCCAAACTTATGGAACACGGAACATTTGCATTAAGATGCTATATCAAGCAGTTATCTATGCAGTTCAAAAGAATTTTCTTCTACTAAATAGAAACAGAAAGAGGCCTCACAATATATACAGAAGTAACATTACAATATACCTCTATTCCTCTTATTTTATGCTTGTTCCTATATTGTGCATTGCTTTATTATAGGAAGATCTACTCACCAGAGAGGATATCCGCTTCATCCATGAACTGGGTAGTTAACAAGATGACTCGACCTGCTTTTTGCTCGTTTAGGAGAGTCCATACTTGATGTCTAGAATAAGGATCCAATCCTGCAGTTGGCTCATCTAGTAATAAAACCTGCAGGTGAGAAGTACAAAAAGTACGTATTTTAAGTCCAATCGTATTGAGAAATGAATGGGAGAGAAATTATGCTATCAAATTTAGAGAAACCTGAATAGGTTTGGACTAAAGAATGTTTCATACATGTAGAAAGTTCAAGGTTGTATACTTCAAAGGTAGCACATTTGTGTTGGATGGAACTAATAATATATCCTCAAAAGGAGTGAAATGCTTAAAAACCACTGTAAGACAAAACCATGTATGAAGCACTATATACAGACAGAAATATAAGAATGGTGTCAACTCTAGAAATGACATTAGCTGGATCCATACTTTTCTCTGCTTTGTTTTTTAGGTGCCACATAGGGGATGAGGGGGACTTATGGAATGCAGAAGAACAATAAGTCACCTGAGCACCTATTAGCCAGGTGGTGGCCAGTATCTATCAATTAATTATGCCAAAGTGCAGGAATTATTCAGAGTTGGCTTTACATTTGAACATGCCAATATGATGTGCCCAATAAACTGGATCTTTGAGAAAGGAACAGTGTCAGAGACTTGAACTGGTGCAGAGCATTATTCAGAACCATGACAAATGGTTTGCAAGGGCAGAGAAGCATGGAGAAATACAGCAAATTGTGATCAAAATTAGTTTGAATTACATTTTTTTTCTTTTTCTTATGTTATTCCTTATTTTCTTTGGCTTCTTTCTTTTCTTTTGTCACTGTGTTAAATTGTTTGCTAGCCGAGCTGAAAGAGTTACTGCGCAGGTCATAGGTCCTTATCAGCAATGATTTACTGCGCAAGCTTCTTAACACGTTTCATATACATCACACATTCCAGAGACTTCTTTCCCTTTTGATCTTTGTTCATCTTCAAGAAGCCGGACAACATTTGTTCTTGCCAAAATGTAACAATTAGATAGATTTGTTTATTTTCTTATTTTGTTATTTTTGTATTAGAGTTTGTTTTCATTAGAACATGTTCTCGGGTTTTATTTTATTTTTTGCTTCTTGAGGATATGCTGTTTGGAAAAGTCATCGATTCCTAGACCTCATTAGCTCAGAGTGAAATTTTTCCCCTGACATCTTTACTCTGTTTAATATTGTTTAGCCTAGGGAGGAAACTGCATGGGTAGTCTTTGACTTACAACCGTTCGTTTAGTGACCATCCAAAGATACAATGGCACTGAAAAAAGTGACATATGACTATTTTTCACCTTTAATGACCATTGTAGCTTCCCTGTGGTCACATGATCAATATTTGGGCACTTGGCAACTGACTCATATTTATGGCCTTTGCATTGTCCCTGGATCATGCGATCACCTTTTATACCCTTCTGACAAGCAAAGTCAACGGGGAAGCCAGATTCACTTAACAACCTTGTTACTAATTTAAGAACTGCAGTGATTCATTTAACAATTGTGGGAAGAATTCACTTAATAACTGTTTTGCTTAGCAATGGAAATTTTGGGTTCAATTGGGGTCGTAAATTGAGGGTTACATGTATTATATGTATATTATATATAATATTGAGAAATATCATTCAATATAGAGGTTCAATTATTCTTTATGATTAAATGAGAAAATTGGAAAATCCATTGGCTTGAGAATAACCTTTATGAAATCTAATTTTTTGGCAACTAAATGAAATTAATCTAGATGAGAACATTTCCCTTTTCACAAAAAGCTCAAGGAAGTGTTAAGAAACCTCTGAGAATAGAATTCTATTTTTCAAAGAAATAAAGCCAGAGAAGAGTATACTAAATCCTTGTCTTTCCAATAGTTACTTCCTACTAGAAGAAAGGAATCAACTTACCGGTATATAAAGAAAATTCTGGAAGTACATGTTTAAATTAGGGACTTCTATAATCTATACAAATCAAGGAAGGAAAGAAGGGAGGGAAAGAAGGAAAAATGTGTGCAATAGACTTTTTCTCCCATGGGTGGTTTTTACCTGTGGTTGTCCTAAGAAAGTAATTGCCAGAGTCAATTTTCGTTTCTGTCCACCACTTAAATTCTTAGCTTGTGTATTCTGAATGGCACTGATATCCAAGAGAGTCTGCATTTTTTCTACCTATAAAGAATAACAATGTATATTCATATTCATTTTAAGCAAATATTTTATTGCACATTTTTCCATACATATCTCTATCACAAGCTTAACAGATATGTGACATTATCCATACAACTGAAATCAATATTGAATACATTATATACTTTCTATTTCCAAACGTTCTCACCCTATGTACATTTCCATTTCTTATTTCTATTGTCTATCCATTCATACCATTTCTCCCATACCGCATAGTATTCTGAATCATCCTTTCCCTTTAACTCTAATGTGAGTTTGTCCATTTCTGCACACTCATGTATTTTTTGGATTACTAACCCCTCTGGCGGAATACTATCATTCTTCCAATACTGTGTGAAAGCAATCCTTGCTGCCGTTATTATATGTAACATCAGGTATTTTACATTTCTATTGTAAAACTTTGCACTGATTATCCCCAGGAGAAACATTTCTGATTTGAATTCTATTTGACATTTAGTTAATTCCTGCAGCGAATTCTGTATTTTCAATCAACATCTTTTCGCTTTGGGGCATGACCACCATAAATGAAAGAAGGTACCTTGTCCCTGTTTGCATTTCCAGCACCTTGGGTTTAAATTTTGGTACATCTTGGCTGGCGCTACATGCCAACGGTAAAACATCTTGTATTGATTTTCTTTATAGGCCACGGATTTCATAATTGTATAATTTTTGTTCCAAATTGTCTCCCAATCTTCTAATTCTATGTTGTGTCCAAAATTTTTGGCCCAGGCAATTATTGGTTCTTTTACAACCTCCTCTACCCTATCAAATTTTAGTAAATAATTATACATTTTGGTTATTAATTTTCCCTCTGGGCCTACCAAGAGTTTATCTAATTATTGTGGTTGAATATCGAATCCATATTCCTCAGCATCCTTTTTATATCTCGATTGTAATTGTAAATATGGCCACCAGTCAATACGTATTCCTTGTTCTTTTAGGTCCTGATTGTTTTTGAGTTTCCCTTGGCAATCTAAAATTTCATTATACATTTTACCAGTGACGTGCGGTGAGGGTTATGGCTGGTGAGGCTGGTGACGTCATCAGGAAGGCGGGGAATGGGACCACGTGTGCAGGAGGCTGAGGCAGCCTCAGCCTCCAGCACACGTGGTCCCATTCCCCGCCTTCCTGAGTGAACATTAAGGGGACCGCGGAGTGCACTGATCCGCATAGCGTTGCTTCCTCCACCGGCGCCAGTCCCTTCCCCCCCACTCCTTCAAGGTCTCCCACCAACCCAAAGCCCAATCCCCAGAGGCCTCCCTCGGGCCTTCTGCATCCCCCTAACTCCTCCTGCACGGCTTCTTCAGCGTCGTCACCTCAGCGAAGCCCTGCCTTGGCAGCCAGCAAAAGACCCATTGGCTCCCGGGAATGGCCCCACATCAAACGAGAGACTCACCTACAGGGCGGGCCTTTCCCGAGCCGCCGACTCCGAGAAAAAAATCGAGGGGAGGGAGACGCACAAAATGGGGGCAGGAGCTTCCCAGGGGTGTGGGAGAGGAGGAAGAAGAAGAAGAGCAATGAAAGGGGCAGGGAGAGCGACTTCCCATGCAGGCGGCAAGGCTTCAGCGGGGTGAAAGTGCAGCTGCCTGAATGGGAAAGCAACGAAAGGGGCAGTGAGGGCGGCTTCCCATGCAGGCGGCAAGGCTTCAGCGGGGTGAAAGTGCAGCTGCCTGAATGGGAAAGCAACGAAAGGGGCAGCGAGGGTGGCTTCCCATGCAGGCGCCAAGGCTTCAGCGGGGTGAAAGCACAGCTGCCTGAATGGGAAAGCAACGAAAGGGGCAGTGAGGACGGCTTCCCATGCAGGCAGCAAGGCTTCAGCGGGCTGAAAGCGCAGCCGCCTGAATGGGAAAGCAACGAAAAGGGCTGCGCCTTTACCCCGCTGAAGCCTTGCCACCTACATGGGAAGCCGCCTGAATGGGAAATGGGAAGCGCAGCTGCCTGAATGGGAAAGCAACGAAAGGGGCAGCGAGGGCGGCTTCCCATGCAGGTGGCAAGGCTTCAGCGGGGAGAAAGCGCAGCCCCTTTCGTTGCTTTCCCATTCAGGCGACTGCCCCGCGGGAAATGGGAATGGGAAGCGCAGCTGCCTGAATGGGAAAGCAACTAAAGGGGCAGCGAGGACGGCTTCCCATGCAGTCGGCAAGGCTTCAGCGGGGTGAAAGCGCAGCTGCCTGAATGGGAAAGCAACGAAAGGGGCTGTGCTTTCACCCCGCTGAAGCCTTGCCGCCTGCAGCCACCGCCCACCCTCGCTGCCCCTTTCGTTGCTTTCCCATTCAGGCAGGAAGGCTTGAGTGGGGTGAAAGCGCAGCCGCCTGAATGGGAAAGCAACGAAAGGGGCAGCGAGGTCGTTCCCCAGGCGCTTTCGTGGCTTCGTCATCCGGGAGCGCCTACAATATTTCTGCCTCCGCAGCTCCCGGGCGCGGCTGACGGATGTATATAATATTATAATATTATATATATATAATATATATAATATTATATATATATAATAGTATATAATATTATATACTATTATACTATTATTTCATGAAGAGAGGTGAGGCTCTGCCTCCCCTGCCTCCCCTGACCACACGTCCCTGATATGCATATAATAGATATAAAAATTCTATATATATATATTCTATATATCAATCATGATATATGGTAATATAAATCTATAAGGTAATCAGTATGTATATAAATTTAGATGTAAGTAAAGATGTAAGGATAGATATGAGTACGTCAGTTAATCAATCAATCTATAAAACTATAAATATAAACACAAATCTAAGTTTCAATAATATGAGTAAAGATGTAAGTAAATAAATAAATAACTATATAATTCCTGGT
Source organism: Natrix helvetica (assembly GCF_964273705.1). NCBI lineage: Eukaryota > Metazoa > Chordata > Lepidosauria > Squamata > Natricidae > Natrix > Natrix helvetica. The sequence continues at coordinate 234,199,034 of NC_138548.1, read as the reverse complement.
GTAATATAATTTTAGGTATAGACAGTTAGTTGTGAATTTTCTGATTGTTGGTTCCTGGGTTACTTACGTAACCACTTTATATTTATGCTAAATATGTATAAATATTTCTTTAAATCTTCTTAGTTAATTTGATAAATGAATAACTAGTCCCTTGGTAACGTTACAATCAATGTCCAGATAGTTGTTTTTCCTTGCTCCTCCTTGGTCCTTGGTTAATATCCTATTATATTATTTTTATCCTCTTTAATCCATTCCTCCTACTTATTCAACTCCAAGTCCCTCTGCTCCCTCTCCGCTTTAATTTTGGTCTCTATATGTTTCTCTTCTCTCTTTCCATCATTTAAGAACGTCAATTTCTTCCTCCAGCTTCCGTCTCTGATACTCATCTGCTCAGTTCCCTCTCACCGCCATTGTTCGCGGAAGCCCACACTCGCCATTCCTCACCCTTCTTACTTTTCTCCTGTCGCTCAGGCTCACTGAATCACTCTCTCCACTCCCCCTTCCTCCACTTCCTTCTCCTGTTGATCTCTCTGTTTCAAGATTTTTTCCCCTTTCTCCTCTATTCAGTTTTTATGGTAACTTCCGTATGCTGAGTCACTGCTCCTCCTGCCAGGTCACCACTTGTTCTTCAGGGAAATCCCACTTCAGTTGGAGCCATCTTCTTTTCTGAATAACTAGGACTTAATTTTACAGTCAATTATTGCCATTGCAGCTCTGGGATTTCGACCAAATAGATGTCACAGTCTCTTAAGTAAATCTTCTCTTCTTCAGTCTCTCTGGCCTGTCACGGCCTTGGGTCCACAATAACACAATGACAGACACTTTCGCGTTGGGTTGGCAGGGGTTTCCTTCATCGCAAAGGGTGATCGCCTTTCACCTTGTTGCAGGCTTCCCCTCTATTCCACTTGCTCTCCAAAGAGGTCACTGCGCCCCCGAGAGGTCAACAAACGCAAAATATTTGGGGTCTATGAATGGAGACCGTTCTCTTTACCCAGCACCACTGTGACGTCTCCACTGGAAGCCCCATTCATATTCAACTCTGTTAATTTTCTTAGCATGTTTTTCAGTCTTGGCTGATTGGAAATGAAAGTGCATTCTATCAATAGGCATACATTTTATAAGGGTTTGGATCTTAACTTATTTGAAGAGCAGAGATTGTTTTTCACTATAGTCACTATTGCTTACTAAGTAGAACTGCTGTGGTTTGCTCCCCCAGGTGAGCTCGAGAATCCTGATGACATGGCTATAAAGCAATTGCGTTTCTGTACCTTTCTTGCCTATTCCTCTCTCCTTTTCAACCCCGACTCAGTTATATTCTTCTGAATATATGCTTACCTCATTTTCTATATCACTGGATGGGATCCCCTTTATTTTAGCAAATGTCTTTAAATTTTCTTTCACTGTTAAATATTCAAACTGAATATTGAACTGTGGACACACAGCACTAAATTGCCTGATTTGTTCCATCTCTTTCCTCTCAGCGATATTGTACTCCAAAATGGTTGCAGAACCTGTAAGCATTAACCAAAAAAAAAAGTATGTGGTGAGTTCTAACCCTGTGTAATATTTTAATAGAGGATGATGCATGTTCTCTCATTGTATGGAAATAATAACAATGCTCAAAAAGATTGTTTCCAGAGTTTTATTCTACCTAGGAAAGTATCTTTAAGCCCTGCCCTAATGAATCTCTTCGTCTCAGTACAAAGGAGAAGTAGAAAGGAGGTGAAAGGAGGAGCATACATTGGGGAGAGGGGTAATTTGCAGGGGAAGAGCAAAAGATCTCCTTCCTTAATGAGCCAGAGGAAAAACTGCACTGGGTGAAGAAAACCTCCTGGGGACAGAACGAGCCCTTAATTCTCAGGGAAGCAAATCCCCAAACAATCTATGAACTACTTTCTTAAATATAATGAAGCAAAAGTAAAACTAAGCCTACAAATTCTAAGAATGCTTGAGAGTAAATTTTCACAAAGTACATAATGGAACTGGTGTTTGTTTGTGTTGATTCTCAGTGGTTTAGGTGATTGTATTACAATTTGAAGGGCTCATGAGGATTAACAATGGAGGATTGTAATCATGATAAACTGTAGGCGTAGCTTGCCTCTGAATGCCATTTACTGGACAGCAGAGAGGACTATACTCCCCCATATCTTAGTTGGGGCTGCCAAGAAGGATGAGGTTGGCCATTGTGAGCTGATTGCTCCATCGTCTGGTCCAGATGAACTCTTTTTATGTTAATTAGATTGGGATTAGCCTTGCATCTGACCTCTTCTTAAAGTCTAATTCTTACCATCAGTTGACTTAGAAAGTCCACCAAGGATGTTTATCAATGTTGTTTTTCCAGCTCCACAATGACCAAGAATTGCAGTGATCTGCCCTTCATAGATATCCAAAGACAAGCCTAATGTAGAAGAACATGTGTTAGCTCTAAAAGTCCAGCGATATATGAAGTTTCAAGAGAAGAATGCAAGCTGCTTTCTAAACTGATTTTGGTTTTCACTGAGCACTGCCCTGCCATTGTTGTCTTGATAAAAATAACCAAGCAAAAGTTCTGAAGGATTTGCTGAGAATAAAAAGACAGTTTAGAGCTAAGCAAAGAATCAAGTTCAGTATGTGCCTCAATTGATTCTTGTTTCTAGGCAGTCCATGATCTCAAAATGCTATCTGCAAATGGGCATTTTAAATCCTTGGTCAACCTGCCCAATCCTTGTAGAAGAAAAGTATTTTCTAGTTCATTCAGGTATTTTATTCAATGAGCATAATCTCAAAAACAGTATTTTTGTCCCAAACCCTGTAATAAATTTCAGCTAATGATAATTTTTTCTTCTTTCCTGGGAATCTTTATATATATCTTCCCAACAAATTATTGTGCATCTCTCTACAAGAGCTTAGTGATTTCCTCTTAGCATCTATTGCCAGTTAGGATGCTGCTGATCCAGCATTTTGGATATTTGTAATTTTGACAATCCTTAGACAGGAAGTTGCAGCAATGTCAACAAAGTGCTATCATGGACAGCCAAGCATGGACTATCTGTACAAAGCATTGTTAAGGCTGATTCTTGGGTTAAATTTCAAACTAAAGGGCAGCATAAATATTCAAAGCCAATACTATGTTAGAGCAAATCCTTCTTGAATTTGAAGGAAGAAAATTAAGCGGAAAGGATTAAGACATGCAAATATTTCTTACCTCTCAAAGCTTCTGTGTTTGTTTTTTCCACTTTATATGTTTTTTTAATGTTATTTAATCTTTAAAAAAAGGGAAATATTGAACTTTTTAAATATTCATATATTATTCTCATAAATGTGATCTTACAATGCACCACTCCGGGGGGGGGGGGGGTGAGCAATTTTATATCTTATGCTTAACTTTAGTCATGTCACTGGAAATATTACATGAATTACATGAATCCAGTTTGGATTTCAGTAGTGATATATTTCTTATTTTAGTTTACTTTTTTGAAGGAGACCCTTAATATTCTCCGAATGCACTGTCTAGATTGTCTTGAATGGAGACATTCAAGTTGAGGCAAGATTTATGAATAAGACAAATTTACAGTATGGTCCTGTTAGAATACCTTCAACAACTCCAAATATTCAATGCCATATTTCTAGTCTCTTACCGAATGGCTTCCTTCCCTTCAAATTCAGGAGGCACAGGTTCAATATTTTCTCTGAAAATATTTCCATGACTTTGTTCATTTCTAGGAACATCATTGGTGTAAGGCTTTCTTGATTTAAACCAATAGTTCTTCTTCAAGAAAAATAAAGGAGGATAAGGCAGTCCATATTTGTCTAAAAGATATTTTTAAAGAACATCAAATTCTCATACGTCTGTAATAACTATACATTCTTACAAACACAAGCAAGAACATTCCAGTCACCCATCATCAGTCAAACAAGATCACAAGTTGCCTGTTTAAAAAACTAAAAATGTTAAAAGTTTCTTTTTAAAAGACAGCAGAATTGGAACCGGAATGGGGACCTCCGGTTGTACTTCCGGCGCCCTGGAAGCCTGATCGGCAAGCTCTGCAGTCAGCTCCAACCTCTCCCTGTTGGAGGGTCCAATTTTGGACCATAGCCCCCCTGAAGAGGGGTGAACTAAGGGGTGATTGCCTGGGAGGTTGAGGGGAACCGCATCTCTCCTCCCTGACTGGGAATGCCCCCTCATCTGATGATGAGGAACATTCCAGCCACTCATCATCAGTCAAACAAGATCACAAGTTGCCTGTTTGAAAAACTAAAAACATTAAAAATTTCTTTTTAAAAGACAGCAGAATTGGAACCAGAAAGACTTGTGCCTACTCTAACTGAGCAGGACTCCATAGAAGTAAAAAAGAATGGGGACAAAGCTATGTTATTGCTTCTCTTATCACTAAACTGTAAACTTAATCCAGAGTACTACATGCATTCAATCATAGTTGCTCCTGATCTTTCTACAACGGTGCTTTTGGTATCTCTTCTATTACTTCATTTCATGGAGCAACTCAATAAATCAACTGAAATATATACAAACACCCAGGAGCAATGAACAGCACAAGCTACTCAGGACTAATCCTACCCAGGCTGTTGTCACTTGCTCATTAGTGGTAACTAAGGCTTCAAATGAAACTGCCATCAGAATCTCAGGACATTCCTTAAACATCCTTGGAAAATCAAGAGAATCCATCAAGCACTTGGGTGGACCAATCAAATAATCCCTGATTTCTCACTGAGGGAGAAGCACCAGAATAGTCCAACCAAAGAAAATATTTGATTATGGTAGAATACATTCTGAAATGTATTGGCAGGTGCAAATGACTAGAAGCATTCATTGAGTTCAAAGCACAGAATAGTTTATTATTACTATCTGTACATAAGAATCAAGGGAATTCACCTGGGTGGCAATACAATGACTCCAAACTTATAACATGTTTTACTCCGCTTTCCAGCTCAGCCTGCTCTTTTCCTATATGTATCCTTCAATAGTAATGAATGGCAGTTTCACTTGTAGGACAGCTTGCAGCATTAAAACAAACTTAAAAACAAACAAGCCCAAGGTTCTGTCAGGCAACATTATAATTAGAAGTGGCTTTCTTACCAAATAAATAATTCTTAATTTTATGGAAATGCTTAATTTCCATAAAAGATTGAAATAAATTATATGCAGGGAAGTGTAAAAGGATACTGCCATTGCAAAAGTGTAAATCTACCTTACAAAATGATCACAAAGTTTGTTTTTCAATGACTAGCAGTGATAAGGAGTGCACCTTTGTACTATTCTAAATTTATCCTGAATGTCAGAATTAAGGCACTATATCATTTCATAGCATATCAACAAGAGAACCAATCATATCAACAAGAGAACATAACCAGAACGAAATTTTAAATTCAGAACAATGTGAAACAAGTACAGAATTGAAACAAAGGTCAAAATCTCAAGAGGCCAGTTTGGGTTGTCAAGAAACATCAGATCAAGTAAATTTAAAGATTTAGAGAAACAATTAAATGTTAGTGATGAGAGTACTTCACTGTCTACAGCAGTGGTAGTCAACCTTTTTCTACCTATCGCCCACTAATGGATCTTTCTTGATGGAAAAATTTCCTTACCGCCCACCAGTTTTTGCACAAGTGTGGAATATTTTTAGAAAGGAGGGTGTTTAAAAAAAAAAAGAAATGTACATACATTTATCTTTTTATTTCTACTTTATGCATGTTTATAATGTTTTTAACTTTATAAAGTTTAATTAGAAAACAATAAAGTAAATTGAAATTAGCTTTACTAGTGATTAATGAGATCTTTGAGGCTGATGCTGTGAGACTAAATATTTGATATCTGGTTCAATTTTCGTAAGGAACAAACGAAGGTCTCCTCTTTCGGTGATATTCAGACGGTTTCTCTGTTTGCTCATAATATGATTAACAGCACTAAAGCCTGATTCTACAAGATATGTGGTAGAGAAAGGTATCAATAAATTGAACATCATTTTCCACATATTTGGATATAATGCAGGCATTTTTTATTTTGCCAGAGTTTTTGGTATCCACCGCTGCCAAAATTACATTTACTCTCTTCATCATATTTAAGTTCTAATAGTTCTTCTTGGCAACTTATATCAACTTCAGCAACATTTGCTGTAAAAGGATTTATCATCCAGTCATGCACCTTTAAGTTCAAAATATCTTGAAATCGTTTTTCTATGTCCAATTTGAGTTCGTTGAGGTGGCTACTGAAGCTTTCAATATCCCCCGGAGTTACATCATTGTTTATAGAGGACAATTCAGGAAACTGATAAAATTCTCTCTTGAGAATATTATGACGGAGAAGATCAAGCTTTTCGATAAATAATGACACAATATTTTTGCAACTTATAAGAGTTATATTGATTCTTTGAAGATGCAAATTAATTTCATTAAATCTCTTGAAAATGTCTGCCAAATGAAAGGCATCAGTCTTTACGGTTTTTAACTGTTCATAGAGACCAGCCTCATTATCACTTTCAAAAAACTGTATGACACTACCAAATAATGCAACAAAACGAGACAAGCATGTACGCTTTGAGAGCCATCGAACTTCTGTGTGTAAAAGTAACCTAATAAACTGCTCGTTAGTGTCCTGGCATAGCTGTTGAAACATTCTATCACACTTGGCATTAGATTTGATCTTATTCACAACTTTAATTATTATACTTAATGATGAATGGAGACTTGTACTTAAATGTTCAGGTAAGCAACAAACCCACGATAGCGGCCTACCATTGAAGGTGCTCCATCAGTAGCACATGCAACAATATTGTTCAAGGGTATATTATTTTTTGCAAAATATGATTTCACAGCATTAAATATTGATAATCCTTTTGTATCTGTAATCAGATTGACAGTGAAGAGCATTTCTTCTTGCAATGTATTGTTTCCATCAAGGTACTGTACATATGTCATCAGTAGAGCATTATTATCTGCAATGACAGACTCATCCAATTGTATGGAAAATGAAGAATTTTGGAGAATACCTATAAGTTTATTTTCAACATTAGCCGCTATTTCATCAATGTGTCTCTTTACTGTGTTATCGCTAAGGGGCAATGTTTTTAAAACTTCAGGTATATCCTGATGCATTACTCTGAGATAAATTCTTTGATAGAGGGTATTATCAAAGTTTCTCCAATATTATGACTTTTACCACTTTTTGCAATTAAGTGTGATATACGATAAGCTGCAGTTAATCCATCCTCATTTTTTGCATGTTGTTTTTGAAATGATGCAGCTATTGTTGAACGATTTTGAAATCTTTTATAGATTTCTTGAAAATATTCAATGGGCTTATCTTTATCTTGCGAATGCTTTGTAGCAAGATGTTCTCGCAATCGACTTGGCTTCATTGCTTCATTAGATAATGTCTTGTGGCACAGTAAACACATTGGAAGCTGTTTATTTGTAACAGATTCAATGAAACCCCTCTTCAGATACTCTGGTAAATAGCCACGAGTATATTTCTTTTTTTCAGACATGGGTTCTAAATTTGTTTCACAATTTAACAACTACTTTTACTCTCACGTTTTGATCCTCACTCCACACAGTGCTTTTCCTTTTTATCTCCTTTTTAAAAAAATCTTCCTTAGGCTATGTACAAAAGTAAGGCTGAGCTAGTTAGCCCACTTATTATTATTAGCCAACAACAATTCTCTCCTGCCTTTTCTTTCTCCTATTTTGCAACTGTTCTGCTCCGCTTCTGCCTGTCCCTGCTATCAGTTTCTATTCCTCCCCTTCCTCTTCCCACTTGTTTCCTTGTGCATGCGCTCGCCTGCCCACTAGCACAAAAGGTTTTAACCTCTGAAATCCCTAACGCACGCATTCTCTCACACGTTAGTTCAAAAGGAGGTTTTAACCTCCGAAATCCCCACCGCCCACCTGGAATCCCAAAATGCCCACTAGTGGGTGGTAGGGACCAGGTTGACGACCCATGGTCTACAGGATCTGGGCATGGCAGACATAGTGAAGAGAAGAGGAGGTCAAATACTGGAATTAATATTGGACTTCTTATAACAGATGTGCCTTCTCAATTGGATATAGAAAACTTTGTTTTTAAAGATCATGTTGGCTAAAACATTTCCTAAAATCTATTTGCTATCTATAAACTGTTTTTTCCTGAAAGTATTCTAACAATTCGAAGCTTAAATTATGAAAAACATGACCGAAATTGGCTTGTCTGGAGGGAAGTTAAACAAGCATTATTTTGCTTTCCTTATCGATTATTTTGGAACAAGATTTATTGCAGCATTAGCTCAGCATCTAAGTCTATGGTTGCATCAACAAAAGGATGGTTTTGTTGACATTATTAATTTATGTGTCCATGTGTAGGTGAGGGGGGCCATATTAGTCTTGTTCCAGTACTTAATAATCCTCTTGGCGGCCCTCGCTGGCAATGATAAGAATTAAGGCACTGTATCATTTTGGTTGTGCATTTTGTACTGAGTTTTTAAAGAGATTTTGGATGAAAATAGAATAGGGAACAAAGATCTAAAATGCAGACTATCTATATTTGAAGCAGTGGTGGGATTCAGCCAATTCGCACATATTGAGAAAACCTGTTGTTAACTTTCTAAGCAGTTCAGAGAACCGGTTGTTGGAAGAAATCTCCTTTTGTTTTTTCCCACTTTAAAGGGCTAATCCTGTAAGGAAGGCAGGAAGGAGACATTCTGATATTGTTTCCAATCTAATCTTATCTTTATTTCCCTCCTTACAGAAACTGCCTCTCTGGTTAACCCTTATTACATTGTAACAGCTAAGGTGAAGCACCCATCGACCTGAGTCACATTGAGTTGGCCACGGCCACATGGTCACATGATCCCCAAGCCACAACAACCCATCTGGTCATTAGGGCACAGAACCAGTTGTTAAATTATTTGAATCCCATCACTGATTTGAAGGAACAAATTGTACAGTATGTAGGAAATTAAAATGCACTATAAGCAAATAAATCTAAAAAAACCATGGACTTCCTTTTTCATAAAGATTTTTGCAGACAAACTGCAGTACTAATTTATATGATCAATTCCTGAGAAGTACACCTGAAATGCAATTTGCAGAAAGGCAGTCTCCTAATCATCATACATTTGTCACCATATGCTTACCAGGGACAATCTTGTCAAAATATAAAGTCAGCAGCATATATAAAACAATATCAAAAAGCAAGAATAAAATGAATGGTTCAGACATTATCTCTGACAAACTGAAGGATCTTCCATATTTTTGGAAATGAAAAACCTGCATGAAAACACAAAGTCCATACTGTCATGAATAAACACCGGGCAAGAAAGAACAAATATTTGGAATCTAATGAAACCTTTAACAAATCAAACTTTAGCCCCCTAGAAACTTAAACGTTAACTCAGTCTATGAAATAAAATAATGAAATAGAATGGAATCAAAATCCATTTTGTATTTATCCAGAGTTATTTGTAGATTATGTAGCATAATAGAAATAGAAAGATAGAGTAATGGCTAGAATCTCTACATTATATGTAATCCTCAAATTACGACCACAATGGATCCCAAAATTTATGTTGCTAAGTGAAACTTTTGTTAAGTGACTTCACCCCATTTTACAACTTTTCTTGCCACATTTAAGTGAATCATTGCATGGTTGTTGAATAAATCTAGTTTCCCCCATTGACTTTGCTTGTCAGATCATTGCAAAAGCACATGACCCCAGGACACTGCAACCATCATAAGTATGAACCAGTTGCCAAGCATCTGAATTTTAATCACATGACCATGGGGATGCTGCAATGCTTGTAAGTGTGAAAAAAGGTCTTAAGTCCCTAGCCCTAACCTTTTTTCAGTGCCATTGTATCTTTGAATGCTCACTAAATGAACTGTTGTAAGTTGAAGACTACTTGCATCATATATCAGGCATGTTCTACTCTACTTAGAAGGGTGAAGTTGAAGACTACTTGCATCATATATCAGGCATGTTCTACTCTACTTAGAAGGGTGAAGTTGAAGACTACTTGCATCATATATCAGGCATGTTCTACTCTACTTAGAAGGGTGGTGTTTTAATGAAACAGCATAATACTCAACCTTTAAAAGCCCCACACCAAAAGCAAATGGGCAGAATATGTTCAAAATTAATTCCAAAGCTGAAGGCATTAACTTGAATAAGGTTGTGATACTAAGGACTCCAAAACAAAGACTGAAGAGGAGGACGACAAAGGCAGTGGTTTTGGCCTTCTTTAGGAGTGAACTCATCATGAAACAGAAGCATATCTGAAAGAGAGAGAACTGCCATTTTAATAAGAAATGTTTTTTTTACTACTATCCCATTCAATGAATGAAGTACCATATTTGTTGGAGTATAAGACGCTCCAGAGTATAAGACGCACCTTAGTTTTGGGGCATAAAAATAATAAGAAGAAAAATTCTGCCTCTGTCTACCAGCATCTATGGTATTCAGCTGACACATGATAAAAAGGTCAGTCAATAAATAGGCATAACTAACTAAGTCAGCCAATGAGGACTATTTGGACTCTGAAGTTTGCTGTGTGAGCAACAAGGAGACAGGAAGGAGCCAAGCTTAGCTTAAAACTGAAAGTGAAACTGCTTGTGTTTTGCTTGTATTTTGTACTACCTTGGAAAACCTGCTTTTGGTAATTTATTGTATATTATTATTATTTTGAATCCTGATGAATCGGTTACTGTGCTTTCTGAATGTGATTGCTGCTGCAAACTCTGACCAGCCAGGTCAGCTTCAGCACTTATTGCAGCCTGATTCAGCACAGCTGATTGGCGGGTGGATCAGACTGCCGGAATACCCCCAATCAGTTGTTCCAGGACTGCAGGGATTGCTACAGGCCAGTGATGGGTAAACCTTTTTCTAAAGATGTGCCAAAACTGTGTGTGTGTGCACTATTGCACGAGTGACCCCCATGCGGGGCAGTTTTTCACCCTCCCCAGGTTCCGGAGGCTTTCCTGAAGCCTGGGGAGGGTGAAAACGGCCTCTCCTGTCCCTCCGGAAGGCTGAAAATTAGCTGGCTGGTGCACACATGCATGCCAGAGCTGAGGGCTGCCAAGGGTTGCTGTGCCGGCAAATATGGCTCCATGTGCCACCTGTGGCAAGGGTGCCAAAGGTTCGCCATCACAGCCACAGACCATTGTTGCCTCCCTGTGTTGCGTTTTTGGCCTCTAGTGGGGGTGGGTGGGGCTACATTCAGTGTATAGGACGCATCCAAATTTTCATTCTCTTTTGGGGGGAGGAAAGGTGTGTCTTATACTCTGAAAAATACAGTTGTAATTCTACAGCAAAAGAGAAATATATATTGAAAAAGTTCAAAGAGATATCAAAACAGTTTAACTATTATGAATTTCAACAGTGCAGGAAAATATGCTGAAAACAAACATGGAGGACTTACGCATGATATACCATAAAGGAAGAACAGAACAAAGAATGTAGAAATGTTGGTCAAGTGAAGATAGAAATGTTGCAAAAGAAATGCAAATGCACCAGACAAAATCAATATGTACGCACTATACAGCAAACCCCAGGAAAGCCTACAAAAGAGAGAGAGAGAGACTGTTAACCTTCTTGTAATGTCACTAATGTCCATATGTCACTGAAATAACTATACAAATAATAATAACAGAACCCTAAAAGGATCCTCTTCCCTGTATTTTTTTTAATGATTTTGTAAAATCACAAATGAAAAAATATTTAGGTATATTTAACTCAGTGGTGGGTTTCAAATTTTTTTAGAACCTCTTCTGTAGGTGTGGCCTGCTTTATGAGAGTGGCTTGCCGGCCATTTGACTGGGTGGGAGTGGCTTGCCAGCCATGTGACCGGATGGGAGTGGCTTGCCAGCCATGTGACTGGGTGGCCAACTTGTAAAATGTGGTGAAACTCACTTAACAACGCTCTTGCTTAGCAAACCAAAATGTTGGTTCAGAAACTCTGGCATTTTAAGCACGCAAGTCTTAAAGCTGTCAAGTAACAAGACCCTTGCACCCCTAACCCTTTAGAGAAAAAACAGCTTTTAAAACTTGTGGACTTCAACTCCTGGAATTCCTCCTCTCGCTCTTCATCTTGATGTTGTGCGGACGAGACGGGGGAGGGAGCTGGAACCGGATCTAAACGGCACTGTAGATTTGTGGAACCTCTTCTATAGAAGAGGTTAGAACTGGCAGGAACCCACCCCTGATTTAACTGCATCACTCTAAGATAGGGAAGCAAGGAGATCCACAACTTCATAACAACACTGTTCACTCAGGTAAATGTCTAATTTGGAGAGAAAACAACACAGAATCACTATTTTCATCAACAGTTTCAGGGCCAACGTTTGGCTTACTTAATTCTGTGCTAAGTGCCCTGGATAGCAGTGGACTCCTGCTTTCTTTCTCCCATGAAGTTGATGGTTTCAAGTGACAAGAAGAAACCACAGCCCAGCTCATAGCTTACCAGAAAGCTGCATCTCGTAGTCCCATCGTCTTCATCACTTCCTTCAATTTCCTTTTCTCTCTTGAAAGAGTTTGTGCCAAGAAATACATAAAGGGTGAAAAACATAGCGATAAGAGCCATATGAGTAGACAATTCTCCAGTTCGTTTCCTTGCATAATAGAAGATGATCTCATACGGATGCCGTTCATAGATTGCATTTCTTCCCAAACAGAATGATTGGTGATCCGCTAAAAACAAAAAACAAAATGTTTCTGAAATCACTGGTAGCCTCCCTAGGAAATAGAAATAGGTGCGTGGGGAAGCATCAAACCCTTATCTCTTATATTGCTGCAAAATATTATGAGCAGTTCACTATCATAGATAAAGGAGCAAAAAATAAATAATATACAGCATAATGCTAAAAGATTATTTAAAAATGCATAAATGAGATCATCTTTCATGCAGAAACCCTCCATAAATACTCAGCTATGTAACACTACACTAGTTCTGTTATTATACCAGCTATGACCGTGTCACTTATGGTCATCAAATTTCCATTTTGAATTAAGAGGAAATAAAACAACAGCAACGGATTCCCTCCCCCTCATCCTGAAATATAAGTTTGACAAGAATCTTAATAAGCTATCTTTAAAAGTAAACTATCCCAACCAGAAGTAGTAGACCGGATCCAGAAATAAAAGGCTTATTATATTGAATGCAGAGGGTGAACTCAAATCTATGCAAGAGTTGAAACAAGAAGGAATAGAAATGAATTGGTATTCATATGTGCAGATACACTCACAGATATAATGAAGATACAAAATCAGAAGGTCTTTACAACAAAATGACTGAGCTAGATAAGATTTTAACAGGTACTGATGAAAAAGTAATTAAAACTTATATGGTTATTTATTAGAGGTTAAACTACAAGAGGAACAAGTTAAAGAAACTATGATAGCTTGGAGGGAAATTTTGGACAGGGGATTGAGTTAGAGAAATGGCAGAAACTGAGGTCTCAAAATTATAAAATGACAATGTCAACTGCATATAAAGAAAATTTGTATGATGTTTTACAGGTGACATCTACCCCCAACGAGAATTGCAATGTTCAAGAATAAGTCAGAAAAGAGTTGGAAATGTCATCAGACACCGGGCTCATATTTCCACACGTGGTGGACTTGCACTGAAGCCAAAAGATACTGGACTAAAATTCACATGTGGTTGGGGAAAATGATACATAAACACATAGACTTTAAATCAGAGATTTTTTTTATTGGGAATTATACCAGAAACTTACAATAAAGACTTGAAATATCTGATTGTAAATGTTTTAACAGCAGCTAGAATTGTATTTGCAAAAAACTGGAAAAATGAGAAAATACCAAAACAGGAGGAAATTATTCGAAAAATAATGGAGCGTGCTGAAATGAGTAAATTGACATTTGAAATTAGAGAACAAGATGAGCAATTCTGTAAGATATGGGACTTGTTTTATCAGTGGCTTGATAAAAAAACCTGGAAATGAAAAATCTTTTATTCATGTTTCAATTGAAGGAGATAAGTGATAATATAAAGACATTTTGTTGTTAAATAGATTAATAACGATACAATGAAGACTGGTATATATATATATGAATTGAATAATTTAGAATATTTTGTTCTAAAATGAAGGATAATAATGAACCTATGTATATTTGATAGATGATTGGTGATATTATGCATAATTGAAAGTAGTGATGTATATTATAAAGATATTTTGTTGTTAAACAGTTTAATAAGGAAGTAATGAAAGACTGGTACATGTATGAAGTGAAAATTTAGAACACAGTTTAAAAACAATGGAATAACATTTGTGCTTGAATGTATGATGCACAAGGACAACAATGAAGCTAAGCATACTTGATGGATGAATGGCGAGACTATGCATAATTGAAGGTAGTGATGTATAAACATAAACAGTTGGAAAATTCTTTCACACTGTAAAAATAACTAGAATGAGATAGGTGATTATATAAAGGTATATTGTTATTAAATAGATAATTAAGGATGCAAGGGAATTCAGTTTGCTGAAAAGGAAGGAATATTAATTGTAACTGAATACATCATGTACAATGAAAGTGAGGTACTTAGTTATATTTGATGGAAATTTAGTGATCGTATATGTAATTGAAAATATGGATGCACAAACGCTGTAACCAAATGACATGTTGTATGTAATGGATGAGAGTTTTATATGTTTTGTGTTGTTGGTCTTTTATGGTTTTTTTAAAAAAATTTTAAAAGTATTTTAAAACTATCCCAACCAGAAGTATTAGACAGGATCCAGAAATAAAAGGAATGGAAATCAAAAAAGAAAAATATAAATTACAAGCGTTTGCAGATGATTTAGGTTTTATGTTAGAAGAACCACTAGAAACTGGTCCTAAATTGAGGAATAGGGAGAGGTGACAGGGTTGAAAATAAACAAAGAAAAAACTAAAGTAATAGTTAAAAACCTTACAGATAAACAACAACAAAAAAGAATTGACAGAGAAATTAGATCTACAGATTAAAGAAGGTTAAATAGCACCTAACAGCAAGATGTGTAACAATTAAAGAGGACAACTATATAAAACTAATGCAACAAAATAAGCTGGCCCTGGAAAGGTGGAGGAACCTACAACTATCTCTGATAGGCAGAATAGCCCACATAAAAATGAATGCACTAGGTCTTTATAAAGAACCAACAACACTTGATAAGATCCTATTAGGGACAGATGAAAAACTAATTTTAAAAATATAATTATCTATTGAGTTATACAATGGAAGAGGAATAAATCAAAGAAACAATGATTGTATGGGCAAATTTTTTTGTTACACTATAGAATTAGAGAAATGGCAAAAACTTTGGGAGATGAACTATAAATTGACAATGGCTATGGCTTATAAAAAAAATCTTTATAAAATATGTTACGGGTGGCACCTATCAGGGGCAAGATTGGCAAAAATGTTCAGTTATCTGTCTGCCAAATGCTGGAAATGCAGTCAGACCCCAGGTACTTACTATCATATGTGGAGGACTTGCATGTAAACAAGAAAATATTGGAAGAAAATACATAACTGGTTGGAAAAGATTATTAAACGACGTATAGACCTGAGACCAGGTATTTCTGTTGAGTATAATGCCAGAGGGTTATGATAAGGGGACTACATACTGTATTTTTGAGGCTATAAGAGGCACTGGTGTATAAGACGCACCAAAATTTTGAAGAGGTAAATAAGAAAAATGTGTTTGCCTTCCCTCAGCCCCAGCAGCCCTCTGCAGGCTTCAGCAGGGCTGGGGCAAGGCAAAAACACCCCCGTTTTTGCTTTGCCCCGGCCCTGCTGAAGCCAGCAGAGGACTGCCGGGGGCTGAGGGAAGGCAAAAAAGTCTCTGTTTTTGCAAAAAAGTCCAATGTTTTGCCTGTTTTTCACAAAAACAGGAGTATTTTTGCCTTGCCCCGGCCCTACTGAAGCCTGCAGAGGGCTGCTGGGGACTGAGGGAAGGCAAAAAAAGCCTCAGTTTTTGAAAAAAAAATGGCCCATTTTTAGCAAAAATAGTGTGCGGAGGTGGGGCTTTGGGAGGCCAAAAATGGCTGTATTCAGTGTATAAGATGCACCAACATTTCCATGCTCTTGGGTGGGGGAGAATATGGTATCTAGTTTTGCATGTACTGACAGCAGCAAGGATTATATATGCAAAATACGGGAAGAATGAGAATATTCCACCAGATGAGGATGTAATCGATTGCGCGGAGATGGACAGACTGACTAAAAATAAAAGATAAAGATGACACAGAATTTACTTGATATGGAATAGATTTTATCAGTGGTTAGAGATAAGAGGTAGAAATTAGATGAAGAAAGATTATTGATATGTATGAACTAAATATAAAGATGGTCTATAATTATAAATACGCCATTACATTCAAGATAATTATAAACAAGCTAATATAAAAAAGAAACTTAGGCAAAACCATTTTGTTATATTATTACTATTTTTACCAGTGTAGGTGTTAATATTTTTTACTGTCTTTTTTCATTTTTCTTTCGTAAATGATATACCCTGACAATACACTGTATTCAAAATGTTTATGAATAAAAAGAAAAAAGAAATTGTAAAAGGTGTCTCAGAAGGTAGCAATGATATTGTTTTGAAGAAAGCTATAAATGGGTATGTGACTGAAGGGACTAGGCCTCAAGATCAGCTTGAAGCAGGCAGATTCAGCCCAAGTTTGTCCAGTCAAAAAATTACTTTTTGGTTCATTGCTTTCCTTTATGTCCCTTTCCTCCATTTTCTTTTTCCTGCTACACGTCTACAAAACACCACCTTCACAAAGCTATGTAAAATGTTCTTGTTTATGGTAACAATGATAATGTGTGACCTTTCGCAGCAAAATATAATTACTAGATCGGGTAAAGGAAAGCCACACTCAGGCTTAGGCAGCAACAGCTCTTTATTAACTCTGAAACAACTATGTACAATCCAGTGAAGGTTCAGTCTGACAGCAGCCCTTTCATAGGGAGCTGTCAGACCCTTCGACCAATCAGGTTGAATCTCTGTTCCCGCCGGAACAGAGGACCTTGGTGTAAACCATTGTAACTGATTCTGGTATCTAACAGAAGGTTCTTAAGTGAGTTGCCTGCTGTTTCACTGGTGATTTCTAAATATTATGTGATTGTAGCATCCACTGTCTTATAAATAAATAAATAAATAAATAAATTTGGATTTATTAGCCGCTCCCTTTCCAAGTAGGACTCGGGGCGGCGTACAATGGAGCATAAAACATAAAAAATATATAACAACACCAAACGTGCATACATACACAACATACCTACATACATACACGGAGGAGGAAACAAATTACATCAGTAGACAGTTAAAAATCAACTTTAAAATACCCCAATTGTAAAAACCCAATAAAAATTAATATTTAAGGACAATTTAAAACAGTTTGGAGGAATGGGAAAATTACGATTGCGATTGAGCCAGGCCGGATAATTGAAAGAGGTGGGTCTTCAGCTGTACACGGAAGGAGCGGAGATCGGAAGTAATCCTGATGTCACGGGGGAGGTCATTCCACAGGGCTGGGCCCATCACAGAGAAGGCTCTGCTGGGTGTCGCCCCCCGACACTGTTTGGCGGACGGCACCCGGAGAAGTCCCTCTCTGTGTGCGCGAATTGGTCGTAGGGATGTGTGGGGCAGGATGCGATCCTGCATATAACTAGGCCAGTAAGCAGCAAACGATGGGATTCAGGGGGAATTGTTTCACAAATAGACACAGACAAACAAAACTGAGCAGATAAGAACAGGACCTAGCAATGGCTAAGAGCAAGAAAGTTGAAGAATGAGACCGAGAGGCTAATTCTGACTTTTATCCAACTTCCAAAAAGACTGGAAGAAAGTATAGGTAGTCCTCATTTAGCCATTGCCTCTTAGCAACCATTCACAATAACAACCATGAAAAAGCTCTGAGGCCGATCCTCACATTCATGATCTTCATAAGTCTCTAAGAAGCAAAGGGAAGCTGAAGTAAAATGATAAAACCATGATGTTTCACTTAGCAACCACTTCACTTGTTAAGTTGCAACCAAGTTGTTGATCCCAATTGTAGTCACTAAATCTGTACCTGCAGTTGGCTCTTTCTTCCTTATTAAGGTTAGGTCTCTGCCCTTTGTCAAGAATGTAAAATCTGTACTACAGCTATGGGCCACTAAGATACCTGAAGATTGCACCTTCATGGACTAATTGTTATGGGAACTAGTTTACAACAATAACAACAAAAATAGTATACCAGTTGATATAAAAATTCAATCAATGTACAATAATCTCTCTCAAGAAGGCATTAACAACCAGCATATATAATTTACCAATATAAATATATTAAAGTGATTCCACTTACTTCAATAAGTGCACTATCAATGCTAGATTGCAAAGATATAAAGCCTCCCAACCAATAGCTTGGAATTGAACAATAAGATGATGAAAAGTTGAAACAGTAACCTACAAAAGAGAAATAAAAAAAGAATACTACTTTATTATGCATAAAATTTATTTAATACCATATTAATAGGGCTAGACATTCACTATGATATATTTAACTGGAAACAATGGGCATGACACATTAACTCAATGTGATTGTTTTTTAAATGTATATAATTTTTATTAAAGTTTTAAATTACAACAGTTTTATCAAGATGACCACAGTTCAGGGGTGGGTTGCTGCTGGCATTACTGCCAGTTTGGTGAGCCCCCAATTTTGCACATGAGCCCTTACTTTGCTCACACACGCTTGCGCAGTTGCCCATAAATAGTCTGCGCATGCGCAGATCATTAAAAAATGGAAAAAATATGTGCCACACTAACTGGGGAACTGGTTCAGAAGCATGGCAGGCCTGAGTCGCTGCCGGTTCAGGCGACTCAGGATGGCAAACCCCTACTGATTTGGCCGAACCGTACAGAACAGGTAGGAACCCACCTCTGCCAAGGTCATCTACAGTGGGGCCAAGTATGCTACAATCTCATTTAAAAAAAGAATTATATTATTTAAATAGGTATCTGTACAACTGATATAAAGAAGGAAGTCCATTTCATATGTTATATTAATGACATATAAGACTAAAGAAATGCAAAAGCTCAAATCTGCATCTACCTTTCCAGTAGACATATAGATATTTGGAAACTGGAGCATCCGAACACAAACATCATAAATTACCTCTCTCTGCAAAATGTTCATTTGGGGAAACCAGTTTATATAAAGGGAATCGGAGTCGATATGAGACTTCATCTTGAAATACAACTCCAATCATGTCTATTTCTTCCATTTGTGCAGCTTCCATGGATTTTTCATCTTCCATAGCTTCTGTCTCTGCACCTTTAGCACAGAAATCTGGTTAATGTGTGTAATTGAATGCAGGAGTGACACAGAAAAAAACGTCTTGTTGTCTAGATGTTTGATTAAGTGCATCAACCTATATCATTCCATGAAGATATCCCAAAGGGCAGGCCTTGGCAATTCAATCAATCAATTATTAAATCAATCAATCAATCAAGTTTTTATTTGGTCATAGACCAGCATGTAGGATACAGTTAATGAAAATAAAATTTTAAAAATGTCTATATACTGTATATACATGTTTTAAAATATCTGAAATATCTAAGAGGGGTTAGACCCTACAGCTTAAATTGCAGATTGCTTAGCAGTACTTAGACAGAAAAATGGAATCAGATTGATCCAAAAATAGCATTTTAAGCTAAAATTAATTTGAATGACGTGGGTGTTTAATTTAAAAAATGGAAACAATATGTCCTGCCATGCTCCTGGGATCCTAGAGGACAATGTGTTTCATCAACAAGAAGCAATGGATGGAACCTAATTAGGGAGAGAACCAACCTAGAACTAAGGAGAAACTTCGTGACAGAACAATTCAGTGGAATTGATTAGGTCGGACTAGAAGACATGAGCACATTTCCCCTTGCTTGAACAGCAGGTGAGCGCATGCAGGCATGCTCCATTCCATTTGTGCAAGTGGCAGGCGTGTGTGCATGCCACTCGTGCAAATGGAGCTGTGTGCATGCACACGCAAAAGCAGAAAAGTTGGGGAACTCTGGGGAAAAGAACAGGCGCTTCTGAATGTGGGGATTGTTATGTGACTGAGATATCTGGTAGTTGAAGACGATGTGCAGAGAGCCTCAAGAGGTGTTTCTAGGTAAGGCTGAGAAATCAGCTAGCAGCTCTGGCGAAAGCATGAATTACATTTACTAAAAAATATGCTTTTGTTAGTATACAGTTACTCCTTTTTCGGGGCGACAACAGGGACTGGCAACTTGGTTGTTAAGTGAAGCAGATGCAAACTGCAACTGTGCTTAGGATTTTGCTTCAGCTTTCTTTTGCTTTATAGACCTGTGAGGAGGATGAAAAAGTTACATTTTCATCATCATCATAACTACAAAGCATTGCTAAGTGTGGAAATTACTAAATGAGAACCTGGATTTAACAGGGAATAGACTACAGATAGGCAAATGGAAACTTGGGAGGAAAAGGCAATTTGCTTCACACAATAATGCCAAAATAACTATCAAGGTTCCGACTAAAAACCCAAACAAATCAGAACTGTGAGACTGGAATCTTCCTCAAAGAACTTCTTTCTTGAGTACCTCATGTTGGCACAATTAAAGGCAAAACCAACTCTAAATGTTTCCCGCTGCTTCAGTATAATTCAAAGAGTAAATGATTCCCTCCCCAAGTGTCACAGGTCACATTGGCCAATTAGGCACTCCTCTTCATCTGACACTTATGGAGATGACCTTGGTTCCCATGGGAGAGTTCTGTGTTATGTCTAGCCAGGTATTCCAGCTTCTCCCCCACTTCTGCCTTCTGCCAGGTTCAGTTTCAAGTTGACAATAACACTAACATGTAGAGATACTACATACCACTATGCAAGGTCCATGCTTTCATGCTTGAATCAGTGTTCCATACAAGTATATACAGGTAGTCCTTGACTTATGACCAGAATTGAGCCCGACATTTTCATTGCTAAGCAAAAAAGTTGTTAAATGAGTTTTGGCCATTTTACGACCTTCCTTGCCACAGTTGTTAAGTGCATCACTGCAATTGTTAAGTTAGTAACATGGCTGTTAAGTGAATCTGGTTTCCCTATTGCCTTGTTTCTCAGAAGGTCGCAAAAGGGGATCACATGACCCCTGCAACAGTCATAAATACATACCAGTTGCCAAGCATCCAATTTTTGATCATGTGACCAGGTAGTTGCTGCAATGGTCATAAGTGTGAAAAATGGTAATAAATCACCTTTTTCAGTGTCATTGTAACTTCGCATGGTCACTAAACAACAGTTGTAACTCAAGGACTACCTGTAATAGATGGAATTTGAATCACAACACACGTTGTAACTTGCCGTCTCTTGTAACCCCTCTGCAGATATCTACAATTTGGTTCTCAAACACTATACTCCAGAGATCTGAAAGACAGCGTGTGTATGTAAACTTCCCAAGATGGCGGCGTTCAGGTAGGAAGGTGAGGCTCTTGCTTGGAAGCGCCCACCATATCTTTACCTTGTTCACCCATCACATCTCTGCTTGCTTAAGACTTTTCTCTGTAAGTAAGAAAATCACTGGGAAGCTCTGAAGCACTCTTGATCACCAAAATGTCAGAGTACAGGAGCGCCTGATAGCTGCGATCGCTCCATGAGGCTCCCTGAGAAGTGTCCGAGATTGGCTCCATGAGAAGTGCGCGAGATTGCCGAAGCGCCGAAACACATCTAAACCAAAGCCGAAGCACCATAACACGCCAGAACGTAATTGATCCCTGACCGCACTGAATCTCCGAGAGGCTCTGTGATGCCCCGTGAGGCTCCGTGTGAAGCACCTGATCGTCCGTGATCGCCAAGGCACTGCAACGCTCTTGAGCCGAAATGAGTGAGGCAAAAATCATTCCAATCAAAGGGCAAAAAATCCCTCTGATAGATCATCTTTAAACTCCCACTGAAATTCGTGTTAAATAAATCCTTCAAACTCCAACCGGAATTGGTGTGTCAAAAAAATCAATTAGATGGTGTGTTTAAAAAATCAATTTTAAATCAATTTATAAATAAAATAAAAAAAAATCATTTAAATCAAATCTCCTTTTAGCTCCCACCGAATTGAATTTCAATCTTCCACTATTTTAAACCGGATTGGATTTGAATTCTCAGCATCAAAGACACTCCAACAAAACATAAAGGACAGCAGAAGTTACATGAGGAAGTAAAAGCCAATTACTCCAAAAACCCTTTTATGCTAAAAAAAACCCTTTCATCATTACCCATTGTTTAAATGACAGAATTTTTAATATTGTACTGTTTAATTAATTGATTTTCTAGCTGATTAATTAATTGTCCAGTTACTTAATAGATTAGTGTAATTGATTACAGCAACAGACCTATTGCTGATGGATTAATTACTATGAATATTACAGCATTGGCTAATTTATTGAGCATATATTAATTAATTGAGCACCCATTATATTGATTAGTTAGTGTTATTGATCAGCATAGCATTGATTAGCTTAATTACTGCTTTAATGTTTAACTGATTAGCATATTTAATGTTTAACTGATTGATTGCATGATCAATCATCAAGCAAATAAAAGATCAATCAATTCAACATTGGATACCAACACAAAAAAGAGATTAATTAACTCAACATTGAATACCAGCAAATATTAGGTACTCAACTACATACCTATAACACAAATCTACCATGCCAACTCCACTACCAAATAGCCAAGCAAACAACCAATCAAAAAGATGGACATCTCTACTAATGAAACAAACGCACCTTCAAATGCTTTCTATGTACAGATTCCTTCAAGGAGAATGAGAATACTATTAAATGCTGCCTATGTAACCAGTATGCCCACCACACATGCCTGGGATTTACTGATAAATTAGTCCAATTCCTACAAACATTCCCAGATACACTTATTCATCTCTGCCCATCATGTAAACCCAATTTAGACAAATTAAGTCTCATGTTTGATAGGATAGACACCATGGAAACAAGACTATCATCCTTTAACAACACAGAAACATGTTTACTATCATCCCTTAACAACATAGAAACACGTTTAGCATCTCTTGAAAACAAAAATTCAACTCAGACAAGTGAACATCCAGCAACTCAAAATCTTATCCCAATTCAACAACCTCAACCACAAACACAACCAGCCACCTACCAAGCAAATAACATCTCTTTACTAATCAAAGATGCCATTGAATGAGAACAAAAATGTCCCAATGCTATTTCATTTGGTCTTGAAGATACCAATGAAACTGATGATATTACAAAGGTACACAACATCATCAGCAAATGTCAGACACCAACCATCTCCCCTGAGGAAATCATCAACGTTTCCTGCAAAAGCCCTGAGTTCAACTATGGTGACAGCTCAGTGGCTCCATGCTTCTGCAGAAACGTCTGCAAAAATGAGACCAGCAAACGCAAATCCATACATACTATCAACTCAATTGCCAGAAGAAACTCCAACTATAACAAACTTCGCTCAAGGCCTGACCTATCCACACTACAACGGGTTCGCTCCCGTGAAGTACACGGTGAACTCAAAACATGCCAAGAAAAGGTAGAAACAGACTTATACAGTGACTACCGCGCTGACTGCATTAAAAGTAAGAACGATGTTCCACATCTCAACAACCACCACCCAAAAACCAATACTAGGTATTCAACTCTTCAACTCATTCTCCGGTTCAGTCTTTGTAAACAGCAATAGCTCATGTCCCACATTTCCCAATCGTACCACAACCAATTACAATGATCTACTACATTTAGATTTTACAAAAGATGCTGTTGAAAAGGCACTATGCACCTTAAAACTATCTCTATCTATTGGCCCTGATGGAATATGTGCATACTTCTTTTAAAAAATACCACAACCACCATAGCAAAACCTCTTGGCATAATCTATGAAATATCCTTCAGAACCAGCTCCTTCCTAACATGGTCACTAGCCACAGCCATCCCTATCTTCAAAAAGGGTGATCCCATCCTACAAATTACAAACTCATTATGTTGTGTCACCTGCAAACTCATGGAATCAATCATAAACCAAACCATTACCTTCTACTTAGAAATAAACAACCTGCTCTCTAATAAACAATTTAGTTTCAGGAAAAATGTGTCCTGCAATCTGCAATTCTTACACTGTGAAAACATATGGACTTCACAACTCGACCAAGATAAAGCAAATTAATATAGACTTTTGTAAAGCCTTTGATTCAATAGTACACGACAAACTACTTCTAAAACTAAAATCTGATGGCATCTGTGGTTCCCTGCATAAGTGGATAGATGCATTCCTATCAAACAGGCAAAAAGTAGTCAAAATAGGAAATGCCTTATCAAACCCTGAACCTGTTAATAGCGGTGTCCCCCAAGATAGTGTTTTAGGACCCACACTCTTTATACTTTACATAAATGGCAGTGACATGCGGTGAGATTTATGGCTGGTGAGGCACTGACACAGTGGTGGGTTTGAAATATTTTTAGACTTGTGGACTTCAACTCCCAGAATTCCACAGCCAGGCATGCTCAGTTCCAATTTAAAATGACAGCATTTGTTTTCCTCTTTGCGAAATAAATTTCCTTTTTTCATTTTCTTTTTCTTCTCCCTTCCCCTCCTTCCTCCCTCTCTCCCTTCTTCCCCCTCTCTCAAATACACACACACACACACACACACACACACATAGAGAGAAGTTGGATTGGACTATCTCTCCTATCCCCTTCCCTCTCTCACTCACTCGCAAACAAACACACACACACACACACAAAAGTTGGATTGGATATCTTTTCAAGTGATTTGAAAGCAGCTCCTCTGCCATACCCCCCATTCCCCTGCTGCCTTCCCCAAACACCTCCACCCTTGCAAATGCAGCCTGCTGTCTGGGTGGGAAATGCCTGGAACGCAATAAAGCCCACCCACTCACCTCCTGCTGGCAGGCTGGGGTGAGAAGAGAGCCAGAGAGCCAGAGGGGAGCCGATCCGAGCCTTCCAAAAGAAAGAGGCTGGGGGGAAGTGTGTGTGCTACAGCATGGCTCTTTGCCTGGCTTCCGTGGATGACTCTACTTAACTGTTTAAAAAGCCTCTTAAAAAGCGCCCTCTACTATGAGGCAGGAGAACTGCGTGCCTCACCTATGTCAGGAATGTTTAGGCTTTTAACCCTTGCTTAACTCTGCTCGAGTGATCATAAAACGCCTAAAGTCAGACTAGATGAGGCATGCAGTTCTCCTGCCTCATAGTAGAGGGCGCTTTTTAGAGGTTTTTTTTTTAACAATTAAGCAGAGTCATCCACGGTGAGGCAGCAACTAGCTCAGCTTTTTCCTTTTACTTTTTTTTCCTTTCATGATGAGAGCAGTGAGGCTGTGCCTTACTTGCCTCACCTGACTGCACGTCACTGATAAATGGCCTCTGCAATCATATTATAAGCAACTGCATTCTCTTCACTTCTGATGTAAAACTATTTAACACCACCAACAATGCTGCAACCCTTCAAAAAGACCTTGACTATGTGTCAGAATGGTCAAACAATTGGCAACTTCAAATCTCAACCAACAAATGCTGTGTCTTACACATTGGCAAAAAAACCAGAACACAAAATACAAGCTGGGTGGACACGAACTTGTAGACAACCCTCACTCTGTCAAGGACCTTCGAGTACTCATATCTAATGATCTAAGTGCCAGAGCCCACTGTAATAACATTGCCAAAAAGGCATTAAGAGTTGTTAACCTAGTCTTGCATAGCTTCTTCATTGGTAATATTGTACTGCTAACCAGAACATACAAAACATTTGCTAGACCAATTCTCAAATACCGCTGATCTGTCTGGAACCTGCACTGCATACTGAACATTAATACAATTGAGCGAGTCCATAGATATTTCACGAGAAGAGTCATCTGCTCCTCTCTCACAACAGAATACCTTATGCCAGCAGACTTGAAATTTTGGGATTAGACAATTTAGAACTTCACCATCTTCAATCTGACCTAAGCGTAGTACATAAAATTATCTGCTACAATGTCCTACCTGTCAATGAATATTTCAGCTTCAACCACAACAGCACACGAGCTCATAATAGATGCAAACTTATGGTAAACAGCTCCAAACTTGATTGTAGAAAATACAACTGTAAGGGGTGTGCATAAGCACACCAGCATGCCTACTGTCCCTGTCCTAATATTACCTTGAATTCATATTCATTTCATATATTCATAATAATGTCTATACTTATATCTGTTATCTAATTCATGCTTGATGAAATAAAATAAATAAAAATAAATAAATAAATATGTATTTCTGTCTGTTTCTGTTTCTCTGTATGGTTTGAGCCAATTAATGGGTCCACTGTTGTTGTTTGTTCAAAATGTAACGTGCTAAAATGGGTTGTAGGCAGGACAAAAAACATACAAGTGAGCTTCAGATTACATTCAACTTTGATTGATTGCCCTTTTAATTTTGAGTCTTGAGAGTAATTAAAAGAAAAAAATTAATATTTTCGAATAGACATAGTTTCAATTACAAACGGAAATCTATTCCCAGCACAGTAGAATTTGGGTTTAGAACCCTTTCTACTTCACTCAGCTTTATTTTTGGCACAGTGAAGTTGGAATAGAGAAGCACTCTTGGAAAACAATGCTTCAAACCCTAGGTAATTTATACAATGCTTAAATCCTAAGAAAAATGCTCATAGCTAATAATAATCTGCTTTGAAAATAACTCATTAATAGCAAAATACTTTTCTTGCAGAAACAGATATTTCTTGGTATTGAAAGAAAAGGTGGGTATACCTTTCAGGATAGATATTGTTTTTATTTTGTCCATTATTTCTATTGCCAACGGGTTATTTGGAGTATAAGCAATTTTAAGTTCAGAACCATTCAAGGAAAGTTTCCCAAGGACGGCAAAAGGTACTTCTTGAGGAGGTTGGATGTGTAGAATGTTTGTCATTACTATTATTGCAAGGAGAAGACTCAAGGTGGAGAACCATTCCTGGAGACCACAAATCAGACATACATCTCAGCAAGGTAATAATGTAATATTATTAATTGGCTTGGAAGCATAATGTTGGGGAAGCCTAATTAATATTCAGCATTAAGAACTCGGAATGATAACTGTAGGAGATGACCAGGCTGAGCCCGAGGGAGGGGTCAAATCTCAAATGTGAGTGGACTTGATTTTATGACCATTTTTAGGATGGTTGTGAAGCAAGTCACCACAGTCATTAAGCAAATAATGTGGTTGCTAAGCAAACCACATAGTCACTAAGCAAATCCAGCATAACCCATGATCATTGTTTGTCATTTTCTGCCAGCAAGAAACATTGTAAGTTGTGGTCATATGGTTGCAGAAGACTGCAAATGCTCATAGATGGGAGCCATTGCCAAGCACCCTAAATACAATCACTTGAGAGTAGGATGTGAGCAGCAGCTGTAATTTCAAGGATGCATGTTAAGTATCTTTTTGAAGCCTATTTCAGCTTTGACTGGTCATTAAGTGACCCCTTGTAAAGACCCCTTGAAATTTTGGTAGCCTTCAACCTATCCACATGTTAAGATCTGCATAAACAGAAAAAGGCAGGAAGAAAATAGGATGTTTTCCCATAAATGGTTGACACTTTGCACTTCTGTGTAGCTGTTTCGAACTAGACTCTCTCTGGTTTGGAATAAAAGAAGGCACCAAAGGCTAAACAGATAGATAACTTTAAAGAATCCCAGAACAATACTTTTCGATAACCATGTAGAGCAATGAACACAAAGCGAGCTATTCTTACTTCCATTGTAGCCATTTTCTTGACATTCTCTTTAAAAAGGCAGAAAGAATATCAGAAGAAAACAAACAGAACTGGAGCTCCTTTTAAAGCCTCATTTAATGGTGTGTACTTGCCTGAAAACTCTGCATTCTCATTCTCCACTTCAACATTACATTTTTCCATAAGAGCGCAGCAGTCTGTTGACACACACTTCTTTGTCTTATGTGCGGTTTCTGCATTTTAAAATCCAAAAGGGACCTACAGAGAGATGTTGACAATGAGCCCTCTGAGCAGTGGATGCACAAGTTAAACAAGGCAATTCCCCTCCCCTTCCTTCTTTATTACACAATTCTGTAGTTTCATGAATAGAGCTGGGCAGAGAGTTGAGCTGACATTGTTGGAGAAGGTTTCGGGTTTTTTTTTAACTAGCTATAACATCAAAGAAAGAAAGAAAAAACCGATCATCAGATACTAGCATAATACTCCTCTCCATTTGCAAGTCCCAAAGAGATTTTCAAATCTCTAGGACATCTTTATTTAAAACCACTCTTAATTATGAATAAACAACCCATTCACACATTTTTGAATGTTGTACTTACTAAAATCCCTAATATTCCAGAAAGTTCTTGCAAACCAATTCATCTGAACAGAATGAAGCAATGATTTATGTCTGTATACAATATATTTCTCTAAGCAGATGAAATTATACTGCTAGAGTATAAAGTGTAGCAGTTGGGCAGGCTTTTATTATTTTCTTCCTTAGCTAGATAGCAGTGAGAAGAAACAATCAAAACGTGAGAAAAAGTCTGTTAAAATCTAACTGTTCCTCTCATATCAATGGTTATCTGGTAGTATTTCCAGATGTCTAAGTGTAGATTTCTTGTTCAAAACAATTGCTGCAGCTGTGAAAAAAAAATTGGCTTGCCTGATTAAATAAAAACCCTCTTGTAAGCAACACTAAAAGCTTACCCAGTTTATGCAGGTGTACGCTGAACTAAATGAAAGTTACTGTGGAGTTTGGATTGAGATGAATCAAGCAGAATCATTTTTAATAAGTTAAAGCACACATACCTTGATATCCAAATATTATTCTGAGTAACTGAGTTCTGAATGAATTCAAACAATAACTAGGGTATTTGTTTTACTCAACAAAACAAATTGAAGAACATCAAGGCAGATGCAATTTCAAGATATTGTTGTAAAAAAAACAGTGAAAAGATAACATGGGTAATGGATAGGCACACACAGGCTTAATGGTAACAGCAACTCTTTATTAAGTACAACAATTGAGAACAATCCAGCGAAGGTTGAGTCTACAGCAGCCCTTTTATAGGGAGCTGTCAGACTCTTCGACAATAGGATTAAACCTCTGTTACCGACGGAACAGAGGACCTTGGTGGAAACCAATGTAGTTAGAACAAGTATCTAACACCCCTTCCCTCTTGGATGGAACAATCCTACTTGTTACGTAGTCACACAGGTAGGCGGGCTTTTGGGTAGCTCTGCCTGACCTGCGCAGTTCAGTATGAGGGGTTTCCTTGGACAGGTTGGACGGACCTGTTTGCTCCGCAGCTCCACTTGGTGGAAGCTCCTAGAACCTCTCACAGGCCGTGGCTGGAGCTTCTAGAGCCAGTTCGCTCGGAGCTCGCTGCGGGCCTGCAAGATAACTAGATAAGTTTCCCTGTACCCTCGGGCTTGAGCTGGCCATGGAAGGAGTGTGTGTTTGCTCCGTTTGGGTAGGGCTTTGGCTAACTCATGAAGGAGTTATCTCTGGCTGTCTAAGAGTGGAGTTGGAGAGGCAGCCATGGAGTTGGTCAATATGCCTTCTCCAATTCCTACCGTCCTCGAGCTCTAGGAGGTAAGAGCGAGGGCCGGTGATACCTATCACTGTGGCAGGAATCCACAGAGTTCCCCCAGCGTAGTTGTGGGCGTATACCTAATCCCCTATGCTAAATGTCTGAAACTTGCTTGTGGAGTCTGGGGGCGATGAGGCAGAATAATTGGGGTGTATCCGGTCTAAGTGGGACCTTAGCCGGCAACCCATGAGAAGCTCGGAGGGGCTTCTCCCTGTAGTGGCACTGGGTGTGATGTGCTGAATTAGCAAATAGTGGTCAACCCGTGTTTGCCAATCTCCCGGGCCCATCCTAGAGAGGGCCTCTTTTGCAGATTCTCTCCGTCTGACCATTGGAGGCCGGATAGAATGGGGCGACCAGGGCATGCCTGATTCCCTGAGCTGCTAGGAAGGACTCAAATTGCATGGCCATGAATTGGGGCCCGTTGTCAGAGACCAAGATGTTGGGCAGGACGTGCGTGGAGAAAAGTCTCCATAGCACCTTGATGACCACTTCTGCCATAGTGGAGGTTATCAGCACTACCTCTAACCATTTCAAGTAGGTGTCCACAACTATGAGAAATGTCTGGCTGTGAACTGGCCCAGCAAAGTCAATGTGGACCCTAGTGGGCGCCTCTGGGGGAGCTGGTCTGGACTCCTGGCATGGCGTGCAGGTAGCTACCCATTCTTCGATCTCCCTGTCTATGTTAGGCCACCACATGTAACTCCTAGCCAAAGACTTCATCCTGACAATTCCAGGATGCCCTATGTGTAAAGCCTCTAATACTGCAATGCACAGTTTGGGTGGAACAATGACCTGATCCCCACACAGTAAACAGCCATTTGCAAAAGGTAACTCATCGCGTTTGGCAAAATGCATTTTGAAATCAGCCCCAACAGGCCCCTTGTGCCACCCCCTCCACACCCAGTTCAAAATTTGTTTGATGGTGGAGTCCTTTGCAGTGTGACAGGCAACATCACTGGATGAGACAGTCTCAAGGCAGTCAATGAGGAGAACTGGCATCTCGGGGGTAGGGTCAGCAAGAAGTTCAGGCAGCAGGCAGCGGCTTAGAGCATCAGCGTGCCCCAAAGTGGAGCCTGGTCAGTGGATGAGACGGTAGGAGTAGGCAGCTAGGAAAATGGTCCATCTGGTCATGCAAGGTGATAATGACACTGGGGTAGGTCAGTCCCCAGCCAGTAAACCCAACAATGGCTTGTGGTCTATAACCAGTTCGAAGTCCCGGCCATATAGATACTCATGGAAACTCTTTACTCCGGCCACTGCAGCCAAAGCCTCACGGTCTAGTTGGCTGTAGTTCCACTCTGCGGCAGACAAGTCCTGGAGTAAAATGCGATAGGGGCTTTGGTTCCGTTGGGCATTCGGTGGCCAACGCCAAATGGGGAAGCGTTGCAGGTCAGCACCAATGGCAGGGTTTGGCTGTATTGTACCAGAAAGGAGTCCGCCGACAGGAGTCATTTTACCATAGCAAATGGGGCAGCCTCAGCTCTGCCCCAGGACCACATCGTGTTCTTAGTCAGGAGACGGTGTAAGGGCTCAGCAACAGTGGCTTTCTGTTTGTGGAAGATGCTGTAGAAATTAAGGAGCCTGAGGAACTCCAGCTCGGTTTGATTGCGAGGTGTGGGGGCGTCCTGAATTGCTTTAATTTTTTGTGTGGTCGGGTGAATCTCAGAGCCATCAATCAGGTACCCTAAGAATTCAGCCCTTGGCACGTTAATTTGGCATTTCTCTTTTTTGAGATGGAGGCCTTTGTCTCTAATCCGAGCCAAAACTGTTCGTACACATTTGAAAAGTTGTGCCTCATTTGCAGGTAATACCAAAATGTCATCGAAATAGGGGATGCCTCCTGGAATCCCCTGCAAAAGCCGTTTCATGACGCTTTGGAACAGTCAAGGGACGATACTAATGCCGAATTGCAGGTGGTGACATTTGAATGCACCCCTATGCGTCACAATGGTTTGGGCCTCCACTGTAGCACCATCTACAGGCAATTGTTTTTTTTAAAACAAATTTTTTTAATTAGTTTTACAGAGTTTTGAGGAAAAAGGGTAATGGGTAAGGTTACAAATTTTGACAGCTACATTATGCAGGAAATGGTACTCCCCCCGGTTCTCATAAGTTTCACTTGTTAATACATTAGATAATTACTACTTAGCAATATTTTGACAGCATATTTTTACTTTATATCTTCCAATAATTTCAATCTATTTTATATCAAACAGAAAAAGTTCCCTGTATTAGCAATTGCATTATTTTTCTAACTCACTTTTGCGATCTAAGTTTTCTCAGTGTTGCCTCTCCCCACCCCCCCCAGCGAGGCTCCGGCACCTCCCGTGTCTTGTGTGTCTCGTGTGGTATCATCAGCTTTATCTAGGAGGGCTTTATTTTTTTCCATGAAGGCCTCCGCCTCCATAGTTGTATTAATTCTAACCCTACTGCCCTCCCAGAATATCAGCATACCTTCTGGCAGAAGCCAACGAAACCAAACCCCATTTTCAAATAGTGTTTTCGCTAAAAGCGAATATTTTTTTCTTTTATCTCTAACTTTCTTTGGGATTTGTTTCAGAATGACTATCTCTCTATCCTTGTATTTTAACATTTGCCCCCTTTGTGCATTCAGAATCTCATCTCTTGTAGTCTTTCTAAGAAATTTAATGTGAACCTCTATTGGAACATTGTGTGTTCTAGCATAAGCTGAATTAACTCTATAGACCAGGTCAATATCCCATCCCAGCTGTTGTCTGTCTTTTTAAATATATTCAGCCAATAATTTTGTCATAATCTCCCTCAAGTCTTCATCATCAGCCTCAATTACATTTTGAAATCTAAGGAAAAAAGACATCCTTTCAAATTCCATTTTTATCTGATGGTTTTCCAGTTCTTGGTTTCCTCTCTGGACCCCCCTCACCTCCCCCCTCATCTCAGCCGTCCCCTCCTCCAAAACTTCCAGTCTTTGTGTATTTTGAGCCGTTCGGTTTTGGTTCTCTCTGAGCTGTTCATTCATTTCTTTCAGTTGATTTTTCAAGTCCTCCTGCCCTTTTAAGAGCTTTTGAAGCAACTGGTGGGTTAAGTCCTCCTCAGGGGCTTTGGGTTGTAAAAGCGATGTTAATGTCTGTTGTCCACTGGGGCTGGACGTTGAAGATGTTGGGGCAGAGCCAGCAAAGCCTGGTTTCCCAGGTGGCGGTCTCTTTGGTGCCATTTTAATAAAGAGAACTCAGAGATGCCTGTGTCCATACAATGAATTGGCAGTTATGGAAGGGGATAACCAATAGAGATCACGAGGAAGGCAGTCCAGACAGTAATAGAGACCTTTTCTATAGTTCAAATCCAGACAATAAAATCCATTATTCCAAGTCCAGGATACGATACCTC
Source organism: Natrix helvetica (assembly GCF_964273705.1). Taxonomy (NCBI): domain Eukaryota; kingdom Metazoa; phylum Chordata; class Lepidosauria; order Squamata; family Natricidae; genus Natrix; species Natrix helvetica. The sequence continues at coordinate 234,166,066 of NC_138548.1, read as the reverse complement.
AAGAGATATTTCTAAGTGTCATGGAGACAAAGACAAAATGCCAGCAATTTCCATGGGTGGAGTCAAATTTCAAAGTGCATAAAGACAACGGAAGTGTGCCATCTTGCCTCGCCAGCACTGGGATCGGAAGGCAACAGACCAAATGTTTTCAAAGTTTTCAAAACAATCAGATCATCACTTCTCTTTCACAATTGCAGCAGGGGATTCATCTGCTTGCTTGCTATGAGTGTGATTTCATTCTAACGCTCTCCCCTCTCCTCCTCCGAGGGCAGAGAGCAATCCAAAGCCACTTTTCCAAGGGGGGGGAATCCCCCTCCCTCCAATCACACTTCCCAGGAACAGATTGAAGACCTTTAAAAAGCTGCCAATCCTTCATTAGAGAATCAGAAAGGGAATCGGGGAGAGTTTCCATCTCACCACATTGCAGCTGTAGCCTTCAGATCATCAAGTTCGTCCAGCCGCCTTGACGCGAAGCGCGCAGAAGCGCACCCCCTTTCGCCTCCTGGCTCCTAGAGCAATGCCAGGAGCCCCCTCCATGGCCGCCGCTGATGCAGGGGACCCCCAGCTCGCTCCCCCTTCGGCAGGGCACTCCTTCAAGGCTCCCTGTGCCCCCCGATCAAGGGGAGCCCACCAAGAGCGCGCAGGGCAAGCGAAACACGTCCGTCGCTCTCAACAGCCAGAACCGGAAGTGTCAACTGCAGGCAATTGTTGATGTGCCTGTGCCATGTCCAATTTTGCATGTGTGATCGACTGGCTCTAGGATTCCCTGGCCTATGAGCTTGTCAATTGCCCTATCGATTTTGGGGTGGAGAGCAAAAGGTACTCTCCTGGGTTTTAGCCTTATTGGGGCTATGTTGGGGTCCAAACTAAAGGAAATTGGAATCCACACATACTTACCCAGACCGGTGCCGAAGACATCCTCAAACTCCTTAAAGATGGCTTCAGCGCCATCATCTTTGAAGGCGTTGATACCGGTCACTTCTAGGCCCAGGGCTTGGAACCAATCTAGCGCTAGGAGGCTCTGCAGGTTGCCGCTGACGACTGTCACTGGGAGTTTCCCACTGAACTGCTTGAACTTCACCTGGAAGGTGCCTTGGCCCACGATGGGGACCCGGTTTCCCTGGAAATCTTGTAGGCGGATGTCAAGGGTGCGAAGATGCTGCTTCTCTTGGCTAGGGATAGCCTGCTTTAGGGTAGACCACGGTATGATGGTCAGTGATGACCCAGTGTCAATCTCCATCTCACATGGAGAGTCCTTGATGAGGACTGTGACCTTCAACTTTTTTGGTCACCTGGTGCAGACTTGGCCGATTGACGTATGGTAGGTGACTCTATTGTCACCCTCTGAGCGCCGTGGTGGCTTCTGCCAGGCCCCTTGGTTGGACCTCTGTTGACTGCTAGCTAGTGGCAGGGAATTCGCTCTGGCACACCTTGGCAATATGCCCCTTTTTCTCGCAGCACTGACAGGTTGCGTCGCAGAAACGATGCAGAGTCTAGGGTAGATTTGATGGCTGATTCGGACGCCCTGGCTTCGTCCAAGGCGATTGGCAGAGTGAGGTTAGATTTAGCGAGTAACCTCCTCTGTAGGTTAATGTCCCATACGCCGCAAATTATGCGGTCCAGAATCAGCTCGTCCAGGTGTCGGAATTTGCAGTACGGTGCGGCCTTGCAGAGCACCACAACGTACTTGTTAATCAACTCACCCACTTTCTGGTTCCTGATGTTAAACTTATGCCGGCGAACGTGCTTGGATGGATTTGGGGCATAGTGGGTCCTCAGCGTCTGCTTGAGCACAGACCAGGCGACTGATTGTAGCTGTGTCGGCTCAGAGAGGTCTTTTGCCGTCTCGAACACTTCCTGGCCACAGTATCCGAGGAATATGTTTTTTGCGGACTTCAGAAAGACCCATGAGGTCATTTGCCTCAAGGAAGCAGTCAAATCGTAGCATGTACGAATCCCAGTGCTCGGTGACTGGGTCATACGGAGTCGGTGGGGCGTGCATAGCCATTTTGTGTTCTGAGGGCATTTTGAATTTGCCGCTCAAAAATGGCTGCTCAAAGCCACGCTGAGCTCCGGGCTGGATGTAATTGCTGGATTGCTACGCTCTTTTTTGGTTCATCTAGTTGCCTTCCAATCCCACCTTCGTTGCCAGTGTTAGATTGGGTAATGGATAGGCACACAAAGGCTTAACGGTAACAACAGCTCTTTATTAAGTGCAACAAGTAAGAACAATCCAGCGAAGATTGAGTCTGACAGCAGCCCTTTTATAGGGAGCTGTCAGTCCCTTCGATCCAGTGGGAACAGAGGACCTTGGTGGAAACCACTGTAGTTGGAACCAGTATCTAACACATATGCTTACCTTGCTTTAGCCAGAAGCTCAGCAAAGAATTCACGAAATGCTAAGTAATAACGGAGATGTCCTTTATCTAAAATATCATTGGCTTTCTGTCTATAACAGCTCTTTCTGTTGCTTTGAGCCTTTGTTCCTTCAGCCCTTTCTCACAGCCAAAGGACCCAAGGAGTTTCCAAACAAATGTGATATTTTTGTTTTCCCAATATTACCCCTCTTCCAAGTTTTTCCTCTCAGGAAAATTCAAAGGATTTGCTTGGTGCAAATGTTGCATCGATATATTGGAAGATGAAATTACACTGCTAGAGTGTGGGAGAGCAAAAACAACTTTTTAAAAATAACATTCTTTTCCGTGCAAGACTGAAAGAAATTAAATTAAAGGGGCTCAAAACAGTTAGGAAAATTACAAGTCTTAACAACAGTAAAAGCAGTGGCAAAATATCAATGGGGGAAAAAAATAAAGGCCCCAAATAGGTCAAGTTCTATTTGTCACTTACTCAGTTCAAATGGAATGTTCTGTTTATTATATTTGTTTGGCAGAAATAAGGATTCAGGAATTTGAAATACAATTATGCAAGCCAAGAATATTATCTGAACCAACTGAAAAATAAAATATGGTTCTTAACACAATGTACAGCAAAAATCTATGATTTGATGATAATTTTGGTCTTAAAATTAATACAGTATAAGGATAATACAACAAATATGTTTGATTTTGGGGCATTGGATACATTCAGTAAGATTTAACTGCAGTTATCTCACTGTCAAAAATACTTCAATTTGTTATACTTTTTCCGAAAGTCTGTAACCTAAAATCGGTGTCTTGTAGCCCTACTAAATACAGTACAAAACCTTGGGAGTCGTTGTCTCTGCTATTTCTGGGCTCTAGCTATGGCTAGCAAGATGTGGCAGTCTAAAATATGTCATTTGTTGAAATGAGCAGTAAAACTATTAGAACAATGCTCAGTTGAGTCACAATCTCCAATCTCTATCCTGAATCAAATCATTAGTCAGGACTCTCCAGCAAACCACTGTTGGAAGAAATGGCACAAGGGAAGAAGCAATGCTCAACCAAACCTGGACTCAAAGTACAGCCTGCATGGTCCCATGGGAGTCTGGCTAATACTATCATGCCTTAATCCCATCACCCTGAAGCTAAAGGGGGAGATCTTTGTTATGTAGAATAGACTGGTTCAGGCCTTTTAATGACCCATTGACAAAGGTGGGGGCAATTAAGAGTGAGTCTGTTTCCTGCCTAAAACATGTTTCTCTATTTCTTATCCAGGGAAATATAATATTCTGCATTTTCAATATTTCCTAGGATATTTCATTTTTTTAGGAGAAGGATGAGTTTTAACTTCCTACACCACAAATAAGTATAACATGCCTTAGAGCATAGCATAGCCTCCTTCTTCACAGCTGCCTTTCAACATTACACCTTGTGTTTCCTTCTCATCCAAATAATGATTCACTCTCCATCTCCACCAGAAGATGAGGTATGTCCTCTCTTCGTCTTTAATTAATAGGTAACAATAGTAGTAGGTGATAGATAGGAATGTTGGTACTAAGAGATAGCATATACGTATGATCTCGTGTCCTCTATTCTTATTTGACTGTGGTGTACTATTGCAATAGCAATAGCACTTAGACTTATGTCCCACTTCCCAATGCTTTACAGTCCACTCTAAGCCATTTACAAAGTCAGCATATTGCCTCCAACAATCTGGCTCCTCATTTTACCAACCTCAGAAAGATGGAAGGCTGAATCAAACTTGAGCCGGTGAGACTCGAATTGTCAAACTGCAGCCGGCAATCAGCAGAAGTAGCCTGCAGTACTGCATTCTAACCACTGAGCCATCATGGGTATGTATGTATGTATGTATGTATGTATGTATGTATGTATGTATGTATGTATGTATGTATGTATGTACCTACCTACCTACCTACCTACGTACCTACGTACCTAAGTACCTACGTATATATTTGAACATAGCTACCATGCCCATTCTGGAAAATAAACAGAATTCCATGAATATTCCTGGCTTACATTCCTTGCTTGCATATTTTCTTTTGGAAGTTATTAAGAGTGGGAGTGGACAGAGATTCATATGGTTCCAGTCCTACAGCTGTTGAGGAAGTCATTAAAAACATGGCTGTGCTCCCAGCCCTGGGATTAGCATGGATGTCAAGTCTGTTAGTTTTTGCAGATTTGGCGTGTTTGGGTGTTTTTCTCTTCCAGGCGCATATGTGTGCTTTAATTGTTTGGTTTTCTATTTCTTTGTCTCTACTGTAACCTCCCCTAGGAACTTGTGGAAGTTGTGTGGTCTCCAAATGGAATAAATAAATAAACAGGCTTAAGTGGCTAGCTTAAAAATCTGCTAGGAAAAATATCAGCGTTCATGAAACATCATTTCTGGAAAGTTCACTACAACTCACTGGAAATCAGTATTAGAGAGTCTATCAGGTGCTTCATCTCTTGCCACATTACTTCAAAAGTGATCATTTATGAGCTTATTTGCCTATCTCAATCTAATAAAGAAATTAAGTCACCAAAAACCATAGTTTTGAGCAAGATATTAATGAAGAGTCTCAGTCATCTAGGTAGAGTTGTCTAAAAATTGAGTCATGTTAACTGGATGTCAGGTTCTGAAGGATTAATGAAAACAGCCAAACACCAAAGACGGTTTGAAAATGCAGTTTATCTTCTTCCTCCGGCATGAATTGACCAACAAAGCATTAAGGCAATGAATACATTGTCAAAGCTGACTCCCGGGGCTCCCCAGTAACTTTTATAGTTACTTCGGATTTAGGCTAAACCCCACCCCTGCGCACGCTCACACCCATCACCTCATGACCCAGAGTGAAAACCACCTGGCAATCAATCATGGATTGTTATCAGTTCTGGAATGTTCTCAGTGGAAACCTCATGGCAGTCAGTCATGAAGAGTTAAGTAGAGTTCTCAGCTGGACTGCTGTGGAGGAGGGAAATCTCCATTTGGTAAACACAAGTCTTGGCAGCTGACCCAGTCCCCCCCCCCCCCAAATGGCAGCTCCGGGCCTTTAGGCTCGCCAGAGCTGACATGCTGCCCCTCTTACCATGGAGATGGCATCTGGGGAGGTAAACATTACAGTCAGTTAGGAGCCGAAGGATCCCTTCCCCCAGTTTTATGGGATGTCTGCGGTGGAATCTCGCTACTAGGTGGGGCGCCCTACAGTCCTTACTGTGAACCCATGATGCCTCTGACAGGGGATAACCTTTCCATAAAACAAGGTATTGTAACCGCCCTTTGTGCCACCTGGTATCTAGTATATCTTGCACTACATAGTGCTGTTCCCCATCTACAGTAACCGAGGCTGGCAGCTGTACCAGGTCTCCTCTGATATCAGATGCCTGAATTGATTGGAGCAGGCTGCAGTAGAAGACTGGATGTGTTTTCCCCAATAGGGGGGAGCCTTAGCTGCACTGTGACTAATATGATTGGGAAAGGCCCAATGAATTTGGGCCCAAGTTTCTTATATGGCAACAGCAGCCTGAGATATTTAGTGGAGAGGTATACCTTCTGGCCCACATGGAAAGGTCCTTGTGCCTTCCGCCTTTTGTTGGCATTCTTTTTATATGTGGCAAAAGAGTGATGTAACACATCCCTCACCACTTTCCAAACTTTTTGCATCCGGCTATCCACTCCTGCGAGGTCATGTCATCTGAGAGCACTTGATGATACTCTGGAATTGGGATGAACCACCACCCCCGTAGCCACATGAAATGGGGTAAGCCCCGTACTTTTGTGCACTGCATTGTTATATGCAACTTCTGCAAAGGGGAGGAGTTCAGCCCAATTGGTATGTTGATACTGGATGTAACACCTTAAGTAGTGCTCCAGCATCACGTTTGGCCTCTCCATGGCACCATTGGTCATGGGGTGGAAGGCTGTACTAAGTCGCTTTGAAGACTCCACCATTGCCACAAATCTGTGCCAGAACCGGGCAGTGAATTGCACTTCCCTGTCTGAAATTATCCTTTTGAGGAAGCCATGGAGTCTATAGACATGGGCAATAAATAGTTTGGCCAGCTTCCTAGTAGAGAGAAGGGCAGTATATGCTACAAAATGAGCCTGCTTGGAGAACAGGTCTATTATCGTCCAAATGACTTTGTTCCCTTGGCTGTCCGGTAAATCCACGGATGAAATCCATGGCTATTTGTTCCCATGGGCAAATCAGATCTGCCACTGGCCAGGCCAGGCCTTTATGGTACTGGAAACAACACAACTCCTTACATATCTTCTATGTCCCTCTTCATGAGGGGCCACCAGAACTGGTGATTTACTAAATACAAACTCTTGAGGAAACCGCAGCACGGCCACCAATATCACACTTGGTACGTATAACTTCAACCCCTTCCTGGCAAAGCCCTCTTGCTATGTTAATAAAGTTTGATTTTCCTGAAACCACTGGTCCATTGAGAGTGCTGCTTGGATTGCTTTGGGGAGGTCCTTCCCCTAGGCATATAGGTTTGGTGCCGGTGGGGCCTGTTGAGTGGCTAACACCCTAGATTGTGAGATCAGAATGATAGCCTGCACTAAATCCTCCCTTTTATTGTCATATTGTGGTTTGCGGGAGAGGGCATTGGCTAAGAAGTTCTTGCCACCCAGTATATATTTTAATTGAAAGTTGAATTGCCAAAGATATAAGACCCATCTAACTTGTTTTGGCAACCATCTTCGCAGGGTCTGGAGGGCCTCCAAATTCTTGTGGTCCATCCAGACCTCGAAGGGTATCCCTCCCCCTTCTGGTAAATGCCGCCATGTCACAGGGCCCACTGGACCACGAATGCCTCCTTCTCCCAATTGGGCCAGTTGCGTTCAGTCCCTGTCAACTTCCTCGAGGTGTAGGCACATGGCTGTAGGGCTCCTTCATTGTTCCTTTGTAAGAGGACTGCGGCCACTGCCACATCACTGGCATCTGACTGGACCACAAATGGTTTAGTGGGATCTGGATGTTTCAGTACTGGCTCTTTTGCAAACAAGGACTTCAGATACTCGAACGCTTGCTGACACACTGTGGTCCACACAACCGGGCTTTCCGGTTGAGGGTTTGTCCTGAGACTTTTTGTATGTAAGTGGTCGGTTAGTGGAAGGGCCACTTGGGTAAAGGATGGGATGAACTGGCGATAGAAATTGGCAAACCCTAAAAAATTTGCAATTGCTTGCAGGTTTTAGGAGCCTGCCAGGCCAACACCACCTTTACTTTCGTGGGGTCCATCTCCATCCCTTTAGCTGAAATATGGAACCCAAAGTAATCCAATTGCATCCTGTGGAACTCACATTTAGACAATTTGATGTATAAATGTGCTTCCAGCAGCTTTTTAAGCACTTGATGTACAAGAGTTACATGTTGCTCCATGGTCTTGGTATATATAAGGGTATCATCTAAATAGATGAGTACCCCTTGATACAGATGCTGATGCTTATTACCCATGTCTTGTAGTTCATTATTGATAATTTTCAAGGAAACTCTGTTTGTTTGTTTGCCACTTTTATTATTTTGATAAATAGCTCAAGATGGTGAACATACCTAATACTCCTCCTTCCTACTATTTCCCCTACAATAACAATCTTTTGAAAGTAATTGGGCTTATTGAGAGTGACTGGCCAGCTGACTTTCATGGCTAAGGTATCACTAGTCTCTTGGTTTCTAGGCCACTTCGAAAGATCATGTTGTTTTCAACATGCAAAACCAGGGGTGTCAAACTTCTGGTGTCACAGTGGGGTCACATGATGTAGCCGGACTTTTACTCCTTCACTAAACTGGGTGGGGGCAAAGGTTCCTTACTTTATTGCTACATCCCCTGCCAAGCATTCCTTGCTACACTGATTTTCTACTGACAAACAGCAGTGAGGAACTCAAGGTAGGTATTTTAGGAACTTATGAATTTTGACTCCACTCCTGATTTATAGAATAATGACCATTAAATCGGGATTTTAGTGCATCATTTATATCAGTATAATTACATAAATAAAGTGAATTATTTAACAGATGTTCAGATTCCACAATTACTCTCCTCAAAGTTTCATTAAATCATGAGTTTCATGAATTTAATGAATGAAACTCCAGCAGGAAGTTAAATAAAAAGCCATAGTTTACTACTTGAGCTGCATTATAAAACCATCTATCTGTTCATAATCTTCCACCAATGATTCAAGGCATTAGGTGGTCATAGTGTTGAGGTTAATAATATATGGTAGAGTTTTAAAGGTAAAACTCAAGTACTAGTGAAGCAGTGATGAGATTCAAATAATTTAACAATAGTTTTTCTGCCCTAATGACTGCTTGATGGGCATGGCTGGGTGGGCATGTGCCAGGGTGGGCATGGGCAACTCAATGTCATTCACATTGAGGGGCGCCTTCCCTGGCCTCTCTTAGCCTCTCCCCTCCTAGTCAGTCATCCCCTTGTCTTGCATGTTATGGTGAGAGAGGAAGCATTTTTAAAGTCATCTTTCCTTTGATACTAGCCAATAAGATGAAATTTTCAGAAGACCTGATGTACATTTCCAAGTATTGTTTATGTTACGTACAGACGTACGTCACACAGATTTGCATGCTACCGCTGTTTGGTTCGCCAAGTGGCAGGAAATTTAAACTGCTGTCATTGGCCGGCTGGTCTGTCGGAGCTCAATAAATAGAGCGCTCCAGCAGCCTGCCAGCAGTTCGTATTGCAACAGCTAGGGAAATAAAAGGTGCTGAAAGTTATTAAGCCTGGAGTCTTTTCTTCCCACGCTGATCTAACACTGGCAACGAGGATGGGATCACACACATAGCCTGCACCAGCAATCCTCGACCCACACTCCGAGGAGTGGCACACCTACATGGGAAGGCGCAAGGATTCCAGGAGGTTCCATCCTAGGAGTCCGGAGAGACGGCAGGCCTGACCCCACCGGCCGAGGCCACAGGAACAATTGAACCACGCAGGTCCAGTAGGAACTCTAAATGCCCCGCCTACTTGCGGGATTACGTGAGTTACGTCGGCCACGGATTGGACAATGCTCAGTCTAGGAGTGGAGGGGTGTTACATACAGAAGTTCATTGCACAGATTTGCATGCTACTGCTGATTGTTTCGCCAAGCAATAGGAAAGTTAAACTGCAGTCATTGGCCAGCTCAATAAATAGAGACCTCCGGCAGCCTGCCAGCAGATTGTATTGCACAGCTAGGGAAATAAAAGGTGCTGAAAGTTTCTTATCCTGGAGTCTTTTCTTTCCGCGCTGATCTAACAGTTTATCACCATTCTCTTGGTAATACTGAATGGAGAGATTTATAAAGAACAACAGACTTGGAAAGGACCTGCTCAAGCGTGAGACTCTATAATATTATGGACACATTTCTTCTTAAAAGCCTTCAGTGATGGTATACCCACCTCTGAAGGCACCCAATTCCTCTGATTAATTGTTCTCACTGTCAGGAAATTTCTTCTTATTTCTAGGTTGGATCTGTCTGATAAGTTTCCATCTCACAGAGCCGTCTCACAGTCACTTCCAGTTCAGCGAAGCACAACCTATTCTATACCTGTGCATTTGGGTTTTTTCTTGCCTGAGTGTAAAATCTTACTGTACTCTCCATTAAATTGCATTTTGGGTGAGAAATGATCTTCTACAGTGGCATTCATAATGATTTTTTCAAAATGCACTAAAGCTTGAAGAATACATCTTTGCTTATAATGATAAAGATTATTCTTTTTGAACATTAAAGCATATAGTCAAGCAAATATTTCCAATCCATTATAAATGAAAACACATTTGAAAGGCATTTTCAAAGCAGTTAGTTAATAGATGTCTTACCATTTTTTCTCTTCTCTTTTAATTAAATCATTCTGCTTTAATTTTTTTCCCTTGGACCGTATTGCAATATTCCGAAACTTTCACAGATCCTTCACAAAGAACCAGTTCTAATTTAACTGGAATGCATTGTTTTCATTCTCAGTTTTTCTGGTTACAGAACTTCCCTTCTCCTTCACTCATCATTTCTCCCTTTAACAATGTTTCTTGCAAGAAAAGGAAGCATTTGATTTTGGAGATACTTCCTCCCTCCCTCCCCTAAACAAAGGACTGGGAAGTTCAAGCGAGGTATGCGCTGCAGCCTCGGCCACCGCTCCAACAGTTCTGGAGCAGAATGGGTGGGACCAGCCAGTGGTGTGATTAGCTGGTTCTCAGAACTGCACAAAATAGTAAGAACTGGTTTGCTCGAACTGCTCAGAACCCGGTGAAGTTCACCTCTGTAGCGAAATTTAGATCAGAGTTCAGGTAAATGCAAAATGCAACTAGATGACTCAAGTTGTTTTAGCAAGACTCCATCAATTGAAGAACTCGTAAATATCTCAGTCCTTTGTAATTCTCCACCCAAGGCTTCCCATACTCCGGTGGGCATTCTCACCAGGTTGACTCAAGGTTGACTCAGCCTTCCATCCTTCCGAAGCCAGTAAAATGGGGACCCAGACTGTTGCGCACAATATGCTGACTCTGTAAACCACTTAGAGAGGCCTATAAAGCACTGTGAAGCGATATATAAGTCTAAGTGCTGTTGCTATTGCTATTCTCTTCTTGCCATCTCTCATAGAAATGTACTTTCAAGCAACACCAACTTGGCCTGGACTTTTACAGAAAAAAAAGGGGAGAGATCAAATGCAAGAATGAAATGAATCAGATGGCTTAGACAGCCCAATTGTCCTTAATGCTGCTATCAAATATGTACTAACCTTTAACATCTGTCCATCTTTATCTGACTAACAAAACACGGAGCTTACTTTTCTGGTCAACCCACCTGCTAAGGTTCTTTATTATTTTTTTAAAATGACTTTGGAGTTCTACAGCACAAGCTATTCTAAAAACAAAGTAGAAATGACAATGCTTGATCTATTTCTTATACTCCAACCGCAAACAAACACATACAGAAAATAAATAGCATGGTACTGTAATAGTGGATCCTATCAGGAAGCAATAGAATATCTTGTGGTAGGGATTTCATGATGAAAAGGATATTTTTGCCTATACCAATTCATGGCTATAAAAGCAGCATCCAGTATTATCTCTTTAATATCTCCATACATTTCCAGGTATTTTTTTTTCCCATGGTCGGGTTGGCCACAGGGCTTCCTCCTGAGGAGAGTAGCCAAGAGAGCAGCAGCATTTTCTTCTGTTACAACTGTACTTACATTTCAAAGGTAACAAGAGAAAAGAAGGAATCACTCAAAGAAATTAAGGATTGGAAAAAAATGAAGGCAGAGGGAACGGGTTGAGAAAAAGGAAACCAATAACGTTGTGGTTTGATGGACTTCATTGTCAACTCCCATACCAGAAAGTACCTGTCAACTCTGAATCTAATCTGGCTGAAGCCATTTTTTTCCTTTTTCCTTTGCCACTTCATAGTTGCCGAACATTCTGGGGGGAGGGAGAGAATAAATGGGACGTTTCACAGACATAACAAAGAGCTTTCCCATGGGGACCAAGGTCATCCCCACAGGTGTCATTTGAATGAAAAGAGGAGTGACTAAGGAGCCTGCCAACTACATTAATTTTAAGTCTTGATATAATCATTGTGTCAATCCCAAAGGAAATGGGGAAAAAAAGAATCACATAACTGAAAATCAGTGGTTTTACTGTTGTATTTTGGCAATATGATGTGGAGTTGCACTCAGGACTGCAAAATAAGGGGTCTGGGGGTTACATGTTTCCCATAGGCTTCCCACAACCAGCTTAACACATTTAATAAATCACAATGGGTGCTATTTAATATGCTTCTTCTCTTCTCTTCCCCTTCCCCTCACTACCGTATCTATGGAGAAAAAGAAATATTGTCACTAAAGCGAATGAACAAATAAAAGCACTTATTGACCCCCATGTGCAGTTTTCCTCTATTAAGGCATCAAGAAAGAATCCCTACGTTTATGCTTATCTAACTATGTGATTGTGACATCTGGGGAGAAATATTTACTCTTTTAATTATGCTATAACCAAAGGAAACTTTTAGAGTTGGTTTTCACCAAGCCGTGCCGATATGATGTATCCAATGGACATGTTCTTTGAGGACCCTTCCTACCTCGAATTTCTGATTTCTTTGCATGCGTTACTCGGAACCTTGACAGTACCATTATGAAATCAAGACTCACATAGATTTAAATAAGGAGTTTTAATGTGTGCATTGGGTAGAATATAGAATCTTAGAAACCACAATAAGAACCTCCAGCCTTTTTTATAAGTCATAGTTGCATATGTGAAGTTAAGTCGAAGAATTATATTTAATTCATTGTCCATTATGTGACGTTAAGACTTTAGGTTCTAATATGCATCACTTTATACTTATATAATTTTATCATCGGATTTCTCCTAGTTTAAATATACAGTAAACATGGATTAATTTTCAACACTTTCCATTTTAATTATAATCATTGACCAGAATTAGTGGTTACGTCATAAGAGATCCTCTTTGCTTCAGCCACAAATAAATTGCTTGATTCCATTTAAATCCTGGTAGGTATTGAAATTGGTTATTGGTTAAGGTACCCTTAATGTTTAATTCATTAAACATTAACATTATTAGCTAACCATATCTTTAAAATACACAGTAAGTTCCATGATGGCTATTTCCAGCCACAGTCAAGAATAAAACTACCAAATAATATTCCCATATTTCAATTTAGGGAAGAGACAGCAAAGAATTGATAACCATGGCAGACTTCTGTTGATCTGTTATTTCTCCAGACTAGACAATGGCGGAAGTAATCATTTTCACATAAACTCTGCATGTGACAAATCCTGAGTCTTGTATTATAATTCAAGATAAAAATATTTAGACTTTTAGTAGATCAGGGAAGAGGCAAATCAAGCAAATGAAACCAGGATGACTTCAAAAGTCCAATAAACCCTAAAGCTAAATAAGCAAAAAGTAAACAGCCATTTAGTTGATGCCAGAGATATTATCACAATACAAGACAATACTCACTTAAATCTGGGGTTTAAACAAATATTCTCCATGTACTGACATGCTACTGAGAATTTAAAAACCTATTCTACAGTAAATTGTTAATTCCAAGAGAGTAAATTAAGAAATAATATGTATCATATAACCCAGTAAATTAACATATGAAATAGAAAACATTCTTTCAATCTGTAATTTTCAGTTCTCGGAAATCCACAGCAATCAAAAAAGAACACAAGCAATTAATCAATACAATAATACAATACAATACAATACAATACAATGCAATACAATACAATACAATGGTAGAGTTGGAAGGGACCTTGGAGGTCTTCTAGTCCAACCCCCTGCCTAGGCAGGAAACCCTATACCGTTTCAGACAAATAATCAATCAGAACTGGTTCTGAGTAAAGCTGTAGTAAATCCCAATAGTATTTTAATGTTATTTAATCTTTACATAACAGCTGTTTCTCATGTGATGTTTGATAATACTTTACAAAACAGTTCACTATCGCAACTACTTCAGACTTAATTCTGGAACCAGACACAGTAGAAAGATGAAGAGGCTTGTGGCTGTGCAGAGTTGGGATTTTTGGGAGGAGATGTCTTTAGAGTACAGCAAATGGTTACTGTAATTGTTAAGGGTGTTTTTTTTTCCACCAAGGAGAAAAAAGAATGAAAAAAATGTGTGATTCATATAAGAAAATAATATGATTGGCTTTGAGCTTCTTTCATTTTCAGTAGGGTTTGACAAGTGTTATTTCTTTTCTGGCTCAGGCCCTGACATATATTAATCCCAAAATCATTTCTGATGAAGAAAATAAACAAAGTTTATTTTCTTCTATTTCTCAGTATTGCTGAGCTGAAGAAGGGGCATCCCTCCGCTCAAAAAATCCATTTTTCCCCTCTACACTGTTGATATTTCTGTGTTCAGTTTTTCACAGTTGCACGTTTAAAAATGTAGGACAAAGGAGAGAAAGATGCTTAGATATTTAGAATGCAGCAATTTATTTGCCATATAAACTTTTGGGTATACTGTATATATCATATTTATTGGAATTAAGGCATTTATATATTTTAATCTGAAAAATATATCATCTGTACTTATTTAGGAAAGCAGATATATCTATATATTTGAAAGTATTATGTATACTTTAATTTACACCCACAACAAAAAGGTGAAATTTATGTTCCTGAAACATGAAACAATACAGAAAAAGTCATTTCCTTCTTGGTTGAAATTTTCCTCAACGGTAAATTCTCTAGATATGGGTAGCATAAGGGTTAGTCACAATGCATTTTCCTTAAAGACTTCCATTCTAAGCAGCAGATTATAATTATCTAGAGAATATTCGCTCTTCTAGGTCAAGGAATTGGTGCTTATGTCAATATTCTTCTTTTTTTAAAAATGCGTTGATGACTTAGAGATCACCCTCCTGAAGTTTCTTCCAATCAAAAGTTGTATTCGGAGCCAAATCAAAATAATCTCGCTCTTGCTCTTTGCAAAGTTCTAGGAAAACCTACATAAAGCAGACAATGTTTAATAGGTTAAGTCAATGATGGTTGAATGGTATAAGAGATAACATTTGCCTAATACTTATCTTTCCTAGGAGAAGATTAGTTACAATTCCCTTTTTAAAAGAAGGATCTTTTGGATGAAGAATCCTTGAGGGATTTCTGATTGGTCATTGATTGTACTCTGTCCAAGTAGTGTCTTTGCTATATTGTACCCTTCCTGTTTTTATGGAAGCACTGCCATCCCTTCTTTGCTTTTTGTGGGAAAAGGCAAGATGATCTTTTGAGTGGAAGTGTTCAACTCCACTGCATTTCGTGCCTAAGATATCAAAATGCAGTTGATTTATTTCATTTTGTGTTGTGTTGAGCTTTGCCAAATATATACTTCTCATGTTCTATGTTCCAACTATTATTTCTCTCTTTTTGACACCAGCAACTAGATGTAATGTAGCTGCATCATCAACATTGTTAGTGCTCTGAAATATTTTCAGCTCTTTCTCAGTACCATCCAACCACCAGAGCGTGGAGGCAACAAATATTGCAGGTCCCGTCCCCTAACGAGATACGTCTGGCGGGAGCTAGAAGAACATTATTCCTCCAAAAAGTAGACTGGCCCCCACTCTGACACTCTTTCAGAAAGCACCGAAGACTTGCTTCTGCTAGCAGGCCTGGGGAACCCAGAATGGGATGGAGGTCATTAAATGGCTGGTTTCAGAGGTGGGTTGCTGCCAGTTCGGCCCAGATTGGCCGAACCGGTAGTAGCAGTGGGGGAAGGCTCCGCCCACCTGCCCGGATGCTTCTGTGCATGTAAAGAATGTTCTCTGCATGAGCAGAAACATTGCACGCTCATGGCAGTGCACCCAAATCAGTAGTAAAAAAATTGGCAATCGACCTCTGGAGTGTATGTTGTCAGCAAGGTGGGAGGATGGGGGTTATTATTTTATTAGTTTTATTATTTATTATTATTTCTTTTATATTGTGTTTTTATCTCCTGTTAATCTCCTTGAGTCGCTGTGAATGAGTAGATGGCAATATAATTTTAAATAAATAAATAAACCAAGGGGACTGTCATCCAACATTATTCCATCAGTCAGTTTATCTCATCTATCCACATGGTTTTCTTGATAAAATACATGAGTGATTTCCCATTGCCTTCTCCTAAGCAGTATAATTATGTGCTTCCTAGCATCTCCCCAGTTCACTATGGCCAGATACAGGAGACTGCTTTGGAATGACCTTCATGCCTTGAGTGACTCTATGGAGAATATAGGGGCACTATGGAGGGACCCTACAGAGAACGTATATTCTTCTTGTCCATTGCAAGTGTTCTTCACTTGGACCCCTCCCAGGAACACTCTTCTGCCATGGTAAGGCTGCGATATCTGAGGGGGGGGGAGAGAATCCCCACAAATTCTATCAGATAAGTATATTATATAAAGAGATTACCTGTTCCAAAGTGTTCAACGAAAAGCTGTACTCCTCAAGATGGAACAGTTCTTTCGCTATGTAAAGAGGGGAAAGTAGGCTTGGTTAGGCTCTGCATGGAACATTTTTGCTTGTCTTCTGTGCATAGCATATTCATTCCCTACTCAATACCCATATAGCCACAATAGTCACTAGTAACGAGAATCAGGTTAAGGATTACAGCTGTGCAGACTTTGAAATTAATTCGGAAGTCTGCTTTGGACCTCAACTATGAACACCCAACTCAGTGCTACTCATTAAAGCAGCCTGGCTTCTTAAGTCTGAAAATATGCTGTGTCTGATAAAACATTAATCAACATTAATGAGTCGATTCTTTAAAACAGCAGCATCCTTTTTTCAGAATTGTCCAGCCCACTGAAAATAATGTGTTGTTTTAAAGCATTGCAGGGAGCTGCTATTCCTTGTAAGGCTCAGTTTTGAAAACATTTCAAAAGACTAATGGTGCTTTAAAATATGGTTGGGTTGTTGTAGCGTTACTTTGCAATGTTTCATTTCTCTGTCTATTCATTTGTCTTAAACATAATCATAACATAAACATAATCGAGAAATCTATTATGAAGGTAAGTTCCAAATAAAATGAACTGTAAGAGTGTATGATTCCCCTCAGAGTAGAGGGTATTCCCCAAAATGAACTGCATAGTAGAGACCACATCATAGGCAAAATAGCCTAAGATGTCAACAGGGAATGATAAAACATCATGTCAATAAGGAGTGAAGCTGGGAGTTTATAGCTGGGTTTACCGCAGCAATAAGGACAGAACGCCCATATAGAGAGATTCAGTTTCCTAAAAGTTCCAGTTTCAGATCTCTAAAAGGTGATCCTTCTATTAATGGCAATCTGCACTGTTTATTCACCTGACTTGCTTCAAATGATTTTTGAAAACATGCTGAAGGGCTGAATTTCTGAAATAAGCTCTGCCATGCAGATCTACTGCTATCATTCCTTTGGGCTAAAACCAGAAATTTCCAGATTTATTCTCCCTGACTAAAATTACCACGTGGGATGGAGGGAACTTTGGGTTATAATGGAAACTTGCACCTGGTTTTCTTAATCCTACATAGGCTCTAAGCTGAAAAAAAATGAAAGGCGCTGCAGTGAACAAAATATTTCAGCTGACATCTGAGTATTAGCCATACACATTTTACTCAGTTTGCTGCTGTCCTCAAGAAAGCCACACGTAGTTCAACATTTGTACTTTTTCTGGCACATGGACTCTGAGTCATTTATTTCTCTCAGAGTTACTTTGGAAGTCCAAAGGGGGACAGGTTTCCATTGAGTAAACCTTACAAGAAGATGGGAGGTTTCATAGGTAAGGAGAAACTTTGATCATGAATGGTGAACTTAGATCTGCAGTTCTGGGCTGCTTCGTAAGTACTTACAAGTCATTCTCAAGTTACAACCATTTGTTTAGTGACCACTTGAAGTTACAATGGCATTGGGAAAAAAAGGTGACTTATGAATGTTTTTCACACTTCTGAGCATTGCAGCATTCTCAAACGTCACATGATGGAAATTCAGAAAATTGACAACTGACATGTATTTATGATGATTGCAAATAAAGAAATACATTCAAATTCCACACTTTGATAGATGTCCAGAGATGCTAAAGATTTTTTTAAAAAAATAAATCTGAGAAAACATATTATTTTTCCTTCAGTGTTCATGCAACATAAGGAGCAGATAATGCCATCTAATGAGAAGTTTATGTTTTCACATTTCATAATACTTACAGACATACCTTTTTCTAACATGGAAAAAGCTTTAGAGAGAGGCAGTGCATTTTCCATTGGAATCTTGTAGACCAACAAAGTGGATATCCTAAAAATAGGTGAAACCATAAATATCCAAAAGAGAGGAAAAATAATAATAACACCATCTCCAGGACTGCTGGTTCCATCTTGAGTCAGCCCATTCAAACTGATCCCCCCCCCCTGAAAAATTATTGGTGGTTCCCCCATGGGATTGAGGCTATTCAAAAGTATGTTGGCCTCAATATTATGGAATATCCTGCTCCCTAAAATCAGTCTAGTACTTTCAGTGATAACAGGGAAATATCACACTGGAGGGGGTTGATTAATTAAGACCCAATCGCACATCCCCCCCCCCCTCAAATCTGGCTGCTTTCTTCTCCATCTTGAAACTACTTTGAATGTACTTTCATTTTATCCCTGATGTTTTTAATGCTTTGATGCTATAAGATGCCAAGAGTGGCTCCAAAACAAGATAGCAGCAAATAAGTTGAATAAAAAATAAAAATAAAAACTTTCTAGAAGGCAATTAAAACCAAGATACCATACAATAATAAACAGTAACAAGAGCCACGGTAGCGCAGTGGTTAGAATGTAGTACTGCAGGCCACTTCTGCTGATTACTGGCTGACAGCAGTTTGGCAGTTCAAATCTCACCAGTCTCAAGGTTGACTCAGCCTTCCATCCTTCCGAGGTGGGTAAAATGAGAACCCAGGTTGTTGGGGGCAATACGATGACTCTGTAAAACCGCTTAGAGAGGGCTGTAAAGCACTGTGAAGCGGTATATAAGTCTAAGTGCAATAATCCATACCACTGATAATTCTGACCAACAAAACTATTGGGCAGAGCAACCCAATTCGTATATATAGAAACTTTAAAAGTAAAGGTGCAATTTGTCCAGGGAGGAGTAACAAAGATTTTATTTATTTGTATCTCACCTTTTTTATTTTAACAAATAGCTCAAGGTGATGAACATAACCAACATACCTTCCTCCACCTATTTTTCCCAAAAACAACAATCCTGGGTTGGGCTGAGAATGAGTGTCTGGCCGAAAGTCACCCAGCTAGCTTTCATGCCTAAGGCAGGACTAGAACTCACAGTCTTCCACTTTCTAGCCTAAAGAAGACCAAACTGGCTCTGCACATTACATACATCTCCACCTGTGCCACAGTATGGTGATTAATTTTGAGAAGCAACTGAATCTAACAGGCAAAACATGTAGCATAACCATCTGGATCAAAGATATGACTTTCTCCTCAGAAGCAAAATCTTCCTAATAGGAAATTAAATTTTAAAAAGTTACTTTCTTCTTCAGTTAAGCCATCTGAAAAGAACAAGGATTCCCATTTCAAACAATTTTAAGCATTCAGTCACATTGTAGATAAATGTTGCTGTTACCTTTCTTGACGAGCTGCTTGTGGGAACATTTTTAGAATCTGAGTATTCACAAGATCTCCTTGTTCTACCCCTTTTACTTTTATTTGCAGCAAATAATTTTTTCCAAATTTGCTTTTCAGGTACTGGATTGAACCCAGGCACCTGCAAATAAATAAATAAATCAGCATACAATGAATGGCATCAAATTGTTATTGGGTAGCACTATTCTAATCCGGCATGGATTAGAATGCTGATTTTAAAAGACACAGGTTCATTGAGCCTCCAATAGCATTGCAATGTTCATTTAGAGAGGAGAAAGGATTAAGCGCATGGGAGTACATGTAGCATGGTACCTTGTATTCTTCTGTAAGCACTGATAATATTACCTATTCGGTAATGAAATATCTGCAAGAAAACAACAAAGCTCATAGAGCATCAAGAACCCTACAGGTCAAACCTGAACTATAAATATTTCCTTCTATCAAATCTTCTGTAATTTGAACTGTCAGTCAACAATTGCAACTGTAGAGAGGCTGGGAGAGATGCCCTTAAGTGATACGATAATTTCCATTGCATTCTCAAGTGCCACAACCCATGTTATATCTGATATTTGGAATATTGCTGTGTTTTGATTGGGTTTTTCCCTTATCCTTTCAATCCAATTCACATCTAAGAACTCTGTTTGGACTGATGTGGACTGAATAAGATTGACAGTTTGCCTTGCAAATTTACCGGAAGCTCCTAGATAACTTATGGTTTGCTGAAACCTGACAGGCTGGGGTTCACTCATCATACTAGTAAGACCATTCTGAAGTTCCTCATTATTATGCGGAAATGAGAATTAAGAATGTCAAGATGGAACTGCATCAATGGACTGCATCAATGGAACTGCATCTTCATGGAGGGAAGTATGCAGTGGAGCAGCCCAAGGCTCTGTTTTGGGCCCAGTACGCTTCAACATCTTCACCAATGATTTGGATGAGGGAATAAATGGGGAACTCCTAGAAAAGGAAAAAAATGTCAAAAAGATTTATGATGGATAGGGAATCACTGGAAAGGTGAAGTTTAAGTCAGATATAGAGCTGATTTTTGCGTTCCAGCAAGATCATCCCAGTTTGAAAGTAGATTGTTAAGATTTTTTTATTTTTATTTTATTTATTTCATCAAGCATGTATTAGATTATATATATAAGTATAAACCTGATTTTGGATACATGAAATGGATATGAATAAAAAGAAACATTAGGACAGGGACAGTAAGCGTGTTGGTGCGCTTATGCATGCCCCTTATAGACCGCTTAGGAATGGGATGAGGTCGACAGTAGACAGTTTAAGGTTAAAGTTTTGGGGGGTTGGGGAAGAAACCCCAGAGTCAGATAGTGCATTCAAGACAGTGACCACTCTGTTGCTGAAGTTGTATTTTCTGCAATCGAGTTTAGAGCAGTTTACCTGAACTTTATATCTATTATGAGCTCGTGTGTTGTTGTGGTTGAAGCTGAAATATTCATTGACAGGTAGGACATTGTAGCAGATAATTTTATGTACTACACCTAGGTCAGATCGAAGGCGGCATAGTTCTAAATTGTCTAAGCCCAACATTTCAAGTCTGGTGGCATTCTGTTGCGAGCAGAGGAGCGGATAACTCTTCTCGTGAAATATCTCTGGACTCGCTCAATTGTATTAATGTCCGATATGCAGTGCGGGTTTCAGACAGCTGAACTGTATTTGAGAATTGGTCTAGCAAATGTTTTGTATGTTCTGGTTAGCAGTACAATATTACCAAAGAAGAAGCTATGCAAGATTAGTTTAACAACTCTTAATGCCTTTTTGGCAATGTTATTACAGTGGGCTCTGGCACTTAGATCATTAGATATGAGTACTCGAAGGTCCTTGACAGAGTGAGGGTCATCTACAAGTTTGTGTCCACCCAGCTTGTATTTTGTGTTCTTATTCTTTTTGCCAATGTGTAAGACCGAGCATTTGTTGGTTGAGATTTGAAGTTGCCAATCGTTTGACTATTCTGACACATAGTCAAGATTTTTTTGAAGGGCTGCAGCATTGTCGGTGGTGTTAAATAGTTTTACATCATCAGCGAAGAGAACGCAGTTGCTTATAATATGATCACAAAGGCCATTTATGTAAAGTATAAAGAGTGTGGGTCCTAAAACACTACCTTGAATAGACTAGACCAGACCAGACCGGACCGGACCGGACCGGAATAGAATAATCAAGTTGGAAGGGACCTTGGAGGTCTTCTAGTCCAACCCCTGCCTAGACAGGAAGCCCTATACCATTTCAGACAAATGGTTATCCAACATCTTCTTAAAAATTTCCCATGTTGGAGCATTCACAACTTTTGGAGGCAAGTTGTTCCACTGATTAATTGTTCTAACTGTCACGAAATTTCTCCTCAGTTCTAAGTTGCTTCTCTCCTTGATTAGTTTCCACCCATTGCTTCTTGTTCTACCCTCAGGTGCTTTGAAGAATAGTTTGACTCCCTCTTCTTTGTGGCAACCCCTGAGATATTGGAAGACTGCTATCATGTCTCCCCTAGTCCTTCTTTTCATTAAACTAGACATACCCAGTTCCTGCAACCGTTCTTCATATGTTTTAGTCTCCAGTCTCCTAATCATCTTTGTTTCTCTTCTCTGCACTTTTTCTAGAGCCTCCACATCTTTTTTACATCATGGTGATCAAAACTGAATGCAGTATTCCAAGTGTGGCCTTACCAAGGCCTTAGAGAGTGTTATTAACACTTCACGTGATTTTGATTCTATTCCTCTGTTTATGAAGCCTTATGCAACAGGGGACACCGCTGTTAAGAAGTGCAGGATTTGATAGGGCACTCCCTATTTTAATCATTACCTGTTTGACAGGAACGCATCTATCCACTTATGCAGGGATCTGGAAACGCTGTAAGATTTTAGTTTTAACAGTAGCCATGTACCACTGAATCAAACGTTTTACAGAAGTCTATGTAAATTGTGTCTATTGCTTTGCCTTGATCGAGTTGTGTAGTCATATGTTTTTGCAGAGTTGGAATTGTAGATTACAGGATTTTTTTTTCTGAAACCAAATTCTTTATTAGAGAGTAGGCTGTTTATTTCTAAGTGGACGGTAATGGATTGTTTTATGATTGATTCCATGTCTTGGCAGATGACGCAACATAAAGACATTGGTCTGTAATTTTCAACTAGGCTGGGGTCTCTCTTTTTGAAGATAAGGATGACTGTGGCTAGTGACCATAGGTTGGGCAAGGAGCTCGTCCTGAAAGATTTTTCAAAGATTATGCTTAGAGGTTCTGCTATGGCAGTGGAAGGCTTTTTTAAGAAGTAGGCACATAATCCATCAGGTCCAATAGATAGAGATGGTTTTAGGCCGTGTAGTGCCTTTTCAACGTTATCTTTTGTAGAATCGATTTGTGTAAGATCATTATAATTATTTGTGGTACAACTAGGAAATATTGGGCATGATCCATTGCTGTTTACAAAGACTGAGCCAAAGAATGTGTTAAAGAGGTTGGCTTTAACGGCTTCATCGTTGCAGTCTTTGCCGTTCGGTCCTTTTAGGGGTGGGATGGATCTCAAGTCTTTAAGTTGGTTGTTTACAAAATTATAGAAGGTGCAGTTAGATTTCCTGCGCAGAAGGTTTTCCTCTTGTTAGATGTGATAATTAGTGCATTCAGTCTTCATCTGGTGGCATAAGTTAGCTACATAGCCTTCTTTGTTTTTTTGCTTCCCCTAGTCCCGTGATGGCGAACCTATGGCACGCATGCCACAAGTGGCACGCGGAGCCATTTGTCAGGGCATGCGAGGCGCTGCCCTGTCAGCTGGCCAGTGCGCATGCGTGCGCTGGCCAGCTGAGTTCACCTTTTTAAAAGCTATTTTTCGCCTTCCCCAGGCTCCAGAGGCTTTATAGGAACCTGGGGAGGGCGAAAAGAGCCTCCCCCCCCCCCGGAGGCTTCAGGGATCATCCCTGAAGCCTTCAGAAAGCTTAAAACCACCCTCCAAGCCTGTGACTTCCGGGTTGCTCGGAGGGTCGTTTTAAGCGTTCCGAAGGCTTCAGGGACCGTCCGGACGACGGAGGGAGGCGGGACTCTATAGCCTTCCTGCCATGCGTCTCGCACAGGAATCCGTCCCCTCGGGGCTTTGCGCGGGCCCCATCGCTGGCCATAGGGGGCGAACAACTGTCCCCTGTGGAGCGGGCGCGCAATTTGGGTGTCCTCCTTGATGCCCGGCTGTCAATGGAGGACCATGTGGCAGCTGTGGCAAGGGGGGCGTTCCACCAGGTTCGCCTGGTGCGCCAATTGCGCCCCCTACTGGACCGGAGTGCCCTGCGCACGGTCACTCATGCGCTGGTGACGTCTCGCCTGGACTACTGCAATGCTCTCTACATGGGGCTTCCCTTGGGACGCATCCGGAGACTGCAGCTAGTTCAGAATGCAGCCGCGCGGGTTATTATGGGGAGTACACGTTACTCCCACGTAACACCTCTCCTGCGCGAGCTGCACTGGCTACCTGTGGCCTTTCGGGTGCGTTTCAAGGTATTGATCACCATCTTTAAAGCGCTCCATGGCATAGGATCTAGTTATCTGCAGGATCGCATCCTACCACACACGTCCCTGCGACCTATTCGTTCACACAGGGAGGGGCTCCTCCGGGTGCCGTCCACTAGGCAATGCCAGCGGGCGACACCTAGGAGTAGGTCCTTCTCTGTGATGGGCCCAACCCTCTGGAATGACCTCCCCCCAGACATTCGAACCACCACCGACCTCCGTTCCTTCCGTCAAAAGTTAAAGACTCACCTATTTCAATCAGCTGGCCTGGCACTTTCTTAGTTTTTACCTCCCGGGGATTTATTTTATTTTAATTGGGTTTGGGGTTTTAATTGGGATGTTTTTAGGGTTAGAATATATTTATTTCTTATTTCTTGTACAGCCTATCTCCCCCTCCAAATGTATTTAAATGTATTTTTATTGTTATGACTGTATTTTATTTGCATTGACTGTACACCGCCCCGAGTCCCTTTTTGGGAGAGGGGGCGGTCTAAAAATCTAAGAAATAAATAAATAAAATAAATAAAAGCCAAAAGGGAGGGGAAGGGGGACGGGGAAAGCGAAGGGGGCTTTGTTGTCAAGGCGACGGCCCAGCCAGCCTCCTCCTCCTTCTCCTCCTTTCCCCCTCTGGCTGGAACTCTGAAGGAGGGGAAAGGCGGCAGATAGCCAAGCTCCGAGGACGGAGCCGCCCGCGGGGCTGAGCACGATGCGGCACGGGGCCGCCCAAGGCCGGGATCGAGGCGGCTGCGCAGCCTGCCTGGCATGGCGTGGCGCGGCTAGAGAAGGAGGATGTGGCGGCGAGGGCGGCACGGCCGAGGCCCAACGGATTTCCCTTCGGCCGAGCCCGTCCTGGCGGCGGCAGCGATGTGAAGGCTGGGCCCTGGCGAGCACACCAAGGCTGGATGGAGTGGCACAAGGACGCCGGGCCCGAGGCACCGCGCGGCGGAGCAATCTGGGCCCAGGCAATGGAGACGCACGTCTCATGCCTGTTCAGGGACAGTCCCGAAGCTTCCCTGAAGCCTTCGGAGCGCTTAAAACGACCCTCCGAGCAACCCGGAAGTCACTTACGGGTTGCTCGGAGTGTGGTTTTAAACATTCCGAAGTTTTCAGGGAAGCCTCGGGACGGTCCCTGAAGCCTCTGGGGGGGCGGGGGAGGCTCTTTTCGCCCTCCCCAGGCTCCTATAAAGCCTCTGGAGCCTGGGGAGGGCGAAAAAAGCATGTAAAAATAGGGGGTGTGTGGTGTTGTGCGCGCATGCCCACGGGGGGTGGTCGCGTTGCATTATGGGTGCGGCATGCCCGCACAAGACCCCCCCCGCGCTCCCTCCACTTGTGGCACGCGAGCCAAAAAAGGTTCGCCATCGCTGCCCTAGTCCTTCTTTCCAGAGAGATTGTTTCTTATTGGAGCTTCCTTATTGTTATGGGTAATTTGGTTTCCCTGGTTTTGGGGTTTATTAGTGGTACATATAGTTTAAAGACTCCTTTGACTTCAAGCAAAAACATGTTATAAAGGTCTTCGGCAGTATTACAGCCAGTGAATAGAATGTGCCAAATAAGAGATGAGAGGTCAGCGTCTATGAGATGATAGTTGGCTTTTTTAAAGTTATAATTGGGTATCCCATCATTATGATGATTTTTGTAAAGCTGCATATTGAGACAAAAGCCAATCATGCTGTGGTCACTGTTGGAAAAGTGTTCTTTTATTTATAGTCCATAAATTGAGTTTAAACTGTTTCAGAAGATGAGATCAAGGCAGTTGTTGAGTCTAGTCTTGTTAGTTACTAGTTGATCTAGTCCCAGATTAATAACAGCATTGTACAGGGTTGTATGTATGGGTTCAGTTGTACATTCGTTTAGGGTCCAATTAATAAGAGATAGATTTAGGTCACCAAGAAAGATAAGAGGATGTAGGCAGGAGGCAGCCCACATTAATAGTGAAGTTAATTTGTTCGCATGTATGATGTCGTAATCAGGGCTTCTGTAACATAGTAAGAAGTGAAGCGTGGTATTTAAGGACAGCTCACAGATGATTGTCTCAGGAAGAGCGAGTTCATGTGTAACTTGAATATTTTTTAGATTTAAGGACTTTTTATAGAAGAGAGCAGCTCCACCTCCTCTATGCATTTCACAATCGAACGGGTAAAAATGGTAGTCTCTTACAGTGATAATGGAGTCAGGGAGAGATGCGTTCAGCCATGTTTTGCAGACGAACACAATGTCGAATATAGCTGTATGTAGTAAGAGGAGGAATTTGGGCATTTTGTTTATGGTGCTTCTTGCGTTAATTAGCTTGCATTTAAGGTCAGTAGTGGTTGGAATGCAACACAGAACACAAAACAGCACCCTTAGGAATCTGGACCGGCTTTAACACTATTATTAGCCTTATCAGAAATAGATTAAATTTGTTCACACCATAGACCAAAAAGTTGAAATTCTGTGCCAAGGTATTTGAAGGATGATACTTAGACTATACAATTATTGTTTATCTGCCACTAAAGTTTGTATTTTTCAGGTTCTTTTCTGTATCAACAAATCCCACCATTTTTATGTTGGTGTAATTTTGTGTATCTTGACTTCCTACAACATAAAAGCTTAAACACCTTTTCTAAGACCAATGTGAGTCAAAGAAAAAATAGTCACATCATCAGCATGAAGAAGCACAGCTAAATTGTCCACCACGGAGTTAAGGAAGATAGAATTCTTTTTAGTTATGATATACACAATTGAGCTACCTAAATATTAAGAGGGAAAGGGGCTAGAATACAGCCTTATTTCTTTTCTTTTTTTCCTGAATGTGGGATATCAGCAGATAGTTTAATTTAACTTGCATAACTCATTTAACTTGCATAACTCATTTTCGGGCAAAATTCCAATTAAGCAAACTAACATCTGTTCTTCAATAGAACATTTGAAGTTTGTTTTTGATTAATCAGCAAAATAGGAGAAGAGCATCCAACAGACCACACAGCAGGAGATCATTTGTGTACAATGTACATTCTGTGTACATTGCTGCACTTTCTACTAACTACAATTTCTGAGTAATCTTCAAAGCTAACCTCCAGAGAATGCATACAGTAAAGTCTGTATCCTTTTTTTCATGCAGAAATTCTTTGCATATGAGAATCAGTGCACATACAGGGTTTAGCCTATAAATATAAATTACTAAATTCATTACCATAACTCTCTTCGCATAATGCTTGAATGTGTTGTGGCATTCAAGAACTCCATTATTGCTTACTCTATTTCAGACTTTGAACTTCATCCATCATAACCAAAAAGACAAAAAATCTACAAGAAAGTCCTATGTGCTCAACAAAGAAAGCATGCACTAGAAAACCTACCTGAGCTCTCCAGACACCATGATAGCTACTCGGTCGCACATTGCCTCTGCTTCCTCCATGTGATGAGTTGTCAAAATGGCACCTTTGTCCTTGTTCTGCAGCATGGTGTGAATTGCTCTCCTAAAGAAACCATTCAACTGATGAAAATGAAGGAAACCTGAATTCTGCTTTGATGCACCTTTAATTGATGAGTGGAACATCCAAGCCAAAACACTTGGAATGCCTGAATCTAATCCCAAATCAAGTCCAATGAGCATAATATAAAGAGGGAAAGTTGATGAGAAATCAGGACAAGTGTCTCAGCTTGTGCATCACTCTTATGGAATAAGGTAAAGGCTTCTTTCTCTTCCTTATTGATCAGGTGGTACATATATGAAACAGGCAAGATAAGGATTAATGCATTATAGTCAGTATTTCATGGACGTATCAGGAACATGAATAAAGCAGCACCAGATCCATATTTACATAAATATTCTTAGCTCTTAAATTAATTTCAAATACAATTGCAAAGAGTCATGCAAATATGATAGTCTAGAAATTTGGTAAATGAAGAAACTAAAATTAGTATCAGGTTTATTGTGCTATTCCTGGAGGCTCTCTAGATTCAAGGGCCTCTGAAAGACATTTTCTTCAAAAGGAATGGTGAAGATAAACAAATAGCTAATGCTCTTGTCTCTTATCCATTTCACTGGCATGGTGTCAAGGGGCATTTCATAAATCCCCAAATTGAATGTCTATGTTTTGTTTTGTTTTGTTTTTTTGTGATATGTAGTTTCCATGAGAAATAGCCTGATGCATTTCCATTGGAAAAGGAGGACACTGAAAGCCTTGCAAAAGCTTTTAATCCCTAGAATCATGAATAAAGACAAGACAGCTGGGTGCTCTGGAAAGCCTTAGATTCATCACATCCAGATACAAAACTAACATTTTCTAAGAGCACATTAAGAAGCTACAAGAGGTAGGAATAGAAATCAAATGGAATTTCGTCAAAAACTTTTCATTAATTCAAACAATACATTCTTGATTGTTGAGATATGAAAGATAAGAGATTGGAGATGAATTTTTACTACAAGTGTTAAGTGTGCAAACCTACTCCTAAATGTTCAATGTACAGAACACCTACCATACTTGGTGTTTTCCTTTGGGATCCAGGCCAGTGGTTGGTTCATCTAGTAGCCAAACGGTAGGATTACTCAACATGCTCAGGGCAAAGCACAACTGAAATGCAGGAAATTATATGAAACCTTCTTAAATATTTCACACACCCAAAAGATGGAAATGTGAAGAATACGCATTTCAATATGTTGTTCAAAAATGTGTTTTCTTAACGATCGCTGCACAAACGGAAAAGCAACGTATCAGTGAGGACAATCATGTTAGGGTTCTGAGATACTAACCAAAAAACTGAATTATTAAAAGGCATTTTAATTTTTACACAATATCTTCTTGAAGCACTAGAATGGGCAAAGATATTCTTTCACTCTGTTCTACTACAAACCTCATCAGTTTTGAGAGCAGTCTTTGTGGCTTAACACAAAGTACATTTGGAGATGTAACAAAGTCTCAGGAATTACAGATTTAGATTTTTAAGACAATTATCAGGAGAATTATTCAATTACAGCAAAGTCTACAAGTTTCTTGGCATAAGTTTGTGCATGCTTAATTCATTTATAATTCCATAGAGCTTCCAGGTACTGCAGCCCACCAACAATATATGAAAATGCAGCCATTACAAACTGAACTGCATAATGTAAATCAGGACAGTAAAAATCACTATCAATTATTCTTAACCATGTACAGTTTTGTTCTATTTGGTTGCCTATGTCCTCGGATTTTTAACCCTTATTTAAGAATGTTAATATTCTGTATGATTATACAGAATATAACAGAATTTCAGAAAACGATTAAGGAATGTAACGTATCCTAATGCTATGTAAAGAAGTAAATCAGTTTAGAAGTTTTTGGGATGGAGTACTCGGGAACATGCTATTGTATAATTCTCCTTTCCTTTAGTCAGATGAAAGACTGACATATTTTTTAAGCAAGGACCACATCATACTAATTCTAGTTAGGCACGGTGGCTTGTCAGCATAAATGCAGAAACCCATGGTGTCCTAGCATGGCTCCTCATGCCAAAAGGCCTCCTCCTCCCTTATCTTCAGCCCTGTCTCTTCTTTTCTCAACTTCATTTCTTTATTTTATAGAAATACTTTCAGAGAGCAGACAAGCTGGACAAAAACTGCATTGAGGAAGAAGTTTAAAAGGAGGAATGACAAAGCACAGCTGCATATGGAATCACAAGACCTGTAGCTAAAATATAATGAATCAGAGGGCTTACTTTTCTACTTAATCCGGCAGATAATGTTTTGGTGGTCTTTTTAAAATGCTCTTCAAGGACTAGAACTCGAGCTATTCTGAAAAAAGAAGAAATTTTGCTGTTTTAATCTCTACATGAGGCTCTTTGTATGACAATTGCAAAATACACCATACTCCAATAAAATAATAGGAATAGATATGTATGTATGCATGCATGTATGTATGTATGTTATTCAGATACACAAAAATACCTGTTATTTGCTAACTGCTCAGATAGCAATTTCATACTTTCCAGAGTTAATATGTTAATTTCAAACATATAGCCTGAGAAATTAAATTCCTAAGAATGAAAAATCTTGGGAAATAAATTTTGTAATAAAAACAATATCTTGGGTTTCACTACCTATTAATGGCCATAGTAGCATCATCCTTCCTGATCCCTTTTACAGCTGCAAAAATCTCCAAATGTTCTTTCATGGTCAGGTTGGACCAGAGCGGATTCTCCTGAGGACAGTAGCCAAGAGCAGCATTTTCCTCTGCTGCAGCTCCATCAGTTCCTTTAATATGCACCTGTTCCAAATAGGTAGCGTAAGGACCTCATTTCCTTTTGTCCAATGTAAGAATATACTTTGAAATATCAAAGATGTGACAAGGTGCATTTCTGATCAATAAGGACTGTCATTTATATTAAATCAGTAAGTTTTTAGAAGATCTTAATGTTATCCAAGAAGGAAGCACAATATATGAATAATGCAGAAGCAGACAATATGGCAGATCATAAGGACTGTGGAAAAATAAGTTGCAATGAAGGTGACATTGGAAGCTCCACAGAAAGATTTCACTCCAATCATGATGCCTTTGATAAACTAATAAATATATTTTTCTTCAATGGGTCTCTCTTATCTTCGTCTATTCTCTGATATATTACAGTAATATTATTTAAAGCGATTATATTGACATTGCCTTCCTAAACTGGATACCCAGTATTACCATACAATAATAAATAAGAGAAATATAATATGCTTTTCTTTCTAAAGAAAAAGTTACACTTACCTGCCCAGCAGTTGGATCCATATCTCCCATTATCATGCTAATTGTTGTACTTTTACCAGCACCGTTTGGTCCCAGAAGCCCTAATATTTCTCCTGCAAAGAAACTATTGCTATTAAAATATAGCTCAAAATGTCATATATGCTGCTTTAGGGAATCTTGGAGTTATTTTCTTTTATTTTCCTAAGAAGTAGGGTACAAAGCGTAGACAGGCCTTCTCTCCTCAAATGGCTGCTGTTATATTAGGTCAAATGCATTTGAGGGACATGTTACCTTTTTTAACACAAAAAGAAACATTTTTGGTCGCCAGTTTTCTCTTCTGCTGTTTGTTGCAACATGGAGTAGAACAAGCCTTTCCATATCTGTACTCTTTGCGCAAGTTGTGGATGATGATAACTGGTTTCTAAATAAAGGGAAGGGGAGACAGAAAGACATTTGTGTGTGTCTGTGTGTGTGTGTGTGTATACACCCACCCACACACAGTGTATATATACGGTAACACACACAAACACACATATACAGATATATTTCTATCATTTGTTTATTCAGAAAAAGCCAAATAGGCATTATCTTTCACCTGGGACAGAAACACCTAAAGTTTAGTTTAGTTTATTGTCATTGCACCTTGTACAACAAAATTAAATGCCATCTTCAGTGTACATCATCAATAAGTAAATTATATAAAAAATAAGAATAAAACAAAAACACACATCCTTCACATTCTATACAATTGAATTGAAAACTCCTGATACTGCATTAATATTGCACTATAAAGTAGAATTCAATACAGTTACTGCTCAGGGATAGAAGCTGTTTTTCAGCCTATTTGTCCTTGTTTTTATTGTCCTGTACCGTCTACCAGATGGTAATAGTTCAAAAAAAAGAGTGCCCAAGATGAGAAGGATCTTTAAGAATATTTTGAAATTTCTTAAGGCAGCGGGAGCCATAAAGCTCTTGCAATGAGGGGGGACGGCAACCAATGACCTTCTGAGCAACAATGTTAACCCTCTGGAGTGCTGTCCTATCTGCCACTACGCAATTAACAAACCATACACAGGTGCAGTAAGTTAAAATACTCTTTATAGTGCAGTGGTAGAAGGTCACCAGCAGTTTTTCACTCGGTTGTTGTTTCCTGAGAAGTCTCAGGTAGTATAATCTCTGCTGGGCCCCTTTTGACCAGTGCTGCAATGTGAGCACCCCAGGTCAGGTCCTCTTTTATGATAACACCCAAAAACATAAAATTGGCCACTTGCTCCACTTGTTCTCCATTGATAACCAAGGACTGGTTCTCTTGTTTCCAAACAGATCTCTTTATCTTGGGAGAAGATTCCTTGTTTTCAGAAGTTAGGCCTGCTTGGATCTAGAATAGCCAGATTAGTTTAATGCAAATGAGAAATGGGCAATTCCAGAGTTGTCTGAAATGGAGTTTCCTTGGCAAGTTTAAAACATATTTATTTCTTCTTCCATAGTCATATCCCATTTAGTATCCCTCTTCCAGTTATCCTTTAAATGGCTTGGGAAAATGTTTCTATAAGCATATACCTATTGTATCCTTTTTGAATAATCTGTGTATGGTTCCACCTACAATAACTGTTTCATCGAAAGAGTGTTTAGTTTTTCAGCATCCAGAATGCCATCTATCCCCACAGAAGTGAACAACATTTGGGTGGTTTGGATCTCATCTTTATTGCTGAAAAACATTTTTGGCCTCTGAGAAACTGTCCCCATTTTAGAGTTTTAAAATATTTATATTTTCATAAACTAAGGACAAATAATCTGACACATGTCCCTGATGCTTCCATAAGTCATTTTAAAAATTGTTCAATGATCTTGGTAATTAGAAAGACTAGTTAGTTTAGTCCCAATGTCAATGGCAAGTAATCTCTTTGGTAGAGGTGATGCTTCTGCTCATAGCTTTCTCAGCACCGAGCAAAGTCTCCTAATATTCCTATCTATATAATGAGTATAGTTTGCACAAGGAATGGTTACTAATACCAGCTTGGTTTGAAAGAAAGAAATTTATAAGTCAATTTGCTCCAAAAGAGTGAAAATAATGTAGAAAACAAGCTAACTGTGATGATAATAATGCAATGTAAATACAAGGTAAAATTGCAATACAACAATATCTGGATGACCTGGATATTGACATAGGGCACATAGGTCTTTTGAAAATGCGACCTTGGCAACTCCGGACTCTGGTGTTTTCTTTCCTCAACTGTACCTTAGTATCCCTGAGAGCATTCCTGATAAGTATGTCCCTGCACAGTGTAATTAAGCCATGCAAAGTGAAAGGTATGATTGTGCATTTAACCACGCTCAATAAGCAAACCACAAATATAAATGGAGCAACTCATACTGTATGTCTTTTTTCAAAATATAAAAAGCCCAATAGATATGTTTTACCTCTTCTTCATTGGCAGAATCCAGTGCACTCTGAGCTCTGGTCCTTTCATCTAGAATGTCTCTATCAGTCTCTTCACTGAGCTCCTCGGGATTCTGATGGGTCCTTTTTCTTTGAGGAGAAATCCTAGGGATCAAAGATACAAGTCTGAAGTGACTGAATATTAAAGTATAAATGTTGATTTCAACTAGGAAAGCAATCAACAGTCCAACCTTGAGGTAGAAGGTTGGTGGAGATCTTATGTGGTAACTTACTCAATGCTTGTGCAGCTCTATTATTTATATTACTGCTTTTCTTTGCTCCCATTTTCTCCATCATTGTGGCATGATTAAAGTGCTTGATGGTTCTTCTTTCCCTTGTTATCAATGTTGTCAATTTCTAAGCCACTTTAACAAATCAGGTAGCCAATCTACATATGACCAGGTTCACAATATTCAGCAACTTGACTTATACTGGATAATGGTTATCACCTCAAATGGACCTATCTTTCCAGAATCTAACTTCAAATAGATATGAACAACTTTATCCTGCAGATAATATACAAATTACTTACAACATCCTATTGAAGGAAGTCCTATAACTAATGAGTATATTTTACAAAAGGAATGGTTACTCACACCAGCTTGGTTTCAAAGAAGTAAAAATTGTAAGTCAATTTACTTCACACTGTAAGTGTGAAATTATCAACAAATCTGAAAGCATGGTATGAAATAGAGAATAATTTATTTTTCCTTAAAAATAACACTGATCTCCCTATAAAATAATAGTCCCTGATAAGGTACCATTATTTTATATTTTTAATAACGTATTGAAGTTTTTAGGAGACTTAGTAAAAACTAATAAAAACTATAATAGAAGAAAAAAACCTAAAAATTCAGAAGATGCAGGAAAAGAAAAACCCAAGAAAGACAATAACAAAGTGGCTTCAAACCTTCATCAACAGAACAATATAATCTTGTAGGTTTTCACCCTATTTTAAAGTTACAAATAAAGAATTCTTCTCTCCATAGCCTAACTTTTATCTATATGCAATCCAGA
Source organism: Natrix helvetica (assembly GCF_964273705.1). Taxonomy (NCBI): domain Eukaryota; kingdom Metazoa; phylum Chordata; class Lepidosauria; order Squamata; family Natricidae; genus Natrix; species Natrix helvetica. Next base: position 234,131,928 of record NC_138548.1, on the reverse strand, counting down.
AATCATCATCCTTTCAATCCTAGGAAAAATTCCATTAGGAGGTACCAGAAATATTAACCGAATAATGTATCATTGATCAAATAGTCCAACTTCATGTTCCTCCTTTTTTGGTCTGCACAATTTTGACCTCGAAATCATTCCAAAGGTATCAATCTTTGACATTTGACAGGAGTCTTCAAAGCCTATTTTGTAAATCCCATCAAGAGATCCCGATCCAGGTTTCTTTTTTTTTTTTTGAATAAATGTTTTTATTAGTTTTACAAAGTTTTGAGGAAAAGGGTAATGGGTATGGTTACAAATTTTGACAGCTACATTATGCAGGAAATGGTTCCCCTAGTTCTCATAACTTTCACATGTTAATAAACAAGATAATTATTACTTAGCTATATTTTGACAGCTTGTTTTTACCTTATATCTTCCAATAATTTCAATCTATTTTCTATCAAACAGAAAAAAATTCCCTGTATCAGCAATTGCATTATCCAGAGACTGGACCTGGTGGAGGGTGGGGTGGCAGATATGAGGGGGGGTGGAGGCGGTGCAGAAGGGAAACAAAGAACTTGATACCCAACAAATGAAAACAGAATTTGAGAGAATGTCCTTTTATCTTAGATTTCAAAACGTGATGGAAGCAGATGATGAAAACATAAGGGACATCATGATAAACATTTTGGCTGAATATACCCACAAAGAAAAACAACAGATGGAATGGGAGATAGATCTGGTTTATAGAGTGAATTCAGCCTATGCCAGAACACACAATGTACCCAGGGAGGTACATATTAAATTCCTTAGAAAAAGCTTGCCTTTTTGAAGTGGTTAAACTGAACATTTCTTACAAGTTTTTTATTTTTTTATTTTTTACAAATATATCAAATCAATGCGTGAATAGTGTGGTACCTGGGTGTCATAAATTCTAATACAAGTGAACTGATAAAGTTAATCATAATTATTACATTCAATCAACTTAAGTTTTTCTAATAATCATACAGATTTATATTAGGTTGCAATCTATCGTTATTCAATTATTCCATGTTTTTTTCTTGATATTACTTTTATTTTATTATACAAAACTGTATACACTAATATTTCCTCTTCTCTTATTTCTATACTTATTCTAGCTTTAGTCCCATCATTCTTTATTAAAAGGCTTTTTCTTGCTATCCTGTCTTAATTTCTAATCAAGTCACTCACCTAAGAAAAGAAGAGAGAGAGAGAGAAAAGGAAAAACAGAACAAAAAAGATAAATGATCTGTCTATCATCTCATGCCCGCTTCAATACTTTAATTGCTATGCTTAAAAGAAAAGAGAGAGAGAAAAAAAATCAGAACAACAAAATTATTATCTATCCATCATCTCTTACCCACTTCAGTACTTTAATTGCTATGCTTTTTAAAACTTGCCTCTGAAATTCCTCTCTTGGCTCTTTATTTCTGTCAGAATCTGTTTTATTCAATCTAAATATTTCTCCCACTTCTACCCCCTCCCACTATCTAGTTCCCAAATTTTCTGCCCAGGTCCCTGTCTCCCTTTCAAACATATCTTCCAACTCTCTTAATACATTTCCCCCCTAATTTAATTCATCAATCACTGTTATTTCCATTGTTATCTCCTCTTTGTCTACTTCTTCATTTTTTCTGCTGACTCCTCCCTTTCCTGGGCGTCTGGTTCTTTCCTCATCATCCCTTGTATGGTATTTTCCATTTTTTTCCATCATCTCCTTAAATCTCCATGGTGTCTTTTATGCTTTGAAAGAGTTTGGCCATAGTTTGAGGGCCCATGTTCTAACATCATTCAGGAGTCCTTATCTGGAGTAGTCATAGGGTAGTTAAAAATAATCCAATGAATATTTTCAAAACTCTTCATTCAGGTCTTTCCAGGTTGTAAGTTTCCCTTTTGTCAGCAGGTGGCACTCTCATCTTACGTTTCAGTATTGCTAATAATCAAGCCTTCTTTTGGTAATAGAATGACCACGAAAGCATAATAAGTTTTGTAAGTAAATGATTCCAGCATTTTAAAATGCCTTCCCAGTACCACTTCTCCCAAATTAAGAGCCCAATGTTCTGTATGTTTCAAAATTTATTAATTTTTTCTCCCACGTCCCTCGCTTCAGGTTTGATAAATTCTCAGAATGCCTGGGTGCCACTTTTACAGATATTTCTGAGCAAATAGTTCTAAATTGTTCCTTGGGGTTAAATTTAAAGAAAATCCTCTCCCCCAGATCCAGCCATTGTTCACCTGTTTCACTCCAGCACCAGTCTTAGATGGTCATCGGTTGTCACAGCTTTGTGGCAGTCATCTTTAGCTGCCTTTTCTTCTTGGCGTGGTTGAGAGGGAAAGTGAACACCAGGGTTCCAGGAGTGCTGTGATTCTCTTTGCTTCACCACCCGTCCAGGATGGCTTTGGCCCCTCACGGAGGCCACAAACAAGAACAATTCAGCATAGGGGACAGAACTCCATTCTCTTGCATCTGAAAAATGTCACGACATCAACCAGCTGCCTAAACTGAACATTTCTGAATGTGATTAGAAATGAGTTCATCTGGCTTAGTATCCTTTTTAAAGGCTCTGCTGTTCCTGAGAGCAAAGATGTTGTTTCCCTCAGTTCATGGCATCAAACACATGGAGGCCCACTGCTTTATGGATATCTCACAGGGAGATGCCATTCATAGCATTCGTGGGTGATCTTCCATTATCTCCTTCTCTGAAGAAATTCAAATGATCAGCCTGCTCAGTGGCCTTTCATTCTTCACCATGGTCATTTCTACTCTTTTGCAATAATATCTTCAGTCAGCCATGACTCACATCAGAAACCGGGAATTTCTTTCAGAATGGATCCCATCATCACAACATTCAATAATCACAAACATTATTTTTTAAAAAACTATTTATTCCTCTTTGCATTATCATTTTTTAAAAAAAACTACATTACATTTATAGTTCAATTGCATTGGTGTTACTATTAGTATTATATTTTACAGAATTCCTCTGAGCAGGAGATGGGCAGTTTCTAAATGTGTTATATAAATAAAGACCTAGATCTCAGAAGAAAATTTGAATGCTGGGAAGAATTGAAGGAAAGAGAAGAGGATGATCAGTAGCAAGGTAGATAACTCAGTAATAGCAATGAATGGGAGATCAAAAATCACAGCTTAGGGATAGATTATCATGGAGAAAATCTATGTATGCGGTCACTTGGAGTCAAAAATAACTTAATGATGCATAATCAATCAATCAACCAAACAATTGATACATGCATGCAGATACACACTTCCTCTCCTTGAGCCTACTAACATATATACCAACCTAAATACAGGATCTCTTCTCATAACTGGTCTGTCATATTTCAAAACCAGATAGCGAAGTAAAAAAAGGAAAATTATGCTGTGGATGTAAGGCTACATAAAAACACAAACAGAAAGTTATATTGAACATATGTACAGCCATAGAGGGATCTTAATTTAACACATTTAATTCTGTATTTGGTTAAATATCTCTAGATTTAGGGAACATATATACAATGATTTTATTGCAGACTTAATAATTAGAGAAGGAAGACTTTACTCAATTTTTTATGTTAGTATAGTAGAAAAGTATTTATACTGATGTCCTTTCAAGTAGCACCAGTATCAGCTACCTCACAATTCATATTGAATTAGAAGGATTAGGCAGATGAGAAAAGGATGTCATCCTATTTCTGAAGCCAACAAACAAATACTAAATGCCACCACTTATTGGTGTACAGCAGGGGTGTCAAACTGACGGCCTGCGGGCCGATGCCTCATTTGCAGGCCACGCTCACTCCAGCTCTGTGAAGGGGAAAAACATCATGATACATCATTGATGGCAACATGACATGTCGAGTTTGACACCCGTGATGTAGAGCATCATTTCCTGCCTGAAAAAGATGATCATCCATACTCCTGCAAGTCTCTTGAATATATCTGGGTCAGAAAAAAAAAACCTTCTTCACTATTTAACCTCATAGGGATTTTTATTTATTTATCTGTATCCCATCTTTATTATTTTTACAAATAATTCAAGGCGAAAAATGTATCCAGCACACCTTCCTCCTCCTGTTTTCCCCATAAAAACTCTGAATTAGGTTGAGAGAAAGTGATTGGCCCAAAGGCACCCATCTGGTCTTCATACCTAAAGAGGGACTAGAACTCATGCTCTCCCTCTTTCTAGCCTGGTGTCTTAACCACTAGAACAAACTGGCTCTCCATTTTAGTTTATTATTTTAACAAATTAGAATATGATGGGATTAGTGCACAACTGAGTTGCAGGTATGCTGCAGTTCTAACAGGAATCTCTAGAATCTGAAATTGGCTGTATTTATGGACGTTTATGTGAAGATATACAGTATTTAGATGTAGATATTAACCTCTTGGATAGTAAAATAGACTGACTATATTAATGCTTTTCTTAAAAAAAAAATCTCCTTGAAATAAGAGTAATATGTTTGTTTCTCACCATGAAGGGAGATATCCAGATCTCATTCATAAATAAAATGTGGTATCCTGCACTACCAAATGCATTAATATATCTCAGCATCTATATAAAAATGTAGATAAAAAGCAATAAAGTTCTTAAGTACAGTTTATACAATTCACTCTGAAAGTAAAACAAAACTTTTAAACGAAAGTTCCTGGTTTCTCCAGAAGCCAAAGATGACCTAGCTCAGGGGTCAGCAACCCGTGGTTTCTGGAGCCACATGTGGCTCTTTCATCCCTCTGCTGCGGCTCCCTGTCGCCGATCGGCTCCACAATTGATAGGTCTTTCAGTTAGGACAGGTAGAGGAAAAAGGACGCTGCACTAGGGTTTTTTTGCACATTGAACAGAGGGCTTCTGGTTAGGACCTTTGTGGCTCTTTGAGTGTTTAAGGTTGCTGACCCCTGACCTAGCTACATATCATTTTTTTTTCAACTGCAAACAAAAGGTTTCATAAAATTGTCCTGCAAGACAAAAGAACAGTGATACACCTGTATAAGTGTTGTTCTTTTTTACAATGTTTTATTGGTACACATCTGCTTTGGGGGCATAATTTGGGAACGATGAAGCATTTACCATGGATTAACTGAACAAATAAGAGTAAGAATAAACATAGAGCAACAGTATTACACCCACAATTAAAAAGTTTATTCTTATTCTTAAATTACTTGTTATGCCTATTCCAGTTCCTCAGTTCCAGGACCTGGAAGTTTCTTTGTCCCCAATAGGTAAAATTTCTTTGTTTCATGTTCTTTAGAAGGGGATTGTGTGAGGCTTGGTAGTGTTTTGAAATTGTTGTTTTTATTTGCCAATTGTGCTGCAGATTGGCAGATGACAGAAAACCTACTGGGCTGATTAACATGCTAATGGGAGACCATCAGGAAATACCAGACTGTAGACTAAGCAGGGAAGTTTAAAAAAATCTTCCCACCAAAAAGCAATGGCAACCACGTTTTGTACTATTTTCTTACAAAGAAAACTACATAGTGTAGGGTCCTTGGTACCCTCTGAGCTTAGTTGTTTTCCTGCAGTTACAGTACTCAACTAGGTAACATTCTAGTTTCCCAACTAAGTAACATCACTAGTGCACGGATGCTGTTATCTAGTTGGGTAATATAACATCTTCATGAAAACAATCAAGCTCAGAGAGCACCAAGGACCACCCAGCTCAATCCTGAGCTACAAATATTCTCTTCTATAGAAAAATTAATAGACAGCAGAATAGAAATTTGACTCAAGGGATTCTTCCATTTTCTTATGCAGACATAATTTCCTAAGAAACTTCTGATGAGCTTGATGAAGGTTACACCAGATTTCTAGAAAGGCAAAGGAGCATCCCAAGATACAATTTAGGTCCCTTTACCTCCCTTAAACACCATGTTCCTTTCTACCATTTCACACATCAATGGGCATGGGAATGGAACTGGAGTGAATGTCCAGTCATCAAATTTATGTAGCCCAAGGGTTTGCAGCAAAGTTGGGAAAATGAATGCAGCTAATGTAAACTGGTAGATGTTTGTCATAAAAAGCTATTGTTGTGTAAAGTTATTTTTTCTAGTTTTTTGCTGCAGAAATCTGTTTTGCAAATCTGTAGATTTAGTGTTCCAGGTAAGTACTATATGGAGTGATCTTAACACTCATTTCTGAATTGAAGTAAGAAAGAAAAGTTCATGGCCAGAAGTGGTCACAGAGCAGCATATCTGATCTTATTGGATCTGAGAAGTGCAGGGAAGAATTAGACCACCCTGGTGGTTAGGGAATTGGCAGAAAGGCCAATATATTAAAATAGAGTGAAAAAAGATGGGGACTTCTGAATTGGAAGTAGAGGCCACTTACTCCACTCTAGTAGCTATCCATCCAATCGCTTTGTCCATAAATATGATGGAGAAATTTGTAAGGCCCTAAACCTGCCCCAATTTTCACAGGAATAGGCTTACGGACAGGGGAATGGGACAACTTGCCACAGCCAACTGGTCGCAGCCAACTCATTATGGCCAACTCGCTGCGGGACAACTCACCAATGGCCAACTCTCCACAGGCCAACTCACTGCAGGACAATGTAACAATTCTATTTAATTGTTTAAAATAAATTTTAAAAATGTTTTGATTTTTGCCATTCACATTTCATTCTGTCCCTCCTTTCTTTAATGATTCTATACCACCATTTCTTTGATATTAGTGTAAGTCTTGTCCTGCAGCAAGTTATCCCGTGGTGAGATGGCTGTGGTTTTTTTTTTTTTTTTTTTGTTCTGCAGCAAGTTGGCTGTGACAAGTTGATCATGGCGAGATGGCTGTGGTGAATTGTCATAGACAATGACAAAAATAGTACGGGATTTTATCTTACCGTTGAAAAGTAAATTGAAAAACTAATAGCCTGAAATATAGGAATGAAAACATCAAGTAGATATATCATATGTTTTGTAGATGTTGCAAATATTGCAAATGAAATCATGGACACCTAAAATGAGATAAGAAAGTATATTAATGTTTTTAACTTGCTAAACGTTTCACCCAGATATCCCTTTCCATGAAGTCTATTGTGCCTTTACTCCTTATATTTACACCCCAGCTAAATTGCATCTAAGAAATGTCTCTAAACCTGTTTATACTTGTCTGTTACAATCAGTACTCTCAGTTTTCATTCCTTTCAACATCTGCCGTTAAACCTGCTGCAGAAAACTAGGTGTGAATTCTTCAGTTTGCTAATTTTATTGTCTCAGTTGTGAAAATTTTGTTAATGGTTGTTGGGATAAAGCTATTGCTCAAAAGAAATATATGCCAGTTGCCAAGCATCCAAATTTTGATCAACAGTCGTTAGTGTCAATGCTGTTGTAACTTTGACAGCCACTAAATGAATGGTTGCAAGTCGAGGACCCCCAAGTGAGGCAGAGGTGGGTTGCTGCCGGTTCAGCCCGGTTTGGATGAAGTGATAGTGGATTTCAGGCCTGAGTCACAAAATCGGAAGCGACCCATGCCTGCCACGCCCCCGAACTGGTTCCCTCGCTGCCGCTTGGCTGCCGCTTGGCTGCCGCTTGGCTGCCGCTTGGCTGCCGCCATTTTGGATTTTAGTGACTATGCCTGCACAGTTCACTGTAAATTGTTCTATGCATGTGCACAGAACAATTTCCCATTGAACAGTACACATCTGGTGCATATGCACGTTGGTAGCGAACTGGCAGTAACTCCGACATCAACCCACCCCTGATGTGGAGGGGAAAATGCGAGGAGAAGTGAATGATTCGGTCACATACTTACTAATATAAAGATGAATGACCAAAAACTGGCAGTATACATATTTTTACGAAATATGAAGGCAATTACATATAGTAATAGGACAATAGAGGTACTATAACCCAGCAGAAATATCACCTGTTTAAAAATAAGGCCTGAAATTAATGGTATGCAACATTTTTGGAAAAATAGAAACAAATTATTCATATTAATATATGCAAAATTTTAAATATTTAAATATGTAACATTTAAATAGTAACACTTACAAAAGCATATTATATCAAATATTTGCGTTTAGCAGATGCAATCCACAAAATCTATTCATAAACTTTATATTTCAAATGTATAAAAATCCCATTTGGATTTCATGGATAGTTTGCTTTATTGGACAACCCTTCCCTCCAAAACTGTGGATTTACCAGATTTTAAATATCTGTATTCTATCTATTAGTTCTGTCAGAATGCATAGGGTTTGTGCCAAGGGTTATTAAGAACTATTTCACATATGCCATCACCGCCATAATGTAGAAAAGGGATGGCGAAGCACATTGTTTTGCAGTGCTTGATTCTAGAGATAGCTCCAACAGTAAATGAGTATAAACTTGGAAGTTTATATAAAATTCAGCACGTCACATATTTCTTTCATCTGCTTTGAGGTTTCTAAAGTTTTAATTTAATGGGTTAAGTATGTTCAGGTTGACTATTTTATTTGTTTTTGTGGGATGCGATCCAGGTCTGCTTTTGTTGTGTGACAAACGTTCTACCATCCTCTAATTTTGTCCTGCCAATCTTTAAATTAATTTGTATGCCTGAAGAAACAATGCACACTTGTAATATTTTTAATTATATATTAAAATAGCAAAATAAAAGAATGTTAGGAAAAAAGATACAGGTTTGTCTAGTCATGTCCAAATCTAGGGGACAGTGCTCATCTCCAATTCACAGCCAAATATCCAGCATTATCACGGAGCACTGTTACCTTCCCACCAAAGTGGTACCTATTTAACTACTTGCATTTACATGCTTTCGAACTGCTAACTTGTCCGAATCCAGGGCAAGAACAGGAGGTCACCCTGTCACACGGTACTTGAATCTGAAACTGCTAATCTTCCACTTGACAAGCCCCGCATTTTAACCACTACCTTGAGTCTACATCACACCCCAGCAATCCCACTGGTTATATCAGCTAGAACTGTCTTATAATGATGTTACCTGAATAAATATGGAGATAGAGTTGCCATCTCAGCTGATTACAGGGCCTTTGTACCAATTTCGAGTAGCCTCACTTTGCTATTCTTCAGTCATTTATCAAAATACTTATTTATAATTAAAGATAGAAGCCTACCATTCAAAGCCTGAAACTGGAACTTTTGCTATGTATTATTAAGTTATTGATGCCCATAATGGAAAAGTGTAAACTTAAATGTTTAAAATGTTATTTAAATCATTAAACTTACCAAAAATAAATGTAAAATGCTCAGATTCTTAGTTATAACGATTAATTTTAGTAACCATGGCAATATTGCTACAACAAGTAGGGCAAAGTGGAGAGGAATATCTATCAGAGCTTGTCCACACCAATATACAGAAGGCAACAGCCCTGAGATTCGGAGTTGAGAGTGAACTTTTATCTAAGCAAAACAAACAAATAAATATTTGGAGGGGAAGGGAGAGAGGAGAGGAGAGGTTAGGTTAGGTTTTGAGGTCAAATTGTAAAATCAGACAGACCTTTTAAAGTCATTACTACTATCATTTACAGGTTATAATTTCTAAACTTTACATGTAGAGAGAAAAAGCTACACAAACTACAGATTTATTATTTTAATGGTTTTTAAATCTACCAAGATTACTTGCATGATTAGGCAGATTTAAGACAAAGAAAGGGGAAATAATTGAACAGGATATGCCAGAGTTAATATAGGCAATTTGACTGTAATATAAAACATAAACTGTGCCACATATGTATCTTCACAGTGATCTGATATTTCCTTTTTGATCAGTACAACCTTGTCAATGCAGTGGAATATTTTAACATAAATTTAATTCGTTTTACCTTGTAGTCTTGCATGCTCATCATTGCAAACTGAGGTGGAAAAGCAGGCAGCAATATGAAAGCCCCAAGCATTTGTAATTCCACAAAATAAAACGCAAAACTATTCCGTTGAATGTCCTGGAAAATGGATTTTTTTTAAAAGAAGGCTTTATATGTGATAATATGGTATAATGAAACAGTTGTTCTAAATATGTTTACATGGCAAGTTCAGAAACAGCTGATAATGAAATTTAAAATAATATAATTAATTGATTCGTCCACATTTTAATGTTTTTTTAAAAATCTACATTGATTCTTTTAAAAAATGTATTCATATATTTTCCCATTGGTTCTCTGCCTCCGTATTTATGATCTTATTGGAATACTTACCCCTAAAAATATTTGACTCCAAATTCGAAGACGAGCAGTGGAATTAAGCATGTGTAAAAATGCATTGCTGATGACGTTGACAAGCACAGGAAAGCAGTTAGTTATTTCTGTGTGGCACATAAGTGTGAACCTGTATTTCTGAAACAGGGCAGCAAGTTAGAAGAGAAATGAATCAAGAGAAGAAAGTGATAAAAAAACAATTATAGCCTAAGGACCTCATCTGGTTTTTGATTGAGAACTAGGATAAAAAATAACTTACGTTTAATACAATTATGTTAAACACACTCATACTTAATACTTTATCCATTTTGGTACATTAACAGTTTCAAATCAGTTTATGCCCCACTAGTGTCATTTGTGCTCATTTTAGACTACAGGTAGTCTTTGACTTACAACCGGTCATTTAGCAACTGGTCAAAGTTACAACAGATTCCTCAGAGCTACTTATAACATGTTTTTGTATATCCTCCTGTGGTAACATCAGACGTGGCTTCCTCCTGGTCCTGTCCGGTACGCCAGATGAGGTAGTGAAAATCTGCCGTACCGGACTGGTAGTAATGGTGGCTTGGCCATGCCCCCAAACCTCCGCAGAAGCTTCTTTTTTTAAAGCCCTTTTTCCCTGCCAGTTCAGGCAAGGAAAAATAGGTTTTAAAAACTAAAAGAGAGGGGGGGGGAGGGAGAGGAAGGAAGGGAAGGGAGAAAGAAAAAAAAATAAAAAGAAAAAAGGAATCTCACTTTTTAACCGGGATTTAGCAAAAGAGAAAAAAAATGCTGTTGCTTCAATTGGAACTGAGCCTGGCTGTGGAATTCTGGGAGCTGAAGTCCACAAGTCTTAATGCTACAAACTTTAAATGGAAACCTGCTTTAAATTAAAAAGCTGCTCAAAAGGAAGTTTGCAATGTGACATTCAGCAGTTTGTTTCTGGGTCAACTGAACAACAAACTTGATAAAAGGTAGGATTCTTATATGGTTCTATGTTTTTGAAGTTTTGGGGTTTGTGCAATATGGGCTTTGTGTTTCTAAGAGTTTTTTTATCATTCCCTGCTTGTGAATGAAGTCAAACTTTCTATAGGCTCATTATCTATCTGGCATGTGAAATGAGTCTTTCAGGTAGTAATATTTTATTTGGGGGGGTTGTTTCAGAGGGAAGAAAGAAAGAAAGAAAAAGAAAGAAAGAAAGAAAAACAGCACAGCAATTTAGGGCAAGAAGGCTACTCAGAGGTCATCTAGTCCAACCCCCTGCTGCAGCAGGAAACCTTACAATATTTTGGTGCCTCTAACAGAGAGGAAAATTGCCAGAAAGGAGAGGCAAAGCAAGTCCTTGATTTATGGCTACAATTGAGCCCCAAATTTTGGTTGCTAAACAAGAGCGTTAAGTGAGCTTCACCACATTTTACCCAATCTATGATATCTCCTGGCGAGTGACATCAAGTTGGTCACACCCAACCAGTCACATGACCACCAAGCCACACTCACAAAATAGGCTATGCCCACATAATAGGTAGTTAAAAAATTGAAACCCACCCTGTGTAACATGATCACATTTGGTGAGCTCAGCAACTAGCTCACTGTTACAGATATTTGCAGCAATTTGAGGGGCTTTTTGGCAAAAAAAAACCTCTCAGGGAAAATGGATTTGTTTAACAATTATCATAATCACTTAGCAGTTGCTGTGGTTGATTAACAACTGTCAATAAGAAAGGTTATAACGTTGAATTTTGTCACGTAATTCCTCGACTTATGACTCTAACTACTTATGTCCATAATTCCAGGCTCATTCATAGTCATAAGGACTACCTGTAAAAGCAAGGAACAATCATTTTTTCTGTTCTTCTAAATTTGATATCCTACTAACATGGTTGAACCCTAAATATAATAAAATTATATTAATTCAAATTATATATATATATATATATATATATATATATATATATATATATATATATATATATATATATATATATATATATATATATATATATATATATATTCATTCTATTTAATATATAATTAAAAATATATTCCTAAAAGGCAGTTATAATCTCCACAATCAATTCCATTAAATCCCTTGTTTCATTTTCCAAAAAGAGGGAAAGAATTCAATGTTACCTTCTCTTCGATGTCTACTTGTATGGCCCCATTGTGAACCAGCTGGTCACCGATATTGTTACCTGAGATTACATCCATCAGAATGTTCTGATTCTTTACTGCCTGGACAAAATTATCAATTTTTTCACCTGGAAAATAAAACAAAGAGGGACAAGATACATTTATGGCGTATTTATTTTCCAAACAAAGAAGAGAGTACCAAATAATCAACAATACAATATTTAAATATAATCATACCTAATACTCCATTCACATTTAAATGTAGATTAGGATGGAGAACTCTGACCCTCTACCTTTATTAAATTCTAAATCTGTCTGTCTGTCTATTTAGTGAGATTTTGGAAGTAATTATAAAGAATCCTTGCCATGGGAAAATGTTTTTGTTCTGAATTCTTTAAAAAAAAGTCTTTAAAAATTGGGCACTAGCAGGAACTAGAAGGAACTAAAGATTACAAGCAATGGAGATTGCTCACATCTGACTTATAAATATGGTGTAAATCAAACTATTTTAACATTGGACATATTGAATGATGCTTTTGAACAATGGACACAGAAATCAGTTTATTGAGAATATCTATCTCTATAGATAGACTGTAGTTTAAAAGACATTATGGAAGAGGAACAAATTTTACCTGGCAAAACTGACACTGATTTGAACGTTTTTTTAAAAACAACTGGATATAAAGATGATAAGAAAAATATGTCATATGGACATAAAAAAGAAACTGGCAAATGTCTTAATACATAAAAGCACTGTATAAATAAAGCAAGAGAGTGACTTGAATTGTTTTTTTATATTGGATTTACAAAAGAGGCCTGTTAAAGCTTTGAAAATTTTTATGAGAAGGGACAAAGAAAAAACTAAAAGAAATGAAGTTCTAGGACATTACTCGAAGGGACTAAAAAGTTCAAGATGGTTAGAAGTAAAAGGAAGGAATATAAAGTTGGTTTATTTGATCATGGTTAAAATGTTATTATCTCTGATAACCCTTAATGGAGTTTTGCTGATCAGGACTGAAACAAGGTTTTAAGGATTTGTTTATAGATAAGATATGGGATATATCAAAATCTAAGGGACTGGTTTAGACAAAACTCAGCAGCACTTTTTCGTGCGGCTGTTGATAAAAGTGGGATCACCAACATGGATCACCAATGTCCGATGATGGATATAGCACAGGAAAAAGAAGAAGAATGGGATATAGGAAGAAAAGAATATTTGTTGTATTTCAATATATAGTGATTTTTTTGTTTCTGTTGTTTCTTTTCTTTTGTTTATTTCTTATTAGTTTTTATCATTATGTTTATAATTTGTAATATAAATACTATGAAAAAAGAACATTATATTCCTCACCCTTACCTGTGTTGTTAAGGATCAGAAGTCCAGAGTTTTCCTTGAATTCCCACTTTCCCGGCTGAAAGTATAACCCAGGATGAAGCTCTGCATAATGCATGGTCAACGAAACACCAAAGTAAGCAGTATAAATTATATATGGTAATATAATGATTCCAGAAATTAGTAAACTGTAATAAAAGAGAAATACAAATTAAGCATAATACAGATGTGAAATCCGACAAGTGTCATTCTAGTTTATTAAACTAGGCATTCTAGTTTATTAAACTGGGCACAGTGAGAACAACATTATTTAGAGGAAAAGTGATCTTTATTAATTCCCCTGAGTTTTGAGCCACTGAGGAAAACTAATTGCAGCCCTATCTATTTAAAAATCTTAATTTGTTTTAAAAAATAGTTTACTGTACATGAAGCCAATGGCATCCTGGTAAACAAAGCAAGTCTTCCCCAACCCATAATTTTGTATATTTTACAGTTTTATAGTATCTTTATATGAGGAAAAGTAGCTGTACTTTCTACAAAAATGTATAATTTGTCAACGAGTAACATGGACAGAGCAACTTCACTGGATTAAAAACCCAATTAACAAAATCTGATATTTTCAGAGTGAAATAGGATTATAGGAAAAATTTATCTTAGGTTTTTGTCTTTTTATTTGAACAAATAACCAGGGGATCATCCATTCACTCTCTCTGAGATCATAATTGGTCTTCATCCTTGGAGGTTTTTTTTTATATCCTTGGACCCTTTAATGATCATTAAGAGAGAGGGAGAGGGAGGGAGAGGAAGAATGGGGAAGAGAGGGAAGGAGATGAAGAGAGGAGAGAGAGAAAGGGAGAGAAAGGAAAGAACATGGGAGGAAGACCTTTATTTTGTTCAAGATTCATGCAGGCAAGTTTTCACTTCAATCAAGGCATATATTTTGGCCCTTATTCCCTAAGAAGATTGCACATTCAGCATGCTTCAAATATAACTAATAGATCACTCACAGGGCTCCCCAGATTTTCCATTCCCTCTTGAGATTTAAAAAGTGCATTCTTGCAATGGCACAAACTTGTTGTCTCCAGAGTTTTAAGCCCTTCACTGTCACTTTTCCCATCTCTGACAATAACAGCAGATCCTGTTCCATTTCATCCTTTCCTGGTTCTTCTCCTTCCCCTTCATGATGGACTCCATAATCTAAGGTAATTTTCAACATACAATCAATGTGCTTATTTCAGTTGAAGAAAGTCTTCATTTTCTAACCTTCATCCCTCCCTTCTAGCTTCTCACAGCCAAATCTCTTCATTGTACTCTTCGCAATTTCTCTTCAATTATTACCCTAAGGTACTTACAGTAGCTGGGATACGATCTGAGGAAGGAAAATAGCAAATTTAAAGTCAGGCATTATGGAGGGGTGGGATCTTAAAGAAATATGTAAAATGTTGAAAACTATGCGTGAATCATTTGTGTTGAGAAAGGATTATAATTTGAATTTTATGGAAAGAAATGAAATTGAACACCCTATGATAGAAAAAGCAAGAAAGAATGAGAGAAATAATAAGCAGATAAAGGATCTCATTGGACTTAATAGAGACATAAAGAAGAGGGAAGAACGTATCCCAATAAAAAAACAAAAAAAGGGAAAAGGAAAGAAAAGAAAAGAATGGAACGGACAGGCAGCATGATGAAAGAAAGAAAAGAGTTCACTACGGGGGGAAATATAATAAGAAAAGAAAAAGGGGAAATAGGCTGAGGAGACAAAAGGAAATCATGAAGAAGTTACGACAAAAGTTCAGAGATTGGGATTTAAGATTTTCTTAAAATAAATGGAAAGGAAATTAATAAATTGGTAGATGAGAGGGGGGAAGGTGGAAAATGTTTGTAAAGCATATACTATTGCGAACTTTAATTAACTGTAACACTGAAATGTAATATGTGTGTATGATATAGAAAGGATTATAAGCAAAAAAGAATTAAAGGTAAATTAACTAAGGTGAATAAAGATAGTAAGCCAGCTGATACGTATCAATAATGGAAGGTGAAATGATTATGCCGAGTTACAAATAAGAAAAATATTAGTTGGGAAAGTTATCAGAAGAGGGGGGAAAATGGAGGGAAAATGTGGAAATACATCTAATAATGTATAGTTAAAATTACAAGATGAAACAAAATAGTGGCGTTTAATGATCCAAAAATATGTAACAGCATGATGAAGATAGCGGGAAGTTTGAATCTGTCTTGCACTGCATCCAAAAAAAGAGGTTGTTATGAGGGGGGGGGGGGAGAGGAGAGGAAACAATTAGAATTCGTATAAAGGTATACATTTAAAGAAAAAACTAGCAATATGGAAAACACTTTTTTCACTTCTTTTGTTGGGAATATAATTATCAATTCCATTGATATTAAATGGGGTTTGCTATAAGGTGGAAATAAACCATGTAAAATAGAGAATGGAAGGGAGATAAAGAAAGCGAAAGAGGGAGAAAGGAGACAGGAGAGAGGGAAGTAGAAGGGAGGGAAAAAGCAGGAGAGAGGAAAGGTGTGGAAAGAGAGGAGAGGGAGAGAGCAAGGGAAAGTAGAGAAGAGAGAGAGGGTAGAGGGAAGAAGAAGATAGGGAGGAAAAGAGAAAGAGAGGAGAAGACGAAATAGACTATAATATGGTGTATGGAAAGCAGAAGAGCAAACAAAAATAGAAGAGGCTTAATGGCAAAAGAATTGATATACTATTGAATACACAAAAATGTTTGTTAAGATGTATAGGTATGCTTTGGATTATATTATATGTACGTTAAAAAAATAAAAAAAACTTTTTTTCTCAAGTATTTACAGCAGAAGATATTCCAAATACTTTACCGTCACAATTTTTTTCATTTCCTTCTAGTTTCAAGAAGACATCTTCCAAAGTTGTCATAGTAACTCCATAGTTAACTATTCCTAGATCTGTCTGTTGATCGATTTCACTGAACAAATCTGAGTGGACAAAAACAAATCACATGCTTGACTTTGATTTGTCCTTCTAATTTAAAATAAGGTTTTAAATTGAGGTCTAAGGAGCTGCCACAAAGAAGAGGGAGTCAAGCTATTCGCCAAAGCACTTGAAGGCAGGGCAAGAAGCAATGGCTGGAATCCAGGGGTGAAATCCTCTGAAGTCTGCTACCTGTTCGCTTCCTGTGTGCATGCAAGCATGCTCACCGCAGGTGCTAAGAAGACTTTTCTGAGTCTCCAAAGGTAAGTAGAACAGCGAGGGAGGAAACAGCTGTGCCATGCGATTTAGATTCGCTAGAAAGCAAGATTTCCTGCTTTCTAGGAATATAAATAACACGGCACAGCTGATTGTCGCACAGCTGATCGTCGGAAGTTTTTAAAAAAACTTTTTTTTAGCATTTTTTTTACTACCAGTTCTGGTAGTAAAAAAAATGCTTTAAAAAGTTCCAATAATCAGCTATACCACACAATCGTCAAAACTTTTTTTAGCACTTTTTTACTATTGATTCGCCTGAACTGATAGTAAAAAAGTGCTTTTAAAAAGTTCTGAGGATCAGCTGTGTGACAATCAGCTGTGCCGCTCGATCGAACTTTTTTAAAACTTTTTTTTACTACCAGTTTGGGTGAAATGATAGTATTTTTTACTAGTGGTTCAGATGAACCAGCCCGAATCAGTAGCATTTCACCCCTGATGGAAAGTTATGAAAGAGAGACCCAACCTAGAAATAAAAAGAAATGGGTGTGAATGTGTAGAATGGCTTGCCTTCAGAAATTGTGGGTGCTCCATTACTGGAGGTTTTTAAGAGAGTTTGGAGAGCCGTTTGTCTGAAATGATATAGGGTCTCCTGCTTCAGCAGATGGTTGGATTAGAAGACCTCTAAGGTCCTTTCCAGTTCTCTTATTCTGTTGTAAGAGTTCACCATAATTTTAATTAGGTCCATTGGCATATAATAGAAAGCAAGTTAAATTTGTGTGACTTCAACTATATGGGCTCTTTCAGAAAAGAGTAACTAAATTCATTTTTATTTACTCAAAAATTACCTGGAAATTTATTCACATGTTCTGAAGGCAGGATGTATCTCAATTCATTTTCACGTTGTCCTGATAATTTCACAGAAGGAATATAGTGTTTAACCAGTGACGTTGTTCTTTCAGAATCACAAATTTCATTTATCTGCATCCTGTGCATGTTAAACAAACATTCAGGCAGGCAGCAATGACTAAGTTGCATTTTTCCCCAGTAAATAAACACTTGAATTTATGGAGCTCATTTTTATTTTCATGTATTATATTCTGTTTTTGTTATAAACCTTATATAAGCCATCCAGAATCACAAACTGCAAGATGGACAATCAAATGAATTATTTAAATACATATACATGCACATATAAAATATATCCTTATAATATGCTAAATTATATAAAATATCAATGCATAAAATATTCTGATTTAATGGACACTCAGCTTTAACATGCATCACATTTCCCACAAAATTGTCTAAACTGAGAGGTTCCTATATTTGGGGAAATCAATTAAGTAAGAATCTGTTAATTTCTGACCAAATTCAATCTATTAAAAGTTGGCTAAATTTAAATCTAGTATTTAATTTCTTTTAGTATTTATCCTGTAGCTACGAAACACATAATGTGATGTTATCTTTTTGATATTTTATCTCAATCCCTCTTCCCCCTCATTCATAGAAATATGATTATTGCACCATATCACGTTTCATTAAATACACTTTTTCATAGATGCATCCTAACTATATAGCTAAATGTCATCTCCCAGCACCCCTCATTACTAATTGGGAGGGTTAAGATTGCTTGGAGTTTTAGTTTGGAAATTCTATAAGATCCCATATTAAACAGAGCTGTTAAATTAATAGCAGATTTATGTAGCATTTCAGTTCCTCGCTCAAACTAAAAATGTTTTTATAGATCTATTAAATTTGTCCATTTCTTTATTTTTAGATTTATATATTCCTCAATTACCATTTTGTCTTCAAACTTTAATAGAAACTTATAGATTCTAAGAATATCAGTATCCTCAATGAGGGCCACTTGCACACAGACTGCCTAGAATTGATAGGAAACAAACCACCATCGCCAAGCAAATAAAACACAATGCTGTCATAATTCTAGTACCTTAAATGATAGCCAATTCCCCACTTTTTCTTCAGGAACAGAGATGAGCCAACACAATTCAGGCTGCCATGGGAGATGAAAGCTTTGCGATCTAGAGAAACAGCAAGCAATAAGGTTTTTGTTGTTATCTGTTTAGCGGTACAAAGCCCTCTATGCCAAATTCCAACTGTAGAACGAATGGGCGTTTTAGAAAAGTAAGTCAGCAAAAGGAAAGCAACAAATATTACTTCAACATCCATTATTCCTTGTGAAAAGCCTATGTTTTGTAACTGATTTTTATTGCTATATAAATGCAGATTTGTTCCCTTGCAATAGGATAAGCCTACATAGTGCATGTCCAACCTGAATCTCCCATATTCCAAATTCCTGCTTCAGTACGGTGATCGCTGACTTGTCCCAGCTAAACTACAATCAGTCCAACCTAATTCTTGAAGTTGAACTTGCTTCCCAAAGTAAAATACTTTTTAGTAGGAAAGTCAAAATAAAATTATGAAAACATATAGTAATTTTGTTATTAGACTCCGAAACTGTACCCTGTTGGATGAAAATCCTTGAGAGAGAACACCTCAATCATTGTGCTATAAATGAATGCAAAGAAGGAATTTCCTTGTTGGACTGCAAGGAAAAAAGAATGAAGGGGACAAGTGGCAGTGGGCCTTCAAACTTGTTGAAGATAGAAGATAGGAAGAAGCGATGAGTGAGCTTAGTATGGAAAAAAAAACCATCAGATCGAATTCATTAAACAACATTCATTAAGTAGCACTAGCAACAGCAGTTAGACTTATACACCGCTTCACAGTGCTTTACAGCCCTTTCTAAGTGATTTACAGTATCAGCATATTGTCCCCAACAATCTCGACCCTCATTTTACTGATTTCGAAAGGATGGGAGGCTGAGTTGAGCCAGTTAGGATTGAACTGCTGGTTGTGGGCAGAGTTAGCTTGCAATGCTACATTCTAACCACTGCGCCCCCACAGCTCTTAGAAGATTTAGCATCCAACATTTTATTGGGGCTTCACAATGTCTAAAGTGGGCCCCAAACTTATGGAACACGGAACATTTGCATTAGGATGCTATATCAAGCAGTTATCTATGCAGTTCAAAAGAATTTTCTTCTACTAAATAGAAACAGAAAGAGGCCTCACAACATATACAGAAGTAATATACCTCTATTCCTCTTATTTTATGCTTGTTCCTATATTGTGCATTGCTTTATTATAGGAAGATCTACTCACCAGAGAGGATATCCGCTTCATCCATGAACTGGGTAGTTAACAAGATGACTCGACCTGCTTTTTGCTCGTTTAGGAGAGTCCATACTTGATGTCTAGAATAAGGATCCAATCCTGCAGTTGGCTCATCTAGTAATAAAACCTGCAGGTGAGAAGTACAAAAAGTACGTATTTTAAGTCCAATCGTATTGAGAAATGAATGGGAGAGAAATTATGCTATCAAATTTAGAGAAACCTGAATAGGTTTGGACTAAAGAATGTTTCATACATGTAGAAAGTTCAAGGTTGTATACTTCAAAGGTAGCACATTTGTGTTGGATGGAACTAATAATATATCCTCAAAAGGAGTGAAATGCTTAAAAACCACTGTAAGACAAAACCATGTATGAAGCACTATATACAGACAGAAATATAAGAATGGTGTCAACTCTAGAAATGACATTAGCTGAATCCATCCTTTTCTCTGCTTTGTTTTTTAGGTGCCACATAGGGGAGGAGGGGGACTTATGGAATGCAGAACAACAATAAGTCACCTGAGCACCAAGGCTAACCCAGTGAAACTTAGCAACAGCAGGAGGGCATAAGAAGCTCATCACCTGCTTGGTTGCCTGACGTGACCTATTAGCCAGTGGTGGCCAGTATCTATCAATTAATTATGCCAAAGCGCAGGAATTATTCAGAGTTGGCTTTACATTTGAACATGCCAATATGATGTGCCCAATAAACAGGATCTTTGAGAAAGGAACAGTGTCAGAGACTTGAACTGGCGCGGAGCTTTATTCAGAACCATGACAAATGGTTTGCAAGGGGCAGAGAAGCATGGAGAAATACAGCAAATTGTGATCAAAATTAGTTTGAATTACATTTTGTTTCTTTTTCTTGTTATTCCTTATTTTCTTTGGCTTCTTTCTTTTCTTTACTCTGTTTAATATTGTTTAGCCTAGGGAGGAGACTGCATGGGTAGTCTTTGACTTACAACCGTTCGTTTAGTGACCATCCAAAGATACAATGGCATTGAAAAAAGTGACATGACTATTTTTCACCTTTAATGACCATTGTAGCTTCCCTGCGGTCACATGATCAATATTTGGGCACTTGGCAACTGACTCATATTTATGGCCTTTGCATTGTCCCTGGATCATGCGATCACCTTTTATAACCTTCTGACAAGCAAAGTCAACGGGGAAGCCAGATTCGCTTAGCTATCATGTTACTAACCTAACAACTGCAGTGATTCATTTAACAATTGTGGGAAGAATTCACTTAATAACTGTTTTGCTTAGCAATGGAAATTTTGGGTTCAATTGGGGTCATAAATTGAGGGTTACATATATTATATGTATGTTATATATAATATTGAGAAATATCATTCAATATAGATGTTCAATTATTCTTTATGATTAAATGAGAAAATTGGAAAATCCATTGGCTTGAGAATAACCTTTATGAAATCTATTTTTTTGGCAACTAATAACTTAATAAATAAAATTAATCCAGATGAGAACATTTCCCTTTTCACAAAAAGCTCAAGCAAGTGTTAAGAAACCTCTGAGAATAGAATTCTATTTTTCAAAGAAATAAAGCCAGAGAAGAGTATACTAAATCCTTTTCTTTCCAATAGTTATTTCCTACTAGAAGAAAGGAATCAACTTACCGGTATATACAGAAAATTCTGCAAGTACATGTTTAAATTAGGGACTTCTATAATCTATACAAATCAAGGAAGGAAAGAAGGGAGGGAAAGAAGGAAAAATGTGTGCAATAGACTTTTTCTCCCATGGGTGGTTTTTACCTGTGGTTGTCCTAAGAAAGTAATTGCCAGAGTCAATTTTCGTTTCTGTCCACCACTTAAATTCTTAGCTTGTGTATTCTGAATGGCACTGATATCCAGGAGAGTCTGTATTTTTTCTACCTATAAAGAATAACAATGTATATTCATATTCATTTTAAGCAAATATTTTATTGCACATTTTTCCATACATATCTCTATCACAAGCTTAACAGATCTGTGACATTATCCATACAACTGGAATCAATATTGAATACATTATATACTTTCTATTTCCAAACGTTCTCACCCTATGTACATTTCCATTTCTTATTTCTATTGTCTATCCATTCATACCATTTCTCCCATACCGCATAGTATTCTGAATCATCCTTTCCCTTTAACTCTAATGTGAGTTTGTCCATTTCTGCACACTCATGTATTTTTTGGATTACTAACCCCTCTGGCGGAATACTATCATTCTTCCAATACTGTGCGAAAGCAATCCTTGCTGCCGTTATTATATGTAACATTAGGTATTTTACATTTCTATTGTACTTTGCATTGATTATCCCCAGGAGAAACATTTCTGATTTGAATTCTATTTGACATTTAGTTAATTCCTGCAGCGAATTCTGTATTTTCAATCAACATCTTTTCGCTTTGGGGCATGACCACCATAAATGAAAGAAGGTACCTTGTCCCTGTTTGCATTTCCAGCACCTTGGGTTTAAATTTTGGTACATCTTGGCTGGCGCTACATGCCAACGGTAAAACATCTTGTATTGATTTTCTTTATAGGCCACGGATTTCATAATTGTATAATTTTTGTTCCAAATTGTCTCCCAATCTTCTAATTCTATGTTGTGTCCAAAATTTTTGGCCCAGGCAATTATTGGTTCTTTTACAACCTCCTCTGCCCTATCAAATTTTAGTAAATAATTATACATTTTGGTTATTAATTTTCCCTCTGGGCCTACCAAGAGTTTATCTAATTATTGTGGTTGAATATCGAATCCATATTCCTCAGCATCCTTTTTATATCTCGATTGTAATTGTAAATATGGCCACCAGTCAATACGTATTCCTTGTTCTTTTAGGGGCTGATCGTTTTTGAGTTTCCCTTCGCAATCTAAAATTTCATTATACATTTTACCTATATCTAATGTGTTGGGATAAATCATAGCCTCTATGGTGGATAACCACCCGGGGATCTTCATATTGTGTTTTCTCCTTATGTCTTCCCAAGTTTATATCAACACATCCCTTATTTTACGGGATAGAGCCCTCCCTCCTCGATTCTGGTAGTTTTGCTTTATTCAACGCTTCATTACACATTTCCAATAATAATGGTTCTATTAATTCACCCATAGTTTTATAAATTTCCCCTGGAAGGCCATCTGGTGCCAGGGTCTTAATGTTTTTTTGTTTCTGGATTGCCTCTTTCAATTCTTCTAATGTTCTTTTCTCTTTTAATGGTGTTCTGTTGGTCTTTTCTTCTAGTGGTGGCAACCCTTTCCCCTTCAAATAATTACTTATTTTATCCTTCACTATTTCTTACTGCATATAGAGATTCTCAAAATATTTTTGTGTGATCCTCTTTTTCTCATCTTCATTGTTTTGTAAATCCCCCATTTCATTGTATAGCTGCTGTATTATCCTTCCTTCTTTTTCTTTTTTTCAATTTATACGCTAGCCATCTCCTTGTCTTGTTAGCATGCTCGAAAAAGTTTTGTTTGGTAAATTTTAGGTTTCTTGCCATATCATCTTGTTCTAATATATTTAATTTATGTTTTGGTAGAGCCAATATTTCTTTATTTTGTTCACTCCGTAATTCTTTTTGGAGTTGGTTTTCCAATTTTCCAATTTCTTCCTTTAATATATTATGCTGCTTCCATTTCTCTTTGTTTTTCTTTGCCATGTATGCTATTGTTATCCCCCTTATATATGCTTTCGTTGTATCCTATAGGTTTGATAGTGAGGTATGTTGTTTTTTAATTTTCTTCGAAAAACAGTGTCAATTCTTTTGTGATCCCTTGTGTAAATTCCGTCTCATTTAAAATCTGGGGGTTTAATGTTCATCTTCTCTTCTTTTTTTCTTTGGCCTCTCCATGTTTTTCAAGGGGGTTATGATCTGCCCACGTGTTTGGGAAAATCTCTATCTTCTCTATCCCTTTACCTACTTCCTTGTTCATCCATATCATGTTCATCCTCGACCATGATTTATGGGGGTCAGAATAAAAAGTATATTTATTTTCTTTTGGGTGCAAAGTTTCTCCACATATCTATCAAGTTCAATTCATCTGTCATCTTAAAAAAGTTTTTGGTAGTATGTTCCTTTTGCCTTGTTCTTTCTATCACTGGTATGGTCATTTTTAATATCCACTACCCCATTATAGTCACCCACAATACATAGGTTCCCTTGCCGATTCAATAATCTTTTCATATATTTTCTTGTAGTATTCTCCTTGGTTTTTATTAGGAGCATAGATAACTACCAACAATATTGTTCTTTGCACTATTATAACTTTCATCATTAATGTTCTTCCTTTTGGATCTGCATAGATTTATTATTATATCTAAATCAATTTATTATATTCTAAGTATTTTTCATCTTGTTTTTTAATGTGTACCTCTTGGAGGCACACAAAATCTGCTTTCTGTTTAATTAATTTTGTAAATATTTGTTTCCTTTTCACCAATGTGTTTAGTCCATTAACATTAATCGATAGTAATTTCAATTCTTCCATTCTCCTATTTATCTACCGGTTTCTGGCTCCTGTTGGTCCTTATACCTCCTTCTTCTTAGTGTTCTTTCTCTTCTGGCTTCCTGTTGTTGTTGTTGTTGTTCTTGACTTGTGTTCTCCAGCTCCGCCCTGCTACTATAGTCCTCTTCTACTCCCATCAATTGATCATATAGTTCCTGGGTCTTAGCTAAGTTATCAATTTTGATCTTTTTGCCCTGCCAGGAGACAAGCATTCCTTCCAGGAGTAGCCACCTAAACAGTATGTTCCGTTTGTTCAATTGTGAGGCCAAAAAGCAGTAATCTCTTCGTTGCTCTCGAACTCTTCTGGGAACTTGTTTCAGGGTGATAATTTCCTTATCTTTGTATACCATTGGTTCTTCTCGAGTTATTTTATATATTATGTGCCTGACCTTTTTTCGAGAAAATCTGATATGTACCTCTCTGGGCAGTCTATGGCGCCTAGCATAGTTGGTTTGGATTCTATAGATATCATCCAATTCATTCAGAATTTCATGTTTGTCTCTTTGAAGTGATTCAGTGATTTACTCTGCCATTATCTGTCCTAGGTCTTCCTCTTTGGCCTCTGTCATGTTCTGAAATCTTAGGTAAAAAGCTGCCCGGTCCATTTCTAAATGGATTAGTGAGTCCTCTAAATCCTTGTTCAGTGCTGTCATCTTTTGGTCAACCAATTCCAGTTTTTGGTCAGTTTGTTCCATTTTGGTTTCCACTGGTTTTATTTTTTTGTTCATTTTTCTGGATTGCTTCTTGGATTGACACCATTTTATCGTGCAGTTTCTGAACATCATTTTTCATTTCTCTGTGGTTTTTTGACATTGTTTCTTGTAACTTCACCATTGTATCCTGGATCATTAACAAGGTGGTCTGCATCATTTGCATATTTGGCACTGTGTTGGTGTTCTCTGTGTTCTCTCTTTGATTGTTCATTGGTTTGATGCCATGGCCATTGTTATCGTTGGGTTTGATGCAGCTTTTTTCCCTGTCCTCAGGGTTGTTGTTGTAACACTGGTCATTTCTTTGTTTTTTTATTTTACTTTGTTCTCCAAGAATTATATAAATACTTTCCCAAATTACCATCAACTATTTACCTGTAAATAGTTCCTCTCCGTGCTACTACCAAGTAGCTTGTAGTGCTGTTAGTATATTATTAATATATATCTCTGCTATTAGTCAATTTAATCTGATCCAGTTATTCAGTATATAATTAAGGCTATTGTAGATATGGATATGCATATAATAGATATAAAAATTCTATATATATATATATATATATATATATATATATATATATATATATATATATATATATATATATATATATATATATTTTATATGTTAATCATAATATATGGTAATATAAATCTATAAGGTAATCAGTATGTATATAAATTTAGTTGTAAGTAAAGATGTAAGGATAGATATTAGTACCTCAGTTAATCAATCAATCTATAAAACTATAAATATAAACACAAATCTCAGTTTCAATAATATGAGTAAAGATGTAAGTAAATAGATAAATAACTATATAATTCCTGGTGTAATATAATTTTAGGTATAGACAGTTAGTTGGTTCTGATTGTTGGTTCCTGGGTTACTTACGTAACCACTTTATATTTATGCTAAATGTGTATAAATATTTCTTTAAATATTCTTAGTCAATTTGATAAATGAATAGCTGGTCCCTTGGTAACATTACAATCAATGTCCAGATAGTTGTTTTTCCTTGCTCCTCCTTGGTCCTTGGTTAATATCCTATTATATTATTTTTATCCTCTTTAATCCATTCCTCCTACTTATTCAACTCCAAGTCCCTCTGCTCCCTCTCCGCTTTAATTTTGGTCTCTATATGTTTCTCTTCTCTCTTTCCATCATTTAAGAACGTCAATTTCTTCCTCCAGCTTCCGTCTCTGATACTCATCTGCTCAGTTCCCTCTCGCCGCCATTGTTCGCGGAAGCCCACACTCGCCGTTCCTCACCCTTCTTACTTTTCTCCTGTCGCTCAGGCTCACTGAATCACTCTCTCCACTCCCCCTTCCTCCACTTCCTTCTCCTGTTGATCTCTCTGTTTCAAGATTTTTTGCCCTTTCTCCTCTATTCAGTTTTTATGGTAACTTCCGTATGCTGAGTCACTGCTCCTCCTGCTGGGTCACCACTTGTTCTTCAGGGAAATCCCACTTCAGTTGGAGCTATCTTCTTTTCTGAATAACTAGGACTTAATTTTACAGTCAATTATTGCCATTGCAGCTCTGGGATTTCGACCAAATAGATGTCACAGTCTCTTAAGTAAATCTTCTCTTCTTCAGTCTCTCTGGCCTGTCACGGCCTTGGGTCCACAATAACACAATGACAGACACTTTCGCGTTGGGTTGGCAGGGGTTTCCTTCATCGCAAAGGGTGATCGCCTTTCACCTTGTTGCAGGCTTCCCCTCTATTCCACTTGCTCTCCAAAGAGGTCACTGCGCCCCCGAGAGGTCAACAAACGCAAAATATTTGGGGTCTATGAATGGAGACCGTTCTCTTTTCCCGGCACCACTGTGACGTCTCCACTGGAAGCCCCATTCATATTCAACTCTGTTAATTTTCTTAGCATGTTTTTCAGTCTCGGCTGATTGGAAATGAAAGTGCATTCTATCAATAGGCATACATTTTATAAGGGTTTGGATCTTAACTTATTTGAAGAGCAGAGATTGTTTTTCACTATAGTCACTATTGCTTACTAAGTAGAACTGCTGTGGTTTGCTCCCCCAGGTGAGCTCGAGAATCCTGATGACATGGCTATAAAGCAATTGCGTTTCTGTACCTTTCTTGCCTATTCCTCTCTCCTTTTCAACCCCGACTCAGTTATATTCTTCTGAATATATGCTTACCTCATTTTCTATATCACTGGATGGTATCCCCTTTATTTTAGCAAATGTCTTTAAATTTTCTTTCACTGTTAAATATTCAAACTGAATATTGAACTGTGGACACACAGCACTAAATTGCCTGATTTGTTCCATCTCTTTCCTCTCAGTGATATTGTACTCCAAAATGGTTGCAGAACCTGTAAGCATTAACCAAAAAAAAAAGTATGTGGTGAGTTTTAACCCTGTGTAATATTTTAATAGAGGATGATGCATGTTCTCTCATTGTATGGAAATAATAACAATGTTCAAAAAGATTGTTTCCAGAGTTTTATTCTACCTAGGAAAGTATCTTTAAGCCCTGCCCTAATGAATCTCTTCGTCCCAGTACAAAGGAGAAGTAGAAAGGAGGTGAAAGGAGGAGCATACATTGGGGAGAGAGATAATTTGCAGGGGAAGAGCAAAAGATCTCCTTCCTTAATGAGCCAGAGGAAAAACTGCACTGGGTGAAGAAAACCTCCTGGGGACAGAACAAGCCCTTAATTCTCAGGGAAGCAAATCCCCAAACAATCTATGAACTACTTTCTTAAATATAATGAAGCAAAAACAAAACTAAGCCTACAAATTCTAAGCATGCTTGAGAGTAAATTTGCACAAAGTACATAATGGAACTGGTGTTTGTTTGTGTTGATTCTCAGTGGTTTAGGTGATTGTATTACAATTTGAAGGGCTCATGAGGATTAACAATGGAGGATTGTAATCATGATAAACTGTAGGGGTAGCTTGCCTCTGAATGCCATTTACTGGACAGCAGAGAGGACTATTCCCCCCCATATCTTAGTTGGGGCTGCCAAGAAGGATGAGGTTGGCCATTGTGAGCTGATTGCTCCATCGTCTGGTCCAGATGAACTCTTTTTATGTTAATTAGATTGGGATTAGACTTGCATCTGACCTCTTCTTAAAGTCTAATTCTTACCATCAGTTGACTTAGAAAGTCCACCAAGGATGTTTATCAATGTTGTTTTTCCAGCTCCATTATGACCAAGAATTGCAGTGATCTGCCCTTCATAGATATCCAAAGACAAGCCTAATGTAGAAGAACATGTGTTAGCTCTAAAAGTCCAGCGATATATGAAGTTTCAAGAGAAGAATGCAAGCTGCTTTCTAAACTGATTTTGGTTTTCACTGAGCACTGCCCTGCCATTGATAAAAATAACCAAGCAAAAGTTCTGAAGGATTTGCTGAGAATAAAAAGACAGCTTAGAGCTAAGCAAAGAATCAAGTTCAATATGTGCCTCAATTGATTCTTGTTTCTAGGCAGTCCATGATCTCAAAATGCTATCTGCAAAATGGGCATTTTAAATCCTTGGTCAACCTGCCCAATCCTTGTAGAAGAAAAGTATTTTCTAGTTCATTCAGGTATTTTATTCAATGAGCATAATCTCAAAAACAGTATTTTTGTCCCAAACCCTGTAATAAATTTCAGCTAATAATAATTTTTTCTTCTTTCCTGGGAATCTTTATATATATCTTCCCAACAAATTGTTGTGCATCTCTCTATAAGAGCTTAGTGATTTCCTCTCAGCATCTATTGCCAGTTAGGATGCTGATGGAAACCCTAGGAAAAGAGATGCAGATGGACCTTGTAAAACTGCATGAACTTTATGTACTACCCGCTGAAGAGGACCTCAAGATTTTTTTTCCAGAGGAAATTACATGTTTGTCAGCAATCTTTTATCAGGTGTCAGATTCCACTATGCCATGTCACCTAAAAGCTTTGGTCCACTCATGTTTTAAAGTTTTAAAACACTGTAATTTTGTGAGGTTAGTCAAATTTCATGAATGTTTGTTTCCCTCTGGACATCTGAAAAATATTCACGAAATATTAGTGCTCATATTTAACATATTACAAGATTTCAGCATTTTCACCCCCCAAAATATGAAATCTTATATCAAAATAAGGTTTTTCTACTGCCTTTTTAAAACAATCTCCCAACATTTTGGATATTTGTAATTTTGACAATCCTTAGACAGGAAGTTGCAGCAATGTCAACAAAGTGCTATCATGGACAGCCAAGCATGGACTATCTGTACAAAGCATTCTTAAGGCTGATTCTTGGGTTAAATTTCAAACTAAAGGGCAGCATAAATATTCAAAGCCAATACTATGTTAGAGCAAATCCTTCTTGAATTTGAAGGAAGAAAATTAAGCGGAAAGGATTAAGACATGCAAATATTTCTTACCTCTCAAAGCTTCTGTGTGTGTTTTTTCCACTTTATATGTTTTTTTAATGTTATTTAATCTAAAAAAAAGGGAAATGTTGAACTTTTTAAATATTCATATATTATTCTCATAAATGTGATCTTACAATGCACCACTCCAGGGGGGGCGGGGTTGAGCAATACATGAATCTTATGCTTAACTTTAGTCATGTCACTGGAAATATTACATGAATTACATGAATCCAGTTTGGATTTCAGTAGTGATATATTTCTTATTTTAGTTTACTTTTTTGAAGGAGACCCTTAATATTCTCCGAATGCACTGTCTAGATTGTCTTGAATAGAGACATTCAAGTTGAGGCAAGATTTATGAATAAGAAAAATTTACAGTATGGTCCTGTTAGAATACCTTCAACAACTCCAAATATTCAATGCCATATTTCTAGTCTCTTACCGAATGGCTTCCTTCCCATCAAATTCAGGAGGCACAGGTTCAATATTTTCTCTGAAAATATTTCCATGACTTTGTTCATTTCTAGGAACATCATTGGTGTAAGGCTTTCTTGATTTAAGCCAATAGTTCTTCTTCAAGAAAAATAAGGGAGGATAAGGCAGCCCATATTTGTCTAAAAGATATTTTTAAAGAACATCAAATTCTCATACGTCTGTAATAACTATACATTCTTACAAACACAAGCAAGAACATTCCAGCCATCCATCATCAGTCAAACAAGATCACAAGTTGCCTGTTTGAAAAACTGAAAACATTAAAAATTTCTTTTTAAAAGACAGAAGAATTGGAACCAGAAAGACTTGTGCCTATTCTAACTGAGCAGGACTCCATAGAAGTAAAAAAGAATGGGGACAAAGCTATGTTATTGCTTCTCTTATCACTAAACTGTAAGATTAATCCAGAGTACTATATGCATTCAATCATAGTTGCTCCTGATCTTTCTACAACGGTGCTTTTGGTATCTCTTCTATTACTTCATTTCATGGAGCAACTCAATAAATCAACTGAAATATATACAAACACCCAGGAGCAATGAACAGCACAAGCTACTCAGGACTAATCCTACCCAGGCTGTTGTCACTTGCTCATTAGTGGTAAATAAGGCTTAAAATTAAACTGCCATCAGAATCTCAGGACATTCTTTAAACATCCTTGGAAAATCAAGAGAATCCATCAAGCACTTGGGTGGACCAATCAAATAATCTCTGATTGCTTACTGAGGGAGAAGCACCAGAATAGTCCAACCAAAGAAAATATTTGATTATGGTAGAATACATTCTGAAATGTATTGGCAGGTGCAAATGACTAGAAGCATTCATTGAGTTCAAAGCACAGAATAGTTTATTATTACTATCTGTACATAAGAATCAAGGGAATTCACCTGGGTGGCAATACAATGACTCCAAACTTATAACATGTTTTACTCCGCTTTCCAGCTCAGCCTGCTCTTTTCCTATATGTATCCTTCAATAGTAATGAATGGCAGTTTCACTTGTAGGACAGCTTGCAGCATTAAAACAAACTTAAAAACAAACAAGCCCAAGGTTCTGTCAGGCAACATTATAATTAGAAGTGGCTTTCTTACCAAACAAATAATTCTTAATTTTATGGAAATGCTTAATTTCCATAAAAGATTAAAAGAAATTATATGCAGGGAAGTGTAAAAGGATACTGCCATTGCAAAAGTGTAAATCTACCTTACAAAATGATCACAAAGTTTGTTTTTCAATGACTAGCAGTGATAAGGAGTGCACCTTTGTAAATTTATCCTGGATGTCAGAATTAAGGCACTATATCATTTCATATCATATCAACAAGAGAAACTAACCAAAATCAAATTTTAAATTCAGAACAATGTGAAACAAGTACAGAATTGAAACAAAGGTCAGAATCTCAAGAGGCCAATTTGGATTTTCAAGAAACATCAGATCAAGTAAATTTAAAGATTTAGAGAAACAATTGAATGTTAGTGATGAGAGTACTTCACTGTCTACAGGATCTGAGCATGGCAGACATAGTGAAGAGAAGAGGAGGTCAAATACTGGAATTAATATTGGATTTCTTATAACAGATGTGCCTTCCCAATTGGATATAGAAAACTTTGTTTTTAAAGATCATGTTGACTAAAACATTTCCTAAAATCTATTTGCTATCTATAAACTGGTTTTTCCTGAAAGTATTCTAACATTTTGAAGCTTAAATTATGAAAAACATGACCAAAATTGGCTTGTCTGGAGGGAAGTTAAACAAGCATTATTTTGCTTTCCTTATCGATTATTTTGGAACAAGATTTATTGCAGCATTAGCTCAGCATCTAAGTCTATGGTTGCATCAACAAAAGGATGGTTTTGTTGACATTATTAATTTATGTGTCCATGTGTAGGTGAGGGGGGGGGGCATATTAGTCTTGTTCCAGTACTTAATAATCCTCTTGGCGGCCCTCGCTGGCAATGATAAGGAGCGCACCTATGTACTATTCTAAATTTATCCTGAATGTCAGAATTAAGGCACTGTATCATTTTGGTTGTGCATTTTGTACTGAGTTTTTAAAGAGATTTTGGATGAAAATAGAATAGGGAACAAAGATCTAAAATGCAGACTATCTGTATTTGAAGCAGTGGTGGGATTCAGCCAATTCGCACATATTGGGAAAACCGGTTGTTAACTTTCTAAGCAGTTCAGAGAACCAGTTGTTGGAAGAAATCTCCTTTTGTTTTTTCCCACTTTACAGGGCTAATCCTGTAAGGAAGGCAGGAAGGAGACATTCTGATATTGTTTCCAATCTAATCTTATCTTTATTTCCCTGCTTACAGAAACTGCCTCTCTGGTTAACCCTTATTACATTGTAACAGCTAAGGTGAAGCGCCCATCGTCACCTGAATGACATTGAGTTGGCCACGCCCACATGGTCACATGACCCCCGAGCCACACCAACCCAGCTGGTCATTAGGGCACAGAACCAGTTGTTAAATTATTTGAATCCCATCACTGATTTGAAGGAACAAATTGTACAGTATGTAGGAAATTAAAATGCACTATAAGCAAATAAATCTAAAAAAAACATGGATTTCCTTTTTCATAAAGATTTTTGCAGACAAACTGCAGTACTAATTTATATGATCAATTCCTGAGAAGTACACCTGAAATGCAATTTGCAGAAAGGCAGTCTGCTAATCATCATACATTTGTCACCATATGCTTACCAGGGACAATCTTGTCAAAATATAAAGTCAGCAGCATATATAAAACAATATCAAAAAGCAAGAATAAAATGAATGGTTCGGACATTATCTCTGACAAACTGAAGGATCTTCCATATTTTTGGAAATGAAAAACCTGCATGAAAACACAAAGTCCACACTGTCATGAATAAACACCAGGCAAGAAAGAACAAATATTTGGAATCTAATGAAACCTTTAACAAATCAAACTTTAGCCCCCTAGAAACTTAGGCGTGAACTCAGTCTATGAAATAAAATAACGAAATAGAATGGAATCAAAAGCCATTTTGTATTTATCCAGAGTTATTTGTAGATTATGTAGCATAATAGAAATAGAAAGATAGAGTAAGGGCTAGGATCTCTGTATTACAGGTAATCCTCAAGTTACGACCACAACGGATCCCAAAATTTATGTTGCTAAGTGAAACTTTTGTTAAGTGACTTCACCCCATTTTACAACTTTTCTTGCCACAGTTAAGTGAATCATTGCATGGTTGTTGAATAAATCTAGCTTCCTCTATTGACTTTGCTTGTCAGATCATTGCAAAAGCACATGACCCCAGGACACTGCAACCATCATAAGTATGAACCAGTTGCCAAGCATCTGAATTTTAATCACATGACCATGGGGATGCTGCAATGCTTGTAAGTGTGAAAAAAGGTCTTAAGTCCCTAACCCTAACCTTTTTTCAGTGCCATTGTATCTTTGATCACTAAATGAACTGTTGTAAGTTGAAGACTACTTGCATCAGTGACATGCAGTCAGGTGAGGCAAGTGAGGCCGCACCTCTCATCATGAAAAAAAAAAACATACGAGAGCTTGCTGTGAGGTTTTAGCGCGCTCAGCCTCTCAGGCAACAGCTGAGGCGAGACTGAGCTAGCTGCTGATGACTCTGCTTAACTGTTTAAAAAAGCCTCAAAAAAGCACCCTCTACTGTGAGGCAGGACTTTTTGAGGCTTTTTTAACAGTTAAGCAGAATCAGCAGCAGCTAGATCAGCCTCGCCTCAGAGGATGAGCTCGCTAAAGCCTCACAGCAAGCTCTCGTATGTTTTTTTTTCTTTTCACTCTCCTCTCCCATTAGCCCCAAAAGCCGCTTCTTGACAAAGAAGCCTAAGCAAAGGAGGGCTGGCGGAGGAAGAGGGAACTTTCCCATCGAATGACTCACTGCCCTAGACTCAAGGCGACCCTCTCTGCAGTCCCTCTAGTCTGGCCAGACGAGAGAGACTGCAGAGAGGGTCTCCGCAGTCTAGAGCAGCGAGTCATTCGATGGGAAAGTTGCCTCTTGGAAGGAATGACCCGGCTTGGCTCCCGCTTCGTCTCTCCTGCCTCGTCTCTCCTGCCTCTTCGCTTCTCCGTTCAGTCATTGGGCGGCAGATCGAAAGCGGGAGCCAAGCCGGGTTATTCCTTCCAAGAGGCAACTTTCCCATTGAATGACTCGCTGTCCTAGACTCGAGGAGACCCTCTCTGCAGTCCGTCTCATCTGGCCGGGATGCCAGTGAGAGTGTTGGACTGGAGGAAGGAGGGATACACTCTCTCTCTCTCTCAAATGGCAAATCCGAGCAGCCGCTGCTGGGAGCCCATCACACACGTTCAGGCAGGGGGGAGGCTTTCTGAAGGCGTGCAAGAAAGCCCCCCCCCCATTGCCCGAATGTATGTGACGGGCTCCCAGCAGCAGCTACTCGGATTTGCCATTTGTGTGTGTGTGTTTGTGTGTGTGTGTGTGTGTGAGAGAGAGAGAGAGAGAGAGAGAGTGAATCCCGTCACATACGTTCGGGCAATGGGGGGGGGCTTCTGAAGGCATGCAAGAAAGCCCCCCCGCCATTGCCCAAATGTATGTGACGGGCTCCCAGCAGCAGCTACTCGGATTTGCCATTTGTGTGTGTGTGTGTGTGTGTGTGTGTGTGTGAGAGAGAGAGAGAGAGAGAGAGAGAAGCTTTCTGAAGGCGTGCAAGAAAGCCCCCCCACATTGCCCAAATGTATGTGACGGGTTCCCGGCAGCAGCTACTCGGATTTGCCATTTGTGTGTGTGTGTGTGTATGTATGTGAGAGAGAGAGAGAGAGAGAGTGAATCCCGTCACATACGTTCGGGCAATTGGGGGGGGGGCTTTCTTGCACGCCTTCAGAAAGCTTCTGAAGGCGTGCAAGAACCCCCCTCCCATTACCCAAATGTATGTGACGGGCTCCCAACAGCGGCTGCTCGGATTTGCCATTTGTGTGTGTGAGAGAGAGAGAGAGAGTGAGTGTATCCCTCCTTCCTTCGCTGGCGAGAGTGTTGGGCTGAAGGAAGGAGGGATTCACTCTCTCTCTCTCTCTCTCTCAGCAGGCGAAAGAACTAAAGCACTTTCTTTCGCCCGCCTGAGCTCGCAGCAGAGATCAGGCGGGCAAAAGAAAGTGCTTTAGTCTGTGGGGTGTTGGTGGAGAGGAGAGAATGCCTGAGCTCTGCCACGGGCGAAAGAAAGGGCTTTCCCCTTGCGAGCTTTCCCCCGTGGCCCCGTGGTCCGGGCCAAGCTGCAAATGATCAATTGGTGGCTGAGGCTCAGATAGGGCGCTTCTTGGTTGGCTGGAAGGTGAAGGGAAAAAAAGTATTTTGCCATGCTGGGAAACGTCATGGCAAAAGAAGCAGCTGGTGAGGTTGCTGGGAGAAAGCCCAGTAGGAAAGGTCCGTGCGCAGAGGAGAGGAGAGGAGAGGAGAGGAATCTAAGGCGAAAACAGCACGTGGCTCTCCCCGACGAGCTTCCTCGCCCCTCGCTGCTTTTCTCCGGTTGCTGCGTTTTGTTGGAAATCCCCTCCCCCATAAATCTGATTGTGATGACATTGGTGCCTCACCAGCCATAAATCTCACCGCACGTCACTGACTTGCATCATATATCAGGCATGTTCTACTCTACTTAGAAGGGTGGTGTTTTAATGAAACAGCATAATACTCAACCTTTAAAAACCCCGCACCAAAAGCAAATGGGCAGAATATGTTCAAAATTAATTCCAAAGCTGAAGGCATTAACTTGAATAAGGTTGTGATACTAAGGACTCCAAAACAAAGACTGAAGAGGAGGACGACAAAGGCAGTGGTTTTGGCCTTCTTTAGGAGTGAACTCATCATGAAACAGAAGCATATCTGAAAGAGAGAGAACTGCCATTTTAATAAGAAATGTTTTCTTTACTAATATCTCATTCAATGAATGAAGTACCATATTTATTGGAGTATAAGACGCTCCAGAGTATAAGACACACCTTAGTTTTGGGGCATAAAAATAATAATAAGAAAAATTCTGCCTCTGTCTACCAGCATCCATGGTATTCAGCTGACACATGATAAAAAGGTCAGTCAATAAATAGGCATAACTAACTAAGTCAGCCAATGAGGACTATTTGGACTCTGAAGTTTGCTGTGTGAGCAACAAGGAGACAGGAAGGAGCCTAGCTTAGCTGAAAAGTGAAAGTGAAACTGCTTGTGTTTTGCTTGTATTTAGTGCTACCTTGGAAAACCTGCTTTTGGTAATGTATTGTATATTATTATTATTTTGAATCCTGATGAATCGGTTACTGTGCTTTCTGAATGTGATTGCTGCTGCAAACTCTGACCAGCCAGGTCAGCTTCAGCACTTATTGCAGCCTGATTCAGCACGGCTGATTGGCGGGTGGATCAGACTGCCAGAATACCCCCAATCCGTTGTTCCAGGGCTGCAGGGATTGCTACAGGCCAGTGATGGGTAAACCTTTTTCTAAAGGTGTGCCAAAACTGTGTGTGTGTGCACTATTGCACATGCATGCGTGCCTACCCACCCACCTGTACATGTGTGAGTGACCCCACCACCACACATGGCCGAGCGACCCTCACACGGGGCAGATTTTCATCCTTCCCAGGCTCCGGAGGCTTTCCTGAAGCCTGGGGAGGGTGAAAATGGCCTCCCCCGTCCCTCCGGAAGCCCAAAAATTAGCTGGCTGGTACACACATGCATGCCAGAGCTGAGGGCTGCCGAGGGTTGCTGTGCCGGCAAATATGGCTCCATGTGCCACCTGTGGCAAGGGTGCCAAAGGTTCGCCATCACAGCCACAGACCATGCGTTGCCTCCATGCTTTGCATTTTTGGCCTCGGGTGGGGGTGGGTGGGGCTACATTCAGTGTATAGGACGCATCCAAATTTTCACTCTCTTTTTGGGGGAGGAAAGGTGTGTCTTATACTCTGAAAAATACAGTTGTAATTCTACAGCAAAAGAGAAATATATATTGAGAAAGTTCAAAGAGATATCGAAAGAGTTTAACTATTATGAATTTCAACAGTGCAGGAAAATATGCTGAAAACAAACATGAAGGACTTACGGATGATATACCATAAAGGAAGAACAGAACAAACAATGTAGAAATGTTGATCAAGTGAAGATGGAAATGTTGCAAAAGAAATGCAAATGCACCGGACAAAATCAATATGTACGCACTATACAGCAAACCCCAGGAAAGCCTACAAGAGAGAGAGAGAGAGAGAGAGAGAGAGAGAGAGTGAGTTAACTTTCTTGTAATGTCACTAATGTCCATATGTCACTGAAATAACTATGCAAATAATAATAACAGAACCCCAAAAGGATCCTCTGCCCTGTATTTTTTTTAAATGATTTTGTAAAATCACAAATGAAAAAATATTTAGGTGCATTTAACTCAGTGGTGGGTTTCAAATTTTTTAGAACCTCTTCCGTAGGTGTGGCCTGCTTTGTGGGAGTGGCTTGCCGGCCATTTGACTGGGTGGGAGTGGCTTGCCAGCCATGTGACCGGATGGGAGTGGCTTGCCAGCCATGTGACTGGGTGGCCAACTTGTAAAATGTGGTGAAACTCACTTAACAATGCTCTTGCTTAGCAACCAAAATGTTGGCTCAGAAACTGGCATTTTAGCACGCAAGTCTTAAAGCTGTCAAGTTACAAGACCCTTGCACCCCTAACCCTTTAGAGAAAAAACAGCTTTTAAAACTTGTGGACTTCAAGTTCCAGAATTCCTCCTCTCGCTCTTCATCTTGATGATGTGTGGACGGGCCGGGGGAAGGAGCTGGAACCGGTTCTAAACGGCACTGTAGATTTGTGGAACCTCTTCTATAGAAGAGGTTAGAACTGGCAGGAACCCACCCCCGATTTAACTGCATCTCTCTAAGATAGGGAAGCAAGGAGATCCACAACTTCATAACAACACTGTTCACTCAGGTAAATGTCTAAATTGGAGAGAAAACAACACAGAATCACTATTTTCATCAACAGTTTCAGGACCAACGCTTGGCTTACTTAATTGTGTACTAAGTGCCCTGGGTAGCAGTGGACTCCTGCTTTCTTTCTCCCATGAAGTTGATGGTTTCAAGTGACAAGAAGAAACCACAGCCCAGCTCATAGCTCACCAGAAAGCTGCATCTCGTAGTCCCATCGTCTTCATCACTTCCTTCAATTTCCTTTTCTCTCTTGAAAGAGTTTGTGCCAAGAAATACATAAAGGGTGAAAAACATAGCGATAAGAGCCATATGAGTAGACAATTCTCCAGTTCGTTTCCTTGCACAATAGAAGATGATCTCATACGGATGCCGTTCATAGATTGCATTTCTTCCCAGACAGAATGATTGGTGATCCGCTAAAAACAAAAAACAAAATGTTTCTGAAATCACTGGTAGCCTCCCTAGGAGATAGAAATAGGCGCGTGGGGAAGCATCAAACCCTTATC
Source organism: Natrix helvetica (assembly GCF_964273705.1). Lineage (NCBI taxonomy): Eukaryota > Metazoa > Chordata > Lepidosauria > Squamata > Natricidae > Natrix > Natrix helvetica. The sequence continues at coordinate 234,093,453 of NC_138548.1, read as the reverse complement.
TCTTATATTGCTGCAAAATATTATGAGCAGTTCACTATCATAGATAAAGGAGCAAAGAATAAATAATATACAGCATAATGCTAAAAGATTATTTAAAAATGCATAAATGAGATCATCTTTCATGCAGAAACCCTCCATAAATACTCAGCTATGTAACACTGCATTAGTTCTGTTATTATACCAGCTATGACTGTGCCACTTGTGGTCATCAAATTTCCATTTTGAATTAAGAGGAAATAAAACAACAGCAACGGATCCCCCCTCCTCATCCTGAAATATAAGTTTGACAACAATCTTAATAAGCTATATTCAAAAGTAAACTATCCCAACCAGAAGTATTAGATCCAGAAATAAAAGGCTTATTATATTGAATGCAGAGGGTGGACTCAAATCTATGCAAGAGTTGAAACAAGAAGGCATAGAAATGAATTGGTATTCATATGTGCAGATACACTCTAGATATAATGAAGATACAAAATCAGAAGGTCTTTACAACAAAATGACTGAGCTAGATAAGATTTTAACAGGTACTGATGAAAAAGTAATTTAAAATTATATGGTTATTTATTAGAGGTTAAACTACAAGAGGAACAAGTCAAAGAAACTATGATAGCTTGGGGGAAATTTTGGACAGGGGACTGAGTTAGAGAAATGGCAGAAACTGAGGTCTCAAAGTTATAAAATGACAATGTCAACTGCATATAAAGAAAATTTGCATGATGTTTTACAGGTGGCATCAGTACAAGAATTGCAAGTATGTTCAAGAATAAGTCAGAAAAGTGTTGGAAATGTCATCAGACACCAGGCTCATATTACCACATGTGGTGGACTTGCACTGAAGCCAAAAGATACTGGACTAAAATTCACATGTGGTTGGAGAAAATGATACATAAACACATAGACTTTAAATCAGAGATTTTTTTTTATTTGGAATTATACCAGAAACTTACTATAAAGACTTGAAATATCTGATTGTAAATGTTTTAACAGCAGCTAGAATTGTATTTGCAAAAAACTGGAAAAATGAGAAAATACCAAAACAGGAGGATTATTCGAAAAATAATGGAGTGTGCTGAAATGAGTAAATTGACATTTGAAATTAGAGAACAAGATGAGCAATTCTGTAAGATATGGGACTTGTTTTATCAGTGGCTTGATAAAAAAAACCTGGAAATGAAAAATGTTTTATTCATGTTTCAATTGAAGGAGATAATATAAAGACATTTTGTTGTTAAATAGATTAATAACGATACAATGAAGACTGGTATATATATGAATTGAATAATTTAGAATATTTTGTTCTAAAATGAAGGATAATAATGAACCTATGTATATTTGATAGATGATTGGTGATATTATGCATAATTGTAAGTAGTGATGTATATTATAAAGATATTTTGTTGTTAAACAGTTTAATAAGGAAGTAATGAAAGATTGGTACATGTATGAAGTGAATATTTAGAACACTGTTTAAAAACGATGGAATAACATTTGTGCTTGAATTTATAATGCACAAGGACAACAATGAACATAAGCATACTTGATGGATGATTGGCGAGACTATGCATAATTGAAGGTAGTGATGTATAAACACAAACAGTTGGAAAATTCTTTCACACTAAAAATAACTAGAATGAGATAGGTGATTATATAAAGGTATATTGTTATTAAATAGATAATTAAGGATGCAAGGGAATTAGGTTTGCTGAAAAGGAAGGAATGTTAATTGTATGAATACATGATGTACAATGAAAGTGAGGTACTTAGTTATATTTGATGGAAATCTAGTGATCGTATATGTAATTGAAAATACGGATGCACAAACACTTGTAACCAGATGACATGCTGTATGTAATGGATGAGAGTTTTATATGTTATGTGTTGTTGGTCTTTCATGTGTTTTTTTTTAATTTTTTAAAAGTATTTTAAAACTATCCCAACCAGAAGTATTAGACAGGATCCAGAAATAAAAGGAATGGAAATCAAAAAAGAAAAATATAAATTACAAGCGTTTGCAGATGATTTAGTTTTTATATTAGAAGAACCACTAGAAACTGGTCCTAAATTGAGGAATAGGGAGAGGTGACAGGGTTGAAAATAAACAAAGTAAAAACTAAAGTAATAGTTAAAAACCTTACAGATAAACAACAACAAAAGAGAATTGATAGAGAAAATAGATCTACAGATTAAAAAAGGTTAAATATTTAGGCATCCACCTAAAAGCAAGATGTGTAACAATTAAAGAGGACAACTATATAAAACTAATGCAACAAAATAAGCTGGCCCTGGAAAGGTGGAGGAACCTACAACCATCTCTGATAGGCAGAATAGCCCACATAAAAATGAATACACTACCAAAATTAGTTTTCCTTTTCCAAACAATACCGTCTAAAATTAGAGAAAAAATATTTCTGAGAACTAAATAGAATAATCTTGAAGTATATGTGGCAAGGCAAACAAAACAAGAGTAAAAATGAAAATGCTACAGGATTCTAAAAGCAATGGTGGCTTTGGACTACCAGACTGTGAACTATATTATCAGGCATCTGTATTCATATGGGTAAAAGATTGGATAAACTTGAAACACAGAAGATTGCTACTATTAGAGGGACATGATCTCCAACTAGGATGGCATGCTTTCCTATGGTATGGAAGGAGTACAGTGCATAAATATTTTGAAAGGCATTATGTGAGGAATGCTTTGCTTTGTATATGGGAAAAAATTAAAGTACAAAACTATATGAAAGTACTAGTATGGTTCTCCACAGTGGAAGCACTGATATATCCAAATCTTATCGACCTGGAAAAAATGTATTCTATAAAGACATTTTAGAGGAGAATGGTGAACTTAAAACAAGACAACAATTACAAAACCAAGGGGTGGATTTGGTCTGGTGGCTGTATTTGCAGTTACAAGCAAGATACAAGAAAGATGTAAAAAATAGGAGGTCTTTATAAAGAACCAACAACACTTGATAAGATCCTATTAGGGACAGATGAAAAACTAATTTTAAAAATATAATTCTCTATTGAGTTATACAATGGAAGAGGAATAAATCAAAGAAACAATGATTGTATGGGCAATTTTTTTTGTTACACTATAGAATTAGAGAAATGGCAAAAACTTTGGGAGAGGAACTATAAATTGACAATGGCTATGGCTTATAAAGAAAATCTTTATAAAATATGTTACAGGTGGCACCTACCAGGGGCAAGATTGGCAAAAACGTTCAGTTATCTGTCTGCCAAATGCTGGAAATGCAATCAGACTCCAGGTACTTACTATCATATGTGGTGGACTTGCATGTAAACAAGAAAATATTGGAAGAAAATACATAACTGGTTGGAAAAGATTATTAAACGACGTATAGACCTGAAACCAGGTATTTCTGTTGGGTATGATGCCAGAGGGTTATGATAAGGGGACTACATACTGTATTTTTGAGGCTATAAGACGCACTGGTGTATAAGGCGCACCAAGATTTTGAAGAGGTAAATAAGAAAAATGTTTTTGCCTTCCCTCAGCCCCAGCAGCCCTCTGCAGGCTTCAGCAGGGCTGGGGCAAGGCAAAAACACCCCCGTTTTTGCCTTGCCCCGGCCCTGCTGAAGCCAGCAGAGGACTGCCGGGGGCTGAGGGAAGGCAAAAAACCCTCTGTTTTTGCAAAAAAGTCCCATTTTTCGCCTGTTTTTCACAAAAAGAACGTTGGTCTTACCTGAACGTTTTTTTCGGTTGAGTGGAGGGAGGGGTCACAGAAGGGTTAACACAGCCTGATTGGTCCATTTGACTGAGAGAAAACTTCTTAACCTTCGGCTTCTCCCGTTGGTTCCCAGTTTCCGCGATGTCGTGGCATGCATCTGTAACAACAAACACAGACAAGGGCAAGCCCCCCCTGGGCCCCCCGATCCTACACTTCCCGGACCCTGTCAATCTAACTAGGGCAGGAATGTGACCCCTCCCTCCACTCAACCGAAAAAAACGTTCAGGTAAGTCCAACGTTCTTTTTCCAGTAGAGTGGAGGGAGGGGTCACAGAAGGGACATACCCAAGCTACGTCCCCGGGAGGGCAGACTGGGTCCCAAGTGAAGGATCGGCCACCACCCTCTGGAGGACCCTCCGCCCAAAGGATGCTTCAGCAGAGGCATAGGCATCCAAACGGTAATGCCTATAAAAGGTATAGGGGAGGCCCATGTGGCCGCTCTGCAAATATCCTCGAAGGGTGCCCTGGTAGCCCAGGCCGCAGTGGTAGCGGCACTGCGGGTGGAGTGGGCAGTGATCCCCAACGGGGGAACCTTCCCCGAGGCCCCGTAGGCCTCAACTATGGCCAACCTAATCCATCTTCCAATAGTGGAAGAAGACACCTTGCGTCCTAACAAGCCCGGCTGAAAAGAGACGAACAATGCCTCGGTCTTCCTAACGCCCTCCGTCCGCTTCAGGTATATGCGGACGGCGCGGCGGACATCCAGCCTGTGCCACACAAACTCCTGATCCCTTGAAGGATTTGGACAGAAATTAGGAAGTACAACCTCCTGGGCCCTATGGAATTGAGAATTCACCTTCGGAATAAACGAAGGATCCAAACGCAGGACAACCCTGTCCTGGTGGATAATACACAAATCACTGCGAGAAGAAAGGGCCCCCAATTCTGAAATGCGCCTGGCCGATGTAATGACCACTAAAAACACCACTTTAAGAGTGAGAAGGCGCATGTGCACTGTCCTGAGCGGTTCGAACGGGGGGCCCGTCAGGGCCTTGAGGACCAGGGTAAGGTCCCAGGTCGGGAATCTATGAACCGGAGGCGGACGGATGTTAGCCGCCCCCTTCAGGAAACGCTTAATCAGGGGAGAACGGGAAAGGGTGGGGGAACCCTCCCCCCCAGAATGGTGGCCAAAGCCGCCACTTGTCGTCGGAGCGTATTATGCGACAAACCGTCCTCTAACCCCTTCTGGAGGAACTCCAAGACGTTCGGGACGGTAGCCCTAGAGGGATCCAACCCCAATGGGATACACCACTTCGCAAACGCCTTCCATGTGGCATTGTAAATCCTAACCGTGGACGGCCTCCTAGACGCCTCTAAGGTGGCTATAACTCCCGACGATAGTCTCTTCCCCCTCAGGATCCCCCGTTCAAGAGCCAGGCGGTCAGATGAAGCCACTGAGGCCCTGGGTGATGCAAAGCCCTCTGACTCAGAACGACCTCCCCTGGGGGAATCCTCCAGGGGTCTGCTACCGACAGCTGGACCAGGTCTGCGAACCAGGGTCTCCTCGGCCAGTACGGGGCTAACAGGATAACGAGAGCCCTCTCTGTGACTATCTTCCTTATCGTACGGGGAACGAGGGGAAGGGGAGGAAAGGCATAAAGAAGGCCCGGGGGCCACCGGCTCCTGAGAGCATCCGCTCCTTCCGCCGACGGAGACTGGAAACGGGTAAAGAACCGCGGCAGCTGAGCGTTGTCGGGGGAGGCGAACAGATCAACCCGGGGCGTGCCGAATCTGCTGCATATCTTCCGAAACAACTCCGGGCCCAGTTGCCACTCGCCATCGTCCAGGGTTGTGCGGCTCAGCCAATCCGCCTGAAGATTGGACACTCCTGAGATGTGTTCCGCCACTATCGATGCTAAGTGTCTCTCCGCCCACAAGCCCAACAACTGCGCCTCTCGCCAAAGGGAACGGGAGTGGGTGCCCCCCTGGCGATTGACATGGGCCTTTGTCGCCACATTGTCCGTGAGCAGGAGGACATGGCGTCCCCGCAGGTGATGACGAAAAGTCCGAAGGGCAAGTCTTGCGGCTTTCAGCTCCAGCCAATTGATGTTGTGGCGGAGATCCGAGGCAGACCAACGTCCCTGGGTCATGTCGGAGTCCATCACGGCGCCCCAGTCGAAGAGGCTGGCATCCGTCGTCACGGTGACTCTCTCGGGCTCCCAAAAGCAAGCTCCCTGCTGCAGCGCTGGGGACATCCACCACCGAAGAGAGAGCCTCACCTCCGCTGGTAGAGGAACTGACCGCAAAGAGTTGCTCATCATCCTTCTTTGGACTGGAATCAGGGCCCACTGGAGAGGTCGCAGGTGGAGCCGGGCCCAGGGCACTATCCCTATACAAGAGACCATCTTCCCCAGGAGTTGAGACAAGGTCAGGATGGAAACAGACCTTCTTTTTCGTACGGAGACCAGCTGGTGTAGGCTGGACAAGCGGTCTGGGGACAGGCGGACCCTCCCTGACTCGGAGTCTATCACTGTCCCTAAGTGTAGGATCTGCCTGGATGGGGACAGGTGGCTCTTGGGAAAGTTCACAGAAAACCCCAACGCCTGAAGCCAACGGATCGTCAGCCGAAGATCCGACGTGGCTCTGGGAAGGGACTCCGCCTGAACGAGGACGTCGTCCAAGTAGCACTGAAGTCTCACCGGGATGGAACGCAGGTAAGCCGCCAGTGCTGCTAGGACCTTGGTGAACGTCCGCAGGGCTGAGGCCAGACCAAACGGAAGAGCCCGGTACTGGTAATGCCTGCCCCGGTGAGAGAACCTGAGATAACACCGGTGAGACTGAAGGATGGGGACGTGGAGATAGGCCTCCGTCAAATCTACTGAGGCCATGTAATCCCCCTTCCGAATGCCCTGCAGGATTGATTTTAGGGACGCCATCTTGAACCGCCTGTAAACTAAGTAGCGGTTCAAGCGTTTCAGGTTGAGGATTGCCCTCCAACCCCCCGAGGATTTTGGGACTACGAACAGGTGTGAGTAGTAGCCCAGACCCCTCTCCGGCTCCGGAACGACCTCCACAGCCCTGATGTCTAGAAGATGGGCGACAGCGAGGTCCATGAGACGACGGCGTTCCGGATCCCGAGCCGGGGGAAAGACTTTGAAAAAACTCGGGGGCTTGGAGAGGAACTCCAACCTTAGGCCGTGGCGAACGGTCGCCCTGACCCAACCGTCTGATGTGATCCGATCCCACTCGTCCGCATACAGTGCCAGGCGGCCTCCGATGGGATGACTCGGGTTCGAGTCATTTCCCTCTGCGGAAGGGGCGGCCGCCCCCCCCCCCTCGAAAGGGCCGCTTGGACTGCGGCTGATACCTAGAACGATCCTGAAAGTTCTGCCTATTGAATGCCTTGTCCCGCCTGTACGGTTGGTATCGCTGATCCTGATCCCTGTCATAGGACTTGAACTGGGGCCTGCGATAGGGGTGACTACGGGACTCCGCCTTCTTGGTGGATGTAGGCATAACCTTCTTCTTATCTTTGTTCTCCACCAAAATCGGGTCCAAGGAGGCCCCGAACAAATTTGGACCTGCAAAGGGGGCAGCCACCAGGTCCCACTTGGCCTTATAGTCCATCTGCCAGTTCCTGAGCCACAGGAGCCGACGGGAGGCCACAGAGGTGGCCAAGGCACTTGAACCAAATCTAACAGCGTCTAGGGTCGCATCAGCCGAATACTCACATGCTGCCATTATTTTAGCCAAATCCTGGTGTACACGCTCATCTTGGATCGGAATGCGATCCTGAAGCTGGCGTAGCCACATAACCGTTGTGCGGTTAAAGTACGAGGCGGCAGCCGCCGCCCGCACTGCCCATGCTGAGGCCTTATAATTTTTACGTAAAGTGAGCTCCGCCCTCTTGTCCTCTGGCTTAAGTTTGTCTGCCGCGTCCCCCGAGACCACCGGGGAAGAGGAGACTAGAGCTGCTATGGGCTGATCTATAACTGGGAGCTGAATAGCCTGCACAAAGGACTTTTCCATGTTGTAGGCGCGACGGTCGTTGCTGCCTGGTGGGGAAAAGTTAGAAGGACGAGCCCATTGGCTAGTAGCCACCTCTAAGAAAAGAGGAGGAGCAGGAATCTCCTCCTTATTGATGGCCGTCGCTGAGAACATGACCATGTCTGGATCCGTGGGCGGTGGGACTGTGGGGTCCCCCGTGCCCACCTTGGTGGTCCTCCTAGCCTTCTTAAGCAATGGTTTGAACATGGCCTGGAGGAAAAGGTTGGAAGAACGAGGCGGCTCAGGAGCCGCATCCTCCTCCTCAGAGAACCCCCAATCATCCCTCCGTGCCTCCCCCCTAGAGGAGACCTCACTCATGAGGGAAGGGGAAGAAGCCCTAGATCTGGACCTACCAAAGGGAGTAACTCGACTGTGGTGGTAAGGCCTGTCTCTTTGAGAAATGCCCCTGGAAATGGCTGCAGAAATAAGTCTTTTGAGATTCTCAGGGAGGTGTTCTAGATCCTCCTCATCACCTTCTGAATCACAGTCTGGTGCCACATAGGTCCTGCTGGATCTCCTACCCCTAACGGGACCTGCAGAGGTACCTTCCAATGGGTCCCCCCTATCTGCCTCTCTAGTCCCCAGGGAAGCAGAAGGAGAGCGAGGGCCCCCCCGCTCCTGACTCCTATCAGACCTGCATGGTGAAGCAGAGGAAGAGGAAGGGCTGAACCCCCTGGCTACAGGTGGGGGAGGGCAGGAAGCCACCGGGTGTGGGGATCTGGATCTAGGCCTAGGATCCCTGGCCTGTCTCTTCTCAGCTCTTTCAATGACCTTCTCAATAGCCCTGGATCGCCTGAGCTCATCCCTCTGCAGAGCTCTTGAAGGCCTGTCCTCAGCCGAAGGCCTAGAAACCCGAGGCCTAACTGGGGGAGTGGGCTCAGCCTGATCTTCGCCTGCCTGAGCCGGCGCGGCCTGCTGGCCCTCTGCTCTATCTGCCATCCCCACTCACGTGCTCCAGAAACGAATTTTTGATAGTAATGGGCCTTCAGCTGGTGAGGATCGCCTGCTCCTGGCCTCCGGCAAAGTTGCAAACCGCACTGCCACGTTTTTCACAGCCTCTCCATGTTGCAAGCCCCAAACACGTGACTCAAAATGGCCGCCGGCTTCTTTGGGCGGTGCTCCAGCAAAAGCGTGCCTAAAAATGGCCGCCTATCTCGCCCTTACTTGCTATTGCCTGCGAGTGGCCGCTTGCAAGCTCGCCTTTCCAGAAAAATACTCCCGATCTCCGCTGGGCTCCTAAGCCACGAGGAGCCCTCCAAAGGCAAAAAAACGACTCCGCGCCGCTTCCGTGGGCTGTAACCGGCCCGGGAAGCAAGCGGTTTGAATCTGAAGCTGATTAGTCGCTTTCGCGCCGAAAAGCCCCAGCGCGCTGCGAGTCTCACAAAAAGGAAATTTAAAGGAAATTTAAAGGACGCAGGGTCGCCCGGCACACCTGAGACCCCAGGCACCAGTCCGGAGCGATCCCTGAGGAGGGGGGAGGAAACTAGCGCCCCCCCCCACTGACTTTCCCAGCCTTCTGAGGGCAGCCGAACAACAGCCCTGCAAGGCGGAACCACTACAAAAAAATCTCTAACTAAAAAAAAAAAAAATTCGAATTCAAAGTACAAATAACACTAATACTGACTAGTAGAACTCTTACTAGGAACCAAACCTGAGTCTTGGACCTTGACTGAGAGGAAACTGGGAACCAACGGGAGAAGCCGAAGGTTAAGAAGTTTTCTCTCAGTCAAATGGACCAATCAGGCTGTGTTAACCCTTCTGTGACCCCTCCCTCCACTCTACTGGAAAAATGGGAATATTTTTGCCTCGCCCCGGCCCTGCTGAAGCCTGCAGAGGGTTGCTGGTGGCTGAGAGAAGGCAAAAAAGGCTCAGTTTTTGTAAAAGAATGGCCCATTTTTAGCAAAAATGGGGTGAGGAGGCGGGGTTTTGGGAGGCCAAAAATGGCTGTATTCAGTATATAAGATGCACCAATATTTCCGGGGAGGGGGGGGAGATATGGTATCCAGTTTTGCATGTACTGACAGCAGCAAGGATTATATTTGTAATTGTAATTGTACTTACAGGGAACACCCACTACTGACCTTCCTGGATGGCTTTTTAAATTTTAAATTTTGGGGTTTTAAATTGGTTTTAGAATTGTTTTTAATTATTTAATTAGTTTGGGTTGTATATACAGACGGTATGCTTGCGTTGTTTTGTCTGATGTTTTATGTTATGTTTTGTTGTTTTATACACGAATGGTCTGTACACCGCCCCGAGTCCCTACGGGGAGAGGGGGCGGTCCATAAATTTAATAAACCTAAACCTAAACCTATATATGCAAAATACGGGAAGAATGAGAATATTCCACCAGATGAGGATGTAATAGATTGCGCAGATATGGACAGACTGACTAAAAATAAAAGATAAAGATGACACAGAATATTACTTGATATGGAATAGATTTTATCCGTGGTTAGAGATAAGAGGTAGAAATTAGATGAAGAAAGATTATTGATATGTATGAACTAAATATAAAGACGGTCTATAATTATAAATACGCCATTACATTCAAGATAATTATAAACAAGCTAATATAAAAAAGAAACGTAGGCAAAACCATTTTGTTATATTATTACTATTTTTACCAGTGTAGGTGTTAATATTCTTTACTGTCTTTTTTCATTTTTCTTTCGTAAATGATATACCCTGACAATACACTGTATTCAAAATGTTTATGAATGAAAAGAAAAAAGAAATTGTAAAAGGTGTCTCAGAAGGTAGCAATGATATTGTTTTGAAGAAAGCTATAAATGGGTATGTGACTGAAGGGACTAGGCCTCAAGCTCAGCTTGAAGGAGGCAGATTCAGCCCAAGTTTGTCCAGTCAAAAAATTACTTTTTGGTTCATTGCTTTCCTTTATGTCCCTTTCCTCCCTTTTCTTTTTCCTGCTACACGTCTACAAAACACCACCTTCACAAAGCTACGTAAAAAAGGTCTTGTTTATGGTAACTATGATAATGTGTGACCTTTCGCAGCAAAATATAATTACTAGATCGGGTAAAGGAAAGGCACACTCAGGCTTAGGCAGCAACAGCTCTTTATTAACTCTGAAACAACTATGTACAATCCAGCGAAGGTTCAGTCTGACAGCAGCCCTTTTATAGGGAGCTGTCAGACCCTTTGACCAATCAGGTTGAATCTCTGTTCCCGCCAGAACAGAGGACCTTGGTGTAAACCATTGTAACTGATTCTGGTATCTAACAGAGGGTTCTTAAGTGAGTTGTCTGCTGTTTCACTGGTGATTTCTAAATATTATGTGATTGCAGCATCCACTGTCCTATTCCAGTAAGAAGCAAACGATGGGATTCAGGGGGAATTGTTTCACAAATAGACACAGACAAATAAAACTGAGCAGATAAGAACAGGATCTAGCAATGGCTAAGAGCAAGAAAGTTGAAGAATGAGACCGAGAGGCTAATTCTGACTTTTATCCAACTTCCAACAAGACTGGAAGAAAGTATAGGTAGTCCTCATTTAGCCACTGCCTTTTAGCAACCATTCATAATAACAACCATGAAAAAGCTGTGCGTCCAATCCTCATATTCATGATCTTCATAAGTCTCTAAGAAGCAAAGGGAAGCTGAAGTAAAATGATAAAACCATGATGTTTCACTTAGCGACCACTTCACTTGTTAAGTTGCAACCAAATTGTTGATCCCAATTGTAGTCACTAAATCTGTACCTGCAGTTGGCTCTTTCTTCCTTATTAAGGTTAGGTCTCTGCCCTTTGTCAAGAATGTAAAATCTGTACTACAGCTATGGGCCACTCAGATACCTGAAGATTGCACCTTCATGGACTAATTGTTATGGGAACTAGTACACAACAATAACAACAAAAATAGTATACCAGTTGATATAAAAATTCAATCAATGTACAATAATCTCTCTCAAGAAGGCATTAACAACCAGCCTATATAATTTACCAATATAAATACATTAAAGTGATTCCACTTACTTCAATAAGTGCACTATCAATGCTAGATTGCAAAGATATAAAGCCTCCCAACCAATAGCTTGGAATTGAACAATAAGATGATGAAAAGTTGAAACAGTAATCTACAAAAGAGAAATAAAAAAAAGAATACTACTTTATTATGCATAAAATTTATTTAATACCATATCAATAGGGCTAGACATTCATTATGATATATTTAACTGGAAACAATGGGCATGACACATTAACTCAATGTGATTGTTTTTTAAATGTATATAATTTTTATTAAAGTTTTAAATTACAACAGTTTTATCAAGATGACCACAGTTCAGGGGTGGGTTGCTGCCGGCATTACTGCCAGTTTGGTGAGCGCCCAATTTTGCACACGCGCCCCTACTTCGCTCACACACGCTTGCGCAGTTGCCCATAAATAGGTCTGCGCATGCGCAGATCATTAAAAAATGGAAAAAATATGTGCCACACTAACTGGGGAACTGGTTCAGAAGCATGGCAGGCCTGAGTCGCTGCCGGTTCAGGTGACTCAGGATGGCAAACCCCTACTGGTCCGGCCGAACCGTACAGAACTGGTAGGAACCCACCTCTGCCAAGGTCATCTACAGTGGGGCCAAGTATGCTACAATCTCATTTAAAAAAAGAATTATATTATTTAAATAGGTATCTGTACAACTGATATAAAGAAGGAAGTCCATTTCATATGTTATATTAATGACATATAAGACTAAAGAAATGCAAAAGCTCAAATCTGCATCTACCTTTCCAGTAGACATATAGATATTTGGAAACTGGAGCATCAGAACACAAACATCATAAATTACCTCTCTCTCCAAAATGTTCATTTGGGGAAACCATTTTATGTAAAGGGAATCGGAGTCGATATGAGACTTCATCTTGAAATACAACTCCAATCATGTCTATTTCTTCCATTTTTGCAGCTTCCATGGATTTTTCATCTTTCATAGCTTTTGTCTCTACACCTTTAGCACAGAAATCTGGTTAATGTGTGTAATTGAATGCAGGAGTGACACAGAAAAAAATGTCTTGTTGTCTAGATGTTTGATTAAGTGCAACAATCTATATCATTCCATGAAGATATCCCAAAGGGCAGGACTTGGCAATTCAGTCAATCAATCAATCAATCAATCAATCAATTATTCAATCAATCAATCAAGTTTTTATTTGGTCATAGACCAGCATGTAGGATACAGTTAATGAAAATAAAAATTTAAAAATGTGTATATACCGTATATACATGTTTTAAAATATCTGAAATATCTAAGAGGGGTTAGACCCTACAGCTTAAATTGCAGATTACTTAACAGTACTTAGACAGAAAGATGGAGTCAGATTGATCCAAGAAGAGCATTTTAAGATAAAATTAATTTGAATGACGCGGGTGTTTAATTTAAAAAATGGAAACAATATGTCCTGCCATGCTCCTGGGATCCTAGAGGACAATGTGTTTCATCAACAAGAAGCAATGGATGGAACCTAATTAGGGAGAGAACCAACCTAGAACTAAGGAGAAACTTCGTGACCGAACAATTCAGTGGAATTGATTAGGTCGGACTAGAAGACATGAGCACATTTCCCCTTGCTTGAACAGCAGGTGAGCGCATGCAGGCATGCTCCATTCCATTTGTGCAGGTGGCAGGCGTGTGTGCATGCCACTCGTGCAAATGGAGCTGTGTGCATGCACACGCAAAAGCAGAAAAGTTGGGGAACTCTGGGGAAAAGAACAGGCGCTTCTGAATGTGGGGATTGTTATGTGACTGAGATATCTGGTAGTTGAAGACGATGTGCAGAGAGCCTCAAGAGGTGTTTCTAGGTAAGGCTGAGAAATCAGCTAGCAGCTCTGGCGAAAGCATTACTTACATTTACTAAAAACTATGCTTTTGTTAGTATACAGTTACTCCTTTTTCGGGGCGACAACTGGGACTGGCAACTTGGTTGTTAAGTGAAGCAGATGCAAACTGCAACTGTGCTTAGGATTTTGCTTCAGCTTTCTTTTGCTTTATAGACCTGTGAGGAGGATGAAAAAGTTACATTTTCATCATCATCATAACTACAAAGCATTGCTAAGTGTGGCAATTGCTAAATGAGAACCTGGATTTAACAGGGAATAGACTACAGATAGGCAAATGGAAACTTGGGAGGAAAAGGCAATTTGCTTCACACAATAATGCCAAAATAACTATCAAGGTTCCGACTAAAAACCCAAACAAATCAGAACTGTGAGACTGGAATCTTCCTCAAAGAACTTATTTCTTGAGTACCTCATGTTGGCACGATTAAAGGCAAAACCAACTCTAAATGTTTCCCGCTGCTTCAGTATAATTCAAAGAGTAAATGATTCCCTCCCCAAGTGTCACAGGTCACATTGGCCAATTAGGCACTCTTCTTCATCTGACACTTGTGGAGATGACCTTGGTTCCCATGGGAGAGTTCTGTGTTATGTCTAGCCAGGTATTCCAGCTTCTCCCCCACTTCTGCCTTCTGCCAGGTTCAGTTTCAAGTTGACAATAACACTAACATGTAGAAATACTACATACTACTATGCAAGGTCCATGCTTTCATGCTTGAATCAGTGTTCCATACAAGTATATACAGGTAGTCCTTGACTTATGACCAGAATTGAGCCCGACATTTTCATTGCTAAGCAAAAAAGTTGTTAAATGAGTTTTGGCCATTTTACGACCTTCCTTGCCACAGTTCTTAAGTGCATCACTTCAATTATTAAGTTAGTAACATGGCTGTTAAGTGAATCTGGTTTCCCTATTGCCTTGTTTCTCAGAAGGTCGCAAAAGGGGATCACATGACCCCTGCAACAGTCATAAATACATACCAGTTGCCAAGCATCCAATTTTTGATCATGTGACCAGGTAGTTGCTGCAATGGTCATAAGTGTGAAAAATGGTAATAAATCACCTTTTTCAGTGTCATTGTAACTTCGCATGGTCACTAAACAACAGTTGTAACTCAAGGACTACCTGTAATAGATGGAATTTGAATCACAACACACGTTGTAACTTGCCGTCTCTTGTAACCCCTCTACAGATATCTACAATTTGGTTCTCAAACACTATACTCCAGAGATCTGAAAGACAGCGTGTGTATGTAAACTTCCCAAGATGGCGGCGTTCAGGTAGGAAGGTGAGGCTCTTGCTTGGAAGCGCCCACCATATCTTTACCTTGTTCACCCATCACATCCCTGCTTGCTTAAGACTTTTCTCTGTAAGTAAGAAAATCAGTGGGAAGCTCTGAAGCACTCTTGATCACCAAAATGTCAGAGTACAGGAGCGCCTGATAGCTGCGATCGCTCCATGAGGCTCCCTGAGAAGTGTCCGAGATTGGCTCCGTGAGAAGTGCCCGAGATTGCTGAAGCGCCGAAACACACCTAAACCAAAGCCGAAGCACCATAACACGCCAGAAAGTAATTGATCCCTGACCGCACTGAATCTCCGAGAGGCTCTGTGATGCCCTGTGAGGCTCCATGTGAAGCACCTGATCGTCCGTGATCGCAAAGGCACTGCAACGCTCCTGAGCCAAAATGAGTGAGGCAAAAATCATTCCAATCAAAGGGCAAAAAATCCCTCTGATAGATCATCTTTAAACTCCCACTGAAATTCATGTGAAATAAATCTTTCAAACTCCAACGGGAATTGGTGTGTTAAAAAAATCAATTAGAAAATCATTAGCTCCCACCGAATTGAATTTCAATCTTCCACCATTTTAAACCGGATTGGATTTGAATTCTCAGCATCAAAGACACTCCAACAAAACATAAAGGACAGCAGAAGTTACATGAGGAAGTAAAAGCCAATTACTCCAAAAACCCTTTTATGCTAAAAAAAAAACCCTTTCATCATTACCCATTGTTTAAATGACAGAATTTTTAATATTGTACTGTTTAATTAATTGATTTTCTAGCTGGTTAATTAATTGTCCAGTTACTTAATAGATTAGTGCAATTGATTACAGCAACAGACCTATTGCTGATGGATTAATTACTATGAATATTACAGCATTGTCTAATTTATTGAGCATATATTAATTAATTGAGCATCCATTACATTGATTAGTGTTATTGATCAGCATAGCATTGATTAGCTTAATTACTGCTCTAATGTTTAACTGATTAGCATATTTAATGTTTAACTGATTGATTGCATGATTAATCATCAAGCAAATAAAAGATCAATCAATTCAACATTGGATACCAAGACAAAAAAGAGATTAATTAACTCAACATTGAATACCAGCAAATATTAGGTACTCAACTACATACCTATAACACAAATCTACCATGCCAAGAAAAAACTCCACTACCAAACAGCCAAGCAAACAACCATCAAAAAGATAGACATCTCTACTAATGACACAAACGGCACCTTCAAATGCTTTCTATGTACAGATTCCTTCAAGGAGAATGAGAATACTATTAAATGCTGCCTATGTAACAATTATGCCCACCACACATGCCTGGGATTTACCGATAAATTAGTCCAATTCCTACAAACATCCCTAAATACACTTATTCATCTCTGCCCATCATGTAAACCCAATTTAGACAAATTAAGTCTCATGTTTGATAGGATAGACACCATGGAAACAAGACTATCATCCTTTAACAACACAGAAACATGTTTACTATCATCCCTTAACAACATAGAAACACGTTTAGCATCTCTTGAAAACAAAAATTCAACTCAGACAAGTGAACATCTAGCAACTCAAAATCTTATCCCAATTCAACAACCTCAACCACAAACACAACCAGCCACCTACCAAGCAAATAACATCTCTTTACTAATCAAAGATGCCATTGAACGAGAACAAAAATGTCCCAATGCTATTTCATTTGGTCTTGAAGATACCAATGAAACTGATGATATTACAAAGGTACGCAACATCATCAGCAAATGTCAGACACCAACCATCTCCCCTGAGGAAATCATCAACGTTTCCTGCAAAAGCCCTGAGTTCAACTATGGTGACAGCTCAGTGGCTCCATGCTTCTGCAGAAACGTCTGCAAAAATGAGACCAGCAAACGCAAATCCATACATACTATCAACTCAATTGCCAGAAGAAACTCCAACTATAACAAACTTCGCTCAAGGCCTGACCTATCCACACTACAACGGGTTCGCTCCCGTGAAGTACACGGTGAACTCAAAACATGCCAAGAAAAAGGAGAAACAGACTTATACAGTGACTACCGTGCTGACTGCATTAAAAGTAAGAATGATGTTCCACATCTCAACAACCACCACCCAAAAACCAATACTAGGTATTCAACTCTTCAACTCATTCTCCGGTGCAGTCTTTGTAAACAGCAATAGCTCATGTCCCACATTTCCCAATCGTACCACAACCAATTATAATGATCTACTACATTTAGATTTTACAAAAGATGCTGTTGAAACCTTTACCTTTACCTTTATTTCGATTTTTATACCGCCCCCTCTCCCCAAAGGGACTCGGCACTATGCACCTTAAAACCATCTCTATCTATTGGCCCTGATGGAATATGTGCATACTTCTTTTTAAAAAAACCACAACCACCATAGCAAAACCTCTTGGCATAATCTATGAAATATCCTTCAGAACCAGCTCCTTCCTAACATGGTCACTAGCCACAGCCATCCCTATCTTCAAAAAGGGTGATCCCATCCTACAAATTACAAACTCATTATGTTGTGTCACCTGCAAACTCATGGAATCAATCATAAACCAAACCATTACCTTCTACTTAGAAATAAACAACCTGCTCTCTAATAAACAATTTAGTTTCAGGAAAAATGTGTCCTGCAATCTGCAATTCTTACACTGTGAAAACATATGGACTTCACAACTCGACCAAGATAAAGCAAATTAATATAGACTTTTGTAAAGCCTTTGATTCAATAATACACGACAAACTACTTCTAAAACTAAAATCTGATGGCATCTGTGGTTCCCTGCATAAGTGGATAGATGCATTCCTATCAAACAGGCAAAAAGTAGTCAAAATAGGAAATGCCTTATCAAACCCTGAACCTGTTAATAGCGGTGTCCCCCAAGATAGTGTTTTAGGACCCACACTCTTTATACTTTACATAATGGAAGTGACGTGCGGTGAGGTTTATGGCTGGTGAGGCACTGACCCAATGGTGGGTTTCAAATATTTTTAGACTTATGGACTTCAACTCCCAGAATTCCACAGCCAGGCATGCTCAGTTCCGATTTAAAATGACAGCATTTGTTTTTCTCTTTGCGAAATAAATTTCCTTTTTTCATTTTCTTTTTCTTCTCCCTTCCCCTCCTTCCTCCCTATCTCCCTTCTTCCCCCTCTCTCAAATACACACACACACACATACACACACACACACACAGAGAGAAGTTGGATTGGACCATCTCTCCTGTCCCCTTCCCTCTCTCACTCACTCGCAAACAAACACACACACACACACACACAAAAGTTGGATTGGATATCTTTTCAAGTGGTTTGAAAGCAGCTCCTCTGCCATACCCCCCATTCCCCTGCTGCCTTCCCCAAACACCTCCACCATTGCAAATGCAGCCTGCTGTCTGGGTGGGAAATGCCTGGAACACAATAAAGCCCACCCACTCACCTCCTGCTGGCAGGCTGGGGTGAGAGGAGAGGCAGAGAGCCAGAGGGGAGCCGATCCAAGCCTTCCAAAAGAAAGAGGCTGGGGGGAAGTGTGTGTGCTACAGCATGGCTCTTTGCCTGGCTTCCGTGGATGACTCTACTTAACTGTTAAAAAAGCCTCTTAAAAAGTGTCCTCTACTATGAGGCAGGAGAGCTTTTTTAGAGGTGTTTTTTTTAACAATTAAGCAGAGTCATCCACGGTGAGGCAGCAACTAGCTCAGCTTTTTCCTTTTACTTTTTTTTCCTTTCATGATGAGAGCAGTGAGGCTGTGCCTTACTTGCCTCACCTGACTGCACGTCACTGATAAATGGCCTCTGCAATCATATTATAAGCAACTGCATTCTCTTCACTTCTGATGTAAAACTATTTAACACCACCAACAATGCTGCAACCCTTCAAAAAGACCTTGACTATGTGTCAGAATGGTCAAACAATTGGCAACTTCAAATCTCAACCAACAAATGCTGTGTCTTACACATTGGCAAAAAAACCAGAACACAAAATACAAGCTGGGTGGACACGAACTTGTAGACAACCCTCACTCTGTCAAGGACCTTCGAGTACTCATATCTAATGATCTAAGTGCCAGAGCCCACTGTAATAACATTGCCAAAAAGGCATTAAGAGTTGTTAACCTAGTCTTGCATGGCTTCTTCATTGGTAATATTGTACTGCTAACCAGAGCATACAAAACATTTGCTAGACCAATTCTCAAATACCGCTGATCTGTCTGGAACCTGCACTGCATACTGAACATTAATACAATTGAGCGAGTCCATAGATATTTCACGAGAAGAGTCATCTGCTCCTCTCTCACAACAGAATACCTTATGCCAGCAGACTTGAAATTTTGGGATTAGACAATTTAGAACTTCACCATCTTCAATCTGACCTAAGCGTAGTACATAAAATTATCTGCTACAATGTCCTACCTGTCAATGAATATTTCAGCTTCAACCACAACAGCACACGAGCTCATAATAGATGCAAACTTATGGTAAACCGCTCCAAACTTGATTGTAGAAAATACAACTGTAAGGGGCGTGCATAAGCGCACCAGCATGCCTACTGTCCCTGTCCTAATATTACCTTGAATTCATATTCATTTCATATATTCATAATAATGTCTATACTTATATCTGTTATCTAATTCATGCTTGATGAAATAAAATAAATAAAAATAAATAAATAAATATGTATTTCTGTCTGTTTCTGTTTCTCTGTATGGTTTGAGCCAATTAATGGGTCCACTGTTGTTGTTTGTTCAAAATGTAACGTGCTAAAATGGGTTGTAGGCAGGACAAAAAACATACAAGTGAGCTTCAGATTACATTAAACTTTGATTGATTGCCCTTTTAATTTTGAGTCTTGAAGTAATTAAAAGAAACAAATTAATATTTTCGAATAGACATAGTTTCAATTACAAACGGAAATCTATTCCCAGCACAGTAGAATTTGGGTTTAGAACCCTTTCTACTTCACTCAGCTTTATTTTTGGCACAGTGAAGTTGGAATAGAGGACGACTCTTGGAAAACAATGCTTCAAAACCTAGGTAATTTATACAATGCTTAAATCCTAAGAAAAATGCTCATAGCTAATAATAATCTGCTTTGAAAATAACTCATTAATAGCAAAATACTTTTCTTGCAGAAACAGATGTTTCTTGGTATTGAAAGAAAAGGTGGGTATACCTTTCAGGATAGATATTGTTTTTATTTTGTCCATTATTTCTTTTGCCAACGTGTTATTTGGAGTATAAGCAATTTTAAGTTTAGCACCATTCAAGGAAGGTTTCCCAAGGACGGCAAAAGGTACTTCTTGAGGAGGTCGGATGAGTAGAATGTCTGTCATTATTATTATTGCAAGGAGAAGACTCAAGGAGGAGAACCATTCCTGGAGACCACAAATCAGACATACATCTCAGCAAGGTAATAATGTAATATTATTAATTGGCTTGGAAGCATAATGTTGGGGAAGCCTAATTAATATTCAGCATTAAGAACTCGGAATGATAACTGTAGGAGATGACCAGGCTGAGCCCGAGGGAGGGGTCAAATCTCAAATGTGAGTGGACTTGATTTTATGACCATTTTTAGGATGGTTGTGAAGCAAGTCACCACAGTCATTAAGCAAATAATGTGGTTGCTAAGCAAACCACATAGTCACTAAGCAAATCCAGCATAACCCATGATCATTGTTTGTCATTTTCTGCCAGCAAGAAACATTGTAAGTTGTGGTCATATGGCTGCAGAAGACTGCAAATGCTCATAGATGGGAGCCATTGCCAAGCACCCTAAATACAATCACTTGAGAGTAGGATGTGAGCAGCAGCTGTAATTTCAAGGATGCATGTTAAGTATCTTTTTGAAGCCTATTTCAGCTTTGACTGGTCATTAAGTGACCCCTTGTAAAGACCCCTTGAAATTTTGGTAGCCTTCAACCTATCCACATATTAAGATCTGCATAAACAGAAAAAGGCAGGAAGAAAATAGGATGTTTTCCCATAAATGGTTGACACTTTGCACTTCTGTGTAGCTGTTTCGAACTAGACTCTCTCTGGTTTGGAATAAAAGAAGGCACCAAACAATAAACAGATGGATAACTTTAAAAAATCCCAGAACAATACTTTTCGATAACCATGTAGAGCAATGAATACAAAGCGAGCTATTCTTATTTCCATTGTAGCCATTTTCTTGACCTTCTCTTTAAAAAGGCAGAAAGAATATCAGAAGAAAACAAACAGAACTGGAGCTCCTTTTAAAGCCTCATTTAATGGTGTGTACTTGCCTGAAAACTCTGCATTCTCATTCTCCACTTCAACATTACATTTTTCCATAAGAGCGCAGCAGTCTGTTGACACACACTTCTTTGTCTTATGTGCGGTTTCTGCATTTTAAAATCCAAAAGGGGCTTACAGAGAGATCTTGACACTGAGCCCTCTGAGCAGTGGATGCACAAGTTAAACACGGCAATTCCCCTCCCCTTCCTTCTTTATTACACAATGCCAGTGACATGCGGTGAGATTTATGGCTGGTGAGGCAGCAATTTTTTTAGACTTGTGGACTTCAACTCCCAGAATTCCACAGCCAGGCATGCTCAGTTCCGATTTAAAGCAACAGCTTTAAACTTATTTAAATAAGTTTTCTTCCTTCTTTTCTTTTTTTTTACCTTCCCCTCCTTCCTCCCTCTCTCCCCCTCCCCCCCCAAACACACAAACACACACATACACACACACAGAGAAGTTGGATTATAGTGTTTAATTCCATGTAGCTGATTTCCAGGGCAAAGAAGGAGTTATTTTTGCCCTGTCCAATGGCATTTTCTTTGATAAAATGGATGGAAAGATGGGCTTTGGGTTCCCTCCTTGAATGAGTCAAAACGTTCAAATGTAATAAAATGATCTTCCTGTCTCGATATATTTCATTGGAAAAGATGCCCGCCTGAGGAAAGAGCCTTTCACGTATCTGAAAGCCAGCCCAGGGTGGGATCTCTCCAGGATGGGCGCAAGACCGATCCATGTTCACCAGCAAAGGGCAAAACTCTCTTCCATGGCCTCATTTCCCACCCGAAGCTTCCCCGTTTCTTCTCCATTCTTTTGCTTTCCGCAAAAACAGGGATGCGCTTTGGGAAGGCGGGAGCCCAGAGGAGCCCACCGGCGCCCGCACCGCCCCCTCTGGAAGCCAAACTACCGGCTGGGACTTCCCCTGCCTCCCCTGACCGCACGTCACTGCACAATGCTGTGTTTCATGAACAAATGAATAGAGCTGGGCAGAGAGTTGAGCTGACATTGTTGGAGAAGGTTTCGTGTTTTTTTTTAACTAGCTATAACATCAAAGAAAGAAAGAAAAAACCGATCATCAGATACTTGCATAATACTCCTCTCCATTTGCAAGTCCCAAAGAGATTTTCAAATCTCTAGGACATCTTTATTTAAAACCACTCTTAATTATGAATAAACAACCCATTCACACATTTTTGAATGTTGTACTTACTAAAACCCCTAATATTCCAGAAAGTTCTTGCAAACCATTTCATCTGAACAGAATGAAGCAATGATTTACGTCTGTATACAATATATTTCTCTAAGCAGATGAAATTATACTGCTAGAGTATAAAGTGTAGCAGTTGGGCAGGCTTTTATTATTTTCTTCCTTAGCTAGATAGCAGTGAGAAGAAACAATCAAAACGTGAGAAAAAGTCTGTTAAAATCTAACTGTTCCTCTCATATCAATGGTTATCTGGTAGTATTTCCAGATGTCTAAGTGCAGATTTCTTGTTCAAAACAATTGCTGCAGCTGTGGAAAAAAAAATTGGCTTGCCTGATTAAATAAAAACCCTCTTATAAGCAACACTAAAAGCTTACCCAGTTTATGCAGGTGTACGCTGAACTAAATGAAAGTTACTGTGGAGTTTGGATTGAGATGAATCAAGCAGAATCATTTTTAATAAGTTAAAGCACAGATACCTTGATATCCAAATATTATTCTGAGTAACTGAGTTCTGAATGAATTCAAACAATAACTAGGGTATTTGTTTTACTCAACAAAACAAATTGAAGAACATCAAGGCAGATGCAATTTCAAGATATTGTTGTAAAAAAAACAGTGAAAAGATAACATGGGTAATGGATAGGCACACACAGGTTTAACGGTAACAGCAACTCTTTATTAAGTACAACAATTGAGAACAATCCAGCGAAGGTTGAGTCTACAGCAGCCCTTTTATAGGGAGCTGTCAGACCCTTCGACAATAGGATTAAACCTCTGTTCCCACCGGAACAGAGGACCTTGGTGGAAGCCACTGTAGTTAGAACAAGTATCTAACACCCCTTCCCTCTTGGATGGAACAATCCTACTTGTTACGTAGTCACACAGGTAGGCGGGCTTTTGGGTAGCTCTGCCTGACCTGCGCAGTTCAGTATGAGGGGTTTCCTTGGACAGGTCGGACGGACCTGTTTGCTCCGCAGCTCCGCTTGGTGGAAGCTCCTAGAACCTCTCACAGGCCATGGCTGGAGCTTCTAGAGCCAGTTCGCTCGGAGCTTGCTGCGGGCCTGCAAGATAACCAGATAAATTTCCCGGTACCCTCGGGCTTGAGCTGGCCATGGAAGGAGTGTGTGTTTGCTCCGTTTGGGTAGGGCTTTGGCTAACTCATGCAGGAGTTATCTCTGGCTGTCTAAGAGTGGAGTTGGAGAGGCAGCCATGGAGTTGGTCAATATGCCTTCTCCAATTCCTACCGTCCTCGAGCTCTAGGAGGTAAGAGCGAGGGCCGGTGATACCTATCACTGTGGCAGGAATCCACAGAGTTCCCCCAGCGTAGTTGTGGGCATATACCTAATCCCCAATGCTAAATGTCCAAATCTTGCTTGTGGAATCTGGGGGCGATGAGGCAGAATAATTGGGGTGTATCCGGTCTAAGTGGGACCTTAGCTGGCGACCCATGAGACGCTCCGAAGGGCTTCTCCCTGTAGTGGCACTGGGTGTGATGTGCTGAATTAGCAAATAGTGGTCAACCCGTGTTTGCCAATCTCCCGGGCCCATCCTAGAGAGGGCCTCTTTTGCAGATTCTCTCCGCCTGACCATTGGAGGCCGGATGGAATGGGGCGACCAGGGCATGCCTGATTCCCTGAGCTGCTAGGAAGGTCTCAAATTGCATGGCCGTGAATTGGGGCTCGTTGTCAGAGACCAAGATGTTGGGCAGGCCGTGCATGGAGAAAAGTCTCCGTAGCACCTTGATGACCACTTCTGCCATAGTGGAGGTCATCAGGACTAACTCTAACCATTTCAAGTAGGTGTCCACAACTACGAGAAATGTCTGGTTGTGAACTGGGCCCAGCAAAGTCAATGTGGACCCTCTGCCATGGTGCTTGAGGTCACTCCCACTCCTTAGGGGGCGCCTCTGGGGGAGCTGGTCTGGACTCCTGGCATGGCGTGCAGGTAGCCACCCATTCTTCGATCTCCCTGTCCATGTTAGGCCACCACATGTAACTCCTAGCCAAAGACTTCATCCTGACAATTCCAGGATGCCCTATGTGTAAAGCCTCTAATACTGCAATGCGCAGTTTGGGTGGAACAACGACCTGATCCCCCCACAGTAAACAGCCATTTACAACCGATAACTCATCGCGTTTGGCAAAATGCATTTTGAAATCAGCCCCAACAGGCCCCTCCACACCCAGTTCAAAATTTGTTTGATGGTGGAGTCCTTTGCAGTGTGACAGGCAACATCACTGGATGAGACAGTCTCAAGGCAGTCAATGAGGAGAACTGGCATCTCGGGGGTAGGGTCAGCAAGAAGTTCAGGCAGCGGGCAGCGGCTTAGAGCGTCAGCGTGCCCCAAAGTGGAGCCTGGTCAGTGGATGAGACGGTAGGAGTAGACAGCTAGGAAAATGGTCCATCTGGTCATGCAAGGTGATAATGACACTGGGGTAGGTCAGTCCCCAGCCAGTAAGCCCAACAATGGCTTGTGGTCTATAACCAGTTCGAAGTCCCGGCCATATAGATACTCATGGAAACTCTTTACTCCGGCCACTGCAGCCAAAGCCTCACGGTCTAGTTGGCTGTAGTTCCACTCTGCGGCAGACAAGTCCTGGAGTAAAATGCGATAGGGGCTTCGGTTCCGTTGGGCATTTGGTGGCCAACGCCAAATGGGGAAGCGTTGCAGGTCAGCACCAATGGCAGGGTTTGGCTGTATTGTACCAGAAAGGAGTCCGCCGACAGGAGTCATTTTACCATAGCAAATGGGGCAGCCTCAGCTCTGCCCCAGGACCACATCGTGTTCTTAGTCAGGAGACGGTGTAAGGGCTCAGCAACAGTGGCTTTCTGTTTGTGGAAGATGCTGTAGAAATTAAGGAGCCTGAGGAACTCCAGCAGCTCGGTTTGATTGCGAGGTGTGGGGGCGTCCTGAATTGCTTTAATTTTTTGTGTGGTCGGGTGAATCTCAGAGCCATCAATCAGGTACCCTAAGAATTCAACCCTTGGCACGTTAATTTGGCATTTCTCTTTTTTGAGATGGAGGCCTTTGTCTCTAATCCGAGCCAAAACTGTTCGTACACGTTTGAAAAGTTGTGCCTCATTTGCAGGCAATACCAAAATGTCATCGAAATAGGGGATGCCTCCTGGAATCCCCTGCAAAAGCCATTTCATGACACTTTGGAACAGTCAAGGGACTATACTAATGCCGAATTGCAGGTGGTGACATTTGAATGCACCCCTATGCGTCACAATGGTTTGGGCCTCCACTGTAGCACCATCTACAGTCAATTTTTTTTTAAACAATTTTTTTAAATTAGTTTTACAGAGTTTTGAGGAAAAAGGGTAATGGGTAAGGTTACAAATTTTGACAGCTACATTATGCAGGAAATGATACTCCCCCTGGTTCTCATAACTTTCACTTGTTAATACATTAGATAATTACTACTTAGCAATATTTTGACAGCATATTTTTACCTTATATCTTCCAATAATTTCAATCTATTTTATATCAAACAGAAAAAGTTCCCTGAATTAGCAATTGCATTATTTTTCTAACTCACTTTTGCGATCTAAGTTTTCTCAATGTTGCCTCTCCCCCCCCCCCCCCCACCAGCGAGGCTCCGGCACCTCCCGTGTCTTGTGTGTCTCGTGTGGTATCATCAGCTTTATCTAGGAGGGCTTTATTTTTTTCCATGAAGGCCTCCGCCTCCATAGTTGTATTAATTCTAACCCTACTGCCCTCCCAGAATATCAGCATACCTTCTGGCAGAAGCCAACGAAACCAAACCCCATTTTCAAATAGTGTTTTCGCTAAAAGCGAATATTTTTTTCTTTTATCTCTAACTTTCTTTGGGATTTGTTTCAGAATGACTATCTCTCTATCCTTGTATTTTAACATTTGCCCCCTTTGTGCATTCAGAATCTCATCTCTTGTAGTCTTTCTAAGAAATTTAATGTGAACCTCTATTGGAACATTGTGTGTTCTAGCATAAGCTGAATTAACTCTATAGACCAGGTCAATATCCCATCCCAGCTGTTGTCTGTCTTTTTAAATATATTCAGCCAATAATTTTGTCATAATCTCCCTCAAGTCTTCATCATCAGCCTCAATTACATTTTGAAATCTAAGGAAAAAAGACATCCTTTCAAATTCCATTTTTATCTGATGGTTCTCCAGTTCTTGGTTTCCTCTCTGGACCCCCCTCACCTCCCCCCTCATCTCAGCCGTCCCCTCCTCCAAAACTTCCAGTCTTTGTGTATTTTGAGCCGTTCGGTTTTGGTTCTCTCTGAGCTGTTCATTCATTTCTTTCAGTTGATTTTTCAAGTCCTCCTGCCCTTTTAAGATCTTTTGAAACATCTGCTGAGTTAAGTCCTCCTCGGGGGCTTTGGGTTGTAATAGGGATGTTAATGTCTGTTGTCCACTGGGGCTGGACGTTGAAGATGTTGAGGCAGAGCCAGCAAAGCCTGGTTTCCCAGGTGGCGGTCTCTTCGGTGCCATTTTAATAAAGAGAACTCAGAGATGCCTGTGTCCATACAATGAATTGGCAGTTATGGAAGGGGATAACCAATAGAGATCACGAGGCCGGCAGTCCAGACAGTAATAGAGACCTTTTCTATAGTTCAAATCCAGACAATAAAATCCATTATTCCAAGTCCAGGATACGATACCTCAAGAGATATTTCTAAGTGTCACGGAGACAAAGACAAAATGCCAGCAATTTCCATGGGTGGAGTCAAATTTCAAAGTGCATAAAGACAATGGAAGTGTGCCATCTTGCCTCGCCAGCACTGGGATCGGAAGGCAACAGACCAAATGTTTTCAAAGTTTTCAAAACAATCAGATCATCACTTCTCTTTCACAATTGCAGCAGGGGATTCATCTGCTTGCTTGCTATGAGTGTGATTTCATTCTAACGCTCTCCCCTCTCCTCCTCCGAGGGCAGAGAGCAATCCAAAGCCACTTTTCCAAGGGGGGGGAATCCCCCTCTCTCCAATCACACTTCCCAGGAACAGATTGAAGACCTTTAAAAAGCTGCCAATCCTTCATTAGAGAATCAGAAAGGGAATCGGGGAGAGTTTCCATCTCACCACATTGCAGCTGTAGCCTTCAGATCATCAAGTTCGTCCAGCCGCCTCGACGCAAAGCGTGCAGAAGCACACCCCCTTTCGCCTCCTGGCTCCTAGAGCAATGCCAGGAGCCCCCCCAATGGCCGCCGCCGATGCAGGGGACCCCCAGCTCGCTGCCCCTTCGGCAGGGCACTCCTTCAAGGCTCCCTGTGCCCCCCCCCCCGATCAAGGGGAGCCCACCAAGAGCCCGCAGGGCAAGCGAAACACATCCGTCGCTCTCAACAGCCAGAACCAGAAGTGTCAACTGCAGGCAATTGTTGATATGCCTGTGCCATGTCCAATTTTGCGTGTGTGATCAACTGGCTCTAGGATTCCCTGGCCTATGAGCTTGTCAATTGCCCTATCGATTTTGGGGTGGAGAGCAAAATGTACTCTCCTGGGTTTTAGCCTTATTGGGGCTATGTTGGGGTCCAAACTAAAGGAAATTGGAATCCACACATACTTACCCAGACCGGTGCCAAAGACATCCTCAAACTCCTTAAAGATGGCTTCAGCGTCATCATCTTTGAAGGCGTTGATACCGGTCACTTCTAGGCCCAGGGCTTGGAACCAATCTAGCGCTAGGAGGCTCTGCAGGTTGCCGCTGACGACTGTCACTGGGAGTTTCCCGCTGAACTGCTTGAACTTCACCTGGAAGGTCCCTTAGCCCACGATGGGGACCCGGTTTCCCTGGTAATCTTGTAGGCGGATGTCAAGGGTGCGAAGAAGCTGCTTCTCTTGGCTAGGGATAGCCTGCTTTAGGGTAGACCACGGTATGATGGTCAGTGATGACCCAGTGTCAATCTCCATCTCACATGGAGAGTCCTTGATGAGGACTGTGACCTTCAACTTTTTTGGTCACCTGGTGCGGACTTGGCCGATTGACGTATGGTAGGTGACTCTATTGTCACCCTCTGAGCGCCGTGGTGGCTTCTGCCAGGCCCCTTGGTTGGACCTCTGTTGGCTGCTAGCTAGTGGCAGGGAATTCGCTCTGGCACACCTTGGCAATATGCCCCTTTTTCTCGCAGCACTGACAGGTTGCGTCGCAGAAGCGATGCAGAGTCTAGGGTAGATTTGATGGCTGATTCGGACGCCCTGGCTTCGTCCAAGGCGATTGGCAGAGTGAGGTTAGATTTAGCGAGTAACCTCCTCTGTAGGTTAATGTCCCATACGCCGCAAATTATGCGGTCCAGAATCAGCTCGTCCAGGTGTTGGAATTTGCAGTACGGTGCGGCCTTGCAGAGCACCACAACGTACTTGTTAATCAACTCACCCCCTTTCTGGTTCCTGATGTTAAACTTATGCCAGCGAACGTGCTTGGATGGATTTGGGGCATAGTGGGTCCTCAGCGTCTGCTTGAGCACGGATCAGGCGACTGATTGTAGATGTGTCGGCTCAGAGAGGTCTTTCGCCGTCTCGAACACTTCCTGGCCACAGTATCCGAGGAACTTGTTTTTTGCGGCCTTCAGAAAGACCCATGAGGTCATTTGCCTCAAGGAAGCAGTCAAATCGTAGCATGTACGAATCCCAGTGCTCAGTGACTGGGTCATACGGAGTCGGTGGGGCGTGCATAGCCATTTTGTGTTCTGAGGGCATTTTGAATTTGCCGCTCAAAAATGGCTGCTCAAAGCCACGCTGAGCTCCGGGCTGGATGTACTTGCTGGATTGCTATGCTCTTTTTTGGTTCATCTAGTTGCCTTCCAATCCCACCTTCGTCGCCAGTGTTAGATTGGGTAATGGATAGGCACACACAGGCTTAACGGTAACAACAGCTCTTTATTAAGTGCAACAAGTAAGAACAATCCAGCGAAGGTTGAGTCTGACAGCAGCCCTTTTATAGGGAGCTGTCAGTCCCTTCGATCCAGTGGGAACAGAGGACCTTGGTGGAAACCACTGTAGTTGGAACCAGTATCTAACAAATATGCTTACCTTGCTTTAGCCAGAAGCTCAGCAAAGAATTCACGAAATGCTAAGTAATAACGGAGATCTCCTTTATCTAAAATATCATTGACTTTCTGTCTATAACAGCTCTTTCTGTTGCTTTGAGCCTTCATTCCTTCAGCCCTTTCTCACAGCCAAAGGACCCAAGGAGTTTCCAAACAAATGTGATATTTTTGTTTTCCCAATATTACCCCTCTTCCAAGTTTTTTCTCTCAGGAAAATTCAAAGGATTTGCTTGGTGCAAATGTTGCATCGATATATTGGAAGATGAAATTACACTGCTAGAGTGTGGGAGAGCAAAAACAACTTTTTAAAAATAACATTCTTTTCCGTGCAAGACTGAAAGAAACTAAATTAAAGGGACTCAAAACAGTTAGGAAAATTACAAGTCTTAACAACAGTAAAAGCAGTGGCAAAATATCAATGGGGGAAAAAAATAAAGGCCCCAAATAGGTCAAGTTCTATTTGTCACTTACTCAGTTCAAATGGAATGTTCTGTTTATTATGTTTGTTTGGCAGAAATAAGGATTCAGGAATTTGAAATACAATTATGCAAGCCAAGAATATTATCTGAACCAACTGAAAAATAAAATAAGGTTCTTAACACAATGTACAGCAAAAATCTATGATTTGATGATAATGTTGGTCTCAAAATTAATATAGTATAAGGATAATACAACAAATATGTTTGATTTTGGGGCATTGGATACATTCAGTAAGATTTAACTGCAGTTATCTCACTGTCAAAAATACTTGTGCATTTCCCATGTCACTTTTTGTGTGCAAAACTGCATATTTCCTGAGATGTCCTGTCCCTGATACCATTCATATTTCACACAAAATTTGAATGGGATGACAGATAAAAAAAGAATGAAAAAAGTATAGGTACAAGGGATACAGAGAATCAGAGCGTGGAAGTAACTCTTAAACATTGGATGTTTAAATGTTCCACTTGAGCATTTCTTGGCTCAAACATCCTGTTGCTGTGCTTCAGGAATCAACAAGTCAAAGGGACATGTCATGAATAGAAATTTATTCCCAGATAAATTGTTACTCAAAATAATTAGGAATGGAAGAAAGTGCTTTGCAAAGCATGTTAGTATGGGTGAAGCACCCTTCTCTGGTGATTAAAATAGCCCTTATGACACTGTTGAAAGAATTGTATCCAGAAGACATTTGGCCACGTGTTCTGACCCCCCTTCCTCCGTTGCCCACACAGCACACACACTCCGGAACAGTACAAGGGAACAAGGTTTATTACACGAACAGACAAGAGGTTTCGTGGCAGCAAGCCACCAAGACAAAACTCACAGGGACAGAACACAAAAGCAGCTATCCAGCTTGCCAGGATCCCAGACTAGAGCTTCTGGCATAAGTCCTTTGTTGACTGCTACGCAGAGCCTCTCCAGAGTCAACCCTTTTATAACCTAAAAAGGGCGTTTCCCAAACAGCACCTGAGAGCTCTTTACTGCCTATAATTACACCCACGCTCCTTGCGTCTGTGGGCGCGCCGGAAACGGGCATCTAGAAACGCCCTGCTAAGTCCTGAGTCACTGTCATATGAGTCCTCCCCGCTGCTCCAAGGCAGGGCATCGGGAGTCCTCCTCCTCTGGCTCTCACAGCTGCTCCATGCCTCTGGCGCCACCTGGTGGCCAACCAGACTCTCGGATCCCTGCTCAGCCTCCGAATCCTGTCCAGGATCGCCCATCTCCTCTGGAGCTGACTCGTATGGACTATCACTCTCGGAGTCTGGTGGCAGCGGCAGCGGCACCGGCTGGGCCACAACAGCCACGTATCTATTAAAATTCTCTCATTTGCAGTTTCTCCTTCTCAAGATTAATTGTGGGAGTAGACGTTTTCAAACTTGTCACTCTAAAACTCTCTAAGGCTTTAGAAGTAGATAACGAACAATTTCCGAAAATGATTGTAAAGTAAGATTTGTGAACTTAGTGTCTTTAAAAGCCATTAGCAAAATGGATAATCCCATTTTCCCCTCAAACTCAAACCTACAGAAAAGCACTGTGCTGTTGTTTCCTGATGAGGAGCAGCTGTCTGGAGTATATGTGGGCAATTTCCATCCTCTTCATATCTAGAGATGTTCTAAAGAACTGGTCTACTCACTGGGTCCTTGGCCATTGCTGCAATCATTGACAATGTTTTCATAATTGTCTTCAATTTGTTATACTTTTTCCGAAAGTCTGTAACCTAAAATCTGTGTCTTGTAGCCCTACTAAATACAGTACAAAACCTTGGGAGTCATTGTCTCTGCTATTTCTGTGCTCTAGCTATGGCTAGCAAGATGTGGCAGTCTAAAATATGTCTTTTGTTGAAATGAGCAGTAAAACTATTAGAACAATGCTCAGTTGAGTCACAATCTCCAATATCTATCCTGAATCAAATCATTAGTCAGGACTCTCCAGCAAACCACTGTTGGAAGAAATGGCACAAGGCACCTGGGAAGAAGCAATGCTCAACCAAACCTGGACTCAAAGTACAGCCTGCATGGTCCCATGGGAGTCTGGCTAATACTATCATGCCTTAATCCCATCACCCTGAAGCTAAAGGGGGAGATCTTTGTTATGTAGAATAGACTGGTTCAGGCCTTTTAATGACCCATTGACAAAGGTGGGGACAATTAAGAGTGAGTCTGTTTCCTGCCTAAAACATGTTTCTCTATTTCTTACCAGGGAAATATAATATTCTGCATTTTCAATATTTCCTAGGATATTTCATGTTTTTAGGAGAAGGATGGGTTTTAACTTCCTACACCACAAATAAGTATAACATGCCTTAGAGCATAGCATAGCCTCCTTCTTCACAGCTGCCTTTCAACATTACACCATGTGTTTCCTTCTCATCCAAATAATGATCCACTCTCCATCTCCACCAGAAGATGAGGTATGTCCTCTCTTCCTCTTTAATTAATAGGTAATAATAGTAGTAGGTGATAGATAGGAATGTTGGTACTAAGAGATAGCATATACGTATGATCTCGTGTCCTCTATTCTCATTTGACTGTGGTGTACTATTGCAATAGCAATAGCACTTAGACTTATGTCCCACTTCCCAATGCTTTACAGTCCACTCTAAGCCATTTACAAAGTCAGCATATTGCCTCCAACAATCTGGCTCCTCATTTTACCAACCTCAGAAAGATGGAAGGCTGAATCAACCTTGAGCCGGTGAGACTCGAATTGTCAAACTGCAGCCGGCAATCAGCAGAAGTAGCCTGCAGTACTGCATTCTAACCACTGAGCCATCATGGGTATGTATGTATGTATGTATGTATGTATGTATGTATGTACGTACGTACCTACCTACCTACCTACCTACGTACCTACGTACCTACGTATATATTTGAACATAGCTACCATGCCCATTCTGGAAAATAAACAGAATTCCATGAATATTCCTGGCTTACATTCCTTGCTTGCATATTTTCTTTTGGAAGTTGTTAAGAGTGGGAGTGGACAGAGATTCATATGGTTCCAGTCCTACAGCTGTTGAGGAAGTCATTAAAAACATGGCTGTGCTCCCAGCCCTGGGATTAGCATGGATGTCAAGTCTGTTAGTTTTTGCAGATTTGGTGTGTTTGGGTGTTTTTCTCTTCCAGGCGCATATGTGTGCTTTAATTGTTTGGTTTTCTATTTCTTTGTCTCTACTGTAACCTCCCCTAGGAACTTGTGGAAGTTGTGTGGTCTCCAAATGGAATAAATAAATAAACAGGCTCAAGTGGCTAGCTTAAAAATCTGCTAGGAAAAATATCAGCGTTCATGAAACATCATTTCTGGAAAGTTCACTACAACTCACTGGAAATCAGTATTAGAGAGTCTATCAGGTGCTTCACCTCTTGCCACATTACTTCAAAAATGATCATTTATGAGTTTATTTGCCTATCTCAATCTAATAAAGAAATTAAGTCACCAAAAACCATAGTTTTGAGCAAGATATTAATGAAGAGTCTCAGTCATCTAGGTAGAGTTGTCTAGAGGTTGAGTCATGTTAACTGGATGTCAGGTTCTGAAGGATTAATGAAAACAGCCAAACACAGAGACGGTTTGAAAATGCAGTTTATCTTCTTCCTCCGGCATGAATTGACCAACAAAGCATTAAGTTAATGAATACATTGTCAGAGCTGACTCCCGGGGCTCCCCAGTAACTTTTATAGTTACTTTGGATTTAGGCTAAACCCCACCCCTGCGCACGCTCACACCCATCACCTCATGACCCAGAGTGAAAACCACCTGGCAATCAATCATGGATTGTTATCAGTTCTGGAATGTTCTCAGTGGAAACCTCATGGCAGTCAGTCATGAAGAGTTAAATAAATAAATAAATAAATAAATAAATAAATAAATAAATAAATAAATAAATAAATAAATAAATTTTCTTTGATTAGCCGCAACCCTCTCCCGAAGGACTCGGGGCGGCGTACAATCAGAAGGATAAAATACACATAGGACACACATACATATGAAAAAAGGACAATTTCATTTGTGTGTGGAGGAGAGTAGACTTGTAAGTGAAAGACAATAAACACAGCTAAAAACACAATTAAAACACAGTTTAAAATCCCGTTAAATAAAATTGCTAAATTAAAAACCCCTCAGGAGCGTAACGAAGTCATGGTTGAGCCAGGCCAGATATTTGAAAAAGGTGGGTCTTGAGCTTAACACGGAAGGAGCGGAGGTCAGTAGTGGTCCTAATATCCGGGGGGAGGTCATTCCACAGGGCTGGGCCCGCCACAGTAGAGTTCTCAGCTGGACTGCTGTGGAGGAGGGAAATCTCCATTTGGTAAACACAAGTCTTGGCAGCTGACCCAGTTCCCCCCCCCCAAAATGGCAGCTCCGGGCCTTTAGGCTCGCCAGAGCTGACATGCTGCCCCTCTTACCATGGAGATGGCATCTGGGGAGGTAAACATTACAGTCAGTTAGGAGCCGAAGGATCCCTTCCCCCAGTTTTATGGGATGTCTGCGGTGGAATCTCGCTACTAGGTGGGGCGCCCTACAGTCCTTACTGTGAACCCATGATGCCTCCAACAGGGGATAACCTTTCCATAAAACAAGGTATTGTAACCACCCTTTGTGCCACCTGGTATCTAGTATATCTTACACTACATAGTGCTGGTCCCCATCTACAGTAACCGAGGCTGGCAGCTGTACCAGGTCTCCTCTGATATCAGATGCCTGAATTGATTGGAGCAGGCTGCAGTAGAAGACTGGATGTGTTTTCCCCAATAGGAGGGAGCCTTAGCTGCACTGTGACCAGGTTAATAACTTGTATGATTGGGAAAGGCCCAATGAATTTGGGCCCAAGTTTCTTATATGGCAACAGCAGCCTGAGATATTTAGTGGAGAGGTATAGCTTCTGGCCCACATGGAAAGGTCCTTGTGCCTTCCGCCTTTTGTTGGCATTCTTTTTATATGTGGCAAAAGAGTGATGTAACACATCCCTCACCACTTTCCAAACTTTTTGCATCCGGCTATCCACTCCTGCGAGGTCATGTCATCTGAGAGCACTTGATGATACTCTGGAATTGGGATGAACCCCCCCCCCCCCCCGTAGCCACATGAAATGGGGTAAGCCCCGTACTTTTGTGCACTGCATTGTTATATGCAACTTCTGCAAAGGGGAGGAGTTCAGCCCAATTGGTATGTTGATACTGGATGTAACACCTTAAGTAGTGCTCCAGCATCACGTTTGCCCTCTCCATGGCACCATTGGTCATGGGGTGGAAGGCTGTACTAAGTCGCTTTGAAGACTCCACCATTGCCACAAATCTGCGCCAGAACCGGGCAGTGAATTGCACTTCCCTGTCTGAAATTATCCTTTTGAGGAAGCCATGGAGTCTATAGACATGGGCAATAAATAGTTTGGCCAGCTTCCTAGTAGAGAGAAGTGCAGTATATGCTACAAAATGAGCCTGCTTGGAGAACAGGTCTATTATCGTCCAAATGACCTTGTTCCCTTGGCTGTCCGGTAAATCCACGGATGAAATCCATGGCTATTTGTTCCCAGGGGCAAATCAGATCTGCCACTGGCCAGGCCAGGCCTTTATGGTACTGGAAACAACACAACTCCTTACATATCTTCTATGTCCCTCTTCATGAGGGGCCACCAGAACTGGTGATTTACTAAATACAGAGTCTTGAGGAAACCGCAGCACGGCCACCAATACCACACTTGGTACGTATAACTTCAACCCCTTCCTGGCAAAGCCCTCTTGCTATGTTAATAAAGTTTGATTTTCCTGAAACCACTGGTCCATTGAGAGTGCTGCTTGGATTGCTTTGGGGAGGTCCTTCACCTAGGCATATAGGTTTGGTGCCGGTGGGGCCTGTTGAGTGGCTAACACCCTAGATTGTGAGATCAGAATGATAGCCTGCACTAAATCCTCCCTTTTATTGTCATATTGTGGTTTGCGGGAGAGGGCATTGGCTAAGAAGTTCTTGCCACCCAGTATATATTTTAATTGAAAGTTGAATTGCCAAAGATATAAGACCCATCTAACTTGTTTTGGCAACCATCTTCGCAGGGTCTGGAGGGCCTCCAAATTCTTGTGGTCCATCCAGACCTCGAAAGGTATCCCTCCCCCTTCTGGTAAATGCCGCCATGTCACAGGGCCCACTGGACCACAAATGCCTCCTTCTCCCAATTGGACCAGTTGCGTTCAGTCCCTGTCAACTTCCTCGAGGTGTAGGCACATGGCTGTAGGGCTCCTTCATTGTTCCTTTGTAAGAGGACTGTGGCCACTGCCACATCACTGGCATCTGACTGGACCACAAATGGTTTAGTGGGATCTGGATGTTTCAGTACTGGCTCTTTTGCAAACAAGGACTTCAGATGCTCAAACGCTTGCTGACACACTGTGGTTTTCCGGTTGAGGGTTTCTCCTGAGACTTTTTGTATGTAAGTGGTCAGTTAGTGGAAGGGCCACTTGGGTAAAGGATGGGATGAACTGGCGATAGAAATTGGCAAACCCTAAAAAATTTGCAATTGCTTGCAGGTTTTAGGAGCCTGCCAGGCCAACACCACCTTTACTTTCGTGGGGTCCATCTCCACCCCTTTAGCTGAAATACGGAACCCAAAGTAATCCAATTGCATCCTGTGGAACTCACATTTAGACAATTTGATGTATAAATGTGCTTCCAGCAGCTTTTTAAGCACTTGATGTACAAGAGTTACATGTTGCTCCATGGTCTTGGTATGTATAAGGATATCATCTAAATAGATGAGTACCGCTTGATACAGATGCTGATGCTTATTACCCATGTCTTGTAGTTCATTATTGATAATTTTCAAGGAAACTCTGTTTGTTTGTTTGCCACTTTTATTATTTTGATAAATAGCTCAAGATGGTGAACATACCTAATACTCCTCCTTCCTACTATTTCCCCTACAATAACAATCTTTTGAAAGTAATTGGGCTTATTGAGAGTGACTGGCCAGCTGACTTTCATGGCTAAGGTATCACTAGTCTCTTGGTTTCTAGGCCACTTCGAAAGATCATGTTGTTTTCAACATGCAAAACCAGGGGTGTCAAACTTCTGGTGTCACAGTGGGGTCACATGATGTAGCCGGACTTTTACTCCTTCACTAAACTGGGTGGGGGCAAAGGTTCCTTACTTTATTGCTACATCCCCTGCAAAGCATTCCTTGCTACACTGATTTTCTACTGACAAACAGCAGTGAGGAACTCAAGGTAGGTATTTTAGGAACTTATGAATTTTGACTCCACTCCTGTTTTATAGAATAATGACCATTAAATCAGGATTTTAGTGCATCATTTATATCAGTATAATTGCACAAATAAAGTGAATTATTTAACAGATGTTCAGATTCCACAATTACTTTCCTCAAAGTTTCATTAAATCATGAGTTTCATGAATTTAATGAATGAAACTCCAGCAGGAAGTTAAATAAAAAGCCATAGTTTACTACTTGAGCTGCATTATAAAACCATCTATCTGTTCATAATCTTCCACCAATGATTCAAGGCATTAGGTGGTCATAGTGTTGAGGTTAATAATATATGGTAGAGTTTTAAAGGTAAAACTCAGGTACTAGTGAAGCAGTGATGAGATTCAAATAATTTAACAATAGTTTCTCTGCCCTAATGACTGCTTGATGGGCATGGCTGGGTGGGCATGTGCCAGGGTGGGCATGGGCAACTCAATGTCATTCACATTGAGGGGCGCCTTCCCTGGCCTCTCTTAGCCTCTCCCCTCCTAGTCAGTCATCCCCTTGTGTTGCATGTTATGGTGAGAGAGGAAGCATTTTTAAAGTCATCTTTCCTTTGATACTAGCCAATAAGATGAAATTTTCAGAAGACCTGATGTACATTTCCAAGTATTGTTTATGTTACGTACAGACGTACGTCACACAGATTTGCATGCTACCGCTGTTTGGTTCGCCAAGTGGCAGGAAATTTAAACTGCTGTCATTGGCCGGCTGGTCTGTCAGAGCTCAATAAATAGAGCGCTCCAGCAGCCTGCCCGCAGTTCGTATTGCAACAGCTAGGGAAATAAAAGGTGCTGAAAGTTATTAAGCCTGGAGTCTTTTCTTCCCACGCTGATCTAAAACTGGCAACGAGGATGGGATCACACACATCGCCTGCACCAGCAATCCTCGACCCACACTCGACCCACACGAGGAGTGGCACACCTACATGGGAAGGCGCAAGGATTCCAGGAGTTTCCATCCTAGGAGTCCAGAGAGACGGCAGGCCTGACCGCACCGGCCGAGGCCATAGGAACAATTGAACCGCGCAGGTCCAGTAGGAACTCTAAATGCCCCGCCTACTTGCAGGATTACGTGAGTTACGTCGGCCACGGATTGGACAATGCTCAGTCTAGGAGTGGAGGGGTGTTACATACAGAAGTACATTGCACAGATTTGCATGCTATTGCTGATTGTTTCGCCAAGCAGCAGGAAAGTTAAACTGCAGTCATTGGCCGGCTCAATAAATAGAGAGCTCCGGCAGCCTGCCCGCAGATTGTATTGCAGAGCTAGGGAAATAAAAGGTGCTGAAAGTTTCTTATCCTGGAGTCTTTTCTTCCCGTGCTGATCTAACAGTTTATCACCATTCTCTTGGTAATACTGAATGGAGAGATTTATAAAGAACAACAGACTTGGAAAGCACCTGCTCAAGCGTGAGACTCTATAATATTATGGACACATTTCTTCTTAAAAGCCTTCAGTGATGGTATACCCACCTCTGAAGGCACCCAATTCCTCTGATTAATTGTTCTCACTGTCAGGAAATTTCTTCTTATTTCTAGGTTGGATCTGTCTGATAAGTTTCCATCTCACAGATCCGTCTCACAGTCACTTCCAGTTCAGCGAAGCACAACCTATTCTATACCTGTGCATTTGGGTTTTTTCTTGCCTGAGGGTAAAATCTTACTGTACTCTCCATTAAATTGCATTTTTGGTGAGAAATGATCTTCTACAGTGGCATTCATAATGATTTTTTCAAAATGCACTAAAGCTTGAAGAATACATCTCTGCTTATAATGATAAAGATTATTCTTTTTGAACATTAAAGTATATTGTCAAGCAAATATTTCCAATCCATTATAAATGAAAACACATTTGAAAGGCATTTTCAAAGCAGTTAGTTAATAGATGTCTTACCATTTTTCTCTTCTCTTTTAATTAAATCATTCTGCTTTAATTTTTTCCCCTTGGACCTTATTGCAGTATTTCGAAACTTTCACAGATCCTTCACAAAGAACCAGTTCTAATTTAACTGGAATGCATTGTTTTCATTCTCTGTTTTTCTGGTTACAGAACTTCCCTTCTCCTTCACTCATCATTTCTCCCTTTAACGATGTTTCTTGCAAGAAAAGGAAGCATTTGATTTTGGAGATACTCCCTCCCTCCCTCCCCTAAACAAAGGACTGGGAAGTTCAAGCGAGGTATGCGCTGCAGCCTCGGCCACCGCTCCAACAGCTCTGGGGCAGAATGGGTGGGACCAGCCAGTGGTGTGATTAGCTGGTTCTCAGAACTGCACAAAATAGTAAGAACTGGTTTGCTCGAACTGCTCAGAACCTGGTGAAGCTCACCTCTGTAGCGAAATTTAGATCAGAGTTCAGGTAAATGCAAAATGCAACTAGATGACTCAAGTTGTTTTAGCAAGACTCCATCAATTGAAGAACTCTTAAATATCTCAGTCCTTTGTAATTCTCCACCCAAGGCTTCCCATACTCCGGTGGGCATTCTCACCAGGTTGACTCAAGGTTGACTCAGCCTTCCATCCTTCCGAAGCCAGTAAAATGGGGACCCAGACTGTTGCGCACAATATGCTGACTCTGTAAACCACTTAGAGAGGCCTATAAAGCACTGTGAAGCGATATATAAGTCTAAGTGCTGTTGCTATTGCTATTCTCTTCTTGCCATCTCTCATAGAAATGTACTCTCAAGCAACACCAACTTGGCCTGGACTTTTACAGAAAAAAAGGGGAGAGATCAAATGCAAGAATGAAATGAATCAGATGGCTTAGACAGCCCAATTGTCCTTAATGCTGCTATCAAATATGTACTAACCTTTAACATCTGTCCATCTTTATCTGACTAACAAAACACGGAGCTTACTTTTCTGGTCAACCCACCTGCTAAGGTTCTTTATTATTTTTTAAAATGACTTTGGAGTTCTACAGCACAAGCTATTCTAAAAACAAAGTAGAAATGACAATGCTTGATCTATTTCTTATACTCCAACTGCAAACAAACACATAAAGAAAATAAATAGCATGGTACTGTAATAGTGGATCCTATCAGGAAGCAATAGAATATCTTGTGGTAGGGATTTCATGATGAAAAGGATATTTTTGCTTATACCAATTCGTGGCTATAAAAGCAGCATCCAGTATTATCTCTTTAATATCTCCATACATTTCCAGGCATTTTTTTTCCCATGGTCGGGTTGGCCACAGGGCTTCCTCCTGAGGAGAGTAGCCAAGAGAGCAGCAGCATTTTCTTCTGTTACAACTGTACTTACATTTCAAAGGTAACAAGAGAAAAGAAGGAATCACTCAAAGAAATTAAGGATTGGAAAAAAATGAAGGCAGAGGGAACGGGTTGAGAAAAAGGAAACCAATAACGTTGTGGTTTGATGGACTTCATTGTCAACTCCCATACCAGAAAGTACCTGTCAACTCTGAATCTAATCTGGCTGAAGCCATTTTTTTCCTTTTTCCTTTGCCACTTCATAGTTGCCGAACATTCTGGGGGGAGGGAGAGAATAAATGGGACGTTTCACAGACATAACAAAGAGCTTTCCCATGGGGACCAAGGTCATCCCCACAGGTGTCATTTGAATGAAAAGAGGAGTGACTAAGGAGCCTGCCAACTACTTTAATTTTAAGTCTTGATATAATCATTGTGTCAATCCCAAAGGAAATGGGGAAAAAAAGAATCACATAACTGAAAATCAGTGGTTTTACTGTTGTATTTTGGCAATATGATGTGGAGTTGCACTCAGGACTGCAAAATAAGGGGTCTGGGGGTTGCATGTTTCCCATAGGCTTCCCACAACCAGCTTAACACATTTAATAAATCACAATGGGTGCTATTTAATATGCTTCTTCTCTTCTCTTCCCCTCCCCTCACTACCGTATCTATGGAGAAAAAGAAATATTGTCACTAAAGCGAATGAACAAATAAAAGCACTTATTGACCCCCATGTGCAGTTTTCCTCTATTAAGGCATCAAGAAAGAATCCCTACATTTATGCTTATCTAACTATGTGATTGTGACATCTGGGGAGAGAAATATTTACTCTTTTAATTATGTTATAACCACAGGAAACTTTTAGAGTTGGTTTTCACCAAGCCGTGCCGATATGATGTATCCAATGGACATGTTCTTTGAGGACCCTTCCTACCTCGAATTTCTGATTTCTTTGCATGCGTTACTCGGAACCTTGACAGTACCATTATGAAATCAAGACTCACATAGATTTAAATAAGGAGTTTTAATGTGTGCATTGGGTAGACTATAGAATCTTAGAAACCACAATAAGAACCTCCAGCCTTTTTTATAAGTCATAGTTGCATATGTGAAGTTAAGTCGAAGAATTATATTTAATTCATTGTTCATTATGTGACGTTAAGACTTTAGGTTCTAATATGCATCACTTTATACTTATATAATTTTATCATCGGATTTCTCCTAGTTTAAATATACAGTAAACATGGATTAATTTTCAACACTTTCCATTTTAATTATAATCATTGACCAGAATTAGTGGTTATGTCATAAGAGGTCCTCTTTGCTTCAGCCTCAAATAAATTGTTTGATTCCATTTAAATCCTGGTAGGTATTGAAATTAATTATTGGTTAAGATACCCTTAATGTTTAATTCATTAAACATTAACATTATTAGCTAACCATATCTTTAAAATACCAAGTAAGTTCCATGATGGCTATTTCCAGCCACAGTCAAGAATAAAACTACCAAATAATATTCCCATATTTCAATTTAGGGAAGAGACAGCAAAGAATTGATAACCATGGCAGACTTCTGTTGATCTGTTATTTCTCCAGACTAGACAATGGCGGAAGTAATCATTTTCACATAAACTCTGCATGTGACAAATCCTGAGTCTTGTATTATAATTCAAGATAAAAATATTTAGACTTTTAGTAGATCAGGGAAGAGGCAAATCAAGCAAATGAAACCAGGATGGCTTCAAAAGTCCAATAAACCCTAAAGCTAAATAAGCAAAAAGTAAACAGCCATTTAGTTGATGCCAGAGATATTATCACAATACAAGACAATACTCACTTAAATCTGGGGTTTAAACAAATATTCTCCATGTACTGACATGCTACTAAGAATTTAAAAACCTATTCTACAGTAAATTGTTAATTCCAAGAGAGTAAATTAAGAAATAATACTTCTCATATAACCCAGTAAATTAACATATGAAATAGAAAACATTCTTTCAATCTGTAATTTTCAGTTCTCGGAAATCCACAGCAATCAAAAAAAGAACACAAGCAATTAATCATTCAGAAACTGGTTCTGAATAAAGCTGTAGTAAATCCCAATAGTATCTTAGTGTTATTTAATCTTTACATAACAGCTGTTTCTCATGTGATGTTTGATAATACTTTACAAAACAGTTCACTATCGCAACTACTTCAGACTTAATTCTGGAACCAGACGCAGTAGAAAGATGAAGAGGCTTGTGGCTGTGCAGAGTTGGGATTTTTGGGAGGAGATGTCCTTAGAGTACAGCAAATGGTTACCGTAATTGTTAAGGGTGTTTTTTTTCCACCAAGGAGAAAAAAGAATGAAAAAAATGTGTGATTCATATAAGAAAATAATTTGATTGGCTTTGAGCTTCTTTCATTTTCAGTAGGGGTTGAGAAGTGTTACTTCTTTTCTGGCTCAGGCCCTGACATATATTAATCCCAAAATCATTTCTGATGAAGAAAATAAACAAAGTTTATTTTCTTCTATTTCTCAGTATTGCTGAGATGAAGAAGGGGCATCCCTCCGCTCAAAAAATCCATTTTTCCCCTCTGCACTGTTGATATTTCTGTGTTCAGTTTTTCACAGTTGCACGTTTAAAAATGTAGGACAAAGGAGAGAAAGATGCTTAGATATTTAGAATGCAGCAATTTATTTGCCATATAAACTTTTGGGTATACTGTATATATCATATTTATTGGAATTAAGGCATTTATATATTTTAATCTGAAAAATATATCATCTGTACTTATTTAGGAAAGCAGATATATCTATATATTTGAAAGTATTATGTATACTTTAATTTACACCCACAACAAAAAGGTGAAATTTATGTTCCTGAAACATGAAACAATGCAGAAAAAGTCATTTCCTTCTTGGTTGCAATTTTCCTCAATGGTAAATTCTCTAGATATGGCTAGCATAATACAATAGTAGAGTTGGAAGGGACCTTGGAGGTCTTCTAGTCCAACCCCCTGCCTGGGTTAGTCACAATGCATTTTCCTTAAAGACTTCCATTCTAAGCAGCAGATTATAATTATCTAGAGAATATTCGCTCTTCTAGGTCAAGGAATTGGTGCTTATGTCAATATTCTTCTTTTTTAAAAAATGCGTTGATGACTTAGAGATCACCCTCCTGAAGTTTCTTCCAATCAAAAGTTGTATTCGGAGCCAAATCAAAATAATCTCGCTCTTGCTCTTTGCAAAGTTCTAGGAAAACCTACATAAAGCAGACAAAGTTTAATAGGTTAAGTCAATGATGGTTGAATGGTGTAAGAGATAACATTTGCCTAATACTTATCTTTCCTAGGAGAAGATTAGTTACAATTCCCTTTTTAAAAGAAGGATCTTTTGGATGAAGAATCCTTGAGGGATTTCTGATTGGCCATTGATTGTACTCTGTCCAAGTAGTGTCTTTGCTATATTGTACCCTTCCTGTTTTTATGGAAGCACTGCCATCCCTTCTTTGCTTTTTGTGGGAAAAGGCAAGATGATCTTTTGAGTGGAAGTGTTCAACTCCACTGCATTTCGTGCCTAAGGTATCAAAATGCAGTTGGTTTATTTCATTTTGTGTTGTGTTGGGCTTTGCCAAATATATACTTCTCATGTTCTATGTTCCAACTATTATTTCTGTCTTTTTGACACCAGCAACTAGATGTAATGTTGCTGCATCATCAACATTGTTAGTGCTCTGAAATATTTTCAGCTCTTTCTCACTACCACCCAACCACCAGAGCGCGGAGGCAACAAATATTGCAGGTCCCGTCCCCTAACGAGATACGTCTGGCGGGAGCTAGAAGGACATTATTCCTCCAAAAAGTAGACTGGCCCCCACTCTGACACTCTTTCAGAAAGCACTGAAGACTTGCTTCTGCTAGCAGGCCTGGGGAACCCAGAATGGGATGGAGGTCATTAAATGGCTGGTTTCAGAGGTGGGTTGCTGCCGGTTCGGCCCAGATTGGCCGAACCGGTAGTAGCAGTGGGGGAAGGCTCCGCCCACCTGCCCGGATGCTTCTGCGCATGTAAAGAATGTTCTCTGCATGAGCAGAAACATTGCACGCTCATGGCAGTGCACCCAAATCAGTAGTAAAAAAATTGGCAATCGACCTCTGGAGTGTATGTTGTCAGCAAGGTGGGAGGATGGGGGTTATTATTTTATTAGTTTTATTATTTATTATTATTTCTTTTATA
This sequence comes from Natrix helvetica, assembly GCF_964273705.1. Lineage (NCBI taxonomy): Eukaryota > Metazoa > Chordata > Lepidosauria > Squamata > Natricidae > Natrix > Natrix helvetica. The sequence goes on along the minus strand of NC_138548.1, from coordinate 234,048,870 downwards.
TTGTGTTTTTATCTCCTGTTAATCTCCTTGAGTCGCTGTGAATGAGTAGATGGCAATATAATTTTAAATAAATAAATAAACCAAGGGGACTGTCATCCAACATTATTCCATCAGTCAGTTTATCTCATCTATCCACATGGTTTTCTTGATAAAATACATGAGTGATTTCCCATTGCCTTCTCCTAAGCAGTATAATTATGTGCTTCCTAGCATCTTCCTAGTTCACTATGGCCAGATACAGGAGACTGCTTTGAATGACCTTCATGCCTTGAGTGACTCTATGGAGAATATAGGGGCACTATGGAGGGACCCTACAGAGAACATATATTCTTCCTGTCCATTGCAAGTGTTCTTCCCTTGGACTCCTCCCAGGAACACTCTTCTGCCATGGTAAGGCTGCGATATCTGAGTGGGGGGGAGAGAATCCCCACAAATTCTATCAGATAAGTATATTATATAAAGAGATTACCTGTTCCAAAGTGTTCAACGAAAAGCTGTACTCCTCAAGATGGAACAGTTCTTTCGCTATGTAAAGAGGGGAAAGGAGGCTTGGTTAGGCTTTGCATGGAACATTTTTCCTTGTCTTCTGTGCATAGCATATTCATTCCCTACTCAATACCCATATAGCCACAATAGTCACTAGTAACGACAATCAGGTTAAGGATTACAGCTGTGCAGACTTTGAAATTAATTCAGAAGTCTGCTTTGGACCTCAACTATGAACATCCAACTCTGTGCTACTCATTAAAGCAGCCTGGCTTCTTAAGCCTGAAAATATGCTGTGTCTGATAAAACATTAATCAACATTAATGAGTCGATTCTTTAAAACAGCAGCATCCTTTTTCAGAATTGTCCAGCCCACTGAAAATAATGGGTTGTTTTAAAGCATTGCAGGGAGCTGCTATTCCTTGTAAGGCTCAGTTTTGAAAACATTTCGAAAGACTAGTGGTGCTTTAAAATATGGTTGGGTTGTTGTAGCGTTACTTTGCAATGCTTCATTTCTCTGTCTATTCATTTGTCTTAAACATAATGATAACATAAACATAATCGAGAAATCTATTATGAAGGTAAGTTCCAAATAAAATGAACTGTAAGAGTGTATGATTCCCCTCAGAGTAGAGGGTATTCCCCAAAATGAACTGCATAGTAGAGACCACATCATAGGCAAAATAGCCTAAGATGTCAACAGGGAATGATAAAACATCATGTCAATAAGGAGTGGAACTGGGAGTTTATAGCTGGGTTTACCGCAGCAATAAGGACAGAACGCCCATATAGAGAGATTCAGTTTCCTAAAAGTTCCAGTTTCAGATCTCTAAAAGGTGACCCTTCTATTAATGGCAATCTGCACTGTTTATTCACCTGACTTGCTTCAAATGATTTTTGAAAACATGCTGAAGGGCTGAATTTCTGAAATAAGCTCTGCCATGGAGATCTACTGCTATCATTCCTTTGGGCTAAAACCAGAAATTTCCAGATTTATTCTCCCTGACTAAAATTACCATGTGGGATGGAGGGAACTTTGGGTTATAATGGAAACTTGCACCTGGTTTTCTTAATCCTACAGAGGCTCTAAGCTGAAAAAAATTGAAAGGCGCTGCAGTGAACAAAATATTTCAGCTGACATCGGAGTATTAGCCATACACATTTTACTCAGTTTGCTGCTGTCCTCAAGAAAGCCACACGTAGTTCAACATTTGTACTTTTTCTGGCACGTGGACTCTGAGTCATTTATTTCTCTCAGAGTTACTTTGGAAGTCCAAAGGGGGACAGGTTTCCATTGAGTAAACCTTACAAGAAGGTGGGAGGTTTCATAGGTAAGGAGAAACTTTGATCATGAATGGTGAACTTAGATCTGCAGTTCTGGGCTGCTTCGTAAGTACTTACAAGTCATTCTCAAGTTATAACCATTTGTTTAGTGACCACTTGAAGTTACAATGGCATTGGGAAAAAAAGGTGACTTATGAATGTTTTTCACACTTCTCACCATTGCAGCATTCTCAAACGTCACATGATGGAAATTCAGAAAATTGACAACTGACATGTATTTATGATGATTGCAAATAAAGAAATACATTCAAATTCCACACTTTGATAGATGTCCAGAGATGCTAAAGATTTTTTTTAAAATAAATCTGAGAAAACACATTATTTTTCCTTCAGTGTTCATGCAACATAAGGAGCAGATAATGCCATCTAATGAGAAGTTTATGTTTTCACATTTCATAATACTTACAGACATACCTTTTTCTAACATGGAAAAAGCTTTAGAGAGAGGCAGTGCATTTTCCATTGGAATCTTGTAGACCAACAAAGTGGATATCCTAAAAATAGGTGAAACCATAAATATCCAAAAGAGAGGAAAAATAATAATAACACCATCTCCAGGACTGCTGGTTCCATCTTGAGTCAGCCCATTCAAACTGATCACCCCCCTGCAAAATTATTGGTGGTTCCCCCATGGGATTGAGGCTATTCAAAAGTATGTTGGCCTCAATATTATGGAATATCCTGCTCCTGGAAATCAGTCTAGTACTTTCAGTGATAACAGGGAAATATCACACTGGAGGGGGTTGATTAATTAAGACCCAATCGCACATCCCCCCCCCTCAAATCTGGCTGCTTTCTTCTCCATCTTGAAACTACTTTGAATGTACTTTCATTTTATCCCTGATGTTTTTAATGCTTTGATGCTATAAGATGCCAAGAGTGGCTCCAAAACAAGACAGCAGCAAATTAGTTGAATAAAAAATAAAAATTTAAACTTTCTAGAAGGCAACCATACAATAATAAACAGTAACAAGAGCCACGGTAGCGCAGTGGTTAGAATGTAGTACTGCAGGCCACTTCTGCTGATTACTGGCTGATAGCAGTTTGGCAGTTCAAATCTCACCAGTCTCAAGGTTGACTCAGCCTTCCATCCTTCCGAGGTGGGTAAAATGAGAACCCAGGTTGTTGGGGGCAATACGATGACTCTGTAAAACCGCTTAGAGAGGGCTGTAAAGCACTGTGAAGTGGTATATAAGTCTAAGTGCAATAATCCATACCACTGATAATTCTGACCAACAAAACTATTGGGCAGAGCAACCCAATTTGTATATATAGAAACTTTAAAAATAAAGGTGCAATTTGTCCAGGGAGGAGTAACAAAGATTTTATTTATTTGTATCTCACCTTTTTTATTTTAACAAATAGCTCAAGGTGATGAACATAACCAACATACCTTCCTCCACCTATTTTTCCCAAAAACAACAATCCTGGGTTGGGCTGAGAATGAGTGTCTGGCCGAAAGTCACCCAGCTAGCTTTCATGCCTAAGGCTGGACTAGAACTCACAGTCTTCCACTTTCTAGCCTAAAGAAGACCAAACTGGCTCTGCACATTACATACATCTCCATCTGTGCCACAGTATGGTGATTAATTTTGAGAAGCAACTGAATCTAACAGGCAAAACATGTAGCATAACCATCTGGATCAAAGATATGACTTTCTCCTCAGAAGCAAAATCTTCCTAATAGGAGATTAAATTTTAAAAAGTTACTTTCTTCTTCAGTTAAGCCATCTGAAAAGAACAAGGATTCCCATTTCAAACAATTTTAAGCATTCAGTCACATTGTAGATAAATGTTGCTGTTACCTTTCTTGACGAGCTGCTTGTGGGAACATTTTTAGAATCTGAGTATTCACAAGATCTCCTTGTTCTACCCCTTTTACTTTTATTTGCAGCAAATAATTTTTTCCAAATTTGCTTTTCAGGTACTGGATTGAACCCAGGCACCTGCAAATAAATAAATAAATCAGCATACAATGAATGGCATCAAATTGTTATTGGGTGGCACTATTCTAATCCGGCATGGATTAGAATGCTGATTTTAAAGGACACCAGTCCATTGAGCCTCCAATAGCATTGCAATGTTCATGTAGAGAGGAGAAAGGATTAAGTGCATGGGAGTACATGTAGCATGGTACCTTGTATTCTTCTGTAAGCACTGATAATATTACCTATTTCAGTAATGAAATATCTGCAAGAAAACAACAAAGCTCATAGAGCATCAAGAACCCTACAGGTCAAACCTGAACTACAAATATTCCCTTCTATCAAATCTTCTGTAATTTGAACTGTCAGTCAACAATTGCAACTGTAGAGAGGCTGGGAGAGATGCCCTTAAGTCATACCATAATTTCCATTGCATTCTCACGTGCCTCAACCCATGTTATATCTGATATTTGGAATATTGCTGTGTTTTGATTGTGTTTTTCCCTTATCCTTTCAATCCAATTCACATCTAAGAACTCTGTTTGGACTGATGTGGACTGAATAAGATTGACAGTTTGCCTTGCAAATTTACCGGAAGCTCCTAGATAACTTATGGTTTGCTGAAAGCTGACAGGCTGGGGTTCACTCATCATACTAAAACTAGTAAGACCATTCTGAAGTCCCCCATTATTATGCGGAAATGAGAATTAAGAATGTCAAGATGGAACTGCATCAATGGACTGCATCAATGGAACTGCATCTTCATGGAGGGAAGTATGCAGTGGAGTAGCCCAAGGCTCTGTTTTGGGCCCAGTACGCTTCAACATCTTCACCAATGATTTGGATGAGGGAATAAATGGGGAACTCCTAGAAAAGGAAAAAAATGTCAAAAAGATTTATGATGGATAGGGAATCAGTGGAAAGGTGAAGTTTGTCAGATATAGAGCTGATTTTTGCGTTCCAGCAAGATCGTCCCAGTTTGAAAGTAGATTGTTAAGATTTTTTTATTTATTTTTATTTTTTTTATTTCATCAAGCATGTATTAGATTATATATATATAAGTATAAACCTGATTTTGGATACATGAAATGGATATGAATAAAAAGAAACATTAGGACAGGGACAGTAAGCGTGTTGGTGCCCTTATAGACCTCTTAGGAATGGGATGAGGTCGACAGTAGACAGTTTAAGGTTAAAGTTTTGGGGGTTTGGGGAAGAAACCCCAGAGTCAGATAGTGCATTCAAGGCAGTGACCACTCTGTTGCTGAAGTCGTATTTTCTGCAATCGAGTTTTGAGCAGTTTACCTGAACATTATATCTATTATGAGCTTGTGTGTTGTTGTGGTTGAAGCTGAAATATTCATTGACCGGTAGGACATTGTAGCAGATAATTTTATGTATTACGCTTAGGTTAGATTGAAGGCGGCATAGTTCTAAGTTGTCTAAGCCCAACATTTCAAGTCTGGTGGCATTCTGTTGTGAGCAGAGGAGTGGATAACACTTCTCGTGAAATATCTCTGGACTCGCTCAATTGTATTAATGTCCGATATACAGTGCAGGTTTCAGACAGATGAACTGTATTTGAGAATTGGTCTAGCAAATGTTTTGTATGCTCTGGTTAGCAGTACAATATTACCAAAGAAGAAGCCATGCAAGATTAGTTTAACAACTCTTAATGCCTTTTTGGCAATGTTATTACAGTGAGCTCTGGCACTTAGATCATTAGATATGAGTACTCGAAGGTCCTTGACAGAGTGAGGGTCGTCTACAAGGTTCTGTCCCCCCAGCTTGTATTTTGTGTTCTGATTTTTTTTGCCAAGACAGTGTAAGACCGAGCATTTGTTGGTTGAGATTTGAAGTTGCCAATTGTTTGACTATTCTGATACATAGTCAAGATTTTTTTGAAGGGTTGCAGCATTGTCGGTGGTGTTAAATAGTTTTACATCATCAGCGAAGAGAACGCAGTTGCTTATAATATGATCACAAAGGCCATTTATGTAAAGTATGAAGAGTGTGGGTCCTAAAACACTACCTTGAATAGACCAGAACAGACCAGACCGGACCGGAATAGAATAGAATAATCAAGTTGGAAGGGACCTTAGAGGTCTTCTAGTCCAATACCTGCCTAGACAGGAAGCCCTATACCATTTCAGACAAATGGTTGTCCAATATCTTCTTAAAAACTTCCCATGTTGGAGCATTCACAACTTTTGGAGGCAAGTTGTTCCACTGATTAATTATTCTAACTGTCAGGAAATTTCTCCTCAGTTCTAAGTTGCTTCTCTCCTTGATTAGTTTCTACCCATTGCTTCTTGTTCTACCTCAGGTGCTTTGAAGAATAGTTTGACTCCCTCTTCTTTGTGGCAACCCCTGAGATATTGGAAGACTGCTATCATGTCTCCCCTAGTCCTTCTTTTCATTAAACTAGACATACCCAGTTCCTGCAACCGTTCTTCATATGTTTTAGTCTCCAGTCCCCTAATCATCTTTGTTTCTCTTCTCTGCACTTTTTCTAGAGCCTCCACATCTTTTTTACATCATGGTGATCAAAACTAAATGCAGTATTCCAAGTGTGGCCTTACCAAGGCCTTAGAAAGTGGTATTAACACTTCACGTGATCTTGATTTTATCCCTCTGTTTATGAAGCCTTATGCAACGGGGGACACCGCTGTTAACAAATGCAGGATTTGATAGGGCACTCCCTATTTTGATCACTTATTGCCTGTTTGACAGGAACGCATCTATCCACTTATGCAGGGATCTGGAAACGCTGTAAGATTTTAGTTTTAACAGTAGCCATGTACCACTGAATCAAAAGTTTTACAGAAGTCTATGTAAATTGTGTCTATTGCTTTGCCTTGACCGAGTTGTGTAGTCATATGTTTTTGCAGAGTAGGAGTTGTAGATTACAGGATTTTTTTTTCTGAAACCAAATTGTTTATTAGAGAGTAGGCTGTTTATTTATAAGTGGATGGTAATGGATTGTTTTATGATTTCATGATCCATGACTTGGCAGCTGACGCAACATAAAGACATTGGTCTGTAATTTTCAACTAGGCTGGGGTCTCCCTTTTTGAAGATAGGGATGACTGTGGCTAGTGACCATAGGTTGGGCAAGGAGCTTGTCCTGAAAGATTATGCTTAGAGGTTCTGCTATGGCAATGGAAAGCTTTTTTAAGAAGTAGGCACATAATCCATCAGGTCCAATAGATAGAGATGGTTTTTTTAATGTTATCTTTTGTAAAATCGATTTGTGTAAGATCATTGTAATTATTTGTGGTACGACTAGGAAATATTGGGCATGATCTATTGCTGTTTACAAAGACTGAGCAAAGAATGTGTGAAAGAGGTTGGCTTTAATGGCTTCATCGTTACAGTCTTTGCCGTTCGGTCCTTTTAAGGGTGGGATGGATCTCGAGTCTTTAAGTTGGTTGTTTACAAAATTATAGAAGGTGCAGTTAGATTTCCTGCGCAGAAGGTTTTTCTCTTGTTAGATATGATAATTAGTGCATTCAGTCTTCGTCTGGTGGCATAAGTTAGCTACATAGCCTTTTTTGTTTTTTTGCCTCCCCTAGTCCTTCTTTCCAGAGAGATTGTTTTTTATTGGAGCTTCCTTATTGTTATGGGCAATTTGTTTTCCCTGGTTTTGGGGTTTGTTAGTGGTACATATAGTTTAAAGACTATAAACTTCAAGCAAAAAAATGTTATAAAGGTCTTCTGCAGTATTACAGCCAGTGAATAGAATGTGCCAAATAAGAGATGAGAGGTCAGTATCTATGAGATGATAGTTGGCTTTTTTAAAGTTATAATTGGGTATCCCATCATTATGATGATTTTTGTAAAGCTGTATATTGAGACAAAAGCCAATCATGCTGTGGTCACTGTTGGAAAAGTGTTCTTTTATTTATAGTCCATAAATTGAGTTTAAACTGTTTCAGAAGATGAGATCAAGGCAATTGTTGAGTCTAGTCTTGTTAGTTACTAGTTGATCTAGTCCCAGATTAGTAACAGCATTGTACAGGGTTGAATGTATGGGTTCAGTTGTCCATTCGTTTAGGGTCCAATTAATAAGAGATAGATTTAGGTCACCAAGAAAGATAAGAGGATGTAGGCAGGAGGCAGCCCACATTAATAGTGAAGTTAATTTGTTCGCATGTATGATGTCGTAATCAGGGCTTCTGTAACATAGTAAGAAGTGAAGCGTGGTATTTAAGGACAGCTCACAGATGATTGTTTCAGGAAGAGCGAGTTCATGTGTAACTTGAATATTTTTTAGATTTAAGGACTTTTTATAGAAGAGAGCAGCTCCACCTCCTCTATGCATTTCACAATCGAACGGGTAAAAATGGTAGTCTCTTACAGTGATAATGGAGTCAGGGAGAGATGCGTTCAGCCATGTTTCGCAGACGAACACAATGTCGAATATAGCTGTATGTAGTAAGAGGAGGAATTTGGGCATTTTGTTTATGGTGCTTCTTGCGTTAATTAGCTTGCATTTAAGGTCAGTAGTGGTTGGAATGCAACACAGAACACAAAACAGCACCCTTAGGAATCTGGACAAACTTTAGCACTATTATTAGCCTTATCAGAAATAGATTAAATTTGTTCACACCATAGACCAAAAAGTTGAAATTCTGTGCCAAGGTATTTGAAGGATGATACTTAGACTATACAATTATTGTTTATCTGCCACTAAAGTTTGTATTTTTCAGGTTCTTTTCTGTATCAACAAATCCCACCATTTTTATATTGGTGTAATTTTGTGTATCTTGACTTCCTACAACATAAAAGCTTAAAGACCTTTTCTAAGACCAATGTGAGTCAAAGAAAAAATAGTCACATCATCAGCATGAAGAAGCACAGCTAAATTGTCCATCACAGAGTTGTGGAAGATAGAATTCTTTTTAGTTATGAAATACACAATTGAGCTACCTGAATATTAAGTGGGAAAGGGGCTAGGATACAGCCTTATTTTTTTTTCTTGAATGGGGGATATCAGCAGATAGTTTAATTTAACTTGCATAACTCATTTAACTTGCATAACTCATTTTCGGGCAACATTCCAATTAAGCAAACTAACATCTGTTCTTCAATAAAACATTTGAAGTTTGTTTTTAGTTAATCAGCAAAATAGGAGAAGAGCATCCAACAGACTACACAGTAGGAGATCATTTGTGTACAATGTACATTCTGTGTACATTGCTGCACTTTCTACTAACTACAATTTCTGAGTAGAGAATGCATACAGTAAAGTCTGTATCCTCTTTTTCATGCAGAAATTCTTTGCATATGAGACTCAGGGCACATACAGGGTTTAGCCTATAAATATAAATTACTAAATTCATTACCATAACTCTCTTCGCGTAATGCTTGAATGTGTTGTGGCATTCATGAACTCCATTATTGCTTACTCTATTTCAGACTTTGAACTTCATCCATCATAACCAAAAAGACAAAAAATCTACAAGAAAGTCCTATGTGCTCAACAAAGAAAGCATGCACTAGAACACCTACCTGAGCTCTCCAGACACCATGATAGCTACTCGGTCGCACATTGCCTCTGCTTCCTCCATGTGATGAGTTGTCAAAATGGCACCTTTGTCCTTGTTCTGCAGCATGGTGTGAATTGCTCTCCTAAAGAAACCATTCAACTGATGAAAATGAAGGAAACCTGAATTCTGCTTTGATGCACCTTTAATTGATGAGTGGAACATCCAAGCCAAAATCTTATCTAATCCCAAATCAAGTCCAATGAGCATAATATAAAGAGGGAAAGTTGATGAGAAATCAGGACAAGTGTCTCGGCTTGTGCATCACTCTTATGGAATAAGGTAAAGGCCTCTTTCTCTTCCTTATTGATCAGGTGGTACATATATGAAACAGGCAAGATTAGGATTAATGCATTATAGTCAGTATTTCATGGACGTATCAGGAACATGAATAAAGCAGCACCAGATCCATATTTACATAAATATTCTTAGCTCTTAAATTAATTTCAAATACAATTGCAAAGAGTCATGCAAATATGATAGTCTAGAAATTTGGTAAATGAAGAAACTAAAATTAGTATCAGGTTTATTGTGCTATTCCTGGAGGCTCTCTAGATTCAAGGGCCTCTGAAAGACATTTTCTTCAAAAGGAATGGTGAAGATAGACAAATAGCTAATGCTCTTATCTCCTTCCATTTCACTGGCATGATGTCAAGGGGCATTTCATAAATCCCCAAATTGAATGTCTATGTTTTGTTTTGTTTTATTTTATTTTTTTGTGATATGTAGTTTCCATGAGAAATAGCCTGATGCAGGGATGTGCGGTCAGGGGAGGCAGGGGAGGCAGAACCTCACCGCTCTCATCATGAAAAGAAAAAAAAAGGGAAAAGGGAAAAGGCGCTGAGGAGCCTCGGGGAATGGGACATGTGCAGGAGGGAAGTGCAGGAGGCTTCTCTAGCCTCAGCCTCCCTCTTGCACACGTGGTCCCCTTCCCTGCCTTCCTGAGTCAACATGAAGGGGACTACAGCTCGCGGTTCCCTTCATGTTGACTCAGGAAGGCGGGGAATGGGACCACGTGTGCAAGACAGAGGGAGGTGCAGGAGGCTCCTCTAGCCTCAGCCTCCTTCCTGCACACGTGGTCCCATTCCCCGCCTTCTGTTGGGTTCTGACACCGGAGCTCATTGTTCCAGGGCAAATGCGCATGCGTGAGCAGCTCCCCTCCCCGCACTGAGCAACGGTGAGATTACGGGAAGTTGCTCATGAAAGCGGAAAGTGCGATGGACTTTTCGGACAGGCAGCTACCGTTTCCCTGCCAGCTCGCTTGCGAAAGGACCCTGGAAACCGAGTCGTGGCCAGCGCCTTGTTAAGAATTGCACTGCTGAAAGAGACAGAGAGAAAAAGCAGATGTATTTTTTTTTTACAATTATTATTTTGTGATACGATATTGAATGTAGCGCTTAGAAGGCCATGGCTGATTCCAAGAAAACTAAGCGGGGTCAGATTTGATTAATCTTTGGTTAGGATGGGGACCCAGGAAATCCTAGGCGGGGAATGGGACCACGTGTGCACACGTGGTCCCATTACCCCCCTTCCTGATGACGTCACCAGCCTCACCAGCCATAAACCTCACCGCACGTCACTGGCCTGATGCATTTCCATTGGAAAAGGAGGACACTGAAAGCCTTGCAAAAGGTTTTTAATCCCTAGAATCATGAACAAAGACAAGAGAGCTGGGTGCTCTGGAAAGCCTTAGATTCATCACATACAGATACAAAACTAACATTTTCTAAGAGCACATTAAGAAGCTACAAGAGGTAGGAATAGAAATCAAATGGAATTTCGTCAAAAACTTTTCATTAATTCAAACAATACATTCTTGATTGTTCAGATATGAAAGATAAGAGATTAGAGATGAATTTTTACTACAAGTGTTAAGTGTGGAAACCTACTCCTAAATGTTTAATGTACAGAACACCTACCACACTTGGTGTTTTCCTTTGGGATCCAGGCCAGTGGTTGGTTCATCTAGTATCCACACGGTAGGATTACTCAACATGCTCAGGGCAAAGCACAACTGAAATGCAGGAAATTATATTAAACCTTCTTAAATATTTCACACACCCAAAAGATGGAAATGTGACGAATACGCATTTCAATATGTTCTTCAAAAATGTGTTTTCTTAATGATCGCTGCACAAACGGAAAAGCAACGTATCAGTGAGGACAAACATGTTAGGGTTCTGAGATACTAACCAAAAAACTGAATTATTAAAAGGCATTTTAATTTTTACATAACATCTTCTTGAAGGACTAGAATGGGCAAAGATATTCTTTCACTCTGTTCTACTACAAACCTCATCAGGTTTGAGAGCAGTCTTTGTGGCTTAACACAAAGTACATTTGGAGATGTAACAAAGTCTCAGGAATTACCGATTTAGATTTTTAAGACAATTATCAGGAGAGTTATTCAATTACAGCAAAGTCTACAAGTTTCTTGGCATAAATTTGTGCATGCCTGATTCATTTATAATTCCATAGAGCTTCCAGGTACTGCAGCCCACCAACAATATATGAAAATGCAGCCATTACAAACTGAACTGCATAATGTAAATCAGGACAGTAAAAATCACTACCAATTATTCTTAACCATGTACAGTTTTGTTCTATTTGGTTGCCTATGTCCTCGGATTTTTAACCCTTATTTAAGAATGTTAATATTCTGTATGATTATACAGAATATAACAGAATTTCAGAAAACGATTAAGGAATGTAACGTATCCTAATGCTATGTAAAGAAGTAAATCAGTTTAGAAGTTTTTGGGATGGAGTACTCGGGAACATGCTATTGTATCATTCTCCTTTCCTTTAGTCAGATGAAAGACTGACATATTTTTTTAAGCAAGGACCACATCATACTAATTCTAGTTAGGCACGGTGGCTTGTCAGCATAAATGCAGACATCCATGGCGTCCTAGCATGGCTCCTCATGCCAAAAGGCCTCCTCCTCCCTTATCTTCAGCCCTGTCTCTTCTTTTCTCAACTTCATTTCTTTATTTTATGGAAATACTTTCAGAGAGCAGACAAGCTGGACAAAAACTGCATTGAGGAAGAAGTTTAAAAGGAGGAATGAGAAAGCACAGCTGCATATGCAATCACAAGACCTGTAGCTAAAATATAATGAATCTGAGGGCTTACTTTTCTACTTAATCCGGCAGATAATGTTTTAGTAGTCTTTTTTAAATGCTCTTCAAGGACTAGAACTCGAGCTATTCTGAAAAAAGAAGAAATTTTGCTGTTTTAATCTCTACATGAGGCTCTTTGTATGACAATTGCAAAATACACCACACTCCAATAAAATAATAGGAATGGATATGTATGTATGTATGTATGCATGCATGCTTGTATGTATGCATGTATGTACGTATGTTATTCAGATACACAAAAATACCTGTTATTTGCTAACTGCTCAGATAGCAATTTCATACTTTCCAGAGTATTGTTAATTTCAAACATACAGCCTGAGAAATTAAATTCCTAAGAATGAAAAATCTTGGGAAATAAATTTTGTAATAAAAAAAATATCTTGGGTTTCATTACCTATTAATGGCCATAGTAGCATCATCCTTCCTGATCCCTTTTACAGCTGCAAAAATCTCCAAATGTTCTTTCATGGTCAGGTTGGACCAGAGCGGATTCTCCTGAGGACAGTAGCCAAGACCAGCATTTTCCTCTGTTGCAGCTCCATCAGTTCCTTTAATATGCACCTGTTCCAAGTAGGTAGCGTAAGGACCTCATTTGCTTTTGTCCAATGTAAGAATATACTTTGAAATATCAAAGATGTGACAAGGTGCATTTCTGATAAATAAGGACTATCATTTATATTAAATCAGTAAGTTTTTAGAAGATCTTAATGTTATCCAAGAAGGAAGCACAATATATGAATAATGCAGAAGCAGACAATATGGCAGATCATAAGGACTGTGGATAACTAAGTTGCAATGAAGGTGACATTGGAAGCTCCACAGAAAGTTTTCACTCCAATAATGATACCTTTGATAAACTAATAAATAGATTCTTTTTCAATGGGTCTCTCTTATCTTCGTCTATTGTCTGATATATTACAGTAATATTATTTAAAGCGATTATATTGACATTAGCTACCTAAACTGGATACCCAGTATTACCATACAATAATAAATAAGAGAAATATAATATGCTTTTCTTTCTAAAGAAAAAGTTACACTTACCTGCCCAGCAGTTGGATCCATATCTCCCATTATCATGCTAATTGTTGTACTTTTACCAGCACCATTTGGTCCCAGAAGCCCTAATATTTCTCCTGCAAAGAAACTATTGCTATTAAAATATAGCTCAAAATGTATTATATATGCTGCTTTAAGGAATCTTGGAGTTATTTTCTTTTATTTTCCTAAGAAGTAGGGTACAAAGCGTAGACAGGCCTTCTCTCGTCAAATGGCTGCTGTTATATTAGGTCAAATGCATTTGAGGGACATGTTACCTTTTTTAACACAAAAAGAAACATTTTTGGTCGCCAGTTTTCTCTTCTGCTGTTTGTTGCAACATGGAGTAGAACAAGCCTTTCCATATCTGTACTCTTTGCGCAAGTTGTGGACGATGATAACTGGTTTCTAAATAAAGAGAAGGGGAGACAGAAAGACATTTGTGTGTGTGTGTGTGTGTGTGTGTGTGTGTATACACATGTATGTATATGTATATACATACATATATACACACACACACACACACACACACACAGTGTATATATATGGTAACACACACAAACACACATATACAAATATATTTCTATCATTTGTTTATTCAGAAAAAGCCAAATAGGCATTATCTTTCACCTGGGACAGAAACACCTAAAGTTTAGTTTAGTTTAATTTAGTTTATTGTCATTGCATCTTGTACAACGAAATTAAATGCCATCTTCAGTGTACATCATAAATAAGTAAATTATATAAAAATAAGAATAAAACAAAAACACACATCCTTCACATTCTATACAATTGAATTGAAAACTCCTGATACTGCATTAATATTGCACTATAAAGTAGAATTCAATACAGTTACTGCTCAGGGATAGAAGCTGTTTTTCAGCCTATTTGTCCTTGTTTTTATTGTCCTGTACCGTCTACCAGATGGTAATAGTTCAAAAAAAAGAGTGCCCAACATGAGAAGGATCTTTAAGAATGTTTTGAAATTTCTTAAGGCAGCGGGAGCTATAAAGCTCTTGCAATGAGGGGGGACGGCAACCAATGACCTTCTGAGCAACAATGTTAACCCTCTGGAGTGCTGTCCTATCTACCACTACGCAATTAACAAACCATACACAGGTGCAGTAAGTTAAAATACTCTTTATAGTGCAGTGGTAGAAGGTCACCAGCAGTTTTTCACTCGGTTGTTGTTTCCTGAGAAGTCTCAGGTAGTATAATCTCTGCTGGGCCCCTTTTGACCAGTGCTGCAAAGTGAGCACCCCAGGTCAGGTCCTCTTTTATGATAACACCCAAAAACATAAAATTGGCCACTTGCTCCACTTGTTCTCTATTGATAACCAAGGACTGGTTCTCTTGTTTCCAAACAGATCTGTTTATCTTGGGAGAAGATTCCTTGTTTTCAGAAGTTAGGTCTGCTTGGATCTAGAATAGCCAGATTAGTTTAATGCAAATGAGAAATGGGCAATTCCAGAGTTGTCTGAAATGGAGTTTCCTTGGCAAGTTTAAAACATATTTATTTCTTCTTCCATAGTCATATCCCATTTAGTATCCCTCTTCCTATTGTATCCTTTTTGAATAATCTGTGTATGGTTCCACCTACAATTACTGTTTCATCGAAAGCGTGTTTAGTTTTTCAGCATCCAGAATGCCATGTATCCCCACAGAAGTGAACAACATTTTGGTGGTTTGGATCTCACCTTTATTGCTGAAAAATATTTTTGGCCTCTGAGAAACTGTCCCCATTTTAGAGTTTTAAAATATTTATATTTTCATAAACTAAGGACAAATAATCTGACACATGTCCCTGATGCTTCCATAAGTCATTTTAAAAATTATTCAATGATCTTGGTAATTAGAAACACTAGTTACTCTAGTTCCAATGTCAATGGCAAGTAATCTCTTTGGTAGAGGTGATGCTTCTGCTCATAGCTTTCTCAGCACCAAGCAAAGTCTCCTAATATTCCTATCTATATAATGAGTATAGTTTGCACAAGGAATGGTTACTAATACCAGCTTGGTTTGAAAGAAAGAAATTTATAAGTCAATTTGCTCCAAAAGAGTGAAAATAATGTAGAAAACAAGGTAACAGTGATGATAATAATGCAATGTAAATACAAGGTAAAATTGCAATACAACAATATCCGGATGACCTGAATATTGACATAGGGCACATAGGTCTTTTGAAAATGCGACCTTGGCAACTCTGGACTCTGGTGTTTTCTTTCCTCAACTGTACCTTAGTATCCCTGAGAGCAGTTCTGATAAGTATGTCCCTGCACAGTGTAATTAAGCCATGCAAAGTGAAAGGTATGATTGTGCATTTAACCACGCTCAATAAGCAAACCACAAATATAAATGGAGCAACTCATACTGTATGTCTTTTTTCAAAATATAAAACGCCCAATAGATATGTTTTACCTCTTCTTCATTGGCAGAATCCAGTGCACTCTGAGCTCTGGTCCTTTCATCTAGAATGTCTCTATCAGTCTCTTCACTGAGCTCCTCGGGATTCTGATGGGTCCTTTTTCTTTGAGGAGAAATCCTAGGGATCAAAGATACAAGTCTGAAGTGACTGAATATTAAAGTATAAATGTTGATTTCAACTAGGAAAGCAATCAACAGTCCAACCTTGAGGTAGAAGGTTGGTGGAGATCTTATGTGGTAACTTACTCAATGCTTGTGCAGCTCTATTATTTATATTACTGCTTTTCTTTGCTCCCATTTTCTCCATCATTGTGGCATGATTAAAGTGCTTGATGGTTCTTTTTTCCCTTGTTATCAATGTTGTCAATTTCTAAGCCACTTTAACAAATCAGGTAGCCAATCTACATATGACCAGGTTCACAATATTCAGCAACTTGACTTATACTGGATAATGGTTATCACCTATCTTTCCAGAATCTAACTTCAAATAGATCCGAACAACTTTATCCTGCAGATAACATACAAATTACTTACAACATCCTATTGAAGGAAGTCCTATAACTAATGAGTATATTTTACAAAAGGAATGGTTACTCACACCAGCTTGATTTCAAAGAAGTAAAAATTGTAAGTCAATTTAATTCACACTGTAAGTGTGAAATTATCAACAAATCTGAAAGCATGGTATGAAATGAGAATAATTTATTTTTCCTTAAAAATAACACTGATCTCCCTATAAAATAATAGTCCCTTATAAGGTACCATTATTTTATATTTTTAATAATGTATTGAAGTTTTTAGGAGACTTAGTAAAAACTAATAAAAACTATAATAGAAGAAAAAAACTTAAGAATTCAGAAGATGCAGGGGAAAAAAACACAAGAAAGACAATAACAAAGTGGTTTCAAACCTTCATCAACAGAACAATATAATCTTGTAGGTTTTCACCCTATTTTAAAGTTACAAATAAAGAATTCTTCTCTCCATAGCCTAACTTTTATCTATATGCAATCCAGAAATCATCATCCTTTCAATCCTAGGAAAAATTCCATTAGGAGGTACCAGAAATATTAACCGAATAATGTATCATTGATCAAATAGTCCAACTTCATGTTCCTCCTTTTTTGGTCTGCACAATTTTGACCTCGAAATCATTCCAAAGGTATCAATCTTTGACATTTGACAGGAGTCTTCAAAGCCTATTTTGTAAATCCCATCAAGAGATCCCGATCCAGGATTTCTTTTTTTTTTTTTGAATAATTTTTTTTATTAGTTTTATAAAGTTTTGAGGAAAAGGGTAATGGGTATGGTTACAAATTTTGACAGCTACATTATGCAGGAAATAGTTCCCCCAGTTCTCATAACTTTCACATGTTAATAAACAAGATAATTATTACTTAGCTATATTTTGATAGCTTGTTTTTACCTTATACCTTCCAATAATTTCAATCTATTTTATATCAAACAGAAAAAAATTCCCTGTATCAGCAATTGCATTATTTTTCTAACTCACTTCTGTGATCTAACTTTTCTCAATGTTGCCTCTTCCCCCCCCCCCTCCAGCAAAGCCTCGGCACCTCCCGTGTCTTGTCTGTCTCGTGTGGTATCATCAGCTTTATCTAGGAGAGCTTTGTTTTTTTCTATGAAGGCCTCCGCCTCCGTAGTTGTATTAATTCTAACCCTACTGCCCTCCCAGAATATCAGCATACCTTCTGGCAAAAGCCACTGGAACCAAACCCCTTTTTCGAATAGTTTTTTCGCTAAGAGCGCATATTTTTTTCTTTTATCTCTAACTTTCTTTGGGATTTGTTTCAGGATGACTATCTCTCTATCCTTGTATTTTAACATTTGCCCCCTTTGTGCACTCAGAATCTCATCTCTTGTAGTCTTTCTAAGAAATTTAATGTGAACCTCTCTTGGAACATTGTGTGTTCTAGCATAAGCTGAATTAACTCTATAGACCAGGTCAATATCCCCACCCAACTGCTGTCTGTCTTTTTTGATATATTCAGCCAATAATTTTGTCATGATCTCCCTCAAATCTTCATCATCAGTCTCAATTACATTTTGAAATCTAAGGAAAAAAGACATCCTTTCAAATTCCATTTTTATCAGATGGTTCTCAAGTTCTAGGTTTCCTCTCTGGACCCCCCTCACCTCCCCCCTCATCTCAGCCGTCCCCTCCTCCAAAACGTCCAGTCTCTGTTTATTTTGAGCCGTTTGGTTTTGATTCTCTCTGAGCTGTTCATTCATTTCTTTCTGTTGATTTTTCAAGTCCTCCTACCCCTTTAAGAGCTTTTGAAGCAACTGGTGGGTTAGGTCCTCCTCAGGGGCTTTGGGTTGTAATAGCGATGTTAATGTCTGTTGTCCGCAGGGGCTGCAGGTTGAAGATGTTGGAGCAAAACCAGCAAAACCTGGTTTCCCAGGTGGTGGTCTCTTCGGTGCCATTTTAATAAAAGAAACTCAGAGGTGTCTGTGTCCATACAATGAGATGGCAGCTATAAAAGGGGATAGCCAAGAGAGATCACGAGGCAGGCAGTCCAGACAGTAATAGGGACCTTTTCTATAATTCAAATCCAGACAATAAAATCAATTATTCCCAGTTCAGGATACAGTGTATCAAGAGATATTTCTGAGTGTCACGGAGGCAAAGACAAAATGCCAGCAATTTCTATGGGTGGAGTCAAATTTCAAAGTGCGTAGAGACAACGGAAGTGTGCCATCTTGCTTCGCCAGCACCGGGCCGATCCAGGATTTCTTGTTGCAACTCTTCAATGTCCAGTTCATTTTCTTGATTTCCCTTTTGGTATTTCCCTTTTGGGAATCTCAGTTTTGTTCACTTCCATGCCTTCAAATGCTATAATGTCTATGCCAGGTAAAAATGTTTTTTAAATGTTATCATCATCTAAATGTTTATCCATTGAAATTTGTACCTTTTCTGAGATACTTGTTATTTAAATCTCAGATTACTTTTCAAAGGATTCTTTAACACAAGAAAAAGTTATCGCTGAGTTAGTAATTTTAACTCTTTTCTACCTGGACCTTTAGTTTGCTCTAGTGTTCATTTGCAAACTTCATCAAGCTTCAGTTCCTAATATGGGTATTGTTCCATTTAAGTCATTTCCCATGAGTATGTTATTTAATTATATACTTGTTTTTTAATCTTTCAGCAAAAATAACCAATTTTTGAGATCTTTCTAGTCTCCCAATCAATTAAAAACTTTCTTAAATCAAATCCTTTTTTTGCTTTTTATCAATTGCAAGTTATTTCAAATTCTTGAGTCCCTATTTTAAAAATGTTGATCCAAAGAAGGTAACACTGACCAGGTGTCAATAAAGCTTGCCTTTTTGAAGTGGTTAAACTGAACATTTCTTACAAGTTTTTTATTTTTTTTATTTTTTACAAATATATCAAATCAATGCGTGAATAGTGTGGTACCTGGGTGTCATAAATTCTAATACAAGTAAACTGATAAAGTTAATCATAATTATTACATTCAATCAACTTAAGTTTTTCCAATAATCATACAGATTTATATTAGGTTGCAATCTATCGTTATTCAATTATTCCATGTTTTTTTCTTGATATTACTTTTATTTTATTATATAAAACTGTATACACTAATATTCCCTCTTCTCTTACATCTATACTTATTCTAGCTTTAGTCCCATCATTCTTTATTAAAAAGCTTTTTCTTGCTATCCTGTCTTAATTTCTAACCAAGTCATTCACCTAAGAAAAGAAGAGAGAGAGAGAGAAAAGGAAAAACAGAACAAAAAAGATAAATGATCTATCTATCATCTCATGCCCGCTTCAATACTTTGTATGGTATTTTCCATTTTTTCCATCATCTCCTTAAATCTCCATGCTTTGAAAGAGTTTGGCCATAGTTTGAGGGCCCATGTTCTAACATCATTCAGGAGTCCTTATCTGGAGTAGTCATAGGGTAATTAAAAATAATCCAATGGATATTTTCAAAACTCTTCATGCAGGTCTTTCCAGGCTGTAATTTTTCCTTTTGACAGCAGGTGGCACTCTCATCTTACATTTCAGTATTGCCAATAATCAAGCCTTCTTTTGGTAATAGAATGACCATGAAAGCATAATAAGTTTTGTAAGTAAATGATTCCAGCATTTTAAAATGCCTTCCCAGTACCACTTCTCCCAAATTAAGAGTCCAGTTTTCTGTATCTTTCAAAATTTATTATTTTTTTCTCCCACGTCCCTCGCTTCAGGTTTGGTAAATTCTCAGAATGCCTGGGTGCCACTTTTACAGATATTTCTGAGCAAATAGTTCTAAATTGTTCCTTGGGGTTAAATTTAAAGAAAATCCTCTCCCCCAGATCCAGCCATTGTTCACCTGTTTCACTCCAGCACCAGTCTTAGATGGTCATCGGTTGTCACAGCTTTGTGGCAGTCAACTTTAGCTGCCTCTTCTTATTGGCGTGGTTGAGAGGGAAAGTGAACACCGGGGTTCCAGGAGTGCTGTGACTCTCCTTTACCTCACAGGGTGCCCCTCTTTGCTTCATCACCCGTCCAGGATGGCTTTGGCCCCTCACGGAGGCCACAAACAAGAACAATTCAGCATAGGGGACGGAGCTCCATTCTCTTGCATCTGAAAAATGTTGCGACATCAACCAGCTGCCTAAACTGAACATTTCTGAATGTGATTAGAAATGAGTTCATCTGGCTTAGTATCCTTTTTAAAGGCTCTGCTGATCCTGAGAGCAAAGATGTTGTTTCCCTCAGTTCATGGCATCAAACACATGGAGGCCCACTGCTTTATGGCTATCTCACAGGGAGATGCCATTCATAGCATTCGTGGGTGATCTTCCATTATCTCTTTCTCTGGAGAAATTCAAAGGATCAGCCTGCTCAGTGGCCTTTCATTCTTCACCATGGTCATTTCTACTCTTTTGCAATAATATCTTCAGTCAGCCATGACTCACATCAGAAATCGGGAATTTCTTTCAGAATGGATCCCATCATCACAACATTCAATAATCACAAACATTATTTTTTTAAAAAACTATTTATTCCTCTTTGCATTATCATTTTTTTAAAAACTACATTACATTTATAGTTCAATTGCATTGGTGTTACTATTAATATCATATTTTACAGAATTGCTCTGAGCAGAAGATGGGCAGTTTCTAAATGTGTGATATAAATAAAGACCTAGATCTCAGAAGAAAATTCGAATGCTGGTAAGAATTGAAGGAAAGAGAAGAGGATGATCAGTAGCAAGGTAGATAACTCAGTAATAGCAATGAATGGGAGATCAAAAATCACAGCTTAGGGATAGATTATCATGGAGAAAATCTATGTATGTGGTCACTTGGAGTCAAAAATAACTTAATGATGCATAATCAATCAATCAACCAAACAATTGATACATGCATGCAGATACACACTTCCTCTCCTTGAGCCTACTAACATATATACCAACCTAAATACAGGATCTCTTCTCATAACTGGTCTGTCATATTTCAAAACCAGACAGCGAAGTAAAAAAAGGAAAATTATGCTGTGGATGTAAGGCTACATAAAAACACAAACAGAAAGTTATATTGAACATATGTACATCCATAGAGGGATCTTAATTTAACACATTTAATTCTGTATTTGGTTAAATATCTCTAGATTTAGGGAACATATATACAATGATTTTATGGCAGACTTAATAATTAGAGAAGGAAGACTTTACTCAATCTTTTATGTTAGTATAGTAGAAAGGTATTTATACTGATGTCCTTTCAAGTAGCACCAGTATCAGCTACCACACAATTCATACTGAATTAGAAGGATTAGGCAGATGAGAAAAGGATGACATCATATTTCTGAAGCCAGCAAACAAATACTAAATGCCACCACTTATTGGTGTACACCAGGGGTGTCAAACTGACGACCTGTGGGCCGATGCCTCATTTGCAGGCCACGCTCACTCCAGCTCTGTGAAGGGGAAAAACATCATGATACATCATTGATGGCAACATGACATGTCGAGTTTGACACCCGTGATGTAGAGCATCATTTCCTGCCTGAAAAAGATGATCATCCATACTCCTGCAAGTCTCTTGAATATATCTGGGTCAGAAAAATAAAACCTTCTTCACTATTTAACCTCATAGGGATTTTTATTTATTTATCTGTATCCCATCTTTATTATTTTTACAAATAATTCAAGGCGAAAAATGTATCCAGCACACCTTCCTCCTCCTGTTTTCCCCATAAAAACTCTGAATTAGGTTGAGAGAAAGTGACTGGCCCAAAGGCACCCATCTGGTCTTCATACCTAAAGAGGGATTAGAGCTCATGCTCTCCCTCTTTCTAGCCTGGTGTCTTAACCACTAGAACAAACTGGCTCTCCATTTTAGTTTATTATTTTAACAAATTAGAATATGATGGGATTAGTGCACAACTGAGTTGCAGGTATGCTGCAGTTCTAACAGGAATCTCTAGAATCTGAAATTGGCTGTATTTATGGACGTTTATGTGATATGTAGATGTAGATATTAACCTCTTGGATAATAAAATAGACTGACTATATTAATGCTTTTCTTTAAAAAAAAAAATCAAAATCTCCTTGAAATAAGAGTAATATGTTTGTTCCTCACCATGAAGGCAGGTATCCATATCTCATCCATAAATAAAATGTGGTATCCTTCATTACCAGATGCATAAATATCTCTCAGCATCTATATAAAAATGTAGATAAAAAGCAATAAAGTTCTTAAGTGCAGTTTATACAATTCAGTCTGAAAGTAAAACAAAACTTTTAAACTAAAGTTACTGGTTTCTCCAGAAGTCAAAGATGACCTAGCTCAGGGGTCAGCAACCCATGGTTTCTGGAGCCGCATGTGGCTCTTTCATCCCTCTGCTGCGGCTCCCTGTCGCCAGTCGGCTCCACAATTGATAGGTCTTTCAGTTAGGACAGGTAGAGGAAAAAGGACGCTGCGCTAGGAGGAGACTCTATGGTGGGGGAACCAGACTTCCAGTCGGCTTCAGAATTGAACAGAGGGCTTCTGGTTAGGACCTTTGTGGCTCTTTGAGTGTTTAAGGTTGCTGACCCCTGACCTCGCTACATATCATTTTTTTTCAACTGCAAACAAAAAGTTTCATAAAATTGTCCTGCAAGACAAAAGAACACTGATACACCTGTATAAGTGTTGTTCTTTTTTACAATGTTTTATTGGTACACATCTGCATTGGGGGCATAATTTGGGAACGATGAAGCATTTACCATGGATTAACTGAACAAATAAGAGTAAGAATAAAGCATAGAGCAACAGTATTACACCCAGAATTAAAAAGTTTATTCTTATTCTTAAATTACTCGTTATGCCTATTCCAGTTCCTCAGTTCCAGGACCTGGAAGTTTCTTTGTCCCCAATAGGTAAAATTTCTTTGTTTCATGTTCTTTAGAAGGGGATTGTGTGAGGCTTGGTAGTGCTTTGAAATTGTTGTTTTTATTTGCCAATTGTGCTGCAGATTGGCAGATGACAGAAAACCTACTGGGCTGATTAACATGCTAATGGGAGACCATCAGGAAATACCAGACTGTAGACTAAGCAGGGAAGTTTAAAAAAATCTTCCCACCAAAAAGCAATGGCAACCACGTTTTGTACTATTTTCTTTTTTTTTTATAAACAAAGTTTTATTGGTTTTTTAATATTTTACAAAGGGAAAAGGTATGGGAAAGATTACAAATTTTGGCAGCCGCGAAATGCGGTAAGTGCACCCCCCCTCCAAACTCATAGTGTACATTTGCATAGAATTCAAATATTACATAATAGCATATAGTCAGTGTGGTAAATTCAATTGGTAATTTCGGTCAGTTTATATCTCGTGGAATTTCTTACTTATTTGTGTGATCTGAGCTTTCTTAATGTCGCCCCATCTCCCCCAGTTGGCAGTGCTCCGGCCCCTCCCGTGTCTTGTACATCTACTGAAGTGTCTTCTGGTTTTTCTAGGAGTAGTTTATTTTTTTCCATAAAGGCCTGCGCCTCTATGGGTGTATTAATTCTAACTCTTGTCTCCTCCCAGAATATTAGCATACCTTCAGGCAGTAACCATCGAAACCACACCCCCTTCTGGTATAGTTTATTCACCAATTGCGAATAAAATTTTCTTTTCTCCCTCACTTTCTTGGGGATCTGTTTCAGAATGGTTATCTCCTTATCTTTGTATGTCAAGGCTTGCCCCCTTTGTGCATTCAGGATTTCATCTCTTGTGCTTTTCCTAAGAAATTTAATGTGTACCTCCCTGGGGACATTGTGTGTTCTAGCATACGCTGAGTTCACTCTATAGGCCAGGTCTATTTCCCACCCCATCTGTTGTTTTTCCTTCTGAATATACTCAGCCAAAATGGTTGTCATGATGTCCCTTATGTTTTCATCATCTGTCTCCATCACGTTCTGAAATCTAAGATAAAAAGACATTC
The DNA here is from genome assembly GCF_964273705.1 of Natrix helvetica. Classification (NCBI taxonomy): domain Eukaryota; kingdom Metazoa; phylum Chordata; class Lepidosauria; order Squamata; family Natricidae; genus Natrix; species Natrix helvetica. The sequence continues at coordinate 234,024,517 of NC_138548.1, read as the reverse complement.
TCTCAAACTCTATTTTCATTTGTTGGGTGTCAAGTTCTTTGTTTCCCCTCTGCACACCCTCTATCCCCCCCTTCATCTCAGCCGCCCCATCTTCCAAAAGATCCAGTCTCTGTGAGTTCTTATTAATGTTATCCTGGTTCTCTTTAATTTCTTCTTTCATCTCCTTCAATTGTCTCTTTATTTCCTCTTGTCCCTGTAGAAGTTGTTGAAGCATTTGATGAAGCTCCAGGTCCGTAGATTTAGGTTGCTTGAAGGCTGTTAACGTTGATTGTGTGCTAGGACTGGAGGTTGCAGATGTTGGGGCAGAGGCAGCAAAGCCTGACTTTCCAGGAGGTGGTCTTTTAGATGCCATTGTTTATAAAGTAAAGAGTCCAGTCAGTAAAAAGAAGGATCAGTCAGAGAGATAGAACAGCCAAGAGAGTCCAGGAGACAGAGTCCAGGCACAGGGGAGTTTTCTAATCACCCTGGCAAAAGAGCAGTCGTTTTTCACTCCAGGGGGTTCAGAAGCAAACAATCCACAAGAGAATTATCCAGGTAGCACAGAGACAAAGACCAGAAGCCTGAAGCTAAAAGGTGGAGTCAAGTTTCACATTTCATGAAGACAACGGAAGTGTGCCATCTTGCCCTGCCAGCTTCGGATATTGAGGCAACAAATAAAGTTTTCAAAGTTCAAAGTTCCCAGGGCTTCCAGATCTCATTGTCTTAAACCTTAAAAGTTTAAATCTGAAAATCCATTTAGTAGGGGTGTGACATCTTTGGTTTGACTCTCCCCCTCCTCCTTCCCTTGGGGCTGAGAGCTCTCTTGTTTCTAGCCGCTTGTCCAAGGGGGGGGGAAATCCCCCTCCCCTCCAGCCGCACCTCTCCAAATCAAGCCAAAAGTTCAAGTTTGCACAGCTGGCAGATTTTAAAGTTGGTAATAGGAATGAAGGGAGTCTACACCTCACTGCTCCGCTGCCGCATCCTTCAGCTTTCTTTTTTCACACCGAACAGCCTGTCAGCGAAGACGCGCCCACGCGCCCTCCGATCTGCTCCCCGGTGCCTTGAGTGCGCAGGGGACCTCCTGCCGGCCGCCGCCGATGCAGGGATCCCCCGCGATGCCGCCCCTCCAGCAGGACGCCTCTACGGGGCGTCCTGTGCCCCCCAAGAAGTGGGGAAGCCCACCGGGGAGCCGGAGCGAGCAACAAGTTGCCCGTCGCCGTCAGCCGCCGGAACCGGAAGTCCGTTTTGTACTATTTTCTTACAAAGAAAACTACATAGTGTAGGGTCCTTGGTACCCTCTGAGCTTAGTTGTTTTCCTGCAGTTACATTACTCAACTAGGTAACATTCTAGTTTCCCAATTAAGTAACATCACTAGTGCACGGATGCTGTTGTCTAGTTGGGTAATATAACATCTTCACGAAAACAACCAAGCTCAGCGAGCACCAACGACCACACAGCTCAATCCTGAGCTACAAATATTCTCTTCTATAGAAAACTTAATAGACGGCAGAATAGAAATTTGACTCAAGGGATTCTTCCATTTTCTTATGCAGACATAGTTTCCTAAGAAACTTCTGATGAGCTTGATGAAGGTTACACCAGATTTCTAGAAAGGAAAAGGAGCATCCCAAGATACAATTTAGGTCCCTTTACCTCCCTTAAACACCATGTTCCTTTCTACCATTTCACACATCAATGGGCATGGGAATGGAACTGGAGTGAATGCCCAGTCATCAAATTTATGTAGCCCAAGGGTTTGCAGCAAAGCTGGGAAAATGAATGAAGCTAATGTAAACTGGTAGATGTTTGTCATAAAAAGCTATTGTTGTGTAAAGTTATTTTTTTCTAGTTTTTTGCTGCAGAAATCTGTTTTGCAAATCTGTAGGTTTAGTGTTCCAGGTAAGTACTATATGGAGTGATCTTAACACTCATTTCTGAATTGAAGTGAGAAAGAAAAGTTCATGGCCAGAAGTGGTCACAGAGCAGCATATCTGATCTTATTGGATCTGAGAAGTGCAGGGAAGAATTAGACCACCCTGGTGGTTAGGGAATTGGCAGAAAGGCCAATATATTAAAATAGAGTGAAAAAAGATGGGGACTTCAGAATTGGAAGTAGAGGCCACTTACTCCACTCTAGTAGTTATCCATCCAATCACTTTGTCCATAAATATGATGGAGAAATTTGTAAGGCCCTAAACCTGCCCCAATTTTCACAGGAATAGGCTTACGGACAGGGGAATGGGACAACTTGCCACAGCCAACTGGTCGCAGCCAACTCATTATGGCCAACTCGCAGTGGGACAACTCACCAATGGCCAACTCTCCACAGGCCAACTCACTGCAGGACAATGTAACAATTCTATTTAATTGTTTAAAATAAATTTTAAAAATGTTTTGATTTTTGCCATTCACATTTCATTCTGTCCCTCCTTTCTTTAATGATTCTATACCACCATTTCTTTGATATTAGTGTAAGTCTTGTCCTGCAGCAAGTTATCCCGTGGTGAGATGGCTGTGGTTTTTTTTTTTGCTCTGCAGCAAGTTGGCTGTGGCAAGTTGATCATGGCGAGATGGCTGTGGGGAATTGTCACAGACAATGACAAAAATAGGACAAGATTTTATCTTACCGTTGAAAAGTAAATTAAAAAACTAACAGCTGGAAATATAGGAATGAAAACATCAAGTAGATATATCAGATCTGATCCAGATGTTGCAAATATTGCAAATGAAATCACAGACACCTAAAATGAAATAAGAAAGTATATTAATGTTTTTAACTTGCTAAACGTTTCACCCAGGTATCCCTTTCCATAAAGTCTATTGTGCCTTTACTCCTTATATTTACACCCCAGCTAAATTGCATCTAAGAAATGTCTCTAAACCTGTTTATACTTGTCTGTTACAATCAGTACTCTCAGTTTTCATTCCTTTCAACATCTGCTGTTAAACCTGCTGCAGAAAACTAGGTCTGAATTCTTCAGTTTGCTAATTTTATTGTCTCAGTTGTGAAAATTTGTTAATGGTTGTTAGGATAAAGCTATTGCTCAAAAGAAATATATGCCAGTTGCACGCATCCAAATTTTGATCAATAATCGTAAGTGTGAAAAACGGTCATAGGTCACTTTTTTCAGTGCTATTGTAACTTTGACAGCCACTAAATGAATGGTTGCAAGTCAAGGACCCCCATGTGGGGCAAAGGTGGGTTGCTGCCGGTTCAGCCCGGTTTGGATGAACCGGTAGTGGATTTCAGGCCTGAGTCACAAAATCGGAAGCGACCCATGCCTGCCATGCCCCCGAACTGGTTCCCTCGCTGCCGCTTGGCTGCCACCATTTTGGATTTTAGTGACTACGCCTGCACAGTTCACTGTAAATTGTTCTATGCATGTGCACAGAACAATTTCCCATTGAACAGTACACACCTGGTGCACATGCACGTTGGTAGCGAACTGGCAGTAACTCCGACAGCAACCTACCCCTGATGTGGAGGGGAAAATGCGAGGAGAAGTGAATAATTGGGTCATATACTTACTAATATAAAGATGAATGACCAAAAACTGGCAGTATGTATATTTTTACGAAATATGAAGGCAATTACATATAGGAATAGGACAACAGAGGTACTATAACCAAGCAGAAATATCACCTGTTTAAAAATAAGGCCTGAAATTAATGGTATGCAACTTTTTTGGAAAAATAGAAAGAAATTATTCATATTAATATATGCAAAATTTTAAATATTTAAATATGTAACATTTAAATAGCAATGTTGCGGCGGATTGGGGTCTTTACCTCAATGCGCCAAAGACGGGACGTGAGACCACAAAGGTGCTAGAGAAAACAGGTTTATTGATGCATCGAGTCCAGCGTGTTCACACACCAATCTGAACTGTCTTTAACTAAAGGGGAGCCTAGGGGCTCCTGGTCTTTGGTCCTTCTTTAGTGGTTCTTGGAGTTGTCAGCCGCTGGTGCCGTAGCCCTCGGACCCCTGGAAGTCCCTCGGAACAAAGGTCCATTGGCGCCAGGGAAGTTCCCTTGGACTAGCCGGGCCCCGACATCGGGGTGGACACACCAGAGGGTCCCAAGACCCTTCAACGTCCCGGCGCAGTCACCAGAAATGTTGCGGCAGATTGGGGTCTTTACCTCAATGCGCCAAAGACGGGACGTGAGACCGCAAAGGTGCTAGAGAAAACAGGTTTATTGATGCATCGAGTCCAGCATGTTCACACACCAATCTGAACTGTCTTTAACTAAAGGGGAGCCTAGGGGCTCCTATACCCTAAAGGTAAGCTGGCTATTCTCCTGCTGCCTCAGTAACACTTACAAAAGCATATTATATCAAATATTTGAGTTTAGCAGATGCAATCCACAAAATCTATTCATAAACTTTATATTTCAAATGTATAAAAATCCCATTTGGATTTCATGGATAGTTTGCTTTATTGGACAACCCTTCCCTCCAAAACTGTGGATTTACCTGATTTTAAATATCTGTATTCTATCTATTCGTTCTGTCAGAATGCATAGGGTTTGTGCCAAGGGTTATTAAGAACTATTTCACATATGCCATCACCGCCATAATGTAGAAAAAGGATGGCGAAGCACATTGTTTTGCAGTGCTTGATTCTAGAGATAGCTCCAACAGTAAATGAGTATAAACTTGGAAGTTTATATAAAATTCAGCACGTCACATATTTCTTTCATCTGCTTTGAGGTTTCTAAAGTTTTAATTTAATGGGTTAAGTGTGTTCAGGTTGACTATTTTATTTGTTTTTGTGGGATGCGATCCACGTCTGCTTTTGTTGTGTGACAAACGTTCTACCATCCTCTTGTTTTGTCCTGCCAATCTTTAAATTAATTTGTATGCCAGAAGAAACAATGCACACTTGTAATATTTTAATTATATATTAAAATAGCAAAATAGAAGAATGTTAGGAAAAAAGATAGTCATGTCCAAATCTAGGGGACAGTGCTCATCTCCAATTCACAGCCAAATATCCAGCATCGTCACAGAGCACTGTTACCTTCCTACCAAAGTGGTACCCATTTAACTACTTGCATTTACATGCTTTCGAACTGCTAACTTGTCCGAATCCAGGGCAAGAACAGGAGATCACCCTGTCACACGGTACTTGAATCTGCTAATCTTCCACTTGACAAGCCCCGCATCTTAACCACTACCTTGAGTCTATATCACACCCCAGCAATCCCACTGGTTATATCAGCTAGAACTGTCTTATAATGATGTTACCTGAATAAATATGGAGATAGAGTTGCCATCTCAGCTGATTACAGGGCCTTTGTATCAATTTCGAGTAGCCTCTCTTTGCTATTCTTCAGTCATTTATCAAAATACTTATTTATAATTAAAGATAGAAGCCTACCATTCAAAGCCTGAAACTGGAACTTTTGCTACGTATTATTAAGTAAGTTATTGATGCCCATAATGGAAAAGTGTAAACTTAAATGTTTAAAATGTTATTTAAATCATTAAACTTACCAAAAATAAATGTAAAATGCTCAGATTCTTAGTTATAACGATTAATTTTAGTAACCATGGCAATATTGCTACAACAAGTAGGGCAAAGTGGAGAGGAATATCTATCAGAGCTTGTCCACACCAATATACAGAAGGCAACAGCCCTGAGATTCGGAGTTGAGAGTGAGCTTTTATCTAAGCAAAACAAACAAATAAATATTTGGAGGGGAAGGGAGAGAGGAGAGGAGAGGTTAGGTTAGGTTTTGAGGTCAAATTGTAAAATCAGACAGACCTTTTAAAGTCATTACTACTATCATTTACAGGTTATAATTTCTAAACTTTACATGTAGAGAGAAAAAGCTACACAAACTACAGATTTATTATTTTAATGGTTTTTAAATCTACCCAGATTACTTGCATGATTAGGCAGATTTAAGACAAAGAAGGGGGAAATAATTGAACAGGATATGCCAGAGTTAATATAGGCAATTTGACTGTAATATAAAACATAAACTGTGCCACATATGTATCTTCACAGTGATCTGATATTTCCTTTTTGATCAGTACAACCTTGTCAATGCAGTGGAATATTTTAACATAAATTTAATTAGTTTTACCTTGTAGTCTTGCATGCTCATCATTGCAAACTGAGGTGGAAAAGCAGGCAGCAATATGAAAGCCTCAAGCATTTGTAATTCCACAAAATAAAACGCAAAACTTTCCGGTTGAATTTCCTGGAAAATGGATTTTTTTTAAAGAGAAGGCTTTATATGTGATAATATGGTATAATGAAACAGTTGTTCTAAATATGTTTACATGGCAAGCTTATATACAGGTGATAATGAAATTTAAAATAATATAATTAATTGATTCTTCCACATTTAAATGTTTTTTTTAAAATCTACATTGATTCTTTTAAAAAACATATTCGTATACTTTCCCATTGGTTCTCTGCCTCCGTATTTATGATCTTATTGGAATACTTACCCCTAAAAATATTTGACTCCAAATTCGAAGACGGGCAGTGGAATTAAGCATGTGTAAAAATGCATTGCTGATGATGTTGACAAGCACAGGAAAGCAGTTAGTTATTTCTGTGTGGCACATAAGTGTGAACCTATATTTCTGAAACAGGGCAGCAAGTTAGAAGAGAAATGAATCAAGAGAAGAAAGTGATAAAAAAACAATTATAGCCTAAGGACCTCATCTGGTTTTTGATTGAGAACTAGGATGAAAAATAACTTACGTTTAATACAATTATGTTAAACACACTCATACTTAATACTTTATCCATTTTGGTACATTAACAGTTTCAAATCAGTTTATGCCCCACTAGTGTCATTTGTGCTCATTTTAGATGATAGGTAGTCTTTGACTTACAACCGGTCATTTAGCAACTGGTCAAAGTTACAGCAGACTCCTCAGAGCTACTTATAACATGTTTTTGCATATCCTCCTGTGGTAACATCAGAGGTGGATTCCTCCTGGTCCTGTCTGGTACGCCAGAAGAGGTAGTAAAAATCTGCCATACCGGAACGGTAGTAACAGTGACGTGCAGTGAGGTTCATGGCTGGTGAGGCTGGTGACGTCATCAGGAAGGCGGGGAATGGGACCACGTGTGCTGGAGGCTCAGGCTGCCTCAGCCTCCAGCACACGTGATCCCATTCCTCGCCTTCCTGAGCATGCTCCGCCGGCTCGTGCTCCACAGTCCTCGAAAGCGACTGGGGAACGACGAGAACCTTCCTGCCTCTGCTGGACTTTGCGCGCTCCTCAAGGAGCGCGTGAAATCCAGCAGAGGCAGGAAGGTTCTTGTCGTTCCCCAGGTGCTTTCATGCCTTCGTCATCCGGCAGCACCGACAACATTTCTGCCTCCGCCCTCTGCAGCTCCCGGGCGCGGCCGGATGGATGTATATAATATTATAATATTATATATATATATATATATATATAGTATATAATATTATATACTATTATTTCATGAAGAGAGGTGAGGCTCTGCCTCCCCTGCCTCCCCTCACCGCACGTCCCTGGGTAGTAATGGTGGCTTGGCCATGCCCCCAAACCTCTGCAGAAGCTTCTTTTTTAAAGCCCTTTTTCCCTGCCAGTCAGGCAAGGAAAAAGAGGTTTTAAAAACTAAAAGAGAGAGGGGGGGGGAGGGAGGAAGGAAGGAAGGGAAGGGAGAAAGAAAAAAATAAAAAGAAAGAAGGAATCTCACTTTTTAACCGGGATTCAGCAAAAGAGAAAAAAAATTCTGTTGCTTTAAATTGGAACTGAGCATGCCTGGCTGTGGAATTCTGGGAGTTGAAGTCCACAAGTCTTAATGCTGCAAACTTTAAATGGAAACCTGCTTTAAATTAAAAAGCTGCTCAAAAGGAAGTTTGCAAAGTGACATTCAGCAGTTTGTTTCTGGGTCAACTGAACAACAAACTTGATAAAAGGTAGGATTCTTATATAGTTCTATGTTTTTGAGGTTCTGGGGTTTGTGCAATATGGGCTTTGTGTTTCTAAGAGTTTTTTTTTATCATTCCCTGCTTGTGAATGAAGTCAAACTTTCTATAGGCTCATTATCTCATTATCTATCTGACAGGCATGTGGAATGAGTCTTTCGGGGAGTAATATTTTATTTGGGGGGGTCACTTCCCACAGAAGGAAGAAAGAAAGAAAAAGAAAGAAAGAAAGAAAGAAAGAAGGAAGGAAAGGAAGAAAAACAGGGCCAGAAGGCTACTCAGAGGTCATCTAGTCCAACCCCCTGCTGCAGCAGGAAACCTTACATTGTCTGCATAATTTTGGTGCCTCATACAGAGAGGAAAATTGCCAGAAAAGAGAAGGAGTTTACTAGGGCAAGGCTGCCATACAGCAGAAGGCAAAGATAGTCCTTGAGTTATGGCTACAATTGAGCCCAAAATTTTGGTTGCTAAGCAAGAGCGTTAAGTGAGTTTCACCACATTTTACCCAATCTATGACATCTCCTGGCGAGTGACATCAAGTTGCTCACGCCCACCCAGTCACATGACGAACAAGCCACACCCACAAAATAGGCCACGCCCACATAATAGATAGTAAAAAAATTGAAACCCACCCCGGGTAACATGATCACATTTGGTGAGCTCAGCAACTAGCTCACTGTTACAGATATTTGCAGCAATTTGAGTGGCTTTTTGGGCAGGTTTTAGCATTTATTTTCAGTTTCTGGGGGAAAAAACCTCTCAGGGAAAATGGATTTGCTTAACAATTATCATAATCACTTAGCAGTTGCTGTGGTTGATTAACAACTGTCAATAAGAAAGGTTATAACGTTGAATTTTGTCACGTGATTCCTCAACTTATGACTCTAACTACTTATGTCCATAATTCCAGGCTCATTCATTGTCATAAGGACTACCTGTAAAAGCAAGGAATAATCATTTTTTCTGTTCTTTTAAATCTGATATCCTACTAACGTGGTTGAACCCTATATATATACATATATATATATATATATATATATATATATATATATATATATATATATATATATATATATATATATATATATATATATACATACATACATACATACATACATACATACATACATATATATATATATATATATATGTCTTTGGTTGTTCAGGTTTTCTCCCGCGTAGAATTGGAAGTATCTTCATGACGTTTCGATGAAGTCTCATTCATCATCTTCAGGCTGCTGCTTCCGGCTTGGTGCTTCTGTCTTGGTGCTTCCAGGAGCAATGTGAGATCTCAGCCGGTTCCTCTTTTTAACTGCCAGTGGGGGTTTGTGCTGATTGGGTGGGAGCTTGGCTGCATTCTGATTGGGTGGAGGTGTATTCTGATTGGTAGGGGGCTTGGCTGTGCTCTGATTGGATGGGAGTTTGGCTGTGCTCTGATTGGATGGGGGCGTGCTCTGTTTGGGTGGGGGCCTGGTTGTGCTTGTGTTAGTCTGAGTTGCAGAGGGATTTGAGCTGGTGAGCTGCGTTACTGTTGTTTGGCTTCGTGTTTGTGGTCGTGCCACATCTCCGTGGTGGGCATCAGTTTGCTTCATGTATGGATTGGAGGGGTTTAAAGTGGCTAATAATGCAGCTGTGGTCTGGCTTCTGGTTTGTGGTCGGGCTTCTGATTTGTGGTCATTATCGGTGTGGGTTTGGGCTTGCTTTTTGCGTGGATGTGTGATGGTGACATCCTGTGTGGTTTTCGTGAGTGTGGGTCTGGTATCATTCTTAGTGTTAGGGACTCGTTTGTCAGTGAGGGCGGGTTTCCAAATGGCTGGTAGGCGGGAGGTATCATCTTGTTTATTCATGCTGTGTGGTCGTTTTTCTATCTCAATAGCTTCTCTGATTATTCTGTTGTTAAAGTGTTCAATTTTGGCAATAGTTCTGGTCTTTTTAAAGTCTATATCATGTCCTGTGGCTTTGAGGTGTTGGACCAGGGAAGAAGTTGGTTCCTCCTTTCTGACTGAGTTTTTGTGTTCTTCAATGCGTGCCTTTATTCTTCTGTTGGTTTGTCCGATGTATGTGGTGGGGCAGGTGGTGCATGGGATTTCATATACTCCTTGATTTTCTAACTCTATTTTGTCTTTGGGGTTTCTCAGGATGGTGGATATTTTTCGGTTTGTGTAGAATGCTGTCTTGATGTTGTGTTTGTGGAGGATCTTGCTGATTCTGTCTGTAGTGCCTTTTATGTATGGGAGGAGGGCTTTGCCGTTTTCTTGTTCACTGTCTTGGATTTTAGTGGGGTTTTCTTTTTGGATTAGGTTAGTGATATTGTTTCTTCGGAATCCGTTGGATATTAGTACGTTGGTGAGAGTGTGTAGTTCGGTTTTGAGGTGTTGTTCGTCAGCTAAGCGTTTTGTTCTGGAGATGAGTGTCTTGGCTACAGAGTTGATCTGTGCTGGGTGGTGGTTTGAGAGTGCGTGCAAATAGCGGTTTGTGTGTGTTTTCTTCTGGTAGATGGTGTGTCCTAGGGATCCATCGGATTTCTTATAGACTAAGACATCCAGGAAGGGGAGTTGGTTATTGGCTTCTGTTTCCATGGTGAACTGTATTTTGGGGTGTAGGCTGTTGAGGTGTGTGAGGAAGTTGTCCAGTTTATCTTTCCCGTGTGGCCAGATTATGAAGGTGTCGTCTATGTATCTGAGCCAGAGTTTGGGTTTGTGATCGGATTTTTCTAGAGTTTGGGTTTCAAAGTGTTCCATGTAGAGGTTAGCAATGACAGGTGAGAGGGGTGATCCCATGGGTGCTCCTTCTGTTTGTTTGTATTTTTGTCCGTTATAGATGAAGTATGTGTTGGATAGGCAGTGGTTGGTCAGATCTAGGATATGTTTGGGGGGGTTGTATTTGTTTTGGATAGCTGTCAAGGCTTCTTTGATTGGTACTTGGGTGAAGAGTGATACAACATCGAAGCTCACGAGTAGGTCGCTGGGCTGTAAGTTTTGTTTCTTTATGATCTCTATGAACTGGAATGAGTTTTTACGTGTGAGGTGATGGATTCTGCATAGGGCTGTAGTTGTTTGGCGAGAAATTTGGCTAGGTTTTGTAGAGGTGAGCCTATGGAGCTGACTATGGGTCTGAGTGGGGTTCCTTCTTTGTGGATCTTGGGGAGACCATAGAGCTTAGGGCATCTGGATGATTTTTCTCTGGGAATGAGTCTTTGCTGGATCTCTTCGCTGATGGGGGAGGCTTTTATTTTGGATCTGGTGGTTTTTTCTAAGTAGGTGGTGGGATCCGTGCTTAGGGGTTTGTAAGTGGAGTCTTGGAGTAGGTTGGTTAATTTGGTTTGGTAGTCAGATGTGTTCATGACCACCGTGGCGTTCCCCTTGTCTGCTGGAAGGATTATTATGCTAGTGTCTTCTTTTAGGTTAAGTAGTGCTGTCTGTTCCTCTTTGGGTAAGTTGCTTTTGGGGGGCTTGCTGGTACAGAGGATGTTGGTGATTTCGAGTCTGATTCTGTTAGCGTCATCGGGGTTGATTTTGGTCAGGCTGGTTTCAACTCCGCATATAATGGTTTCAGTGGGGATGTGTTTGGGAGCGACTGCAAAGTTGAATCCTCTGGCAAGGACCGAAAAATATCCACCATCCTGAGAAACCCCAAAGACAAAATAGAGTTAGAAAATCAAGGAGTATATGAAATCCCATGCACCACCTGCCCCACCACATACATCGGACAAACCAACAGAAGAATAAAGGCACGCATTGAAGAACACAAAAACTCAGTCAGAAAGGAGGAACCAACTTCTTCCCTGGTCCAACACCTCAAAGCCACAGGACATGATATAGACTTTAAAAAGACCAGAACTATTGCCAAAATTGAACACTTTAACAACAGAATAATCAGAGAAGCTATTGAGATAGAAAAACGACCACACAGCATGAATAAACAAGATGATACCTCCCGCCTACCAGCCATTTGGAAACCCGCCCTCACTGACAAACGAGTCCCTAACACTAAGAATGATACCAGACCCACACTCACGAAAACCACACAGGATGTCACCATCACACATCCACGCAAAAAGCAAGCCCAAACCCACACCGATAATGACCACAAATCAGAAGCCCGACCACAAACCAGAAGCCAGACCACAGCTGCATTATTAGCCACTTTAAACCCCTCCAATCCATACATGAAGCAAACTGATGCCCACCACGGAGATGTGGCACGACCACAAACACGAAGCCAAACAACAGTAACGCAGCTCACCAGCTCAAATCCCTCTGCAACTCAGACTAACACAAGCACAACCAGGCCCCCACCCAAACAGAGCACGCCCCCATCCAATCAGAGCACAGCCAAACTCCCATCCAATCAGAGCACAGCCAAGCCCCCTACCAATCAGAATACACCTCCACCCAATCAGAATGCAGCCAAGCTCCCACCCAATCAGCACAAACCCCCACTGGCAGTTAAAAAGAGGAACCGGCTGAGATCTCACATTGCTCCTGGAAGCACCAAGACAGAAGCACCAAGCCGGAAGCAGCAGCCTGAAGATGATGAATGAGACTTCATCGAAATGTCGTGAAGATACTTCCAATTCTACGCGGGAGAAAACCCGAACAACCAAAGACATACATACAAACACCCGCGAAAACCTCAGAATATATATATATATATATATATATATATATATATATATATATATATATATATATATATATATATATATATATATATATATATATATATATATATATATATATATATATATATATATTCGTAGATTTTCACGGGTGTAGGTATGCTGGTTTTGTTGTATTCGGGTCTTTTCTCGTGTAAGGTTGAGATTGTCTTATATATTAAAATTCTATTTAATATATAATTAAAAATATATTCCTAAAAGGCAGTTATAATCTCCACAATCAATTCCATTAAATCCCTTGTTTCATTTTCCAAAAAGAGGGAAAGAATTCAATGTTACCTTCTCTTCGATGTCTACTTGTATGGCCCCATTGTGAACCAGCTGGTCACTGATATTGTTACCCGAGATTACATCCATCAGAATGTTCTGATTCTTTACTGCCTGGACAAAATTATCAATTTTTTCACCTGGAAAATAAAACAAAGAGGGACAAGATACATTTATGGCATATTTATTTTCCAAACAAAGAAGAGAGTACCAAATAATCAACAATACAATATTTAAATATAATCATACCTGATACTCCATTCACATTTAAATGTAGATTAGGATGGAGAACTCTGACCCTCTACCTTTATTAAATTCTAAATCTGTCTGTCTGTCTATTTAGTGAGATTTTGGAAGTAATTATAAAGAATCCTTGCCATGGGAAAATGTTTTTGTTCTGAATTCTTTAAAAAAAGTCTTTAAAAATTGGGCACTAGTGGGAACTAGAAGGAACTAAAGATTACAAGCAATGGAGATTACTCACATCTGACTTATAAATGTGGAGTAAATCAAACTATTTTAACATTGGAAATATTGAATGATGCTTTTGAACAATGGACACAGAAATCAGTTTATTGAGGATATCTATCTCTATATATAGACTGTGGTTTAAAAGACATTATGGAAGAGGAACAAATTTTACCTGGCAAAACTGACACTGATTTGAACGTTTCTTTAAAAACAACTGGATATAAAGATGATAAGAAAAATATGTCATATTGACATAAAAAAGAAACTGGCAAATGTCTTAATACAGAAAAGCACTGTATAAATAAATCAAGAGAGTGACTTGAATTGTTTTCTTATATTGGATTTACAAAAGAGGCTTGTTAAAGCTTTGAAAATTTTTATGAGAAGGGACAAAGAAAAAACTAAAAGAAATGAAGTTCTAGGACATTACTCGAAGGGACTAAAAAGTTCAAGATGGTTAGAAGTAAAAGGAAGGAATATAAAGTTGGTTTATTTGATCATGGTTAAAATGTTATTATCTCTAATAACCCTTAATGGAGTTTTGCTGATCAGGACTGAAACAAGGTTTTAAGGATTTGTTTATAGATAAGATATGGGATATATCAAAATCTAAGGGACTGGTTTGGACAAAACTCAGCAGCACTTTTTCGTGCGGCTGTTGATAAAAGTATGATCACCAACCTGGATCACCAATGTCCGATGATGGATATAGCACAGGAAAAAGAAGAAGAATGGGATATAGGAAGAAAAGAACATTTGTTGTATTTCAATATATAGTGAATTTTTGTTTCTGTTGTTTCTTTTCTTTTGTTTATTTCTTAGTTTTTATCATTGTGTTTATAATTTGTAATATAAATACTATGAAAAAAGAACATTATATTCCTCACCCTTACCTGTGTTGTTAAGGATCAGAAGTCCAGAGTTTTCCTTGAATTTCCACTTTCCTGGCTGAAAGTATAACCCAGGATGAAGCTCTGCATAATGCATGGTCAACGAAGCACCAAAGGAAACAGTATGAATTATATATGGTAACATAATGAATCCAGAAATTAGTAAACTGTAATAAAAGAGAAATACAAATTAAGCATAGTAGAGATGTGAAATCTGACAAGTGTCATTCTACTTAGTTTATTAAACTAGGCACAGTGAGAACAACATTATTTAGAGGAAAAGTGATTTTTATTAATTCCCCTGAGTTTTGAGCCACTGAGGAAAACTAATTGCAGCCCTATCTATTTAAAAATCTTAATTTGTTTTAAAAAATAGTTTACTGTACATGAAGCCAATGGCATCCTGGTAAACAAAGCAAGTCTTCCCCAACCCATAATTTTGTATATTTTATAGTTTTATAGTATCTTTATATGAGGAAAAGTAGCTGTAATTTCTGCAAAAATGTATAATTTGTCAATGAGTAACATGGACAGAGCAACTTCACTGGATTAAAAACCCAATTAACAAAATCTGATATTTTCAGAGTGAAATAGGATTATAGCAAAAAATTATCTTTTTATTTGAACAAATAACCAGGGGATCATCCATGCCATCTCTCTCAGATCATAATTGGTCTCCATCCTTGGAGAAGAAATTTTTTATATCTTTGGACCCTTTAATGATCATTAAGAGAGAGGGAGAGGAAGGGAGAGGAAGAATGGGGAAAGGAGGGAAGGAGATGAAGAGATGAGAGAGAGAAAGGGAGAGAAAGGAAAGAACATGGGAGGGAGACCTTTATTTTGTTCAAGATTCATGCAGGCAAGTTTTCACTTCAATCAAGGCATGTATTTTGGCCCTTATTCCCTAAGAAGATTGCACATTCAGCATGCTTCAAATATAACTAATAGATCACTCACAGGGCTCCCCAGATTTTCCATTCCCTCTTGAGATTTAAAAAGTGCATTCTTGCAATGGCACAAACTTGTTGTCTCCAGAGTTTTAAGCCCTTCACTGTCACTTTTCCCATCTCTGACAATAACAGCAGATCCTGTTCCATTTCATCCTTTCCTGGTTCTTCTCCTTCCCCTTCATGATGGACTCCATAATCTAAGGTAATTTTCAACATACAATCAATGTGCTTATTTCAGTTGAAGAAAGCCTTCATTTTCTAACCTTCATCCCTCCCTTCTAGCTTCTCACAGCCAAATCTCTTCATTGTACTCTTTGCAATTTCTCTTCAATTATTACCCTAAGGTACTTACAGTAGCTGGGATACGATCTGAGGAAGGAAAATAGCAAATTTAAAGTCTGGCATTATGGAGGGGTGGGATCTTAAAGAAATATGTAAAATGTTGAAAACTATGCGTGAATCATTTGTGTTGAGAAAGGATTATAATTTGAATTTTATGGAAAGAAATGAAATTGAACACCCTATGATAGAAAAAGCAAGAAAGAATGAGAGAAATAATAAGCAGATAAAGGATCTCATTGGACTTAATAGAGACATAAAGAAGAGGGAAGAACGTATCCCAATAAAAAAACAAAAAAAGGGAAAAGGAAAGAAAAGAAAAGAATGGAACGGACAGGCAGCATGATGAAAGAAAGAAAAGAGTTCACTACGGGGGGAAATATAATAAGAAAAGAAAAAGGGGAAATAGGCTGAGGAGACAAAAGGAAATCATGAAGAAGTTACGACAAAAGTTCAGAGATTGGGATTTAAGATTTTCTTAAAATAAACGGAAAGGAAATTAATAAATTGGTAGATGAGAGGGGGGGAAGGTGGAGAATGTTTGTAAAGCATATACTATTGTGAACTTTAATTAACTGTAACACTGAAATGTAATATGTGTGTATGATATAGAAAGGATTATAAGCAAAAAAGAATTAAAGGTAAATTAACTAAGGTGAATAAAGATAGTAGGCCAGCTGATACGAATCAATAATGGAAGGTGAAATGATTATGCCGAGTTACAAATAAGAAAAATATTAGTTGGGAAAGTTATCAGAAGAGGGGGGGGGGAATGGAGGGAAAATGTGGAAATACATCTAATAATGTATAGTTAAAATTACAAGATGAAACAAAATAGGGGCGTTTAATGATCCAAAAATATGTAACAGCATGATGAAGATAGCGGGAAGTTTGAATCTGTCTTGCACTGCATCCAAAAAAAGAGGTTGTTATGGGGGGGGGGGGAAGGAAACAATTAGAATTCGTATAAAGGTATACATTTAAAGAAAAAACTAGCAATATGGAAAACATTTTTTTCACTTCTTTTGTTGGGAATATAATTATCAATTCCATTGATATTAAATGGGGTTTGCTATAAGGTGGAAATAAACCATGTAAAATAGAGAATGGAAGGGAGATAAAGAAAGCGAAAGAGGGAGAAAGGAGACAGGAGAGAGGGAAGTAGAAGGGAGGGAAAGAGCAGGAGAGAGGAAAGGTGTGGAAAGAGAGGAGAGGAGAGGGAGAGAGCAAGGGAAAGTAGAGAAGAGAGAGAGGGTAGAGGGAAGAAGAAGATAGGGAGGAGAAGAGAAGGAGAGGAGAAGAGCTGAAGACGAAATAGACTATAATATGGTGTATGGAAAGCAGAAGAGCAAACAAAAATAGAAGAGGCTTAATGGCAAAAGAATTGATATACTATTGAATAGTCAAAAAATGTTTGTTAAGATGTATAGGTATGCTTTGGATTATATTATATGTATGTTAAAAAAAAAAAAAAACTTTTTTTCTCAACTATTTACAGCAGAAGATATTCCAAATACTTTACCGTCACAATTTTTTTCATTTCCTTCTAGTTTCAAGAAGACATCTTCCAAAGTTGTCATAGTAACTCCATAGTTAACTATCCCTAGATCTGTCTGTTGATCGATTTCACTGAACAAATCTGAGTGGACAAAAACAAATCACATGCCTGACTTTGATTTGTCCTTCTAATTTAAAATAAGGGTTTAAATTGAGGTCTAAGGAGCTGCCACAAAGAAGAGGGAGTCAAGCTATTCGCCAAAGCACTTGAAGGGAGGGCAAGAAGCAATGGATGGAAACCAGGTGTGAAATCCTCTGAAGTCTGCTACCTGTTCGCTTCCTGTGTGCATGCACACATGCTCACCGCAAGTGCTAAGAAGACTTTTCTGAGTCTCCAAAGGTAAGTAGAACAGCGAGGGAGGAAACAGCTGTGCCATGCAATTTAGATTCGCTAGAAAGCAAGATTTCCTGTTTTCTAGTGAATATAAATAACACGGCACAGCTGATTGTCGCACAGCTGAAGTTTTAAACTTTTTTTAAAAAACTTTTTTTTAGCATTTTTTTTACTACCGGTTCTGGTAGTAAAAAAAATGCTTTAAAAAGTTCCACTAATCAGCTGTACCACACAATCGTCAAAACTTTTTTTAGCACTTTTTTACTATTGATTCGCCTGTACTGATAGTAAAAAAGTGCTTTTAAAAAGTTCTGACGATCGACTGTGTGACAATCAGCTGTGCCGCATGATCGAACTTTTTAAAAACTTTTTTTTACTACCAGTTTGGGTGAAATGATAGCATTTTTTACTAGTGGTTCAGATGAACCAGCCCGAATCAGTAGCATTTCACCCCTGATGGAAAGTTATGAAAGAGAGACCCAATCTAGAAATAAAAAGAAATGGGTGTGAATGTGTAGAATGGCCTTCAGAAATTGTGGGTGCTCCATTACTGGAGGTTTTTAAGAGAGTTTGGAGAGCCGTTTGTCTGAAATGATATAGGGTCTCCTGCTTGAGCAGATGGTTGGATTAGAAGACCTCTAAGGTCCTTTCCAGTTCTCTTATTCTGTTGTAAGAGTTCACCATAATTTTAATTAGGTCCATTGGCATATAATAGAAAGCAAGTTAAATTTGTGTGACTTCAACTATATGGGCTCTTTCAGAAAAGAGTAACTAAATTCATTTTTATTTACTCGATAATTACCTGGAAATTTATTCACATATTCTGAAGGCAGGATGTATCTCAATTCATTTTCACGTTGTCCTGATAATTTCACAGAAGGAATATAGTGTTTAACCAGTGACGTTGTTCTTTCAGAATCACAAATTTCATTTATCTGCATCCTGTGCATGTTAAACAAACATTCAGGCAGGCAGCAATGACTAAGTTGCATTTTTTTCCAGTAAATAAACACTTGAATTTATGGAGCTCATTTTTATTTTCATGTATTGTTTTCTGTTTTTGTTATAAACCTTATATAAGCCATCCAGAATCACAAACTGCAAGATGGACAATCAAATGAATTATTTAAATACATATACATGCACATATAAAATATATCCTTATAATATGCTAAATTATATAAAATATCAATGCATAAAATATTCTGATTTAATGGACATTCAGCTTTAACATGTATCACATTTCCCACAAAATTGTCTAAACTGAGAGGTTCCTATATTTGGGGAAATCAATTACCGTATATACTTGAGTATAAGCCGAATTTTTCAGCCCACTTTTTGGGCTGAAAAATCCACTTCGGCTTATACTCCAGTGAACAAAAAAAAGGAGGGAAGCTTCTGCAAAGGCGAGTGACAACAAGTCTCCCAGGCTTTAATTTGCCAAGCTGTGCGCACGCGCCTGTTTTCCACGGCGTGGAGCAGCGGCGAGATTCTGGGCGGTGAGCAATGATTCCGGGGGCCATCAGTGGGGGGGGCAGGGTCCCCCCTCGCGTTCCTCATCTTCCCGGATGGCCCCTGGAATCATCGCTCGCCGCGCAGAATCTCGCCGCTGCTCCACACCGTGGAAAACAGGCGCGTGCGCACAGCTCGGCAAATTAAAGCCTGGGAAACTTGTTGTCACTCGCCTTTGCAGAAGCTTCCCTCCGAAGCGTTGTGAGGGAGGGCTGTAAACTTCCCTCCGAAGTCTTGGGATGTTCTGAGGAGCCCCCCAAGGCAAAACGCCGCTGCCAGGTAGTTAAAAGTACGTCTCTGATTCGTCTCTGTCAGTCTCTCTCTGATTCCCTCTCTCTCTCCCTCTCTCTGTTCCTCTGTGTGTGTGTGTGTGTGTGTGTGTGTGAATGAGACAGACAGACAGAGAGAGGAACAGAGAGAGGGAGTGAGGGAGGGAATCAGAGAGAGACTGACACACACACACACAATTAAAGCAATTTTATTGTTATCTACCTGTATTTTTATTTTTGAAATTTACCGTGAGCTGCTGCATTTCCCAGCCTCGGCTTATACTCGAGTCAATAACTTTTTCCAGTTTTTTTGGGTAAAATTAGGGGTCTCGGCTTATACTCGAGTCGGCTTATACTCAAGTATATACGGTAAGTAAGAATCTGTTAATTTCTGACCAAATTCAATCTATTAAAAGTTGGCTAAATTTAAATCTAGTATTTAATTTCTTTTAGTATTTATCCTGTAGCTACGGAACACATAATGTGACGTTATCTTTTTGATATTTTATCTTAATCCCTCTTCCCCCTCATTCATAGAAATATGATTATTGCACCATATCACGTTTCATTAAATACACTTTTGCATAGATGCATCCGAACTATATAGCTAAATGTCATCTCCCAGCACCCCTCATTGCTAATTGGGAGGGTTAAGATTGCTTGGAGTTTTAGTTTGGCAACTTCTATAAGATCCCATATTAAACAGAGCTGTTAAATTAATAGCAGATTTATGTAGCATTTCAGTTCCTCGCTCAAACTAAAAATGTTTTTATAGATCTATTGAATTGGTCCATTTCTTTATTTTTAGATTTATATATTCCTCAATTACCATTTTGTCTTCAAACTTTAATAGAAACTTATAGATTCTAAGAATATCAGTATCCTCAATGAGGGCCACTTGCACACAGACTGCCTAGAATTGATAGGAAACAAACCACCATCGCCAAGCAAATAAAACACAATGCTGTCATAATTCTAGTACCTTAAATGATAGCCAATTCCCCACTTTTTCTTCAGGAACAGAGATGAGCCAACACAATTCAGGCTGCCATGGGAGATGAAAGCTTTGCGATCTAGAGAAACAGCAAGCAATAACGTTTTTGTTGTTATCTGTTTAGCGGTACAAAGCCCTCTATGCCAAATTCCAACTGTAGAACGAATGGGCGTTTTAGAAAAGTAAGTCAGCAAAAGGAAAGCAACAAATATTACTTCAACATCCATTATTCCTTGTGAAAAGCCTATGTTTTGTAACTGATTTTTATTGCTATATAAATGCAGATTTGTTCCCTTGCAATAGGATAAGCCTACATAGTGCATGTCCAACCTGAATCTCCCATATTCCAAATCCCTGCTTCAGTACGGTGATCGCTGACTTGTCCCAGCTGAACTACAATCAGTCCAACCTAATTCTTGAGGTTGAACTTGCTTCCCAAAGTAAAATACTTTTTAGTAGGAAAGTCAAAATAAAATTATGAAAAAATATAGTAATTTTGTTATTAGACTCCGAAACTGTACCCTGTTGGATGAAAATCCTTGAGAGAGAACACCTCAATCATTGTGCTATAAATGAATGCAAAGAAGGAATTTCCTTGTTGGACTGCAAGGAAAAAAGAGTGAAGGGGACAAGTGGCAGTGGGCCTTCAAACTCGTTGAAGATAGAAGATAGGAAGAAGTGAAGAGTGAGCTTAGTATGCAAAATAAAACCATCAGATCGAATTCATTAAACAACATTCATTAAGTAGCACTAGCAACAGCAGTTAGACTTATACACCGCTTCACAGTGCTTTACAGCCCTTTCTAAGTGATTTACAGTATCAGCATATTGTCCCCAACAATCTCGACCCTCATTTTACTGATTTCGAAAGGATGGGAGGCTGAGTTGAGCCAGTTAGGATTGAACTGCTGGTTGTGGGCAGAGTTAGCTTGCAATGCTACATTCTAACCACTGCGCCCCCACAGCTCTTAGAAGATTTAGCATCCAACATTTTATTGGGGCTTCACAATGTCTAAAGTGGGCCCCAAACTTATGGAACACGGAACATTTGCATTAGGATGCTATATCAAGCAGTTATCTATGCAGTTCAAAAGAATTTTCTTCTACTAAGTAGAAACAGAAAGAGGCCTCACAACATATACAGAAGTAACATTACAATATACCTCTATTCCTCTTATTTTATGCTTGTTCCTATATTGTGCATTGCTTTATTATAGGAAGATCTACTCACCAGAGAGGATATCCGCTTCATCCATGAACTGGGTAGTTAACAAGATGACTCGACCTGCTTTTTGCTCGTTTAGGAGAGTCCATACTTGATGTCTAGAATAAGGATCCAATCCTGCAGTTGGCTCATCTAGTAATAAAACCTGCAGGTGAGAAGTACAAAAAGTACGTATTTTAACTCCTATCGTATTGAGAAATGAATGGGAGAGAAATTATGCTATCAAATTTAGAGAAACCTGAATAGCTTTGGACTAAAGAATGTTTCATACATGTAGAAAGTTCAAGGTTGTATACTTCAAAGGTAGCACATTTGTGTTGGATGGAACTAATAATATATCCTCAAAAGGAGTGAAATGCTTAAAAACCACTGTAAGACAAAACCATGTATGAAGCACTATATACAGACAGAAATATAAGAATGGTGTCAACTCTAGAAATGACATTAGCTGAATCCATCCTTTTCTCTGCTTTGTTTTTTAGGTGCCACATAGGGGAGGAGGGGGACTTATGGAATGCAGAACAACAATAAGTCACCTGAGCACCAAGGCTAACCCAGTGAAACTTAGCAACAGCAGGAGGGCATAAGAAGCTCATCACCTGCTTGGTTGCCTGACGTGACCTATTAGCCAGTGGTGGCCAGTATCTATCAATTAATTATGCCAAAGCGCAGGAATTATTCAGAGTTGGCTTTACATTTGAACATGCCAATATGATGTGCCCAATAAACAGGATCTTTGAGAAAGGAACAGTGTCAGAGACTTGAACTGGCGCAGAGCTTTATTCAGAACCATGACAAATGGTTTGCAAGGGGCAGAGAAGCATGGAGAAATACAGCAAATTGTGATGAAAATTAGTTTGAATTACATTTTGTTTCTTTTTCTTGTTATTCCTTATTTTCTTTGGCTTCTTTCTTTTCTTTACTCTGTTTAATATTGTTTAGCCTAGGGAGGAGACTGCATGGGTAGTCTTTGACTTACAACCGTTCGTTTAGTGACCATCCAAAGATACAATGGCACTGAAAAAAGTGACATATGACTATTTTTCACCTTTAATGACCATTGTAGCTTCCCTGCAGTCACATGATCAATATTTGGGCACTTGGCAACTGACTCATATTTATGGCCTTTGCATTGTCCCTGGATCATGCGATCACCTTTTATAACCTTCTGACAAGCAAAGTCAACGGGGAAGCCAGATTCGCTTAGCTATCATGTTACTAACCTAACAACTGCAGTGATTCATTTAACAATTGTGGGAAGAATTCACTTAATAACTGTTTTGCTTAGCAATGGAAATTTTGGGTTCAATTGGGGTCGTAAATTGAGGGTTACATGTATTATATGTATGTTATATATAATATTGAGAAATATCATTCAATATAGATGTTCAATTATTCTTTATGATTAAATGAGAAAATTGGAAAATCCATTGGCTTGAGAATAACCTTTATGAAATCTAATTTTTTGGCAACTAAATGAAATTAATCCAGAAGAGAACATTTCCCTTTTCACAAAAAGCTCAAGCAAGTGTTAAGAAACCTCTGAGAATAGAATTCCATTTTTCAAAGAAATAAAGCCAGAGAAGAGTATACTAAATCCTTGTCCTTCCAATAGTTATTTCCTATTAGAAGAAAGGAATCAACTTACCGGTATATACAGAAAGTTCTGGAAGTACATATTTAAATTAGGGACTTCTATAATCTATGCAAATCAAGGAAGGAAAGAAGGGAGGGAAAGAAGGAAAAATGTGTGCAATAGACTTTTTCTCCCATGGGTGATTTTTACCTGTGGTTGTCCTAAGAAAGTAATTGCCAGAGTCAATTTTCGTTTCTGTCCACCACTTAAATTCTTAGCTTGTGTATTCTGAATGGCACTGATATCCAAGAGAGTCTGCATTTTTTCTACCTATAAAGAATAACAATGTATATTCATATTCATTTTAAGCAAATATTTTATTGCACATTTTTCCATACATATCTCTATCACAAGCTTAACAGATCTGTGACATTATCCATACAACTGGAATCAATATTGAATACATTATATACTTTCTATTTCCAAACGTTCTCACCCTATGTACATTTCCATTTCTTATTTCTATTGTCTATCCATTCATACCATTTCTCCCATACCGCATATTATTCTGAATCATCCTTTCCCTTTAACTCTAATGTGAGTTTGTCCATTTCTGCACACTCATGTATTTTTTGGATTACTAACCCCTCTGGCGGAATACTATCATTCTTCCAATACTGTGTGAAAGCAATCCTTGCTGCCTTTATTATATGTAACATCAGGTATTTTACATTTCTATTGTAAAACTTTGTATTGATTATCCCCAGGAGAAACATTTCTGATTTGAATTCTATTTGACATTTAGTTAATTCCTGCAGCCAATTCTGTATTTTCAATCAACATCTTTTCGCTTTGGGGCATGACCACCATAAATGAAAGAAGGTACCTTGTCCCTGTTTGCATTTCCAGCACTTTGGGTTTAAATTTTGGTACATCTTGGCTGGCGCTACATGCCAACAGTAAAACGTATTTATTTTCTTTATAGGCCACGGATTTCATAATTGTATATTTTTTGTTCCAAATTGTCTCCCAATCTTCTAATTCTATGTTGTGTCCAAAATTTTTGGCCCAGGCAATTATTGGTTCTTTTACAATCTCCTCTACCCTATCAAATTTTAGTAAATAATTATACATTTTGGTTATTAATTTTCCCTCTGGGCCTACCAATAGTTTATCTAATTATTGTGGTTGAATATCGAATCCATATTCCTCAGCATCCTTTTTATATCTCGATTGTAATTGTAAATATGGCCACCAGTCAATACGTATTCCTTGTTCTTTTAGGTCCTGATTGTTTTTGAGTTTCCCTTGGCAATCTAAAATTTCATTATACATTTTACCAGTGACGTGCGGTGAGGGTTATGGCTGGTGAGGCTGGTGACGTCATCAGGAAGGTGGGGAATGGGACCACGTGTGCAGGAGGCTGAGGCAGCCTCAGCCTCCAGCATACGTGGTCCCATTCCCCGCCTTCCTGAGTGAACATTAAGGGGACCACGGAGTGCACTGATCCACGTAGCGTTGCTTCCTCCACCGGCGCCAGTCCCTTCCCCCCCCACTCCTTCAAGGTCTCCCACCAACCCAAAGCCCAATCCCCAGAGGCCTTCCTCGGGCCTTCTGCATCCCTCTAACGCCTCCTGCACGGCTTCTTCAGCGTCATCACCTCAGCGAAGCCCTGCCTTGGCAGCCAGCAAAAGACCTGTTGGCTCCCGGGAATGGCCCCACATCAAACGAGAGACTCACCTACAGGGCGGGCCTTTCCCGAGCCGCCGACTCCGAGAAAAAAATCGAGGGGAGGGAGGGAGATGCACAAAATGGGGGCAGGAGCTTCCCAGGGGTGTGGGACAGGAGGAGGAAGAAGAAGAGCCTTTCCAAGGCATGCAGCCGCCGGCGCCCACAAACGCAGACCCGTGGAGGTGGGTTCCTTTGCGTTTGCTTCCTAACGACCCGAGAGGCGGTGGGCCGGCTGTGTGGTTGTCAAGCGGCTTCACGAATCGCTGCCCAGGAAAAGCAGCTCCGCGGGGCCCGGCGGCAAGGCTTGAGCGTGGTGACAGCGCAACCGCCTGAATGGGAAAGCAACCAAAGGGGCAGTGAGGGCGGGTGGTGGCTGCAGGCGGCAGGGCTTCAGCAGGGTGAAAGCGCAGCCCCTTTTGTTGCTTTCCCATTCAGGCAGCTGCGCTTTCACCCCGCTGAAGCCTTGCCACCTGCATGGGAAGCCGCCCTCGCTGCCCCTTTCGTTGCTTTCCCATTCAGGCAGCTGCGCTTCCCATTCCCATTTCCCATTCAGGCGGCTTCCCATGCAGGCGGCAAGGCTTCAGCGGGGTGAAAGCGCAGCCCCTTTCGTTGCTTTCCCATTCAGGCGGCTGCCCCACGGAAATGGGAATGGGAAGCGCAGCTGCCTGAATGGGAAAGCAACGAAAGGGGCAGCGAGGGCGGCTTCCCATGAAGGCTACAAGGCTTCAGCGGGGTGAAAGCGCAGCCCCTTTCGTTGCTTTCCCATTCAGGCGGCTGCGCTTTCACCCCGCTGAAACCTTGTAGCCTGCATGGGAAGCCACCCTCGCTGCCCCTTTCGTTGCTTTCCCACTCAGGCAGCTGCGCTTCCCATTCCCATTTCCCGCGGGGCAGCTGCCTGAATGGGAAAGCAATGAAAGGGGCTGTGCTTTCACCCTGCTGAAGCCTTGCCGCCTCCATGGGAAGCCGCCTGAATGGGAAATGGGAATGGGAAGCGCAGCTGCCTGAATGGGAAAGCAACGAAAGGGGCAGCGAGGACGGCTTCCCATGCAGGTGGCAAGGCTTCAGCGGGGTGAAAGCACAGCTGCCTGAATGGGAAAGCAACGAAAGGGGCAGTGAGGGCAGCTTCCCATGCAGGCGGCAAGGCTTCAGTGGGGTGAAAGCGCAGCTGCCTAAATGGGAAAGCAACGAAAGGGGCGGCGAGGGCAGCTTCCCATGCAGGCGGCAAGGCTTCAGCGGGGTGAAAGCGCAGCTGCCTGAATGGGAAAGCAACGAAAGGGGCAGCGAGGATGGCTTCCCATGCAGGCGGCAAGGCTTCAGCGGGGTGAAAGCGCAGCCCCTTTCATTGCTTTCCCATTCAGGGGGCTGCCCCGCGGGAAATGGGAATGGGAAGCTCAGCTGCCTGAATGGGAAAGCAACGAAAGGGGATGCAAGGGCGGCTTCCCGTGCAGGCTGCAAGGCTTCAGCGGGGTGAAAGCGCAGCTGCCTGAATGGGAAAGCAACAAAAGGGGCAGCGAGGACGGCTTCCCATGCAGGCGGCAAGGCTTCAGCGGGGTGAAAGCGCAGCCGCCTGAATGGGAAAGCAACGAAAGGGGCTGCGCTTTCACCCCACTGAAGCCTTGCCGCCTGCAGCCACCGCCCGCCCTCGCTGCCCCTTTTGTTGCTTTCCCATTCAGGCAGCAAGGCTTGAGCGGGGTGAAAGCGCAGCTGCCTGAATGGGAAAGCAACGAAAGGGGCAGCGAGGTCGTTCCCCAGGTGCTTTCGTGGCTTCGTCATCCGGAAGCGCCGACAATATTTCTGCCTCCGCAGCTCCCAGGTGTGGCTGACGGATGTATATAATATAATATAATCCCTCTTCACCCAAGTGCCTATAAAAGAAGCCTTGACAGCCATCCAGAAAAAACACAACCCCCCCAAACACATCCTGGACCTGACCAACCACTGCCTAACCAACACATACTTCATCCATAATGGACAAAGATACAAACAGATAGAAGGAGCACCCATGGGATCACCCCTCTCACCTGTCATTGCAAACTTATACATGGAACATTTTGAAACCAACGCCTTAGACAAATCTGAACACAAACCCAAACTCTGGCTTAGATATGTTGATGACACTTTCATGATTTGGCCACATGGAAAAGAAAAACTGGACAACTTCCTCACACATCTCAACAGCCTACACCCCAAAATACAATTCACCATGGAAATAGAAGCAAACAACCAACTTCCCTTTCTGGATGTCCTAATCTACAAAAAACCTAATGGCTCCCTAGGACACACCATCTACTAGAAAAAAAACACACACCAACCGCTACTTAAATGCACAATCCCATCACCACCCTGCACAGATCAACTCTGTAGCCAAGACCCTCATCTCCAGAACCAAATGCCTAGCCGACAAAGACCACCTGAAAACTGAATTACACAAACTCACAAATGTATTAATCTCCAATGGATTCCAAAGAAAAACAATCACCAACCTAATCCAAAAGGAGACTCCCCCAAAAAACCAAGACACAGAACAGGACAATGGCATCGCCCTCCTCCCTTATATCAAAGGCACCACAGATAAAATCAGCAAAATTCTCCACAAGCACAATATCAGGACAGCTTTCACCACTGACCAAAAAATAGCCAACATCTTTAGAAACCCCAAAGACAAAATCCAGTTAGAAAACCAAGGAGTCTACAAAATACCATGCAAAATCTGCCCAGCAATATACATAGGACAAACAAACAGAAGAATAAATGCACGCATCACAGAACACAAGAACGCAGTAAGAAAAAAAGAAAAAACTTCCTCCCTTTTCCAGCACCTTAAAGCTATAGGACATGAAATCAACTTTGAAGGAGCCAGGTTAATCTCCAAAACAGAACACCTCCACAAGAGAATAATTATGGAAGCCATCGAAATAGAGAAACACCCCCACAGCATGAACAAACGTGATGATACCTCCCGCCTACCAAACATCTGGAAACCAGCCCTAGCCAACAAACGAACACCACCCACCACCCAAGCCGTTAAAATACAAAACAACAATGCACACACAGCCTGCACCAATCAGCACCAATCTACCAATCATGATACAACCACACAACCAATCATTCCACTTACTGAAACAAAGCCAGCACCCCATCCCCTCCCACCAAGACTTACAGAAAGACAGCAGCTCCGATCACATTTTAAGCCCACAGATACATACACACACACACACACACACACACACACACACACACATATATATATATATAATATTATATACTATTATTTCATGAAGAGAGGTGAGGCTCTGCCTCCCCTGCCTCCCCTGACCGCACGTCCCTGCATTTTACCTATATCTAATGTGTTGGGATAAATCATAGCCTCCATGGTGGATAACCACCCGGGGATCTTCATATTGTGTTTTCTCCTTATGTCTTCCCAAGTTTATATCAACACATCCCTTATTTTACGGGATAGAGCCTTCCCTCCTCGATTCTGGTAGTTTTGCTTCATTCAACGCTTCATTACATATTTCCAATAATAATGGTTCTATTAATTCACCCATAGTTTTATAAATTTCCCCTGGAAGGCCATCTGGTGCAGGGGTCTTACTGGTTTTTTTTGTTTGCTTCTGGATTGCCTCTTTCAATTCTTCTAATGTTCTTTTCTCTTTTAGTGGTGTTCTGTTGGTCTTTTCTTCTAGTGGTGGCAACCCTTTCCCCTTCAAATAATTACTTATTTTATCCTTCACTATTTCTTACTGCATATAGAGATTCTCAAAATATTTTTGTGTGATCCTCTTTTTCTCATCTTCATTGTTTTGCAAATCCCCCATTTCATTGTATAGCTGCTGTATTATCCTTCCTTCTTTTTATTTTTTTAAATTTATACGCTAGCCATCTCCTTGTCTTGTTAGCATGCTCAAAGAAGTTTTGTTTGGTAAATTTTAGGTTTCTTGCCATATCATCTTGTTCTAATATATTTAATTTATGTTTCGCTAGAACCATTATTTCTTTATTTTGTTCACTCCCTAATTCTTTTTGGAGTTGGTTTTCCAATTTTCCAATTTCTTCCTTTAATATATTATGCTGCTTCCATTTCTCTTTGTTTTTCTTTGCCATGTATGCTATCGTTATCCCCCTTATGTATGCTTTCGTTGTATCCCATAGGTTTTATAGTGGGGTATGTTTTTTTTTTAATTTTCTTCAAAAAACAGTGTCAATTCTTTTGTGATCCCTTGTGTAAATTCCGTCTCATTTAAAATCTGGGGATTTAATGTTCATCTTCTCTTCTTTTTTTCTTTGGCCTCTCCATGTTTTTCAAGGGGGTTATGATCTGCCCACGTGTTTGGGAAAATCTCTATCTTCTCTATCCCTTTACCTACTTCCTTGTTCATCCATATCATGTTAATCCTCGACCATGATTTATGGGGGTCGGAATAAAAAGTATATTTATTTTCTTTTGGGTGCAAGTTTCTCCACATATCTATCAAGTTCAATTCATCTGTCATCTTAAAAAAGGTTTTGGTAGTATGTTCCTTTTTGCCTTGTTCTTTCTATCACTAGTATGGTCATTTTTAATATCCACTACTCCATTATAGTCACCCACAATACATAGGTTCCCTTGCCCTGATTCAATAATCTTTTCATATATTTTCTTGTAGTATTCTCCTTGGTTTTTATTAGGAGCATAGATAACTACCAACAATATTGTTCTTTGCCCTATTATAACTTTCATCATTAATGTTCTTCCTTTTGGATCTGCATAGATTTATTATTATATCTAAATCAATTTATTATATTCTAAGTATTTTTCATCTTGTTTTTTAATGTGTACCTCTTGGAGGCACACAATATCTGCTTTCTGTTTAATTAATTTTGTAAATATTTGTTTCCTTTTCACCGATGTGTTTAATCCATTAACATTAATCGATAGTAATTTCAATTCTTCCATTCTCCTATTTATCTACCGGTTTCTGGCTCCTGTTGGTCCTTATACCTCCTTCTTCTTAGTGTTCTTTCTCTTCTGGCTTCCTGTTGTTGTTGTTGTTGTTCTTGACTTGTGTTCTCCAGCTCCGCCCTGCTACTATAGTCCTCTTCTACTCCCATCAATTGATCATATAGTTCCTGGGTCTTATCTAAGTTATCAATTTTGATCTTTTTGCCCTGCCAGGAGACAAGCATTCCTTCCAGGAGTAGCCACCTAAACAGTATGTTCCGTTTGTTCAATTCTGAGGCCAAAAAGCAGTAATCTCTTCGTTGCTCTCGAACTCTTCTGGGAACTTGTTTCAGGGTGATAATTTCCTTATCTTTGTATACCATTGGTTCTTCTCGAGTTATTTTATATATTATGTGCCTGACCTTTTTTCGAGAAAATCTGATATGTACCTCTCTGGGCAGTCTATGGCGCCTAGCATAGTTGGTTTGGATTCTATAGATATCATCCAATTCATTCAGAATTTCATGTTTGTCTCTTTGAAGTGATTCAGTGATTTACTCTGCCATTATCTGTCCTAGGTCTTCCTCTTTGGCCTCTGTCATGTTCTGAAATCTTAGGTAAAAAGCTGCCCGGTCCATTTCTAAATGGATTAGTGAGTCCTCTAAATCCTTGTTCAGTGCTGTCATCTTTTGGTCAACCAATTCCAATTTTTGGTCAGTTTGTTCCATTTTGGTTTCCACTGATTTTATTTTTTTGTTCATTTTTCTGGATTGCTTCTTGGATTGACACCATTTTATCGTGCAGTTTCTGAACATCATTTTTCATTTCTCTGTGTTTTTTTGGCATTGTTTCTTGTAACTTCACCATTGTATCCTGGATCATTAACAAGGTGGTCTGCATCATTTGCATATTTGGCACTGTGTTGGTGTTCTCTGTCTTCTCTCTTTGATTGTTCATTGGTTTGATGCCATGGCCATTGTTATCGTTGGGTTTGATGCAGCTTTTTCCCCTGTCCTCAGGGTTGTTGTTGTAATACTGGTCATTTCTTTGTTTTTTTATTTTACTTTGTTCTCCAAGAATTATATAAATACTTTTCCAAATTACCATCAACTATTTACCTCTAAATAGTCCCTCTCCGTGCTACTACCAAGTAGCTTGTAGTGCTGTTAGTATATTATTAATATATATCTCTGCTATTAGTCAATTTAATCTGATCCAGTTATTCAGTATATAATTAAGCCTATTGTAGATATGGATATGCATATAATAGATATAAAAATTCTATATATATATTCTATATATCAATCATGATATATGGTAATATAAATCTATAAGGTAATCAGTATGTATATAAATTTAGATGTAAGTAAAGATGTTAGGATAGATATGAGTACGTCAGTTAATCAATCAATCTATAAAACTATAAATATAAACACAAATCTAAGTTTCAATAATATGAGTAAAGATGTAAGTAAATAAATAAATAACTATATAATTCCTGGTGTAATATAATTTTAGGTATAGACAGTTAGTTGTGAATTTTCTGATTGTTGGTTCCTGGGTTACTTACATAACCACTTTATATTTATGCTAAATATGTATAAATATTTCTTTAAATCTTCTTAGTTAATTTGATAAATGAATAACTAGTCCCTTGGTAACGTTACAATCAATGTCCAGATAGTTGTTTTTCCTTGCTCCTCCTTGGTCCTTGGTTAATATCCTATTATATTATTTTTATCCTCTTTAATCCATTCCTCCTACTTATTCAACTCCAAGTCCCTCTGCTCCCTCTCCACTTTAATTTTGGTCTCTATATGTTTCTCTTCTCTCTTTCCATCATTTAAGAACGTCAATTTCTTCCTCCAGCTTCCGTCTCTGATACTCATCTGCTCAGTTCCCTCTCACCGCCATTGTTCGCGGAAGCCCACACTCGCCGTTCCTCACCCTTCTTACTTTTCTCCTGTCGCTCAGGCTCACTGAATCACTCTCTCCACTCCCCCTTCCTCCACTTCCTTCTCCTGTTGATCTCTCTGTTTCAAGATTTTTTGCCCTTTCTCCTCTATTCAGTTTTTATGGTAACTTCCGTATGCTGAGTCACTGCTCCTCCTGCCGGGTCACCACTTGTTCTTCAGGGAAATCCCACTTCAGTTGGAGCTATCTTCTTTTCTGAATAACTAGGACTTAATTTTACAGTCAATTATTGCCATTGCAGC
This sequence comes from Natrix helvetica, assembly GCF_964273705.1. Classification (NCBI taxonomy): domain Eukaryota; kingdom Metazoa; phylum Chordata; class Lepidosauria; order Squamata; family Natricidae; genus Natrix; species Natrix helvetica. The sequence goes on along the minus strand of NC_138548.1, from coordinate 233,992,678 downwards.
TCTGGGATTTCGACCAAATAGATGTCACAGTCTCTTAAGTAAATCTTCTCTTCTTCAGTCTCTCTGGCCCGTCACGGCCTTGGGTCCACAATAACACAATGACAGAAACTTTCGCGTTGGGTTGGCAGAGATTTCCTTCATTGCAAAGGGTGATCGCCTTTCACCTTGTTGCAGGCTTCCCCTCTATTCCACTTGCTCTCCAAAGAGGTCACTGCGCCCCCGAGAGGTCAACAAACGCAAAATATTTGGGGTCTATGAATGGAGACCGTTCTCTTTTCCCGGCACCACTGTGACGTCTCCACTGGAAGCCCCATTCATATTCAACTCTGTTAATTTTCTTAGCATGTTTTTCAGTCTCGGCTGATTGGAAATGAAAGTGCATTCTATCAATAGGCATACATTTTATAAGGGTTTGGATCTTAACTTATTTGAAAAACAGAGATTGTTTTTCACTATAGTCACTATTGCTTACTAAGTAGAACTGCTGTGGTTTGCTCCCCCAGGTGATCTCGAGAATCCTGATGACATGGCTATAAAGCAATTGCATTTCTGTACCTTTCTTGCCTATTCCTCTCTCCTTTTCAACCCCGACTCAGTTATATTCTTCTGAATATATGCTTACCTCATTTTCTATATCACTGGATGGTATCCCCTTTATTTTAGCAAATGTCTTTAAATTTTCTTTCACTGTTAAATATTCAAACTGAATATTGAACTGTGGACACACAGCACTAAATTGCCTGATTTGTTCCATCTCTTTCCTCTCAGCGATATTGTACTCCAAAATGGTTGCAGAACCTGTAAGCATTAACCAAAAAAAAGTATGTGGTGAGTTTTAACCCTGTGTAATATTTTAATAGAGGATGATGCATGTTCTCTCATTGTATGGAAATAATAACAATGTTCAAAAAGATTGTTTCCAGAGTTTTATTCTACCTAGGAAAGTATCTTTAAGCCCTGCCCTAATGAATCTCTTCGTCCCAGTACAAAGGAGAAGTAGAAAGGAGGTGAAGGGAGGAGCATACATTGGGGAGAGAGGTAATTTGCAGGGGAAGAGCAAAAGATCTCCTTCCTTAATGAGCCAGAGGAAAAACTGCACTGGGTGAAGAAAACCTCCTGGGGACAGAACAAGCCCTTAATTCTCAGGGAAGCAAATCCCCAAACAATCTATGAACTACTTTCTTAATTATAATGAAGCAAAAATAAAACTAAGCCTACAAATTCTAAGAATGCTTGAGAGTAAATTTTCACAAAGTACATAATGGAACTGGTGTTTGTTTGTGTTGATTCTCAGTGGTTTAGGTGATTATATTACAATTTGAAGGGCTCATGAGGATTAACAATGGAGGATTGTAATCATGATAAACTGTAGGGGTAGCTTGCCTCTGAATGCCATTTACTGGACAGCAGAGAGGACTATGCCCCCTCATATCTTAGTTGGGGCTGCCAAGAAGGATGAGGTTGGCCATTGTGAGAAACAGGCTATGTGAGCTGATTGCTCCATCGTCTGGTCCAGATGAACTCTTTTTATGTTAATTAGATTGGGATTAGACTTGCATCTGACTTCTTCTTAAAGTCTAATTCTTACCATCAGTTGACTTAGAAAGTCCACCAAGGATGTTTATCAATGTTGTTTTTCCAGCTCCATTATGACCAAGAATTGCAGTGATCTGCCCTTCATAGATATCCAAAGACAAGCCTAATGTAGAAGAACATGTGTTAGCTCTAAAAGTCCAGCGATATATGAAGTTTCAAGAGAAGAATGCAAGCTGCTTTCTAAACTGATTTTGGATTTCACTGAGCACTGCCCTGCCATAGGTCAAATTTAGTCAAATTTCATGAATGTTTGTTTCCCTCTGGACATCTGAAAAATATTCACGAAATATTAGTGCTCGTATTTAACATATTACAAGATTTCAGCATTTTCACCCCCCCCCAAACAATATTAAATCTTATGTAAAAATAATATTTTTCTACTGCCTTTTTAAAACAATCTCCCAGCATTTTGGATATTTGTAATTTTGACAATCCTTAGACAGGAAGTTGCAGCAATGTCAACAAAGTGCTATCATGGACAGCCAAGCATGGACTATCTGTACAAAGCATTGTTAAGGCTGATTCTTGGGTTAAATTTCAAACTAAAGGGCAGCATAAATATTCAAAGCCAATACTATGTTAGAGCAAATCCTTCTTGAATTTGAAGGAAGAAAATTAAGCGGAAAGGATTAAGACATGCAAATATTTCTTACCTCTCAAAGCTTCTGTGTTTGTTTTTTCCACTTTATATGTTTTTTTAATGTTATTTAATCTTTAAAAAAAGGGAAAGATTGAACTTTTTAAATATTCATATATTATTCTCATAAATGTGATCTTACAATGCACCACTCCCGGGGGGGTGGGGTGTGTGAGCAATTTTATATCTTATGCTTAACTTTAGTCATGTCACTGGAAATATTACATGAATTACATGAATCCAGTTTGGATTTCAGTAGTGATATATTTCTTATTTTAGTTTACTTTTTTGAAGGAGACCCTTAATATTCTCCGAATGCACTGTCTAGATTGTCTTGAATAGAGACATTCAAGTTGAGGCAAGATTTATGAATAAGACAAATTTACAGTATGGTCCTGTTAGAATACCTTCAACAACTCCAAATATTCAATGCCATATTTCTAGTCTCTTACCGAATGGCTTCCTTCCCATCAAATTCAGGAGGCACAGGTTCAATATTTTCTCTGAAAATATTTCCATGACTTTGTTCATTTCTAGGAACATCATTGGTGTAAGGCTTTCTTGATTTAAACCAATAGTTCTTCTTCAAGAAAAATAAGGGAGGATAAGGCAGCCCATATTTGTCTAAAAGATATTTTTAAAGCACATCAAATTCTCATACGTCTGTAATAACTATACATTCTTACAAACACAAGCAAGAACATTCCAGCCACCCATCATCAGTCAAACAAGATCACAAGTTGCCTGTTTGAAAAACTACAAATGTTAAAAGTTTCTTTTTAAAAGACAGCAGAATTGGAACCGGAATGGGGACCTCCGGTTGTACTTCCGGCGCACTGGAAGCCTGATCGGCAAGCTCTGCAGTCAGCTCCGACCTCTCCCTGTTGGAGGGTCCAATTTTGGACCATAGCCCCCCTGAAGAGGGTTGAACTAAGGGGTGATTGCCTGGGAGGTTGAGGGGAACCGCATCTCTCCTCCCTGACTGGGAATGCTCCCTCATCTGATGATGAGGAACATTCCAGCCACCCATCATCAGTCAAACAAGATCACAAGTTGCCTGTTTGAAAAACTAAAAACATTAAAAAAAATTTTAAAAAGACAGCAGAATTGGAACCAGAAAGACTTGTGCCTACTCTAACTGAGCAGGACTCCATAGAAGTAAAAAAGAATGGGGACAAAGCTATGTTATTGCTTCTCTTATCACTAAACTGTAAGATTAATCCAGAGTACTAAATGCATTCAATCATAGTTGCTCCTGATCTTTCTACAACGGTGCTTTTGGTATCTCTTCTATTACTTCATTTCATGGAGCAACTCAATAAATCAACTGAAATATATACAAACACCCAGGAGCAATGAACAGCACAAGCTACTCAGGACTAATCCTACCCAGCCTGTTGTCACTTGCTCATTAGTGGTAACTAAGGCTTCAAATTAAACTGCCATCAGAATCTCAGGACATTCCTTAAACATCCTTGGAAAATCAAGAGAATCCATCAAGCACTTGGGTGGACCAATCAAATAATCCCCGATTGCTCACTGAGGGAGAAGCACCAGAATAGTCCAGTCCAACCAAAGAAAATATTTGATTATGGTAGAATACATTCTGAAATGTATTGGCAGGTGCAAATGACTAGAAGCATTCATTGAGTTCAAAGCACAGAATAGTTTATTATTACTATCTGTACATAAGAATCAAGGGAATTCACCTGGGTGGCAATACAATGACTCGAAACTTATAACATGTTTTACTCCGCTTTCCAGCTCAGCCTGCTCTTTTCCTATATGTATCCTTCAATAGTAATGAATGGCAGTTTCACTTGTAGGACAGCTTGCAGCATTAAAACAAACTTAAAAACAAACAAGCCCAAGGTTCTGTCAGGCAACATTATAATTAGAAGTGGCTTTCTTACCAAACAAATAATTCTTAATTTTATGGAAATGCTTAATTTCCATAAAAGATTAAAAGAAATTATATGCAGGGAAGTGTAAAAGGATACTGTTATTGCAAAAGTGTAAATCTACCTTACAAAATGATCACAAAGTTTGTTTTTCAATGACTAGCAGTGATAAGGAGTGCACCTTTGTAAATTTATCCTGAATGTCAGAATTAAGGCACTATATCATTTCATATCATATCAACAAGAGAAACTAACCAAAATGAAATTTTAAATTCAGAACAATGTGAAACAAGTACAGAATTGAAACAAAGGTCAGAATCTCAAGAGGCCAGTTTGGATTTTCAAGAAACATCAGATCAAGTAAATTTAAAGATTTAGAGAAACAATTGAATGTTAGTGATGAGAGTACTTCACTGTCTACAGGATCTGAGCATGGCAGACATAGTGAAGAGAAGAGGAGGTCAAATACTGGAATTAATATTGGATTTCTTATAACAGATGTGCCTTCTCAATTGGATATAGAAAACTTTGTTTTTAAAGATCATGTTGACTAAAACATTTCCTAAAATCTATTTGCTATCTATAAACTGGTTTTTCCTGAAAGTATTCTAACATTTTGAAGCTTAAATTATGAAAAACATGACCAAAATTGGCTTGTCTGGAGGGAAGTTAAACAAGCATTATTTTGCTTTCCTTATCGATTATTTTGGAACAAGATTTATTGCAGCATTAGCTCAGCATCTAAGTCTATGGTTGCATCAACAAAAGGATGATTTTGTTGACATTATTAATTTATGTGTCCATGTGTAGGTGAGGGGGGGCCATATTAGTCTTGTTCCAGTACTTAATAATCCTCTTGGCGGCCCTCGCTGGCAATGATAAGGAGCGCACCTATGTACTATTCTAAATTTATCCTGAATATCAGAATTAAGGCACTGTATCATTTTGGTTGTGCATTTTGTACTGAGTTTTTAAAGAGATTTTGGATGAAAATAGAATAGGGAACAAAGATCTAAAATGCAGACTATCTATATTTGAAGCAGTGGTGGGATTCAGCCAATTCGCACATATTGGGGAAACCGGTTGTTAACTTTTTAAGCAGTTCAGAGAACCGGTTGTTGGAAGAAATCTCCTTTTGTTTTTTCCCACTTTACAGGGCTAATCCTGTAAGGAAGTCAAGGAGGAAACATTCTGATATTGTTTCCAATCTAATCTTATCTTTATTTCCCTGCTTACAGAAACTGCCTCTCTGGTTAACCCTTATTACATTGTAACAGCTAAGGTGAAGCGCCCATCGTCACCTGAGTGACATTGAGTTGGCCACGCCCACATGGTCACATGACCCCCGAGCCACACCAACCCAGCTGGTCATTAGGGCACAGAACCAGTTGTTAAATTATTTGAATCCCATCACTGATTTGAAGGAACAAATTGTACAGTATGTAGGAAATTAAAATGCACTGTAAGCAAATAAATCTAAAATAATCATGGACTTCCTTTTTCATAAAGATTTTTGCAGACAAACTGCAGTACTAATTTATATGATCAATTCCTGAGAAGTACACCTGAAATGCAATTTGCAGAAAGGCAGTCTGCTAATCATCATACATTTATCACCATATGCTTACCAGGGACAATCTTGTCAAAATATAAAGTCAGCAGCATATATAAAACAATATCAAAAAGCAAGAATAAAATGAATGGTTCAGACATTATCTCTGACAAACTGAAGGATCTTCCGTATTTTTGGAAATGAAAAACCTGCATGAAAACACAAAGTCCACACTGTCATGAATAAACACCGGGCAAGAAAGAACAAATATTTGGAATCTAATGAAACCTTTAACAAATCAAACTTTAGCCCCCTAGAAACTTAAGCGTGAACTCAGTCTATGAAATAAAATAATGAAATAGAATGGAATCAAAATCCATTTTGTATTTATCCAGAGTTATTTGTAGATTATGTAGCATAATAGAAATAGAAAGATAGAGTAATGGCTAGAATCTCTGCATTACAGGTAATCCTCAAGTTACGACCACAACGGATCCCAAAATTTATGTTGCTAAGTGAAACCTTTGTTAAGTGACTTCACCCCATTTTACAATTTTTCTTGCCACAGTTAAGTGAATCATTGCATGGTTGTTGAATAAATCTAGTTTCCCCCATTGACTTTGCTTGTCAGATCATTGCAAAAGCACATGACCCCAGGACACTGCAACCATCATAAGTATGAACCAGTTGCCAAGCATCTGAATTTTAATCACATGACCATGGGGATGCTGCAATGCTTGTAAGTGTGAAAAAAGGTCTTAAGTCCCTAGCCCTAACCTTTTTTCAGTGCCATTGTATCTTTGATCACTAAATGAACTGTTGCAAGTTGAAGACTACTTTCATCATATATCAGGCATGTTCTACTCTACTTAGAAGGGTGGTGTTTTAATGAAACAGCATAATACTCAACCTTTAAAAACCCCGCACCAAAAGCAAATGGGCAGAATATGTTCAAAATTAATTCCAAAGCTGAAGGCATTAACTTGAATAAGGTTGTGATACTAAGGACTCCAAAACAAAGACTGAAGAGGAGGACGACAAAGGCAGTGGTTTTGGCCTTCTTTAGGAGTGAACTCATCATGAAACAGAAGCATATCTGAAAGAAAGAGAACTGCCATTTTAATAAGAAATGTTTTTTTTACTAATATCCCATTCAATGAATGAAGTACCATATTTGTTGGAGTATAAGACGCTCCAGAGTATAAGACGCACCTTAGTTTTGGGGCATAAAAATAATAATAAGAAAAATTCTGCCTCTTTCTACCAGCATCCATGGTATTCAGCTGACACATGATAAAAAGGTCAGTCAATAAATAGGCATAACTAACTAAGTCAGCCAATGAGGACTATTTGGACTCTGAAGTTTGCTGTGTGAGCAACAAGGAGACAGGAAGGAGCCTAGCTTAGCTGAAAAGTGAAAGTGAAACTGCTTGTGTTTTGCTTGTATTTAGTGCTACCTTGGAAAACCTGCTTTTGGTAATGTGTTGTATATTATTATTATTTTGAATCCTGATGAATCGGTTACTGTGCTTTCTGAATGTGATTGCTGCTGCAAACTCTGACCAGCCAGGTCAGCTTCAGCACTTATTGCAGCCTGATTCAGCACAGCTGATTGGCGGGTGGATCAGACTGCCGCAATACCTCCAATCAGTTGTTCCAGGGCTGCAGGGATTGCTACAGGCCAGTGATGGGTAAACCTTTTTCTAAAGGTGTGCCAAAACTGTGTGTGTGTGTGTGTGTGTGTGCACTATTGCATGAGCATGCGTGCCTACCCACCCACCTGCACATGTGTGAGTGACCCCACCACCACACATGGCCGAGCGACCCTCACGCGGGGCAGATTTTCATCCTTCCCAGGCTCCGGAGGCTTTCCTGAAGCCTGGGGAGGGTGAAAATGGCCTCCCCCATCCCTCCGGAAGCCCGAAAATTAGCTGGCTGGTGCACACATGCATGCCAGAGCGGAGGGCTGCCGAGGGTTTCTGTGCCGGCAAATATGGCTCCATGTGCCACCTGTGGCAAGGGTACCAAAGGTTCGCCATCACAGCCACAGACCATCGTTGTCTCCATGTGTTGCATTTTTGGCCTCGGGTGGGGGTGGGTGGGGCTACATTCAGTGTATAGGACGCATCCAAATTTTCACTCTCTTTTGGGGGGAGGAAAGGTGTGTCTTATACTCTGAAAAATACAGTTGTAATTCTACAGCAAAAGAGAAATATATATTGAAAAAGTTCAAAGAGATATCGAAACAGTTTAACTATTATGAATTTCAACAGTGCAGGAAAATATTCTGAAAACAAACATGAAGGACTTACGGATGATATACCATAAAGGAAGAACAGAACAAACAATGTAGAAATGTTGGTCAAGTGAAGATACAAATGTTGCAAAAGAAATGCAAATGCACCGGACAAAATCAATATGTACGCACTATACAGCAAACCCCAGGAAAGCCTACAAAAGAGAGAGAGAGAGAGAGTGAGTTAACCTTCTTGTAATGTCACTAATGTCCATATGTCACTGAAATAACTATAAAAATAATAATAACAGAACCCCAAAAGGATCCTCTGCCCTGTATTTTTTTTAAATGATTTTGTAAAATCACAAATGAAAAAATATTTAGGTGTATTTAACTCAGTGGTGGGTCTCAAATTTTTTTAAAACCTCTTCTGTAGGTGTGGCCTGCTTTGTGGGAGTGGCTTGCTGGCCATTTGTCTGGGTGGGAGTGACTTGCCAGCCATGTGACCGGATGGGAGTAGCTTGCCAGCCATGTGACCGAGTGAGAGTGGTTTGGCAGTCATATGACTGGGTGGCCAACTTGTAAAATGTGGTGAAACTCACTTAACAACGCTCTTGCTTAGCAACCAAAATGTTGGCTCAAAAACTCTGGCATTTTAAGCACGCAGGTCTTAAAGCTGTCAAGTTACAAGACACTTGCACCCCTAACCCTTTAGAGAAAAAACAGCTTTTAAAACTTGTGGACTTCAACTCCCAGAATTCCTCCTCTCGCTCTTCATCTTGATGATGTGTGGACGGGGGGGGGGGGGAGGGATCTGGAACCTGCTCCTAAACGGCACTGTAGATTTGTGGAACCTCTTCTATAGAAGAGGTTAGAACTGGCAGGAACCCACCCCTGATTTAACTGCATCACTCTAAGATAGGGAAGCAAGGAGATCCACAACTTCATAACAACACTGTTCACTCAGGTAAATGTCTAAATTGGAGAGAAAACAACACAGAATCACTATTTTCATCAACAGTTTCAGGACCAACGCTTGGCTTACTTAATTGTGTGCTAAGTGCCCTGGGTAGCAGTGGACTCCTGCTTTCTTTCTCCCATGAAGTTGATGGTTTCAAGTGACAAGAAGAAACCACATCCCAGCTCATAGCTCACCAGAAAGCTGCATCTCGTAGTCCCATCGTCTTCATCACTTCCTTCAATTTCCTTTTCTCTCTTGAAAGAGTTTGTGCCAAGAAATACATAAAGGGTGAAAAACATAGCGATAAGAGCCATATGAGTAGACAATTCTCCAGTTCGTTTCCTTGCATAATAGAAGATGATCTCATACGGATGCCGTTCATAGATTGCATTTCTTCCCAAACGGAATGATTGGTGATCCGCTAAAAACAAAAAACAAAATGTTTCTGAAATCACTGGTAGCCTCCCTAGGAGATAGAAATAGGCGCGTGAGGAAGCATCAAACCCTTATCTCTTATATTGCTGCAAAATATTATGAGCAGTTCACTATCATAGATAAAGGAGCAAAGAATAAATAATATACAGCATAATGCTAAAAGATTATTTAAAAATGCATAAATGAGATCATCTTTCATGTAGAAACCCTCCATAAATACTCAGCTATGTAACACTGCACTAGTTCTGTTATTATACCAGCCATGACTGTGCCACTTATGTTCATCAAATTTCTATTTTGAATTAAGAGGAAATATTAAAATATGAAGAAATTATTGGAAAAATGCAAAACAACAGCAAAGGATTCCCTCCCCCTCATCCTGAAATATAAGTTTGACAACAATCTTAATAAGCTATCTTCAAAAGTAAACTATCCCAACCAGAAGTGTTCTATCTTGCTGAGAACACAGGTGGACAAATGGAGGCGAGCCAGGACTTAACAGAATGCTAACAATTTATTGCTAACAGGTTGCCAACGCGGCAATTCACAATACACACGCTTTGCTAACAGGCAACAGCTGAGCTCTGCTCTGACAGCCTTTATATATGCCGCTGTCCGAGCAGTCAGCCAATCAGCGCTTAGCACAGCGCCCCCTAGTGCAGCGGACCAGAGGGAAAACTATATACATAACACTCCTTCACACTTAGAAGGCGCATGCGTAATCTTGCAAATACCTTGGGCGGCGATGGACCCGCCCTGATCTCCGCAGAGTGACGTCTGCTTCAGAGTTAGTGGCCGCGGCTTCCAACGGCCCGGGCCTTATTCCAACTGATTCAGCCACCGCTGGAAGTTCACAGGGAAGACAAGGTAGGTCCCTTGGTCTCCTTGCTCTATTTTGAGGTGGCTCTGGGGTGGTAGGCCTGGAAGTAGGTGTTTGTGTGTTTCCGGAATTTTGGCCTGGTTGTTCCCCAGTTGTGTCTGCCTCCCCTTGCCGATTTCGCAATTGATTTATATGGCGTCTCCATATTCGGCCGTGATACAGGGACCCGTGATTCTTCTAATGATTCCCTTTACCCAAAGTGGGTGGCCGGTGTAATTCCGGGCATATACAGTAGCGTTTATAGAGAAACCCTTTAATTGACAGTGTGAGTCAAGAGGTTTTGCTGGGGCATATTCAGGGTGAAGCCTGTCCAGTGTTGTTCTGATGCGCCGACCCATTAATAACTCAGCGGGGCTTTTATTAGTTGTGGCACATGGGGTGGCATGTTGCCAAAAGAGATAAGTGTCTATGTCCTCCTGCCAGTTGAGTGGACCGAACCTAGCCAGCGCTTCTTTAGCAGATCTGACAGCGCGTTCCGCTAGGCCATTGGCCGCCGGATTGAAGGGTGCCACAAATGCATGTCGGATTCCCAATTGGTCAAAGAATTTTTTGAGTAGGGCAGCAGTAAATTGGGGACCATTATCAGATACCACCAGATCCGGTAACCCATGGGTAGCAAAAACCCTTCTGAGAACCTTAATAATGGCAGGGGCAGTAGTACTAGACAATAAAGCAATTTCTACCCACTTAGAATAAGCATCAACAATAACAATAAAAATCTGGCCCTTTACTGGGCCCGCCAAGTCCATGTGGATTCTGGACCACAGAGCTCTGGGTTGCTCCCAGTTTTGTATGGGAGCTCTGGGACCCGCAGGTCGGGACTCCTGGCACTTTTCACAGCCAGAGACCCACCGTGCAATGTCCTGGTCCATGCCCGGCCACCAAGCGTAGCTGCGGCCGAGTGATTTCATTCTGACGATGCCGGGGTGGCCTTCATGAAGCGTAGTCAGCACCGCATCTTGGAGCGACACAGGAACGACCACTCGGCTTCCCCACAGGAGGCAACCTTGCTGGGTAGAGAGTTCGTGTTGTCTGGTTGCAAAAGGTTGCCATTCGGTGCCCAGAGGTTTGGCTGGCCAACCACGCTCAGTCCAAGCCAGCACCCTGGAGAGCAGCTTGTCTCGCCGCGTGTGTGAGGCCACGTCAGCTGCTGTGATGGGCGACTGCATTTCGTCGATCAGGAGCACGTCGGAGGCAGGAGCAGGATCCTGGACAGCAATGGGTAGAGGGCATCTGCTTAACGCGTCAGCATGGGAGATGTGCTTCCCGGGTCGATGGAGCAGGGTGTAGTCATAGGCTGCCAGTAACACCGTCCATCTCGTGAATCGTGGAGACAAGATCTGGGGCGTTTGCTTGTCCCCTGCGATGATGCCCAACAGGGGCTTGTGATCCGTCACTATTTGGAAATGACGGCCATACAGATAGGAATGAAAGCGCTTCACCCCAGCTACTATAGCCAAAGCTTCACGATCGAGCTGGCTATAGTTTCGTTCGGGCGAAGACAAGGTGCGGGAGAAAAATGCGACCGGCACTTCTAAACCAGACTGCAGACGGTGGCTTAAAACCGCTCCGACCCCGTAGGGTGATGCGTCACAAGTCAGAGTCACCGGGAGGGATTCGCTGTATTGGTGCAAAACAGTCTCAGAGGTTAAAAACTTTTTGATATTAGCAAAAGCAGCGGCCTCTTTCTTTCCCCAAAACCATTTTGCGGAATGGTCTAGCAATCGATGGAGGGGCTCCACAATAGACGCTTTATGAGGCAGAAAAATATTGTAAAAATTGAGCAGCCCTAAGAAAGCTTGGAGTTCGGCTTTGTTTGTTGGTGAGGGGGCTTGGCTGATTGCCTGCACCTTAGCAGGCGTAGGACGGATTCCTTTCTTATCGATTAAGAAACCTAAAAACTCAACTTGTGGAACCGCGATTTGGCACTTGGTAGTTTTTAGTTTTAACCCAGCACCGCGGAAACGCTGAAGTACGGTTCGTAGACGGGCCATAAGGTGCGCCAGCGAACGGGCTGATACCAGGACGTCGTCAAAATAAGGCACGACGCCTGGTATCCCTTGCAAAAGCCTTTCCATTAGGTTCTGAAATAACCCTGGCGCTACGCTGACCCCAAACTGCAATCGGTGGCACTTAAAAGCGCCTCTATGCGTAACTATAGTCTGGGCTTCAGCAGTTGCCTCATCCACAGGCAACTGCTGATATGCCTGAGCCAGATCGAGTTTAGCAAATATTGTTCCCTGTCCCAGTGAGTGCAATAAATGTTGCACTACTGGTAAGGGGTATGCACTCTGCTGTAATGCGCGATTAAGTGTGCATTTAAAGTCCCCACATATGCGCACAGACCCATCATGCTTCACTGGTATGACAATGGGAGTCTCCCAGCGGGCATGGTCAATAGGTTCTAACACCCCCTGAGCTATTAACTTATCTATTTCAGCGTCCACTTTAGATTTTAACGCGAACGGCACCCTGCGCGGCTTGAGCCGCCGTGGTGGCACTTGGGGGTCTAAATTGAAAGATATGGGTGTGCCAGTATATTTTCCTAAACCTTCCCCGAAAACTTCGGGAAATTCCTTAATCAGTGCATCAAGGTGTGGAGTGGTCTGAATCTGATCTATACCAGTTATGGCTAGACCTAAAGCTTCAAACCATTCCAACCCTAATAAACTTGGCCTGGGGCCCTTGACTACAATGAGGGGAAGCCTCTTGTGAAACTGTTTAAATGATACCTTACAGTAAAACTTCCCTAGTACTGGAATGGAATTCCCTTGGAAGTCCCTCAGCTTCAATGGGCACGGGGATAGACGTGCCTGTGAAATACCTGGCACAATTTTCCTGATTCCTGCCCATGAGATGATAGACACGGCTGAGCCAGTATCTATCTCCATCTGACATGGTTTACCCTCTATCCTGACATTGAGGAATATTTTCCCCCTGGGTGCATGGATGATCTGATCTACAGCAGACTCATCCCTGTCATCATTGACTGTGAAACAAGAATCTTGTTTCCTAGACCCAGCATTCCTGCTAAAATTAGAGGGCTTCTTGAAACTTTGGTTAGGGCTGGGAGAATTCCCTTCTAACGCGCTTGCACAAGGCGCCGCTGCCCTACAAACTCTTGCCAAATGGCCCCTTCTCCCGCAACGGAGACAGGCAACGTTCTTAAAATGGCAGTCTGCCCTATCATGCTTACCCCCACACCCAGGGCAATTTGCACGGAATGCAGCCTTACCCTGGCGCCCTTTTTGTTGCTCCCCACGCAGACGATGTACTTCATCGTTTCCGACAGCTCCGGCGTCCTCGAGAGTGTCTTCATGGTGAACCTCGGTAGTCTTTTCAACAGGTAGAGGGTTTGAGAATCTCTGGAGTTCGTTTGTGGACTTATTTGACATTTCTACAGCCCTGGCTTCATCAAGGGCTGTTTGCAAATCAAGTTCGGGTTTGGCCAGTAGATGGCGTTGTATGCGGAGGTCCCTAACACCTCCCACAATCTGATCTGTTAAAACCTCATCTAGGTCTCTAAATCTACAATGTATAGCTGCGGCTCGTAACGCAGCCACGTAATCATTTATGGATTCTCCTTCTCGCTGGACCCTACGGTAAAAGGCAAATCTTCGTGTAGTGCGGGAAAGCGATGGGGCGTAATGATTCTTTAATTTGGTCATTAACACGTCCCAGGTTATGTCGTGGACAGAGTGTGGGGCAACTAAGGTTTCAGCCAAATTAAACATCTCAGTACTACACAAATTTAAAAAACAAGCCTTTTTTCGCTGCTCAGTTAAATCTGTGAAGCCGTTGGCTTCTAAAAAACATTCAAAACGCGAAATATATGAGACCCAAGTCTCTGTGGCCGCGTTGAAGGTGGCAAAAGTATTCATGGATGCCATCTCTGAGGTAACTTTTTCTGTAGATTTTCAGCCAACGTAGTCTGCGAGGACAATGACTCACTCGACCTCTCGTCGAGTGATTCCCCTGAGGGAATTCAGCTCTTGGTGACTCAGCTCGTGGTTAGTGACTCACAGCTCTGCCTGGGCTCCTCCAGAGGATCCCATCCTCGCCGCCAAATGTTCTATCTTGCTGAGAACACAGGTGGACAAATGGAGGCGAGCCAGGACTTAACAGAATGCTAACAATTTATTGCTAACAGGTTGCCAACGCGGCAATTCACAATACACGCGCTTTGCTAACAGGCAACAGTGGCCTTTATATATGCCACTGTCCGAGCAGTCAGCCAATCAGCGCTTAGCACAGCGCCCCCTAGTGCAGCGGACCAGAGGGAAAACTATATACATAACAAGAAGTATTAGACCGGATCCAGAAATAAAAGGGTTATTATATTGAATGCAGAGAGTGAACTCAAATCTATGCAAGAGTTGAAACAAGAAGGAATAGAAATGAATTGGTATTCATACGTACAGATACACTCTAGATATAATGAAGATACAAAATCAGAAGGTCTTTACAACAAAATGACTGAGCTAGATAAGATTTTAACAGGTACTGATGAAAAAGTAGTTAAAAATTATATGGTTATTTATTAGAGGTTAAACTACAAGAGGAACAAGTCAAAGAAACTATGATAGCTTGGGGGGAAAATTTTGGACAGGGGATTGATTTAGAGAAATAGCAGAAACTGTGGTCTCAAAATTATAAAATGACAACGTCAACTGCATATAAAGAAAATTTGTATAAGATATTTTACAGGTGGCATCTACCCCCAACAAGAATTGCAAGTATTTTCAAGAATAAGTCAGAAAAGTGTTGGAAATGTCATCAGACAACGGGCTCATATTACCACATGTGGTGGACTTGCACTGAAGCCAAATATACTGGACTAAAATTCACATGTGGCTGGAGAAAATGATACATAAACACATAGACTTTAAACCAGAGATTTTTTTATTGGGAATTATAACAGAAACTTACCATAAAGACTTGAAATATCTGATTATAAATGTTTAACAGCAGCTAAAATTGTATTTGCAAAAAAACTGGAAAAATGAGAAAATACCAAAACAGGAGAAAGTTATTCGAAAAATAATGGACTATGCTGAAATGAGTAAATAGACATTTGAAATTAGAGAACAAGAAGATGAGCAATTCTGTAAGATATGAGACTTGTTTTATCAGTGGCTTGATAAAAAAAAACCTGGAAATGAAAAATGTTTTATTCATGTTTCAATTGAAGGAGATAAGTGATAATATAAAGACATTTTGTTGTTAAATAGATTAATAACAATACAATGAAGACTGGTATATTTATGAATTGAATAATTTACAATATTTTGTTCTAAAATGAAGGATAATAATGAACCTGTTAGGGGTATCTCCGTTGGGAGACAGAAAATAGCGCAATGGAATGAACAGCTAGAGAGAAAGAGCGTTGAGTCGCAGTTCACGCTCCAGTCATCAAGCGAGCAAGTAGTTATCAAGGATAGGACAAGCAGAGAGAGAGAGAGAGAGAGAGAGAGTGAGCTCTTCTGACTCCCTCTTATTGTAGAGTTAATTACAGCTGATAAGTACATTCACCCATTTAAAGCAACAATGACCATTTGTTATTGTATATAGATATATGTTGCCTACCCAACACTAGGAGTATACTCCCAACAGAACCTATATATATTTGATAGATGATTGGTGATATTATGCATAATTGTAAGTAGTGATGTATATTATAAAGATATTTTGTTGTTAAACACTTTAATTAGGAAGTAATGAAAGATTGGTACATGTATGAAGTGAATATTTAGATCACTCTGTTTAAAAACGATGGAATAACATTTGTGCTTGAATGTATGATGCACAAGGACAACAATGAACATAAGCATACTTGATGGATGATTGGCGAGACTATGCATAATTTAAGATAGTGATGTATAAACACAAACAGTTGGAAAATACTTTCACACTGTAAAAATAACTAGAATGAGATAGGTGATTATATAAAGGTATATTGTTATTAAATAGTTAATTAAGGATGCAAGGGAATTCGGTTTGCTGAAAAGGAAAGAATATTAATTGTAACTGAATACATGATGTACAATGAAAGTGAGGTACTTAGTTATATTTGATGGAAATCTACTGATCGTATATGTAATTGAAAATACGGATGCACAAACGCTGTAACCAAATGACATGTTGTATGTAATGGATGAGAGTTTTATATGTTATGTGTTGTTGGTCTTTTAGGTTTTTTAAAAAATTTAAAAGTATTTTAAAACTATCCCAACCAGAAGTATTAGACAGGATCCAGAAATAAAAGGAATGGAAATCAAAAAAGAAAAATATAAATTACAAGCGTTTGCAGATGATTTAATTTTTATATTAGAAGAACTACTAGAAACTGGTCCTAAATTGAGGAATAGGGAGAGGTGACAGGGTTGAAAATAAACAAAGAAAAAACTAAAGTAATAGTTAAAAACCTTACAGATAAACAACAGAAAAGAATTGACAGAGAAAATAGATCTACAGATAAAAGAAGGTTAAATATTTAGGCATCCACCTAACAGCAAGATGTGTAACAATTAAAGAGGACAACTATATAAAACTAATGCAACAAATTAAGCTGGCCCTGGAAAGGTGGAGGAACCTACAACTATCTCTGCTAGGCAGAATAGCCCACATAAAAATGAATACATTACCAAAATTACTTTTACTTTTCCAAACGATACCGATAAAATTAGAGAAAAAATATTTCTGAGAATTAAATAGAATAATCTTGAAGTATATATGGCAAGGCAAACAAAACAAGAGTAAAAATGAAAGTGCTACAGGATTCTAAAAGCAATGGCAGCTATACTATTTGGCATCTGTATTCATATGGGTAAAAGATTGGATAAACTTGAAACACAGAAGATTACTACTATTAGAAGGACATGATCTCCAACTAGGATGGCATACTTTCCTATGGTATGGAAGGAGTACAGTGCATAAATATTTTCAAAGGCATTAATGTGAGAAATGCTTTGCTTCGTATATGGGAAAAAATTAAAGACAGAACTATATGAAAGTACCAGTATGGTTCTCCACAGTGGAAGCACTGATATATCCAAATCTTATCGACCTGGAAAAAATGTATTCTATAAAGACATTTTAGAGGAGAATGGTGAACTTAAAACAAGACAACAATTACAAAACCAAGGGGTGGATTTGGTCTGGTGGCTGTATTTGCAGTTACAAGCAAGATACAAGAAAGATGTAAAAAAAATAGGAGGTCTTTATAAAGAACCAACAACACTTGATAAGATCCTATTAGGGACAGGTGAAAAACTAATTTTAAAAATATAATTATCTATTGAGTTATACAATGGAAGAGGAACAAACCAAAGAAACAATGATTGTATGGGCAATTTTTTTTGTTACACTATAGAATTAGAGAAATGGCAAAAACTTTGGGAGAGGAACTATAAATTGACAATGGCTATGGCTTATAAAGAAAATCTTTATAAAATATGTTACGGGTGGCACCTACCAGGGGCAAGATTGGCAAAAATGTTCAGTTATCTGTCTGCCAAATGCTGGAAATGCAATCAGACTCCAGGTACTTACTATCCCCCCCCCCCTCATTTACGATCTAATTCTTGAGGGGGAGCCGGACCTCGCAGGAATAACGGAGACCTGGTTGGGCCACGAGGGAGGTTTACCCCTCGTGGAAATGTGCCCACCAGGGTACCGAGCATTTCACCAGCCCCGGGCCCAGGGAAGGGGCGGTGGGGTAGCAGCGATTATTCGGGAGGATTTAGAGCCAAGGGAGTCCACTGTGCCACAGACATCCGGGTGTGAGTCCCTTGTCGTGAAATGGGGCCCTGGGAGACAGCTGGGCCTGCTGATAGTATACCTGGCTCCTCGCTATACATCAGCGGCCCTGCCTGAACTCCTCGAGCTGATCGCATTGGTGGCGGTTGAGACCCCCAAACTTTTAGTGATGGGGGATTTTAACCTGCCATCGGTGGGAGAAGCATCCGAGGGGGTTCGGGAGTTCATGGCTTCCATGACAGCCATGGACCTGACTCGATTGATTCAGGGCCCGACACACGAGGGAGGCCACACCTTGGACCTTGTTTTTGTCTCTGGCCAGTGGTTGAGTGATCTGGGAGGAGGGAATTTAACCATCACTCCCCTGTCATGGTCAGATCACTCACTCCTCTGACTTGACTTCCCTGGTGCTACCCCCCGCTGCGGGGAGGCGGAACCGGAAAACACTAGATGGTTCCGCCCCAGGCGCCTGATGGAACCAGATAGGTTCCAGACGGAGCTTGGGCCACCTCCTGCAGCCCTGACCTGCCCCCGGGTAGAGGACCTGGTGGTCGCGTGGAATAATGCGACCACCGGGGCCTTGAACCGGGTGGCGCCTTTGCGGCCTCTCTGGCGGCAACGATCCACCCTGGCTCCTTGGTTTACCGAGGAGCTAAGGGTGATGAAGCGCCGCAAGAGATGCCTAGAGAGTCGTTGGAGATCCTCCCGTTCCGAATTTGACCGAACACAGGTACGAACCCATTTAAGGACGTACCTTGTGGCATTGAGAGCGGCCAAACGTCAATATTGTGCCGCTCTCATTGCATCCGCAGAGAACCGCCCTGCCGCCCTGTTTCGGGTGTCCCGCTCCCTCCTGTTTCAGAGGCCGCGGGAGGCCCCTTTACAGGGTAGGGCAGAGGAATTTGGGAAATATCTGCAGGATAAAATCGCTCAAATCCGGAAGGATTGGTTCCCTTTCAGTGGTCTAGTGGAGACGTCCGTGGCGAGTCTTGAGAGACCAGTCTGGGAGGAGTTTGACTTGATTGCCATCGAGGATTTGGACAGAATGCGTGGACGACTGCGACCTACCACATGTTTACTGGACCCGTGCCCCTCCTGGCTTGTACTGGCATCCTGGGAGGTTACACATGACTGGCTACTGGGCCTAGTGAACGCTTCATTGGGTGAGGGGTCTTTTCCGGCCGCCTTGAAAGAGGCGGTGGTGAGACCATTGCTCAAGAAGCCTTCCCTGGACCCTACGGAGCTGGCCAATTATCGTCCTGTCTCCAACCTTCCCTTCTTGGCGAAGGTTGTAGAGAATGTGGTGGCTTATCAGTTTCCACGACATCTGGAGGAAAATGATTATCTAGACCCGCGCCAGTCCGGCTTTCGCCCCGGGCACAGCACGGAGACGGCCTTGGTCGCGTTGGTGGATGATCTCTGGAGGGCCAGAGATGGGGGTTGTTCCTCTATCCTGGTCCTGTTAGATCTCTCGGCGGCTTTTGATACCATCGACCATGGTATCCTGTTGCACTGACTGGAGGGGTTGGGGGTTCGGGGCACCATTTTGCGCAACGTGTGTTGGCAGGGGAGCAGAGGTCGACCCTAAGGCCCCTTACTTGTGGGGTGCCACAGGGGTCGGTCCTCTCGCCACTCCTGTTCAACACATATATGAAGCCGCTGGGTGAGATCATTCGTGGTTTCGGGGTGGGATATCATCTGTACGCTGATGATACTCAGCTGTACATTTCCACCCCGAACCACCCCAACGAGGCCATCGAAGTGATGTCCCGGTGTGTGGAAGCCGTACGGGTCTGGATGGATGACAACCGACTCAAGCTCAACCCCTCCAAGACGGAGTGGCTGTGGGTTCCGGCCCCCCGGTTCAACCAGTTAATTCCATCTCTGGCCATCGGGGGCATACAACTGGCCCCCGTGGAGCGGGCGCACAATTTGGGCATCCTCCTGGATGCCCGGCTGTCCATGGATGACCATGTGACAGCCGTGGCAAGGGGGGCGTTCCACCAGGTTCGCCTGGTGCGCCTTACGGGATGCCTTATGCACAGTCACTCATGCGCTGGTGACGTCTCGCCTCGACTACTGCAACGCTCTCTACATGGGGCTTCCCTTGAAATGCACTCGGAGACTACAGTTGGTCCAGAATGCGGCCGCGTGGGTGATTATGGGGAGTACAAGGTACTCCCATGTGACACCTCTCCTGCACGAGCTGCACTGACTTCCTGTGGTCTATCGGGTGCGTTTCAAGGTTTTGATAACGATCTTCAAAGCGCTCCATGGCACAGGACCTAGCTACTTGCGGGATCGTATCCTGCCCCATACATCCCTGCGACCAATTCGCTCGCACAGAGAGGGACTTCTCCAGGTGCCGTCCACCAGACAGTGTCGGGGGGTGGCGCCTAGGAGCAGAGCCTTCTCTGTGGCGGGCCCAGCCCTGTGGAATGACCTCCCCCCGGATATTAGGACTACCTCTGACCTCCGCTCCTTCAGAACAAAGCTCAAGACCCACCTTTTCCAAGTAGCTGGCCTGGCTCAACCATAGTTTGATCATATCGCTCCTGACGGGTTTTTAATTTTGTAATTTTACTTAGGGGATTTTAAATTGCAATTTTAATTTTTCTCCATTTATTTGTCTACCTCCTCCACGTATACGTCTATATTTATGTGTATGTATTGTCTATATTTGTATTTTATGTGTTTTTATTGTACGCCGCCCCGAGTCCTTCTGGAGAGGGTGCGGCTAACAAATAAAATTTTATTATTATTATTATTATTATTATTATCATATGTGGTGGACTTGCATGTAAACAAGAAAATATTGGAAGAAAATACATAACTGGTTGGAAAAGATGATTAAACGACGTATAGACCTGAAACCAGGTATTTCTGTTGGGTATGATGCCAGAGGGTTATAATAAGGGGACTACATACTGTATTTTTGAGGCTATAAGACGCACTGGTGTATAAGACGCACCAAGATTTTGAAGAGGTAAGTAAGAAAAATGTTTTTGCCTTCCCTCAGCCCCAGCAGACCTTTGCAGGCTTCAGCAGGGCTGGGGCAAGGCAAAAACACCCCCATTTTTGCATTGCCCTGGCCCTGCTAAAGCCAGCAGAGGACTGCCGGGGGCTGAGGGAAGGCAAAAAACCCTCTGTTTTTGCAAAAAAAATCCAGATTTTGGCTGTTTTTCACAAAAATGGGAGTATTTTTGCCTTGCCCCGGCCCTACTGAAGCCTGCAGAGGGCTGCTGGGGGCTGAGCGAAGGCAAAAAAGCCTCAGTTTTTTGGGGGAAAAATAGGCCCATTTTTAGCAAAAATGGGGTGAGGAGGCAGGGTTTTGGGAGGCCAAAAATGGCTGTATTCAGTGTATAAGATGCACCAACATTTTCGGGGGGGGGGGGAAGATATGGTATCCAGTTTTGCATGTACTGACAGCAGCAAGGATTATATATGCAAAATACGGGAAGAATGAGAATATTCTCCATGGCGCTGCTTGGAGAGTCCAAGGAAGGGTTAACACAGCCTATCTGCCCAAGGACTGAGTTGATTTTTTCCCCTGGTCACACCTCCTTTGCCTCCACAGGGTCAGTTTTTAAAAACTCAGTCCGCCCGATAGGACGTGTTCAGGGGAGTTCCCGGTCTTTGGACAAATAGGCTGGGTTCCCCAGAAAAAATTTCTTAGTGTAGGATAATAATTATAAGGATTTTTCCCTTTCCCTCTCTAGTACTGATTCGGCTTTTTTATTATTGTTTTTTTACATAAATTGAGTCAACTAATACAGAGGCATTGGAGGAGCCCACCTGTTGCTCTTGCAATACAGGATCAGCTGTGGCCAGTGGTCTGGCGACTGCCAGCAAGTGCGGGGACGATCCTAGCATCGGCGCGCCCCCGGCCGCTCGTTAACGAGATTTTCGGCTGGATTTCTCCTTCGGCGGTGTCCTTGCTGGCTCCGGAGGTTGCGGTGGCCATTTTGGAAGCGACATGTTGGCGCGCTTTCCAACGGCCGATTTAGACGTCTGGCTGCATTCTGGTGCATTTTAAAAGCGCACGAAAGTCGGGGCGGCCATTTTCTCTGCTAATTTTAACAGCAAGCAGCAGGGAAAGCTCTTGGATTCTCCACACCTCTCTGCCTCTCAGCAGATCGCCGCGGAGAGCTTGGAGTGTCCTGCTTGGGTCACCGGCAGTACCAGAGCCTCTAGAGTGACCCTTCGACTGAAGGGGCAGCTGTGGAGTGTCCTGGTGCCTTCTTCCAGCCTCCAGAAAATTTGAAGATCTGCAGACGCTTTGGAGCCGGCTGGCCAGCGTCGACTACCCTTCTCCAACAGTTTGAACTGATCCACACCCATGCAGCCATGGCAGATGAAGGTTTGGAGCAGAGGGACGAGCTGGCTGGGCCATCCGCCAAGCGCAGTAGGCCAGATCCCTCGGGCCAGGGGAGAAAGGGTGGTAAAGGGGCAGGGGGCAAACCCCCCCATAACTCCTCAGGAAATAAGGGCCCCAAGCACCTAGGGGATAGGAGGCTTGAGGGCTCCAGAGAGCAGCCTGACAAGGCCCAGGCCCTTCATCTTCCTCAAACTTGTGAGGCTGAGCTTGGCCCTGTCTTGAGCAGACGTGAGAGAGAGGACTCTCTCTCTAATCAAGGGGATCAGTCTCCTTCCATTAGTGGTAGGGATTCCAGATCTGGTTCTCCTTCTGCATCTCTGGGTTATCCTGATTCCCCCAGTTCCTCTGTAAGCAATGATTTGGGGCCTTTCTCTGGCTGTCCCCACATGGAGGGGCCTTTAGCTCCTACTCACTATGCAAGGGGTTCAGGCTCTTCTAGGCCCAGGCCTGTTGAGGACAAGGGCCCAGCTATTTCGCCAGAGATGCAGGAGATAATTACTCAGGCCATCTCTCAGGGCGTGGTTGAGGCCTTGCGCCACATGGAGACTAAAAATGGTAAGGCCTCGAGGCCTACCTCCTCTCTAGCAGCAAGCAGGAGCCGCGAGCCTGGTTCTCCAGGCACTTCTGTTACCACAGAGGTGTCCACGTGGGAAGATGAAACTGTGGATGAGTTTCAACTTTCAGAGGATGAGGATATGCCCCCCGACAAACCAGCTTTCACTGGTTTGTTCAAGCCTTCTTTGTTTAAGGCCATATTGCACAAGGCTAGGACCTCTTCAGAGTTAGGCACTAAGCCTAAGGATAAGGCCTCTATTCCCATTCCTCAGGACCTTAAAGCGGGGCTATTTAGTGAGACCACTCCAGGTCCGGAACTCATTCCAGTTCCTGACATGTTTATGGACATGGTGCAGCGTCAGTGGGTGCAGCCGGGGACTCTGGCCAATCCCAGTGGCGCGGACAAGACTCTGTTCCCTCTGGAACAGAAGTTGGAGGATGTGCTAAAAATGCCTGAAGTGGATGCTCCAGTGGTTTCTCTGACCTCCTCTACCTCCCTCCCAGCTGACCTGCTGGAGGGTTTGAAGGCGGAGGACAAGAGGTCTGAGAAGGCCTGTCTTAAGACGCACCAGGCGGCTGCCTGGGCGATCAAGGCTTCCACCTCTTCTTCCTTTTTCACGAGGGCTTCCTTGTTATGGCTGCGCCAATTGAGATCCAAGCCTCCCTCTGAGGCATCTCGCTGGTGTCACGATCTGGACAAAATAATTACGGCCGTAGAATATTCTGCCGACGCTTCCCTAACCACTGCAAAATTTGCATCCAGGGCACTGGCCTCCATCGTGACCTCACGTCGCTTGCTATGGCTCCGGCACTGGCAGGCAGACATGAAGGCCAAATGGAAGCTGGCCTCAGCTCCCTTCAAGGGGGGGTTCCTCTTTGGGGATGCATTAGACAAGTTTGTAATAGAGACGAAGGACAAACGTAAGGTCCTTCCGTCTACTTTCAAAAAGAATGAGAGGAAAGGTTCTGGGTCCTTCAGGAAACAGTCCTTTCGTACTCAGGACTCCGCCCAGGCCTCCACATCTTCCTATCCCTACCAGAGGTCCTACAACCAGTCCACTGACAGGGCACAGGACAGGGGCAGCTTCAACCCCAGGGGTAGGCAGCATAACCAGGGTTCCTTTCGAAAGCCCTTTCGAGGGGGAGCCAAAACAACCAACAGTTCAGACATGGCAAGTGACCACCACAGGACTGCTCCCATCGGCGGCCGCCTGCAACTTTATGCAGAACGGTGGGAGGAGATTACCACGGATTCATGGATTCTAAGCACTATCAGGAAGGGGCTGACTGTGGAATTTCTATCATTCCCGCCCCGAACATTCATTCGTTGCCCTGTGGCCAAAAATCCCATAAAAAGATCCCTCATGCAAGCAGAGATCGATCATCTTCTACTGATAAGGGCCATAGAGTCCGTTCCCCCAGAGCAGGAAGGGAAGGGATTTTACTCCATTCTATTCCTGGTTCCCAAGAGCTCGGGGGGGGTGGTGGAGGGCCATACTAGATCTGAAGCACCTGAACCGGCATCTGGCCTACAAGCGCTTCAAGATGCAGTCCCTCCAGTCCATTCTCAGCTGCATTCGGCGAGACGACCTGCTCACCTCCATCGATCTCAAGGAGGCGTATCGACATGTGCCCATTCATCTGGCTCACAGGAAGTTCCTCCGACTGTTCTACAACGGCAGACACTATCAATACAGGGTGCTGCCGTTCGGACTCTCTTCGGCTCCACGAACGTTTACAAAGCTTCTTGCAGCTGTGGCGGCCCACCTGCGCAAGCTTCCCATCCGTCTGGAGTGCTACCTCAACGACATCATCATTCACTTGAGGAGCCAATCGCAAGCGGCAAAGGACGTAAGTGTCACCATCCGCACCTTGCAGGACCACGGGTTCTCTGTGAACTTAGAGAAGAGCCACCTGGTCCCTGCCACTCGCATACAGCACCTGGGCACCATAATAGACTCGGCCTCGTGCCATGTTTTCCTGTCTCCAGATAGACTACGCAATCTCAGGGACAGAATCCGACAGTGTCGCAGGGCTACAACCTTGCCAATCATCCATCTATCCCAGTTACTGGGGATAATGATATCTTGCATCAATGTGGTTCCCTGGGCTCGCCTTCATGCCAGGGAATTACAATGGTTCCTCCTGCCAATGCAGAGGGCGAAGGCAAGCAACTCATCCAGGAAAGTTCGACTCCCATTGAAAGTGTCCCGTTCCCTGAGATGGTGGCAGTCACGGGCAGTGGAGAAGGGCTGTCTGTTCAAAGAGCCCGACAGGATTGTTGTGACTACAGATGCAAGCCTCTTCAGTTGGGGGGCGCATTGCCAGGGTCAGCTGGCACAGGGCAGGTGGTCGTGCGCGGAAACGGCCCGAAACATCAATTGGCTTGAGCTGAGAGCTGCCAGACTCGCTCTGAGACGATTTTGGAACCAACTCCAGGGCCACCACGTGCTTCTGCTTACAGACAATATCGCCACAAAGGCGCACGTGAACAGGCAGGGTGGCACTCACTCCAGGAGACTCATGGCGGAAGCAGAGGCCCTGGGTCGTTGGGCAGAGCTTCACTTAGCGTCGATGAGGGCAGATCACATCTCAGGCACCAGCAACATAAGTGCGGATTGGCTGAGTCGTCAGACACTCGACAGTTCGGAGTGGAGGCTGCATCCGGACCTGTTCGACCAGATTGTGAGACGGTTCGGCCCGCCACAAGTCGACCTCTTTGCCACGACAAAGAACACTCACCTGCAGAGATTCTTCTCACGGTACCGGTCAAATCAGGCGGAGGGGATGGACGCCCTGAGGTCCAAGTGGCCTCCGGGGCTATTGTACGTGTTCCCGCCTCTACCTCTTATTCCGCAGGTGATCTCCAAGCTCCTGAGGGAGAGGGCGGAGCTCATCCTGGTGGCTCCCTATTGGCCCAGGAGGTCTTGGTTCGCGGATCTGACCGACCTCTCAGTGGAGAGACCATGGAGGATTCCCCCAGAGAAGGTGGTGCTGACACAGGGAGCAATCACTCATCCAGAGCCCCAGTGGCTTCAACTAGCCGTGTGGCGCTTGAGGGGCAGCTCCTGAGGGACCGGCGTCTCTCGGACAAGGTCATCCAGACTATACAAGCTTCCAGACGACTGGCCACGACTCGCATATACTGTATGAAGCAACTTGGTCTGCATTCTCAACTTGGTGCGAGCAGCGGAACATTGTTGGTGTTGAGGCTTCTGTGCCACAAGTACTGGATTTTCTTCAGGCTGGGTTGGACAAAGGTTTGGCTCCAGCAACTCTTCGGAGACAGGTCGCGGCGTTGTCTACCATTCTGGCAAGACACCACTCTCAGACCTTGAGCCATCACCCCCAGGTCAAAAGTTTCCTGAAAGGGGCCTCTAATTTATGACCCCAGGTGGTGCATAGATACCCGACCTGGAACTTACCATTCGTTTTGCAGGCCTTGACCTCTGCGCCCTTTGAACCCTTGAGAAAGGTCTCTCTTCGACATCTGTCTCTAAAAACCGCTTTTCTGATAGCTATTACCTCAGCTAGACGGGTGTCGGAGATTGCTGCCTTCTCTGTCAGGGAGGAGCTTTGTATCATCCATCCGGACCGTGTCATTCTGCGTCTAGATCCAACCTTCTTGCCGAAGGTGAATTCTCCTTTCCACAGAGCTCAGGAGGTGATACTCCCGAACTTCTGCCCCAAACCTCAGCACCCCAGGGAGCGCTGCTGGCACAAGCTAGACGTGAGGCGTGCTGTTCGGATCTATTTGAAAAGGACTAAGGACCTCAGACATTCTGAGGCCTTCTTTGTATCTTTTCAACCGGGGTCATTGGGGCGCAAGGTTTCTTCATCGACTATTGGATGCTGGCTACGGGCCTGCATCAAGATGACTTACGAACACCAGGGCAAGACGGTTCCAACCCGGGTGACGGCCCACTCCATGAGAAGGGCGGCCACGACTGCAGCATGGGCGACCCAAGCGTCTATCCTGGACATTTGCAGAGCTGCTACGTGGGCTTCTCCCACGGCCTTCATTAGAAATTATAAAATAGATTCCTTTTCCTCCGCCGAAGCCTCCTTTGGGAGAAAAGTGTTGCAACAAGTGATCGTGGCTCCGACCAGTAGTGACATTTCCCGCCCTGGGACAATATAGCTTGGGTATGTCCCTTCCTTGGACTCTCCAAGCAGCGCCATGGAGAATGACCGTTGTCTTACCTGAACGGTCGTTCTCGGGGCGCTGCGGGAGAGTCCAACACCCACCCAGGGTTCATAGGCAAATATGTGACTGTTCCGTGAACTTGCAGGTGCATTGAACTTCCTCGACGGTCAAGACTTCGTTTTTTAAAACTGACCCTGTGGAGGCAAAGGAGGCGTGACCAGGGGAAAAAATCAACTCAGTCCTTGGGCAGATAGGCTGTGTTAACCCTTCCTTGGGCTCTCCCGCAGCGCCCCGAGAACGACCGTTCAGGTAAGACAACGGTCATTCCACCAGATGAGGATGTAATAGATTGCACGGAGATGGACAGACTGACTAAAAATAAAAGATAAAGATGACACAGAATATTACTTGATATGGAATAGATTTTATCAGTGGTTAGAGATAAGAGGTAGAAATTAGACGAAGAAAGATTATTGATATGTATGAACTAAATATAAAGACGGTCTATAATTATAAATACGCCATTACATTCAAGATAATTATAAACAAGCTAATATAAAAAAGAAACGTAGGCAAAACCATTTTGTTATATTATTACTATTTTTACCAGTGTAGGTGTTAATATTCTTTACTGTCTTTTTTCATTTTTCTTTCGTAAATGATATACCCTGACAATACACTGTATTCAAAATGTTTATGAATAAAAAGAAAAAATAAATTGTAAAAGGTGTCTCAGAAGGTAGCAATGATATTGTTTTGAAGAAAGCTATAAATGGGTATGTGACTGAAGGGACTAGGCCTCAAGCTCAGCTTGAAGGAGGCAGATTCAGCCCAAGTTTGTCCAGTCAAAAAATTACTTTTTGGTTCATTGCTTTCCTTTATGTCCCTTTCCTCCATTTTCTTTTTCTTTTTTCTGCTACACGTCTACAAAACACCACCTTCACAAAGCTATGTAAAATGTTCTTGTTTATGGTAACAATGATAATGTGTGACCTTTCGCAGCAAAATATAATTACTAGATCGGGTAAAGGAAAGCCACACTCAGGCTAAGGCAACAACAGCTCTTTATTAACTCTGAAACAACTATGTACAATCCAGTGAAGGTTCAGTCTGACAGCAGCCCTTTCATAGGGAGCTGTCAGACCCTTTGACCAATCAGGTTGAATCTCTGTTCCCACTGGAACAGAGGACCTTGGTGTAAACCATTGTAACTGATTCTGATACCTAACACCACTCCCCTCTTAGATGGGATCAACCGATTTGTGATGTAGTCACGCAGGTAGGCGGGCTTTCTGATGGCTGGCCCAAACCCACTCAGTTCAGTCGGTGGGTGTTCTTCAGTCAGGTCGGACTGACCTGTTGACTCTGCGGCTTTGCCTGGTGGAAGCTCCTGGAACTTTTCCCAGGCCGCGGCTGGAGCTTCTAGAGCCGGTTCGCTCGGAGCTCACTGTGGGCCTGCAACACTAACAGATAAGTGCCCCAGTACCTTCAGGCTTGAGTTGTCTTTGGAAGGAGTGACTTCATGCTCCTTTTGGGTAGGGCTTTGGCTAACTCGTGCAGGAGTTACCTCTGGTTGCCTAGGATTGGAGTTGGAGAGGCGGCCACCGAGTTGGTCAACGTGCCACTCCGACACTCCTCGAGCTCTACTAGGTAAGAGCGAGGTTCAGTGATGCCTATTACTGTGGCAGGAATCCACAGAGTTCCCTCAGCGTAGTTGTGGGCATAAACTGAATCCCTACACTAAAGTTCCTTATTTTGCTTGTAGAATCTGGGGGCGATGCGGCAGAGTAGTTTGGGTGTAGCCGGTCTAAGTGGGACCATAGCTGGCAACCCATTAGAAGCTCGGAAGGGCTTCTCCCAGTGGTAGCACTTGGTGTGATGTGCTATATGAGGAGGAATTGATCAACCCGTGTTTGCCAATCTCCCAGGCCCATCCCGGGCCTCTTTTGCAGCTCTCACCATTCTCTCTGCCTGACCATTGGAGGCCGGATGGAATGGAGCAACCAGGGCATGTCTGATTCTCTGTGCTGCTAAGTAGGTCTCGAACTGCATGGCTGTAAATTGGGGCCCGTCGTCAGAGACCAAGACATCAGGCAGGCTGTGAGTGGAGAAAAGTCTCCGTAGTGCCTTGATGACCGCTTCTGCCATGGTAGAGGTCATGAGGACTACTTCTAGCCATTTCAATTAGGCGTCCACAACTACCATGAAAGTCTGGCTGTGAACTGGGCCAACAAAATCTATGTGCACCCTAGACCATGGTGCTTGAGGTCGCTCCCACTCCTTAGCGGGTGCCTCTGGGGGAGCTGGTCTAGACTCCTGGCACAGTGTGCAGGTAGCCACCCATTCTTCTATCCCCCTGTCCATGTTAGGCCACCACACGTAACTCCTGGCCAAAGACTTCATCCTGACAATTCCAGGATGCCCTACGTGCAAAGCCTCTAATACTGCGATGCACAATTTGGGTGGAACAATGACCCGGTCCCTCCACAGTAAGCAACCATTTATTACAGACAGTTCATCACATTTGCCGTAAAACATTTTAAATTCTGACCAAACAGGCCCCTTGGGCCACCCCCTCCACACCTAGGGCAAAACTTGTTTGAGAGTAGAGTCTTTTGCAGAGTGGTGGGCAACATCACTAGACGAGATAGGACCAGTCTCAAGGCAGTCAATGAGGAGGAATGGTATCTCGAGGGTAAGGTCTCCAAGCAGTTCAGGCAGGGGCATCGACTCAAGGCGTCAGCATGCCCCAAAGTAGAGCCAGGTTGATGGAAGAGGCGATAACTGTAGGCCGCGAGGAACAAAGAAGCAGGAGTA
Organism: Natrix helvetica; assembly: GCF_964273705.1. Lineage (NCBI taxonomy): Eukaryota > Metazoa > Chordata > Lepidosauria > Squamata > Natricidae > Natrix > Natrix helvetica. The sequence continues at coordinate 233,962,825 of NC_138548.1, read as the reverse complement.
AGCTGGTCCTCAGCCAGCAAGCCCAGTAGTGGTTTGTGGTTCGTAATGAGTTCAAAATCACGGCCATAGAGGTACTCGTGGAACCTTTTAACATCGGCGACTGCAGCCAGAACCTCATGGTCCAGTTGGCTGTAGTTCCGCTTGGCAACACACAAGGTTTGTGAGTAATAGTGATGGGCACTTCAGTTCCATTGGGCATGCGGTGGTTGAGGATGGCTCTGACGCCAAACGGGGAAGAGTCACACGTTAGAACAAGTGGCAGGGTCTGGCTGTATTGGACCAAAAACGTGTCCGCTGACAGCAGTCTCTTCACTGCGGCAAATGCGGCTGCTTCGGCCTTGCCCCAGGAGCACTTTGCATTCTTTGCGAGAAGCCGATGTAAAGGTTCAGCACTGTGGCTTTCTGTTTGAGAAAGACACTGTAGAAGTTAAGGAGCCCGAGGAACGCCTGCAGCTCGGTCTGATTGCGAGGTGTAGGGGCATCCTGGATTGCCTTAGTTTTTTTGTTGGTCAGGTGAATCCCAGAGCCATCAATGAGGTACCCTAGGAATTCAACTCTTGGCACGTTAATTTGGCATTTTTCCTTTTTGAGGCGGAGGCCTTTGTCTCTGATTCAGGCCAGAACAGATCTCAATCTTTTAAATAATTGCACCTTATTTGCAGCTGATACCAAGATGTCGTCAAAATAGGGGATGACTTCTGGAATCCCCTGCAAAAGCCGTTCCATGATGCTTTGGAACAGTCCAGGGGCGATACTAACTCCGAATTGCAGGAGGTTGCATTTGAATGCACAACTGTGTGTCACAATGGTTTGGGCCTCCGCCGTGGCACCATCTACAGGCAACTGTTGGTATGCCTGCACCATGTCTAATTTTGCAAAAACTTTTCCGGGGCCTAATGAATGTAGTAAATGATTATTTATTTATTTATTATTTATTTCTTAGCGCTTATAGACCGCCCCCTCTCCCGAAAGGGACTCGGGGCGCTGTACAGTCCATATCAAAATACATCATAGATAACTATAAAATTTAAACAATTAAAATTATTAAGTGGATAGATACATAAATAAGAGGAGGATAAAAAGATATACAGAACTGTACTGCTAAGTAAATAATTTAAAATGTACAGAATTTAAAACCCCAATATCCTATAAAATTAAGTTTAAAAGAACAATCCCCCTAAAAAACCAGTAAGAAATATGTATGCCAGGAGGTAGACGTTGAAATTATGCCAGGCCAGCCAGTCGGAACAGGTGTGTCTTCAATTTCTGTCGGAAGGAGCGGAACTCAGTGGTGGTTCTAATGTCGGGGGGGAGGTCATTCCAGAGGGTTGGGCCCATCACAGAGAAGGCCCTACTCCTTGGTGTCGCCCGTTGGCATTGCCTAGTGGACGGCACCAGGAGAAGCCCCTCCCTGTGAGAGCGAATTGGCCGCAGGGATGTGTGTGGGAGGATGCGATCCCGCAGGTAGCTAGGCCCTATGCCATGGAGCGCTTTAAAGATGGTGGTCAGAACCTTGAAACGCACCCGAAAGACCACAGGTAGCCAGTGCAGCTCGCGCAGGAGCGGTGTTACGTGGGAGTACCTGGTACTCCCCATGACTGCCAGCGCGGCTGCGTTCTGGACTAGCTGCAGTCTTCGGGAGCGTCCCAAGGGAAGCCCCATGTAGAGATGATGTACAATGGGCACAGGATAAGCGCTTTGTTGCAAAGCTTTGTTTATTGTGCACTTGTAGTCCATGCAAATGCGGACAGACCTGTCAGACTTGACAGGTGTCACAATAGGGGTCTCCCAGCGTGAGTGATCTACTGGCTCTAGGATTCCCTGGCCTATCAATTTGTTCAGCTCCAAATCAATTTTAGGGCGGAGAGCGAAAGGTACTCTCCTTGGTTTCAGCCTGATGGGGGCTACATTGGGGTCCAAATTAAAAGATATTGGGGTCCCCACAGATCAGTGCTGAAGACGTCCTTGAACTCCTTAAGGAGCTCCTCAGTGCTTTCGTCTCGTATGGCGTTGATTCCGGTCACTTCTAGGCCCAAGGCTTCAAACCAGTCAAGCCCCAGGAGGCTCTGCAGGTTTCTGTTGACTACCGTCACTGGTAGCTGACCACAGAAAGTCTTAAATTTCACCCAGAAGGTGAAATTTCACGATGGGGACTCGGTTCCCCTGGCAGTCACGAAGGCGAATGTCAGGAACCCATAGATGCTGCTTCTTAAGGCTAGGGATAGCCTGCTTGAGTGCTGCCCAAGGCATTATTGTCAAGGATGACCCAGTGTCAATCTCCATTTCACATGGAGAGTCCTCAATGAGGACTGTGACTTTCAGCTTTTTTGGCTGCTTCATGCGGCCTTAGCCTATGGAGGTGTGGTAAGTGACTATGGTGTCGCCTTCTGTTCGCCATGTTGGCAGCTGCCATGCCCCTTGGTTGGGCCTCTGCTGGTGGTTAGTCGGCTTCTGGGCTTCCAGGTTGTAGCTGGGTGATCACTTCTGCATACCTTGCCGATGTGCCCTTTTCGATTGAAGCGTTGGCAGATTCCGTCCCGGAAATGGCAATGTGTTCTGAGATGGTCTCCTCCGCAGCTGACACAAGGTGGGAAACATGGTTCGAATTTCTGTGCTGGCTTGATGCGGTCACTGCGCATGCGGTAGCTGTCATCTTTGCTCTCCGAGCCTTCGGGCTCTGTAGCCTCGCGATACACGCCTGTGCTCTTCCACGTGCTTTTAGGACTGTTTTGGCGCTGCAGGGTTTCCATCGATTTAACGGCAGACTCAGTGGCCCTGGCTTCATCTAGGGCAATTTGGAACATCAGATTAGATTTCGCTAGTAGTCTCCTCTGCAGGCCAATGTCTCAAACACCGCATATGATGTGGTCAAGTATCAGTTCATTGAGATCCCTAAATTCACAGTACGCTGCGGCCTTTCTGAGCTCCGCAATGTATTCATTGATGGATTCACCCTCTTTCTGGTTACGAATGTTGAATTTGTGCCTTCGGACATCTTTAGACGGTCTGGAAGTGTAGTGTGTCCTCAGTGTCTGTTGTAGCATCGACCAAGCAACCAATTGGAGCGGCGTTGGCTCAGACAAGTCCTTTGCTGTCTCGAACACTTCTTGTCCACAGTAGCTCAGGAACATATTCTTTTTCCGGCCTTCAGAAAGGCCCATGAGGTCGTTGGCTTCGAGGAAGCAATCAAACCTCAGCATGTAGGATTCCCAGTGCTCAGTGACTGGGTTGTACGGAGTCGGTGGGGCATGCATTGACATCTTGTGTCCCTGAGCATGTTTGAGTTTGCCGCTCAAAGATGGCTGCTCGATGCCGCGCCGAGCTCTGGGCTGGATTTACTTGCTGGATTGTTGTGCTCTTTTTGTTTGCCTAGTTGCTTTCCAATCCCACCTTCGTTGCCAGTGTTAGATTGGGTAAAGGAAAGGCACACTCAGGCTTAGGCAGCAACAGCTCTTTATTAACTCTGAAGCAACTATGTACAATCCAGTGAAGGTTCAGTCTGACAGCAGCCCTTTTATAGAGAGCTGTCAGACCCTTTGACCAATCAGGTTGAATCTCTGTTCCCGCCAGAACAGAGGACCTTGGTGTAAACCATTGTAACTGATTCTGATATCTAACAGAAGGTTCTTAAGTGAGTTGCCTGCTGTTTCACTGGTGATTTCTAAATATTATGCGATTGCAGCATCCACTGTCCTATTCCAGTAAGAAGCAAACGATGGGATTCAGGGGGAATTGTTTCACAAATAGACACAGACAAACAAAACTGAGCAGATAAGAACAGGACCTAGCAATGGCTAAGAGCAAGAAAGTTGAAGAATGAGACCGAGAGGCTAATTCTGACTTTTATCCAACTTCCAACAAGACTGGAAGAAAGTATAGTTAGTCCTCATTTAGCCATTGCCTCTTAGCAACCATTCACAATAACAACCATGAAAAAGCTCTGCGGCCAATCCTCACATTCATGATCTTCATAAGTCTCTAAGAAGCAAAGGGAAGCTGAAGTAAAATGATAAAACCATGATGTTTCACTTAGCAACCACTTCACTTGTTATGTTGCAACCAAGTTGTTGATCCCAATTGTAGTCACTAAATGAGGAATATCTGTACCTGCAATTGGCTCTTTCTTCCTTATTAAGGTTAGGTCTCTTCCCTTTGTCAAGAATGTAAAATCTGTACTACAGCTATGGGCCACTCAGACACCTGAAGATTGCACCTTCATGGACTAATTGTTATGGGAACTAGTTCACAACAATAACAACAAAAATAGTATACCAGTTGATATAAAAATTCAATCAATGTACAATAATCTCTCTCAAGAAGGCATTAACAACCAGCCTATATAATTTACCAATATAAAATACATTAAAGTGATTCCACTTACTTCAATAAGTGCACTATCAATGCTAGATTGCAAAGATATAAAGCCTCCAAACCAATAGCTTGGATTTGAACAATGAGATGATGAAAAGTTGTAACAGTAATCTACAAAAGAGAAATAAAAAAAGAATGCTACTTTATTATGCATGAAATGGATTTTTTTTGTTTGTTTGTTTTCTTGGATTTATATGCCGCCCTTCTCCCAAAGGACTCAGGGCGGCATACAACATTAAAAAACACACATCCCGAAAGTTAAAAAGAAATTAAATACATATCCAAAAAACAAACCCAATTTGTAGGACAATACATTTAAAAAATGAGATACAATTAACAGGCCAGGCCGGCTTGCTGGAAAAGCCAACTTTTTAGGGCGCATCAGAAGGACCGGAGGTCAGGGATTATGCGAAGCTCCAGGGGCAGCTCATTCCAGAAGGAAGGCGCTCCCACAGAGAAGGCTCTCCCCCTGGGGGTCACCAGCCAACACTGTCTGGCCGACGGCACCCTGAGGAGGGCAACTCTGTGGGATCGTACTGGACGGTGTGAGGCTACTGGTGGCAGTAGGTGGTCTCGCAGGTACCCTGGGCCTAAACCGTGGAGCACTTTAAAGGTCATAATTAATACCTTAAATCGCACCCAGAAAACAACCGACAACCAGTGCAGGCCGCCTAAAAGAGGGGCAACATGGGAGCACCTAGGTACCCCCATGATAACCTGCGCGGCCGCATTCTAGACCAGCTGAAGCCTCCGGGTGCTCTTCAAGGGCAGCCCCATGTAGAGAGCATTGCAGTAGTCCAGGCGAGAAAGGACGAGGGCATGAGTGACTGTGTACAGAGCATCCCGATCCAGGAAGGGGCGCAACTGACGTACCAGGCGAACCTGGTAAAAGGCCTCCCTGGTCACGGCCGTCAGGTGTTCTTCTAAACTAAGCCGCGTATCCCGGAGGACTCCCAGATTGCGAGCCTTCTCTGAGGGGGCTAAAATTTCTCCCCCTATCGTCAAAGATGGAACAAGATGCACAAATCGGGATGACGGAAACCACAGCCACTCAGTCTTGGAGCGATTGAGGTTGAGCCTGTTCCTCCCCATCCAGATCCGCACAGCCTCCAGGCATCGGGACATCACGTCAAGGGCATCGTTTTGGAGGTTTGGGGTAGAGATGAAAAGTTGGGTATCATCAGCATATTGATGATACCGTACCACAAAACCACGGATGATCTCGCCCAGTGGTTTTATTTATATGTTGAACAGGAGGGGTGAGAGAACCGACCCCTGGGGCACCCCACAAGTGACGCACCTGGGCATCGATCCCTGCCCTCCAGTCAACACAAACTGCGACCGATCTGACAGGTAGGAGGAGAACCACCGTAAAACAGTGACCCCCACTCCCAACCCCCCAAGTCATCACAGTAGGATACCATGGTATCGAAAGCCACTGAGAGGTCTAATAGGACCAGGACAGAGGAGCAGCCCCTGTCCCGGCCCTCCAGAGATCATCGACCAACGCGACCAATGCCGTCTCCGTGCTGTACCCGGGCTTGAAACCCGACTGAAATGGATCCAGGTAGACAGCTTCATCCAGGTACTGGGGAAGCTGACGTGCTACCACACTCTTGACAACCTTTGTTACAAAGCGAAGGTTGGAGATCGGACGATAGTTGGCTAAAGAAGCTGGGTCCAGGGAAGGCTTCTTAAGGAGGGGCCTCACCACCGCCTCCTTCAAGGCGGTGGGAAAGAACCCCTCTCTCAATGAAGCATTGGTAATCGCCTGGAGCCAGCCTCGTGTCACCTCCCGGGAAGCCGAAACTAACCAAGAGGGACACAGATCCAGCACACAAGTGGCAGCACTGAGTCTCCCCATAATCCTGTCCATGCCTTTGGGGGTCACAGGGTCAAACTCATCCCAGATTGTCTCCTCAAGATTCATCCCCGTCGGCTCGCCCGAATCTACCCAGTCAGAGTCCAAGCCTGTCCGGATCTGAGCGATTTTATCCTGCAGATACTGAACAAATTCTTCAGCCCTTCCCTGCAAGGGGTCTTCCCTAGTTCCTTGGTTAAGTAAGGAGCGGATCACCCTAAACAGGGCGGCTGGGCAGTTATCTGCGGATGTGATAAATGTTGCCGTTTTGCCGCTTCTATCGCCACTAAGTAGGATTTAATATGAATTCTTAGTAGTGTTCGACCAGATTCAGACTGGCTGGCCCTCCAGCCACTCTCTAGGTGTCTCTTCCGGCGTTTTATCTCCCGGAGCTCCTCGGTAAACCAGGGAGCCACCTGGGATCGACACCGGGTCAGAGGCCGCAAAGGCACAAAGCAATCCAAGGCCCCAGCAGCCGCCCTACCCCAGGCTTCCACTAGGGCTTCGGTCGAGTTGTGAGCAAGGGATTCAGGAAAAGTCCCAAGCTCCATCAGGAACCTTTCGGGGTCCATCTAGTCGGTTCCGCCTTCCTGCGGCAAGGGGTAGCAGTATTGAAGTCAAGCCTGAAGAGGAAATGATCAGACCATGACAAGCGTTGAATAGAAATATCCCCTAAATCTAGATCATTCATCCACTGCCCAGAGACAAAAATCAGGTCGAGCATGTGTCCCCCATTATGGGTGGGGTCTTGAATTAACTGAGTTAGGTCCATAGCTGTCATGGAAGCCATGAACTCCCAAGCTGACTCGGATGTCTCGCCAATGGAAGGCAGATTGAAATCCCCCAGGACCATAAGCCTGGGGAAATCAACCGCCAATCCAGGTAACACATCCAGCAGCTTCGGCAGGGCCGATGAAACGTAGCAGGGAGACAGGTACGTACCAAAAAGGCCCACCTGAGCTCCAAGGACCCACTTCACAAAGAGGGACTCACATCCACCTATCTGAGGCACAGTGACCTCCTGAGGTCTGAGACTTTCCCTAATAACCACTGCCACCACCACCCCGCCCCTGCCCTGGGCTCTTGGCTGGTGAAACGCCCGGAAGCCTGGTGGACATAGTTCGCTAAGGGGCACACCCCTCTCATGGCCCAACCAGGTCTCCGTAATGCACGCCAGGTCCGCTCTAACCTCTTGTATGAGGTCGTAAATGAGGGGAGCCTTATGTACCACGGACCTGGCGTTAAGCGACAACAGCCGGAGACCAGAGTCCTGTAATCCCAGGCACCAGGGGGTGCGAGAAGGACGATGAGGGTTGGAACACGCGATCGCTCTTAAACAGCAAACCCACGTCCTCCGAACATCATTTGGCCCTCGGCCCCCACCATATCTGCGTCTCCCACAAACAGTAGAGATAGTGAACCCCCCAATGGAATGGCTTAATGTCTCCCCTGGAATCCCAACCCTTCCTAGCCCTCCCAACCCCCGCCCATTAGTTAGCTCTGGCCTGTGCCCTGGCAGACTCCCCCCCAAGCCTGTCTGAGCCATCCGAATCAAACCCCCCCTCCCCCTTAAAATTTGGTTTAAAAGCTCCTGTAAAAAACCCTTAAGAAGTCTCTTCTTCGCATGCCACCTCTCAGGATCCCAAGATCCGTCATTAAGGAAGCGTCTTGATAGGCCAGAGGGCCATCCCTGGGAAAGGGGGAATTCCCGGAGGGAATAAAGTTCTGTCGCAGTATAGCATAGAGGAGAGTGTGGCAGCAACCAAACGGGATGACATCATGGGGAGATGGAACGAGGAGATGACATGTCCATGGGGGTGGGGGCAGCCGGCAGTGTTCAAGGGGGTAGCAGGAAGCTTATGTCCATCATAAAAATAGTCGGTGTTGGGGACAATATATAAGGGTAACAGCCAGCTGTCCAAAATCGCAGCAGATGCTAGCTTGCGAGGTGGTGAAGCGGCCAGTGATGGCAGTAGCGAGGACAGCAGCGGGATCGGTGGCTGCTCCAACTCTGACTCCAACAGCTAAGCTCCACCCACGCCAGCCACACTCATATCCATCGCCAGGGCCGCACTCCGTTGACCCAGTCCATAATATCACAGGAGGCGGGGCCAAATGGCACAGTATGGTGGCCCAGGCAATAGCGGTAATACCGGGGGGGCACAACGAAGCCCCCCCACTCCAACCGCGCCCATGCCAGCTCCCAAAGCCATCTTCTGCTGGCATTAGTAGCCATGCCAGCTGCCTCAGCCACTCCCCACTGATCTAATTTATCATGTTCATAAGCAAGGAGGGGGGGAGCAACTGGGATAACACCACGGCGTGGGAAGCAGCAGCTGCAGAGACCCAAGATCGGGCGTCCCGCCGCAGCTGCTGACCACACCCACGCCGGCAGCCGCCAACACTCTCCATTCTCCTTTCACCGCTAACCGCCCCATTTCACTCACGATGTTCTGGCTATAAGGCAGGACATCGCAGCTCAAGGGTATCCCCTGAGGTCCCAGGAAGTTCTCATAGCTGGACCTGGAACCAACGATGGAATAGGGTACCCCTGCAAGCCCCAAGAAGGACAATCATCTCCCTGAAGCTCTCCTCAAAAGCGACAGGACACCATCTTGGGCATGCGTACTAAAATACCATATTAATAGGGCTAGACATTCATTATGATATATTTAACTGGAAACAATGGGCATGACACATTAACTCAATGTGATTATTTTTTAAATGTATATAATTTTAATAAAGTTTTAAATTACAACAGTTTTATCAAGATGACCACTGTTCAGGGCTGGGTTGCTGCCGGCATTACTGCCAGTTTGGTGAGCGCCCAATTTTGCACACACGCCCCTACTTCGCTCACACGCGCTTGCGCAGTTGCCCATAAATAGGTCTGCGCTTGTGCAGATCATTAAAAAATGGAAAAAATATGTGCCACACTAACTGGGGAACTGGTTCAGAAGCATGGCAGGTCTGAGTCGCTGCCGGTTCAGGCGACTCAGGATGGCAAACCCCTACTGGTTCGGCCGAACCGTACAGAACCGGTAGGAACCCACCTCTGCCAAGGTCATCTACAGTGGGGCCAAGTATGCTACAATCTCATTTAAAAAAAGAATTATATTATTTAAATAGGTATCTGTACAACTGATATAAAGAAGGAAGTCCATTTCATATGTTATATTAATGACATATAAGACTAAAGAAATGCAAAAGCTCAAATCTGCATCTACCTTTCCAGTAGACATATAGATATTTGGAAACTGGAGCATCCGAACACAAACATCATAAATTACCTTTCTCTCCAAAATGTTCATTTGGGGAAACCAGTTTATATAAAGGGAATCGGAGTCGATATGAGACTTCATCTTGAAATACAACTCCAATCATGTCCATTTCTTCCATTTGTGCAGCTTCCATGGATTTTTCATCTTCCATAGCTTCTGTCTCTACACCTTTAGCACAGAAATCTGGTTAATGTGTGTAATCGCATGCAGGAGTGACACAGAAAAAAATGTCTTGTTGTCTAGATGTTTGATTAAGTGCATCAACCTATATCATTCCATGAAGATATCCCAAAGGGCAGGACTTGGCAATTCAGTCAATCAATCAATCAATCAATCAATTATTCAATCAATCAATCAAGTTTTTATTTGGTCATAGACCAGCATGTAGGATACAGTTAATGAAAATAAAAATTTAAAAATGTGTCTATACTGTAAATACATGTTTTAAAATATCTGAAATATCTAAGAGGGGTTAGATCCTACAGCTTAAATTGCAGATTACTTAGCAGTACTTAGACAGAAAGATGGAGTCAGATTGATCCAAGAATAACATTTTAAGATAAAATTAATTTGAATGACTTGGGTATTTAATTAAAAAATGGAGACAATATGTCCTGCCATGCTCCTGGGATCCTAGAGGACAATGTGTTTCATCAACAAGAAGCAATGGATGGAACCTAATTAGGGAGAGAACCAACCTAGAACTAAGGAGAAACTTTGTGACAGAATAATTCAGTGGAATTGATTAGGTCAGACTAGAAGACATGAGCACATTTCCCCTTGCTTGAACAGCAGGTGAGCGCATGCAGGCATGCTCCATTCCATTTGTGCAAGTGGCAGGCGTGTGTGCATGCCACTCGTGCAAATGGAGCTGTGTGCATGCACACGCAAAAGCAGAAAAGTTGGGGAACTCTGGGGAAAAGAATAGGCGCTTCTGAATGTGGGGATTGTTATGTGACTGAGATATCTGGTAGTTGAAGACGATGTGCAGAGAGCCTCAAGAGGTGTTTCTAGGTAAGGCTGAGAAATCAGCTTGCAGCTCTGGCGAAAGCATGAATTACATTTACTAAAAAATATGCTTTTGTTAGTATACAGTTACTCCTTTTTCGGGGCGACAACTGGCACTGGCAACTTGGTTGTTAAGTGAAGCAGATGCAAACTGCAACTGTGCTTAGGATTTTGCTTCAGCTTTCTTTTGCTTTATAGACCTGTGAGGAGGATGAAAAAGTTACATTTTCATCATCATCATAACTACAAAGCATTGCTAAGTGTGGAAATTACTAAATGAGAACCTGGATTTAACAGGGAATAGACTACAGATAGGCAAATGGAAACTTGGGAGGAAAAGGCAATTTGCTTCACACAATAATGCCAAAATAACTATCAAGGTTCCGACTAAAAACCCAAACAAATCAGAACTGTGAGACTGGAATCTTCCTCAAAGAACTTCTTTCTTGAGTACCTCATGTTAGCACAATTAAAGGCAAAACCAACTCTAAATGTTTCCCGCTGCTTCAGTATAATTCAAAGAGTAAATGATTCCCTCCCCAAGTGTCACAGGTCACATTGGCCAATTAGGCACTCCTCTTCATCTGACACTTGTGGAGATGACCTTGGTTCCCATGGGAGAGTTCTGTGTTATGTCTAGCCAGGTATTCCAGCTTCTCCCCCACTTCTGCCTTCTGCCAGGTTCAGTTTCAAGTTGACAATAACACTAACATGTAGAGATACTACATACCACTATGCAAGGTCCATGCTTTCATGCTTGAATCAGTGTTCCATACAAATATATACAGGTAGTCCTTGACTTATGACCAGAATTGAGCCCGACATTTTCATTGCTAAGCAAAAAAGTTGTTAAATGAGTTTTGGCCATTTTACGACCTTCCTTGCCACAGTTGTTAAGTGCATCACTGCAATTGTTAAGTTAGTAACATGGCTGTTAAGTGAATCTGGTTTCCCTATTGCCTTGTTTCTCAGAAGGTCGCAAAAGGGGATCACATGACCCCTGCAACAGTCATAAATACATACCAGTTGCCAAGCATCCAATTTTTGATCATGTGACCAGGTAGTTGCTGCAATGGTCATAAGTGTGAAAAATGGTAATAAATCACCTTTTTCAGTGTCATTGTAACTTCGCATGGTCACTAAACAACAGTTGTAACTCAAGGACTACCTGTAATAGATGGAATTTGAATCACAACACACGTTGTAACTTGCCGTCTCTTGTAACCCCTCTACAGATATCTACAATTTGGTTCTCAAACACTATACTCCAGAGATCTGAAAGACAGCGTATGTATGTAAACTTCCCAAGATGGCGGCGTTCAGGTAGGAAGGTGAGGCTCTTGCTTGGAAGCGCCCACCATATCTTTACCTTGTTCACCCATCGCATCCCTGCTTGCTTAAGACTTTTCTCTGTAAGTAAGAAAATCAGTGGGAATCTCTGAAGCACTCTTGATCACCAAAATGTCAGAGTACAGGAGCGCCTGATAGCTGCGATCGCTCCATGAGGCTCCCTGAGAAGTGTCCGAGATTGGCTCCGTGAGAAGTGCCCGAGATTGCTGAAGCGCCGAAACACACCTAAACCAAAGCCGAAGCACCATAACACGCCAGAAAGTAATTGATCCCTGACCGCAATGAATCTCCGAGAGGCTCTGTGATGCCCTGTGAGGCTCCGTGTGAAGCACCTGATCGTCAGTGATCGCCAAGGCACTGCAACGCTCCTGAGCCAAAATGAGTGAGGCAAAAATCATTTCAATCAAAGGGCAAAAAATCCCTCTGATAGATCATCTTTAAACTCCCACTGAAATTCATGTGAAATAAATCCTTCAAACTCCAACCGGAATTGGTGTGTTTAAAAAATCAATTAGATGGTGTGTTTAAAAAATCAATTTTAAATCAATTTATAAATAATAAAATAAAAAATCATTTAAATCAAATCTCCTTTTAGCTCCCACCGAACTGAATTTCAATCTTCCACCATTTTAAACCGGATTGGATTTGAATTCTCAGCATCAAAAACACTCCAACAAAACATAAAGGACAGCAGAAGTTACATGAGGAAGTAAAAGCCAATTACTCCAAAAACCCTTTTATGCTAAAAAAAACCCTTTCATCATTACCCATTGTTTAAATGGCAGAATTTTTAATATTGTACTGTTTAATTAATTGATTTTCTAGCTGATTAATTAATTGTCCAGTTACTTAATAGATTAGTGTAATTGATTACAGCAACAGACCTATTGCTGATGGATTAATTACTATGAATATTACAGCTTTGGCTAATTTATTGAGCATATATTAATTAATTGAGCATCCATTACATTGATTAGTTAGTGTTATTGATCAGCATCGCATTGATTAGCTTAATTACTGCTTTAATGTTTAACTGATTAGCATATTTAATGTTTAACTGATTGATTGATTGCATGATTAATCATCAAGCAAATAAAAGATCAATCAATTCAACATTGGATACCAAGACAAAAAAGAGATTAATTAACTCAACATTGAATACAGGCAAATATTAGGTACTCAACTACATACCTATAACACAAATCTACCATGCCAAGAAAAAACTCCACTACCAAACAGCCAAGCAAACAACCAATCAAAAAGATAGACATCTCTACTAATGACACAAACGGCACCTTCAAATGCTTTCTATGTACAGATTCCTTCAAGGAGAATGAGAATACTATTAAATGCTGCCTATGTAACAATTATGCCCACCACACATGCCTGGGATTTACTGATAAATTAGTCCAATTCCTACAAACATCCCCAAATACACTTATTCATCTCTGCCCATCATGTAAACCCAATTTAGACAAATTAAGTCTCATGTTTGATAGGATAGACACCATGGAAACAAGACTATCATCCTTTAACAACACAGAAACATGTTTACTATCATCCCTTAACAACATAGAAACACGTTTAGCATCTCTTGAAAACAAAAAGTCAACTCAGACAAGTGAACATCCAGCAACTCAAAATCTTATCCCAATTCAACAACCTCAACCACAAACACAACCAGCCACCTACCAAGCAAATAACATCTCTTTACTAATCAAAGATGCCACTGAACGAGAACAAAAATGTCCCAATGCTATTTCATTTGGTCTTGAAGATACCAATGAAACTGATGATATTACAAAGGTACGCAACATCATCAGCAAATGTCAGATACCAACCATCTCCCCTGAGGAAATCATCAACATTTCCTGCAAAAGCCCTGAGTTCAACTATGGTGACAGCTCAGTGGCTCCATGCTTCTGCAGAAACGTCTGCAAAAATGAGACTAGCAAACGCAAATCCATACATACTATCAACTCAATTGCCAAAAGAAACTCCAACTATAACAAACTTCGCTCAAGGCCTGACCTATCCACACTACGAGTTCGCTCCCGTGAAGTACACGGTGAACTCAAAACATGCCAAGAAAAGGGAGAAACAGACTTATACAGTGACTACCGCGCTGACTGCATTAAAAGTAAGAATGATGTTCCACATCTCAACAACCACCACCCAAAAACCAATACTAGGTATTCAACTCTTCAACTCATTGTTCAGTTCAGTCTTTGTAAACAGTAATAGCTCATGTCCCACATTTCCCAATCGTACCACAACCAATAACAATGATCTACTAGATTTAGATTTTACAAAAGATCCTGTTGAAAGAGCACTATGCACCTTAAAACTATCTCTATCTATTGGCCCTGATGGAATATGTGCATACTTCTTTTAAAAAAACCCACAACCATCATAGCAAAACCTCTTGGCATAATCTATGAAATATCCTTCAGAACCAGCTCCTTCCTAACATGGTCACTACCCACAGCCATCCCTATCTTCAAAAAGAGTGATCCCATCCTACAAATTACAAACTCATTATGTTGTGTCACCTGCAAACTCATGGAATCAATCATAAACCAAACCATTACCCTCTACTTAGAAATAAACAACGTGCTCTCTAATAAACAATTTAGTTTCAGGAAAAATGTGTCCTGCAATCTGCAATTCTTACACTGTGAAAACTCAAGGGGAAAACAACTCAAGAAGCTTGGGAAATTTTGAAAAATGAGATTACAAAAGCCCAGTCTAGCACAATACCAATGAAGAAGAAAAATAACAGCTCCCAAAAGAAACCAGCATGGCTGCATAAAGAACTATCTGACAAACTGAAAGACAAAAAAGGTAAGTATAAAAAGTGGAAGGAGGGGGACATAACTAAGGCAGAATATCAGCAAATAACCCAAGCTTGTAAAGATGAAGTGAGGAAAGCTAAGGCTCAAAATGAAGAAAGGCTTGCCACAAAAGTAAAAATTAACAAAAAAAGCTTCTTCCAACATGCTAAAAACAAGAAAAAAGTTAAGGAAACAATTGGTCCATTGCTAGGAGAAAGTGGCAAGAAGGTGACAAGCAACAGGGAGAAAGCAGAACTTATTTAACTCATGTTTTGCATCTGTCTTTACACAAAGGGATAAAAGAGTCCAACCTATCAAAAGCAGCACCACAAAACTCAGATTAGGAACACAAATTGAAATAGGCAAGAAAATGGTAAGTGAGCACCTGTCTACCCTAGACGAGTTCAAATCACCAGGACCAGATGGATTACACCCCAGGGTTCTGAAGGAACTAGCAGACGAGATCTCAGAACCACTGAATTATATCTTTCAGAGATCCTGGAACACCGGGGAACTACCAGAGGACTGGAAAAGAGCTGATGTGGTTCCCATCTTCAAAAAAGGGAAAAAATTAGATCCAGGGAACTACAGACCTATCAGCCTGACCTCAATACCAGGAAAGATTCTGGAAAAAATAATCAAGCAACGAATTTGCAAACACCTAGAAGCAAACAAAGTAATAGCCAAAAGCCAACATGGATTTGTCAAAAACGATCATGCCAGACTAATCTTATTGCATTCTTTGATAATGTGACAAAATTAGTGGACCAGAAGAATGCCGTCGATATAGTTTACTTGGACTTCAGTAAGGCTTTTGATAAGGTAGACCATAACCTACTACTAGATAAAGTAGAAAAAAGTGGGCTAGACAGCATCACCACCAGATGGATTCGTAACTGGCTGACCAACCGCACTCAACCTGTAGTCCTCAATGGAACTGCATCTACATGGAGGGAAGTATGCAGTGGAGTACCCCAAGGCTCTGTTTTAGGCCCAGTACTCTTCAACATCTTCATCAATGATTTGGATGAGGGAATAAATGGGGAACTCATCAAATTTGCAGATGACACCAAGCTGGCAGGAATAGCCAACACTCCAGAAGATAGGCTTAAGATACAGAAGGATCTTGACAAACTTGAACATTGGGCACTATCTAATAAAATGAAATTCAATGGTGAAAAGAGTAAGGTTCTACATTTAGGCAACAAAAACGGAATGCACAGGTACAGTATAGGTGGTATCTTGCTCAGTAGTAGTAACTGTGAAAGGGATCTTGGAGTCCTAGTGGACAACCATTTAAATATGAGCCAGCAGTGTGCAGCAGCTGCCAAAAAAGCCAACACAGTCCTAGGCTGCATCAACAGAGGGATAAAATCAAGATCACGGGAAGTGTTAATACCACTTTATAATGCCTTGGTAAGGCCACACATGGAATACTGCATTCAGTTCTGGTCGCCACGATGTAAAAAAGATGTGGAGACTCTAGAAAGAGTGCAGAGAAGAGCAACAAAGATGATTAGGGGACTGGAGACTAAAACATATGAAGAATGGTTGCAGGAACTGGGTATGTTTAGCTTAAGAGAAAGAAGGACTAGGGGAGACATGATAGCATTGTTCCAATACCTCAGGGGTTGCCACAAAGAAGAGGGAGTCAAACTATTCTCCAAGGCACCTGAGGGTAGAACAAGAAGCAATGGGTGGAAACTAATCAAGGAGAGAAGCAGCTTAGAACTGAGGAGAAATTTCCTGACAGTTAGAAAAATTAATCAGTGGAACAGCTTGCCTCCAGAAGTTGTGAATGCCCCAACACTGGAAGTCTTTAAGAAGATGTTGGATCGCCATTTGTCTGAAACGGTATAGGGTATCCTGCCTAGGCAGGGGGTTGGACTAGAAGACCTCCAAGGTCCCTTCCAACTCTACTATTGTATTGTATTGTATAAAACATATGGACTTCACAACTCGACCAAGGTAAAGCAAATTAATATAGACTTTTGTAAAGCCTTTGATTCAATAGTACACGACAAACTACTTCTAAAACTAAAATCTGATGGCATCTGTGGTTCCCTGCATAAGTGGATAGATGCATTCCTATCAAACAGGCAAAAAGTAGTCAAAATAGGAAATGCCCTATCAAACGCTGAACCTGTTAATAGTGGTGTCCCCCAAGGTAGTGTTTTAGGACCCACACTCTTTATACTTTACATAAATGGCCTCTGCAATCATATTATAAGCAACTGCATTCTCTTCACTTCTGATGTAAAACTATTTAACACCACCAACAATGCTGCAACCCTTCAAAAAGACCTTGACTATGTGTCAGAATGGTCAAACAATTGGCAACTTCAAATCTCAACCAACAAATGCTCTGTCTTACACATTGGCAAAAAAATCAGAACACAAAATACAAGCTGGGGGGACAGAACCTTGTAGACGACCCTCACTCTGTCAAGGACCTTCGAGTACTCATATCTAATGATCTAAGTGCCAGAGCCCACTGTAATAACATTGCCAAAAAGGCATTAAGAGTTGTTAAACTAATCTTGCATGGCTTCTTCTTTGGTAATATTGTACTGCTAACCAGAGCATACAAAACATTTGCTAGACCAATTCTCAAATACAGTTCATCTGTCTGAAACCCGCACTGCATATCGGACATTAATACAATTGAGTCCAGAGATATTTCACGAGAAGAGTCATCTGCTCCTCTCTCACAACAGAATACCTTATGCCAGCAGACTTGAAATTTTGGGATTAGACAATTTAGAACTTCACCATCTTCAATCTGACCTAAGCGTAGTACATAAAATTATCTGCTACAATGTCCTATCTGTCAATGAATATTTCAGCTTCAACCACAACAGCACACGAGCTCATAATAGATACAAACTTATGGTAAACCGCTCCAAACTTGATTATAGAAAATACAACTTCAGCAACAGAGTGGTCAATACCTGGAATGCACTACCTGACTCTGGGGTTTCATCCCCAAATCCCCATAACTTTAACCTTAGACTGTCTACTGTTGACCTCACCCCATTCCTAAGAAGTCTGTAAGGGGGGTGCATAAGCGCACCTACTGTCCCTGTCCTAATATTACCTTGAATTCATATTCATTTCGTATATTCATAATAATGTCTATACTTATATCTGTTATCTAATTCATGCTTGATGAAATAAAATAAATAAAAACAAATAAATAAATATGTATTTCTGTCTGTTTCTGTTTCTCTGTATGATTTGAGCCAATTAATGGATCCACTGTTGTTGTTTGTTTAAAATGTAACATGCTAAAATGGGTTGTAGGCAGGACAAAAAACATACAAGTGAGCTTCAGATTACATTAAAATTTGATTGATTGCCCTTTTAATTTTGAGTCTTGAGAGTAATTAAAAGAAACAAATTAATATTTTCGAATAGACATAGTTTCAATTACAAACGGAAATCTATTCCCAGCACAGTAGAATTTGGGTTTAGAACCCTTTCTACTTCACTCAGCTTTATTTTTGGCACAGTGAAGTTGGAATAGAGAAGGACTCTTGGAAAACAATGCTTCAAAACCTAGGTAATTTATACAATGCTTAAATCCTAAGAAAAATGCTCATAGCTAATAATAATCTGCTTTGAAAATAACTCATTGATAGCAAAATACTTTTCCTGCAGAAACAAATGTTTCTTGGTATTGAAAGAAAAGATGGGTATACCTTTCAGGATAGATATTGTTTTTATTTTGTCCATTATTTCTTTTGCCAAGGAGTTATTTGGAGTATAAGCAATTTTAAGTTCAGTAGCATTCAAGGAAAGTTTCCCAAGGACGGCAAAAGGTACTTCTTGAGGAGGTTCGATGTGTAGAATGCTTGTCATTATTATTGTTGCAAGGAGAAGACCCAAGGTGGAGAACCATTCCTGGAGACCACAAATCAGACATACATCTCAGCAAGGTAATAATGCAATATTATTAATTGGCTTGGAAGCATAATGTTGGGGAAGCCTAATTAATATTCAGCATTAAGAACTCGGAATGATAACTGTAGGAGATGACCAGGCTGAGCCCGAGGGAGGGGTCAAATCTCAAATGTGAGTGGACTTGATTTTATGACCATTTTTAGGATGGTTATGAAGCAAGTCACCACAGTCATTAAGCAAATAATGCAGTTGCTAAGCAAACCACATAGTCACTAAGCAAATCCAGCATAACCCATGATCATTGTTTGTCATTTTCTGCCAGCAAGAAACATTGTAAGTTGTGGTCATATGGCTGCAGAAGACTGCAAATGCTCATAGATGGGAGCCATTGCCAAGCACCCTAAATACAATCACTTGAGAGTAGGATGTGAGCAGCAGCTGTAATTTCAAGGATGCATGTTAAGTATCTTTTTGAAGCCCATTTCAGCTTTGACTGGTCATTAAGTGACCCCTTGTAAAGACCCCTTGAAATTTTGGTAGCCTTCAACCTATCCACATGTTAAGATCTGCATAAACAGAAAAAGGCATTAAGAAAATAGGATGTTTTCCCATAAATGGTTGACACTTTGCACTTCTGTGTAGCTGTTTCGAGCTAGACTCTCTCTGGTTTGGAATAAAAGAAGGCACCAAAGGATAAACAGATGGATAACTTTAAAGAATCCCAGAACAATACTTTTCGATAACCATGTAGAGCAATGAACACAAAGCGAGCTATTCTTACTTCCATTGTAGCCATTTTCTTGACATTCTCTTTAAAAAGGCAGAAAGAATATCAGAAGAAAACAAACAGAACTGGAGCTCCTTTTAAAGCCTCATTTAATGGTGTGTACTTGCCTGAAAACTCTGCATTCTCATTCTCCACTTCAACATTACATTTTTCCATAAGAGCGCAGCAGTCTGTTGACACACACTTCTTTGTCTTATGTGCGGTTTCTGCATTTTAAAATCCAAAAGGGACCTACAGAGAGATGTTGACAATGAGCCCTCTGAGCAGTGGATGCACAAATTAAACACGGCAATTCCCCTCCCCTTCCTTCTTTATTACATAATGCTCTGTGTTTCATGAACCAATGAATAGAGCTGGGCAGAGAGTTGAGCTGACATCATTGGAGAAGGTTCCGGTTTTTTTTTTTAACTAGCTATAACATCAAAGAAAGAAAGAAAAAACCGATCATCAGATACTTGCATAATACTCCTCTCCGTTTGCAAGCCCCAGAGATTTTCAAATCTCTAGGACATCTTTATTTAAAACCACTCTTAATTATGAATAAACAACCCATTCACACATTTTTGAATGTTGTACTTACTAAAACCCCTAATATTCCAGAAAGTTCTTGCAAACCATTTCATCTGAACAGAATGAAGCAATGATCTATGTCTGTATACAATATATTTCTCTAAGCAGATGAAATTATACTGCTAGAGTATAAAGTGTAGCAGTTGGGCAGGCTTTTATTATTTTCAAGCAGAATCATTTTTAATAAGTTAAAGCACAGATACCTTGATATCCAAATATTATTCCGAGTAACTGAGTTCTTAATGAATTCAAACAATAACTAGGGTATTTGTTTTACTCAACAAAACAAATTAAAGAACATCAAGGCAAATGCAATTTCAAGATATTGTTGTAAAAGAAACAGTGAAAAGATAACATGGGTAATGGATAGGCACACACAGGCTTAACGGTAATAGCAGCTCTTTATTAAGTACAACAATTGAGAACAATCCAGCGAAGGTTGAGTCTACAGCAGCCCTTTTATAGGGAGCTGTCAGACTCTTCGACAATAGGATTAAACCTCTGTTACCGCCGGAACAGAGGACCTTGGTGGAAACCACTGTAGTTAGAACAAGTATCTAACACCCCTTCCCTCTTGGATGGAACAATCCTTCTTGTTACATAGTCACGCAGGTAGGCGGGCCTTTGGGTAGCTCTGCCTGACCTGCGCAGTTCAGTATGAGGGGTTTCCTTGGACAGGTCGGACGGACCTGTTTGCTCCGCAGCTCCGCTTGGTGGAAGCTCCTAGAACCTCTCACAGGCCATGGCTGGAGCTTCTAGAGCCAGTTCGCTCGGAGCTTGCTGCGGGCCTGCAACATAACCAGATAAATTTCCCGGTACCCTCGGACTTGAGCTGGCCATGGAAGGAATGTGTGTTTGCTCCGTTTGGGTAGGGCTTTGGCTAACTCATGCAGGAGTTATCTCTGGCTGTCTAAGAGTGCAGTTGGAGAGGCAGCCATGGAGTTGGTCAATATGCCTTCTCCAATTCCTACCGTCCTCGAGCTCTAGGAGGTAAGAGCGAAGGCCGGTGATACCTATCACTGTGGCAGGAATCCACAGAGTTCCCCCAGCGTAGTTGTGGGCGTATACCTAATCCCCAACGCTAAATGTCCAAATCTTGCTGGTGGAGTCTGGGGACGATGAGGCAGAATAATTGAGGTGTATCCAGTCTAAGTGGGACCTTAGCCGGCGACCCATGAGAAGCTCGGAGGTGCTTCTCCCTGTAGTGGCACTGGGTGTGATGTGCTGAATTAGCAAATAGTGGTCAACCCGTGTTTGCCAATCTCCCGGGCCCATCCTAGAGAGGGCCGCTTTTGCAGATTCTCTCCACCTGACCATTGGAGGCCGGATGGAATGGGGCGACCAGGGCATGCTTGATTCCCTGAGCTGCTAGGAAGGTCTCAAATTGCATGGCTGTGAATTGGGGCTCGTTGTCAGAGACCAAGATGTTGGGCAGGCCGTACATGGAGAAAAGTCTCCGTAGCACCTTGATGACCACTTCTGCCATACTGGAGGTCATGAGGACTACCTCTAACCATTTCAAGTAGGTGTCCACAACTACGAGAAATGTCTGGCTGTGAACTGGCCCAGCAAAGTCAATGTGGACCCTCTGCCATGGTGCTTGAGGTCACTCCCACTCCTTAGTGGGCGCCTCTGGGGGAGCTGATCTGGTCTCCTGGCATGGCGTGCAGGTAGCCACCCATTCTTCGATCTCCCTGTCCATGTTAGGCCACCACATGTAACTCCTAGCCAAAGACTTCATCCTGACAATTCCAGGATGCCCTATGTGTAAAGCCTCTAATACTGCAATGCGCAGTTTGGGTGGAACAACGACCTGATCCCCACACAGTAAACAGCCATTTACAACCGATAACTCATCGCGTTTGGCAAAATGCATTTTGAAATCAGCCCCAACAGGCCCCTTGGGCCACCCCCTCCACACCCAGTTCAAAATTTGTTTGATGGTAGAGTCCTTTGCAGTGTGACAGGCAACATCACTGGATGAGACAGTCTCAAGGCAGTCAATGAGGAGAACTGGCATCTCTGGGATAGGGTCAGCAAGAAGTTCAGGCAGCAGGCAGCAGCTTAGAGCGTCAGCGTGCCCCAAAGTGGAGCCTGGATTGGATTGATTGGATTTATTAGATTTATATGCCGCCCTTCTCCCAAGGACTCAGGGCGGCGTACAGCATTAAAAAACACATAGTACAAAAGTTAAAAGGAAATTAGAAACAGTCCAAAAAACAAATCGAATTTATATAACATTCACATTTTAAAAATTAAATAAAATTAACAGGCCAGGCCGGCTTGCTGGAAAAGCCAACTTTTTAGGGCGCGTCGGAAGGACCGGAGGTCAGGGATTATGCGAAGCTCTGGGGGCAGCTCATTCCAGAGGGAAGGCGCTCCCACAGAGAAGGCTCTCCCCCTGGGGGTCACCAGCCAACACTGTCTGGCCGACGGCACCCTGAGGAGGCCAACTCTGTGGGATCGTACTGGACGGTGGGAGGCTATTGGTGGCAGTAGGTGGTCTCGCAGGTACCCTGGGCCTAAGCCATGGAGCGCTTTAAAGGTCATAATTAATACCTTGAATCGCACCCGGAAGACAACCGGTAACCAGTGCAGGCCGCCTAAAAGGGGTGTAACATGGGAGCACCTAGGTACCCCCATGATAACCCGCGCGGCCACATTCTGGACCAGCTGAAGCCTCCGGGTGCTCTTCAAGGGCAGCCCCATGTAGAGAGCATTACAGTAGTCCAGGCGAGAAAGGACGAGGGCATGAGTGACTGTGCACAGAGCATCCCGATCCAGGAAGGGGTGCAACTGATGTACCGGGCGAACCTGGTAAAAGGCCTCCCTGGTCACGGCCGTCAGATGTTCTTCTAAACTAAGCCGCGTATCCAGGAGGACTCCCAGATTGCGAGCCTTCTCTGAGGGGGGTAAAATTTCTCCCCCTATCCTCAAAGATGGAACAAGATGCACAAATCGGGATGACGGAAACCACAGCCACTCAGTCTTGGAGGGATTGAGCTTGAGCCTGTTCCTCCCCATCCAGATCCGCACAGCCTCCAGGCATCGGGACATCACGTCGAGGGCATCGTTTGGGTGGTTTGGGGTAGAGATGAAAAGTTGGGTATCATCAGCATATTGATGATACCGTACCCCAAAACCACGGATGATCTCGCCCAGCGGTTTCATATATATATTGAACAGTAGGAGTGAGAGAACCGATCCCTGGGGCACCCCATAAGTGACGCACCTGGGGGTCGATCCCTGCCCTCCAGTCAACACAAACTGCGACCGATCCGACAGGTAGGAGGAGAACCACCGTAAAACAGTGACCCCCACTCCCCACCCCCCAAGTCATCACAGTAGGATACCATGGTATCGAAAGCCACTGAGAGGTCTAATAGGACCAGGACAGAGGAGCAGCCCCTGTCCCGGCCCTCCAGAGATCATCGACCAACGCGACCAATGCCATCTCAGTGCTGTACCCGGGCTTGAAACCCGACTGAAATGGATCCCGGTAGACAGCTTCATCCAGGTACTGGGGAAGCTGACGTGCTACCACACTCTCGACAACCTTTGTTACAAAGTGAAGGTTGGAGATCGGACGATAGTTGGCTAAAGAAGCTGGGTCCAGGGAAGGCTTCTTAAGGAGGGGCCTCACCACCGCCTCCTTCAAGGCGGTGGGAAAGAACCCCTCTCTCAATGAAGCGTTGGTAATCGCCTGGAGCCAGCCTCGTGTCACCTCCTGGGAAGCCGAAACTAACCAAGAGGGACACGGGTCCAGCACACAAGTGGCAGCACTGAGTCTCCCCCTAATCCTGTCCATGCCTTCGGAGGTCACAGGGTCAAACCCATCCCAGATTGTCTCCTCAAGATTCATCCCCGTCGGCTCACCTGAATCTATCCAGTCAGAGTCCAAGCCTGTCCGGATCTGAGCGATTTTATCCTGCAGATACTGAACAAATTCTTCAGCCCTACCCTGCAAGGGGTCTTCCCCAGTTCCTTGGTTAAGTAAGGAGCGGGTCACCCTAAACAGGGCGGCTGGGCGGTTATCTGTGGACGCGATAAAAGCAGAAAAATATTGCCGTTTTGCCACTTCTATCGCCACTAAGTTGGATTTAATATGAATTCTTACTAGTGTTCGATCAGATTCGGACCGGCTGGCCCTCCAGCCACTCTCTAGGCATCTTATCCAGCGTTTCATCTCCCGGAGCTCCTCGGTAAACCAGGGAGCCATCCGGGATCGACACCGGGTCAGAGGCCGCAAAGGCACAACACGATCCAAAGCCCCAGCGGCAGCCCTATCCCAGGCTTCCACTAGGGCTTCAGTCGAGCTGTGAGCAAGGGATTCAGGAAAAGTCCCAAGCTCCATCAGGAACCTTTCGGGATCCATCAGGTGCCTGGGGCGGAACCATCTAGTCGGTTCCGCCTCCCTGCGGCGAGGGGTAGCGGTATGGAAGTCAAGCCTGATGAGGAAATGATCAGACCATGACAAGCGTTGAATAGAAATATCCCCTAAATCTAGATCATTCATCCATTGCCCAGAGACAAAAATCAGGTCGAGTGTGTGTCCCCCATTATGGGTAGGGTCTTGAATTAACTGAGTTAGGTCCATAGCTGTCATGGAAGCCATGCACTCCCGAGCTGACTCGGATGTCTCGCCAATGGAAGGCAGATTGAAATCCCCCAGGACCATGAGCCTGGGGAAATCAACCGCCAATCCAGCTAATATATGTAGCAGCTCCGACAAGGCCGATGAAACATAGCAGGGAGATAGGTGTTGTGGCCCAGCCGGTGCCGCTGTCACCAGACTCAGAGAGTGACACTCCATACGAGTCAGCTCCAGAGGAGATGTGCGATCCTGGACAGGATTCGGAGGCTGAGCAGGAATCCGAGAGTCTGGTCGGCCACCAGGTGGCACCAGAGGCATGGAGCAGCGGTGAGAGCGAGAGGAGGAGGACTCCCGATGCCCTGCCTTGGAGCAGCGGAGAGGATAGTGACTCAGGACTTAGTAGGGCGTTTCGAGATGCTCGTTTCCGGTGCGCCCACAAACGCAAGGAGCGTGGGCGTAATTATAGGCAGTAAAGAGCTCTCAGGTGCTGTTGGGAGACGCCCTTTTTAGGTTATAAAAGGGTTGACTCTGGACAGGCTCTGTGTAGCAATCAACAAAGGACTTTTGACAGCAACTCTAGTCTGGGATCCTGGCAAGCTGGATTGCTGCTTTTGTGTGTTCTGTCTTTGTGAGTTCTGTCTTGGTGGCTTGCTGCCACAAAACCTCTTGTCTGTTGGTGTAATAAACCTTGTTCCCTTGTACTGTTCCGGAGTGTGTGTGCTGTGTGGGCAACGGAGGAAGGGGGGGTCAGAACAGATAGGTATGTAACAAAAAGGCCCACCTGAGCTCCAAGGCCACAATTCACAAAGAGGGACTCACACCCACCTATCTGAGGCACAGTGACCTCCTGAGGTCTGAGACTTTCCCTAATAACCACCGCTACCC
This sequence comes from Natrix helvetica, assembly GCF_964273705.1. Taxonomy (NCBI): domain Eukaryota; kingdom Metazoa; phylum Chordata; class Lepidosauria; order Squamata; family Natricidae; genus Natrix; species Natrix helvetica. The sequence goes on along the minus strand of NC_138548.1, from coordinate 233,937,381 downwards.
CCCGCCCCTGCCCAGGGTTCTCGGCTGGTGAAACACCCGGAAGCCTCGTGGGCATAGTTCGCTAAGGGGCACACCCCCCTCATGGCCCAACCAGGTCTCCGTAATGCACGCCAGGTCCGCTCTACCCTCTTGTATGAGGTCGTAAATGAGGGGAGCCTTATGTACCACAGACCTGGCGTTAAGCGACACCAGCCGGAGACCAGGGTCCTGTAATCCCGGGCACCCGGAGGTGCAAGAAGGGCGATGAGGGTCAGAATGCGCAATTGCTCTTAAACAGCAAACCCGCGTCCTCCGAACATCATTTGGCCCTCAGCCCCCACCATATCTGCCTCTCCCACAAACAGTAGAGATGGTGAACCCCCCAATGGAATGGCTTAATGTCTCCCCCGGAATCCCAACCGTTCCTAGCCCTCCCAACCCGCGCCCATTTGTTAGCGCTGGCCTGTGCCCTGGCAGACTCCCCCCCAAGCCTGTCTGAGCCATCCGAATCAACCCCCCTCCCCCCTTAAAATTTGGTTTAAAGCCCCTGTAAAAAACCCTTAAGAAGTCTCTTCTTCGCATGCCACCTCTCGGGATCCCAAGATCCGTCATTAAGGAAGCATCTTGATAGGTCAGAAGGCCATCCCCGGGAACAGGGGAGTTCCCGGAGGGCATAAAGTTCTGTCGCAGTATAGCATAGAGGAGAGTATGGCATCAACCAAACGGGATGACATCATGGGGTGATGGAATGAGGAGAGGACATGTCCACCGGGGAGCAGCCGGCAGTGTTCAAGGGGGTAGCAGGAAGCTTATGTCCATCATAAAAATTGTCGGTGTTGGGGACAATATGTAAGGGTAATGGCCAGCTGTCCAAAATCGCAGCAGATGCTAGCTTGCGAGGTGGTAAAGCGGCCAGTGATGGCGGCAACGAGGACAGCGGCGGCATTGGCGGCTGCTCCAACTCCAACAGCTAAGCTCCGCCCACGCCAGCCGCACTAACATCCATCGCCAGGGCCGCACTCCGTTGACCCAGTCCATAATATCACAGGAGGCGGGGCCAAATGGCCAAAGGGCACAGAAGGGTGGCCCAGGCAATGGCAGTAATACCAGGGGGGGCACAATGAAGGACCCCCCCACTCCAGCCACGCCCACGCCAGCTCCCGAAGCCATCTTCCGCTGGTGTTAGTATCCATGCCAGCTGCCTCAGCCACTCCCCGCTGATCTAATTTATCATGTTCACAAGTAAGGAGGAGGGGGGGAGCAACCGGGATAACACCACGGCGTGGGGAGAGGCAGCTGTAGAGACCCCAAACCGGGCATCCCACCGCCACCGCTGACCATACCCACGCCGGCTGCAGAGACCCCAGGCCGGGCATCCTGCCGGGCGTCCCGCCAGGTGACCCACCGCAGCTGCTGACCACACCCACGCCGGCAGCCGACCGACACTCTCCATTCTCCTTTCTCCGCCCCATTTCACTCATGATGTTCCGGCTATAAGGCAGGACATCACAGCTCAAGGGTATCCCCCGAGGTCCCAGGAAGTTCTCATAGCTGGACCTGGAACCAACGATGGAATAGGGTACCCCCCAAGAAGGACAATCATCTCCTTGAAGCTCTCCTCAAACGCGACAGGACACCATCTTGGGCATGCGTAGTTGAGAGCATGGTCAGTGGATGAGACGGTAGGAGTAGGCAGCTAGGAAAATGGTCCATCTGGTCATGCGACGTGATAATGACACTGGGGTAGGTCGGTCCCCAGCCAGTAAGCCCAACAATGGCTTGTGGTCCGTAACCAGTTTGAAGTCCCGGCCATATAGATACTCATGGAAACTCTTTACTCCGGCCACTGCAGCCAAAGCCTCACGGTCTAGTTGGCTGTAGTTCCACTCTGCGGCAGACAAGTCCTGGAGTAAAATGCAATAGGGACTTCGGTTCCGTTGGGCATTCGGTGGCCAACACCAAACGGGGAAGCGTCGCAGGTCAGCACCAATGGCAGGGTTGGCTGTATTGTACCAGAAAGGAGTCCGCCGACAGGAGTCATTTTACCATAGTAAATGCTGCAGCCTCGGCTCTGCCCCAGGACCACATCGTGTTCTTAGTCAGGAGACAGTGTAAGGGCTCAGCAACAGTGGCTTTCTCTTTGTGGAAGATGCGGTAGAAATTAAGGAGCCTGAGGAACGCCAGCAGCTTGGTTTGATTGCGAGGTGTGGGGGCATCCTGAATTGCTTAAATTTTTTGTGTGGTCGGGTGAATCTCAGAGCCATCAATCAGGTACCCTAAGAATTCAACCCTTGGCACGTTAATTTGGCATTTCTCTTTTTTGAGATGGAGGCCTTTGTCTCTAATCCGAGCCAAAACTGTTCGTACACGTTTGAAAAGTTGTGCCTCATTTGCAGGTGATACCAAAATGTCATCGAAATGGGGGATGCCTCCTGGAATCCCCTGCAAAAGCCGTTTCATGATGCTTTGGAACAGTCAAGAGACGATACTAATGCCGAATTGCAGGTGGTGACATTTGAATGCACCCCTATGCGTCACAATGGTTTGGGCCTCCACTGTAGCACCATCTACAGGCAATTGTTTATATGCCTGTGCCATGTCCAATTTTGCAAAAAAATTTCTGGGGCCTAATGAATGAAGGAAGTGCTGTACAATGGGTACAGGTAGGCACTTTGTTGTAGCGCTTTATTTATTGTGCACTTGTAGTCTGCACAGATGCGGAAAGACCCATCAGATTTGACAGGTGTTACTATAGGGGTCTCCCAGCATGTGTGATCAACTGGCTCTAGGATTCCCTGGCCTACGAGCTTGTCAATTGCCCTATCGATTTTGGGGTGGAGAGCAAAAGGTACTCTCCTGGGTTTTAGCCTTATTGGGGCTATGTTGGGGTCCAAACTAAAGGAAATTGGAGTCCACACATACTTACCCAGACCGGTGCCGAAGACATCCTCAAACTCCTTATAGATGGCTTCAGCGCCATCATTTTTCAAGGCATTGATACCGGTCACTTCTAGGCCCAGGGCTTGGAACCAATCTAGCGCTAGGAGGCTCTGCAGGTTGCTGCTGACGACTGTCACTGGGAGCTGACCTGCTTGAACTTCACCTGGAAGGTGCCTTGGCCCACGATGGGGACCCGGTTTCCCTGGTAATCTTGTAGGCAGATGTCAGGGGTGTGAAGATGCTGCTTCTCTTGGCTAGGGATAGCCTGCTTTAGGGTAGACCACAGCATGATGGTCAGTGATGATCCGGTGTCGATCTCCATCTCACATGGAGAGTCCTTGATGAGGACTGTGACCTTCAACTTTTTTGGTCACCTGGTGCGGACTTGGCCGATTGACGTATGGTAGGTGACTCTATTGTCACCCTCTGAGCGCCGTGGTGGCTTCTGCCAGGCCCCTTGGTTGGACCTCTGTTGGCTGTTAGCTAGTGGCAGGGAATTCGCTCTGGCACACCTTGGCGATATGCCCCTTTTTCTCGCAGCACTGACAGGTTGCGTCGCGGAAATGACAAGCCGATCTGGCATGGTCACCTCCGCAGCTAGCGCAAGATGGGAGACACGGTTTGAATTTGCGCGCCAGCTGGCCGCGGCTACTGCACGTGCAGCAGCTGTCATCTTCCTCACCCTCTGAGCTCTTGGGCTCTGCAACCTTGCGATGTACGTGTGTACTCTTTCACGCGTCTTGTGGAACGCTTTGGCGCTGCAGAGTCTAGGGTAGATTTGATGGCTGATTCGGATGCCCTGGCTTCGTCCAAGGTGATTGGCAGAGTGAGGTTAGATTTAGCGAGTAACCTCCTCTGTAGGTTAATGTCCCATACGCCGCAAATTATGCGGTCCAGAATCAGCTCGTCCAGGTGTCGGAATTTGCAGTACGCTGCGGCCTTGTGGAGCACCACAACGTACTTGTTAATCGACTCGCCCCCTTTCTGGTTCCTGATGTTAAACTTATGCCGGCGAATATATTTGAACATAGCTACCATGCCCATTCGGGAAAATAAGCAGAATTCCATGAATATTCCTGGCTTACATTCCTTGCTTGCATATTTTCTTTTGGAAGTTGTCTATTCCTATATTAAAGTCTCTTGTATTGAGAATAATGAAAGCATTTTATTCTCTGCTTTGTCTTCTCTGTCAAGCTGCTGAGAATTGGCAAAATGTAAAGGCACACTCTAAAAAAGGCATTACATGTTGGTCAAAAAGGGATGGGGAGAGGGAAAGGGCAACCAAGGCTCTATTGTACATTGATTAACATGCTAGATATTTATTGTTATTTTTTAATCATTGCCAAGCTATTAAGAAGAAATTGGCATGGCTACATAGATGTCTAAGGGGCACATAAGGTCTTGAGTTATGACCATGAGTGAGCCTCTGTAAACTGTGGGTGTAAACTAGGCTGGTCATGAAGCCGATCACCGTGTAACTGCACCCGATTTTCGGACATTTTTACAGTGGTCATTAAGTGAATGAAATGGTCGTTAAGGGATTTTTTGCCAGAAACTGGAAGTAAACATTGGAAACAACCAGTCCAAACTGCTGAAAATTGTGATCATGAAATGTTGTAAATGGCCGTAAACAAGGAATCAATTGCTAGGTGCCCTAAATGCAATCTCATAACCACTGGGGGGTGTGACTTTCAGAACTCCAGAATCAGGTCATAAGTAGCTCTGGGGAACTCTGACATAACTCTGAATGGTTAAGCAATGACTTCTTGTCCGTCATGATACAAAACCTGAAACCTTGCTGCTTGCATCAGGAATGGGAGCCTAAGCACCAAACAGCCCAGTCTGTATCATTCCCCCACATGTAATTTGTGTGCATAAAATCGCCAGGAATCAAGCTTGAGTCAAATATATATTTTGCTTTTCATAGGAAGAAATATAACTCCGATATGATAGTTTGGGGAGAGAATGGGGATTTTGGAGTGTCCTTCCCCTGCTACACCCACCAAGCCACGCCCACAGAACCCATAGTAAAAAAATTGGATTTCACCACTGCAATAAACCCCTTTTTTTAAAAAAGGCATGCATGCATGTTGAGTATATTCACCTGCTCTTGGAAAAATGCTTGTCTGGAAGGATTAATATAGATAATACTAAGTTGATCAGAAGAATAATAGTTACCCTTAATTATTTATGTATTATTTGCTACATTTATTTGTCGTCCATCTCATCATGGGGCTACTCTGGATGGATTACAAGAAAACAGAAAAAATATATCAAAAATGTAAAGAAAACAATACAATAAAAATAAACACTAGAAGTACAACAATGTGAAATTTAAAGGATGAGTGGAGAGGGATCAGGAAGGTAGGTATAGCACCAGTGGTGGGTTTCAATTTTTTTAGAACTTCTTCTGTAGGTGTGGCCTGCTGTGTGGGAGTAGCTTGATGGCCATGTGACTGGGTGGGAGTGACTTGCCAGCCATGTGACTGAGTGGGAGTGGCTTTGCAGTCATGTGACTGGGTGGGCATGGCCAACTTGTAAAATGTGGTGAAACTCACTTAACAATGCTCTTGCTTAGCAAACAAAATGTTGGCTCAGAAACTCTGGCATTTGAAGCACGCAGGTCTTAAAGCTGTCAAGTTACAAGACCCTTGCACCCCTAACCCTTTAGACAAAAAACCCAGGAGTGTTCAAACTTGACAGCTTTAAGACTTGTGGACTTCAACTCCCAGAATTCCTCCTCTCGCTCTTCATCTTGATGATGTGCAGATGGGCGGGGGGAGAAAGCTGGAACCGGTTCTAAACGGCACTGTAGCTTTGTGGAACCTCTTCTATAGAAGAGGGTAGAACTGGCAGGAACCCACCACTGTATAGCACTGATACCTGGCTCTTAAGTACGAGCCCCTTTGAAATTGCAACTGATCTCTTCTCTCTTTTTATAAATAGCATCAAGACACACACTTTAAATTTACCCTTCAAAATGGTTTTAATGCTGATCTATACAGGTAGTCTTTGACCTACAACAGTTTGTTTATTGACTATTCAAAGTTAAAACAGTGCTGAAAAAAAGTGACTTATGACCGTTTTTCACACTTACAACTGTTGCAGCATCCCATGATCATGTGATCAAAATTCAGACTTTTGGCAACTGGTTCATATATATGAAAAGTTGCAGTGTCCCGGGGTCATGTGATCAACTTTTGCAAACTTCTGAACAAGCAAAGTCAATGGGGAAGTCAGAATCACTTAACAACCAGATTACTAATTTATCAATTGCATTGATTCACTTAACAACAGTGGGAGGAAAAGTCGTAAAATTGGATACAACTCACTTAACAAATGTCTCACTTAGCAACATACATTTTGGACTCAATTATGGTCATAAATCGAGGACTACCTGCTTTATTGCTTTAAGATTATATATCTTAAATTGCATCATTTGTAATTTCTTAATTACACTTTGAACTATAGTGCTGGCACAATGAGGCACAATAAAACCCGCGCTCTGTGCAAGCTTGTACATATATGTGATTCAAGATGTGACACCTGTAGATGAACTGTATTTCTCTTTGGAAGTCCAAAGTAGTGTTCTGCAGTCAGTTTAGTTTGAGATCCAAAACCCAGAGTCATAGTTATCCATATTGTCCTTATGAGAAAAGGAATGTTTGACTCAAAGGAAAAAGATCTCCTGTGGAGATTCCTGGAATTGACCACATGAGCTTAAATCTGGCTCATAAAAGAGCTGAACCTCACACAAGTTGCAACAAAAGCTACCGCCTTCCTGCATAGTCGACGTATTGTGCCACTTTGGACAGTGGGGGATTAAGGCTCACTAGTGCCCTAAGCACTAACAAATCTTGGTTCCCCCCTCCTGTACAAATCTTCATTGTTTTTTTATTTCTCAACTTTATGGTCTGCTTACACCACTGACTTTGGAGCAACTCAGTCTCACCAGTTTTATCCCAAATGACTTTGACGAGGGGGGCAGGACTTCTCCATTAGCTTTTTATTCTTCATTTCCTGCTTTTGGAGGTAAAACTATTGAACTGTTCATTCAATTCAGAAGTCACACAAAGGGTTTCTGATGAATGATTTCTCTTCAAAAAGGGAAGTCAAGAAGAGAAGGAACAGAAAAAGAATTTATATGAGGTTATGAACTTCACCGTTTGGCTGTACTTGCTGAAAGGTCATGTAGAAAGAATGTTCTGTCCTGAAGTTTGGACCAGTTCCCTAGTGCACATACATGAACAAACCAGGGTTTCTTCAATTGTCCTTGGATAACACATTCGTTCTTGAAAAAATGCATTTATTTTTTATTTTGAAGGCAAAAATCCTCCCCCAAAATCATAAGGGATTTGTTCATTTCTTAAGTTACTGGAAAGAGGAACAATCTCTAATATTATGCAAAATTGGCTCTTGCTACTGGATTTTGTGCAGCTGCACAAAGTCTGAGCAAGAAGGCTGCACTTTCAAAGGCTTTTCATAGTCTGACCTCTACCGATGATATCTGGACAGTGGATGGAAAAACATTATTTATTTGCTCAATTAAATGATCTGTCGCCTACCTTTCTTTTGTGATTTCCACCAGTATGAAAACAAAATAACATAAAAACACTCATGTTGCCTTTAGATTGTGCAGCAGGTTTCAGTTTATAAATTATCTTTATAGATGTATTTATGATTTTAAAAGCCATACTGGGAACCTATTTGAAGGATTGAGAAAAGATTGCCAAAGCAATTTTAAATCCCTGAATAAAACAGATCCACTTTTATATAATTTTTCATCCTATCTATTTTTTTTAATGTACTCGGGGGTTTTCTGAGTTTTCTGAAATGGGCAGGACTGTGAAAGAGATTTTCTAAATGGGCCCACATTAACGTAGTTTACACTTCTAAAAAATGCAATTGACACAAAAGAGAATTCCTCCTATATACCAAACTGCCTTTCCAGATCGACAAGATGGTGCAGAATGAAAACACTAATAGTAGGATAGAGTACTACCTTGATACTCATTCTTAATTGGTTCTGGGAAGCACCAAAAATGATGAATACCAAACAAATTTTTCCCATGAGGAATAATGTAGTGAGTCACAAAGCAGCTGACATCAACAAGCTTGTACATTGATTACCAAACAAACAATGAATACCAGAACAAAATGTTCACGTCAAAACACATTGAGTACCAAATTCAATGAGTTTAAAGCAATTGAGAAGCAAGGTACCACTGTATTAGCACTCCTCTGTTTTCTTCTGATTCTCATATGAGCAAATTCCAGGGTTAGATGTTAGATAGGTAGCCAGGTTTCTTCTCCCTGTTTTGTTAGGCAGGGTTATGGATACAAATGGATTCTGAATAATTAAGTCCTTGGAGAAAGAAAACGCTCTCCTAGACCTCTCAGAATGTACACTTAATTTGTAACCCTAATTATAATATTGCTCTAAAGCAGGGGTGTCAAACTCAGAACCCCGCCGACCAGATGCGCTTGCCCCGCCCACCCCCATTATAACGAAGGGGGGGGGAAGTCATGACAACGTTATGCCACAAGTTTGATACCACTGCTCTAAAACATAACTAGAGCCAAAGGAATAGGAGGAAGCACCAAAAAGAAAGCTACCAATAAATTCTTGCTAGTTTAAAAAGTTTAAAAGGTAAAGATTTTCCCTGCACATGTGTGCTAGTCGTTTCCGGCTCTAGTGGCAGTGCTCATCTCTGTTTCTAAGCCGAAGAACAGTGCTGTCCACAGACATCTCTGTTGTCATATGTGGTTGGCATGATTAAACACCGAAGGCACACAGAGTGCTCTTACCTTCCCACTAAAATGGTCCCTATTTTCCTACTTGCATTTTTTTACGTGGTTTTGAACTGCTAGGTTAACAGAAGCTGGGACAAATCATGGAAGCTCACTCCATTATGCAACACTAGGAATTTGAACCGCTGAAGTGCTGACCTTCTGATTGACAAGCTCAGTGTCTTAGCCACTGAGCCACCGCATCCCTTTACCAAGCTTACTTCTCAACTATAAAATCACAACAGTAATACTTAGCTATATTAGATAGTTGGATGTAAATGGCATACTAAAGGACTTGGATCACTGGGGTCCTTGGTACTCTCTAAGCTTGGTTGTTTTCTTGCAGATGTTTGATTATCCAACTAGGTAGCTTCATCAGTGCTAGAAGGGAGTGGGGTATCCCTCTTTAGTTATGAATGAAGTTGCAATTCATCAGATGGAACTGATACACAATTCAAGGGTCCTTGTGAACTCTCAGCTTCTAAATGAGCAACATGTGGCAGCTGTGGCCAGGAAAGCTTTGCACAGATTCTTCCTATACATCAATGTTCTTATTTGTTTGAGCATTCATCCACACCTTGGGAACTTTGTGGATTTTTGTCATGTGTTCTCTGTGGGGCTATCCTTGAAGGAATCTTCAGTTGCTCTAGAACGTAGCAATATGTGCAGTTATGGGCATGCCACAATATTTTCTGGTAACATAGGGATGTCAAACTTGATTTCATTGAGAGCTGCATCAGGGTTGTGTTTGACCTTGGGGAGCCAGGCAGGCATGGCCAACTGAATAGGGAACTGGGAGTTTGATGCCACTGCCCAAACTGCCGGCATGTTTCCTATTTGCATCGGGTAGACCGGGAAAAAGCTACGTTGGCCTGATCTTTCCTCGTCACACTGGGTAGACCAGGCCAAGGCTATGCTGGCCTGATTTCATCTTTGTATAAGGTAGACTGGGCTGAAGCTATTCTGGATTGATCTTCCTTCTTCTCATTGGGAAGACCAGGCCAAAGCTACATTGGCCTTTCTTCACAAAGGGTAGACCGGGACAAAGCCACGCAGGCCTGGCCTTTCCTCATTACATTAGGTAGACCGAGCTAAAGATATGCTGGCATGGCCTTTCCTCTTCGCATTGGGTACCTCCCCAGCTTCCAGAGCCTGTGGCAGTAAAAATCATTGCACAGCAGTTGAAAACTGCTGCGCGGTGTTTTCTTGCCACATGCGCGGCCGCGCAGCCGCGCACCTTAGAGGGAACATTGCCTAGGGGCAAACCGGAAATTTGGGAACGGACTTCCGGTTTGCTCGGAGGGTTCTTTTGACTGCTCCGGAGTCTTCAGGGAAGCCTCTTAAAGGTCCCTCAAGCCTTTGGAGTGCTTAAAATGACCCTCCAAGGGTGCTGGAAGTTTTGAAGTTCCCTCAAGCGTTTGGAGCGCTCAAAATGACACTCCGAGCAAACCGGAAGTGACTTCTGGTTTGCTCGGAGGGTCGTTTTGACTGCTTCGGAGGCTCCAGGGAAACCTCCATATGGTCCCTGAGGCCTCCGGAGGGCTTCTGGGGGCCAGGGGAGGCTGTTTTCGCCCTCCCCAGGCTCCTATAAAGCCTCTGGAGCCTCGGTAAGGCGAAAAAAGCATGCAAACTTTTCCTGTTTGCATTAGGTAGACCGGTATAAGGCTTTGCTGGCCTGGCCTTTCCTCTTCGCATTTGGTAGACCGTTATAAGGTTACACTAGCCTGGCCTTTCTCTTTGCATTAGGTAGACCGGTATAAGGCTACGCGGCCTGGCCTTTCTCTTTGCATTAGGTAGACCGGTGTAAGGCTACGCTGTCCTAACCTTTCCTCTTCTCATTTGGTAGACCCGTCGCAAGATACGCTGGCCTGGCCTTTCCTCTTTGCATTAGGTAGACCAGTATAAGGATACCCTGGCCAAGCCTTTCCTCTTTGCATTAGGTAGACCGGTATAAGGATACGCTGGCCTTGTCTTTACTCTTTGCATTAGGTAAACTGGTGTAAGGCTACGCTGGCCTGGCCTTTCCTCTTTGCATTACGTAGCCTGGTCTAAAGCTACGATGGCCTGGCCTTTTCCTGTTTGCATTAGGTAGACCGGTCCAAAGATACGCTGGCCTGGCCTTCCCTCTTCACATTATGTAGACCGGTCTAATCCCCCCCTCTTATTTTCTCCTTGTCCTTGTGTAAATGTGTGTCTACGTCTTTGTGCACCCTCAAGGTAATTGTAACTAAGATGTCTCCAATCCAAAAGACAAGAATTTTAAAGTGTTCAAACAAAGAAAGGAGTAAACTGGCAGAAATTGCCTTCACTCAGTTTGTTGGGCCCAGAAAACTAAGAGAAGGTGGGGGGGAGTCTTTACTTTGCATCTGTTTGGCCAGCACAAACACAGTACAGAGAAGTTTTTCCTTCCTTCCTTCCCTATACCTTAAAGTAACAACACAGGAAATGTTTTAAGTTCATTTGCAAGAAAAGTTTCATCCTTGCATTTATTGTGTGTCTAAATGATTTTACCTGTTCATTTCTTTCCTGAAGCATGTGAATCCAGGGCCCATTTCTCATCTGTGATATCCCCATAATGTTTATCTGTTTATCTGTTTAGTAACTGATAGTTTTATTTTTCAAACTCTGCCTGCAAGGTATCTACACCACCACCACCACGCCCCTTTACCTCTAATCCTCCAACAATGCCTTTTCTGTGGGGGAGAGAACCTTGTTCTCATGTCTTTCAGCCCTAGAAGATTGTACTCTTCAGGTGAGTATAGATTTTTTTCCCTTTGGGGGGAGGAGGAGAGTGTTGCCTTGTGTGTGCATGTATGAGGTGAAGGAAATTCCTACTAAAGGTTTTCCTTCAACCTGAGTAAAAAACCCTCTGCACATTTATCTGGCCAACCTACTCTCTTGGTCCTAAAGTAGAAACCTGGCCTCCAGAAGGCAGTTTTGATTTAGATTTTGTCAACAATTTGCAGATCTTCTGGCCACCATTAGATGAATCAAGAGCCCCACCCAGATGCAAACAATGTGTTAATGAAAGTCTCCATACAGCTGGACCTTTAAAAATATGCCAGCGCGTGCTGGGAGGTTCAACCTAGAACCCTGGCTGAATGCAAACAATGTGTGGACAAACACCTCTATACATCTTGATCTTTAAAAATATGCTGGGAGATCAAGATAGAACAGTTTGGATCTTTAAAAATTGGCCAGCGCTGCTGGCAGATTCAAATTAGAAACAGAACACCCCAGGGCAGAGACAGGTATTAACAATCTAGTGCCAGGCCTGAAAGTGTTGTTCCATGGTATTTGTGCATGTGTGTTGTGTGTGTGTTGAGGTCCTTTAATAATAGAAAATGGAGCTCATTGGCTTATGTACAGCTACCTGAAAGAATTGCAATAATTGCTTTGCATGAAGAAAGAATGTAATGGGATTTTTGTATGTGAAATTAATTTACACAAGCAGTCTGAATGCAGTGCAAATGTGAGTATGTTGATGGTTAAAGTTGGTGTGAATGTACTTTGATTCCCTTTCATATAAAGAAACAGTAAGTTGCAAGGTTGTTTAATGGTATGTGTGTGTATGCATGTGTGTTATCATTTCCAAACCTGAAGGGAGGGTGAGATCCTCTAATAAAAGAAAATGAAGCTTGGTGGCTTGTGAAAAAAGCTTCCTAAAATACTTATTATGATTGATTGGCATGAGCAAGCATGAAGGTCTGATTGCAGTATGAATGTGACTGTGTGTCCCCAATGCCCCAGGGAGTGATAAGTGAAGGGATCCAGAGACCTGTGACTGCCTGCATGAATCCCCCCCCCCCCTTCCTTCTGGGTAGTTCTTTGGAGGGAAGCAGGAAAGGCGGGGAGAATGAGTGTCTGCTCATTTTTACCATGAGAGTGTGTATGAACTGCCCCCAGTGATACCTGTGAATGCCTCTGGGCATCCCCCCCTCCTTCTTTCCCTCCTTCCTTTTGGGTCATTAAAGGCGGCTGAAATTTTTCTGCTCACTTTAACCACCTTTTATCTCTCTCTCTTCTGAGAAATTTGGAGTAAATGGGTGATCTGCTCCTGCACATTTACCTTTCACTGTTGTGATCTTTCATCTGCATATAAAAGTTATGCAGTTACATTTCTTTGTCTGCTCTGAATACAATTTTGATTTTTTTTTCTTCTGGAAATTTTTGAGGTTTAAAATGCTTAATTAAACCTATAAAAAGAAATGATTTTGAGATATTTTGCTTACATTTGTAAATGTTTTAACATACTTAATGAGAATTTGCTTCCATCTGAATGGAATTTGATATTTTGGAGTGTTGACTCAAAGTACCTCTTTTTTTAATTGCAATTTTTTTAAAAAACAGCTGTTCTTCCCTCTCTTTTATGCCTGAGTGCATTTTTAAATGCTTATGAGTCAAGGTGCTCTACCCTATGATATTTTATTTGTTTGTTTGTTTGCAACACAAGTTGTTGTCCCTCTTGGAAATTTACTCATCATTGCAAAAGTGTTTCAATCATACAGGCAGTGGGAATGTCATGTTCCATGAAATTTACATCGTCTGCCTTCTGAAATAATGTTTGGATTTCCACACTTGGACAGAATGGGTGAGATTCCACAACATGAGACTAAAGATATGTCTGTAAAGAAGAGTATTTTTGGCCTCTCCTCTTTTTTCTTCACCTCAGAAACAAAGGACTGCTAGCTCAAACCATAACTCTCGAATTGGCTGCTGGTGATTGCCTCCTGATAAAACCTGACATGAGGAAAAAACTTAGCCAAGCCTGGGACAGACAACCAAGACTGACTGACCACTCTTACCAGAAAGCCAAACCTAATGCCATCCAGCAGACATGAAAGAAAGAACCCTAAAATGGACAAGAAAGACCAAAAGACTCTTCTATCTCCAGAAGACAGCTGTAAAGACTATGGGGGAGGGTGAAAATTGCTTGTAAAGTTTTCTTTCTTTGCCTCATTGTAAGCTTTCCTTTCTTGTCTCATTTATATTGTTATCAGTTTAATGTATTCATCTGAGAATTGCATTTGAGAATGGCTAGCACAGCAAGTTCTGAACACCTTAGATTTCTGTCTAGTGAGAGGGAAAGTTTGTCCAAAATGTCTGTATTTTCTGTATTGTAGAAGCAGCTACACACAGAGAGAAAGGGGGGGGCATTCAGAATTAAATTGAAATTATCTCCTTGACTTAACTCCACAAAGCTTTTCCTAGGTTGATTTTTGCCCTTCCACAAAAGCCTAAACAGTGATATCTCCCTTTTAATCCCATGGGGGGGGGCAATTCCCCTCAGGCAATTCCCCCCCTTGAAGAGTAGCAGAAAGGATCTTCAAAACTCAAACCCTGACTGTGACTCAAAAAAAATGATGCTGCCCAGTTGCCCAGTAAAGCAGGACATGTTGCACTGGTGGTCTCTGATAGGAGTCCCTGGGCTCATTGTGTGTAATTTTTAAAAAAAAAATACTAAATAGCTTGTATTGCATACTAGCTAAACTCAATTTGGCCTCACTAAAATAAGAGCTAGGGCAGGTTCAAGAACCATCCCTTTGAAATGGGCAGCCTGTAACTTAAAGGAAAAGTATGGCTGTGAAGAATTTTGGGACTTCTGCTTGCTTGAAACCTGTCTGGAAGCTCACAGAAAGCGATATCAAACATCTGAAAATAATTGGCATGGTAAATTGGATATTGTAAATTTCTTTCCAGAAATTGTGCCCTGGTTGCTAGACCTTCATAATAAGTTTAATAATAATAATAAGTTTGAATTTATTAGCCGCTCCCTTTCCAAGTAGGACTCGGGGCGGCGTACAATGGGGCATATAAAACACAAAAAATATATAAAAACACATAGGCGTACATACAGAACATACATACAGATACACAAACACGGACTCGAACTCGGAGGAGGTAGACAATTTACATCATATAGACAGTTAAAAAACCCGCATTAAGATACCCCAATTATAAAAACCCCATATAGAATTAAAATTTTAACGTTTAAAATACAATTTAAAACCAGTTAGGAGGAATAAGAATAATTACGATTGAGCCAGGCCAGATAATTGAAAGAGGTGGGTCTTCAGCTGTACACGGAAGGAGCGGAGATCGGAAGTAATCCTGATGTCACGGGGGAGGTCATTCCACAGGGCTGGGCCCACCACAGAGAAGGCTCTGCTCCTGGGTGTCGCCCCCCGGCACTGTTTGGCGGACGGCACCCGGAGAAGTCCCTCTCTGTGTGAGCGAATTGGTCGTAGGGATGTGTGAGGCAGGATGCGATCCTGCATATAACTAGGCCCTGTGCCATGGAGCGCTTTAAAGATCATAATCAAAACCTTGAAACGCACTCGGTAGACCACAGGAAGCCAGTGCAGCTCGCGCAGGAGAGGTGTTACAGGGGAGTATCTAGTCCTCCCCATAATCACCCGCGCGGCCGCGTTCTGGACCAACTGTAGTCTCCGAGTGCATCTCAAGGGAAGCCCCATGTAGAGAGCATTGCAGTAATCCAGGCGAGACGTCACTAGCGCATGGGTGACTGTGCGTAGGGCATCCCGGTCCAATAAGGGGCGCAATTGGCGCATCAGGCGAACCTGATGGAATGCCCCCCTTGCCACGGCTGTTACATGGTTATCCATGGACAGCCGGGCATCCAGGAGGACGCCCAAATTGCGCACCTGTTCCATGGGGGCTAGTTGGACGCCCCCGATGGCCAGAGATGGAAGCACCTGGTTGAACCGGGAGGCCGGAAGCCACAGCCACTCCGTCTTGGAAGGGTTGAGTTTTAGTCGGTTGCCATCCATCCAGACCCGTACGGCCTCCAGACACCGGGACATCATTTCGACGGCCTCATTGGGGTGGTTCGGAGTGGAAATGTATAGCTGAGTATCATCAGCATACAGATGATATCCCACTCCAAAACCACGGATGATCTCGCCCAGCGGTTTCATATATGTGTTGAACAGGAGAGGCGAGAGCACCGATCCCTGTGGCACTCCACATGTGAGTGGCCTCCGGGTCGAACTCTGCTCCCCTGTCAACACACGTTGCGTCCGACCAGAGAGGTAGGAGCCAAACCACCGTAAAACGGTGCCTCTGACTCCCAGCCCCTCTAGCCGGTGCAACAGGATACCATGGTCGATGGTATCGAACGCCGCCGAGAGATCTAATAGGACCAGGATAGAGGAACAACCCCTATCTCTGGCCCTCCAGAGATCATCAATCATGGTTGAAAGCTCTCTGGGAGCCACTGAAGAGATCCTTCTGCTGTCTCTCTCAATGCCTTTCCATCAGAAAAATTAAGCCTCCCTGATCTGACCAATTTTTATCTTTTGTCAAGAACATGTGTGTTCCACTCACATGTTTTGAAAAAAAAGGAGGGATTGTAGGAAGTTATCACCCAGCCCTCTCCCAGAAAAATGAAATATCCTAGTGTTGGAAGAAATGTCCTTCTGGGTTCGGCTCCAAGTGGGGAAAAAGACGCTGGAGACATGGAGGCTGCTTGGAAAGATGGTTTTAATGGTGGACATGACCACATGGCTTGAGTCCTGAACAGAAAAGGTGATCACATGCTTCAATGTTGGGTGGAGAAGAAGAGAGTGAAGCAGGGGCTTGCAGGGTTTTTTATAATCTGTTCGGCCCCACCTCTCTGTTTCCTGTTCTGTGTAAGAAATGTATTCTGATTGGTTGTCAGACTCCCGTGGGGCCATGCAGGGGCAACTCTCTAGGCTGAGTCCAGGTTTGGTTGAATTCTGAGTTCTCAGATGCCATGTGGTCAGTTGAGTAAAGGCTTATATTATCATGCCTTCATTCCCATCTCCCTGGAGCTAAAGGGGAGAAGTATTTTATTATGTAAAGAGACTGGCTTGGCCTTTTTAATGGCCCATTGACAAAGTGGGTGGAGGCAGGAACCTACAGAGAGCTATTCTCAATTTAAAACATGTTTCTTCCTTTTCATATCCAGGGAAATATAATATTTTCCTGGATGTGAAAAAAAGAGAGAAACGCATTTTAAACACAAAGTAAATTCCTGCAGCTTCCTGCCCATCCTCACTTTATCAATGGGCCATTAAGAAGGCCAAGCTAGTCCACATTACATAATAAAGAGTTCTCCCCATCAGCTCCAGGGGGATGGGATTGAGGCATGATAATATAACCCTTTACTCAACTGACCACATGGCATCTGAGAACTCTGAGAATTCAACCAAACGTGGACTCAGCCTGGAGAGTTGCCCCTGCATGGGCACATGTGAGTCTGATGGCCAATCAGAGTGCATTTCTTACACAGGAACAGGAAACAGAGAGGTGGGACTGAACAGGTTATAAAAAGCCTAGCAAGCTTCTTCTTCCCTTCCCTTCTCTTCTTCTCCACCAACATTGAAGCATGTGATCACCTGTTCTGTTCAGGACTCAAGCCATGTGGTCCTGTCCACCATTACGTAAATGTACGTAAAGAGGTACAGATAAAGGGACGACCTAGTGTTTGTGTTAGAAGATCCTATAAAGTCTGGTATGAAACTCATTGAGGAATTGACAGAGTATGGGAAAATAGTGGGTTTAAAGATAAATATGACAAAGACCAAAATGCTGACTAAAAATATGACATCAAAAGCGAAAGAGGAGTTAACGAAGAAATTGGGTATCCAAATTGTCAAAAAAGTTAAATATCTTGGTATACATTTATCGGCAAGGTGTGTGACCATCAAAGAAGATAATTATACTAATTTGATTAATAAAATTAAGAAAGATCTAGAAAGGTGGAAAAACCTACAACTGTCCCTGATGGGTAGGATCTGTCACGATGTTAAAAAGTTTGCTAAGCCTGAACTGCCTAAACTGACACTCAAGAGTTAAACTAAGAAAGCTTTATTGCGCAGGTCATAAAACAAAAAGTTCTTATCTGAAAGTGATTTATTGCGCACGCGTTACACATTCCAAATTCTTCTCTTTTTTGTTCGGCAGCCAACTTTGGCAAACGTAGCTTTCATTATCAAAATGTAACCAATTAGTTATTTCTGTTTCATTTACTTTTATTATTTTATTATTAAAGTTTGTTTATTAATTAGAATATTTTAAAAGACTTATTTTTTCTCAATATCTCAAAAGATATGCGGAAGGGAATCAGCCACGGTCCATTGATCTCAGATACCCAGGGCATTTTTTTTCCCTGACAGGATCGCAGTTATAAAAATGAATGTATTACCAAAACTTCTTTTCCTATTTCAGAATATTCCCACTAAATTAGAAAAAGGTGTCTTCAAGGATGTGAATCAATTGGTTTTGAAATTTAGCAGATAGGCTCACTCTTGAACTTAAAAATAAAGGGGAATCAGAATATTTTAAAGTATGTAACAGATTTTATGATTGGTATAAGACAAGATGACAAGACTGGAACAAATGTATATATTGTGATTGGACAGAAGGACACTCAATGTATTAAATGGAATAATTGTTAATGGCTGAAACTAGCTGTATATAATGTGAATGTATGGTCGCTTCGACTCCGCGGTATTGCATTGTTTTAATTGTAAAAATAATAAAAATATATTTTAAAAAAAGATACACTGGCCTGGCCTTCCCCCTTCGCATTGGGTAGACTGGGCTTAAGCTACGCTGGCCTGGCCTTCCCTCTTCGCATTAGGGAGACTGGTCTAAAGATACACTGACCTGGCCTTCCCTTTTCCCCATTGGATAGACCGGGCTTAAGCTACGCTGGCCATTCCTCTTCGCATTAGGTAGACCGGTCTTAGGAAAGGCTGGCCTGGCCTTTCCTCTATGCATTAGGTAGACCGGTATAAGGCTACACTGGCCTGGCCTTTCCTCTTTGCATTGGGTAGACCAGTATAAGGCTACATTGGCCTGGCCTTTCCTCTTTTCATTAGGTAGACCGGTATAAGGCTACACTGGCATGGTCTTACCTCTTTGCATTAGGTAGACCGGTGCAAGGCTACGCTGGCCTAACCTTTCTTCTTTGCATTTGGTAGACTGGTCTAAAGATACACTGGCCTGGCCTTTCCTCTTTGAATTGGGTAGACCGGTATAAGGCTACGCTGGCCACGCCTTTCCTCTTTGCATTAGGTAGACCGGTCTAAAGATACGCTGCCCTGGCCTTTCCTCTTTGCATTGGATAGACCGGTATAAGGCTGCACAAGCCTGGCCTTTCTCTTTGCATTAGGTCAGGGGTGTCCAAACTTGAGAACTTTAAGACTTGTGGACTTCAACTCCCAGAATTCCTGGCTGGGGAATTCTGGGAATTGAAGTCCACAAGTCTTAAAGTTCTCAAGTTTGGACACCCCTGCATTAGGTAGACCGATATAAGGTTACACTGGCCTGGCCTTTGTCTTTGCATTAGGTAGACCGGTACAAGGATACGCTGGCCTGGCCTGGCTTTTCTCTTTGCATTAGGTAGACCGGTATAAGGATACGCTGGCCAGGCCTTTCCTCTTTGCATTAGGTAGAACGGTCTAAAGATATGCTGGCCTGGGAGGGCGGGGCTGATGTAGCAGCGAGAAGATGTCTGTTCCAATTCCTCTGGAATAGCCGTCTAAATTTGGATCATCTGGACGGCTCGATCTGAGTCTAAGCTGTCTCGAAGAGATGGTGAAAGGTAGGGGGAGATCCAGTGATCCCAGAGACATTCGCAAAGTCTCTGGTAATCTGGAAAAAGCCCCCTTTGCCAGCGATTGCGAATCAGCCACCAGGCTGCTGAAGCTGCTGACAGTCCCTACACATAAGCGCAGGAGAGAAGCATGTCATGTTGGTGAGAGTTTTTAAACCCTTTTTTTAATGGGAAAGAGAACACCCTGAATATGGAAACTTAGCTTTACATAAGGCTGACTAGAGAGAAAAACGGCGGATATCAGTTTACTAATTAAAGCTCCTTTTTTCCCCCTTTTTTACTCTCGGAAGCCAGGCTGGACTCTCATCGTAACTTAATGCGGATTGGTTCACAGCGGGTTTTTTTTTTTTTGAGGCTTTTAATTTTGGACCTTGTGGGGGGCTTTGAACATACTTAAATCTTGATTGTCCTGGAGATTCTTTCTTTTTCTTTTTGATTTGGCTACTCTTGTTTTATTGGCATTATTTGGTTTATAAGAGACTTTAAAAAAGGAAAAAAGTCAGAACAAGCAAGCATTGAGAGTTGATACAAGTAACACTGCCATCTAGTGGACTTGAAACATTGTTACTCGACAGAGTCGTTTCCCTTTAAAATTCAGAACTGTGAGAGGCAGAAACACATTTGTTTGAACAGCTGTTTTCTGTGGAATCTTTCAGTATCTAGGAACTTACTTTAGACTAAACAGAAGCTTTAAGGGAAAGCCCAGAGTGACCTTGGAAAGACTCTTATCTTTAAAAAAAAGAACAAAGAGACTGAATCTATTTTTTCTTAGCTTGGTGGCAGTTCTTATACTATTTTCATATTATTTTGCTGGGAAGATGGTGATTTGGGGGGGCTCTCTGAAGTATTGGTTTTTTATTTTTTTTCTTCCTTGTTGCTCTCTTCATTTTATACTTCCTTTTTGAAGATATTAGACATAAATGGATGGTTACCTTAAATAGGAGTAAATTGGATTGAAGATTTTTTTTACTACCTTCTTTTTTACTTTGTCATTTTATTCTACCCTTTTTTACTCTCCCTTTTCCCCCTTTCTCTCTCTTACTTTCCTTTCCAAGTGAAAGAGCTTTATTTTTTCTTCTCCCCCCTTTTCTTTTTTCTATTTTTTTCTCACCCTCTACTTTACCTATAAACTTCTAACCCCGTAAGTTGATGTACAAATTCTAAATTTTAAATTTTTGTGATATTAACTGGATCAGATTGTAGAAGGAAAAAAAATTAGAAGATGAGCAGAAAAACAACACCTGTTGGTTCCACAACAACAACCCCTGCTTCCTCACCAGCAGGTGGTCAAAGATCAATACAGTCGATGCTCCAACAAGAAAAGGAGAAGGGAATAACTTTAGATTCAATTATGCAAGCAATACAGAAATTACAAGCAGGAGCTGATAGTAAGGATGAAAAGTTAGATACCATTGTAAAGTAGACTAAGAACATAGAGCAGCAAACCCAAAAAATAGAACAAAAAGTTGCTAAAATGGAAGGAAAAATGGAAGATATGCAAAACTGGATGATCAAATATGAAAATAGAGTCCGAAAAATTGAAGAAAAAGTCCAACAAGAAGAGAAGAGAGTTGAGGAGTTAGAAAACAGAGTGAGTGATGTGGAAAGGGAGAGCAGAGGAATATTAGCATGGCAGATGGATAGGTCCGAATTCTTTTTAAGATTTCAAAACATAGAAGAAGAAAGAGGAGAGAACTTAGTACAGATAATATCTGAGATATTGACAAATGTTTTAGAGACATCCCAAGAGAAGATGATGGATGGTATAGATGAAGCATTTTGAGTTTATACAAGATATGCAATGAGAAATGCTCTTCCAAGGGAAGTCCATGTAAGATTTACCAAGAAAGCAATCAAAATACAAATATTACAAAAAATGAGAGATAGAAAACTAGAAAACAAAGGGAAAGAGGTTGTAGTGTTGAAACAAATTCCGAGAAGAATGAGAGAGAAAAGAAGAGAATATCAATTCTTGACTAGGGTCCTGATCAAAAAAGGTGTTAATTATAGATGGCTCATACCAGAAGGTTTATTATTTACATGGCAAGGACAAAGATACAGAATAGATACAATTGACAAGGCAGAAGCTTTCTATGCAGAACATTTTAGAGAAATGGCTGAAAAAACTGGAAAAGAAGAATTATTACTACTGGAGACACCTATAATCGAGACTGAAAAAGTAGAAGGAGCCGTAGGCGGAATTGATAAGGAAGAAGGTGTGGTGGGCGGTGTAATTCTCAGAGAACAACGAGAACCCAGATCAACTAGAGCTATAAATCCTGTACATAAAGTATAAACATGGAGGAAAAAAATGATTACAATTAATATAAATGGACTTAACTCAACAATTAAAAGAAAGAAAATATTTCATAAACTAGAAAAATTAAAATGTGACTTAATTTGTCTACAAGAAGTGCATATTCAAAAGAGACATGAACATTTACTAATACAACCAAAGCTTGGGAAAATATTTACTACACTGGCAAACTGCAAGAAAAGAGGAGTGATCTTCTATATTAAAGATAATATTGCAGCAAAATTAATTTACGCAGATGAAGAGGGAAGAATTTTGATGGTGGAAATTATGGATAATACTAAAAAAATACTTTTAATTGGAATTAATGAAAAGCAAGATGAATTTTATAAAAAACTACATTAAAATTTTTTGGACTTGGACCAGTGGCGTAGCGTGGGGGGTGCAGGGGGTGCCGGCCGCACCGGGCGCAACATCTGGGGGGGCGCGCTCGCACTCGCAGCTCTCTGCCCCTGCCTGGCTCACTCACTCTCTCTCACTGCAGTGCTGGCTGTGTGAATCCGATCCGAGCCGCCGGGTCGCCGCCCACTGTGGAGGGGGGGTGTGCTATTCATGCATCCTCTCGTAATACAGATCATCAAATAAAAAGCTCTTCTCTCTTGAAGGGAGAAAGGCTGCGTGTTGAGGGATAACGAGAGGGAGACTACATTTCCCAGAACGCTTTGCCTAGGAGCTTGCTTTTGGATTGGCCGCCGCCTGGCCCAATTCGGGCCGGGAAAGTGGCGTGGATAACGGCCGCTAGCAAGTAGACGGGAGATATTGAAGGGCGCTGTTGGGAAGCCATGGCATCGCTACAGCTCTTAAGGCTGCACCTGTCTGCGGGGAGCTGCCTCCTCTTCCTCCTTTGTTTCCAGTTCGGGGGAAGCCAGAAGAAGAAGGAGGTAGATCCCTCTTCACCTGCCCCATCTTTCCTTCTTCCCCGGGAGCATACAGCCTAGCTGAGGGCTTGAACTAATTATCCATCCGTAAACTGGAGCTTACGGACTCAAGAGTCTTTTATTTTGCAAAACATTACAATAAATCAATAAATAAAGCTTATCTTCTTTGATCGCGCACACTGTTTCTATCATAACTTTCAAAGTAAATAAGATAAATTATTCTGGGGCCTGGATTTTTCAGGGGAGGACTCAGTTTCCTTGAGCAAGTATTTGGGAATAAGAGAAATGAATTTGATATCAAAGATGGTGACTTTTATACAGGAGAATAAGGGATCCTTTTTGGACTTAATTGCTGGGAGGTTTTTTTCCCCCCATATTTTTTTTCTTATTGCATTTTGCTGATATTTTGAAATGGTCTGCAAAATTTAAATCCACCTGAAGCTGCTTTTCTAAAAATAGAATTTTATATTCCTTGTTGTGCTCTTACAGATCTTGATTAAAATTAAGATCTTCCTCTAGCAAAGAGGAAAGGACTAGCTGAAAGGGCAAGGAAAAAGAAGAGAAGGACAACTTGAGTGGAGGCAGGACCACATTGAGGAAAGGAATATATAATACAGAGGTCTTCAAACTTCCACAAGTCTTAATGTTACCAAGTTTGGGGACCCCTGATATAATACATCTTTAGGATGCCTAGGCTTTTCATTGTGGGTACAATAAATTACATTTTAGTCATTGTTTTAATATAAGTTATGAATTCCAGACAATTTTTATGTAATGTTTTCTTTGTAAGCTGTAAATGTAAAGTTCTGAAACTGAAAAAAAACTTCATAGGTGTGGAAAAATGAAGAACATCAAACTGGAGATGAAAAAAAAACTATGAAAGGCAAACTAGAAGCAAAGGGAGAAAAGCAAAAATGAAATTTAAGACAGAGAACGTTAAAGAGCATATGAGGTGAGGAAGAAACCTATAGGTATATTCTTCCTTTTTTTTCCTGCAAGTACAAGGTCAGCTTTTTTTTGGATCAAACAAGTGTTGATCCATTGATTATGGCAGGAATTGATTAATCAGCTTGTCACCCACACCTGATATTAGGCATTGGGGTTGAACTAATTCTCCCTCCAGAAGTTAAATCACTATGGACTCAACGTGCTATTTTATTTTCTAAATCGTTTGAAGATTAAAGCATATATAAAAGGTTAACCTCTTTGATCACACACTGATTCATCAAAACTTCTGAAATAAAGAAAATAAATTATTCAATGTCCTGAATTTTTCAGTGGTGTGTGTGAGAGAGTCTGTATGAGATAAAGAACTTTTTGAGAAATTAGAACCATGTCTATTCATTTGGTTACTTTTTAACAAACTTTATATACCATGAAATAAACTTGTATTTAGATGCATTTTACTTTAATTACATCAGTATTTTCATAACAAACAATACATGTGCTTAGGGGGTAAGGGTTTCTTTAACTAATCTAGTGGAAGAGACTCGAGTGCTAAAATCCACTGGTTAGGGGGCGCAAATTCCTTGCCTTGCCCCGGGTGCTGACAACCCACGCTACGCCACTGACTTGGACTATGTTGATATCTGCATGATGGGAGACTTTAATGGCATTGTAAACCAGAACATGGACCATAAAACACACAAAACAACAAAGTTAAATAGAAAACTGCTTCCAAAATCCTTCTTTAGGATGATAGATGAAATAAACTTAAAAGACATATGGAGAGAAAGAAATACTACAAAAGAACAATATACTTTCTATTCAAATAGACATTCATCATTTTCCAGAATTGATATGATATGGGCCTCAACAGAATTGATTTGTAATGTACAAGAAATTGAGATTGAAGCAAGTACATGGGCGGATCATAATCCAATCAAAATTAAATGGAAAGGCCAAAGGATAAGATCCAGATGGACATTAAATAATATCATACTGAAGGAAAAAGACTTTACACAGAAAATGGAAAAAGAATTGGCCTTCTTCTTTAAAGAAAATAGAAAAGAAGACACATCAATGCAGAACCTTTGGGATACAATGAAGGCTGTTACTAGAGGTGTGATAATAGACAACACAAGGAAGAGAAACCTAAAGAAAAGACAAACACATAAAGCTTTAGACAATGACTACAAAAAACTTGAAAAAGAGTTACAGAGATTGCCACAAAAAAAAGATGTTAAAATAAAAATGGATACAATCAAACATAAAATAGATCTACTGGAAAAGGAAGAACTGGCACAAAAAATTAGAGGCACCAAACAGAATTACTTTGAAAACGCAAATAAACCAGGCAGATGGTTGGCATATAAATTGAAAAAAGAGAGAGAGGCAAAGAAAATACTCCAACTAAGAGACGAGCAAGGACAAATCCATTATGGAAATGTGGAGAAAAAGAAAATTATACAAGATTACTATGCTAAGTTGTATCAACAAGAGAAAATGGAAGAGGGGGGAGTTAAAAAATATTTACAGGATGCTAATCTTCCCCAGATACCAGATGAAACTAGAATAATGCTGGAAAGTAAAATAACAATGATGGAGCTAATGGAAGGACTCAAAAAACAATATAATGGAAAAGCCCCAGGTCCAGATGGATTTCCGGTAGAATTCTACAAAACATTTGAAGAAATCTTGTCTCTCCCTTTGTTAGAAGTCATGAATGAAGTGATATCAGAGGGCAGAATACCTAAATCATGGACAGAAGCATATATTGTATTGCTACCCAAAGAGGAGACAGATTTAACGCAAACCAAGAATTATAGACCAATATCTTTATTAAATTCAGACTACAAGTTGTTCACATCTATATTAGCAGACAGACTCAAGAAATATTTAAATAGCTTTAGCCACTCTGATCAAAATGGTTTTTTACCAAAGAGACAAATTAAAGATAATATGAGAATGATTTTGAACACTTTGGAATATTATGAGGCCCATCCTGAAAAACAAATGGCTTTGATATTTTTCGACCCACAGAAGGCTTTTGACAATGTGAATTGGCAATTCATGTTTTCACAATTGGAACAGATAGATTTTGGTAAGAAATTCATCCAAACTATACAAATGGTATACCATAAACAAACCGCAAAGATAATGATAAATGGAGAATTGACAGATTCTATTGAAATAAAGAAAGGTACGAGACAAGATTGCCCATTATCACAGTTACTTTTTGTCTTAACATTAGAAGTCTTAAATAGAAAGATTAGAGAAGAAGAAGAAATAAAAGGAATGAAAATTAAAAAAAGAAGAATACAAGCTACAAGCATTTGCAGATGATTTGGTATTTATTCTTGAAGAACCATTTGAGACATCACCCAAATTGTTGGAAAGAATAGAGGAGAATGGAAAAGTAGCAGGCTTGAAAATAAATAAAGACAAAACAAAGATTTTGACAAAGAACATACCATTAAGACGAAAGAAAGAGTTGGAAGAAGCTTTGCAGATTCAAACTACAAATAAGATTAAATATCTGGGGATATACCTATCAACTAGATGCAGCACTCTTAAGGAGGATAATTACATTAGATTAAAACAACAAATTGTGACTGATTTGATGAAATGGCAAAATCTGCAACTATCAATGTTAGGAAGAATCTCTACAATTAAAATGAACATTTTACCTAGAATTTTATATCTGTTCCAGACAATTCCAATTAGATTAGGCAAGAACTTTTTTGAAGACTTAAATAAAATAGTCTTAAAGTTTATTTGGCAAGGGAAAAAAGCAAGAATAAAACTTAAACTGCTACAAGATGCTGGAACAAGAGGAGGACTGGGCCTACCTGACTGGGAGTTATATTATCAAGCAGCAAGCCTGATGTGGATTAACGAGTGGGTAACACTAAAAAAATCCAGTTTATTGAATGTAGAGGGTCATGATTTATTGTTGGGATGGCATGCTTTTTTATGGTATAAGGGAACAAAAGCACATGGTTATTTTAGAAGACATTATATAAGGGAGGCCTTGTTATTAAACTGGGTAAAGATTAAAAGATTACACTACTTAAAAACTCTAGCATGGATATCAACTATTGAAGCATTTTCATAACCAATAATATATAAAAAGGAACAAACAGTAAGATATGTTGAAATACTGAATACAGAGGGTGAACTCAAACCTATTCAAGAGTTGAAATAAGAAGGAATAGAAATGAATTGGTATTCATACTTACAGATACAATCTAGATATATCTAGATATATCTAAAGATACGCTGGCCTGGCCTTTCCTCTTTGCATTAAGTAGAACAGTCTCGCTGCCTTGGCCTTTCCTCTTTGCATTTGGTAGACCGGTATAAGGCTAGGCTGGCCTGGCCTGGCCTTTCCTCTTCGCATTTGGTAGACCGGCCACAACATACACTGGCCTGGCCTTTCTTCTTTGCATTAGGTAGACCGGCCTCAAGATACGCTGGCCTGGCCTTTCCTCTTTGCATTAGGTAGAACGGTCTAAAGATACGCTGGCCTGGCCTTTCCTCTTTGCATTAGGTAGAACGGTCTCAAGAGACGCTGCCTTGGCCTTTCCTCTTTGCATTAGGTAGAACGGTCTCAAGATACGCTGGCCTGGCCTTTCCTCTTTGCATTAGGTAGAACGGTCTCAAGAGACGCTGCCTTGGCCTTTCCTCTTTGCATTAGGTAGAACGGTCTCAAGATACGCTGGCCTGGCCTTTCCTCTTTGCATTAGATAGAACGGTCTCAAGATACGCTGCCTTGGCCTTTCCTCTTTGCATTTGGTAGACCGGTATAAGGCTAGGCTGGCCTGGCCTGGCCTTTCCTCTTCGCATTTGGTAGACCGGCCACAACATACACTGGCCTGGCCTTTCTTCTTTGCATTAGGTAGACCGGCCTCAAGATACGCTGGCCTGGCCTTTCCTCTTTGCATTAGGTAGAACGGTCTAAAGATACGCTGGCCTGGCCTTTCCTCTTTGCATTAGGTAGAACGGTCTCAAGAGACGCTGCCTTGGCCTTTCCTCTTTGCATTAGGTAGAACGGTCTCAAGATACGCTGGCCTGGCCTTTCCTCTTTGCATTAGGTAGAACGGTCTCAAGAGACGCTGCCTTGGCCTTTCCTCTTTGCATTAGGTAGAACGGTCTCAAGATACGCTGGCCTGGCCTTTCCTCTTTGCATTAGATAGAACGGTCTCAAGATACGCTGCCTTGGCCTTTCCTCTTTGCATTTGGTAGACCGGTCTCAAGATACGCTGGCCTGGCCTTTCTTCTTTGCATTAGATAGAACGGTCTCAAGATACGCTGCCTTGGCCTTTCCTCTTTGCATTAGGTAGAATGGTCTCAAGATACGCTGGCCTGGCCTTTCCTCTTTGCATTAGGTAGAACGGTCTAAAGATACGCTGGCCTGGCCTTTCCTCTTTGCATTTGGTAGACCGGTCTCAAGATACGCTGCCATCGATAGGTGGGGTTGAGACCCTGGACCTAGGCCAACCCCAAGGCCTAAGGACAAGCGTCCAACAATCCCGGTAAAAGGAGGAGTAGGAAAAAGGGATAACGGGCCTTTAAATCAATTGAAAAAAGGGAACTACATGTTGAGGATACTGGAATTAGGACGAAGCCTTGTTAATCAGTCTGACCCTGCCCTAGGTCAAAACTGTTGGTTATGTTTGTCTGCTGGTCCTTCATCTTATAATGCTATTCTGGTTGAGTCAGATCTCTGGGAGAGAACCAAAGCCACAATAGTCTTTGAGAAAAATATTAGATGGAGAACCAAAACAACAGCAGCCAAATTGCAGGAAGACTTTTATAATGCATTCAAAAGGCTGGGAAAAAGCCATCTCCCAATTGTTGGCCCTATAGCTGTCGGTGTGGAAATCCTAGGGCAGTGGTGGGCAACCTTTTTTTTCAACTAAGCCAAATCTCGCCAAAACCACGATTGAAATTTATTTTGAGAGCCACATTTTTAAAACCGAAAATACATAGGATGGTACACTGTTTTTAGTTTCAATAAACTCTGGCATTTGAAGCACGCAAGTTTTAAAGCTGTCAAGTTACAAGATCCTTGCATCCCTAACACTTTAGGAAAAAAACCCCAAGGGGTCTTCAAACCTGACAGCTTTAAGAGTTGTGGACTTCAACTCCCAGAATTCCTCCTCCAGTCATGTTGGCTCAGGAACTCTGGCATTGAAGCATGCAAGTCTTAAAGCTGTCAAGTTGCAAGACCCTTGCACCCCTAACCCTTTAGAAGAAAAAAAACCCAGGAGTCTTCAAACCTGACAGCTTGAAGACTTGTGGACTCCCAGAATTCCTCCTCCAGTCATGTTGGCTCAGGAACTCTGGCATTGAAGCATGCAAGTCTTAAAGCTGTCAAGTTGCAAGACCCTCGCACCCCCAACCCTTTAGAAAAAAAAACCCAGGGTCTTCAAACCTGACAGCTTGAAGACTTGTGGACTTCAACTCCCAGAATTCTGAGAATTGAAGTCCACCAAGGGCATCAATCATATTAGCCCAGGGATCTGCAAAATTGGCTCTTAAGACTGGTGGACTTCAACTCCCAGAATTCTGAGAATTGAAGTCTACCAGTCTTAAAACAGCCAACTTTGCAGACCTCTGTGTTAGCCCAAAGCCTGGCGCTGGGCGGGCCTTGCTCCCCCATTGGTGGAGCCCCAAGAAGCGAGGAGGGAGAAAAAGAGACGGAGGCCAAGGAGCTTCCCCCCCGCCCCCTCCCAGCAAAAATCTAACTGGGGAGCCGGGCGGGCAGTAGCAAATTAGCCGATCACGCCATGTGATCGGCTAATTTGCTACTGCCCGCCCGGCTCCCCGGTTAGATTTTTGCTGGGAGGGGGAGGGGGAAAGCTCCTTAGCCTCCGTTTCTTTTTCTGCCTCCTCGCTTCTCGTCCCCGCCCGACTTCAGGATCCTCCCTAATCATTGTGGGTCGAAAAAAGGGAAAGAGGCGCTTGTTTTGAAGTGCCCAAGAGGAGGGAGGGGAGCGGGCGCCCGGCACACAGAAGAGCCGCATTAAAATGTGTAAAGAGCCGCGTGTGGCTCACGAGCCGCGGCTTGCCGACCACTGTCCTAGGGACACCCTCTTTATGTGTAAAGAGATATCAGGAACCTGGTACTCCTGTAGGGTCCCTGACAAAAGAGCAATGTTCATCAGAAATATATCTTGGTCCTAGGAACAATACCTCACTTAGGGATATAAAACTACCCCGAGCATTTTCTCCTTCTGCACACCACTTGTTTCACCAAAAGGTTTAGCATAAAGCATTTTAAACCTCAAAAATTTCCAGAAGAAAAAAAATCAAAATTGTATTCAGAGCAGAAAAGGAAATGTAACTGCATAGCTTTTATATGCAGATGAAAAAGATCACAACAGTGAAAAGTAAAAGTGCAGGAGCAGGTCACTCATTTACCCCAAATTTCTCAGAAGAGAGAGAGGAAAGGTGGTTACAGTGAGCAGAATAACCGCAGCCCCCTTTAATGACCCAAAAGGAAGGAGGGAAAGAAGGGGGGAATACACAGAGGTATTCACAGGTATCACTGAGGGCATCTCACACACACATTCATGGTAAAAATTAGCGTACACTCACACTCCCCCCCCCCTTTCCTGCTTCCCTCCAAAGAATGACCCAAAAGGAAGAATGGGGAATACACACATGCAATCACAGGTCTCTGGATCCCTTCCACTTATCACTCCCTCGGGGCATCAGGGACACACACTCACATTCATACTGCAATCAGACCTTCATGCTTGCTAGAGGTAAGGAGGAGTCGGGGGGGTAGATAGCTTGCAGGTAAAATCATTTAAACATACAATAAATGCAAGGATGAAACTTTTCTTGTAAATGAACTTAAAAATTCCCTGGGTTGTTACTTTAAAATATGGAGAGGGAAGGAAGAAAGAATACTTCTCTTTCCTCTGTTTTTGCTGGCCAAATAAAAACAAAGAAAAGACTCCCCTCCCCCTTTACTCAGTTTTCTGGGCCTGACCAACTGAGCGAAGGCAATTTCTGCCAGTTTACTATTTTCTTTCTTTGAACAATTTAAAATTCTTGTCTTTTTGAATTGGAGACATTTTATAGTTACAATTACCTCGAGGGTGTACAAAGATTTAGACACACATTTACACAAGGACAAGGAGAAAATAAGAGGGGAAGAGAACTCTCAGGTTTACACATCCTAGTCATTCCCAGTACAAATCTGTTAGATTAGGGAAGGCACAAATCTTAACAAATAAACCACGTGGTTGCATAGAAGACAAAGAAAGAGACAAACAGACAACATAAAAGAACAGAAACCTCAACATTTTCCCTTTTCTTTTAAGTACCTTTATGTAGCCAAATTAGTTTTCCCATATCATCTTTCAGCAAAGCCCATTTCTCACATTTTTTTTGCTTTTCTTTTTTTCCCCTCATGTCAGCCAAAATCCTAGCATCTAAGGAAATCTCAGAGGGCACTTCTGGCCACCTGCAAACTAACGCTTCCCATGACCCTTTACATGTAGGGCTCACTTTGGCCTAGCCGGGTGACCATTCACCGTAAGTTTCAGGGGAAAAAAAGATTCTGGGAAGGACTTTGATTCGCCCACAAAGTATTTGGCCCCTTCTCTCAGGTAATCACCTGGTTTTTGTGGATCAAAAAGGTAATCCGTGAGGACCTCTGCCCCTCTGCAGTTAGTACCAGGCACCTCTACTCTTTTCCACACAGAACGGGCCTTTGCTTTTTTCTTTTTTCTTTCACAGGACAAAAGCAAAAACAATAACAACAACAAATTCTCATTCACTTTTATCCATTTTCAGACACACACTCCTTTCCCTAACAGAAGGTCCTGTGCTCTGGCCTGACCCTAATACTTTCCAGGCTCTCTCAGTAAAACACACAGAGGAACCAAGATCCAGATGTGATCAGAAGAAGGATTTCATCATCACTCACACGCATGCAGGCACGCACACATTTCCCCACACTTTGCCATACTTTAAAATTAAATTTTAGAGAATTAAAATTTAGAGGTACTCATCTTCTTTCCAGGCAGCCTTTGAGCTCAAACTCAAAACCCCTTTAAAACCTAGGTCCAAATGCTAAGGTCCAGGTAAAGTCCACCCACAGATTCAATGGGATCTGTGCTGGCATGGGGGGCTTACCTGGGCTATATCCATTGGTTAGGCTAGCTTGGAGTCCCATCTGGGGTGCCAATTGTTGGAAGAAATGTCCTTCTGGGTTCGGCTCCAAGTGGGGAAAAAGACACTGGAGACATGGACGCTGTTTGGAAAGATGGTTTAATAGTGGACAGGATCACACGGCTTGAATCCTAAACAGAAAAGTTGATCACATGCTTCAATGTTGGGGGAAGAAGAAGAGAAGGAAGGGCTGAGATGCTGAAAGTTCCTGGCTTTATGCCCTCTCTGGCCTTTGATCTTGAGCTTGTATTCTGGTTGGTTGTCAGACTCCCATGGGTTTTTTATAATCTGTTCAGCCCCACCTATCTGTTTCCTGTTCCTGTGTAAGAAATGTATTCTGATTGGTTGTCAGACTCCCATGGGGCCATGCAGGGGCAACTCTCTAGGCTGTATTTTGAATCCAGGTTTGGTTGAGCTCTCAGATGCCATGTGTGGAGTGAGTAAAGGCTAATCATGCCTTAATCCCATCACCTTGGATTTGAAGGGGAGAACTCTTTATTATGTAAAGGGACTGGTTTGGACATCTCAATGGCCCATTGACAAAGGGGGTGGGGGCAGGAAGCTGCAGGGAACTACATGTTTCTCCCTTTTCACATCCAGGGAGATGTAATATTCTGCCTTTTCAGTATTTCCTAGGATATTTCATTTTTCTGGGAGAGGGCTGAGTGATTACTTCCTACACCTGCAGACAAGAGCAGGTGAGATCATAAAATAGAGAAAGTCATAAAAAGGAAGAAGCCAAATTGCTCTGGAACTTTAAAAGTTAAACAGACAAGCATCTGCCATATAACAACCCCAACTTAACAATTGTCGATGAGAAAATCTGGATAGTAGAAGTTGCACCCCTTTATAATTTCACAAAGGATATATTGGACATGTTATGTATATCAAAGAGACAGCATATTGCTGGATTTTAGGCTTACAGGAAATGTGAAAAATATGCCTTTTTATGGTTCACTTTAAATAACTTATAAAAAGCTGATTGCATTTAGTTTTAAGAGGGCATCAAAAACACTTATAAGCTGAAATAGGTTTAATGTGCTTTATTATGGTTAAAACACTCTAATTTGGATTTTACTTTTTTATTAAATTGGATCTGCACTATGCCTTACATACTTGGCATTTACTCCTTGACTGCATGTACTGTGTCAGGAACATATTTCATAACTAAAAGAGCCCCTGGTGTTCAGGAAAATAATAATATAATATTGACTATTTATACTTATAACCAAGAGAGGGAGCTCCAATGTAAGGAATTACTTTCAAATGTTAAATGACAAAACAAACAAAGAAAAACGAAATTTTAAAAAGAATATTGGAATATATTAAAGATAACAATGAACAATGGCAACAGCAGCTGGGAAGAAACTACAGGAGATCTATAGTCCATCAGGTAACCAGGCACAATGCAAAGTAAGGCTTTACATACATGATTCAGCACCTTGAATTGCTCCCAAAAGATCACACTGCATTGTATGCAGCTCACATAGCAGAGAGGTCATATAGGCTTACCAGGGCATTGTAACTGTAAGGCAACTGTTAACCAACGCGACTCACAAAATGGAGGTGTTACAGCAGGGGTGTTAAACTCAAGGCCCATGGGCCAGATCCGGACAACAATGTGGTCAGATCTGGCAGGCGGGGCTGTCCTGGTCTACCCAATGAGAAGATCAGGCCAGAGTAACTTTAACCCAGTCTACCCAGTGTGAAGAGGAAATATCAGGCCAACGCAACTTTGGCCTGGTTTAACAAATAAGAGGAAAGATTAGGCCAGCGTGGCTTTAGCCCGGTCTACCCAGTGAGAAGAAAAATGCTAGAGGAGCCTAAGCCCAGTCTGCCATTGCAAAAAGGAAAGGCCAGGTCAAAATAGCTCCATCCTAGTCTACCCTAGGCGAAGAAAGGCTAGGGTAGCTTAGACCCGGTCTACCCTATGCGCAGAGGAAAGGCCATGTCAACATAGCCTAGGCCTGGTCTTTCCAATGAGAATAGGGAAGGCCACACCAGAGTAGCTTAGGCCCGGTCTACCCTGTGCGAAGAGGAAAGGCCTAGCCAACATAGGCTTGGTCAGGCCTACCCAATGTGAATTAGGAAGTCAAGGTAGCTTAGGCCTGGTCTACCCAATGCGAAAAGGAAAGGCCAGGTCAACATAGTCTAGGCCAGCGATGGCGAACCTTTTTTGGCTCGCGTGCCATAAGTGGGGGGAGCGCAGGGGGGTCGTGTGCAGGCATGCTGCACCCATAATTCAATGCGCTACCCCCCCAGTGCATATGCGCATACTACAGGGGTGACACCCCCCATTTTGCATGCTTTTTTCGCCCTCCCTATGGTCCAGAGGCTTTATAGGAGACTGGGGAGGGCGAAAACAGCCTCTCCCCCCCCCGGAAGCCCTCCGGAGGCTTCAGGAACCTTCAGGAGGTTTCCCTGGAGCCTCCGATGCAGTCAAAATGACCCTCCGAGCAAACCAGAAGTCACTTCCGGTTTGCTCGGAGGGTCGTTTTGAGCGCTCCGAAGGCTTGAGGGATCTTCAAGAGTTCCAGTTTGCTCAGAGGGTCGTTTTAAGTGCTCCAAAGGGTTGAGGGACCTTCAAGAGGCTTCCCTGAAGCCTCCGGAGCAGTCAAAATGACCCTCCGAGCAAATCAGAAGTCCATTCCTGAACTTCCGGTTTGCCCCTAGGACCAGTTTTTTGCGCTCTGGAGGCTTCAGGGAAGCTCATGAAGCCTCCGGAGGGCTTCCGGGGGGGCGGAGGAGGCTCTTTCTGCCCTCCCCAGGCTCCTATAAAGCTTCTGGAGCCTGGGGTGGGCGAAAAATGGCTTTAAAAAAGGGCAAACTCAGCTGACAGGGCAGCGCCTCGCGTGCCATGACTAATGGCTCCGTGTGCCACCTGTGGCACGCGTACCATACGTTCACCATCACTGGCCTAGGCCATCTTCAGAATAGGAAAGGCCAGGCCAACATAGCTTTAGACCGGTCTACCTAATGCGAAGAGGAAAACCGCGCCATGATTGCTTTAGACCAGTCTATCAAATGCGCAGAGGAAAGGACAGGTCAACATAGCTACATCCTGGTCTACCCTTTGTGAAGAAAAGCTAGGGTAGCTTAGGCCCAGTCTACCCAATGCACAGAGGAAAGGTCATGTCAATATAGCCTAGGCACAGTCTTTCCAATGAGAATAGGGAACACCACGCCAGGGTTGCTTAGGCCCAGTCTACCCTGGGCGAAGAGGAAAGGCCAGGTCAATATAGCTTTGGCCCGGCCTACCAATGTGAATTAGGAAAGGCCAAGGTATCTTAGGCTCGGTCTACCCAATGCGAAGAGGAAAGGCCAGTGTAGCTTAAGCCCGGTCTACCCAATATGAAGAGGGAAGGCCATGCCAGCGTACCTTTAGACAGTCTACCTAATGCGAAGAGGAAAGGCCAGGCTAGTGTAGCCTTATACCGGTCTACTCTTTGGAAAGAGGAAAGGCCAGGCCAGCGTATCTTTTTTTTTTTTTAAACAAAATTTTATTGGTTTTTTAAAAAAATAATCAAGGAAAGGGGTAATGGATAAAGTTACAAATTTTGACAGTTACATTATGCAGGAAATGGCCCCCTCCCCCATTCTCATAACTTTCATTTATCAATACATTAGATTGTTACTACTTAATGGTATTTTGTCAGCATATAAACTTTTATCTTCAAATAATTTCAATCATTTTATATGCTAAACCTTTTGGTGAAAATGTTGTCCCATAGTATGTGTTTGTATGTGTATGTGTGTAATCATTTCCAGACCTGGAGGGAAGTTGAGATCATTTAATAATAGAAAATGGAGCTCATTGGCTTATGTACAGCTCCCTGAAATAATTGTAATAATTGCTTTGCATGAAGAAAGAATGAAATGAGATTTTGTATGTGAAATTAATTTACAGAAGCAGTCTGATTGCAGTGCAAATGTGAGTATGTTGATGGTTAAAGTTGGTGTGAATGTACTTTGATTCCCTTTCATATAAAGAAACAGTAAGTTGCAAGGTCGTTTAATGGTATGTGTGTGTATGCATGTGTGTTATCATTTCCAAACCTAAAGGGAGGGTGAGATCCTCTAATAATACAAAATGGAGCTCATTGGCTTGTGAAAAAGCTCCCTGAAATACTTATAATGATTGGTCAGCATGAGCAAGCATGAAGGTCTGATTGCAGTATGAATGTGAGTGTGTGTCCCTGATGCCCCGAGGGAGTGATAAGTGGAAGGGATCCAGAGACCTGTGATTGCATGTGTGTATTCCCCATTCTTCCTTTTGGGTCATTCTTCCATTCTTTGGAGGGAAGCAGGAAAGGGGGGGGAGTGTGAGTGTCCACTAATTTTTACCATGAATGTGTGTGTGAGATGCCCTCAGTGATACCTGTGAATACCTCTGTGTATTCCCCCCTTCTTTCCCTCCTTCCTTTTGGGTCCTTTTGGGTCATTAAAGGGGGCTGCGGTTATTCTGCTCACTGTAACCACCTTTCCTCTCTCTCTTCTGAGAAATTTGGAGTAAATGAGTGACCTGCTCCTGCACTTTTACTTTTCACTGTTGTGATCTTTTTCATCTGCATATAAAAGCTATGCAGTTACATTTCCTTTTCTGCTCTGAATACAATTTTGATTTTTTTTCTTCTGGAAATTTTTGAGGCTTAAAATGCTTAATTAAACCTATAAAAAGAAATGATTTTGAGACATTTTGCCTACATTTGTAAATGTTTTAACATATTTAATGAGAATTTGCTTCCATCTGAATGGAATCTGATATTTTGGAGTGTTGACTCAAAGTACCTTTTTAAATTGCTAGTTTTATTTTTTGAAGCTGTTCTTCTTCCCTTCCTCTTTTACGCCTGAGTGCATTTCTAAATGCTTATGAGTCAAGGTGCTCTACCCTATGATATTTTGTTTGTTTGTTTGCAACACATTGTTTTCCTTTTGGAAATTTACCCGTCTTACTGCAAAACTGTTGCCCCCGAGGACTTAGACAGGTTGTGTGGACGGCTGCGACCCACCACATGTTCAATGGACCCGTGTCCCTCCTGGCTGGTACTGGCATCCTGGGAGGTGACACGAGGCTGGCTTCTGGGCCTGGTGAACGCCTCATTGGGTGAGGGATCCTTACCAACTGCCTTGAAAGAGGCGGTGGTGAGGCCCTTACTCAAGAGGCCTTCACTTGACCCAATGGAGCTAGCTAATTATCGTCCAGTCTCCAACCTTCCCTTCCTGGCGAAGGTTATTGAGAATGTGGTGGCGCAGCAATTTCCACGTCACCTCGATGAATCTGACTATCTAGACCCACGCCAGTCCGGCTTCCGACCCGGGCATAGCACAGAGACAGCCTTGGTCGCGTTGG
Source organism: Natrix helvetica (assembly GCF_964273705.1). NCBI lineage: Eukaryota > Metazoa > Chordata > Lepidosauria > Squamata > Natricidae > Natrix > Natrix helvetica. The sequence continues at coordinate 233,900,392 of NC_138548.1, read as the reverse complement.
TTGATGACCTCTGGAGGGCCAGAGATAGAGGTTGTTCCTCTATCCTGGTCCTATTAGACCTCTCAGCGGCTTTTGATACCATCGACCATGGTATCCTATTGCGCCGGCTGAAGGGGATGGGAGTCGGAGGCACCGTTTTACGGTGGTTCGGCTCTTACCTCTCTGACCGGATGCAATATGTGTTGACAGGGGGGCAGAGGTCGACCCTGAGGCCACTCTCTTGTGGGGTGCCGCAGGGGTCGGTCCTCTCGCCCCTTCTGTTCAACGCATATGTGAAGCCGCTGGGCGAGATCATCCGTGGTTTTGGGGTTGAATATCATCTGTACGCTGATGATACCCAGCTGTACATCTCAAACCCAAGCCACCCCAACGAGGCTGTCGAAGTGATGTCCCGGTGTTTGGAAGCCGTCGGGGTCTGGATGGGGGACAACAGACTCAAGCTCAACCCTTCCAAGACTGAGTGGCTGTGGCTACCGGCACCTCGGTTCAGCCAGCTGACTCCATCGCTGGCCATAGGGGACGAGCAATTGCCCCCTGCGGAACGGGCACGCAATTTGGGCGTCCTCCTAGATGCCCGGCTGTCAATGGATGACCATGTGGCAGCCGTGGCAAGGGGGGCGTTCCACCAGGTTTGCCTGGTGCGCCAATTGCGCCCCCTACTGGACCGGGATGCCCTACGCACGGTCACTCATGCGCTGGTGACGTCTCGCCTAGACTACTGTAATGCTCTCTACATTGGGCTTCCCTTGGGACGCGCCCGGAGACTGCAGTTAGTTCAGAACGCAGCCGCGCGGGTTGTCATGGGGAGTACCAGATACTCCCACGTAACACCACTCCTGCGCGAGCTGCACTGGCTGCCTGTGGTTTTTCGGGTGCATTTCAAGGTTCTGATCACCATCTTTAAAGCGCTCCATGGCACAGGACCTAGTTACTTGCGGGATCGCATCCTCCCACATACATCCCTGCGGCCAATTCGGTCTCACAGGGAGGGGCTTCTCCAGGTGCCATCCACTAGGCAATGCCAGCGGGCGGCGCCAAGGAGTAGGGCCTTCTCTGTGATGGGCCCAACCCTCTGGAATGACCTCTCCCCCCGATATTAGAACCACCACGGACCTCCGCTCCTTCCGACAAAAATTGAAGACTCACCTGTTCCGATTAGCTGGCCTGGCATAATTATAACTGTTATAACTGTTACCTCCTGGAAATATATTTTTAACTGGTATTTTAAGAGTATTGTTTTAAATTTAATTGATTTTAGGGGTTTTAAAGCCATATTTATATTCTTGCTGTACAGTTCTTTTAATTCTTTTAACCTCCTCCATATTTATTTATTTTTTCATCTGTTTATCTATTTAATGAATTTTACTGTGGATGATGTATTTGCTGTGTGGACTGTACACTGCCCCGAGTCCCTTTTGGGAGAGGGGGCGGTCTAGAAGTGCAAATAAATAAATAAATAAATAATAAAAGTGTTTCAATCGTAGAGGCAATGGGAATGTCATGTTCCATGAAATTTACATCGTCTGCCTTCTGAAATAATGTTTGGATTTCCACACTTCGACAGAACGGGGAAAATTCCGCAAGATAAGACTACAGACATGTCTGTAAAGAACTGTATACTTGGCTTCTCCTCTTCTTTACCTCAGAAACAAAGGACTGCTAGCTCAAACCATAACTCTCGAATTGGCTGCTGGCGATTGCGTCCTGATAAAACCTGACATGAGGGAAAAAACTTAGCCATGCCTGGAGCAGACCTTCCCAAGCCTGATTTACCACCCTTACCAGCAAGCCAAGCCTAATGCCATCCAGCAGACATGAAAGAAAGGACCCTGAGATGAAGAAGTAAAGACCAAAATACTCTCTTCAATCCCCAGAAGGTAGCTGAGGAGGGTGGAAATTGATTGTAAGGTTTTCTTTCTTTGCTTCCTTCACAGAAATTCATTGTAAGGTTTTCTTTCTTAGAAAAGAGAATTCCTTCACAGAAATTCATTGTAAGGTTTTCTTTCTTAGAAAAGAGTATTTGAGAATGGCTAGCACAGCAACACCTTAGATTTTTGTCTAGAGGGAGGGAAATTTTGTCCAAAATGTCTGTACTTTCTGTATTGTAGAATCAGCTAGAGAGAGGGGGGGGGAGAGAGGGAGAGAGAGAGAGAGAGAGAACCCATTCAGAATTAGATTGAAACTATCTCCTTGACTTACCTCCACACAAAGCTTCTCCTAGGTTGATTTTTGCACTGGCATAAAAGCCTAAGAAGTGATATCTCCCTGTTAATCCCACGGGGGAGGGAAATTCCCCTCAGGCAATGGCAAATGGTATTTCTTGCAGATCTTCCAATACATCATTTTTGCTACTTTGTCATGTCGTCGTTTAGAGTCAGCTTGTGCAATCTTCTTGCCACAGCTTACTAGGTGGGCCACTGTTTCTTCAGCTTCTTTGCAGCATTTGCTACCTGTTACTGTCTTCTCAATTCTGGCTTTGTATGCCATTTATTCTTATCTTGTGCAGCCAGAATTAGCCCCTCTGTCTCTTTCTTCAACTTCCCACTCTTAGCTATTGCCAGGGCTTGTTGTTATCTGCTTTGTCTGCTATATTTTTATGTACTGATCATGTAATACTTTGCCTTGCCATGTCTCTTTTCTATTCTTCATCTGGCATTTCTTGTAGGCCAGTTTGGTCTCTCCAGTAAACCTTCACAGTGTACTAGTGTCTATGCATCTCCTTCACAGTACTTCAGCTATCCTTCTAATGCCTCTTTTTCATCTTCAATTGTCTGGTTTACTTGCAACATTCTATGCCCAATAATGCTCTTTGTTAAGTGGACTCTGTCAACCTCATTGTGTGGTTGAAACACATGATTCATCTTTATTATTTTTTCTCCTCACCCTATTTTAGTTCAAAACCTCAACCACTGAATAGCATTGGCTCATCATTTAAAAAGCAAGGATCACTCAAGTGTTTTGCATATTCTGTCTCAAAAGAGTGAAATAACTCTGTAAAAAGTTTATTGGATCTCCTCTATATTTCAGAGGGGAAAGTCTATTTGCAGTTTGACTAGTATATCTCAGGCACACTCAGACCTATGTTTCTTTATTCTATACGTAGAAGGCATGTATGGTGATATTATTATCATGTGTAATAATTTAGGATGAAAGATCAAGAATGTGGCATAAGGTCCATTGGTATATGACCCAAAAGAAATTATCTAAGATATAATGGTATTTATAATCATCATTGAAAATGTGAGAAAACCTGAAGAATCATTTTATCATGCAGGGTGAGCTTGAGAAAAAGCAACAAAATGTTGAATACAAATACATATGATACAAAGAATTTTAAACATTAATATTCAGATGAAACCAGATTTTTTTATTGGAACTTATGGATAGCCAATTAGAAAACACTGGAAAAGAAAAGTCGTAACTCGAGGACTATCTGTAGTGAATTGGGGGGCATTATATTGTAAGGGCACTATCTGAATGCATCTAAAACTTTCAGTATGAATAACCTACAGTTAGAACATTTTTTCACACTCTTGCTTCCATTTGTTATATGCTAATAGCAAATAAATTTGCCTTTCATTTGATATGTACTGTATGTACCTAAATTTCTAAAATATCATGAAACTTTAACATAAGCCCTGGGAGGTCACAATTTTGTCATTTTTTTATGTCTGAAGTTTTGGAGAGTAAAGGTAATTAATTAATTAGTGGGACAAATTACTGATTACTCTGTTTACTTTGGTCTGGCATATAAAAAGATGAGGTCTATTAATAAATCATGTTTGTTTTTCATAAGTGAAACAATGAACAAAACATTTTGTGCTTTGTCTAGTTTGTCAAAATTATAATATTGTTCCATAATCCCAAATATCTGGCATTATAATGACTGCCATTATTTTATTTTATTTTGTGGTCCTTACACAATCTTAATTAGTGTGTGCTCATTTTTTATGCATCTCCCACCTGGCTGAATGGAATCCATCATCCCTTTGAAATCTACCTCAGAAGGCAAAACAGTTCAAATTAATTGGCAGATAATTGACTTTTTATAGCAATAAGTAGGACATTTGATTCAGCGCTATCCTTTCCTTTCAATGCAAACATAACATTTGTTTGCTGCCAATTCATCCAGATGTCAAATTAGAGCACTATATTAAAATCTTCCCCTTTTTTCCCCTTCAGGTTGCTGAGTTCAAGCTGTGGTTTGGTTTTATACCATGTCATGTTTGGCTCCACTGGGCACGCCCATTTCTTATTTTGTGGATGTGGGATTGGAGAGTTGGTGAGAGGACAAGAAATACTGAGGAGATTCTGAGAAGTCCAAGGGGGGGGGATTTCTCATTGGGTAGGGAAAGGATGACTTTGTGTCGAGGTCAGGATGAATGCACCTGAAACTTCCAAGGCCAACAACCTACATTTAGGACAGCTTAACACTTCTACCTCAGTCAGTGTCAGACCTGCCTCAGCTTGAACCTCTAAGTAACAACTATCCTTAACTCTATTTATCGAGAAAGGTACAGTTTACTAGAAGTTAAGTGAATTACAGTAAAGTATAGCCAGAACTAACAATTAGGCACCAAAACCCCCAAGTCTAACTTCCCCCCCCCCTTAGTCATCTCCCATTACTGGGCCCCCATGTCCAATCAAATTCAAACAAGATGTTTTCAGAACGGTCACTTCAGGTGTAGGTTTGGTGTGTAGCTGCATTCCAATCCCAGCCGGTTGTCCTTGAAGCTCATCTTGGAGAGATACAGTGAAGTTTTGTTTTCCTCAAAGCATCTCCCCCACAATCCAGCTCCCCTTGGGTTCATCGCAGCTAATAGTGAATTGTTACGAAGTGTGAGGTGGCATCTGATAGGAGTGCTCTCGCCCTCACCTAGCCAAAATATATAAAGCCTGCTGTTTATATCACTTAATTGTCACTATTCTTTTTCACATCTCCTTTTCTTAGATTAGATTTTAATGCGATCCTCCATATCTCTCTCTTACTTGGCCAATCCATGTACTATGGCTGTAACAGAACAGATCAAACTTATTTTGACATATTGCATTTTTCAGAGTATAAGACTCACCTTTTTCACACACACCCCAAAAGAGGGTGAAAATCTGGATGCGTCTTATACACTGAATACAGCATTTTTTGGCTCCCCAAACCCTGCCCCCTTTGCAAAAAGGGCCCGTTTTTTGCTCGTTTTTGCCCTTCCCAGCCCCCAGGAGCACTCTGGAAGCCTCCTAAAGGCTATGCATGGCCAATTTTGTGACAAAAACGGTCCCATTTTCACAAAAAATGGGCCGTTTTGGGGAGGTCTGCAGAGTGCAAAAACTTTTTTTTTAAATTTGCCTCTTCAAATCTTGGTGCATCTTATACTCTGGTGCGTCTTATACGCCAAAAATACAGTAATACTCTGCACCAACAGATCTGTTCATCCATTGACTCACTGTTCTGTTTTCACACTCATCCAAAGCATTGTTTAGTGTCAAGGTTCTTTACCATGGTCAAACACATGATTTCCATTAGCAATGGAAGGCGTGTGGAGAGTGAATAGGAGCACACTGATATTTAAAATACAGGCAGCAATGGGAATACATTTTAATTTCAGGATGTCAAAGGTTTTTATAGCCTGTTGGCTTTCCTGGATTTGATTCTTCAGTATACAGCATAAACATAAATGCTGCAATCTATTCTCTGAAATGTTAAGAACCTCAACACTGGGGGGGGGGGGACTTCCACAATGGGATGGGTCACGCTAGAGCAGCCAAAGACAACAGCAGATTAAAATTGCTTTTGAGGTTGGTGTGGACATTCAACTGGTCTGGATGCAGACTTTTGGTCCCCATGTACCTCAATTTTTATTTTTATGGGAAGACTGTTTTTGTTAGAGGAAGAAGAAGAGTAACAAAGGTCATTCAGAAGGAAAAAAAGTACAAGGAGTTGTCAAGAGACAAAAAAAGAACAGGGGAAAATAAGATGCCTCATAGAGAGATGGGCGACAAATAAATTAAAGCCGTTCAACATTTTATCAAACATCATAAAATACACAAGATACCACTTTGCCTAGCTTTCATCACCTTAGAAAAAGTGACTCTGTTAAATTGAGCATTACATTTGATGTCCTACTCTCAGGTCCAAAACCAAGAATGACAGACGGTGATTCTTCCAAGATAAGTTCTTCACATCCATAGACAAAATCTTGCCAGATTAAAGACTCTATTATCTGTGTCCGCATCTATGATATTCCTTGTGAACTATTAGGGAGGTGCTGTCTTCACCCTCTTTCTCTCACATGTAGCATCTGGATTGAGTTGCCTCTTACTTTTCTGGAACGCAGCCCCTCCCTCCTGGGAATCCACTACCTTAACTACATTCCATCACACCTGCAGAGACAAGATATGGAGGAATCTTAAGCCTGGAGGAAAGATTCAAATGAGAAATAATTGAAAGAGAGATTAAAGTAAATTGTAATACCTTAAACATTGCCAGTAAAATGACAGGAAAATAAATGTATAGACTTACAAACAGATAGAAATATGTGGTGTGTGGAATCAATGTTGAACAATGATTTTCAACTGGATATTAATTGACCTTAAAACTTCCAGAAAACGCCCAAAGAAATCCTGAACAGATGATGTAACTCAGTTAACACATATTACATGGAAATCAGCTGTAGAGTGTTGAAACAACTGGAAAGCAACTAAAGAGGCTTCATCCCCTTTCATATAAGGTGTCCTGTTTGAGAAGGAGGTTGGACTAGAAGACCTCCAAGATCCCTTCCAACTCTGTTATTCTGCTGTCCTACAAAGTGGTGGTGGTGGTGGTGGTGGTGGTGGTGGTGGTGGTGGTGATGATGATGATGGTAGTGATGATGGTGATGACGATGTATCAAGAGAAAGAGAGAAAGACAGTTTACTGAGAAAAAAGTGGTCGTCAGATGAATTTCCTAATAAAGGGTGTTGCCTAGAAAAATCAGTACATGTAAAAAGACTGGTGTGGTGGCTAAGATGCTGGATGAGAAACTGGGAAGCTATGCGTAGCACTGGATGTAGATTTGTAAGGATCCTTCAAAATACAAGAAGAAATGCATAAGTGGCCATCCACATATCAACATATGACTCTAGGCTCATACACATCACATGTTTAATAGAGCCACTATTGATTGAAAAGAGTTTTATGGAATTAAACTTAAAACATGGTACCAAATTCAGAATTGAAGAAATTCTGCTTTTCTTAGTTTTAGGGATCAGAGTGCATTGCAAACTGCTTTCGTGAAATAACTACAGCCTCGAATATGTCTTCTTTTCAGCTTCAAAGCATTTTACAAACATTCATTATGTTTGCAAAGATGAAAATACATTGGCAGAATAATTAGTATTTATCCTATATGCTGAGATGCTGTCTGAGAATGAAAAAGAAAAGACTGTTTATTATTATTATTTATTATTATTATTTATTTCTTAGCGCTTATAGACCGCCCCCTCTCCCAGAAGGGACTCGGGGCGGTGTTTAGCATTAGACATGCATATTTAGCATTAGACATGCATATTTTATTAATGTAGCAATAAAAATGGGAAATAAATCGTGACAGTATCATAGAATTTGAACATATTAAATATAATATGTGCAGAGTATTGAGCTTTGCATGAAATGTATGCTGCTAATGTTTTTAAATATCGAGTATCAAAATGAATTGTTCCTCCCTTGCAGATTTCTACAGCCACCCACCCAGCCTTAGAATCCAAGTCCTACCAAAATTGGCGAAGGGATCCATGGTTAATCTATATTTTTTACTCCTCACTTGTATACAGTATACACGCAATAACCAGATTTTAAATACAGACATGCAAATTTAAAACAGCCACAAGAGTTCCCACTTTCCCCATATTTATAGCATTATATTGTGGTTTATGGCTTATTAAATCTTTATATTAAGCCAATAGTGTAGGCTCTACTGCAGGGGTGTCAAACTCGATTTCATTGAGGGCTGCATCAGGGTTGTGTTTGACCTCGGGGAAGAGGGGATGGCTGGGGTGGGCGTGACCAGCTCAACATCACTTGTGTCAGGGGCGTCTGTGGTGGCTCAAGCACTCTGCCAGCGAAAACAGGTTCCTGATCTCTGGTTTCGGCTGATAGGGCTTCCTGCACCATCCTCCTGCAACCCTCTGCCAGTGAAAAGGGAGCCCTGTTTTTGCTAGCATAGGCATCGCAGCCTGGTCCTTCGCTATTTCCAGGGAGACCCTGCAGGTCAGATCTATGTACCCCATGGGCCAGATTAAGCCCGCAGGTCTTGAGTTTGACACCCCTGCTCTACTGTGTTATGAGAATTTAAAAGAGCAAAGCAACCTGAAACATCAGGGTACTTTGTATAGGGATTGCATCACTATATCATGACTTATGAAGTACCAGTTTGATAAATGCAGTTGATGGTGATAGGTGAGCTTTTGTATGTCCTTCATTTGTCATGAAATTTTAACACTTGGCATATCAAAAGATTGTATTATAATGCCAGTGCATTTTGAGCTTTGTTCCTTAGCGTAGATGCACCAAGTAGCCATTAGGTTTTTTAAAAAATAAAATAATAAATAAAATAAAATCTTGCATGAGAGAAAAACCATTCCAGAATACCTCTCATTCAAGATACCATGTTCTCTGTTCTGTGTCTCTGTTGGTGGGAAGGTTGTTACTTTCAAGGAAAGAGCTGTGCTTGTCAACCACAATGAAGCCAACTTGATTAGAATTTAGCAATCTTTTTACATGCTCTCCTTAGTTCTAGAGCCGTGATTGCAAATCTATGGCATGCATGCCAGAGATGGCATGCAGAGCCCTCTCTGTGGGCACGTGCACTGTCTTCTAGTTTCTGGCGCAAAAAGCAGACTGTTTTGGGGCCTTTTTCTGGGCTGTTTTCAGGGTGTTTTTCTGCTGTTTTCGGGTTAAAAAAAACACCCTGAAAACGGCCCGCAAAACAGCCATATGTGAACCGGCCAGCTGCTCGTCGGGTTTCCAGTGCTCTGGTGTGCGCGAAGACCAGCTGGCCAGTGCACATGTGTATGCCGAAACCCGAAGACCAGCTGGCTGGCATGCGCATTCGCACTGGCCAGCTGGTCTTCGGGTTTGCGGCGCTCTGGCGCGCGTACACATGCATGCCGTTCTGGTTTGGGCACTCTGTGCCGAAAAGGTTGGCCATCACTGTTCTAGAGAGAAAATACATAGGTGGAATCATGGCCCTGCAAGATTGTAAACTTTATGCTTATTGAGAAACTTGAAAGGTGGCTAGATAGAGCATAAACCAATACTCTACTCATGGTTGCTGGTGAGAACAAGTGATGTTATAGCTATTATATCATCATTGTACCAATGATGCCAATTATACATTTCACATCATTTGAGCAATGACGACATATGTACCATCATCATGGCTTTAGATGAACATTTGTAAATTTACCCTCATAATTATCTAAGAATTTCAATTTTTGGCTCTCAGAGTCACGTATTAAGTGTGTGGGACTTTCCAACCTATTGTTCCTATGACAATTGGGGACAAGCAGAAATGCACCCATTGCCCATAGCATCCCTACTAACGTAAGTAACAATATAGCTTTGAAAATTTACTTCATTCTGGGGAAAGTTTTAGATAGATATCAGTGTACAGAATTTTACTGCGGAAAACCTACCAGCTTTTTATTCTACAACACCTAGTAATACAATTTCACTAATATTGACCGTTTTCATCAGCATTATTCACACCTGACAAACAAATATTCAGGAGCTCCACATCATTTTTGCAAGGTCATGTGTCACTGCAAGTTGATATAGTTAATATAATATTCTGAATATAGCTGAGTAAAGCAGATGTACATTTGGCTTATGAGACATGTTGAGAGAGATGTGTAGCATATATTTAGATACCTCAAACTGGAATATAAACAAAATAATTGGCACTAAGAGATAGGCTAGATCATATACAGAAATTGCTTTTCGGTAGTAAGAGGTTTTTTAAAATATATGTTTTAGCACCCACATTTATGTTGTATGTTCATATCTGAACTACAAAATTATAGAAGCATGGTAGAAGAATACATCATGCTTATATGCTACATCACAGAAGCTTGTTGGGAAGGTTCCGGAAGGTTCCAATCAGTTGTCTGATAGACTGGGAAGTGTCTGTTGGTCCAGAGGCTGAAGAGTTTGTAAAAACTGGAAAGAAATTGATATAGCTTTCCAGTAGTTTTCCATTAATGATCATCAGAGCACCTTGCTTATTCTTATGGAGTTTTTCACCTAAATCCAATAGTTGTTGAAAAAAATCTGGTGAGTTCAATGCACAACAATAGCTCAAGAAATAGCAGGATTAAAAAAAAAAAAACAACCTTTGGATCCAGATCCTGCAACAATGCCATGAGGCAGGAAATAGGAATTGGGCAGTGGTGGGTTTCTAAATTTTTTAGAACCTCTTCTGTAGGTGTGACCTGCTTTGTGGGAGTGGCTTGCTGGCCATGTGACCGAGTGGGCATGGCTTGCCAGCCATGTGACTGGGTGGGCGTGGCCAACTTGTAAAATGTGGTGAACCTCACTTAACAATTCTCTTGCTTAACAACCAAAATGTTGGCTCAGAAACTCTGGCATTTGAACCCCAGGGGTGTTCAAACTTGACAGCTTTAAGACTTGTGGACTTCAACTCCCAGAATTCCTCCTCTCGCTCTTCATATTGATGATGTGCGGACAGGCGAGGGGAGGGAGCTGGAACCGGTTCTAAATGGCACTATAGATTTGTGGAACCTCTTCTATAGAAGAGGTTAGAACTGGCAGCAACCCACTCCTGGAAATGAGTGAAAAGAACATTCTTTTGTTTCATTATTTCAATTACTATTGTTTTAAAATTTAAATTTGGAGGGGAAAAGTTTACGGAAGCCAATCATTGTCGGTGGAGACAAATTGGCAGAGCTCTTGATATTATACACTGTAGAAAAAGAATTATCACTGATATTGGTGTTTCTGCATTGCTTAGGACTAGGTATTATACATACACATAATTAAAACACTACTTAAAAAAATATTCATAACTCAAGATTGAAATGCAGAGTCCTTGGTGCTGTCTTAGCTTGGTGGTTTTCTTGCAGATATTTCATTACCAAACTAGGTAGCATCACTAGTGCTAATAGGGAGTTTGCATATTGTATATTCTGGATATACAATACATTTCTATTAATGTTTCTATTAATATTCTAGACTTAAAATATAAAATGAGAGCATACCCCGCTCCCTATTAGCTACCTACTTTTGTAATGAAATATCTGTAAGAAAACCACCAAGATGAAGAGAGCACCGAGCACCAAACAATTAAAATTTTAACACAAGAAAGTAAACCAAATAGTAGAAAGTTAGAAAGAAAGAAAAAGCAAAGAAAAAGAAAAAGATGCATGAGAAGGGGGGGAAAAAGAGAGAGAGGTTACATCATGTTCAGTGGTGGGATTCAATTTTTTTTACTACAAGTTCTGTGGGCGTGGCTTTGTGGGCATGGCTTTGTGGGTGTGGCTTTGTGGGCATGGCAGGGTAAGAATACTGGAAAAATCCCCATTCCCTCTCCACTCCTGGGGGAATGTTACTGCAAAATCCCCATTCCCTCCCCACCCCACTAACCTGCTTTCCAGCTCCATTCTCCTGTTCAGGGCAACAAAAGAAGATCAGCTGGGAGGCTGGCAGCCAGCGGGGGAGGGGTAAGCCTATTTGCCAGATCTCCAAACTACTCAAAATTTCCACTACCGGTTCTCCAGAACCTGTCAGAACTGGCTGAATACCACCTCTGATCATATTACACTTTTTTCCTATAATCTGTCTAACCACAAATTCAATTTATTCATTTTTATACAGCGCTACATAAGATGCTTCCAATCAGCAATAAATTCTAGTAATGTCTTTCCTCTAATCAAAAAAGTTAATTTATCCATTTCAACCAAATCTGTCAAGTTCACCATTCCAGTGGGTAGGGTTGGATCTTTTAATGTCCAGGCATACAGTAATCTTCTTGTTGTAATCAAATTCTGCAATAATTTTCCACGGCTCTTTTCTAGCTTTTTATCCATTAATCCTGAAAGGAAAAGTTCTAACTTCAGTTAAATATTGATTAGGACTAAGTATTTTCCGAGTGCTGCACCCTAAAAAGAATAATTCTGCTAGGACAATTTCACCGTTACTGTACAAGCAATAGTTTTTCAAAAGTATTTTCTTCCTCTCCTCAGATGCTGACATAATACAGTTTTGCCCATGGATCTTGAATTTTTCCATTAAAAACAAATGACAGCCCTGTTTAATGACTTACTGTGATGCGTTAATCAAATATTCTATACATCAAATCATAGTGTACTGCAGTGTGTGAACTCAGTTTGTATCTTCCTCTACCAAACTTGGTTATTGCTATTTTGAAGCCTATTTGTCAATTTCATTGGAAAAGTAAATCAACAAATGAATACACAGTGTTCTCTATTTGAACCCATTTTGAAAAGTTGCGCTACACCTCAGGAAACTTTCAAACACTGCGATCAGTGGTGAAATTCAATTTTTTTACTATCGGTTCTGCAGACGTGACTTGGTGGGTGTGGCGGGGGAAGAATATTGCAAAAATCTCCATTCCCACACCACTCTCGGGCCACCAGGGATAGTATTTGCCAGTTCTCTAAACTACTCAAAATTTCTCCAGAACCTGTCAGAACCTGCTGAATTTCATCCCTGCCTGTCATGCTTGATATCTTGAGGCTCACAATACAAATGTGAAATCAGGAGCTGAAACAACACACATCTGGAGAAGACTAGATCAGATCAATTATATTTGTGTAAAATATAATTTGAAGAAACATCTCTGTGTTGACTTTAGACATTTTAAAAAATCAGCCCATGAAAATAAATTGGCCATCAGTTGCACTGCATTTTTATTTAATTGCAGTTTTGCAATATGTATTCACATTGTTCCTTAACATCGGATTCATTTTTAATTAGAGATTTGCCAAAACAAAAAATTATCTTTCAATATTTTCTGGAGAAGCATAATCAGAATTTTCAAGTCAATTATGCAATTTCATACCTCATGGGACCAAAAATAAGACAAACAATCTTACCCCACAATGATGATATTACTTAGATAATGGAACCTCTGCAAGCAAGCTCAGAGAGCACAAAGAACTCCACATTTCAATCCCTGGTTTTTTTTCCCCTATAAGATGAATAAATTAAAATTGGTGCGCTCTCATGAACTTTTGAAAGTTCTGCTGTGTTATTTTGTCGTTTTAAATTTTGTGGCAACTGAGAACATTTTGATTTAGTGTTTTTTTTTTAATTTAATTAATTCTCGAGGTTCTTGACTAAGATTTCCCCTTTTTTTTTCCAAAACAGCTATCATTAGTTAAATGTGTTTGACTGATAGTTACGGTTTAAATTTAAAACTGCCTTATATCTTACTAAGTTTATACTTTTATTTTAAAGCTCTGTTATAGGCTGTCAGAATTTTTAATAGAATGGTTGAAACAATCTAATTCTACAAATTATTATTATGGTTCATCACATACCGTATTTCCCCGAAAATAAGACAGGGCCTTATTTTCTTTTGGTCCCCAAAATAAGCGCTTGGCCTTATTTTCAGGAAGGTCTTATTATTTTTGAGGTGCAGGAGGTGGTGAGCATGGTCACCTCATGGCTGTTGCTGTGTTGCAAAATTTTTGGGGAGGGCTTATTTTTTGGGGAAGGCTTATTTTAGTGCATGCGCTCAAAAGCCTGATTGGGCTTTTTATCCAGGGAAGTCTTATTTTGGGAGAAACAGGGTAGTCAGCCAGATGTTTAGATTGGATTTGGCATTTTTATAATTCTACCAAGTCCTTCCCAAGGACCTGGGATAGGTAGATGTTATTATTTATTAAAGGTATTAGCCCAGGTTATAACATGTTCCAAATACCTTTTGCAATTAACTAATGATGATATTTTTCAATGCCAATAGTGTTCAATGGTGCTCCAGATGTTTTGGGATTGTACTCAAGGAGCCTATTACTATTGATACTATCTTTGTTTTCTTTTGACACAGTCATTCTACTTCTATTTTCAAGTTTTTATAGTGTGATTTCTCTTCTACTCTGCTGTCTCCAGATACTTCAACATTCATTTTATTGTTGTTGCTGTTGTTGTTGTTGTTTACCTACTATTAATTCTTATTAATTAAGGTTGGTTGCAAATCAGCCAGCTTTCCAGACTGGATTTGGCATACCGAGCAATTATAAAAGAGAGTAAGCAAATTTGTCCTCATATTGAAAACCAGGTGACCACTTAAGATATCTTAATCTGTATACTCTGCTCTTCTTTCCAGGAAATACAGGTGAAGCTTCCTTTACTTTGTTCTTTTGGTGTCAAACACCTCATGTTTGGCTCGGATTCCTTCGTCTTCAATGATCCATCTGACCAAAAGGCCAAACTCTGCACCACAGAAGCGAAAGTGGTGAGAACCTTTGGACAGGAAAAGAAATGGAACTTAAAACATCCAACAGTATTTCCACATTTCAAGTACGTTTACTTTCCCTGAAAGTTTCTTCAGATATCAGTTCCATTATTGCATGCCTTGGATTGTGTCCAGAGATACTGCACTTGACATGAACAGAAAAACATTTTTTTCTTCATGTAAGATTACGAGTGTCTCTATCCTGCTAGATGATTAGGGGACTGGAGACTAAAACATATGAAGAACGGTTGCAGGAACTGGGTATGTTTAGCTTAAGAGAAAGAAGGACTGGGGGAGACATGATAGCAGTGTTCCAATATCTCAGGGGTTGCCACAAAGAAGAGGGAGTCAAACTATTTTCCAAGGCACCTGAGGGTAGAACAAGAAGCAATGGGTGGAAACTAATCAAGGAGAGAAGCAACTTAGAACTGATGAGAAATTTCCTGACAGTTAGAACAATTAATCAGTGGAACAGCTTGCCTCCAGAAGTTGTGAATGCCCCAACACTGGAAGTCTTTAAGAAGATGTTGGATAGCCATTTGCCTGAAACAGTATAGGGTTTCCTGCCTAGGCAGGGGGTTGGACTAGAAGACCTCCAAGGTCCCTTCCAACTCTACTATTGTATTGAATCACATCCATCAGTCTTCAGGAATCTGCATATGTGGGACTGAGTGGGGTAGATTGCAAGGGTGACACCAAAATATAATTTTAATCATATTTTATCTATATCTTAAATTATTGTATTCTATTCCAATTTCATTTTAGACTGTATTTTATTCCAATTCCATTTTAAATTGCTTCTATCAAATTGTAGTAATAATTTGTTTCTGGAGCTTTGCACTTTGATATGGCCCAAGGGCTAATCAATAAAGACTAAATTTCAATGTCATTAGTCTTCAGGGGGCAGCTTTTGGGAGAATGCAGGAGAAGGTCCCAGAAAGAAAATTGCCAAGAAATCCCATCATACTAGAAAAATTCCCAGCAAAATTCAACCACCTTCTTTGTTAAATTCCTTTTACAGCATGGCTGCTATATTCCCATCACAGGGCAGACCCAGTGAAGAATTATGTAACTGGAAGATGACTCTTCTACTTTGATAGTGATAGAATTCTCATGAGTACCATGAAATTTTATGACTATTATATTCATAATGCATAAGAAAACTGCAAAATTAAATTGCCCTTCCAACTTAACTGTGATTGGTCATTTATATTAAATTAATTCTGTTCACCTCTGTCTCTAGATACATGTTTAGTATCTAGAAATGATAAATAATAAATCCAGTCAAGCAATCTAAGAGAAAAATACATCTGAATCCAGCAAAATATTGTTATTTTTGTAGAACATTTTAAACAAGTATATGTGCTAAGAATAGTTTTTTAAATTCTTAACTGAAGTAATCCTTTATTTCTTAACTTCATTTGACTCTGAGGGGAAGCTCCAAATGAACTATCAAGATGCTTCAGAAACATTTTGAACATCTGCATTTTGTTGATGTTTAAGGCCAAGTTCTAATTCCAAGTTGTTTATTTATATAAGAGCATTCTGTTTATGAAAACAAACAAAATGTCACATATGTAATGTCAGTAAACTAAGACCTTTCTAGTGTCCTGTTCTATTCTAACATCTTTGTGTTCTTCTCCACAAAATTAATAATATTGAGGAGAAATAGCACCATATGTCCCCATAGTAAAAGGTCAGTATAAGGAAAAGAACCAGGGAGGGAAGGAGAGAAGAAGGGAGGGAGGGAAGAAGGGAGGGAGGGAGGGAGGGAGGGAGGAAGCAAGGAAGGAAGATATTTCCTTCAGAAAGGCAGAGAGAAATCAATTCCTTTTTTCAGTGAAGCTTCTTTGGCAAATTAAACTTTTGTTTAATTCTTATTCCTTCCTTATATGAGGATCAGAAGAAGATAACATTTCACAGACATGTCCAAAGCCAATCTGAATTCTTTAAATCTGCCCATAAAATAGGCAGCAAGTTCTCTCTGGATATAATGATTTCAAAAGAATCTGTTGCCACATAAACTTAATAAATCTTGCAGCATCATGTTTGCAGTTCATTAATCATATTTTCAATTTTTTTCTCCCCAAAGAAAGCAATCGGGACATATATCTTTAAGAAATTTAGAGATACAGAGATTATTTCACTGATTTATATCATTCTGTGGTATTACCATTTATGCTTCATTTTCATTTGCCCAAATATCTTTCCATACTTTAGGATAATGCTACCCCACACTAATAATTATGTTATTATTTTTTCTTGAACAAGTATATAAAAATTAAATAGGGAATAAATTCAAATTCCAAATGTCATTTATTTCATTAGTCAATACTCCAGTGTTACTATAAACGGAAGAGTTTAATGTTTTACATATTTTACTCCGTGACAGTTATTATCCACTGTAGAGCCCAGAACTCTATGTCTCTGTATAATACATCTTCACAAAATGCCTTTAAGCTAGACCATAATTATTCCCATTTGATAGATTGGTAATTGAGACTGAAAAATGATGACATGGGCAGCATTATCAAGTGACTCTATAATTGAACTGGGATTTAACCTCAAGTCTCTGCTGTCCAATGCATTTA
Source organism: Natrix helvetica (assembly GCF_964273705.1). Lineage (NCBI taxonomy): Eukaryota > Metazoa > Chordata > Lepidosauria > Squamata > Natricidae > Natrix > Natrix helvetica. The sequence continues at coordinate 233,883,333 of NC_138548.1, read as the reverse complement.
TCAATTTGTACTCACAGCAACTTTCTCCCTGAATAATATTTTGAGTTGAGTTGAGTACAGAAACAATTATTTATAAAATGAAACCTATTCCACGTGTTACATTCTTCATGATCAAAACTCAATTAGGAAACTTCAATGCATAATTCATAATTCAACTTATAAAACATACATTACCCACATACATATTTCAGCACTTCCATATTATAAGATGTACAAAACTGGAGGAGTTACCTTAAGAAGTGGCTATGTGTCATTCTATAAGTCAGGGGTCCTCAAAATATGGCCCACGGGCTGGATACGGCCCACTGAAGCCATTAATTCAGTCCATATAGGGACCACGAGGCTGCCCCACCCACATCACCCCATGTATCCTCTGGCCCCCACCTGCCTTCTGGAGGCCAGGGAGGCCAAAAACAGGATCTCGGGGCCTCCACGGGTCCCATTTTTGGCCTCTCCAGCCAAGAGAGAGGGAGGGAGGGAGGAGGACACATATACACAGACACCGACACACACAGAGTCCCTCATACAGACCCCAAGGCAGCGATATCCTTTCACTAACCTGTTTTCCACCCTCAGGAGCATAACAAATTAAAGTTTAATTTGTGTGTATTGTTTGGACTGCTAAATTGGCCACGTCCACCCAGTCACATGACCACCCAGTCACATGACCACCTAGCCACAAACGCCCAGCTGATCCGGCTGTCCCCAACAGTCTGAGGGATCATGGATTGGCCCCCTGTTTAAAAAGTTTGAGGACCCCTGCTATAGGGAAAACAATCCTCAGTTTAAAAAATGGAGATTACGGTTCTTCAGATATTGTTGAGATCAAATGTCCAACATTTCTTGTCACTGACAGTGTTGATTGGGTAAATATGAGCTCCATCTTGAGAATATCTTGAGGACCACAGATTTCTGAACTCTGCTCTGTTTTAAATTATGCTCAATTGTAGCTTTAAATATGAGTTAAAGAGCCATAAGAAAGTAGTGCACTGTTGTTCCTTGTCAGCGGCAAACATACAGATCACCCTTTCTCTTTATAGTGACATATTTAATATTTCTATTAAAATTACAGTTCTTCTCTCAAAATGTATGATTTTATTTGTTGCTTTAAACTGCCAAATTTCATAAGGAGGTATGATAGTATTCAATGAAACAGAAGACTTAATAACCCCAAACCGATTTGTAACTCCTACTGTTAGCCATCAAAAGGTATTGTGGAGTTGTTCCATCTTTTCCTGCTTAATATATTTGAAGGACCCAGATTGTTAGGGGGCAATAGGCTGACTCTGTAAACCACTTAGAGAGGGCTGCAAAGCACTATGAAGCAGTATATAAGTCTAAGTGCTACTGCTATTAATAGATTTGAAGGAAAAGTTGAAAACCCAGGGTAGGAGCATAAACAGAATATGAAGACTGGACCTTCTATAAATTTCCTTGAATGAGGCAGAGCAATTGCACAGTTAAAGTGTCTATAATTTGTCTACCTTATTTCTAATAACCCAACACTCCGGCTGTGATATCTAATTGTAATACAAGAGAGCCATCTGGTCCTAGCCTACATAAATTAGGAGAAATTATATGATAGAAAAGGAAAAAAACCCGCTCAGTTTTAATCTCCTGCCAGAAGGTCGAATCATAATATACCAAAGAGAAGCCACATATTTCCTCCAAAATTTATAACTGTGTCATGGAACCAAACTAACCACCAAGAGAGGATAGTTTGCTAAACCCCAACTGAATTCAGTGACACTGTGCCAGTTTGGCTCCATCTTAAGCGATTTCATTACAGAAACAAAGGAAGAAAAAAAACCACTGACTAGGAGGAGCTGAAATTGTTTGATGTTGAAGAAAGGATGTAAATAATTCTGACATTTCAAACAGATGCAAAGATTGTCCAAGGGATTATGAAGGAAAGGGATTGACTAGTAACATTGCTCTCTTTTTTTTTTAAAGTTGTGCTCGGAATAACATTATAGAGGCTCAATCAATGTTTTAATTTTTTGATGCCAGGTCAAATCAAATCAAATATTTTATCATTATATACATACATACATACATACATACATACATACATACATACACACACACATGCACACAATCACGCATATGTATGTATGTAAATTAGACTAAAACTATAGTAGAGGAAGACATGTTAGAAAGATAAAATTACAAGCAAAAAACAAAACAAAAAACACAAAACTACAAAACTACAAATACAGTGGAATATTGTGGAATCCTGAAGCACAAAATAGCTGAAATCTACATGCTACTAAAACTCTCCAGTTTGTCTGCTTGTAATCTTCAATTAAGGGATGCGGAGGCTCAGTGGCTAAGATGCTAAGCTTGTTGATCAGAAAGGTTGGTATGTCGGTGGTTCGAATCCCTAATGCCATGTAACGGAGTGAGCTCCCTTTACTTGTCCCAGCTTCTGCCAACCTAGCAGTTTGAAAGCACGTAAAAATGCAAGTAGAAAAATAAGAACCACCTTTGGTGGGAAGCAATAGTGGGTTTCAATTTTTTTTACTACCAGTTCTGTGGGCGTGGCTTGGCGGGTGTGGCAGGGGAAGGATACTGTAAAATCTCCATTCCCACCCTACTCCAGGGGAAGGTTACTGCAAAATCCCCATTTCTTCCTGATCAGCTGGGACTCGAGAGGCAGAGAATAGAGTGGGGCGGGGCCAGTCTTTACCAGTGGTATTTACTAGTATTTAACTGAAAATTTCTGCTACCGGTTCTCCAGAACTGGTAAGAGCCTGCTGAATACCACCTTTGGTGGGAAAGTAACAGCATTCCGTGTGCCTTTGGCATTTAGTCATGCTGTCCATATGATCACAGAGATGTCTTTGGACAGCGCTGGCTCTTCAGCTTTGAAACAGAGATGAGCACCGCCCCCTAGAGTAGGGAACGACTAGCACATAAGTGTGAGGGGAACCTTCACCTTTTTATTCTTCAATTAACAAAACAAACTATCATAGAAGAACTATTTTTGAATCAACACACACATCATATGGGCTATCTTACAGAATGCGCTCAAAATTTGGACCCTATCACTCCCATGGAATTGAAATTTGGCAAAGTTATGTTCACTGTCATGCAACCATGCTACCACGCGCATGTTGTCATAGTCAGCCATGGTCCTGTGTTTATTATTTCCAATGCTCTGCCAGCTTCCCATAAGAGAAGTCAATGGGGAAGCCAGCAGACATTGGAAGTTGCTCCCGCTCCCATTGCTTTTTTGTTCTCCTGTGGTCATTCTTTTCTCAGTTTAGGTAAGAAAATATCTTTGAAATGATGAGCCAACAGGTAAATTGTTTGTCTAGTTAGCCCTTAATCTACCTGAGGATTCAAAATGTCATCCTGTTGGCTAGGGATATGAGAGAATAGATTGTTCTTATGGCAACTTTGTTAAAATATTTTTTTCTTTTTTGCAATTTTTTTTTTGCTTCTCTTAAAATGCAGAGTTACAAAATAAAAAATAAAAAAAACCTTTGTGTTACTTTTACTAGATCCTTCACTTTTACAATTAGTTTATTTCTGTCTCCTAGATAAAAACTCATTTCTTTCATGGCATTCACATTTAGCTGAATTCTTTGTACCCATGTTCATTAATACAAACCAGTAGTTTTCTGTCTTTTAAGTCTTTAAATCATTTCTGTAATGCTTGAATAGATTTCTGGTGTCACCTTTTCTTCCTTAGACTCTCCAAGATGTTTCATTTTATGTTTCCTAATTTTCAGCTAATATGGTCAGTAGATCATAGGAACTGTAATCTATGACTTTTAGAGATCACTAGTTTTGAGAATGGATGCTGGGGAATAAAAAGTTCCCAAAACTTTTGTAAAATTGTTATTGCCATTTGTGATATATTTCTCATTGAATTAGAAACTCGCGGAATCATATCCGAGGAGAAAGAAAGGAGAATGCAAAGAAGAAAGTGTCAACCAAACAGACATGGGTTGAGAAAGATCAACCCTTCAATCCTGGGGAACCTCTCAAAAGTACAAAGCAGGAGACCGTTGAGACAGCAAAGCACAAAAGTAGTGGTGACAGCATACAAAATAACATTGTGCAATCAAAGGACCAGCCACAACAGGGTAAGTAAACACTCATGTCTGGAGTCTATCCCCAGGAGATTGAGAGCATTCGCCCACTTGGCTTCTTCCATATCTTCAGTCAGCCATTCCAATGGTTATTTGATTTTAAGTTCTCTGGGGAGCATCAGATTTAGGAAGACTGAGTTATGGCTCTTTAGCGTGGATAAGATTCATTGCCTTCTATCCATCATTGAGTCAGCATCAAACTATACCAGTATAAATTTTGCTGTCCCCATTGCTAAACCCTGCCCTGCCATAGTCACTCTGTCTGCAAAAGGTGCTTTCCTTATTTCCTGTGTGTGGGTGAAGTTAAAGAAAAGGATGACTGGATTTCTCCATATTTGCATCCCTTCCCTCCTAACAAATATCGTCAGCTGGCACGAAACTATTCCCCAATCATTTATCTAAACATGGAATGAAGTTCAAGGAGGGGGCAAGCTTTGACAGATGGCCGGACCTCCGAGGCAGCTGATCAGCTCAGTGTGTGAAGACTGGCAAGTAAAGCCTAGGAAAGGATCTCCTGTTTTACTGATCAGCCTTCTCACCCCACAGATTAGTAGCTCCGCTGATCTATGACAGAGGTCTCAAACCCTGGCAACTTTAAGACTTGTGAACTTCAACTCCCAGAGTTCCCCAGTTAGCTGGCTGAGGAATTCTGGGAGTTGAAGTCCACAAGTCTTAAAGTTGCCAAGGTTGGAGACCCCTGATCTATGGGTTTCTGACAGTTACCTTGAAAATTAGAAAACTATCAACTGTTGACAACCAGCCCCCTCCCCCCCCCAAGAAAGCAAATAAGAGGAAGGGGACATTAGGAAGCTCTCATGCCACCACATAACCATCACTTCTCTCCTGTCTATTGGTTGTTTTCTAGGTCACCTCTAATTAGAGGAAGTTTTTAAAAGTATGGAAATAGAGCTAAATTGTTTTTCAGGCTGCTTTTGAACATGGCTTTTACTGCTTTTTCAGAGTTCACCTGAACTCCTGTTTAAAAGTAGCCTGAAGAAGAGCTGATACCTAGAAGGACATTTGCACAATATAGCAGGGAAGCCCCCCCCCCTAACTCTTCATCATTCAACTTCAGCCACCTATGCCCATCGGATGTTTTGTAGGCTTATTTTTAAGTACAGGTTTAAAGGCAGACTTTCTGTCCTTTAACTGACGGTCCATGAGCCGGATATGTCATGCGCAGGCCATGCCCACCCCAGCTCCGGAAAGGGGAAAATATCATAAGTCACGTGATGGCAATGTGACACCGCAAGTTTGACACCTGTGACTTACACCAAATTTATCTAGTTGTTAAACACATTTATATGGTACCAATCAGGGGTGGGTTCCGGCAGACACTAAAACAAGATGACGGCGCCTATGGCTCCTGGGGAATCGATTCGGGGGCGTGGCAGGCCTAGGTTTCTGCTGGTTCCTGCAACCCAGGCCGCCAAACTACTACTGATTCAGTCGAACTGGTCCGAACCGGTAGGAACCCACCACTGGTACCAATAGAAGAGAATATTAGTGGCTCAGGATTGAACAGTAGGGTCCTTTGTGCTCTCTGAGCTTGTTGTTTTTCTTGCAGACATTTCATTACCAACCTAGGTAACATCATCAGTGCTAGTGTTGTAAGTTAACAGTAAACAACAACCTAATTATCGAACCACCAAGAACACTTCTACCAACACTGACAGGGCAAGCCACTAGTATATAAAAATAACAGCAAACTCCATTCCCTTCTAGCAGTGATGATGTTACCTAGCTTGGTAATGAAACATCTGTTAAAAAGCCACCCAGCTCACAGAACATCAAGAACCCTTCATTTATGTGGTCACCCAATTCACAAGTGTGACTCTGCACCATTACAATATATATTTTTAAAAACCTTAATGCCCTCCACATCCACCTACTAGCCAGTATGAAAGTATCTACCAGTGGATGCAAAATATGTTGCAGACACAGGAAAGCAAACAAAAAAGCATTTGACAATATACACTTCAATTCATCAGAGGATTGAAAACTTCATATCAAAGAATCAATGATTCACTGAAACTACAGATTAGAATTTGCAAGTTGACTTCTTGCATGAAGAACAAAATCAGGATTATAATAAGCAAAGGGTTCAAAATACCTACAATAGGTTTACATCTTTTAAAAGGTTTATGTTGAATCCTGCTTCCTTCATATCTTACAATTTGTTTCAGTTTAGATGCGAAACTTGTTTTCCATAGCCACCATGCATTCCTTATAACATATAGTCTTTATGAACACTATAATAAAATCTGTTGTGTACAAATTGATCAAATTCCATAAACAATTTGTTCAATTTCTCCCATTGAAGCATCACCCAACTTCAGTCTGACTCTGAATAGTGCACAGTAAAATCAAGCAGAATAAAAAATACAATATAATAAACTTATAAAACAAAAGGAACAACCAAAGGAATATTTATTTCATTTGAATTGCTCAAATTAATTTCTCAGACACAAGAATAAATGTTGCCCAGCCCAAATGTTGCTTCATTTTTTTTCCTCATTAAAACAATAGCTGTTTTGACGAGAGCCTTTAAAAAAACCAAATCAGGAAGTGGCAGCTTCCAATGACTTTAAGAGTGAAGAATGCAAAATCCCCATCCAGCCAACAGGCAAATATTTGAAATATTAGACATATTAAACGATAGTATTTCACACCAGGATGGGAGTTAGCAACAGATGGTTCCAACAGGCAGTCAGCTTCATGCTTAATGCCAAATCCTTCAGCGGACTGTACAGCACTAGCATATTGGTAATATCAAAAGGCAAATTGGAGCTGGACTTCCAGTTTCACTTAAGGAATGCACAGCTGTGGGAGAAAAAAGGGAGGTTGGAGGTCATTAGGCACAATGAAATCTCCAGAAATGCAAATTTCATGTGAACTACCATAGTCATCAATTACTAGAAGCTCCACTAATAATATTCATACATAATCAAAAAAGCCATGTGTGCTGCCAAAGCCTTCTGGCCAATCCAATTAAACAAACATTCAGGAACAAAGAAAAACTGCTCAGTAAAATTCCTAACCAGGAGATGTAGAGGGCAAATATTCATCTTTATATAGTAGCTAGAAGAAAAGGGGAATCCAGCATTCTTAAATTATCTAGGCAAAATCCTGAGAGGGTGTATAGATTAGTAGTTGAGTAGCCATCTGGGCATACGTGCGCAAATGGTTCCAGGACTTAGAAATAAACTCGCCTCTATCCCTATTTTCAATTATTCTTATCGGGTTAATTAAGGGGCCTCTACAGAGCAGAAGCAGAGAAGTTCTATGTGGGTCTGACAGAGCAAAGGTAGGCTTCAGAAATGCTCACATGGCCTCTGGCTACTATATTATCAGATAAATAAAGCAAACATAAAATTAAATGAGGAATTAAACATTGGTTTTTTAAAAAAGTCACACAAAACTGCTGATTTATTGGAAAGTTTTTCTTACAGTCATTGGAATTCACCTGTGATTGCTATTGGCTGCAGTATTGTTTAGTGAAATGCCACAGAAATGCCGGCATTAATCTAGTTGTTGTTCAGTTCCTACGTCATGTCCGACTCTTCAGGAGCCCATGGACCATAGTACGCCAGACCCCACTGTCTTCCACTGTCTCCCAGAGTTTGCTAAATTCATGCTCATTGCGCCAATGACACTATCTAATCATCTCATCCTCCACTCTCACCTTCTTCCTTTGCCTTCCATCTTTCCCAACATCATTTTCTGATGAGTCCTGTCTTCCCATTAGGTGGCCCAAGGATTTGAGCTTCAGCTTCAGCATCTGCCTTTCAAAACAACAGTCAGGGCTGATTTCCTTTAGGGTTGAGGATTGGATCTCCTTGCAGTCCAAGGGACTCTTTTCGACCGCCACAATTGATCCAGTAAGCGGCCATATTTACCACTGGACTGTAGGCTAGTTGGGTTAGAATAGTTGGTTTACTCTATAGCAGTGATGGCTAAGCTTTTTTTCCTCATGTGCCAAAATCGTGTGTGCACGTATGTGTCCATACCCATAATGCAATGCGCTACACCCCTCTGCGCATGTACACATGTTTCCTGCATGCACAGCAGAGATCTGAAAATCAGCTGGCTGGCGGGAGGTGCAGATGCCCGTGCAGTGGAGCTGAGCTGGGTGACAGCTTGCCTGCCATCAGAGAGGGCTCCATGTGCCACCTGTGGCACGGGTGCCATAGGTTTGTCATTACGGCTCTATAGGTATACACATCTCTCCTCCTTCAGGCCTGCCGTATTATGTAGACTGTCTGATTCCAAGTTTTTCTTTTCCGTCTCCAAATTATTATTGCGAAGGTTGCAATGCATTGGAGAAGATGACGTGTGTCTTGCACTATGTCATACAGCTACTAAGTAAGCGATGATGTCACTTAGCCACTTCAGTTTCCCAAAAAATCTAACTGGACTAAGGCTTGTTTAATACTTGCATGTGAGATACCAGGATCCATAGAATAGATTGAGAAGTTGAGAAGAAAAAAACATACAGAAGAAAGAAAAATCACTGCCAAGAATACTCTATGGGCATGTCATGTAGCCATCATTTTTAAGACAATGATGGACCTGAAGAGGTGAAGAGCTAAATTGAGCATTAAAATGAGATCTAGGCGAGAAGAGAAAAGAGCAGAGTTAAGCAGTTTATTGAAGATGGGCATGAAGTGAATAGCACAGATGGTGATCTTCATTTGATATTCATGAAAACGAGAGTACGTTCTCCTTTTTCCCAGTGTGATTTTTTTTAAATGGAAGTAATGCATCCATTTAGAACTTGCATATGTCATAATTATAGAACATAATGGGGGACACAGCTGTTCTAAATGCAAATAAAAATCTCTGTCTCTCTAAGTATTTAATCTTAATGTGGCAATTCTTAATGGGGCAATTCACTTTTGTGCTTATAGTGAAGGAGTGTAGACTTGAGTGATACATTAGAGTTATTAAGAATTAAATGCTCGGAACTTTCTGCCACTCACTCAAAGTAATTACGGTGCAAAAGGTTCTCCAAATGTTATCAAATAGCAGCATCTACTGTTCCTAACCTTTGGCTAGGCTGTCCAAGGATGATGGGAATTGTAATCCAAGGAATCTAGCTCCATTCTTGCCTGGCAAAGGAATTAGAAACCTCAAAATGTCTCTTTGCTAAGATGTCTGCTGAGTGTGATTCTCTTAGGATACGAGAGGGAAATAAAATCCAAAGAGAATTATTAATGAATTCCCAAACTATTGAACATATTTCATATACAGTCAAGAGTTGAGTTGAGGGAGCTTGTGGGTTAAGTAAAAAGAAAAGGTGAGCCGTGTTCGAATCCAGTGCTTTCAGAATCTTAAAAAGATGCTCGTGAAAACTCGCTGAATGACAGGAGGATTGTATTTCTGTACAGGCTATTCAAAGGCAGCAGAAGCTTCAGACCAAAGTGATACATGGGGTATAAATACGTCCTACCGGCTTTTATCAGTTCTGTGCCAATTTATTTATTTCAGAGCATGGCTTCCCGCTGAAAGACCTGGAAACTTTTTCTGTAGAAACTTTCCTGCAGAAAATCCCTGCTAAGAGGGATTCAACTAGTTCTAAAGTTTTTTTTTTCAAGTTGAAAATGGTTGGAGCTTGAAAGTTTTATTAAAAAGTTAAGTGTTTAAAAGTTTTATTCCCAGGACAGCCAATAAGAAATAGAAATAAAAGTTGCTTGGGTTTACTTAAGGCAAGATTCTCCAAAGTGGGCAACATGGACCCCCCCCCCAAGGGTTGATAAGAATATCCAAGAAGTCAGTGCTGTGCTGCTGTTGTTCACAGCAGTTTTAGATGAAATAGCATTTGTTAAATTAAATTATTAAATTATTTTATGGAATAAATGTTTGGGGGCTGACGAACAATCCGAAACGTCCTGAAGTGGTTGATGAGCTGAGGCGTTTGGCCTAAGATAATGGTGAAATAGCCCTGAGGCACTCACCATTTGGCTTGGAAGGGACTGATCATTATAATTTTTATTCTTTTGCGTAGTTTGATCTATGTATTTGGTGCCAATGAATGCATGTTAGCTGCTGAACAGCATAGAAATGAAATAAGAAATGAATAGAACACCATCGTCTTCCATTCGCTGGGGGATACAGATGGAGCGCCTAAATCCAGAGACTACCCAGATAGGGTAAAAACGTCAGCTCCTGTATCCCCGCATCCCCTCAAACCTTCCAAATGTCAATCATAATTCTCAGCAGAACAGATCTCTGTTTAAATGAGTTTAATTATTTGTCTAATTTATATAGCTGCCTATCTCACAGGCAAGAGACAGCCCAAGAATTTTAAAATGTTAATGCTGAGTTCTAGGAAATAGGCGAGAGGTATTTTTAGCAAGCATGCAACATTTTACACAAAAGCAGAGGCCAAGTTCTTCTTTTCTTTTCTCTTCTCCTTTCCAACCCACTCCCTAGCTAAAACTTTCCAAGCCTGTGAGTCACCTGGCTGTAGTTCATATTTAGAACACTGGCCAGAAACGCAGCCCTCGTACACATATTTAAAATACAAATTAGTGTAAAACATCCACAGTGCTGTTTGGAGGGGTATCAACCAGGTCTTCCCTGTGCTGCTCTCAGAAGCCAAAATGTGCCAGCTGTACAACTGAGAGACCTTTTCCATGCCCAGGTTTGCATGATGGGGATCAGCAAATTGGGTTGTTGTAAAATGTTTCTGTTGTGCTCAGCTGTTCCTCTCCTATCATTTTGAACATTAAAAGGCTGATCCAAGTCTGGATTTGTTTTCCTAACAGAAACGATTCCAAAACATTCAGTGTGAGGTTTTTTGCTTTTTTGTTTTTTTTAAAGATATCCTTGAAAGAATGTCAGTCAAACTGAGATGGATAGTCACTTTTTCCATGGGTGTCTTGACTTCATAACAAAATGAAAGATATAAAAAGTTATTAACGTTTAGGTTTTGGTTTCTGAAGGGAACTCTTACTGGAATAAAATATTGGTTTGGAGGAGAAATAGATATTGCTGGAAGAACTTATTTTTTAACCACTGCAATACAAAATAGGACTAAGGAAAACATTGGCAATTCCGTCATGAGGAAGGAGAGAAATGATGTACTATTCTTCTCTCCTTTGTAAACACACACATAGACACACACATAGCTGTTTCAAGAGAGAGCTGATACAGGTAGTCCTCGACTTACGAACTTTCATTTAGTGACCATTCAAAGTTACAACGGCACTGAAAAAAGTGAGTTATGCCCAGTTTTTTACACTGCAGTATTCTCCCGGTCATGTATTAAACAAGTCTTACTTCAGACGCTTGGCAACTGGCTCATATTTATGATGGTTGCAATGGCCTGGGGTCATATGATCACACCTTTTGTAACCTTCTGACAAGCAAAGTCAATGAGAAAACCGTGTTACTAACTTAAAAACTGCAGTAATTCACTTAACAACGGTGGCAAGAAAAGTTGTAAAATGAAGCACAATTCGCTTAACAACTGTCTTACTTAGCAACAGAATTTTTTGGGCTCAATCGTGCTCATAAGTCGAAGACTACCTGTTCAGTTACCTGGAATGCTGAGTTGTGCTTTTTATTATGTAAATAGCAACAACCAAGAAGCTCAATTTTCTTTTAAGATGTACATAGTAGCTCTTGGGAGGTGATTTATGTTGAAACTCCAATAGACAAAAAAAGCCCTCACCCAGATAAATATTCCCTTCCTTCCCCTTTCATTACCCCACAGCTGCCAAGTTTCCCTAAAGAGTGTGCTTTACAATCAAATAAAGCAAGCACATGCTTTGCATTTGTGGTGCTAAAACTTCTAATCTGGCCTCGAACAAGTAACCGATGACTCAGATTGTGTACCTGACAGAGTCAGAGAAGAGAGGGGTCATTACAAGCAAATGTATATCTATTGGGGGTGAGCTCAATATCAAGCAGTGGGTTCAATAGTGCAAGTGTTCTGACCCAGCTCTCCAAACACGACAAACCCTATGACGTGAACTCAAAAGATTCCTTTATTAGGAATGCCGGCAGCAGCCCCAGCAAAAAGTTTCTCTTGCAGGCCAACAAGTCCATCTGGCTGGAAGATGAATAGTTGTCTGCCACACCTATTCATCTCCGCCCCCTGCCTTTTATCCCCAGAGCTAGGGTGGAGCCTTGCCAGCAGCGGTGGCTCTTCTGTCCCAAGGATAGGCCCATAGATTTCCACTGCTCTCCTCTCCTCTGCTTTCTGTGCAACCACGCATCAGGTACTGGACCCAGATGTTCCTTCACTTATTCATCAACCACCTCCAGACCTTGCGGCTGTTGACTCTCCATCTGAGGTCTGACGAATGGCCCAGCCTCCGCCTCTGTCTGTCTCTGTGTGTGTGTGTGCCAGCTCCATTCTCTCTCCCCCCTCAGAGCTCCCAGGTTGCCCTGATGCTGACTCTGACTACCACAGCTCTACTTCCTCCTCTGATTCAACTGCTGGAGGGGCCAATGGTCAACAGGCCACAACAGCAAGTGTGTGCAAAGAACAGACCTTTTGGGTCAATTATGGCCATAAGTCAAGGACCACATGTATATCTAAATCTGAGAAGAGGCAAAGATTGAAGCTTTGCACATCCTTTCTCAGATTACTACTTTTATGATCTTCAAAGCTACGAGGTGAAGTTTGCAATTAGTTCCTAAGGAAGAGAATTCAGGAGGATAATGTTGTATCATGCAGGCCAGGCTCACTTTGGCCTTAAATTTCAGATATAAAGTAGCAAATTAAGCAAGCATAACCTAGCTGACCAGGTCTTAGATTGCTCAGAACACACTCCAGCAGAAGAGACATTTCATTCATTTTCCAAACTGATTACAGTGCTCTGGGGCTTGACCTCAAAGGAGAGGAAAACGTAAGCATTATGCTTTGTGGCCATTTTTGTGAAACCCACAGCGGTGAGAAGGTAACAATTAAGAGAACAAACTCATCCCAAAACAACTCGTTTTGGTGGACATGGAATTGCAAAGTTACTTAAGTATATACAGGTTTGAAAGTCAAAGATTCCTTAACGTATACTTAAGAAACGAGAAAAGACATCTAAGTAGCAGGCAGTAGGTAATTTCTAAAATGTAATCTCGAAGTCTTTATCATAATCTTTTTCATGGGTGGGGGAGGAGATATTTGACTGGGGAAGGGGGGGGCAATATGAATAGGTCATCTATCCAAATTGTAAAGAGTACAGGGTTAACATTAAATTTAAATAATCCAAGACCATGGCTTAGCATCGCAAATATGACCAAGTTATAGGAGGGACCATCTGGTTACATCCACTCATTCCATCAGATTGAGGGAGGGGGGGGGTGTTGCCCCACTCTATGGAACATTGTTCCCCCGAGGCTAAATTAGCCCCGTTGCTTTTTTGCCTTCTGGGAAGCCCTCAAGACAGAGGTGGTATTCAGCAGGTTCTGACCAGTTCTGGAGAACTGGTAGTGGAAATTTTGAGTAGTTCGAAGAACCGGTAAATACCACCTCTGGCTGGCCCTGCCACCATCTATTCTCTGCCTCCCAAGTCCCAGCTGATCAGGAGGGAATGGGGATTTTGCAGTATCCTTCCCCTGCCACGCCCACCAAGCTACGCCTACCAAGCCACACCACACCAGCCAAGCCACGCCGACAGAACCGGTAGTAAAAAAAATTGAATCCCGCCACTGCCTCAAGAGGGCCTTTTTCCATCAACCTTGAGCTGGCAAGAATTATTTATTTATTATGTCTTTAAATATTCACGTAGCTGCCTATCTTATAACAAACTCCAGGCAGCTCCCAATCAAAACTTAAAACAACATAAAATACTGTATTTGAACTATAAAAGCCAAATGCATTAAAAACCAGAACCTGGCATCAAGTCAAGCATTTGACAGGCAATTTCTCCATCCAATCATAGTGCTTGGAGTGGGTGGGGAAATGACCTTTTAGTGTATTTGGGTTTGGCTGGGAGGGCAAAGTAACTTTCTACTGTGGGCTAACTGGTACCGTAGTTTCCTGCATTAGAGCTGCGGTGGTGCAGTGGTTAGAATGCAATATTGCTCACTGCCAGGAGTTCGATCCTGACCGGCTCAAGGTTGACTCAGCCTTCCATCTTTCCAAGGTCAGTAAAATGAGGACTCAGATTGTTGGGGGCAATATGCTGATTCTGTAAACTGCTTAGAGAGTGCTGTAAAGCACTGTGAAGCGGTATATAAATCTAAGTGCAATTGCTATTGCTGTTAGAAATCCAAAAATCTGCAAGCAGGATTACAAGCACTGGGAGGAACTGTTTTGTTTCCTCTTTTCCAGTAAGGCTTTACTAGGGATTGCTGAAAAGAATAACAGAATAACAGAGTTGGAAGGCAAAAGGAAAGCAAAAATCAAAATTAGAGGGCAATGAAGGTACTGTAGTTTTGCATTATGTGTGAATCAGTGGTGGGTTTCAAAAAATTTTAGAACCTCTTCTGTAGGTGTGGCCTGCTTACTGGGAGTGGCTTGCTGGCCATGTGATTGGGTGGGAGTGGCTTGTTGGCCATGTGACTGGGTGGGCATGGCCAACTTGTAAAATGTGGTGAAACTCACTTAACAATGCTCTTGCTTAGCAACCAAAATGTTGGTTCAGAAACTCTGGCATTTGAAGCACGCAAGTCTTTAAGGCTGTCAAGTTATAAGACCCTTGCACCCCTAACCCTTTAGAAAAAAAAACCCAGGGATGTTCAAACTTGACAGCTTTAAGACTTGTGAACTTCAACTCCCAGAATTCCTCCTCCAGTCATGTTGGCTCAGGAACTCTGGCATTGAAGTGTGCAAGTCTTAAGGCTGTCAAGTTACAAGACCCTTGCACCCCTAACCCTTTAGAAAAAAAAACCCCAGGGGTGTTCAAACCTGACAGCTTTAAGACTTGTGGGCTTCAACTCCCAGAATTCCTCCTCCAGTCATGTTGGCTCAGGAACTCTGGCATTGAAGCATGCAAGTCTTAAAGCTGTCAAGTTACAAGACCCTTGCACCCCTAACCTTTTAGAAAAAAACCCAGGGGTGTTCAAACTTAACAGCTTTAAGACTTGTGGACTTCAACTCCCAGAATTCTGGAAGTTGGAACCGGTTCTAAACGGCACTGTAGATTTGTGGAACCTCTTCTATAGAAGAGGTTAGAACTGGCAGGAACCCACCCCTGGTGTGAATGGATATGAATGGTAGATGTGTATATATGAGCAGAAGTGTAGGCATGTGACCCTCAGCTTCCAAATTAACACTCAGTGCAGTACTTGAGTTCATGAAATTATGCATGAAATTGGCACATATTGTGAAGCTTAATATCAACCATAGAGAAACTAATTAATATTACATTTGAAGGAGCTGGTTTCAATCATGACCAGAATGGATAAACTAGTTTGACCTTCCTGGTATTAATTCAAAAAAGAAGAGAAGTCTCCCTTGGTGCCCCAAGGACTTTGTCTTCCTAGGTTAATAGCGAGCCATTACTGTTTCTAGACTAATTCCTATTACTTTTTGTCCATTGGCATGAAATAATTAGATTTGCATATGTTCCATCATGAACACCTGCCGTTTGCTTTAAAATTCTACAATCCAATTATACTTTAAATAAATCACAGCACCCACAATATGGGGACTCAAAAGAAGTCCTCAACTTAAAACCATTCATTTAGTGATGGTTCAAAGTTACAATGGCACTGAAAAAAGTGACATCTGACCATTTTTCACACTTAGGTTTGTTGCAGCTTCTCTATGGTCACATTATCAAAGATTGGACGCTTGGTTATTGGCTCTTATTTATGACGGTTGCAGTGTCCCAGGGTCAAGTGATCACCCTTGGCGACCTTCTGACAAGCAAAGTCAATAGGAAAGACAGCTTCATTTTACAACCGTGTTGTTAACATAACCACCCCAGTGATTCACTTAACAACTGTGACAAAAAAGGTAGTAAAGTGGGGCAAAACTCACTTAATAAGCACTTAGCAAGAAAAATGTTGGGCTCAATTGTGTCGTAAGTCAAGGACTACCTGTATAGTCTATACCCGTGATGGTGAACCTGTGGTCGCCATATCAGCGGGCATGCAAACCGGTGCCCTAGCTCGGCTCCCACATGCATGTGCGCACTGGCCTGCTGATTTTTGGCTGGCCCGTCCATGCTGCCCTTCCCTTCCCAGGAGTCTCCATGCAATGCCAGGTAAGTACAGGGCTGGTGCGGAGGCTCTGAGAGGGTGTTTTCAGCCTCTGGAGGGCCTCTGGGAGAAGCCATTTTCACCCTTCCCAGGCTCCAGGAAAGCCTCTGGAGCCTGGGGAGGGCAAAAAAACGGGCAGACTGGAAGTCAGGAAGCGTGCCGTTTCAGGCATCCGGGTGCCAGGAGAGGCCATTTTCACCCTCCCCAGTTTCCAAAAAATCCATGTGTGGGGTAGTGGGGGAGGGGTCATGCACTCATGCACAGGGGGCACAGCATGGGGGGCATTAAATTATGGGTGTGGGCAGGCGCACACATGCGATAGCGGGTGCATGTGTGCTTTTGGCACCCCAGGGAAAACAGGTTCGCCATCACTGGTCTATAGTCTTTGATTCTGAAGAGATGTTATACCTCTTCAGTTTCCATTCTGAAGTTCCATAGGAAGCATAATGGAAAATGATAGGGCTACTTTCATAAGTTCCTGGCAGGCACTGTATATCCATGCTACTCTTGCATGCTACTATAGACTAACACAGCTGCCCTCCTGCAATGCATTCTGAGCCATGTCTTCAGAATGTAGGGGGAAAATTGCATGGCATTAGTACTTTATTCAAAACGGGGAAACGAAAGCTTTCAGTTTCTTGCGAGATAGTGGAAAAGGCATGCATCTGAGGCTGGTATATATTTGCAATTAAAGAAACATGTATGAACAGGACTCTGTCTTGACGTTAGATGTTTTGCAGAACTTCTATCATCTCGATATTGTGCTCCGTATCTCAAATGTGAACACTCTCAGCTGAACGAACTGCTAAATGCAATAGAAGCCAGGTTTCTTGGCATAATTACAATGCTAGCAAAACCTAGGCTGCTCAAAGAAATAGCATGGCAAATTTTTAATGAACAATATTAGATGTTCCTGGTGAATAGCATGCGCAAACAGATGCGTTCCTTTCCTCCCTACCAAGCACACTGTTTTATATTCCTTTCATATTGGAAACTTCTGAAATGAAGAATGAAAAGGAATATATTTAATGATTTTGTTCAAACAGATACACTGCATAATTTTCTCTTTCAAAATCTCATCTTCAAAAATCACTTAGGGAATGAGTTGCTGCTTGTCTTCCCAAAAAAAAAATGATAGTATGAGTCATCTATTCACAATTTGCCTATCTTTGGCAGCCAGACATTTCCATGATGCTTTTTTTTCCTGACTAAATTAATCAAATAATCTGAATGCTGAGCAAATATCCAGACCAAAGATTTAGGCTTACGGGTCTCCCAGAAAACACTGTGCTGAAGATCCTTAAATAGGTTGATCCATAATCCAGTCAAATTGCTCAAAGCTGTTGAGCAGGAGTGTCAAACTTGATTTCATTGAGGGCCACATCAGAGTTGTGTTTGACCTCGGGGGGGGGCAGGCTGGGCGTGGCCAGTTCACTTGTATTGTGAGTGCCAGAGGTGGGTTCCTACCGGTTCAGACCGGTTCAGCCGAGCAGGTAGTAACTTGGCCAGCCATGCCCCTGAACAGGTTCTATCGGCAACCCACCCCTGGTGGGTGCCAGTGGTGGCCGGAGAGCTCTGCCAGCAAAAACAGGCTCCCATGTTTTGTTTTCAGCTGTGCTAGGCTCCTGCAACCCTCTGTCAGCGAAAATGGAGCTCCATTTCGCTGGCAGAGGCACCGCAGGTTAGTCCTTCGCTATTTCCAGGACAGCCTCATGGGCCAGATCTAAGCATCCCATGGGCCAGATCTGGCACCTTGTGTCTGCTGTTGAGTAAAAAGCTCATTGCCTTAATCCAAGAGTTCTACCTGTGTTAAGCTTCCTTTGCAGGCTTTGTGTGTTGCAGTGTACCAGGTATGAAGCTCTATTTGGTACCAATGTTCCTTTTATTCCATTTAAAATTCATAAAATAGAAAACAAGATATAGATCAGGGGTGTCCAACTTTGGCAACTTTTGAAACTTGTGGACTTCAACTCCCAGAATTCCCCAGCCAGCCATTCTGGGAGTTGAAGTCCACAAATCTTAACGTTGCCAAGTTTGGGCACCTCTAATATAAATCAAACTCATACTGCTCTTCAGATATTAATAGCTCTTCCCAAGATTCACAGAACCATAACTTCCTATACTCTTTTTCTGGTTTCTTAAAAAATAAACTATGAAAGTAGTAATAGCTATGACAAAAGAATAATTAAACCAGGAAACCTTATGACCAATCAAACAGGCCAGAATGTCTTCTACAATGGATAGGATCAGCCAGTAAGAAAACCATCCCTAGTCAAAAAAATATGGATGCACACTCCCCAATCCTCACAACTGTAGTAATGTCAGTTCACCTAAACCATGGTCTTTTATTATCTTCTCAGCAACTCAGCTAGGCATATACACACACCTCCTTGCAATTTAGAATGCCTGAAATTAATTGGGATGACTCTGAAATTTCTGTTTTCATGGTCTCACAGACATTATGTGAGCATGTCTTAAAACCACAGCGGTATCTTCAGCGCCATCATTGCATTTCAACCCCTCTTGAGAGTCTTCATCAGAGTCTTGAACGTTTCAGTTTGCTGCCCAAATGCTCTCTACGGTTGGAAAGTTTTAAACCCCCAGCTGTTTCTGCTTATGTTTCAGTATCTTTAAAGCAGATGTTGGTTTATAATATACATAGGACTGTTTTCTGTAAATTAGGCATTTGGGTAACCTAAAATAAAAACCCACATCAGAGATTTCCTTTATGGCAATGGTCAACAAGTAGCATAACAATTACATCTGCCACATGCCTAATATCTATCCACGGATTTTATAGTTCAAAGCATTGGGTTTTATGACAGAAGCCACTCATGGTGGCTCCACATCGTAAATAATTTAGGATTGATATAACATAGGCCAAAGAGGATTAAGAGCTCTGCTGGCTCAGTGGTTAGAATGCTGTATTGCAGGCAAACTCTGCCCACTGCCAGGAGTTCAATCCTGATGCGGCTGAAGATTGACTCAGCCTTCCATCCTTCCAAGGTCAGTAAAATGAGGACTTCAGATTGTTGGGAGCAATAATGCTGAGATTTGTAAACCCCTCAGAGAGTGCTGCAAAACACTATGAAGCAGTATATAAGTCTAAGTGCTTTTGCTATTGCTAAAATAGTGACATTCATACACTGAGACACTCACTCTGGAAAAATAATCATAGATAATAAAACATTTTTGGACCTGGATTCTAGAGAAGAATTTCAGATTCTTATCTTCCTCTTGCAGAGGGAAGGCCAAGAATGAGTGAAGAGATCCATTATATCTGTTGAAATTAATGCCAGTTAGCATAAGTGATAGCAGAGATGCACGAGGAACAAACATACGAGGATACCAATTGTATTGATATTAGCAGTGGACACAAAACAAAATGCGAATTGGTCAAACTGAACCTCTCTACACGCAGGTTACAGAAGATCTTTTCCTTCCTTAATTAGGTTGTTAACAGCTTGAATCAATATTAACTCACACCCAGAGCCCGGTGAATAATTTCCCACCAGAAGCCAATATAATGAAGTCCCCCAAAAGCCAACAAGGTAACAGGCATAAGACATGTTCCTTGGCTGGCAAGGAAGATTAATCAATAATTGATTAATCAATCAAAACAAATGACACTCCACACACATTAAGCACAAAATATTGTGCCATAAGTTCCCATAGGTTGGAGCTAAGCCATTACACAACTTAGATATGATTTTCTTTCCTGTAAGGATTATTTAAATGATTGAGCTCTGCACTATTTTTATTTCTTGTGCTGGTGCTCCATTGGCCCATTTTACTCTGAAGTGTCAAAGGAGCATCATGGAGACAGGCTTTGGTGAGGCAAGGCTTCTGAAGATGTAAGGTTTGAAAAGAATATTTGTTCTTAAATATCAATGAATCAGCTGAGTATTGAGGAGCAGATAGTTCTTGCTCAAAGCAGTATCAGAGGCCCTGGGGCCTGGACTAAGAGAGGAATCCTTGTAACTTCTCAAGTAAACTCATTACACCAGCTGCTCCCAACATAACTCACTTTCTGATCCATTTAAAAATGAATTTTCTTCCTTTAAATGTTCTCCAAAATAGATTGTGCAAATGCATTGAGTTCCACTTAGGAAATTTCCAAACTGAGTTTTAGAATTGCAGATGCTTTGCTCAAGATGTGCAATTCAGCAGGTATTGGTCTTTTTTAGTTTGTGTGTAAGTATGGGCATATTTCAGAGATGGGATTCAATTAAAAAAACAAAGCAGGACTTGTACTATATTTTTAGTAATGGCTTCCTGTTGTTTTCATCCATTCCACATTTGTATCAAAGTAGGAGAGCAAAGGATAGGTAAACTCTCTTCTGGGAATTATCCAACACTTGATATTTAAAAATATTATGGAAGAAAGCATGTAAAATGGGTATCGAGAAAAACCTAATTAAGAAAAGATTTAACTGGATGTTGTGTTAAAAACTAAGCAATGCTTGCTGAAATACAGTAATGGTGGTGGAAAAAAGTTCAACTACCAAAATAATTGGGAAAGTACAGTATGTTCTCCAAGTTATTGCCATGAGTAGAAGAATCAAATAGTTGGAGATAAACTCAGCTTCATGGACTTAAAAAGTGATTAGGACAGAACGATGCTTTCAGGCAATGCTGATGGCCATTTTCCTCCCAAGAATTGTTTGAGATCCGTTCTTCAAATCTGCTGGATATATTCATAGGATATCCTACCTTATCTGAGTTTATTTTTCATTCTCAGAGCTTCAGTTACCCAGAATTGCTCAGCCTCAACAAGTTCCTAGTCAGGCTCCTTCTGCAGATGTGGTACAAAGTTGGTTGATGACACCCCAGTTAAACAGCATCCTAGCCCAAAGGAAGCATGAGGTAATAACACTATCACCACATTGGGTTGATACAGCATGAGGTAAGGATGGAGAAAGCTTTCTGATCCTGTAGAGTTTGTTTCCTGAGCTGGTATATCTAGTGGGCTGAAAGGGAAAGAAGGGTGAGGAAGCATCAGAGTTTGAGATGAGTTAGTCCAGGAAAATACTATGATTTGCTGCCAAGAAGTAAAGAAGGGTCAAGATGGATGTAGTACCCCTATTCCCAATCCAACCACAGATCTAGCAGGACCAGGAAGCATTTTTTTTACAGCAACTGCCCTCTGAAACACCATACCCTGAGATTCATAGCCCTGACCCCCAAGAGCATTTCATAAACCTTTAGAGACTTGGATGTTCTCTAAGGCATTGAAGTCTGGAGATTGAGTGAGTTTCTAATGTTGGCTTGGGTTTTTCTTTAGGCACCATTATTATTTTTTATTAATAGGTGCTGGTGGTTTTTTTTTTTTTAAAGATATATTCACCATACAGAGTTCCAACTGTGAGTTGGGCGACCCATACCCATCTTTATGTACAAAAACATTTGAAAGTGGCATTTGACCACTGTAATCATAATATGGGATTATCCACCGGAACCCACCTAAGATATTTTGCTATCTGAAGTAAGAGACAAAATACTTCTTGCACTTGGATGGGCAATTGAATGTTTCTTCTTTACCCTACCAGAATTCTGAAGTCTCCTTTAGGCTTTATCACATCCAGCTCTTTGTCCACATCCTTCAGCATCTGCTGCCTAAGATGTCCAGGTACATTTTACCAGGACTACTGTGCTGTCCTTTAGGCTACCTTATAATTCTGTCACCTCCTCCTGCTTCATTTATAATGCAGGTGTCCTTCAGCTAATGGCACTTAGAAGCTAACATGCTAAACAGAATACAACTTTTATCAACGTTCCATATTTGTTTAATTTCCACACACAGAGTATTTTCAAACACAATCTGGAAGAAGGGTTCCTGAAAAGAATAGCCAAGCGAAAAGTCCGCCGGCATGTCTTTGGAGAAATTAACACCAAGAAGGTTTATCAATTTGGAACAGCCTGTTCACCTTTTCATGCGCTGACTACAACTGTGCGTAAAACATGGGCCGGCAACCTCATGCTTATAGTATCTATTTAACAGTTTTTCAATTTTCTATGAATTCAGTTTTCCTTTGACCCTAACCCTTAACCCTTCTGTTTGAGCTTACCTATGAATGTAAAATTACATGCATAGTCATAGCAGTGGTAATTTAATGACCACAAATTGCTGGATTTCTACCCTTGCATTATGCTTATGACAAAATATGAACCAAACTTATTTAGGATGTTACACCAAACCAAACCCACACTAAACAAAGTGTTTGTTAAGAAATAGCTAACTGGCTAGAAGCTCACTAGTTCCTAGGATACCAGAATTATGTTGCACTTCAAGGCCTTCATCAAATATAGCTGTGAAAACAAAGTAATATTGTACCTGCAAACTCACACTAAATTACACTTCCGGTTCCATAAAACTGGAAAATTGCTACTTCCACCCTAACAGTACACAGAAGAGGGATAATACCTTTCATGGCAGATATTATTATTCTGCTTTCACAAACAGACTGTCCTTTGCACATATTTGCACTGGTGAATCAGCTGCTGGATGCTTGAGTTCACTCCCAATAGACATGAAAATACATTTGCTTGTGATGAGCCCTCTCTTCTCTGCTTTACTCACGCAAACAATCCTATTCTAGATCTAGGGCCAGGCTAGATTTCTTAGGAGCACAAATGCAATGCATGTGTTTGTTTTATTTTATTGTAAAGAATGGCCTTTGGGAAAACTCAGCAGCTGTGGGGTAATGAAAAGAGGAAGGAAGGGAATATTTAACTGGGTTTTTTTTTCTCTTGCCTTTTGGGGTTTCAACATAAATCACCTCCCAAGAGCTAGTACATGCATTTTAAAAGAAAAATAAGCTTCTTGGCTATTGCTTTTACATAATAAAAAGCACAGTATGGCATTCCAGTTAATTATACTCATGCAATTACAGGTAGTCTTTGATTTATGGTCACAACTGAGCCAAAATTTCCATTGCTAAGCAGAACAGTTGCTAAGTGAGTTTGGCCTATTTTACAACCCTTCTTGCCACAGTTCTTAAATGCTTCACTGCAGCAATTGTTAAATTAGTAACGCAATTGTTAGGTGAATCTGATTTACCCATTGACTTTGCTTGTGAGAAGGTCTCAAAAGGTGATTACGTGACCCAGGGACACTATAACCACCGTAAATATGAGCCAATTGCTAAGAATCCAAATTTTGGATCACATGAACATGGAGATGCTGCAATGGTTGTAAGTGTGAAAAACGGTCATGAGTCACTTTTTTAGTGCTGTTGTAAACTTGTAAACAAGTGATTGTAAATCAAGGACCACCTGTAATTTAAACTCTAATTGGGATGTGGCAGATTGTAAAAAGAAAAATTACAATACTACTAGATTCTTAATATGGCTTCTTTCATGGATGATCTAGATCCATGATGGCAAACCTATGGCACGCGTGCCACAGGTGGCACACATACCCCTCTCTGCGGACATACGAGCCGTCACCTCAGCTGAGCTCCACCATGCAAGCATGCGCACCTCCCACCGGACAGCTGGCTTTCGGGGGGCGGGACAAATGGGGAGATGTGTGCGCATGTGCAGGAGTGCGGGGAGCATGGGGGGGTCATACATGCATACATGGGGGATGCAGGCACATGCACGGGGAGAGCAAGGAGGGTCTCACGTACATGCACAGGAGTGGGGTGCACAGGAGGTCATGCATGCATTGTATTATGGGTGTGTGCATCCGCACACTTTCGGCACACAACAAAAAGGTTAGCCATCACTGATCTAGGTGGTCCTTTCTATATTTACTCTTAGGAGATGGAGACTCTAACCTTCCCCAGCAATCTGCCCATGACCCCACGGATGATGAACAGGGGTATAGTGTGCACCACTGAGTCAGAGCTGAAAACGATGCAGCTGACATTCCCAGAACTGGAAGAAGAACCTGCAAAGAAACCTCACCCCAGAGATAGAAAGAAACCATTTGGTCCAACCAAAAAGTCCACCTTGCCTCCGTTAATTAAGATGTCAAGATCCCAGCTCTCTGAAAATAAGAAGATCTCTGGCTGCCACCTTCCCAGGGTCCCCACTGTCCCTGCATCAATATCGCTCAAGTGGGGAAAATTCTAAAACCTCGCAAAAAAAGCTCAATTAGTTTATCCCAAAGAGATCTTGCCTTGGGACGGTCCGTGAACTTTTAGACATTCTGGAGCTGAGAACTGCACAGATGTCTCAGTGATCCAGAGAAGAATGCTGCTGCTATACATTGAATCATCAATGCAAAACCTTCTCAATAATTAAAACAAATGCTATGGCTTCTTTGGCGGGCCAAACACAAGCCAATTTAATCCGTTGCATGTACCATCAGAATAAAGCCAGATGTTTTATTAGGAATGATAAATTCATCGGCTGAATTGACATTTGCAATATTATGAAGGAAGCATACAGAACCCAAGAATGCTGATTTTAAAATCAAATATTCATTCTGACTAATAACTTTATTTTTTATTTATAGGCTTGGGAATACTAAAGGCATATTAAAGAATATTAAATATTAAAAATATTAAACTGGAGAATCACCGAGTGTGATTCCTGAGTGTGTGTCAATACACTTCATAGACTTCCCAGTTGGTAGGATATGGGCTTCCAAAGTAATCTATAGATTTGTAAGCTATGTTGCATAGAATAGTGTGAGCATCTGTTGGGGCAAACCTTGTAAAAAACAAACTTAGCAGTAATACGGCATGTTATACACGTATAAATGAGGCTGGTTAGTGGATATAAAACTTTTGCATCTTAAAGCTGTGATAGCCAATGGAAGAACTTCAATGGAGCCATCTAATGATACATTACATGGAATATTAGAACTTGGAATATAAAGGGAATTCTGTGTGTCAAACAAGAGAGTGGAGAAGGATATAATGTATGCGAATGAAGATGACCTGATCATGATGACTACATGCAAGTAAATGAAGGTGTAGGGATCATTATGAATCAGTTGAATGGTTCTAATTGTGACAAAGATATTCAACAGTGTACAGAGTGGATCAGAGGAAAATGGATTGGGGAACATAGAAGGAAAATGTGAAGAAATAAGAGTAGAATGATGATAGAAAGGGAACGTGTGTGACTTAAACATGGTTAGAAGATGGATTAATCTCCAAAAAGAATGAATGGAAAGAGAATATTGGAAATTGAATTAGGAAACCTGTTTGGAACAAAGTGCAAAGGTGGTATGGTATACCACAGAAGTGTATGGAATTATGTTAATTGAAAGTACAAAAAGGGACATGTTGGAATGTTGAAGTGAAAGAGACTGTGAAAAAGAAAAGCACATAGATAATAGAATGTTTTCTGGGGAAAAAAGAGTAAAACAGGGGATGTCATTATGGGATGGGAGGATTGCCAGGCAGAGCGTGTGTCAAACATACTATGTAAGTATGAATTGGAAAATTAATGCATTAAGTGTATTGAAGACCAAAGTAATTTTCAAAAGGAAATTGAGTGAACAATTGCAGGTTGTACCAGCAAGCAAAAAAAAAAGATAGAGCAAATTTATTAATTTGTATCATTTGGTATAACATTTAATAAAGGGAAAATTGAACAATTTTGAAATGTGCAAAAGCTGGTGGAAAAGTGGTGGATAATATGATTGTATCCTCCTGTTTAATGCCTCTACACAAAACTTCTAAGACTAAAATAAAAAGTAGAGGTGAGACAGCCTTGCTCCCGTCTGAATTTCACATAACTTAGTTAACGCATGATTGACAATAAATATGTGCTTTTTTTATAAAAGTTTTTTTTTCAAAACAAACACAACACATAAAATCTTCCTTCTTTACATACTGTAGAAACTGTATCAGTTGGTTACAAAAGACTTTTGTGCATCTCTTCCACAGTCATCAAGCATAATTCATATTAACGCAAGTATTTTAACTCAGATATTTATACATGTTACCGTCCTCATACCTCTATTTTCATTTGACTATAATTGTTTAAATGTCCTTCATCATAAAATATACCAAGATTTAATGCATAACCTCATACTGGCATTTCATTTACTATTTCTAAAATCCTCCAATGACACTAAATCCTTATGCCCTATTCTAGCTAAACATCCATAATATTTAATAACTAAGTTTTCTAACTTCTTTCTAAATCACTGTTTACAATTTACATCCCATTTCCTTATGTTGTACCCATGCATATATATGTTATTATCATCATCCCTCCTTTATTTGACTATATCCTGCATCATATCATTTCCCCCCCTAATAATCAAGACTTAACTGAATCTAACTTAGTTCTTTTTTTTAATTAACCTTTATATATAATCCAAAAGAGTTTCTAATCTTCCTTTCATGAATACCATTCAATATTCATATCCAGTTATTACTTATCATAACACTACACATTATTATCATTATCAATTATTTATTTAACTATATCTATTGTCACTAAATTGCACTAAGTTTAGCTAGTTTTAAATTATACTCTTCCATCTATCAACCTGTATCTTTCCAGTAGCAAAACAGTCCCATATCTTCTGCCATTTGTGATGTCAGTCCTCTAATCATCTCCTTAATCAACTTTGTATGGACTCCTCTTAGCAACTCTTTGCTTATAAAATCTCTCATGTAATTTCGATGCCCTTCTTCTGTTTCCTTAATCAGCTTATCTTTGATTGTTGGTAGTGTTATCAAAGATATTGCTAATAGAATTAATAAAAAAAGACAATAAATATGTGCTTTTTATGGTATATACATCTATTTATCCCTGACATAAAGTTCTCCCCAAAATCCATATCCTCCAAAACTTTCAACATAAAAGTCCAACTCAAGCAATCAAAAGCCTTCTCTGCATCAAGAAAAATCAATGCTGCCTTCATCTTATTATGTTGTTGCAATATTCTATTACATCCAGAACAGTTCTTCCAATTGTCTCTTCACTGTTTTTTAGGTAAAAGTCTGGTCCTCGTGAATAAAGTCTTGCAAAGTCCTCTTTACCATGTGAACCAGTATTGTTATAAATATTTTATATTATTTGTTTGTTTGTTTATTAAATCTTGGTATATTTTACATTTATATGCCACCCATCTTTTAATTGAGCAACTCTGAGTGGCTTATTCAGTAATGAAATTGGTCTATCATTTTTAGTTTAAGTCAAGTCCTACCCCTCTTTTGGGAGTAAAATTTTCGCTTCTTTCCGTGATTCTGTCATAAGAGATCATTGTAATAAAAAACTCATTCATATTGAAATAGTTGTAGAAGATGATCTTCAAAACACTTATAAACTTTGTAATCCATCAGGGCCTGGTGCCTATCCTATTTTGATCTTTCTTATAGCCACTGAATTTTTTCAAAAGTTGTTATAGTACTATTCATATTTTGTTTTCTCAATTTGAGAGTAGGTAAAATATGTTTTTTTCCCCAAATATTCATTAAACTTTTCTAGGGGGAACTTCATGGTTTTTATACAGATTTGAATAAAAATCATAAAAGTACTTCTGAATAATCACATGTTTAATATAGTCTTACCTTCTTGAATCTCTAATATTATTTCCCTTTCTCCCTTCTTTCTCAATGTATAAATCAACCGTTTGCCAGTTTTTCTGTTTCATGTTGTTTAAATTAGCTTCTATTTCTCTTACAATTAACATGGATATTTGCTTATGTAACAGCTAATGTAAAATAGTACACTCTATAAATGAGTGCTTTCTATAAATAATCTTCTTTCCTCTTAATTTCATCTGGTATTTTATTTTTTTCTGGAATTTCCTGTTCAACTCCCAACTATATGGAATAAAATAGCTTCACGTTGCAACTTCACTGGCATCTCAATTTTCTTTATCCAAATTCAAATAAAAAATTCATCTAACTTTTAGAGATGACTTCCGGTCCCTGAAGGCGACGGATGTGCGCAGCCGCTGCTCGTCTTCTCGGTGGGCTCCTTTAGGAGCACAGGGGGCCTTGGAGGGGCTCCCTGCCATAGGGCGGCTTGTTGGGACCCCCTGGATCAGCGGCAGCCGCAGGGGGGTCTCCAACTTTGCCTCAGGAGCCGGGGAGCGTGGCGGGTGCGCAGCGGCGCTGTCATGCCGCTGCGCGCCTTCGCTGAGCGGAGCCTGGAAGGAAACAACTAATCGGACGCTACAGCTGAAGTGCGGTGAGGTGGGAAGTTTTCCTCAATCTCTTCTTAATCTACTCAATTGATGAACAGCAGTCTTTTAAAATTTTGGTTTCAATCTTTGGAAGTGTTAAGACTGGAAGGGGGTTTCACCCCCACTTGGAAAAGCGGCGTTTGGAATACCTCTCTCTCTCTCGGAGGAGAGAGAGTTAAAATCTTACTTTCACTTCCTCTAAGCAATGGGAGAATGACTTTTTGCTACAATTGCAAGAGATGACTGCTGAGTTGACTCTTATAAACTATTTTATGGGAACTTTTGACTTGTTCCTTTCTGACCTCCTGTGAATGCTGAGCCAAGATGGCCAACTTCCTCCTTCTTCTTTGCCTTCTTGAATGAAGCTTCCCTTTTGAAAGATTTCTGGCTTTCTACTATTCTGCACCCTAGAGATCTCCAGGAGCCTCCTGTTTCAAGTATCTCCCTTGGATTTGGAACAATTGATTCATATCACTTGGCTTGGAGCTGTATAGAAAGACTAACGTTCTCTTCTGGGTGTGCTTGCCTCACGATCTCTCCCGGTTGTGTTTTTCCACAGAAACCATTTCTTTGTACAGACTTATAGCTATCTCTGAACTTAATATGGGCCCTAAAAAATTACCGCCTGGTAAGGCATCCTCAGCCCCGACATCCTCTACGTTCAGCCTGATTTCTCAACAGACACAATTGGCTTCATTTTTACAACCTAAAGCATCTGAAGAAACTTCAAAGGATTTATCTGTTGCCCAAATGTTTCAAACTATTATAAAGGGACAGGATGAACTGAAAAAACAACTGGCAGATTTAAATGACCAGCTCAGAGAAACGCAACAACAAGCAACACAAAATGAACAGAGAATAGGTGTGCTGGAGGAGGGCGCGACTGGGCTGAGGGAAGAGGTTAAGACAATTCAGAAGGGGAACATAGAATTTGAAAATCACATGATAAAGGTGGAATTTGAAAGAATGTCTTTTTTCCTTAGATTTCAAAACTTGCCAGTAACGGAGAATGAAGATCTTAAGGAGATCATGACCACAATTTTAGCAGAATACATTAAAAGAGATAAACAACAGCTATGGTGGGATATTGATTTGATTTATAGGATCAACTCAGCATACACTAGAACACACAATGTTCCAAGGGAAATTAATGTTAAATTTCTTAGAAAGACCACAAGAGATGAGGTCTTAGGAGCTCAAAGGGTGGGACCACTAAAATAGAAAGACAAAGAAATAACCATTCTTAAACAAATTCCGAAGAAAGTAAGACATAAGAGGAAGAAATATTCCTCTTTAGCAAAGAAATTATATAATAAAGGAATTTGGTTCAGATGGTTATTGCCAGAAGGAATGCTGATTTTCTGGGAGGGTAGCAGAATTAGAATTAACACAGTTGTGGAGGCGGAGGCCTTCATTAAAAAACACAGTGCCCTCCTAGATGAAACAGGGGATAGTACACAAGACACGAAGGAGGGAGGGGCCGTGGCTCTGCCAGCAGACAGGGGGGAGGATGCAACCGTGAAAAGACTCAGGTCACAAAAATGAGGTTGAAACATTATTACAATTGTTGTTATAATGTAATTGTTGGAAGTGACACAAAAGATGATTGAATATTTTGATGATTTAATGTAAAATCAAAAGCTGCCAATGTTTATTCAAATTTTGATGTTTTCTTTTTCTTTTTTGTAAAAGTTGTGAGATTTGGGGGGATTTCTACCTTCCGCATGATGTAGCTGTCAAAATTTTCTATACCTATTTACCCTTTTCCTTAAAACATTTGTAAAAACCAATTAAAAAATTTTCAAAAAAAATTCATCTAATTTTTTACAAGTTTCCATAGGTTGGGGGAGGGATCCTTTTTTTTAATCGTTTGGCACATAAAGTCCAACAATTATTGATTCGATGCCTTATATTCAACTGGTGAATTGGCTTCTACTATTTCATATCTGCCTTGCTCGCCTGACAATAAAAGCTGTGGCTTATTTATTTATTTATTAAACTTCTATGTTGCCCACCTCACCAAGGCAATTCTAGGCTGCTTTAAGCTGTGATTTAATATAGAAAACAATGCCATTAATCTTTTTCACACCTGCTGATCTAAATTCCTTGCTAAAGATTTATATATCAAATATTTTACATCTCTTGACCTTATACGTGTTTCCTGCAAGCAAACTGCATCTTGATTCAACTTTTTAAAATAATGGATAACCTTTCCTTTTTGAGAAGCATATTCCTCATTGTAATTTTCTTCTCCATACTCAAGAAAACAATCTGTCAAAGTCTTTAGCTGTGGCTCCTGTCAGTATCCTGTTGCTGCTCATATATTCCTTTCTCTTCGACATTCATTAAATCTTGTTCTAAGTCTGACCCATGGTTTTTTTTAAGTAAAATCCTTGGCCTTTTGGGTGGATTTTAATATGAATCTTTTTTACCAATAGATAAAGATTACACCCTCTAATTTATTTCCAATGGTATTAATCAGTTCAGCTGATTTCGAAGCACTGGATCACTTCAGCTGCCGGACAACTTTGAATCTACACTTTCAAAGAGTTTATTAATTCTTTACAGTTGGCTTAATTATATCCTCAAGTTAAAATATTGCATATATTTTTTTAAAAAAACCCATGGTTTAAGAGATACTAATTAAACCTTATAAAGCAAAATCACCGTAATCTTGATATCACTACCCTCTTTTAGCAGTATACTCAGATGAATGAAGACAAATATACATGTCCCAGGGTAATGTTGCAGTATCCAATCAGGATTGGTTACTGGGGCCAGAGACCTTCCAAGCTTTGGGACTCTTGCTGGAGCCCATCTATGGATGGATGCAGTGGTGGGTTCCAGATCCCGTTGCAACTGGTATGGTGCAATGGGGCACAGCGCCCACCACATGAACGTGCACAGCATGTGCACACTTGCGTGCAGCACGCGCATGCGTACTTACTGCCTGCAACGCTCTGTGACACCTCTGCAATGCTCCAGCTGCTCAGCGGAACTTTGCACAGGTGCCGTATGCTGCGTGTGCGGAAGCACCGAAGAGCTCAAATACCGGTAAGGAGCGCAAGCGGGCAGGTGGGCCCTGTGGAGCACCATACCGGAATAGTACCCGGTGCTCCTGGCAAGCACCAGTACGCCTGTACTGGGACGTACCGGTCGTAACCCACCACTGGATGGATGGGCTTCAGGTCAAGTCTGAAAGCTTGGAAGACTAAACCTCTGGTCCCGGTGACCAACTCTGATTGGATCCTACACCATCCTCAGGTTTTATGGTCTTATTTCAGTGTAAATGCAGATGGAAATAACACAGAAAACCGTCTGCTCTAAATTTTGTTAGATGCAGTTTCAATGAGCTGCAGAATTTAAATGTTAAAAGATAATATCCAATGTCGGTTAAGCTCATTGTTGACTTGAAATGACAGAAGCTTTCTAGCAGGTATTGTTTTAGAGTTGGCCTGCAGCATAATGTGTTGTATTAAAGTATGCTAGATGCTTAGTAACCATCTCGGTTGTTGATTCTTGTTGTTTTCTGTTTCCTTGTCCCAAACTGTAGAAAATCAAAAAACAACAAAAAAGTTGATTTTAATACCTATGGATTATGTGTCAATAAAAGCCTTATTTCTTCATCTTCCCTGGAGATATGAACAGTTTTAACCTATACAGCATCTTGTTTATATTAATTCAAACATCATTGCTTTCAAAGAACCTGGGGACTGTAATATGATAATAGTGCTAAGAAACCTCTTGGCTATTTCTACATTGTTCTCAAATACAAACTTACAGGGATTAATGTACGCCTGTAAAGTGCATGTATACTAAAATCCACACTAGAACTAAGCCCATTAAGGCCTTCTTGTCTTTTCTGACCGCATTATTCAGAGTGGCTGCCTTTCAATCTTCACAGCCCCTCCCAACTGCTGCTGAACGGAGGCAAAAATATGGGGGGGGGGGAGGAACATTAACAGCCATGAAGAATAAATTAGAGAGTGCTACAGTACAATAAGCCATCTTTCATATTTTCTAGAAGAGACAAGATGTGAACCCTCTAATGTTGTGCTATGTTATTATGTTATGCTAATGCTATGTCGTTACAAAATTTTATTTTTGCAAGATAAGATCAAAGCTTCCATTCCCTCCTAAGGTGCCTTGCAGTTGAATTGTTTCTCTTAAAACCAGAGTTTGTTTGTTTGTTTTTAAATAGAAAAGTGGCTCTGTGCCACTGTGATAAAAACACTAGGGAGAGGCAGTTCAGACATTAAAAATGGAAAGCTGAGACATGCTGAGCCTTTTGCAAACAAGGATAACTTATAATTTGGGTCCCTGAGACAGTCCTTGGCACTAATGATCAAAGCAGCGCTAGGATTCAAATCTTTGCAAAAGGCAGAAGTTAAATGGAAGTGTCTTGTAAATCAAACTGAATCAACATCTCCAAATTTCCCCAGAGAGCTTGCACCTGATGAAGCTGCTACATGCAAAGCTGTGGAAGAAGCCTTCAGCCCCTAAGCAAAAGAACTAATGTAAAAACACATCAAGGAAGATTTGCTTCAAAAGAAGCAATCTGCATCACACAGGCGAAGCAGTGGGGATGTTTGACCTGCATCTCAGAGGTGGGTTGCTCATTTTTTTCATCACTGGTTTGGGCGCGCTCGCACGTGCACGCAATGCTTCAGGCAGGTGGGCGGAGACTCCCACTGCCGCTATTACTGGTTCGGCCGATCCGGGCCGAACCGGCAGCAACCCATCTCTGCTGCATATGTATCCTCATCATGGACAAAATCCAGGATTGATTTCTTTATCTTTTTTTTTTTAATCCAGATCCATAACTTTCCATTTAAAACTTGTGGCTGCAGAACTCTCCCTCCCATCATTCCCAGCCACCATGGGAAATATACAGGACTTGAATTAGGGAAAAAACCTCTCCTGCTCTATGCTTTACCCAAACGTACATACAACACCCTTCCTTCTTTCATTCATCAAAGCAATTAAATTTTTATTCTATAATACCTCTGGATCTAGCTGATGGTGCAGATATCATGGCATTGTGTATTGCTTTGTTTTAATTTGCTTTTCTGTCTTCTTGCATATGACCCAGAGTCTCACAGCTGGGGTTGGTCTACAAATATTGTAAATGAGAGTAAGATACTGTATATTTTTACAAACATGGTTTCCTCTATTTGTGAGAGACAATGCAACCAGCTCTTATTGGAATTCCTGAAAAATGCCTTGTTGCATGGGATAAAAATTGTTGATCAATCACGACACAAATGAAAGAAAATGAGGCAGTCACGTTATAAGCATTGTTAAGAATTTGGACTGGAACTATGGCTAGTCATAGATTCATTGGAGAAGAGCCTGGGAAAGATTGAGGGCAAAAGAAGAAGGGAACGACAGAGAATGAGTCACTGCATTGTCCATGGGATCGTGATGGGTCGGGCACGACTTTACAACTAACAATATGGCTACTCGTGTTGTAAAAGTAAAAATAAGTCACTTACAGAATATGCCATTGGAGAAGCTGGGAGGTTTCACCCAAATGGCTGCTAAACAAAGAGATGACTTTATCAAGATTTTTGGTAACTTTTAGGTTATTTATAAATTATGATATTAACTACACTTAGGTTTTAATAGATTTGCATGGGTTTTAGTTATGGTTGGCTACTACCATTTGTAGGCTCCATATTATTTGCTATGAGCTGTCATTAAAACAACAAAATGATTGTCTTATAGATTTGAGTGTATGTTTAAATCACAATGCATGTGATTTAACAAGAGCAGATTCAGTTCCTCAAATATATTGATCACATATACTATAATATACATATACTACATTACAGAATTCTCTTTTGGAAATAAGCAGTACAATGCAGAGCAAACTCCAGCTGCATATTATGCATTGTATTCCAGATTCCTTTTAAATCTTGTTTTAAATATAATATTTTTTTAATAATATTAGAAGGCAGTGCATAGCTAGCAGCCATCAAGAACAGAATTCCAGGTTGAAACACAAGAGAGAAGAATGATAGTGAACAGCACATCTATACAAAAGCTGTGTATCAGCTTTGTAACAGTTTAATTGCCATGGATCTTGCACACACAAGTCCTTGGAACTGTAGTTCTGTCTGGTTGCTGAGAGGCTTGTTAAAGAGATGCATAACTGTCTTCTCAGAATCACAAATCACAGGGTTTGCACAACTGCTAACTTAAATCCATAATACTGATATGCCTCAAACTGATACATTCCATCTGAGAAGTAGAGCCAGACATCATCTTTTAAAAGTTGCTTCTCTTGTTATGGGGACTGTATTAGGACTTTTATCTACTCATCTTTGAGAGGACAAATAGTGAAGGCCATTACTCTTAATTAATCTTCTCTGAAAGACATGATCTTGGAATCCTCAGACTCTGACATACAATGCATTCAGAAAGTATTGAAATCCCCCTTCATTTTTGTCAATTTTGTTATGCTGCAGCCTGATTCAACAGTTGTAGTTGTTCTACAGTCTTTTTGTTTCTTCTTGATGTACACTCAGCACCCCATAATGACAAACTGAAAATAGAACTTTAGAAATGCCTGCAAATTCATGAAAAAGAATAAAACTGAAATATCACATTGGCACAAGTATTCAGACCCTTCACTCAGTACTTTGTTGACGCACCTTTGGCAGCAATTACTGCCTTGAGTCTTTTGGGGTATGACATGACAAGATTTGCACACCTGGATTGGGGGATTTTCAGCCATTCCTCCTTGCAAATCCTCTCAAGATTAGTCAGGTTGGATAGCGACTGTCGGTGGACAGCCGCTTTCAGGTCCCTCCAGAGATGTTCAATAGGGTTTGAGTCAGTGCTCTGACTTGGCCACTCTAGGACATTCACAGGGTTGAATCTAAGCCGCTCCTGTGTTGTCTTGGCTGTGTGCTTAGGATCGTTGTCATGTTGGAAAGTGCACCTTCAGCCCAGTCTGAGGTCCTGAGTGCTGTGGAACAGGTTTTCATTGAGGATATCCCTGTACTTTGCTCCATTCAGCTTTCCCTCAACCCTGACCATCCCCCTGTCCCTGCTGCTGAAAAATATCCACACAGCAAGATGCTGCCATCACCCTGCTTCACTGTTGGGGTGGTATTGGGCAGAAGATAAGCACCACCCCATAGATTCAGATTCAACTGGACAGGGGAAACCTTTACGTAGGAATCAGTGCCTGGTGGCCATCATTGCTAAAGAACAGGTTTCTGACAGGGAAAGCAAGTTGAGCTAATCCAGGAAGGTAGCACAATTCTACACACAAACACATACACCTTCCAATTATTGCTAAGGTTGCTCTTGTTCTTTTCATTGTGTTTTGTGACAGTGCAGGAAAAAAGGGGGTGACAAAAGCAGTGCACTCAAGGAAATGATCTCTCTCGATTTTTCATTAACTAATTCTCTTTCTCTCTCTCTCTCTCTCTCTCTCTCTCTCTCTCTCTCTCTCTCTCTCTCTCTCTCTCTCTCTCTCTCTCTCTCTCTCTCTCTCTCTCCAGAGTTGAAGGGCACCTTGGCTGTCACTCAGGGCCGTTATTTGTCAGGACGAAAAGTTGAATCAGCAGGGGGAAGCTGAAGAGAAAAATTAGTGTGCTCATAATGTTGGGAAAAAATAAATAAATACATTGGGTAATTTGCATGGCTTGTAGTAACCGCAGGAGATCGTCTGGATGACAGCTAAGCTGGCACATTCAGCTGTCATTAAAAGGGCAGATAATGTTCTTTATTTCACCGGGAAGACTCAAATATTGACAAGGCTGAGTCTTTTCTGCTCCAAGCAATGTACTTAAAACCATCTCCCACAGTGGATCTCTCAGCATTCAATCTGCTCTTCTGCAGAGCATCATGTTATTTTCGACAGAGCGCTTTGAAATTTGCTCTTTTCCACTTTCCTGTCCAAGGAGCGTTGTGGCACGCATGATGCCAATCACATCCCATTTAGCTTCTTTCAAAGAGCCCCCATCAGGTACTTTGGGGTGGGAATTAGAGACAGTGTGCAACAGCCAGTAAAAGCCACTCGTTGTGTAGCGGATCAATAACTGCTTGGGGCATCAGAAGATACGCGGTGAAATCAGACCCATTTGGTTAAAGGTGACATCAATTTTTTTCTACATTTATTTTAGGCTCAACAAATGCACTTCAAAATCTGGTTGTCACTTACCCCCAGAATGATAAAATTAAGAGGTTATTATTATTATTTTATTCCTTGCAGGGAGTTTTTTTCCTTATAGGGAATGTATTTTCTCTCTCATTAAAACTGCAGATGAATCCTAGTGGATCAACAGATAACATAGGTTGCAAGTTGTTTCTCATTAAAAAGGTACATCAATTAAAAAGTCTTCTGCGACTTTGCAATTTTATAATTATAAAATGGTCGTCCGAAAGGCCACTTGATGTTTGTGTCTCTTTTATTTATTTTGTTTACTCATGTACAAGATAACAGGAATAAGAATAAGCATGAATAAGAACACGGGAAATGGGTACAAATAAATGAGGGCAGTAGGACAAGGACGTTAGGCACGCTGGTGCGCTTATGCACACTCCTACTTTTGTTTTGCTATGTTTGCTGCAGCTCTCTCCTATTGCTTTTCTTCGGTCAAATCAGGGGTGGGTTCTGGCTTCTTCTACTGCCGGTTCACTCAGGGACATGCTTCGCGCGCACGCACATGTGAATATGTGCACTAGGTTTAAAAATGCTTCTGCTCATTTGCAGAAGCAAAAAACAAGACGGCATCACCGATAGAACTGGTTCAGGAATGTGGCCAGCTGAGTTACTACTTACTCATCCGAACCGGTCCGAACCGGTAGGAGCCTACCTCTGTGTCAAACGTCAATGGCCTGCCTCTTGGTAACCCTTGCGTTTCTTCCCTAGTTCTCTCCACTTTCTACCCATCTTCCTTCAAAGGCAGGGGTGGCTTAACACTTTACTTCCATTCAGCTAATGCAGCCATCGATTCTTCCTCTGCAGGGAGAAGGAGCTTTTAAAGCAAGGCTTCCCAACCTTGGCAACTTTAAGACCCCTGGACTTCCAACTCCTAGAATTCCCATTACTATGTAAAAATTGACAATTTTGTCATATAAAGTAACATGAAATATGTGCCTATTGAGACTTAAGGGAAGCATTAAAAAAAAATCTCCCAGAAGAGATGATCCCATGACAGAATGGTGATGTCATCAGTAAAACTGGGTCCCTTTGATATTTAGCAATGCCAATCACAAATGATGTACTCTGTGTTTATATTGTGACACAATATAGATGCGGTAAAACCTTGCTCCTTAGTTTAAATGTAAGAGGTGCTGATCAGGACACATGGGAGGATGCACAGTCCTCTTTAAAAATGCAGTTCAAATTACTATAATCTTATACCTGCCTCCTGCTATGTTCCTAAATATACTGGAATTTCTCCACAGTACTTTAATGAGTAGCTTAATCAGAGGTATAATTTACTCAGATTTCAGTTAAGCTTTCAACATACATATGAGAAGGGCTGAGTTTATTTTTCTCCATGTTTACCAGAAAACTTCAAGCCTAAAAAGTCCCATATTCTTGCATTCCCTCCACCCGTCTCTCTCTTTTCTTCCTCCTCCTCCTCCTCTTCCTTCTTTTTCACTGAAAGGCAGAAGCCGGGGGAAATAACAGAGAATTTATTTTATTTTATGTATTTATTTATTTGATTTGTCAATCATTTACAAGGTAATAGGTATAAGAATAAACATGAGTATGAATGAAATGGGTACAAATAAATGGGGACAGTAGGGCAGGGACGGTAGGAACGATGGTGTGCTTATGCCCGCCTCCTTTCAGACCTTTTAGGAATGGGGTGAGGTCTACGGTAGAGAGCCTAAGGTTAAAGTTATGGGGGTTTGGGGATGTAACAACAGAGTCAGGTAGTGCATTCCAGGCATGGACCACTCTGTTGCTGAAGTTGTATTTTCTGCAATCGAGTTTGGAGCAGTTTACATTGCATTTGTATCTGTTGTGTGCTCTTGTATTATTGCGGTTGAAGCTGATGTAGTCACTGACTGGTGGGACGTTGTAGTAAATAATTTGGTGTACTACGCTTAAATCTGACCATAGGTGGTGTAGTTCTAGGTTGTCCAAGCCCAAAATTTCAAGCCTGGTGGTGTAGGGTATTCTGTTGCGCGCAAAGGAGTTTAGTACTCTTCTCGTGAAATACTTCTGGACTCGCTCAATTGTATTAATGTCCGATATACAGTGCAGATTCCTGCCATGTTGTTGTTTTAAAGCAAGGCTTAGCAGCAGTCCATCAATAAAGGGTCATGAAATTCCCTGTTTCAAGTTTTTCCATGTAAGTTGTAAAGATATAGAGAAATCGATATTTCCACCCCCCACCTTTTAAATTATATATATATATTGTATCTCTTGTTGTATATTCCAGATGACAGGTATTTAGAAAAGGCAGATGAAAGGACAGGTGCAAAAGAAAGCCGCGGGCAAGTGATGTCATCCTGTCATAACGTCATCGTATAAATGACACAAATTATCTGCAGGGGGTGCTCAATGTAAGATTAAAATGGAAACGGCCTAGCACTGTTGTAAATCATGTCAGTTGTAAAATGGGACTGACCCAATTTTATTACCTTTTTTGTGGATCAGTAGTTTGTCATGGGTGTGGTTTTGCCCCAAACCAGAAGTTAAATGCCAGATTTTGACCAAAAAAAAAATCATAAAAAGACATACTGCAAACACCCGTAAATGTGACCATTTTGCCAAGCACCTGAAGTTCAGTCATATGACTTGGGAAGGGGGGGTGCAATAGTCAGAACCTTAAATCTAGGTCATGTGGCCCCAAGGTAGGACCATTGTAACTTTGAACGGTTGCTTAGCACCAGTCATAAACTGAAACACATTACCTTTAATTTATTTGTATCACTTCCCTAATTGCATCATTATGCATATCATGTTGTAGAAAGTTATCACCCATCCCTCTCCCAGAAAAATGAAATATCCTAGGAAATATTGAAAAGGCAGAATATTACATTTCCCTGCATGTGAAAAGGAAGAAACATGTTTTAAAGACAGAGTAGCTCCGTGCAACTTCCTGCCCATCTCCACTTTGTCAATGGGCCATTAAGATGGCCAAGCCAGTCCCTTTACATAATAAAGAGTTCTCCCCTTCAGCTCCAGGGTGATGGGATTAAGGCATGATTAGCCTTTACCCACTCAACACATGGCATCTGAGAGCTCAACCAAACCTGGATTCAAAACGCAGCCTTCAGAGTTGCCCCTGCATGGCCCCATGGGAATCTGACAATCAATCAGAATACATTTCTTACACAGGAACAGGAAACAGATAGGTGGGGCTGAACAGATTATAAAATACCCTGCAAGCCCCCCCCCCTCGGCCCTTCTGTTCTTCTCCACCCAACATTGAAGCATGTGCTCCCCTTTTCTGTTCAGGAGCTCAAGCCATGTGATCCGGTCCACCATTAAACCATCTTTCCAAGCAGCCTCCATGTCTCCAGTGCCTTTTTCCCCACTTGGAGCCGAACCCAGAAGGACATTTCTTTCATCAATGTCATTAAAGCTTCTATGGGGTGTCTATGCCTCTGGGAACTATAGAAACATTTCTTTCATGGATTCTAGATATATAATCATCATTCATATGGAAATTATGTAGTAAAGAGCCATGGTGGCGCAGTGGTTAAAATGCAGCATTGCAGGCTAACTCTGCCTAGGAGCTCAATTCTGACTGGCTGAAGGTTGACTTAGCCTTCCATTCTTCTGAGGTCAATAAAATAAGGACCCAGATTGTTGGGGACAATGCGCTGACTCTGTAAACCGCTGACTCTGTAAAACCCTGGGAAGTGATATGTAAGTCTAAATGCTAGTGCTAAAGTAGATCTATGTAACTGTTTTGCACTTAAATATTGATCTTACTTAGTTGTACCCAATAGGCATTTTACATGTAACTAATTTATACTTGGCCTTTGTATAATAGTATTGATTCTGCCACTAAAAAGAAGAGCAATGGATAAACAGAGTGAATGATTGCAGCAGGAATGTGATCTTACATTTATTATCTGTATTTTAAATCTGTGACCATTCAGTCCTATGTACAATACAATATTTATTCAGAAGTAAATGTCACAATAGTTGGTGAAGCTTATAGCCTAAAAGTTATTTTTAATACTGCCGCCATATCAAAAACAAAGAATGATAACACTAAGACAAACCACATGATATTCTCAAAGGCATCACTTAAGTAAAGTTTAGAGTTTTAAAAGAAGGTATATTGCAAGTTCAGTTGGGTTAAACTAGCAAAGGATCTTCTCTATATTTCAATGAACAGAAGCTGTAAGCTCCAGGCTAAAAATCAGGTATATGTGAGTTTTAGTTCTGCCTGATCCATGAAAATGAGCTGAGTCACCTTGGGTCAGTCATTCTCTCTCAGACCAAATCACCTAACAGAGTGGTGGTTGTGGGGAAAAAGGAGGAGGAATATAGGTTGGATGTGTTCATTGCCTTGAGTTATTTGTAAAAATAATAAAGGCAGGATGCAAATAAACAAGAGAAAGGGAAGAGAATTTATGGTTTGCTGTTTTGACTCTTAGGTTAAGCAGGTGAGACAATGGCAGGGAGGCAAGATAAGAACAGCAACCAGGAGAAATGGGCTGTGAAAGGCTGAACATTGCCAACCAACATTGTGATTATTCTCCGAGGTACAGTATATACATTTCATGTTCTGAACAATGCGTACTTGTGAAAATGTTTAGTGTTGTTGGTTTTTTTGAATTTTTTTATTGTTTTGAATAAACAAAAACACAAAAAAAGAATATTTCTTCATTACATCCTGTCGAAAGCATGTCGATTGGTTACAAACAGTTTTGGTGACAATCGAGACAGCACATTGTGTTGTCGCGACGTTGGCCCCTCCTCCGTTTAGTATTGTTTTGACCTTCTGCCTCTTTCTTTGCTCACACAACATTCCTGGGCCCAGTTAATTTGCACTAGGTCTAACAAATCCTAAGACCCCAGTGGTGACTCTGCATGTGCAGAGTTTTTATATTTGGTAACATGACGAATCACTAAAGACTCTTTTGGGGGCTACTTAGTGCTTATGTAGCCACATCCTGTTTATATGGGGGGAAAAAATATTGAACTTTCAGTAACCTTCGGTGAGGGTAAGAGAAAGTGTGGTGTTTCAAATAAAAATTGAGCCATCTCTTAAATTTACCCACAGCAACTGACCACATCTGAGGAAGGTACCTGTTTTAAATGTGTATAAATAAATTGTGTCACATAGTTTGCATTTGATTCTCTAAAAATTGTCTTATCTGTCTCATATTTTGCATTTCTAAGGCAGAATGAGTACATCAGGAGATTGTTTAGAAATCTGAGGCTGATCTGCTTTTTGTCAGTGGCCTTTTTTTTGGCCCAGAAACGTGAGTAAATAAAACAAAACTTTAGAAAAAGTCACATGCTGATGATTCTCTACTTACACCGCTTTTTTCGCCTATATAACCAGAGGTCTGCAGATTTTCATCACAGCAGGCGTTTGTACCTGTATATTTTGAACCTGCAATGTCTTCTCATCAACCCTCTCCATAGTTACCATCAATATGCTTCCACTTATACCAACCAGGGTGTATCTCCAATGAAGACAATGGTCCTTGCTTTGATGCCTAGTCTTACCTATTTATTCAAGTACCTGAGGTCTGGCTGTAGGAAAGAGAGAAGCTGCTGCCTAGAAGTGTCTCTGAATTATTTATAGATTGTGTATTATTAAAAGGAAAAGCAGTAAGCACCATGTAGGCTACTTTGATAGAACTTCTGAGTATGACAATTCCTACAGAGTAGTTTGAACTAGACCACACTTCTTCAATTGGTTGCCTTCCAGATTAATATCAATGTTGTCTTGGTTGGAGATTATGAAAGATGTTCCAACATGTTTGAGTACATTAGCCCGGAGAAGACTCATCTAAGTAGGCATAAGGTATCTCTTAATTTAAAAAAAAACATTATTCTCTTTTTCTTTAGTCAGATGATAAGCTGTCCATAACAGAATCCACAAGACAATTACATGCAGTATTCAATAGAAATAAATTGGAACAATATATTTAAAGTCAAATTATAACACTGGACAGAAACCTATAAGATTGCAGAGTTATGCATAGCAAACCAACAGAAGTAGACAATGCTACCTGACCAAATAGAAAACAGTATTCATTCAGCAACCAACATGCAAGGCCCACTTCTCCAGGGATAACATTCTGCATTTGAGACATAACAAATGAAACATTCTCGCCACCTATCGACCTGGTGTCACATGGAGGACAATGGGTTGATGCATGCTTATAGAAAAAAAAGATGGTTCTGCTCTAGGCAGGCTAGAAGGATTTTAGACTTGATAGCTGTCTATTGACTCATCCAATAGTTGGGCTTGTAGCATAATAGAAAATGTTTTTGTTGAAAGTTCTATAGGATGACTTGTTATACCATGTCAACATGTCTCCGAAAGAGTTATCGGCTTTCCTACTGACGGAATGACTGCTGCTCTTCAAATGATGACTGTGAACCATTTGCAAAATGAAAATTATCAGCGTTTCCAGTAATAATTTACATAAATATATCATTCAAAACCTTGATTCACCAACAAAATTCAGTAGGGGATTCTAATGTCTTTGAAAGGCCTATTTACTTGCATGAATGCTAGTTTGGTAGAGTGGTTAAGCTGTCAAGCTAGAAACTGGGAGACCATGAGTTCTAGTCCCTCCTAAGGCATGAGGCCAGCTGGGTGACCTTGGGCTATTGGCTCTCTTCTTCAATTCTAGGAAGAAGGCATTGAAAAACCTCTTTCAAAATCTTGACAAGAAAATGGCAGGGAGTAGCCCAGACTGTCAATAGGAGTTAAGATTCACTTGAACTATTAAAAATATACACATCTACAAACATATTTATTCATATTCTTGCACATTTCTCATGCCAGAAATCAGCCTTCTTTCTTTCCTTTGTGCTGTCAACCATCCCATATAATCTAATCAAAAGGCCAACATTTTCTAGCACTTAGAATTGATTCTGAATTAGATGATTGCAGATGTTTTCAAGGCATTTGACTCCAATTCTGAAATTTTAAACCACTAAGCAATTTCCTAGGAGGTGGAAGAGAGCCCTACAGTCTATAGTGGCAAAAATAATTAGAAGAAACCTAGTAGCATCTTTTCCAACCGACACATTTAATTAAAACCTCATATGCTTTTATGAGTTGCATCTCACCTCATATAGAGTGGCTAAATTGATGTAGAACCCTCCATCTCACTCTTATTTGAATCCTACATCAAGGAGAAAATGAAAAATGGGACTAAGATTAAAATAAAAACCAAACTAGTGATAATAGATAAAGCAAGCAGTCTTAAAATAGATAACAAAGACACTGGAATAATGGATATCTTCTGCCTTTTAGAATTAACTATCAACAATAAATGAACTAGCAACCAATGCCTCAGACTAGAGCTTGGTAGGGTAGTACAGAAGACCTTGGTGGAGGAATCAGATAGTGTGACACATTTATACCGGCAAAGATTAGATCCGTTAGGCAATTGTTTTCCCTGTGGACCTCTATAGAAGTGAAAGTTGGACTTTGAAGAAGCAGGATAGAAAGCATA
This sequence comes from Natrix helvetica, assembly GCF_964273705.1. Classification (NCBI taxonomy): domain Eukaryota; kingdom Metazoa; phylum Chordata; class Lepidosauria; order Squamata; family Natricidae; genus Natrix; species Natrix helvetica. Next base: position 233,839,329 of record NC_138548.1, on the reverse strand, counting down.
TTGATAATTTTGGACTTGGTCCTGGAGAAGATTCTTGAAAATGCCATAGACAGCCAAAACCAAAAAACCAAATGGATAAGAGAACAAATCAATACCGATGTCTCACCTGAGGCACAAAGATCAGGCTCATACTACCATATGACTAACTATTAAATTACTATTAAGCAAAACCCCAGCTTCTTTGTGAAGTGCACAATGCTGGCGTGGGAAGCCACCCTCTCCCAGAAGAATGAAATATTTTAGGAAGCATTAAAAAGGCAAAATATTATATTTGTCTAAAGGAGAAAGACAGATTCTAAAGACAGAAACTCAGAGCCTCAGCTCTCTGCCCCAAGTAGAAACTAAGGGGCCAACTTTTAGAAATGCAGATTTGGCAATCCATTCAAGACAGGATATTCTGAAAAAAGGTAGACATGCATAAACACACCAACGTGCCTACCATCCCTGTCCTACTGTCCTCACTTATTCATATCCATTTCCTGTATTCATAATTGTGTTTATACTTATATCTGTTATCTTATACATGCTTGACAAAATAAATAAAACAAAATGAATAAATAAAAGGTAGGATTAGTCTTCAGCCACAATAGGAATTGCACAACAAGCCCCGTCATTGCATCAGCACATTTCAACCAAATGTATCTCAGACAAATCCTAGAATGGGAGTCTGACAGCAGCCAATAGAATACATATTTTTGCAGCAGAATAGGTAACTCAAGGGCAAGGCACAAGAGAAGGTATAAATAACCCTCACTTTCCACTCCATGTGGTCAGCTGCACCAGGATCATGTGCTTGATGGGTTCTGCTTCATCATTAAACCATCTTTCCAATCAACTTCCATGTTTCCAGTGTCTTTCTTCCCATTTGGAACTGAACCAGATGGATATTTCTTACAACAGTGGGAAATATAGCAGGAAAAAAAGGGGGGGGGGAGGATTACCACTAAAAAGATGAATGAACAGCAACTGCACCCTTGAGAAACCTAGAAGGTCAGGCTGAGGGCAAATCATCCTGTAGAAAGGGTCTGTGTGATTTATTTGATTCTGGAGCGATATGATCACTAAGAATCAACATCAGCTTGATATCACTTTGTGTCAGAGGTGATATTCATCAGGTTCTGATCAGTTCTAGAGAACCGGTAGTGGAAATTTTGAGTTGTTCGGAGAAACGGTAAATACCACCTCTGACTGGCCCTGCCCCCATCTATCCTCTGCCTCCTGAGTCCCAGCTGATCAGGAGGGAATAAGGATTTTGTAGTATCCTTCCCCTGCCACACCCATCAAGCCATGCCCATTAAGCCATGCCATGCCCACCGAACCGGTAGTACAAGAAATTTGAATCCCACCACTGCTTTGTGTGGGTGTGGGTGTTTGATAACTTGATAGCCACTGAAGAAGGACTCTGGATATCTTTAAAACTATAGTGCTTCTCCTGGATCATTGATTGACTTGCTTCTTGGCTTTGTTCTTCCAACGTATTTTATTTGATTAGCCATTGTTATAAGAGAACATACCAATCCACTACTCTTTTTTGTAGTCACTGATTGTTTCCAGAGACAAGAAGAATATATTTAAAGGGAAAGCTAATGAATGACCCCTGGTATTTGATTTAGCCTGTTTATTTAGTTGGTAGCATTTTACATTGACTATGACCTGTTCTGAACTTTGGTGGATCATTAACTCCATCATTTTAACACACTTTATTCTGTGTATTTCTGATTATGTAGCCTCATCTCCTTGGAAATTTTCAGGTGGCTGTTTGGGACACAATGATTAATCCCAACATATTAAGCTATTTGTTTCCTCTCAAAACAATTCATTTCCTTTTATTTTTTCAGATTATTTTTCCAGCTGTTTATGGTGTTCAGTATCCTTTATACATCATAATTATATTGTGACTCATCGGTCAATACCAGACTACTACACAACTGTCCATGGTAACATCTAAAAGGATGCATTCCTCCCTAACGAAGTATTCAAACAGCATCTCCCACAGCTAAAATGGGCACCAAATGACACACGCAGGGACACATTTGTCTATTTAGGCTAAGAAACACACTAAAACTAAAACAATATCATTGGGTGAGACTGCATAGACAGATCTTCTTGGTGCTTCCCTTGTCCTCTGGATCAACATGATCTCAAAAGTCTTTGTAATCTCAAAATTGCCACGCTTTTATTATTTGTTACACATTTACTGGAATTATATCAAATTTAATAGAATTGAAGAAAAATGAAATTTTCCCAGGGGAACAAAAGAGGATTGCAAAAGTTCATATGGCATGAAATGCCAGCAACTAATTGACAAAGCAATCCTTTAAAAACACATAAGAAAATGAATCATTTAGTGGCCTGCATAGAGCATTAAAAAGTGTTTGATTCACTCCCACATAGTTGCCTTCCAAAATGGTTGGAAATTTTTGAAAGAAGCAGGAATATTCGCAGATTTCCAGAAATGTCTATATATTCCAAGAAAAACCAAAACCAATTTAGGACACAGTAAGTAGGACAGATTTGGGGAAAGCAAAAATAAAGTGAAGCAAAAAAAAAAGGACTTATTGTCCTATTGGTGCAATTTCACTCTCAAGTATTTTATGAGCAACAAGTGTCACACACACACACACACACACCAAAAAAGCCCCCAAATTTGCTTTATATGGATGAACTAAAACGATAAATCTAAAGCTGAAATTAGGCACTATTGGGCACATTGTCTGGTAGACACTATCCTCATAATCAGGATGGATATAAAAATGAAATTTGGCCTGAACAGATGTGCTGATTTGGCAATTGTAGAAGGTTAGATTATAGGAGATGTTGGGCTAGAGCTAATGAATGGAAATGTCATTAAACATCTGGTACCTGAAGGAGTCTAAAATACCTAGGATTAATGGAAGCTGATTTATTTCATGCCAAGTTTTTAAAACATCTATTCGTTCAAATCATATCAATCATCCCAGATAATTTTAAAATCTAAATTAAATAACGGAAATATTGTTAAAACAATAAACACATGGACAGTCCCTGTAATTAGATATAGTGCAAAACTAATTGATTTAACACGATTTACTACAAAACAAGGAAACTGACTGTCGTATATCACATACTTGATATATGATATATAACATGCTGTCATATATCATATATCACCCAAGGAGTGATATTCACCAATTATACAGACCCAGAAACAGAAGTGGTAGAGGACAACTACAAATAAAACTGTGAGGAACATAGTCTAATGATTACAAAATCTAAACTGGAGTATGAGAAGGAAGTACTTTAAAGTCAAATTAATGTCTAGAAAATCAAAACCGCCAGTATAATATTGAAGAAAAAGCAGATCAAAATCTAATACGTTGTGGTTGAAATCTATAACGTTTAAAAAAGTAACCAAAGAACCATCACGACAGCTTAGGAAGAAGTCCTGAAAGAAAGCTATCGAAAATAAATCTGGACATATGTCCCACCGTACCAAATGCTGATTTTGTATAGTTAAGGATGAAACTTGTCCTGTATTGTAAAATATTTCTCTTCTAGCAAAGATGAGCAAATATTTTTAAAAAATATCATGATACATTTGTGAGAATTTTAATATTGCTCATAAAACTAGCAGCTTTCACCTGGGATTTGAAAGTATCTGTTAGAAAACATGTTAGCAAAACCTAATTACATTGTGAGCCAACCCATGAACTACAGATGCCAGCTGGTATAAAGGAGTCTGCTATATAAACCCCCTCGTGTCTGAAGAAGAAAACCCGTAAACTATACAGGAGAATATAGATCAACAAAAGCAAGAGAAGGACTAGTGCTTCGTGAAGAAGCAAAACAGGAAAAACGTTGATGCTATTGAGCTTTGGCGTTGTAGAAGACTTCTGAAAATACTGTGGACAACCCAGAAAATAAACAAATGGACCATTGAACAAATCAACCCAAACTTCTCACGAGCTCCAAATAACCAGGCTCAAATTATCCAACTTTGGACACATTTTATAAAGACCTAATTTTATGGAGATTTCTAGGGTAGATCTCTAATGCTGAAAAGAGTGAAAGGAAAGAGAAGAGAATGAATAATAGTTACCGGATGGACTCAGTTACAAGGGTGATGGGTATACTGAATAATAGTTACCGGATGGACTACAAAGGTGATGGGTATACTGTTGGAAGAACTGAAAGGACAAGTAAGGACAAGTCATCATGAAGAAAATTCATCTACACTGCCAGTACTGTAGATTCTACAGTATGTTCTTGTTCAGAGTCAAAAATGATTTAATGGCACATAAGCAGTCATATTATGGGGGTTTTGTATTTTTTCACTGTTTCTTTAAAAGCGAATTTTATGGGGGGGGTAGGTTCCTTCTCTTTGACAATGTGCAGATCCTCTTCGCTATTATTTTTGTGTTTTACATATTATGTGGGTTTTGTTGCACATTTTTTCACTGTTTCACTGAATTTTTGGGGGGAGGGGTGTTCCTGTTCTTTGACAATGTGTATATCCTCTTCGCTACTATTTTTGTGTTTTGCTTTTTTAAATTACATTAAAATTTATTAATTGAAACATTAAGAAGAGTCAACAATGATGACGGTACTTAATCAAACCATCAGTGTCTGAGATAGGAAAGTTATAAACCATGCATATCAGCAAAATCAAAGGAAAACTTGCCCGAAGTGTGAAAGAGTGCAGAAAATTGGAAATTGTGTTTAAAGATTCAGATTAATTAATTCCTGGAATACTCTGCTTCTAATCTACTTCCTAGCCTGCTCTAAATGTCTCAGTAAATTAGTCAAGGAAACCAACCATAAATGGCACATCACTGCATCACCATTCAGACCATATTGGTGCTTCCAGTCTGTGGGTATGAGTACAGAATGCGTTATTCAGCCTGCAATTTCTGGAATAATATGTTATGTATTTCCAGAGATGTTATTTTATCCCCAAAGTACTTCGGCCTATTAATATTTAAGAAATTGCTTGGCTTCGCTTACTAGAGTCAGTCAAAAAGTCAGCATTTTTTAAGATGGCGCAGTGATTAGAGTGTAGTACTACAGGCTACTTCTGCTGACTGTCAGCTGCCTGCAATTTGGCAGTTCGAATCTCACCAGGCTCAAGGTTGACTCAGCCTTCCATCCTTCTGAGGTTGGTAAAATGGGATCCAGATTGTTGGCGGCATCATGCTGACTCTGTAAACAGCTTAGAGAGCTGTAAAACACAGTGAAGAGGTATATAAGACTAAGTGCTGTTGCTATTGCTATACTGGAGCACTGAAAATTGTCCTTGATGCAAACTGGATTTCATAAACTGCTAAAAGAACAGCTTGAGCCTATGAAAATTCACTCTATTTCAAATGAATCCAATTTTGTTTATTTATTTATTTTTATTCATTTATTATAAACACCTCAAGGCAGGGAACATACCTATTACTCCATCCATGTTCTATGTTAGAGTAGAGTAGTTGACTGCAGAGTTGGGGAACATGTGACCTTCTTGATTTTGTTGATTGATAGATTTGTCATCAGCTCCTCTTGTGATCTTTTGTGAGTCAGTCTGGAAATTGTAGGTCAGCAATTTCTGCAAAGCCATACCCCCATGATGGTGAACCTATGGCACGTGTGCCACAGGTGGCATGTGGAGCCATTTGTTAGGGCACGTGAGGTGTTGCATGCGTGTGCTGCCCAGTTGACTTCAGCCTTCTTTTGAGACCATTTTTCACCCTCCGGAGGCTTCCTTGAAGCCTCCGGAGTGCGAAAAACTAGCCCTACAGGCAAACCGAAAGTTCAAGAACAGACTTCCGGTTTGCCCATAGGGTCGTTTTTTGCCCTCCTGAGCCTTCAGGAGGCTTCCCTGAAGACTCCGGAAGGCGAAAAATGGCCCTATGGCCAAACCGGAAGTCATATTCCCAACACCATCCCGGAAGTCAAACGGACCTACGGGGAACCCGGAGGTTCAAGAATGGCGACTTCTGGTTTGGCCGTAGGTCTGTTTTTCGCCCTCCAGAGCCTTCAGGAGGCTTCCCTGAAGGCTGCAGAAGGCAAAAATCTGGGAAGCTCTGGAGGTCGAAAATTGGCCCTACAAACAAACCGGAAGTCACCATTCCCGAACTTCCGGATTCCCCATGGGTCCATTTTTTGCCCTCTGTAGGATTCAGGGAAGCTCCTGAAGCAACTGGAGGGCCTCCAGGAGGGCCGGGGGGGCTGTTTTCACCCTCCCTAGGCTCCTAGAAAGCCTCTGGAGCCTGGGGAGGGTGAAAAAACTGCATCAAAAGCGGGAGGGGTGGTGGTTGCCCATGAATGCTTGCGCAGGGGGGTATCACGCACATAGCATTATGGGTGTGGCACACCCACGCACTCCGGCCGTTTTTGGCAGGGGAGCCAAAAAATGTTCGTCATCACTTCCCTACCCTGTTTTGGAGATGGCATGCTGATACAAATAGTTAGCAATTGATATGTTCCAGAATTGAACAGCAGCAAGTCCCAAGCCGCAAGAATTCAGAAACTTCCAACAACAAACAAACAAAAAGACATTTTTAATTAACAGAAAGAGAATAGCATATAAATCATCAGATGATTTTCTAATGCACAGACAGATGTCTTGGAGTATTTCTCCATTATGCATTTTGCCATCGACACTAATGAATTCTGCTGGCATAACTAGAAACTGTTAGAAGTAAAAGCTGCCAAAATGTTTGCGCAGCACACATTTCTTCGTGTGTTATAATTTCTTAAGCACGTATTATTTCCCTATCACTAATGAAAATAGAGTTCATATTAGAAGTGATTTCATTAGGATGTAAACATTGTATGTAGACTGCAAAAAATAAAGCATAATTCTTTGACAATTTAAGATAGCGAAGAATAACAATTAGATTGGTTAGGACTGGCAACCCAATTAGTAAAATAATAGATTTTTGTATAATATGGAGCTGGAATGAGTTTCTTTGAAGAGATGAACCACAAGGGATCTTTTCTTGTATTTTCTCCCCTCCCCCCAACAAACTGGTTGTTCAGGCCCACAAACAACAACATATAATTTTTATGAAAAAAGATATCTGGCCTCTAATTTACAAAATTGTCAGATGTGCTGTAACTCTTTCCAGCTTCTGCCTTTGACACCATGATGTGAATGATGGGCAGCGCTTAAATATGGAGATGTTTTAATTCCATTCCCATAAATTCTTTAATATGCTGTCAAGTTTGTATAACTGAGATTCAAGTTACAAACTTTCACAAACTTGGCAGCAGGGATGCACAAAATTTACAGTATTCCCAGCGCTGTTTTATAACTGGAGGTTTCATAAATATGCAGGCCATCAGGTAATCCATCTTTTTTATGATGTTGTTGCTTTGTTTAGAGCTTTGCAAGTCCACTAGATCATGCGGCCCATTCTGAGATGACAACATATTCCCCCACCATTGAAAGCTGGAAGGGGCTAGTTGTCTGGGAGGTCAATTAAACATTCTTCTTCAATCAACAATATTTGATGAGTGATTAAACTTTCCCCCAAACATTCATAATGTTAAATCAAAGATCAATGATAAATTTCCTCAGCAATGATAATAGACCTCAGCTGCCAGTCAGAGTCATGGGAACACACAATTGGCTATGGAAAATGCAGGAAGGTTACTAACAGAAAATGGCATTCTCTACATCCACCACCCCATTCAGATTGCATGAATGAAGCTGGGCAATTACACATTAAAAAACTGCAACTGATTTTACCACCTGGTTCAGACCACTGACATAACTTTTGAGTCCCATTTGATGGTTGCTTACAACTCTCTTCTAAGTGATTTTGTGCAGCAGTGAAGCTTCTTGGCCAGCATCCATTTATTTTAGTGGATTTAGTATTTCTCTACTATTATTGTTGCTCTTTGCTGAGTCAATCAGATGTTTAGACTGGATTTGACTTTTTGGTCCACCTATTGGGTCCTTCCCAAGGACCTGGGAAATTTCATTTCATTTCATTTTATTATTTTGTCAAATATGAACAAGATAACAGGTGTAAGTATAAACATGGACATGAACACAGGAAATGGGAACGAATAAATGGGGACAGTAGGACTGAGATGGTAGGCAAGCTGATGCGTTTCTGCACGCCCCCTTTACGGACCTCTTAGGAATGGGGTGAAGTCCGCAGTAGACAGTTTAAGGTTGAAGCTGTGGGGGTTTGAGGATGTAACAATGGAGTCAGGTAGAGCATTCCAGGCGTTGTTATTTGATGGTGTTACAGGTATCATCGCAGCTAAATCTGCCTTTTGCAATCGACTGAAGGTGATTTTGTCAGTGCTGATGGTGTTCCGGTAGTGCTCCGGTTGTTTTGGGATTGCACCCAATACGTCTATTATTATAGATACTATTGTTGCTTTCTATTGCCTCAGTCATTCTACTTCTATTTGCCAAGCTTTTTATTTTGTGATCCCCTCCCCCCATTTCTCTTCTATTCTGCTATTATGATGGCTGATCACATAGCTACATGTTTCAACTGGATTTGGTATTATTATTATTATTATTATTATTATTATTATTATTATTATTATTATTATTATTATTATTATTATTAATTAGGTTAATCTTTGGTGAGATTCATAGCCTTTGGGGCTGGTTGGTAGCTCAACAGCTCGAGTCCCAACCAAGGACCTAGGAACTGGTAAGGTAACGTCGGAGGATAGAAGTTGTTCCAAGTAGGGTGGTTTTTTGTAGAGTCAGAATGTTCAAGTCAGGTAAATTTAGAATTTTCAAATAGCAAGGTAGTCCTTTAGGTATTGCTCCAAGGGCTCCAATTACAATTCGGACAACACATGATTTCTTTTTCCACAGTCGCTCAACCTCAATTTACAAGTCCCGGTACTTTGTGATTTTTTTCTTTTTGTTTATCTTCAATTCGTGCATCACCAGGTATTGCAATGTCAATGAACCATACTTTTTTCTTTTCAACTATTGTTATGTCAGGTGTGTTGTAGGCCTGTCAGTCTGGATTCTGAAGTCCCACAAGATCTAGACTTTCTCATTCTCTAAAACCTTCTCAACCTGATGGTCCCAGTGGTTTTTGCTGTACTCAAATCCAAATTTGGGGCACAATTTCCAGTGAATAATCTTAGCAACATGGTCATGGTGTTGTAGGTAGTCAGTTTGTGAAATTTTGCTGCACCCACTGATCAAGTGGTCGACTGTCTCATCTTTCTCATTACAGAGGCGACATTTGCTGTTGAATTTTTGCCTTCATGCAGTTTGTGGCTAAGGCTTGTTCTTGAGCTGCCAAAATAAGCCTTCTGTTTCTTTTTTCAGTACTCCTGACCTTAACCAGTTCCAAGTTAGTTTTTGGTCAGTTTTGCCTTCAGTTGTGCCTACTTTTCAAGTATTGGCCATGCATAGCTTTGCTTTTCCAATTTTCAGCTCGCTTCTCAATTACTTCTTTCTTATATTCAGATGATGATGATGAAGATTATCAACATCATCACAAAAATATGAAATCATAGCTACCAGTTATATTAACTGCTGTTGGCCTTCATATGTATTGAGAACCTAGAACTTAGCACCTTGAGAACACCCAAAAACCTAAGATGTCCCAATGTATGGGACATACATTATCAATATATGGGTGTAGAATAAGCATAGATTCTAACAGTGTGGTCTTTTGTAATGAGATGAAAATTTTCTCAATGTGCAGATTTTTTTAAGTGCCACCCATAACCACTGGGACCACCACTACCAGTTTATGCCAAAATCCTTCAACTTTGATTTTTCAGATCTTGATACTTTGTGATTTTCTCCAATTCTTTGTCTTCTCTTCTACTATCTCCAGGTATAGCCTCATAAATTATCCACATGTTCTTCTTTTCAACCTCAGTTATATTTGGTAGGTTGCGAACCAAGACTTTATCAGTTTGTATTTGGAAATCCCACAATATTTTAACCTGCTCATTCTTGACTACTTCTTCAACACTCTGTTCCCACCAATTTTTCATTATTGGCACACAATAATTTTGACAGATGTTCCAGTGAATCCCTTTGGTGACTGTGTTATGTTGTTGTTTATAATCCTCTTGTACAAGCGAAGTATAAGATCTACTGTTTCTTCTGCCTCTTTGCACCATCCATACTTGGAATGATTTGATGATTTTTTTTCAGTTCTGACCTTGATTGCATTAGTTCAAATGTTATTTAGCTGAACTTAGTAGGATGAATGGGCTACAACATCAGATAATGTCCCTTTATTATAATCCTGCTGATTTTTTAAATTTACAGTTTCAGCACAAACAGGTACATGACATGCATTCATTCAAAGCATTCCCAGGAGAGATGTTCCCCTAGTGGAACAGTGCTGAGCATAGAAACTTAGAAAATGGCCTAATTGATTAGAAAGACTGAAATTTCTATTAGCTATAAAGGAGAAGAAGGCTCATTATCAACAATGGGAAGAGTTCCAAGATGAAGGTAAGGTATAAATCAAACCTTGAATATTTTTTTAAAAGAAAGAGAACTAAAGGGGAGGAGGGAGAATCCTAGGCTTCTTTGTAGTTAATGGAGGTCTTACACAGCAGGGTTTTTGCTGAGTAGCTCCCACTTAAAAAGTGAAAATCACAAGTCTTGTTAGGAAACAATAGGAGCTGTCCAAATCCTCATGAGTTCATCTGTGCAGAGAAGAGAAATAAATCATAAACTCAACAGAAACAGAAATAACAATTAGGAAATTAAAAAGAAAAGAGTGGTTGCAGGACAATCACGTACTTAGACTTTACTTTGCATTTCAAGATACTGGAAAATGTCATTTAATTGTAAACAAGGTTCTTCATTGTTAAAGTAACTCCCACGCTAAAGTGTTTGGTGTTACTGCTCCTAAAAGAGTTAGGATCATCACATGTAATGTTTTGAATATCTACTATCATCATCACCCTCCATCTATTCATTAGAAATAAGTAGTTACTCTTCCATTCAACACCATTTCCGTTCTACGAGACAAAGGCTCTTTTGAAAGAACATGTTTCTTCACTAGCAAAAACCTCACCCACGAGTTTCCTCACGAAACCTATTTTGCTTCATTTATTATAGTAAATGAAGTTTACTGTAAGTAAGTTTTCTTTCTTCTGACTTCCTAGTGACAGCAGTCCGAATGGAGATGAGGAGTACCTCCCAGTTGCAAGTCCTAGAATGGACATATTACTAAGCCCATTCTTTGCCATCCTGTATAAGAAGGGACTTTTTAGTGGCAGCTCAGTGGCTAAGACGCTGAGCTTATCGATCAGAAGGTTGGCAGTTCAGCGGGTCAAAGCCCTAGCACCGAGTAACAGAGTGAGCTCTTGTTACTTGTCCCAGCTTCTGCCAACCTAGCAGTTCAAAAGCATGTAAAAATGCAAGTAGAAAAATAGGAACCACCTTTGGTGGGAAGGTAACAGCGTTCCGTGCGCCTTCAGCATTGAGTCATGCCGGCCACATGACTATGGAGACATCTTCAGACAGCACTGGTTCTTCAGCTTTGAAACAGAGATGAGCACTGCCCCCTAGAGTCGGGAACAACTAGCACATTTGTGCTTTACCTTTATAAGAAGATGAAACTGACCTGTTCAGGATCAAGTGCAGCCCAATAATTCTTGCCCCTAGATTAAGCAAAGTACACTGCTGATGCTGCCTATGATTGAGTGACAATGTTCGTTGAGTTTCAGACGACGTCAGTCCTTGGGAACTTTCCAGAGTGCAGCATTGCCCTCAGACAACCTGCCTGTTTTGCTCCCCTGGCTGCCTCTGGCCTCCTTCCCCACAAAGTAAATTATTTCACATTGAATCATTTTAATGGCTTGAGGGCAGTTCCAGATGGCTGCTGGTTTCACTGCAGCTCTCTTCCCAAGCTGGCCTTATACTGCCTCATGATGTTCTCACTGATAACAATTTTATGTCCCAAGCAGGTTTCCCTTCTCATTTATTAGAGTCTTTTCCCCTGCATCTATGGGTTATTATTAAGTTAGATTGGAAGAACAAGAGGGGCCCAGGGGTATTTCATAAGGAAAACACAGGGGTACTTCATAAGGAAAACACAGGTTCCTGATATTTCCCTCCTATCACTATCTAATCCGTGTCCTTCCTATCGCTATCCACTCTTTTCATTATTCAACACCCGCACATACAGACCAAAAAACGACAATCTTTCCCACTCTGGCTCTTGACCCAGCAATGGATGCTTCCCCAGATGTATCAGGTATTGCTGCCCACATTACTCGGAGGCTAGTAATCCTACAATCACTTTCACCCTGGTACAATGTTGAGTTGTCACTGATGTGTAGAGTGCTACCAAGAGGTTGCTCAGTCTTGAGTTGTCAATACGTTATCAATAAGTTATCAATACGTAGTTCATACATAGTAAAGAATGGGTTTGCTGAAGAGTCACTGAAAATGTCTTGTTATAGAGCTTTTTTGATAATATTAGCAAGGCCAAGCCGAGGTTGCGCAGTGGTTAGAGGGCAGCGGCTCAGGCTACTTCAGCTGACTGCTAGCTGCAGTTCAGCAGATCAAATCTCACCAGCTCATGGTTGACTCAGCCTTCCATCCTTCCGAGGTGGGTAAAAATGAGGACCCAGATTGTTGAGGGCAATAGGCTGACTCTGTAAGCTGCTTAGAGATCGCTGTAAAACAGTGGTGGGTTGCACTTACCTTCACTACCTGATAGGTTCGCTGATTGCACATGTGCACCTGACTCGCTCTGCATGCGTGTATGCAATCCACCACCCCTGTGACAACCAGCTGAATGTCGGAGCTTGCGCAGGCACTGCACGCTGTGCACACGTGCGCAATTTGCCTTTCACCATAAAAACAGGTATAGAGGGCGGGCAAGCCAAAAGAGCCACAGAACCGGATCGCTCTCAGTTGCTCTGGGCTACTACCAGTTCAGCCGAACCGAGCTGAACCAGCAGCAACCCACCTCTGCTGTAAAAGCACCATGAAGGGTATATAAGTCTAAGTGTTATTGCTATGTTGCTAAGGCTTACTCATGACTGTTACAACCCTTCCTACCCACGTCCTGATATGAGTGATGGTGATGGTTATGGGGAGAGGCTTATTCTTTATTTATTGATTTATATCCTACCTTTTTATAAATAACTAAGGTGGTAAACACATACCATTACTCTATCCTCCTCCTATTTTCCCAACAAAAACAACCCTGTGAGTTGAGTGGGGCTGAAAAAGAGTGACTGGACCAAAATCAGGCAGATAGTTTACATGCCCAGGCTAGAACTCACAGTCTCCTGGCTTCTAGCCTGGTGCCTTAACCACTAGATCACTAAACCAAAGTGATTGCATTTTCATGGCACTGTCTTTCCTACCATCTTGTTCTGATCCTCTGAACAAAGAACCTGGAATAGTATTAGTAGTCCAAGTGAAAAGTTTAATAAGTTTATTATCACCCCTCCTGTTCCTCAGAAGGCCTGGACCAGATGTCTGGTAAGGGATGCTAATGGAGAGGGCACTGGAGTCATATAATAGCAATAGCACTTAGACTTATATACTGCTTCATTGTGCTTTTACAGCCCTCTCTAAGCAGTTTACAGAGTCAGCCTATTGCCCCCAACAATCTGGGTCCTCATTTTACCCACTCGGAAGGATGGAAGGATGAGTCAACCCTGAATCAACCTGGTGAGATTCAAACTGCAGCTAGCAGTCAGCTGGAATAACTTGCAGTGCTGCACTCTTACCACTCTGCCACCTCGGCTATAATTACCTAACCAATACTATCCTGAATCAAAGTTATCGCTACCTTTGACGTTTGAATTCTCCCATCGTCCTCATTTATCCCTCCGAAACAAAATTTTCAGGGGTTGCATTTCCGACCCGCCTCCTATCGCCCCGTCCTGCTGCCAAGACAGCTCATCCATTTCAGCTCCGCTTTTCCTCTACCCAGCACAGTGTACGTTTGAGCGGAGTAGAGATGCCTCACTAGTCTTGCATCACGTTTTTTCCTCCACTCAAAATGTTTATGTCTGCAGAAAAAAAAAATTGCCCTTCCCTAGATTGCTCAACTTCTCGGTACAGATGATAAATGGCTTAAGATAGATGGGTTACTCCAATTCCCTGGAACTGGATCGTTGCCACATTTTTGCTCCCACAGGCCAAGGATAGGCAGAGATAAACTGGAAGGGATTTTCGGGGATTTTTTAAAGGGTTGGTTTGGTCTGTTCTACAAATGTTGAGGTCAGAATGTGACTGAAGTGGGGAAGGAATGCAACTGCTTTGCATTCAGTTTGTCTTTCCTACATGAGGCAGTGGAGCTCAAGGTTTCTGCTTGCATGAATTTCTACCATCTTGTTCAATGGTGTTTTAAACTCTCCTGGTTCACACTGGCTAATCTGTTGCACGTGTAGCTTACACAGTTCTTCAACGGGCATCTGGGCGCCAAAGGGCCATTGAAAGCTGCCTCTTTAACCCTGCAGAAATGTGATGTGAAGTGAATGTTTGAGCCTTGTTGGCAGAGGGCCAAGGGAAAACACTGTCTGCTAATGTTCCTTTCTCATCAGACATTCTGTTTTGCCTTCTGGTTCGAGGGAGCTGGCTAGCAGCTTTGCATGCCGTCAGGCAGTTAGTTCAGCACAGCTGCATCCCACCAACCATTGTGATTGGCATAGACGGTGGCAATCAGATGATAGGAAGCTAAGTGAGAGCAAGTACGCTTCGGCCCATTGATGAAACTAGTGCGCTACTCAAATATCGCCTGTCACAACTAAGGCCTGCAGTTTCCCCTGATTGCACTGACTACATTTAATTTAATTTAAGTAGGTGGAGGTTGAGGTTGATTCCCCCACCCCATTTTTCCCAATATCCCATATTCAACAAGCTGTTGTTCTTATGGGCAGGTCATCCTCAACTTGTAGCCATTCGTTTAGGCAATAAAAAAAGAGATATGTGACCGATTTTCACACAACCATTGAAGCCTTCTGACGGTCATGTGATCAAAATTCAGATTCTTGGCAACTGGCTCGTATTTATGACGGCTGTAGTGTTCCGGGATCATGTGATCCTCTTTTGCGACCTTCTGACAGGCAAAGTCAATGGGGAAGCTAGATTCACTTAACCACCATGTTACTATCTTAGCAACTGCAGTGATTGAACTTAACAAGGGTGGCAAGAAAGGCTTGCAAACTGTGGCAAAAGGAAACAACCTGTATTGTAGACGTTCTCCTTCTGCTGCCCCTCTATGTTTGAGTTATTGCATCGATGATGGTTTTAGCAACCTGTTCGTGCAAAGTCTGGGCCTTGCCTGCTGTCTGCAGAAGGGCCACCCCTGATGGAACGAAAGAAGTCCAAGGAAGCAAGAACTGCACCCAGGATAAGTGCAAATCAACTTGGCAGAGAAAAACAAAGCAAAATTTGGAATGATGGCAGACAGTGGGTGTATACCACAATGCTGGGATGTGCATTGACATTGTGTATCGTGCAATGATATCAGTGGCAATCCCTCGTAGTCGAGGTAGCACACTATAAAGATAGGTTAGAAGAGATGCTCATGGAAGGGAATAAGACTCCAGCTAACAAACCTCTCAGCTGTTTTGGGCCTGTCTGGGAATAGCACAAGAAGTCCCGTTATTAGCAGAGTGCTTGCCCTTCGTAGGTTGTACTGAGGTCACGCTGTGTGACTTCTTAAGCTACTATTTGCTAGACCAGGGTAGAGAGAAGCCCCATGTTAACAACATAATAGGTAGATTCCAATTCCCACTTAAGACGATTACCACTGTGTTAAATTTATGTTTCACTGACAAAGGAATAAAGGGAGACTGGTATAGATCTTTATCTGAGGGATAAACTGGTCCCATCAGAGCAGGGAGGCAGGGAATGTTGTGGGTCCCATCCCCGAAGGAGATACACCTGGTGGGAGCCACAAGAAGGGCCTTCTCTGTGGTGGCTCCCTCGCTCTGAAACATCATTCCCCCCTGAGATTAGAATGGCCCCCACTCTAATTCTCTTCCGGAAAGTGTTGAAGACCTGGTTCTGCCAGTGGGCCTGGGAAACCCAGAGCGGGATGGAGCCCATTAAATGGCTCGTGTGATCTGCTGTCGCTCGGGTGGGAGGTGTGGGGGAGGGTGATTTTATTATATTAATTTATTGGAGTCTTTTTATTAGTTTTACTGTTTATAATGGGGTTTTATACTTTGTAAGCCACCTTGAGTTGCCACGGGTGAATAGGCGACAATATAAATTCAGTCATAAATAAATGAATGAATGAATAAATAAATAATTTAGCTCTCATCAGCTAGCCAAACAGCTCGAAATAGATCTATGCTAGTCTCCTTTTATTTCTTTGTTGGTTAAACATAAATTTAACACAAAAATAGTTTGCTGCGAAAGCGACTGCCAGCGAAGGCTCCTGGATTGGGGCTGAAAGGCGAAAGCGGAAGCAGTGTGCTCCGTCCCATAATTGGATAGACCAGGTTGCCCTGATAGACTGGTCTCACTGGTAAATTTCGCTTCCTCAGCAAAATAAATGGAAACTTTTACAAATGTATCGTCCCCCTGGTTTTTTGATCCTGAGTAGGAACAGAGCCCTGTAGCTGCGTTCTCCAAAAGAAATGGAAAGAAGGAGCCAAACTATCATCCAGATTCACTGTGTTGGGTAGGTAGACGTCAAAGCAAAGTAGCCGGGAGCTCAATTTTCTGATCTGCACAGAGAAGCTAAAAAATTGGCAGTGCAATCGAGAGCAGTTTGAAATGGAAATCTTATATTAGAACCATCATTAAAAAGGCATAACAAAGAATGTTCTTCCTTTGTCAACCCAGAAAGCTCAGACTGCCCAAGGAGCTGCTGACACAGTTCTACAGAAGGATTGTTGAGTCTGTCATTTGAACTTCTATAACTGTCTGGTTTGGTACAGCAACCAAACAGGACAGGTCCAGATTTCAACGGATAATTAAGACTGCAGGAAAGGCAATTGCAACCAGCCTACCTTCCTTTGAGGACCTGTATACTGCACAGACCGGAAAGAGCACTGAGAAAATATCTATAAACCCCTCACATCCTGGACATGAACTGTTTCTACGCCTCCCCTCAGGACACTGTCATGGGGCATTGCATGCCAAAATAACTACACACCAAGACAGAATTTTCCCCCCATGCCATCACTCTGCTGAACAACTAATTCAGTGGTGAGATTCAAATGTTTTTTTACTACTGGTTCTGTGGCGTGGCTTTGTGGGTGCGGCAGGGGAAGGTTACTGTAAAATCCCCATTTCCTCCCAATCAGCTGGGACTCAAGAGATAGAGAACAATGGGGGGCGGGGCCAGTCAGAGGTGGTATTTACTGGTTCTCTGAACTACTCAAAATTTCCTCTACCAGTTCTCCAGAACTGGTCAGAACCTGCTGAAAAACCACCTCTAAACTAATTCCTACAGTTCTGTCTTATGTCTAAGGGAATTTACTCACGTAGTATGACTGTATTACTATTATCCTTCTCATCTTTTCTACTACTTTCTCCTATTGGTATCTTATATTTCTTTGTTGTATCTATGTACACTGAGAGCTTATGCACCAGAGATCAAATTGTGTGTCCAACACACTTGGCCAAAACAGTATTCCATTTATCTGAGTCAATGCAAAAAGAAGACGGCACCTGACCTAACAAAGAAAAGCACAACAGCGGGAAAGGCAACAGAGGTGATCTGGCATGGGAAGGATCCCCAGGAAGGATTCCATTGCAGCTGGAACAGGGAGTCTTGATGCTTAAATTGCATCAGGGAGAAGAGGCAGAAAACATTTTCTATGGAAGACACATAGGAGCAGTGGTGGGTTCGTACCGGTTCAGACTGGTTCAACTGAACCGGTAGTGGTTTAGCGGCCTGGGTCGTTGCAACCGGCAGCGACCGAGGCCTGCCACGCTCCCAAACTGTTTCTCCGGGCTCTCTCATTTTTCGCTTCTGTGCATGCGCAGAACAATTTTTATTGTACTGTGCATGCATGCCCAGCGTGCATCAAGCATGCGCACCCACGAGCAAACAGGCAGTAGTGCCTGCCAGAACCTACCCCTGCATAGGAGTAATGGTGATAAACAAAAATATTACCATGGACAGGCCAAATTATAAAAGGGAATGAGAAAAAGGTACTTATAAGAAAAAAAAATGTGGGTAGCCCAGCTGGCACTTGCCAAAAGCTTTGCTGGAAATCAGAACAGAAGGGTTTCTGCAAAGCAGATGGCAGGAGGGCTGCAGGGGATGTTGGCAAAAATGCACTATTAAGCCAGATTTCCATGACAGCCCCGTTGGACGTCACAGAAATGAATGCTGCATCGCTGAGAACAATGTGCTAGCACTGCTGAAGCACCTAGATACCAGCTGAGTGCAGTTATTGTGTACTCTGCCACTTTTGCAGAGGTGACGCTATTAGAACAGAGTCAGAAAAGAAACTCACCACTTTCTGGAAGGAAGGAAGGAAGGAAGGAAGGAAGGAAGGAAGGAAGGAAGGAAGGAAGGAAGGAAGGAAGGAAGGAAGCCAGATCGACAATGAAAGGGACATCTTGTCTTTTCATTGACTAGACCAGTGATGGCGAACCTATGGCACGCATGCCACAGGTGGCACACGGAGCCATTAATCATGGCACGCGAGGCGCTGCCGTCAGCTGAGTTCACCCTTTTTTAAAGCCATTTTTCACCCTCCCCAGGCTCCAGAGGCTTTATATGAGCCTGGGGAGGGCAGAAAGAGACTCCTCCGCCCCCCCGGAAGCCCTCCGGAGGCTTCATGAGCTTCCCTGAAGCCTCCAGAGCGCAAAAAAACGGTCCTAGGGGCAAACTGGAAGTTCGGGAACGGACTTCCAGTTTGCTCGGAGGGTCGTTTTGACTGCTCCGGAGGCTTCAGGGAAGCCTCTTGAAGGTCCCTCAACCCTTTGGAGCGCTTAAAATGACCCTCTGAGCAAACCGGAACTCTTGAAGATCCCTCAAGCCTTTGGAGCGCTCAAAATGACCCTCCGAGCAAACCGGAAGTGACTTCCGGTTTGCTCGGAGGGTCATTTTGACTGCTTCGGAGGCTCCAGGGAAACCTCCTGAAGGTCCCTGAAGCCTCCGGAGGGCTTCCAGGGGGTGGGGGAGGCTGTTTTCGCCCTCCCCAGGCTCCTATAAAGCCTCTGGACCGTGGGGAGGGCGAAAAAAGTATGCAAAATGGGGGGTCACCCCTGTAGTGCGCGCATGTGCACTGGGGGGTTCGCACATTGCATTATGGGTGCGGTATGCCTGCACACGACCCCCCTGCGCTCCCCCCACTTATGGCACGCGAGCCAAAAAAGGTTCACCATCGCTGGACTAGACAGTGATAAGGCCCTCTAGCCAATCCCGGCACTATGATCTCCAGAGACCCCCACTTTGGCACAGCATGAACGAAGCAAAAGCTACTCACAAGCTGTTTGAGGGCAATTCTTCCACCAACATACAAGGTTTAACTATTTTCCAAAGTACCCAAAGACAAAATAAGAAACAATGGATGGAAACTAACCAAAGAAAGAAGCAACCTAGAACTAAGGAGAAAATTCCTAGTGGTTATAGCAATCAACCAATGGAATAGTTTGCCTTCAGAAGTGGTGGCTTTCAAAAAAAACCATTTGTCTGAGAAGGTATAAGGTCTCCTCTTTGAGCAGAGGGTTGGACTAGAAGATCTTTAAAGTCCCTTCCAACTCTATTGTTCTATGTTCTACTTCCAAGTTCCCTTCCAACTCAGCTATTCTGTTATTCTTTTCACTTTGTTTATTTTCTGAAATAATCAGTTTTGAGGCTTTCCTAACCTTGGCCACCTTTGCAACCATCTTGGGATATTACATAGGACATTTGTTCAAAATCCCAAATGTGCTCACCAGTCCCAAAAGACTTTGAGGCTCTTGCTCAATTCCATCAACTTTTTAGTGTAAATATTGGACATGAAAAGCTCCATTGTTTGTGTAACATATAACAATGAGGTTTTTGCTTGTCTGAATAAGAGTTGGTGCGCTGTTCAGCATCCAGAGAAAAGCTCAGAATAATGCTGACTCCAAGCAGCTGGATTTATGATCAAAATCCCAACTGGCATTGTAGTGAGGTCATGAAAAAAATAAACAGCGCAGACACTGTATTTGTTCTGATTTATTCCTCTCCCCATGATTTTCTGGATAGATCATCTCTTGCGAATGTGAAGTGGGAAGGAATGGAAACTTTTTGCATTCTTCCTTATTTAAACTTCCTGGTTTGAAAAAAAAAAGCCCCCAGCTACAAAGGTTACCCCTTTTTTAAAAGATAGTTTTTATTAAACATTTTCGAGTTTAAAAAGAACAAGAAAAAAATACAAAAACAAACAAAACAGATAAAAATGCAAACAATGTAATAACATAATATACTTTTACAGCTTCCCATATCAGCATGTATATTCTGCTTTTGTAGTCTACTATTCAATTTTTGCCTTCTTGTAGTTTTTAACAATTTTAAATAATTATGTAATGTAATATAATGTAATAATTATGTTATAATATAATAGTATAGTGCATATAATCAAATTTTACACATATACATTTTTCTTCATAATATATTCAATAGTTTTCAAAACTTTTATTTTTTGTTTTGGCTTCTATTCTCTAGCCACTTGTACAATCTACTCCAAATTTTATAATAGTCCTACTCTTCTCTTTCTTTTAACTCCATGGTCATCCTGTCCATTTCAGCACATTCGAGTATCTTCCTGTTACCCTTTACAGATACTGGGAATCTTCAACTTAACAACCATTCATTTAGTGACTGAAATTACAGTGGAACTGAAAAAAGTGACTGATGACTGAATTTCACACTTACAACCATTGCAGCATCCCCATAGTCACATGATCAAAATTCAGACGCTTGGCAACTGGCATGTATTTATGACGGTTGCAGTGTCCCGGGGTCATGTGATCACCTTTTGTGACCTTCTGACAAGCGAAGTCAAGGGGGAAGCCAGATTCACTTAACAACCCAGTTACTAACTTAACAACTGCAGCGATTCACTTGGCAACTGTGGCAAGAAAGGTCGTAAAATGGGACAGAACTCACTTAACAACTGTCTTGCTTAGCAACAGAAGCATTGGGCTTAATTGTGGTCGTATATTGAGCACTACCTGACCATAATTGAGCCTGGAAGTCATGCTGGTTATTAACTGGGTCACCGTGTGACTGTGTCTGATTTTAATGACCTTTTTTGTAGTGATAGCTAAGCGACTCACATGGTCATTAAGTGAATATGGTGGTCACTGAACAAAACCAATGTCTGCAATGGGGCATTTTTTGCTGGAAAACTGGAAATACACACCAGATTAAAAGAAAGATTGTAAACGGGTTATATGACCACTGGACACAGCGGTGATGCAGGCCAGTTGCTGAGTGCCCAAAATACGATCAGGCTATCAAATCTGGGTTGCAAGTAGACCAAGAAAGTCATTTTGTAGCTTTGAACAGTCACTTGTAAGTAAAGAAATAGAAGAGCATTGAGAGGAGACATTTAGCATATATTGTATAGGATTTCTGTGGATCGAATTATTTTAGAGGTTGAAACGGCAGAAAATACAGGTAGTCCCCGACTTACAACAGTTCAAAGTTACGGCACTGAAAAAATGACTTATGACCATTTTTCACACTTACGACTTTTGTAGCACCCCCATGGCCATGCGATCAACATTCAGATGTTTGGCAGTTGGTTCAAATTTAATTGGTTCATAGAAGACACTTATCTGTGCC
Source organism: Natrix helvetica (assembly GCF_964273705.1). Lineage (NCBI taxonomy): Eukaryota > Metazoa > Chordata > Lepidosauria > Squamata > Natricidae > Natrix > Natrix helvetica. The sequence continues at coordinate 233,817,646 of NC_138548.1, read as the reverse complement.
TTAAGTTCATATGATTTACGTTTTGCAACCTTTTGACCAGCTAAATCAATGGGGGAAGACAGATTCCCTTAACGGCCGTGTTACTAATATATCAACTGCAGGGATTCCCTTGACAACTGTGACAAGAAAGGTCATAAAACGGGGCAAAACTCACTGAGCAAATGTCTCACTTCACAACAGAAATTTTGGACTCAGTTGTGGTCGTAAGTCGAGGATTACCTGTATGAGAAAAATATTTGCAGCAAACGTTCCTGAAAATATCCATATTTATTGATTGCTTTATTGCTTTATAGTAAAAGTCAGGCATAAAGAACTAAATTACTGAACAGTTTAAACTTTATCAAATGTGCAGTTGTCCTAAATAGTGTCAAGGACAATTTGCACCGGTAATAATTAGAGCATGCCCTAACAAGGTAACATTAAAGTCCGGCAACATTCGCAGGGATAAACCACCTGGAGAGACAATACGATGTGAAGATAATACAATTCTGTAATGAGACAGTCCAGAAAATGCATGGATGAACTGCTTGTGTCTTCTTTTTAAGGTACACTTAAGGTCACACATTCATTCCCTGGTGCTATATCAATTAGATTTCCATACTCGTTAAAGCTGTTCTTTCATCTAGGTTGGAAATATCCATTGGTTCCAATGTTATTTTGTTTAAGAAGCTTTTTTCATTGCTTTTAAATCATACCCAACAGGAGGCCTTTGATGAGTACCAAATGGAAAAAGTAAACAAAGAAAAGTGAGGAAAGGAAAGGAAAGGAAAGGAGAAGGGAAGGGAAAAAGAAAAAGGAAAGGGAAAGGAAAAGGAAAAAGGGAAGGGAAGGAGAAAGGAAATGAAACAAGGGAAGGGAAGGAAAAGGAAAAAGGGAAGGGAAGGGAAGGGAAAGGGAAGGAAAAGAAAGGGAAAAGGAAAGAGAAAGGAAAAAGGGAAGGGAAGGGAAGGAGAAAGGGAAAAAGGAAAGGGAAGGGAAGGGGAAAGAAAGGAAAATGGGGGGAGAAAAGAAAAGATGACACTGTGGTTACTGGCACAATATCACTGTTGTGGTTTAAAGCAGCAATTTATATTAATTCCTGGTAGATTAAATAGGCATTCCACTATGGCTTATTAGCCTTTTGTTTCTCATTGCCTATTCAAGGAATCCGAGCACAGCAGGGTTCACTGCATCACCCCTTGAGATCTATCCAGATGCCATTGTCTGCAGAAGTTACGACACCGGTCGGCCCCAGCTTTGCCAAAAACAAGCTGCAAAGTCTTCCTAATGAAACAAACTTTCAAAGAGGAAACAAAATGTACTGGCACGGCCGAGCGCCTATTTATCCAGATGCCTTTCCAAGACACCTCGCTGGCGGCCTCTGGCCCCTGCAAACCTGGTTAGGCTGCCTGCCGCTTGATCAAAAGGGGATTCTTGGCAGCTCCCATCTCCAAGACCCCAGAGCTGCCTGCCAAAAGATTTTGATCCTAGGAGTGCCTGCCCGTCATCCTTTTATTCCTGGAATCGTCATTGACCAGAATCAGGCTAATTCACATTTACCTCAGATTTCCTGCATACATAATTGCAGTTCAATTGTTCCCCAGCTGTCAATAGAGATTTTAACAGCGATGCCAGACTTGACAATGTTCCAATATTTGAGGGTCTGCCACAAAGAAGAGGGAGTCAATCTATTCTCCAAAGCACCCGAGGGCAGGACAAGAAGCAATGGATGGAAACTAACCAAGGAGAGGAGCAACCTAGAACTGAGGAGAAATTTCCTGACAGTTAGAACAATTAATTACTGGAACAACTTGCCTCCAGAAGTTATCAATGCTCCAGCGTTGGAAGTTTTTAAGAAGAGATTGGACAACGTTGGAAGTTTTTAAGAAGAGATCAGAACAACCACCGATCTCTGCTCCTTCCGCAAGAAACTTAAGACCCACCTGTTCCAATTAGCTGGCCTGGCCCAACCGTAGTTTTAATCTTCAATCCTTCTGGCCGATATTTTAAATTTTTGGGGGTAGACCTTTTAAGCTGTTTTTAATTTTTATTATTATTGTACAGGCTTTATATTTAATCCGTTTTTAAGGGGTATTTAATATTTTCTACTGTGTATATGGTTTTTTAGCTGCTGTCTGTACACCGCCCCGAGTCCCTTCGGGGAGAGGGGGCGGTCTATAAATTCAATAAAATAAAATAAAAATAAAATAACCTCTTGTCTGAAATGGCACAGGCAGGGTCTCATGCTTGAGCAAGGAGTTGAACCAGGACAGGAATCCCCAATTCCCAGGTCACAGCCCACTACTGGGCTGTGAGCCATTTGGAACCGGGCCACGGAAGTGGCAGTTGCGTGTGGCATGTGCGTGCATCAGAGGTGGGTTCCTACCGGTTCGGCTGAATAAGTAGTAACTTGGTGGTTTGAGTTGCTGGAAACGACAGCAACCCAGGCCTGCTACGCCCCTGAACCAGTTCTCCCACAGCGGGGCCATCCTTGTTTTTGGTTCAGAACAATTTTAATTGCAAAAGTTTATTTAATTATTCATTTTTTAAGGTTTCGCACATGCACAGACCTTTTTATTTGCAAATGTGCGCATACAAAATTTTTGCAGACACCAAACCAGCAGTAATTCCGGCAGCAACCCAACCCTGGCATGCATCCCTGCTTGTGTAACCCACACAAAACCTCCCCCTCTCCCCCGCCCCAGGAAGTTTGGGGAACTCTGGACTAGACCTCCAAGGTCCCTCTTGTTATTCTCTTAGATATATAAAATAAATAATAATAATAAATAAATAGTCGTAGCCTAAGACATTGGGATGCTGATTTTCAGAAAACACACTGCTGCCAAGTGAGTGCAATGTGGTTGGTGAAAATGGCACCAGACTGCCTCCTCTGTTCAGATTAGAAGAGACCCAGATCATAGACCCACAACATGCCGGAGGGGAAAATTTGTAATGGTGCAGCTAAGGAATTGGGGGTCTTGGATTAAATAAGTTGATAAGTGGAAAAAGGAGAAGGACACTTGGGAACAATAGCTGCAGAACTCTATGGAGATTCTCAGTCCTCCAGATCATGATTGTCCCAAAGGTGCTTTTTCAGGAGGCAACTGGACTTTCTGATTTTTTCCTTGAAGTCGTTTAGCTTCTCATCCAGGAAGCTTCTTCAGCTGTCACTTGACTGTCTTGCTTAGCACTGGAAAATTTGGGGCTCAGTTGTGGTGGTAAGTCAAAGACTACCTGTAATATAACAGTGAAGTAAAGGAATTATAACATAAGTACCTAGATCTAGCTTAGCTGCCCAGAAAAATCAAATGTAGTTTAAAATCAAAAGAACCAAACACTGTCATGGAGAGGAATATAAGCTCTGAATTCAAGACCAGCATGCCTCATCATCTTCTGCTCTTTAGATGATCATCTGGCCTAATGGACTTTGCCTCAAGACCCAACTCTATTGACAGATGATGGACAGAAAGCTCCTCCACCTGTGGGCACTGATAGCAAAAATTGTTTTTTCTTCACTCAGCATGTTAAATCACACTTGCCAGGTGCATAATCCCTTGTGGCCAAGAGATCTCCAAACTTGATTAAAGGTATGATTCCTCTTCTCATCATGTGCATTTCCCAGGCTGGCTTCCCCAGAGCCCGATTACAAAACTACACTGGTTCACTCTCAAAAATGGAAAGGAGTTCACTCCCATTTACACACACAGCAGAAGACATCTGTGGCCGAAGAGCACTTTTCACACTTGGGTTAACATGAAAGGGGCAAACTAATAAATGAAGTATTAAAACGGGCAAGAGATGATGGATACAAAGAATGTTTTTCTTTCTGTTTTTTTTTCTAATATAGTGATAGCCTGATTAAAACCAGAATAGAGGTAGAAATAACAATACACACCTTTATATATAGATGGGAAGATTGGAGGTTGAAAGATGGTACTATTAGGTATGATCAAATAATAGGGTGATTGGTACTAGAATGGCATACTGAGACTTTGAATAACCAAATAATGAAGGACTGTGTCTTGATATAAACATGTGTATTAATACTAGGATTAGTAATGGTGGCCTGACTAGAAACTAGAATAGAGATAGAAATAAGAAATAGGGGGGGAATATTAGCAGATATAATTTTTATGCAATAGAATATAAGTAATAACTATATGGAAAGATTAGAGGTTGAAAGATGGTATTACTATGTATGCTTAATAATATCATTGGCATTAAAATGGAACATGGAAACACTGAATAGCTACTCTAAAACAAACGTATATTAATACTAGGATTATATGTTTGATTAATGTAACAAATTGTGTTGTTGTTGTTGTTATTATTATAATTGCGATTTGTATCAAATACGCTGGCTTGGGCATGTTGTGAGAATGGCTGATGGTCAGATTCCGAAAGATCTCCTGTATGGAGAATTAGTGAAGGGAAAGCACCCCAGAGGGAGACCACAGCTGTGATATAAGGATATCTGCAAGAGGGATCTAAAGGTCTTGGGAATGGACAATAACAGCTGGGAAACCTTGACCTCTGATCATTCAGCTTGGAGGCTAAAGATGCAGCATGGCCTTCACCAACTCGAAGAGACACTTGTTTGGCAGGATGAGGCAAAGAGGCATTCCCAGGACCAGCAAAATCTGGGGGCTGGGCAGGGAACAGAATGTATCTGCCCTCACTGTGGAAGGGATTGCCACTCTCGAATTGGCCTTTTTAGCCACACCAGATGCTGCTTTAGGACCTCTTTCCACAGCACAATACGATAGTCTTTCGAGACAGAAGGATGTCAAGAATATGTTTGATTAATGTAACAAATATTGTTGTTATTATTATTGCTATTTGTATCAAAATGAATTATACCCAGAGGCCATACTGTTCATGTATTGATATTGATGTATATTTTAAAATAAAAATCTAATAACACTTTTTAAAAAAAAAATGGGAAGTAGTTCACTCCCAGTTTACCCACGCAGCAGAAGACACTGTGACTGAAGAGGGCTTTTCACACTTGGGTTAACATGAAAGGGGCAAACTAAGTGCTTAAAGGAGCTGCTGTACAGACAGGCTTCAGAGTGTGCTGGTTTTGAGCATTTCAGTTACTCTCGGGGCCTTTCCAAAAGAAGCAAGAATTGCTTTTTCCGAGACTGGGAGGAATCCCAGTTCTAATCCACGGCAGCTAAAAGCAGACTAAAATCCATCCGCAACATAATCCAGAAAAAATGGGTGGCACATCTGTGCTAAATCTGTCTTCGTCGTCAATTGCCAAGTGCCTTATGAACGCAGTTGTTTTTGTTCCCAACTTCACATCTGGTGTCTGAGCCAAAGATTTTGTTTCCTGAATGCTAATTACATAGTTCTAAAAGGTCATCCATAAGGATGGATGAAGGCGGAGGCCTCGGAATATAATGCCAGGGATGAATTAGATTGCCCTGAAACCTGAAAGCTAATCTCCTCATCTCCAAGGAGAGAGAGTCATTTCCACATACAAGGTTGTTAAGCAGACTGGGAGAAGCTGTCTGGCTTACGTAAAGGGAGGGGTAGGAAATAGTAGAACAGGGTATGAAAATTTGGCTGCACCACAACATTTGAATGGGGTGGGGGGGAAGCAGCGAGGGAGAAGCCAAAAGCTCTCCATCCCAGACTCGGAAAAACAGTTCAGTGAATTAAAAAATTCAGCTGCATTTCAAAATGCCTAGGAGAAAAAAAGCGTCATCTTTGGCAGTCAATCTTCAAATGAGAGTTAGCCCAAAATTGCCTGTAGAGACTCAAAACTACTTTTCTACTTTCCACCAGAACTAAAAGCAAGTACAGGTAGACCTCAACTTATAACCATTCATTTAGTGACCGTTTGAAGTTACGATGGCACTGAAAAAAGTGACTTATGACTGTTTCTCACACTTCAGACCATTGCAGCATTCCCATGGTCACATGATCAAAATTCAGATGCTTGGCAACTGGCATGTATTTGTGAGGGTTGCAGTGTCCCGGGATCATGTGATCACCCTTTGCGACCCTTCTGACAAGCAAAGTCAATGGGGGATTCACTTATCAACCTTGCTACTAACTTAAAAGTGTAGTGATTCTCTTAACAACTGTAGGAAGAAAGGTCATAAAACGAGAGAAATTCATTTAATACCTGTCTCATTTAGCAACAGAAATTTTTATCTCAATTGTGGTCATAAGTCAAGGACTACCTGTAATTATCAAAATATAAATCTGAATACATACATGTATCCAGATACAAGGGGCTAATCAAAATTGTAAAATGCCATGTTGGCCTAGGATATCTAGCATCCTTGGGCAAGATGCTGAGCTTGTTGATCAGAAAGATTGGCAGTTCGGCAGTTCGAATCCCTAGCGCCGCATAATGGAGTGAGCTCCCGTTACTTGTCCCAGCTTCTGCCAACCTAGCAGTTCAAAAGCATGTAAAAATGCAAGTAGAAAAATAGGAACCACCTTTGGTGGGAAGGTAACCGCGCTCCATGCATCTTCCGCATTGTCATGCCAGCCACATGACTACGGAGACTTATTCGGATAGCGCTTGCTCTTCGGCTTTGAAATGGATATGAGCACCGCCCCCTAGAGTCGGGAAAGAGTAGCACATATGTGCAAGGGAAACCTTTACCTTTTAAAAGAATTTCAGGACCAGGAATACAATTTTAGTTTCTCACAATGATCTGGAAAGAGGGCACATTGAATTATATAAAATCTTGGGAGAGCAATCCTCCCAGTTGAGAGGAGGGATCAAATGGGGAATTTGCATGGACTCATTATGTAAAGTCAGTCAGTCAGTCAGTCAGTCTCTCCCTCTCTCTCTCCCTCTCCCTCTCTCTCTCATACACGCACACATGCACCTCAAATGCCCTTGAGCTTTAACTAGTCTTTCCTAATCTGGGGAGATTCCTGTATAGTAGGCATAGAAAAATAAAGTAGCTAATTGACCTCCCTGCACCTGTGGATTTGGTTGTTTTCAAGCTTGAAATAAAAGGACAGCTATGCATTTTGCTACTGAGTGCCATGCTGTGGCTGGTAAACATCCAGGGTCCAAATATAAGAACATAACCAAAGAATATAAGCAATGCCCCGGCCTATCTAATCCAGCAGTCTGTTCTCACGGAGGCCAAACAATTACATAAGAAGGACAACTTCAGCAGCTGATGGCCTTCAGGGGCAGACACCCTGTCATCAAAGCTAGACGTCATTCATCCCCAAGATTTTCCATGAATTGGTCCAACTCTTTTCATTCCAGCCAAGCTTGTAGCCAGCACCACATCCAGTGTTAACAAATTTGAAAGTTGAATTGTGTGGTTGTATTTAAAAAAAACATACTTCCTTTTGCCTATCCTCATTCTTCCAAGGTTCAATTTTACTGGGTACCTTCCGATTCAAGTACTTTGGGGGAAAATAGCTTCTGTCTGTTCACTTTATCCGCCCTGTGCATAATTTTGTACATCTTAATCATGTCCTCTCATTTGCGTCCAGACTAAAAAGTCCAAATGTTGCAACCTTTTTTCATAAGGAAGATGCTGTAGCCCCTCCATCATGTTCATTGCCCTCTTCTGAACCTTCTGTAGCTTCCTTATATTCTTTTTGAGTCATGGTGACCAAGACTGCACACAATATGCCCGTTGTGATCACACCCTTGATTTATGTAAGGGCGCATGATACTGGCATCTCTTATTTTCTTATTATCCTTAATATGATGTTGGCCTTTTTTTACAGCAGATACACAGTGTGTGTTGACACTTTCCTTGTGAAGTAATGTTTACCATTACTTGGAGGTTACTTTCCTCATCAATCACTGCTAGCTCTGATAAAGAAAGCTCTTGACCTACAGGAGGATGCTCTGATCTCCACCAACAATTATTATCATATTTTTCCCCACAACTAAAAGGAATTCGATCTACTAAGTCTGCAGACAGGCAGCATTACTAATCTCAGTTTTGTGGGAAGAAACAGAAAACCCCCAAGCTGGACAATATTCTGCATGTTTCATTCCTCTGCAGATTCTTGAGTTCATTGTCATTATTTCGCTAACCGAATGATAATAGCTTAGCAAGAAAACACATCTGATTGAATCCCAAGGGGACCAAATAGTTTTGTTCTGGTGTTTTGCATTTCAAATATAAAAGTTGAGTTCTTTAAAAATGCAAGCTATATTTTAGAAATGAAAAACAGCAATAGCCATAGCACTTAAGACTTATATACCACTTCACAGTGCTTTACATCTCCCTCTCTAAGCGATTCACAGAGGCAGCTTATTGCCCCCAACAATCTGGGTCCTCAGTTTACCGACCTCCGAAGGATGGAAGGCTGGGTCAACCTTGAGCCGGTCAGGATCGAACTCTTTAAGTGAGCAGTGAGTTAGCCTGCAATACTACATTCTAACCATCGTGCCACCATGACTCTAATGTAGAGATAGTTGATAACGTACGGGGTTAAAGTCATTATAGTTCAGTTGGAAATCTGAAATTAATAGTTTGGCAAAGCCTAGTATAGGTAGTCCTCATCTCAGGACCACAGTTGAGCCCAAAATTGCTGTTGCTAAGCGAGGTGGCTGTTAAGTGAGTTTTGCCCCCTTTTGCAACCTTTCTTGCCACAGTTGTTAAGTGAGTCATTGCCATTGTTAATTTGGTAACCCAGTTGTTAAGTAAATCTGGCTTCGTCATTGACTTTCCTTGTCAGAAGGTAGCAAAAGGTGATTATATGACCCCGGGACAGTGCGACCATCATAAATATGAACCAGTTGCCAAGTGTCTAAATTTTGATCATGTGACCATGGGAATGCTGCTACAAGTCATGTGAAAAATGGTTACTTTTCAGTGGTGGTGTAACTTCAAATAGTCACCAAAGAAATGGTTATGAGGACTACTTGTAGTCATTTGATTCCCAAGACCTAATTTGGGCTTAGTAAGTATTCCTCTGATGTTTCTACCTTCAACTTGTTATGCTTAGGTGCCATTCACAAAAATCTGAGCTTTCTTCCTGCAGATCATTCCAACTAATCAATCATTGTATACTAAGTGGGATGAAGATATGAGGCTGCATCAGCAGTGGGATTTAACTATGGGACAAGCACCGCAAAAAGCTTTGTGGCACGATGTAAACTAACACATTTATTTATTTATTTATTTATTTATTTATTTATTTATTTATTTATTTATTTATTTATTTATTTATTTATTTATTTATTTATTTATTATTTATTTATTTATTTATTTATTTATTTATTTATTTATTTATTTATTATTTATTTATTTATTTATTTATTTATTTATTTATTTATTATTTATTTATTTATTTATTATTTATTTATTTATTTATTTATTTATTTATTGTCTATTTATTTATTTATTTATTTATTTATTATTTATTTATTTATTTATTTATTTATTATTTATTTATTTATTTATTTATTTATTTATTTATTTATTATTTATTATTTATTTATTTATTTATTTATTTATTTATTTATTATTTATTTATTTATTTATTTATTTATTATTTATTTATTTATTTATTTATTTATTTATTTATTTATTTATTTATTATTTATTTATTTATTTATTTATTATTTATTTATTTATTTATTTATTTATTTATTATCTATTTATTTATTTATTTATTTATTATTTATTTATTTATTTATTTATTTATTTATTTATTATTTATTTATTTATTTATTTATTTATTTATTTATTTATTTATTTATTATTTATTTATTTATTATTTATTTATTTATTTATTATTTATTTATTTATTTATTTATTTATTTATTATTTATTATTTATTTATTTATTTATTTATTTATTTATTTATTTATTATTTATTTATTTATTATTTATTTATTTATTTATTTATTTATTTATTTATTTATTTATTTATTTATTTATTTATTTATTTATTATTATCAAAATTTATAGACCGCTCCCTCTCCCCGAAGGGACTCGGGGCGGTGTACAGGCATATCATTAAAAACAAATACAAAAGATAAATACCCTTAAATACCCTTAAAAGCGAATTAAACCTAAATTCAGCTGTACAGAATAGTAAAAGTTAAAATCAGCTAATCACCCCTAGAAATTTAAAAATGCAGACTTGAGGGACTAAAATTGGGATTAGGCCAGGCCGGCTAAATTGAACAGGTGGGTTTTAAGCTTCTTACGGAAGGAGCGGAGGTCGGTGGTAGTTCTGATGTCCGGGGGGAGGTCATTCCAGAGGGTCGGGCCCATCACAGAGAAGGCCCTACTCCTGGGCGTCGCCCGCTGGCATTGCCTAGTGGACGGCACCCAGAGGAGTCCCTCTCTGTGAGAGCGAATCGGCCGGAGGGATGTATGGGGCAGGATACGATCCCGCAAATAGCTAGGTCCTGTGCCATGGAGCACTTTGAAGATGATAACCAACACCTTGAAACGCACCCGGAAAGCCACAGGTAGCCAGTGCAGCCCGCGCAGCAGAGGTGTTACGTGGGAGTATCTAGTGACTCCCATAATTGTCCGCACGGCCGCATTCTGAACCAGCTGCAGCCTTCGGGTGCATCTCAAGGGGAGCCCCATGTAGAGAGCATTACAGTAGTCCAGTCGGGACGTCACAAGCGCTTATGATGGCATAAGCTTCCTCTCTCCCTCCCATCCTAGATTTGATACCAACTTTTTATTATACGGTAAGATAATTTAAAAGCAGAGTGCAGTGTAATAAAAGACAATCAAATTATATTAACATAAAACCAGAACCACAAATCACTTAATCAGATGGTAATATTATCCTGAGAAAGACACAGAAATATATTTCTCTTGAGCAGTGATAGGAACTGTGAAACAGGCAATTAAAGAAAAAGAAAACAATGGATACACTCGTTAATATTAATTCTGATGATACTTCATTCCCAACCCAATAGCTGATCTGACATGAAGACATCCTGTAAATCCTTCGCAGTTTTTAATTCCTACACAAAAAAGTATGAATAAACTGAAAGGAGGAAACAACTGAACACTTGAATGCTCTTTTAGGTAAGACGAAGATTATCAGATGGTGATGAGATCTGAAAATCATATCTTACAATTAAAAACTTATACAGTATGTCAACATTTTATGCATAGAATGTTATGTAATAACATTCTCAAGCAAGCAAAAAATTCTAAAAAGGCTGGAAAAAATGGAAGTGGTATTACTGAGTGGGACATAAAGAGGGAGTTCTCGACTTACAACAGTTCATTCAGTGACTGTTTAAAATTACCACAGGACTGGAAAAAGTGACTGATGACAATTATGACCACTGCAGTATCTCCATAGTCATGTGATCAAAATTTGGACACTTGGCAACTGGCATGTATTTATGATGGTTGCAGTGTCCCGGGGTCATGTGGTCACATTTTGTGACTTTCTGACAGGCAAAGTCAATGGGGAAGCCAGATTCACTTAACAGCCATGTTACTATCTTAACAGTGATTCATTTAACAACTGTGGAAAGAAAGATCACAAAATGAGGCAAAACTCACTTGAGAAATGTTTCACTTAGCAACAGAAATGTTAGGCTCAATTGTGGTCATAAATCAAGGACTACCCGTAGTCACCTTGTATGCATTCTTTTCAAAAACTCATGGGCTTCAGACAGAGGTGAGTATTACAGAAGTTTACCACCAGTTTGCCCCGTGCGCACATGCTTGCTTCGTGAGTGTGCATGAGTACCTTCCGAGCATGTTTGTGGCCTTCCTCACATGTGCTTTGCTCGTGCACCTGGCTTGCACGTATGCACACGGCTTTGAAATGGCTAAAAAGGACAGCATAGAGCTGGGGCGATTGGATGGACCTACCTGCAGGTTGCCACTACCAGTTCGCCCGAACCGGTCTAAACCAGCTAAATACCACCTCTGGCTTCAGCAAATAAAGCTCATTTCAACCACTTTGACCTTTCATTACTCAATTAACAACAACAAAACCCCTAATGGGAGCACCGGATCCTGATGCAATAACTATGAGTGACTCATATAGTATAGGAGTTTTCTTTCTACAATACCTACTACTCTTCAGTAATTTACTTGTGTGGTAAAATCTCCGGCTGCCTTGCTTTGTGGCATTTCAACTGCTGAGTCCTTCTTAGACTGACCCTTGAAAGACAAGAGGAAATTGTTCACTTGTTTGGATTAGCATCCCTAAGAAGCATGGGATTAAACATTAATCAGGGACGAGCAAACAACAGGAAAGAGATCCAAAGGCAGGTAAGGAGGGATTTGGGAGTTGCAGGCGGTGGTTGAATGCAGAATAGAGGTGGGCTTCATTTCGAAACTTTTTCTGAATGTGAATTTTGCACCCTTGAGCGCACTGCTGTTGTTCTGAAAAGGAAGCAGGCTACTATTAGAAGCATGCTTGAAGCATTTCACATTGAAACTGTTCATTTTACTCTCGGAGCAGCAGGCTTCCATTGGAGAGGCAATGTTGTTTCATAACATTTCACACTCAACATGTTGTGCAAACTCCTTACTGGAAAATAAGGATTAGATTGCGCAAAGATGTTCAAATGACTCAGTAGTAATGGCAATGGCTGAGGCACTAAAGCCAGAGGATTAAAGAAAAGATGAGTCAAGCAGAAAAGCAAAACAGAGCTGGAAGAGAACATACATGGTGGTGCCTTCCACACAGAGGTTTGTTGCTAATTTTTTTACTACTGGTTTGCACACTCGCATGGATGCGTGATGCTTCTGCACATGCGCAGAAGCGTCCAGGTGGGTGGGTGGAGCCTCCCACTGCCGCTACTACTGGTTCGGCTGATCCAGGCCAAACCAGCAGCAACCCACCTCTGCTTCCACACCTAGAAGCTACTTAGGGTTGGAATTAGCATTTTGCCTTTCTCTACAATATGGACAGCTTGGGGGGGGGTGTCTCCTGCAGATGACCAGATTAACTTCTGTCCAGTGTCCACTACAAAGAAAATGCAGCCTTGATACCCTTTCCCTCTGCTGCACCTCAAGGGTGGCTTTTCCCCAGTGGTGAAATTCAATTTTTTTTACTACCGGTTCTGTGTGTCTGGCTTGGTGGGCATGGCAGGGGAAGGATACTGCAAAATCCCCATTCCCTCCCCACTCCTGGGGGAAGGATACTGCAAAACCTCCACCCCACTCCAGGGGAAGGATACTGCAAAATCTCCATTCCCTCCCCACTCCTGGGGCCAGCCAGAGGTGGTATTTGCCGATCCTCCAAACTACTTAAAGTTTCTGCTGTCAGTTCTCCAGAACCTGCTGAATTTCCCCCCCTGGCAACTAACAGACATGGCCAAGCAAGGATGAGTGTGGAGGGATGGGTCTCCTTTCATTCCTAAAACAAGCACAATAGACACACAACACAGATCTGCACAAAGACCCTCCTGATCATGGCTTCCACCTGCTCTTCTTCAAACAGGAGCCCCGAGTCCAGAGGACCACTCAAATTGTACACCAGCTCTCAGATTTCAAAGATAAAGCTGGGAAATCACAACAGCATCACTTCAGCGGCGCAATGGTGGAGATGTTTAATTGCTGCATGTGAATGGATGACTACTCTTAGCAGCAGTCAGGTGCAAGAAACCAGGAGCCAGGATAGAGTTCAAAAGTTCTACAAGTTTATTTCAGGCTACCTGTACACAACAATCTGAACTACTAATAGTCAAGGCAAATTGATGCCCGATAGGAGTCAAAGGATTTCATGGGGGGTTGGATTTATGTCTTTTACGTGGGTGTAGATTCCAAACTGATAATGTATTTGACGCCGCCTTTGGGCTCAGCCTGGTCATCTCCTGCAGCAGCTTCATATAGGAGTTTAAAAGGATGGGGAGAGAGTACACCCCTAAGGAACCCTGTAAAGCGAGACCATTGGGCTTGATTTCTTCCCATCAACCAATACCAAATTGAACCAGCCATGGACCAAGGAAGAGAACCATCTAAAAACTGTGCTTCCCATCCCCCTGAACAGGTCCAGAACATGGTCAATGGCACTGAGGTCAATGATATCAACAGCCAACAAGGAGAGTTCTTGATCGACACAATATTCCCTTTCCATGCCCACCAATGGCCATGAACAGATGTAATCAAGGCTTGCTCAGTATTGGAACTCATTCTGAAATCTAATGGAAAAGAGTCACGACTCCGCCAGAGTTCTTCCAAATTGGAAGAGTGGAATCGAAGTGCTAGAACAGAGGTGTCAAACTCACGGCATCACATTGCTGTCAAATGATGTATCACGATTTCCCTCCCTCCCTTCACCAAACTGGGGGTGGGAGTGGCCAGTGCGTAACGCATCCGGCCCACGGGCTGCAAGTTTGACACCCCCTGAACTAGAGATATAATTTAGGCTTTTTAGAACTAGGTTCTAGCAACAGACTTCTGTTGTTTCTCTTCATCCTAAAGTATTGGGATGTTTAAGAAGTACCAAGGAATCTAATGTCTTTGAAATACAGATAGTCCTCAATTTATGACCACAGTTGAGCCCAACATTTCTGTTGCTAAGCAAGACAGTTAAGTGACTTTTGCCCCACTTTTATGACCTTCACTGCCACAGTTGTTAAATGAATCACTGACGTTGTGAAGTTAGGTGGCATTTGCCAGTTCTCCGAACTACTCAAATTCTCTGCTACTGGTTCGCCTGAACCAGTCCAAACCGGCTGAATGCCACCTCTGACGTGGCCATGGGGGTGCTGCAATGGTTGCAAGTATGAAGAAACGGTCATGCACCACTTTTTTCAGTGCTCTTGTAACTTTGAACGATCACTAAATGAACTACTGTAAGGTGAGGACTACCCATAATATATGCTAATTTAAATGCTTTTGTTTTTGTAGCAGTATCAGAAAACTATACTGATCATCAATGCTGATGCTTGCAAAATTTAGGAGGATTAAAAGAACCCGGTTATCCTGACTGCAAGACAGGAATGGATGTGATGAATAACAGAAGTTCTGGCATCTTGCAACCTCAGAACGAAACTCACTACTACCGATTAATTGAAAACCGTGCCAGATGGTTTTTAAGCAAAATAGTTACTAAGTACAATAATCACACAATTGTGATTGTGCTTGTGATTTCATGCAAGACAATGCATGGTAACTGATGGTAACCTTCCCATTTGTTCAGCCGCTGGCTAAGCTGCAAGAAGAATAAGTTAACAGAATCTCTGTGGGCCGGCACACTTGGTTAGTTGCTGTGTTGTGATCGACCAGCCATCTTAAAGGATAAAAGGCTGATGAATCCCAACGTGGTACTTTCACGCTGAGATTATAAACATTAAACAAAATACTTTGCCCTTGCATGTCTTTCTCGTGATTATTAAGCATCGACTGCCACAGAGGGCTTATTTTTCAACACTTTATTGATCATGAAATCTAGGCACTTCTCTCATACGTGCTGGAAGTGGAGAAGCACAGCGTGTGTTTTATTTCTTACCTTCAGTTTTTCCCCCCTTCCACTTGTTTGTGTAATATTGATGTCTGGGCATCTCTTCCCAAGTTTTAATTATGAAGGTAAGTGGAGAAAGGCAAAGCATTATAGGAGGCTTAGCAGGCTCCTGCCTCAGCAGCTAATTTGACCATAAACCTTTTAGCAAAAAGGAGCAAGGGATGCCAAGTATCGGTGCAGACAGAAATAGCAATTTTCTAAATCAGCTTTCCCAGACTGGTGTCTGGATTTAGACTGGATCAGTTGAGATTTCTAAAAAAAAAATGTGGTCAGTCGGGAGTGGATGTTCTAATCCTTTTCTACCGGTTCTTAACCCACCTTGGCTGAATTTAAAAACAGTAGAGTAATAAAAAATAGGTTTGAATTACAGCATTTAAAACTTGGATGGAAGACTGCAGATAAGATAGGAAAGGTAGGGAGATTTTGAAAGGAAAAAGGGCAAACCACGTCCATATTTTTATTCCTCTTTGGCTCCTTTATGTGCATCAATTCTCTTTTCTTCCATTGTCTAAGTAATTTGCTGCATTCCTTCTGATTTACGTGCCAGGGCATCCTATGACCAGTTATAATATTTCAGCGCAAATCTCTTTTGCAAATATTTTTTTTTTAAAAAAATTAAATATGTTTTAAATGCCTCGGTGCAAACCCAGGCATTTAAAACATTTAAAATTATATATATATATAATTTTATATATATATGTTGTATTTGTACTGATAAATAAATAAAGGGAGACTAGTATAGATCTATTTCGAGCTAATTAGCTCTCATCAGCTAGCCATACCCTTACT
Organism: Natrix helvetica; assembly: GCF_964273705.1. Classification (NCBI taxonomy): domain Eukaryota; kingdom Metazoa; phylum Chordata; class Lepidosauria; order Squamata; family Natricidae; genus Natrix; species Natrix helvetica. The sequence goes on along the minus strand of NC_138548.1, from coordinate 233,801,458 downwards.
GGGATTTGAACCCAGTAAAGGCATACCAGGGGTTGTAACACAAATACATATATATATATAGAAAAATAGAGAGATATAGATATAGATATAGATATTGTATTCAGGTCTTTTTCTGTGTCAGATTGAGATGGTCTTGGCAACGTTTCGGTGAGGTCCCACTCACCATCTTCAGGCTGGTGTTTTCTGAGTGGTGTTCCTTCTTTGTGTATCTTGGGGAGGCCATAGAGCTTAGGGCATATGGATGATTTCTCTCTGGGGATGATTCTTTGCTGGATCTCTTCACTGATGGTAACCTCCCACCTACCAGATATCTGGAAACCAGCCCTAGTCAACAAACAAACCCCACCCACCACCCAGGTCGTTACAAAACAAAAGAACAATGGACACACAGCCAGCACCGCAGCCACACAGGATGATACGAAACAGCCAACCATTCTACAAACATCAACTCCATCTACCACTCAAGATGCAACTACACAGCCAATCAACCCACTTACAGCAACAAAGCCAGCACTCCACAGACCACCACCAAGATTTATAGAAAGACGACAGCTCCAACCACGCCTTGCTCGCACAAACACAAAGCCGAAAACACCAGCCTGAAGATGGCGAGTGGGACCTCGCCGAAACATTGCCAAGACAATCTCAATCTTACACAGGAAAAGTCCTGAATACAATCAGACCAGCAAGCAAGCGCGCACACACACACACACACACACACACACACACACGATAAATTCCCTATTATTCAGAAGTGACTACAGCAGAGGCCATTTTGGATTAGGGCCCTACTTGAGAGTGGGAAAGTAGGGGATTTTTCTCCCCTTGCTGGAAACCCAAATCTGCTCAGGGAAGCCAACTGTTGCTGTTTAAAAACCCCAGCTAAAACCTTAATTTTAAAACTTTCTCTTATGTTGCTGTTGAGTTAAGCCACACCTGTCTTAATTCCTTTGCTTAATTATGTCAGTTAATACTAACATCTTAGATAGAGTAATTTATCAAAAACTAAATGTCTATAAAGGTTCTTGGATGAGAAACAAAATGTCTTCAAAGAAAAAAACCCCAAAAAGTCCAGTTGTCTCTTGAAAAAGCACCTTTGGGATTACCAATAGCTAGTAACAAAAAAAAGTACTTTAACTGTATTTTACTAAAACAATTTAAGTAATTTTCTTTGTTTATAACTAATGCACCTAGAACAGGGGTGTCAAACTCAAGACCCGTGGGACTAATCCTGCCTGCGGGCTGCTTAGATTTGACTCACTTAGATTTGGCTGCCCTGGGAACAATGAAGGACCAACCTGCAGTGCTTCTGCCAGAAAAAACGGAGCTTGAGAGGGCTGCGCACGGCCCTCGCAAACTCCGTTTTCACTGTCAGAGAGTTGCAGGAGGTCGTCCCAGCCGAAAACGGATCTTAAGAGCCCATTGTCACTGGCAGAATGCTCGGGCTACCAGAGGCGCCCTCCAACCCAAATGACGTCAAGCTGGCCACACACACCCCGGCCACTCTCTCATGCCTACCCTAGCTCAAACACAACCCTGGTGCGGCCCTCAATGAAATCGAGTTTGACACCCCTGACCTAGATTATGAACAAGACTTTTTAAATAAAAACACTTAAAATTAATATTTGATTTAAAGTTTTGTATAATTACTTTAAACAGTAATCCTTCATATCAAGGTTTTATGAATCATGAATGCATGTTTTTTTAAAAAAAAAAAATATTGGTGCTATGCAAAGAAATGACTGAATAACAGTCCCATACAGGAACTAGGGATACAAGGGTATCAGAGAGAATGACAATTTAATCCAGTGTTAACTTCAATATTTGAATGGAAAACGTCTCAAAAAGGATCCCTCCTTTGCTTACAGTGAGACAATAAATACCTTAAATCCCATGGTTGGGCTGTGCTGATTTTGATTCGTTTTACTAGGCTTCCATCATATCCTCCCAGTTATTATATGATATCCCACTAAAGCCTACAAGCTAATCTCCCTTTTAAAACAAAACCTTTTAAAACATAACATGATGAATAAAGGACTCTTAGGCAACTTGTAACCAGTTGTTCATTAGGAAATTCAACTGGAAGGAGGCCAGATTCTCTGGCAGTTCTGGAGGACACGCTTATGACATCAAAGGGACAAGTTGCAATGTAATCACTACAATGAAAATTCAAACAAATGGAACAAACCATTATGACAGCAATAATGCTCTAGTGTGGGGCCCTTGCTCTGTGTATATCAGATTCACCCAGGAAATAAAGCATACCTGGTTTGTTCCAATTCTTTAGATTGGAGCTCACATATTTACAGCTTCTAAAAGAAGACAACAGCGCTGTAAATAGAATTATTCATTTTAGAAACGTGGTGGCGCAGTGGTTAGAATGCAGCACTGCAGGTGACTTCTGCTGACTTCCGGGTGCCAGCAATTTGACAGATCAAATCTCAGCAGGCTCAAGGTTGACTCAACCTTTGGGTCAGGATCCAAATTCTGGGCGCAATATGCTGACTGTAAACTTCTTAGAGAGAAACGTACAGCACTGTAAAGCGATATATAAGTCTAAGTATTATTGCTGTTACTAAGAGTAGTCCTCAACTTAAAACAGTGCATTTAGCGACTGTTCAAAGTTGCAATGGCACTGAAAAAATCCACTTATGACCATTTTCACACTTACAATCATTGAAACATTCCCGGAGTTAAGTGATCGAAATTCAGAAGGTTGGCAACTGACTCATATTTATGACGATTGAAGTGTCCCAGGGTCATGTAGTCCCATTTTGCAACCTTCTGACAAGCAAAGCCAATGGGGAAACCAGATTCACTTAACAACAGTGTTACTAACTTAGCAACTGCAGTGTTTCATTTAACAACTGTGGCAAACAAGGTCGTCCAATGGGGTAAAACTCACTTAATAAGTGTCTTGTTTAACAAGAGGAATTTTTGGCTCAATTGTGGTCGTACATCGAGGACTACCTGTATTTTTAGCATCAAAACCAGGAAGCACAAATGAAGTCAGGACCTAGCAAGTCATTCATCTTCCATTTACTTGGTACTCATCTGCATGAAATCTCTCTAACAGTAATCAGAAAGAAAGTTAAAATGTAAATATGGAATATTAGGAATCAGTCCAGTAAACATTATAGCTAAAAATCCATTATAGCTAAATAACACATTAGTCATTGGCTGGTAGCACTATTTTAATCTTCTGCATCATAAAATGAAGCCTTGTTCATCCAAAATAAGTCAATTGGGAGGAGTCTATGCTAGAAACTATAATGTTATCTGCTACTTTTTGCCTGCAGGATAGTTTTATAAGAAGGAATAAATATGTAAGTCCTAGACAGCACCTTGTTATATAGTTCCTTATATTGCTTGTCAATTATATCAAGGGAAGGGTTACATCAGCTTTCAGCATTATCAAGATGCTTCTAGTTTTCTAGAAATTAAATTACTGGACTCATTCTCAATACTTGTTGTGGCCTATAAAAAACCAAGAAAGTCCAGTTTCCTCTTGAAAAAGCACTTTCAGGATTACCAATCACTAGTAACAAAAAAGCACTTTAATTAACTGTATTCTACTAAAATAATTCAAGTAATTTTTATAACCACTTTGAGTACAAGTATTAAAATATTTTTGGTACCTAAAAGAATTGCCAATATGTAACCTAATGTTGGCCTAAGTAGGTCAAACCAAACAGTTTCCCGGACATAGGGACTTTAAACATTGACTTTATCAATCAGTTTGTGCAACTTCTTCTGTTTAAAATGGATCATTCATTATCAAAATGCTTTTGGAAAGCTCTGGAATTAGTACCAAAACCTTAAACAGATTATTCTAAATGGGCAGCCTGGCCTACCTGATGTTTATTTATAAGTAAACATCAATATTTTCCAGAGAGCTTATACTTAAGTAAGGATGTTTAGTTTTGGAAAAGCGAAGAAACCATGTCAGCCAAAAGAACTGTGTTAAAAGTATGACTGAAAGTAGCGCTTCTTCCATTTGAAAGATTTAAAAATATATACACATTTCTGAAATCTTCAGATCTGAGAGTGGAAAAGAGACAGAACAAAGTAGCAAAGGTATCAATTCTGCAGGATTAGAGTCCTAAAAATGGCATCTAAGAGGAAATGCAGACAGCCTCATTAAACTTGTTGGGTTGCCTTCATGATTGTCTGAAAGCTTAAGACCCAAGCAGTCGTGATCATGTCTTTTTTTAAATAACATCCAGTTGTACTTGTACCTGCCTCTATCCTGAAAAAGAACACATAGGTTCTTCAGAAGATAGAAAACAAAACTAGAGAGTTGTTATAGAAACAAAGCTGGAGATAAATTTAGATAGTGTAGTAAAAAAGAAGATACTGGGTGGAAGTCATGAGCCCTTGGAGAGCATTCAGTCCCAGCTTCAGACATGTTTTGTTGCTTTATAAATTGAAATCAATGCAAACAGACTCGTTCCAGGTTAATATATATGCAGTGAAGATCTACAGATCGTGATCCTATGACACACTGCCCTATAGATGTAGTCGGAGCCCACAATCATCATTCCTAGAGAGCCTAGCCAACAATGGGAGTAGCCATCTGACCATACTTGGTGGAGAACAGATTGCTCGATCTGCTGTAAGTAGAGTAATCAAAACAAGCCTGCAGTAACCAATCTGCCCCTATGCTGTTGCTGATGCAGCTGTCCTCTTCATAATCAAAAGCTGAACTCTGAAAATATTCAGAGGGAAGTCTGTCTCCTTAAAAATGCTATACCCCTGCAACCTTATATTCTTATTTAAATAGCACTCCATCAAATAAAAATATGATTTATTTTTATTAATGGATGAATGCAATTCATATTGTTATGGAAATTAATTACTAGCAAAAGCAGTTAAGATACAACAAAGTTTGAATTACTGTTCATAGAGTAGCTGTAAAACTGCCTGCATTTGTTTAAATTTAACCATTGCACATCACTGTATAATTTCATTATAATATTATAAAAACATGATGTGCTCTTTTTAAAGCTCAATTTGTGATTTTTGAGCAATATTGCATTCCTCAACTGATTTGCTTAAAGTAGGTTTCTCTAAGGCAGAGCTGTCAAACTCCCACGCCAGATGCGGCACGCACTGGCCACACCCACACCCGGTTTAGTGAAGGGTGGGAAAGTCCTGATACATCAAGTGATGCCGCCGTGACAACATGAGTTTGACACCCCTGCTCTAAGGTGTTGTCTTCCAGATATGTTAAGAATTAAAGGATCATTAATACAGAAACAAAGCCTTAGGGAAAGAAATTGTGATTATTTTTATTTTAGATGCTGCCCCTTTTATCTACAAGGCCACTCTTAATGGCTTACAAACATAAAAAGATAAATATTAAAACAACTAAACTTTTAAAAAGCTATATAAAAAACTAGAATCAAGGAGATAGATGTCATGGAGATGAGACCTTCTAACTCCCTCAACCACCTCCAGTGGTGAGCGCCTCCTTGGGTCCCCAAGTCAATGGGAAAAACCAGATTTTGATACCCTTCCAGAAGGCCGAAATGGATACAGTTTCCACCATCATAATAATATAATTTACAATAGCCAACTCATCATTTTTTAAAGAAATCCTTAATATTCATTTATGACAACTGAGAAAAGAACTCCATAATTTTGTTGGTATGAAACTCATTGAGGGATAGAGAAATCACCTGCAGAAAGAAAAAAAATGAAGAGTTTCCTGGGAATATAAAAAAGAGTCTGACTTCCTTTTCTTGAAAAACAAAACCGAAGACTAGAAACAGACTTGAGATTATTTGATCCACAGATAGCATAGTCCATGTTGTGTCTTAAGTGAATTTTTAAAGAACTTAATTGGAATTGTGCCTATGGGCAAATTCTTTTAAGACCACAGTTGACAAATGCAATTGCTAAGAATGGTAACACTTGTGATGGAAATAATTTGTTAGATACTAGCTTCAGCTATAATGGTTTCCACCAAGGTCCTCTGTTCCAGCGGGAACAGAGGTTTAATCTCATTGGTCGAAGGGTCTGACAGCTCCCTATAAAAGGGCTGCTGTCAGACTCAACCTTCGCTGGATTGTACATAGTTGCTACTGAGTTAATAAAGAGATGTTGTTACTGTTAGCCTGGTATGCCTTTCCGTTACCCGATTTAACACTGGTGACGAAGGTAAGATTAGAAGGCAACTAGGCGAACAAAAAAGAGCGTAGCAATCCAGCATGTAAATCCAGCCCGGAGCTCAGCACGGCTTTGAGCAGCCATTTTTCAGCAGCAAACTCAAAACGCCCTCTGAACACAAAATGGCCATGCACACCCCACCGACTCCATATGACCCAGTCACCAAGCACTGGGACTCGTATATGCTGAGGTTCGACTGCTTCCTCGAAGTCAATGACCTCTTGGGCCTTTCTGAAGGCCGCAAGAAGAACATGTTCCTCGGTTACTGCAGATGGGAAGTGTTCGAAACTGCCAAAGACCTGTCAGAACCAACTCCGCTACAATTGGTCGCTTGGTCCGTGCTCCAGCAAACCCTGAGGACTCACTACGCTCCCAAGCCGTCTAAGCACATCCGCTGGCACAAATTTAATATTCGCAACCAGAAGAAAGGTGAATGAATCAACGAGTATGTTGCGGCATTATGAAAGGCTGCACCATACTGCGAGTTCCGAGACCTTGACGAGCTTATTTTTGACCGCATCATATGCGGTGTGTGGGACATTAATTTACAGAGGAAGTTACTCACCAAATCTAACCTCACTCTATAAATTGCTTGGATGAAGCCAGGGCATCCAAATCGGCCGTCAAATCACCAGAAACCCTGCAGCGCCAAAGCACTCCACTAGATGCGCGAAAGAACACACGGGTTCATTGCGAGGCTGCAGAGGCTGAGCGCTCAGAAGGTGAAGAAGATGACAGCTGCTGCATGCGCAGTAGCCGCACCCAGGTAGCATACAAATTCGAACAGCGTTTCCTGCCTTGCGCTAGCTACAGAGGAGACCCTTCCCGATCAGGTTGCTGTTTCCATGACGCTACCTGCCAGCGATGCGAGCGAAAGGGGCACATCACCAAAGCTTGCAGAAGCGAGCACCCCACAATGACCTGGTAGCCAAAAAGCCAATCCAACCACCAGCAAAGGCCCAACCAAGGGGCATGGCAGAAGCCACCATGGCGCTCAGAGGGCGACACCAGAGTCACCTACCACACCTTAATTGGCCAAGTCTGCAGTAGGCTGCCAAAAAAGCTGAAGGTCACAGTCTTCATAGAGGGCTCTCCATGCGAGATGGAGATCGACACAGGGTCATCACTGACCACCATGCCGTTGTCTAGGGTGCACATTGATTTTGCTGGCCCACTTCATGGCCAGACTTTCCTCGTAGTTGTGGACGCCTACTCAAAATGGCTAGAGGCAGTCCTGATGACCTCCACTACAGCAGAAGCGGTCATCAAGGTACTATGGAGACTTTTCTCCATGCATGGCCTGCCCAACATCCTGGTCTCTGACAATGGGCCCCAATTCATGGCCATGCAATTCGAGGCATTCTTAGCAGCAGAGAATCAGACATGTCCTGGTCACGCCATTCTATCAGGGAGATTGGCAAACACGGGTTGACCACTATTTGATAATTCAGCACATCACACCCAGTGCCACTACAGGGGGAAGCCCCTCCAAGCTTCTCATGGGTCGCCGGCTAAGATCCCACTTAGACCGGTTACACCCAAACTATTCTGTCACATCGCCCCCTGACTCCACAAGCAAAATTCGGAACTTTAGCGTAGGGAATTCAGTTTATGCCCACAACTACACCGGGGGAACTCTGTGGATTCCTGCCACAGTGATAGGCATCACCGAGCCTCGCTCTTACCTCCTAGAGCTCGAGGACGGTCGGAATTGGAGAGGGCACATTGACCAACTCCGTGGCTGCCTCTACAACTCCACTCTTAGGCAACCAGAGGTAACTCCTGCACGAGTTAACCAAAGCCCTACCCAAACGGAGCAAGAACTCACTCCATCCACAGGCAGCTCAAGCCCGAGGGTACCGGGGAACTTATCTGGTTGTGTTGCAGGCCTGCAGCGAGCTCCGAGCGAACCGGCTCTAGAAGCTCGAGCCACGGCCTGTGAAAGGTTCCAGGAGCTTCCACCAAGTGGAGCTGCGGAGCAAACAGGTCCATCCGACCTGTCTAAAGAACACCGTCCGACTGAACTGCGCAGATCAGGCAGAGCTACCCAAAAGCCCGCCTACCTGCGTGACTACGTAACAAGTAGGATTACTCCATCTAAGGGGGGAGGGGTTTTAGATACTAGCTTCAGCTATAATAGTTTCCACGGGAACAGAGGTTTAATCTCATTGGTCGAAGGGTCTGACAGCTCCCTGTAAAAGGGCTGCTGTCAGACTCAACCTTCGCTGGATTGTACATAGTTGCTACTGAGTTACTAAAGAGCTGTTATTACTGTTTGCCTGTGTGTGCCTTTCCATTACCTGATCTAACATAATTCTTAACCCCAGCCCTGGTATAATGCTATGTCTTATAAAGGCCCATAATTCTCTGGCAATTCCTTGCCCAGAAGAAAATGATTATCAAGGCATCCAGTCTAAAAATTGTACGTGTAATCTTTCAAATCAGCAAAGAACAACACACATCTTGGCAGGATAGACCCATAGATCAAAGTTGTTTTATCTAGCCAAGAAAACTTTTGAAACGGCCTCTTTCCAAGACATCTTTAACCTCTTCCTTCACACTGGGGTGGAGGTAACAACAACAAAAATGGATTGACTTCAGCTCTCTCATAAAAGTTTGGTATTTTAACACCGTCAAACATATGTATTTCTGCTTGTATTGTAAATACAAACCGTCTGCTTGTATTGTAAATACAAACTCTAAAGGAGTTTACCTCTCTTTAGATCCTGAAATGTCCCCAATAATTTTGTCATACATATACACTTTGTTTTTCTTCCTTTATCCTTATATTCTTTTTTTAAAATGCTTGTTACATTAGGGCTTTACATAGTTATTATTATTAGGATTGTTTTTAGTCTGATCACGGATGATGTACTGTGTTTCCCCAAAAATAAGACAGGGACTCTGTCTTATTTTCTTTTGACCCCTGAAATAAGTGCTTGGCCTTATTTTCAGGGAGGTCTTAATTATTTTTGAGGTGCAGGAGGCGGTGAGCGTGGTCACCTCATGGCTGGTACTGTGTCATAATATTTTCAGGGAGGACTTATTTTCAGGGGAGGCATTATTTTAGCACATGCGCGCAAAAGCTCGATTGGGCTTATTATCCAGGGAGGTCTTATTTTCAGGGAAACAGGATGTGTGTGTGTGTATGTGTGTGTGTGTGTGTGTATTAGAACTTACTGGGTTCTAATCCCAGTAAGGGTATGGCTAGCTGAGAGCTAAATAGCTTGAAATAGATCTATACTAGTCTCCCTTTATTTATTTATCAGCACAAATACAACACACACACACACACACACACACACACACACACACACACACACACATATATATATATATATATATATATATATATATATATATATATATATATATTATTATTATTTATTTTATTGAACTTATTAGTCGCCCCCTCTCCCCACAGGGACTCGGGGCGACGTACAGAGCAATAATCAAGATAGCACCATAAAATCGTGCAGAGGAGGTAAAAATAAGTCCATAAATAAGCATACTTACAAAGTTAAAACCCCAAAAATATTAAAAACAAAATTTCCCATTGTAAAATGACCTGGGGTGGCAAGATAGTAACGTTATGCCAGGCCGGCTTGACAAAACAGGTAGGTCTTCAGCTTCATACGGAAGGAGCGAAGATCGGTTGTTGTCCGGATGTCTGGGGGGAGGTCATTCCAAAGGGTAGGGCCCACCACAGAGAAGGCCCTACTCCTGGGCACCGTCCCCAGGCACTCTCTAGAGGACGGCACCCGGAGTAGCCCCTCCCTGTGTGAGCGAGTGGGTCGCAGGGATGTATGGGGCAGGACGCGATCCCGCAGGTAACTAGGCCCTGTGCCATGGAGCGCTTTGAAGATGGTAACCAGTACCTTGAAGCGCACCCGGTAGGCCACAGGAAGCCAGTGCAGCTCGCGCAGGATAGGTGTTATATGGGAGAATCTCGATCTCCCCATAATAACCCGCGCGGCTGCATTCTGGACCAACTGCAGTCTCCGGGCGCACCTCAAGGGGAGCCCCATGTAGAAAGCGTTACAGTAGTCCAGGCGGGACGTCACCAGCGCGTGAGTGACTGTGCGCAAGGCCTCCCGGTCCAAAAGGGGCCGCAACTGGCGCACGAGGCGAACCTGGAGGAACGCCCCCCTTGCCACGGTCGCCACGTGATCTTCTAAGGTCAGCCGATCGTCAAGGAGGACGCCCAAGTTGCGCGCCCCTTCCACCCCTTCCTACTATATATATATACTATATATATATAGTAGGTCACCAAGAATCACTGTGTTTGTAGCATGCTAGAAGTTTGTTGATCGAATGATTAAAGGCATATGTATGTGCATACATAGCAGTCTTCTCACTATAACCTCAGCTCTGTGTTACTATTATTTAATCCTGGGTTAGAGAAGAAGAGGAGCACAGATTTTGCCCACAGTAGTTACATCCGATATTTAGTGAGTGTGCGCTCACAAATCCTTGCCATAGAGATCCAATTGGTTTGTCTTATTTTGAGAAGACTGAAATAAAAAAGAGGAAGCAATGCAATAGTCTTTCAAAGAAAGATGAAGAAGAGCAGAAGAGGAAAAAGTGGGAAGAAACCAAAAGTGGAAGGGGGAATGTAAAAACTGATCTCACAGCAGGCCGGACTATTTATTCAACAACTGTACATTGCATCATCCTCATCAACTGCATTAAAATGACCAGATGTAATGGGAGGTACAACTGAAAAGCCGCTGTTGAGGAAAGACAATTCTGCTCAGCTGGCCATGCCTCCCTATAAGGCAACCTTTCCAGAAAAGTGCAGCCCAGGATTTTAAAAGAATATATAAAGTCATTGGAGATGCCAAGGATGATCCAGGATGACCCTCATTAAAAAAAAAAAGGAAGGGCTTTAGCACCAACTTCCAATCTCTTCCCAATCTTCCAAAGCAACAGCATTTGGAAGCAAAATCGTTTCAGTGTAAGGGGGAGGGACACACATGTAAGGGCAAAAGGAAAGAGTTTGGGCATGTTCCCTCCTTTTGCCATGTGAGTAGCTGCCAGCTTTCCAGTCATCCCAAATTTGCCCTTCAAGCCATCAGTCATAGCGGAGTGTCTGCCCGAACTGACCGGCTTATCTCATCTGCACTGCTTAGCATGGCATCTGAATCTGCCCAATACATAAAGTGATCCAATTCACACAATACATTAAACCGCTATTTAATCCGGGTTGGGAAGGAAACGGTTTTTGCGTGTTTATTTAAGCTGGTTAAACACGTGATGCAAAAAACGCCCAATGAGTTCCAAAGTCTTGCAAGTTGACACGCGTTTGGAACCGGCCTCTCTTGACGAGAGCCGGAGCTCGTCTTCTCCACGCCTTAAAATCTCGCCTTCCCGAGGGGAGAGCAAAGGGAGGGTGGAAACTGCCCTTTCCAGCTCCCCTCTCTAACGGGACTTTCGACACGGCCCTCGGAGGAGAGTCGCCTTCGCCCAGTTGCAATTACCGCCCCGGAGTTCCTAAACTTGGCTCTCGCTCTCTGACTGCTCCTTGCCTTCGACGGCCGCCGGGCGCTTTCGGCTCTCGCTTGTCCGTCAGCTGCCTCCGCCTCCGCCCGGGACGTTTCGGCAAGAGCGGCGGAGTAGGGGGGAAAAAGGACAGCCGGGGAGCAAGAGGCCCCGATCTGAAGGCGCGGCTGCGCTGCCGCCGCCGAGGTTTTGCTGAGCTGAGCTGGGAGGGGGAGGGTAGGTGAGGCTGGTCGTGCCGGCTCCCCTCCCTCCCTCCCTCTTCCCCACCCCGAGCAGACCCATCCTTCCAGAGGCGGCACGGTCTGCCTTCCTGGGGAGGGCAGCTCGGGAGAGGCGATCGGGCAAAGGTGTAGACGGGCGCCTCCTCTGCAGAAGCGGGGCGCTGCCTGCCTGCTTCCCTCGGCTCCTCACCTGTTCCTGCGACGCCAGCGGGGCAGAGGCCCTGCCCGGACTCGCCCGGGCACCCGGCCAACGGCGCCAGGCTCCCCTCCTTCCCACCCAGCGCCCGCGCTCTGCCCGGGATCGGCCGCGCGCTGCCTTCGCCCCCGCCTGCCTCTCGCCCAGCGCCGGGCTGACCATGCTGGGGACCCGCCGCGACCGGCTGCTCATCCTGCTGCTTCTCGGGGCGCTGCTCAGCGCCGATTTTTACTTCCACCTCTGGCCCCAAATGCGGCGCCGCCTTGGTCCGGCCGAGACGCTTGAGCCACGCTGTTCCTGCCCCGCCGAAGCCGCCGTTGCTGCTGCCGCCGCCGCCGCCGCCGCCGGTCCAAAGCTCCGGACTCGGCCGCCCGCTAACCGGAGCAGCCAGGCCAACCCCTCCAAGCTGAGGAGGCTCTTCGCGCACCCGCTCTACAGCGCCCCCGAGAGGCCGGCAGAGAAGCTGCTCAACGGGCAGGAGACGCTGCGCTACTACCGGCGGAAAATAGCCCGCTGGAACAGGTGCGTGGTCTCGGACGGGGGAAGCGCGGCTCGGGCACCTTTCGCAGAGAGCGAGACCCGTGTCGGAAAAAGCCGTTTGTTGCTGCGATGCCGGGGAGGCGGCGGGGGAAGGTGGGGAGGTAAGCGCACGTGGGTGCGTATCCCCGCGGCATGTGGTTTCTTGGGCTCGCGCGGAGAGAGGGAAAGTTGTTCCCCACTCGCGCCTCTGTGCAAGTGGGGTGGGAGGGTGGGAGAGGTTTGATTGCAAAGTTCCAAAGTTGTCTTCCTGAATCTGATCTTGCTTGTCAGCTGGTTAGGAACTCAATTTCAGTATCTCCGAGGAAATTTCTTGGTTAGCAACAGCAAGACCACGTAGGCTTATATACCGCTTCATAGTGGTTTACAGCCCTCTCTGAGCGGTTTACAGAGTTAGCGTATTGTCCCCAACAATCTGGATCCTCGTCTTACCGATCTAGGAAGGATGGAAGGCTTGTCTTCGAGGAACGGACAGGGGGAGGAGGTGATGGTCTCTTTTTGCCTCCCCCAGGGGCAAATATGTGCTGGTCAGATTGGCAGTTTCCTCACTTCTGGTTGCACCCGGCAAGTTAGCTCTTTTCCCGTCCATGCTCGGTCACAGGCTGCAGTGGCCAGAGTGGCTTCAGGCAATCAGATTTTTGCCGCACAATCTGCTAGAATATCCCCAAACAGATTGATTTCTGCCCCACTGGCCACCCTATCACTATCAACCAAAGTATGAAAGCATCACTTGGCTCCATCCATCCATCCATCCATCCCTCCACCCTTCCACCTACCTCCCATCCACCCACACAAACACAGGCATATACTCCTAAGTCCTTGTTGTTGGAGCCCATTCTTTCCCCCCTGTTCTCCATCCATTTCTGGACCAGTAGAAAATATGCCCTTGCAAATGTGGGGTCAGTCCCTGCCCCGTGCCTTTAGCTTTGGTTCCACCTCACTGCAGTCACCCAACTTCCCGCTAAGGTGGCTAAGATTTTCCACACCTTAAGGCTGAGATGGCATTGTAAGAAGGAGACTAATCCTACTGTGATACCACTTTGGCTAAGAATGACTTAAGGCAGTCACATTTGGAGATGCCTGCAGAAAGCAGAGCTAGCTGGAGTGTGTGTGCTGTGGGCAAAGGCCTGCTGAGATGTCATTCTTGGACATTGCTCTTCTGTAGGATGGGATTGACTAGGTTGCAGGGCAAGCAAATTTTGTACGACTTCCTTGAGATTTCACTCTCAAGAAAGTCACACAAAATTTGCCTGCCCTGAAACCCAGTCAGCCCATGGGGATGAGCTGCCAAAATGGCTCTGGCAGGAGAATTGCACTCTCTGGGATCATCACCCTGAAGGAAGAGAGAATCCACATTGAGGTTCAGAAGAAGTGCAGAATCTCTGGTTGGACGTGCCTTATCTTTGGTGGTGGTTGGGAATGAGTCTTTTTCTAATGTAAATTGTCCCACAATTAAGATACTGGTCGCCCTTGACGTACAACTACATTTGGAACCAGAATTTCTATTTCCAGCGAGTCACACCCAATTTTACATTATTGGCGACAGCTGTTAAGTGAATCAATGCAATTATGAAGTGAATCCAGCTTCTTCCATTGGTTTTGCTTGTGAAAAGGTTGCAGATGGCAATTATATGACTCCAGACCTTTGCAACAGTCATAAATACATGCCAGTTGCCAAGTGCCTGAATTTTCATGATGTGACCACAAGGATGCTGGAAACAGTCATAAGCACAAGGTTGTCGCTTGTTCCAGGGCTGCTGCTGTAAACTTTGAATGTTCGCGAAATAAATGACTGTTTTAAGTCAAGGACCACCTCTATCTGGAATAGAGAAAGGGTAGCCAGGTTCAGGCATTTGTCTTTTTTAAAATAAAAAAAGCAATATCCTGAGGACATTAAAATTGGGCGGGGGGGGGAGCAAAAGTCATGCAATTTCAGATCTCTGCTCTGCTTTAGTGTTATAGCAGGGGTCTCCAAACTTGGCAACTTTTCAGACTTGTGGACCTCAACTCCCAGAATTCCCCAGCCAGCATGGTTACAGTCAAAGCATGTCTGGCTGAGGAGTTTTGAGCCTTGAAGTCCATAAGCCTTAAAGTTGCCACGTTTGGATACCCCTGGGTTATAGGAAGCTGCCTTGTAGAGTCAGACCTAACAAGCTATCTAAGTGTTGTCAGGGTTTCAAGTAATACTCCCATGATAAATAGGACTCTGAGGCAAACAGGTTCCTCAAAGAACTGGTTTATTGAAAATATCATATTGGCACAGGCTGGTGAAAACCGACTCTGAATATTCCCACAGTTTTCACCAAGTTAAAAATAAAAGTTTGGTCCAATCATCTTGCCATCTGGTTGCCTGGTAACGTCACTCCACCTCTCTTCAACCACCTGTGGGAATGTCCTTGGTTCCCAGGAGAAAGTATTTTGTTTTGGCTACAACCCCTCCCCTCTATCTCTATTCCCCCCTCCCTAACCTTCAGCTCCAGTGTGGCAACACTGAAGCCTAGGAAATGGCGTTGCTCAGGCCAGCTTCAGGGTTGACAACAGTCCTATCGACCTGAACAACTTGCAAGTCTTCAAGAATCTGGAGCCTTCTGACTCCATTGGAGAAATTCTAGAACTAGATTTGTTACCTTCTACAGGCAAAGCTACTGCTTGCCTATAGCTCTTCCCTACGTTCATTCTGATTTGGTCTACATCAGTCTTCCCCTATTAAATACCTTTAAAAATATTATAGGACTAGACTGTCCCACGAAGGGACGTGGTGGCTCAGTGGCTAAGTCACTGATCTTGTCGATCAGAAGTTCAGCAGTTCAGCGATTCAAATCCCTAACGCCATGTAATGGAGTGAGCTCCCGTTACTTGTCCCAGATTCTGCCAACCTAGCAGTTCGAAAGCATGTAAAAAAATGCAAATAAAAAAATAAGAACCACCTTTGGTGGGAAGATAACAGCATTCCATGCGCTTTCAGCATTTAGTCATGCCGGCCACATGACCACAGAGAAGTCTTCGGACAGCGCTGGCTCTTCAGAGATTAACACCACCTCCTAGAGTCGGGAACGACTAGCACATATGTGCAGGGGAACCTTTACCTTTAGCCTTGACCTCTGCACCTACAGTCTCCCATCCTCCTCCTATAGCCAAGCGTTTATCATGCTAATGGAAAATTTTGGGAACTATAATCCCAATATTTCTGGATATTACCAAGTTGGGAAAGAAGGATTACCATGAGGTATTGCAAATGTTCCCTTTTCTGATAATCTAACTAACACCAGAAGGACCTGTATTGGCTGCACTCTCCATCAGGAGTGCAGACATGAATATAAATCTATTGATACAAAGCGTGATTCTATTCTCATTCACCTATAAATAACGGCACTCACTGTGTTAGCCATAAGCATTTTTTTTTAAAAAAATTACTAGGTAAGTGGAAGTCATACTAAATTGTTGCAAGTATCTGCATGCCCTGAATGGCATGGGGTCAGGCTAAATATGCAGGAGCACCTTTCCCTGAAGGCATCTGCCTGTCCCAGAAGGTCAGATAAAGTTGGTGCACCCCAAGTCATTCACCCTTAAAGGCTGCCATCTAGAGGCACCCAGGAAGTGTGCCTACTCCAGAGTTGCCCCTACTTTGTGTGGAACACTCTTGCCCCAGAGATCCAGCAGGCCTCCATCCTCCTCACCTTCCAGAAGGCTTTGAAGACTTGGCTCTCCCCCCCCCCCACACCTCCGCTCTGCCCCAAGCATTGGGGGATAATGAGGTTGAAGGCCAGCAGGGCAGAATGTTGATGGGTGAAAGAGTCTTAGCATCAGGGTGTCAGCAGTTTTTATTGTGGTTGTTGGTGGGAGTGTTTTGTATCGTTTCTGAACTGCCCAGGACTATGATATCTCAAATGGGTGACTGTATGTATGTATGTATGTATGTATGTATGTATGTATGTATGTATGTATGAATGAATGAATGAATGAATGAATGAATGAATGAATGAATGAATGAATGAATTTGCTCCAGGTGAGTTGGAAGAAAAACACAGACAATCCTAGAACTGTATCTCTCCAGCTAGATTTCTTTTTGAGCAGAGTAATGCAAAGCCTTCAGACTTGAAAATTCACTTTTAATGAGTACCAGAAAAGTATCAGTTGTGACAAAGATGTTCCCAATGCTAGCTAGGATAAATGTCTAAATACTTGCATTTTGGGAAATATACATTGCATCTGATTCTCATATAGAAATAGTCCTCGGCTTATGATCACAAATGAGCCCAAAATCAGTGTTACTGAGTGAGAGAGTTATTAAGTGCTTTGTGCCCCATTTTATGATCTTTCTTGCCACGGTTGTTAAGTGAATCACTGCGTTGTCAAGTTAGTAACCTGGCTGTAAAGTGAATCTGGCTTCCCTATTGATTTCACTTGATAGAAGGTCGCAAGAAGGACAGTATCACCGTCATAAATACACACCAGTTGACAAGCATCCTAATTTTGATCACATGGTCGTGGGGATGCTACAACGGCTGTAAGTGTGAAAAGCAGTTACAAGTCACTTTTTTCAGTGCTGTTGTAACTTTGAATGGTCACTAAATGAATGGTTGTAAGTCGGGGATTACCTTCTTCCATTATAACAGTGCCTTATGGACATTACCTATACTTTTTTTTAAAAGCAGAACCAGCCATTACTATCATCCTATTTTACAAAAAGTCACACTTGCCCATTAGTGGTGCCAGTTTAAATCCAGTGTCATCCTTATTGAAGCATTTTGGCCATGATAAAAAATTTAGGGGAGCTAAGCCTTTTTAGAGATGAACAGTAGAGACAGTTCCAAGATTCAGAACATGAAATCCGTCCTTTTTGAACCGAGTATCTTTGGTAACCTGACCTTTCAGAAATTGACAAGCTGTGTATTTCCTTACTTCTTCTAAGAGATGATGACAGAGCCAAAATGTGACCATTAAACCAAGGTATACTTAAAAAGAGTAAAAGGGGGGGGGGGTTTGAAATCCTGAAATGTGCTGAGATTCATACCACAGTGAAATTAAGTCAGGTATACAGCTAAGGAGATTTTTCTAAAGATTTCAGTTGAATCCACAAAAGGCTTGCACAACTCAAACAACCCTCCCTATCTATAGCATGTCAATCATTTGTGACCTTAAAAAACAGAGAGGCGAGGCACCTTATGTAAGACTTCCCTGTCTAGCCACAGTAAATTTGTCTCTTTTCCAGAACCTCCATGAAAACCTAGGGAGAATATAATATAAAAAGAATGATGAAAATGTAAATGTTGGTGTTTCACACTGCACAAAGTCCTATTATGATTTTTTAGCTTTTGATTTAGCAGGCTGTATAAATCCAGCCAATGGTGACATACACACCTAAACCAGGGTCGTCTTAACAGCATTATGGACCCTGGGCAAGGCAGTGTACTGGGGCCCCTACGACAACTACTCCCAGGAATACAAATGTAAATGGTAATCGATAAAATTAAACATATATTTATCAGTGTTATCAGTGTTCATTTCTATTAATGCATGTTAGTATTAATAAAAAATGCAGTAAAATGTAATAAATATGTTGCTGTGTTTACCGTATACGATACAAGGTGCATTGAAGGGTTAACATAAACAGATTAGTATGGGGCCCGTTTGCTTGTGGGGCCCAGGGGCAAATACCCATCAGACCCATGCATTAAGACAGCCCTGACCTAACTGTAGTTTAATGTGGTGTAAGAACGCAGTCGTTGTGAATTACGATCTGTAGTACAGGGAGTCCTCAATTTACAATCACAATTGAGCCCAACATTTTCATTGCTAAGCAAGACTTCCATTGTTAAGTGAGTGAGTAAGTGCCCGTTGTTTGACCTTTCTCGCTACAGTTGTTAAGTAAATCATTGCAGGTGTAAAGTTAGTAATACGGTTATAAAGTGAATCTGGCTTCCCAATTGACTTTGGTTGGCAGAAGATGGCAAAAGCTGATCACACAACCTGGGGGCATTACAACCACCATAATTACATGCCAGTTACCAAAAACATCCAAATTTCGATCACATCACCATGGGCATGCTACAAGTCGTAAATGTGAAAAATTGTCACTTTTTAGGGCCTTTGTAACTTTGAACAGTCGCTAAATGAATGCTTGTAAGGCAAGGACTAACTGTCCATTCAGAAGGTTGGTTCATTTATGTAAATCAGGTTAGGATATCTTCTTTATATGCCCATGGAAAGAAAGACACACACTTCGTTGTTTAGGGATATTTTTATGTCTTTATGCTTATGCTACCTAATTCTTTTGTTCACAGAATGGTTGACAACATGTAATTTTGGAAAAAGAATCATAGAGAAATATATAATACAAAGGCTGAAATTTTAAAGAATAAATGCATGTGCTTTTGAAACCGCAATGTAGGAAAAATAGTTGTTTAATCTGTCTCTGGGGCTACTGTTACGTCTGGCTTGCAAAATTCAGAGTAGTCATTCAACAGTAGCAAAGAGTTGCAAAAAACTGACATTGGCTGTGGTCCTCAGAGTTTGTGCAACACCCGAAAGATCACAAGAATATTTTCACTAAGGCCGTTGCCCTTCCTCACAGAGTTCTACAATCAAGAGGCACAATGGAAAATTTTCTGATGTCATAAAGGATTTATTGATTACCTAAAGGGTTGCGCTGTACTTGTGACACTCAGACATTTGGGTACTGAGCAGAGGTGGCATTCAGCAGGTTCTGACCAGTTTTGGAGAACCATTAATAGAAATTTCGAGTAGTTTGGAGAACCAGAAAATACTACCTCTGACTGACCCCGCCCCCATCTATTCTCTGCCTCCCGAGTCCCAGCTGATTGGAAGGGAAGGGAAATTTTGCAGTAACCTTCCCCTGGAATCGGAAGGGAATGGAGATTTTGCAGTATCCTTCCCCTGGAGTGGGAAGGGAATGGAGATTTTACAGCATCCTTCCCCTGCCACGCCCACCAAGCCACACCCACAGAACCGGTAGTAAAAAAAATTGAATCCCACCACTGGTGCTAAGCCATTTAGGTTATAACACAAAGCACCCATGGCTTTTATTGGGCTCTGAATCAAAAATAAAATCAATTTAATGTGATTTACTACATCCTCTTCCTGTTTCACAGAAGCCCTGAGCTGCAGTGCTTGGTGTTTCTAATATAGCAAGGTAATGTGTGAAAATGGAATGTATTGGAGAACAACCATCAGCTGGAGGGGTCAAAGAGGGAATTAGTCTGGAGTCATTATATAAACACAAGTGGACAATGTCTGCCCTCACTCCCTTCCTTGAATGCTGTTGAGCTTTGTCTAGTCTTTCCTAGCTCACAGCTGCCAGTCCGGGAAGATTCCTGTAAAATAGGCGTAGCACAATAAAGTGGCTAATTTGAACTCTACACATCTGTGGTTTGCACCTGATAGAGAATGAATGTCACTTCTAGTTAGGGCTGACAGGAATCTGAAAATATTGTTGCTTGTTATTATTCAAATTCTAGTCAATGCGCATCAGAAAGGGGACCCATTTGTTTTGCATGTCCTGTTTAAACATAGATGAGCAGCTGATGGGGGAGTATGAGTTGTATTGAATAAGGATAAGTAGGTTATGTGAGCATCCATATTCATCAGCTGGAATGGCTTAGTGCAGTACCATGTGAATGTACTTTCTAAAAGAACCAGGATTAGAGTTGGCTCATTTTGCCGTTTGCTCTCTGCTGAGGACCTTATCCCTGATATTAGGTCTTCTCTCACTAGCAGATTACAGGGAGTAAAGTAATGGAGAGAAACAGCTTTTCCACTTTGCTGCCTATCACCTATTTCTTGGACCAAAGTCCTGTGGATTGCTCAAGCAGATACATCCAGGTCAGCCTGGGCCTGCTAAAATCCACCCCGCACAGAAGTTTAAATAAGAGCAAAGAGATTGCTGTTTGAGCAACGCTATCTTTTTCAAATGTGGCAGTCGAGCTTGTTTAGCAACTTACCGGTTGCCTTTAAAGTGAACAGCGTGACTTTGTCTTGCAGGAAAAGTCACACTGAAAATCTTGCACAGGAGCCAAAAATCTTTATCATAAACTGCACGATGTCTGTCTGTCACTGGGTCTCTAATCAGCACAGCTTATATGATAGCAATAGCATTTAGACTTATACACCGCTTCACAGTGCTTTACAGCCCTCTCTAAGCAGTTTACAGAGTCAGCCTATTGCCCTCAACAATCTGGGTCCTCATTTCACTGACCTTGGAAAGATGGAAGGCAAAGTCAACTTTGAGCCAGTGAGAATCAAACTGTCGAACTGCAGACAGACAGCAGTCAGCAGAATTAGCCTGCAGTACTGCATTCTAACTGCTGCGCCACCACAACTGTTAGTTTTGATGCCCAAGAGAATAACAACTTCCCCTTCCACAAACACACACACATCAAAAATAGGATAAGGTAAGGAGAAGAATTGGTGTAAGATCCAGAGAACTGATCAGGGAGCATTGCTGACTTTGCTCTGATTCAAGGAAACAAGTCGTCTTCTGCTGAAGCAATTGAAATGTGACAGTGGAGATAAAGAAACTTGTCGCTTAGCACCAACGTCTCACGACAACAGAGATGAAAGACAAGATCTTTCGTCCGGCTTTTTTTTTCTTTCTTTCTTTTTTTGGTTACATATTTATTTATTCTCAAAAATAGGTTTTAACAAAAGGCACATAAAATTACCTCAACCGTATCAGTTCATAACATCCCCCTCTCATGTTAATAGTGCTGTTTGTCAGGATGGGCTTTCGTATCTTCCTTGCAGCCTTCCTTGCAAACAATGCAACATGTTCCATTATATGTTTGTCTTCATCGGAGAACCAAATAAAAAATAAAAAAGGATTTCAAAAAATCTTTTTAGTGTCTTTTAGTTTGAGTGAGTGTTGTGTATTGAACATATATAGTTGTGTTAAGCCCTGGTAAAGTGAAGCTAACCATTAGATGACCCTAACTGTTAAGTCCACCTGTTTTGGAGGGAAATTTTGAACATTCATATTTGGGTGGGGGATTTCGTGTATTATGACTGGTTAAGGCCCTGTGGGCCCAGAGTATAAATTACAGGCAATTGCCTGCTGTTCCTTAGTTCCAGTTTGAATCAATAAATGATGTTGTATCTGTGCTGGTCTGGTTTTTGCCAACTGAAGCCCAGTACACAATAGTAAAGTAGGGTAACTGCTCTTTTATCTGAGGGACATGTTCCCTTTTTTCTGAGGGTCACGTTCCCTATGTTCTGAGGGACACATTCCCTTTTATCAGGGACACGCTCCCTTTTTTCTGTGGGACACATTCCCTTTTAGCTGAGGGACACGTTCCCTATATTCTGAGGGACACGTTCCCTATATTCTGAGGGACACATTCCCTTTTATCTGAGGGACACGCTCCCTTTTTTCTGTGGGACATATTCCTTTTATCTGAGGGACACGCTCCCTTTTTTCTGTGGGACACATTCCGTTTTAGCTGAGGGACACGTTCCCTTTTTTCTGAGGGACAAGTTCCCTTTTATCTGAGGGACACGTTCCCTATGTTCTGAGGGACACATTTCCTTTTATCTGAGGGACACGCTCCCTTTTTTCTGTGGGACACATTCCCTTTTAGCTGAGGTACACGTTCCCTATGTTCTGAGGGACACGTTCCTTTTTAGCTGAGGGACACATTCCCTTTTAGCTGAGGGATACGTTCCCTTTGTTCTGAGGGACATGCTCCCTTTTTTCTGTGGGACACATTCCATCTAAGCTATTAGATGGAACCGAAGCAAGCAATGAGTAGGGATGGAGTCAACACACAATAACTTCCCCCCACCTTTTTTCTGATATCTCCTCCTCTCCTCCCCCCCCTAAAGTAGCCATCCATAGAAAAATATTCTTTATTAATTATTTATTCGGTTTGTATACTTCCAGCTCCTGCCAAAGCCAACATGCAGCATTTAACAAAAATGACAATAATAGTAAAATTCAACCCAAAGTAACCAGCCTCCAAAGAGGGCCCTTTTCCCTAATATCCCAGCTCAAGGTGCGGCATGTGGGCAATGTGGAGCGTGTTGATGCTCATTGGTGAGGCAGCTTCAAACAATCTGTGCCAAGCTGGAAATCACAAGGGTCCAGTTGGTTCTGCCGGTTCAGTTCTTGACCATTTTTCTGCCTATCCATTCTCCCCTCCCCCCGCTAGCTTTAATGCGACTTCAGCCCTGCTACGAACAGCTTTTTGCTTTTAATTTTGCCTATGGCTTGACTGAGTAGTCAATAGGTTTATGTGCAGAGTGCACTCCTCCTCTGGCATTGATTACCCTGTCTCTGGTTTCACAAATAGGATGAAAAGAATGACTGAAATCCTTAGTCACTTGGCTTGCTGTGTGTGGTTTTTTTCTTTGTCCTATGCGCGGATGATCCATTGACCTAGTAAGTGGCTGAGCAAGGAACTTAAGAGATTCAAAGCCTCTTTACTGCCACCTAGTAGTAGAACAGCCAATTTAACGGGTAGCACTCCCAAGCTCCATTTTCACTGGAAGAGAGCTGCAGGAGGCCATCACAGCCGAAAACAGAGCTCAGGAGCCCATTTTCACAGGCAGAGCGCTTGGGCCACCAGAGGCACCCCCAACACGAGTGACGTTGAGCTGACCATGCCCACCCTGGCCACGCCCACCCCAGCCCCCCAAGGTCAAACAACCCTGATGCGGCCCTCAATGAAATTGACTTTGATATCCCCGCCCTAACTCTTTCATTAGATTATGTACAAGTTGTCCTCTACTTGCAACCATTAGTTTAGTGGCCATTTGAAGTTATCACAGCACTGAATGAAGTGACCTTTATTCACACTTACAACCATGCACTATCCCTGTGGTCATGTGAGCAACATTCGGAAGCTGGGCAACTGGCTTGTATTTATGAGTCCCTGTGGATTTTACTCCATTAGTCATTGCTGACTATGCTGTTTCAAGATTATTGAGCCAGTGCTGTCCAAAGACATTTCTGTGGTCATGTGGACAGCATGAAATCACTGCACACTGTTACTGTTCCATCTAAGTGGTACCTATTAGCCTACTTGCATTTGCATGCTTTCAAATGTCTTAAGTTGGCAGAAGCTGAGGCGCGGACAGGAGCTCACCCCATCGTGTGGAGCTCAGGTTTCAAACCTTCATCTCTTAGCCGCCACATAAGTAGATATTCTCAATGAGTCCCCTCTATTGGTTGGAATTCTCAGCCAGCAAAGATTGCTAGGTTGAACTATATCAGAGTACTGGGAGGAGACATTCACTGTTCATTTGCTTAGGTACAACTTGATCAGATTTCCCATAACTAGAGGCAAACCATAAATTCCATGTCTTTTGATGAAAGCAAGGACACTGATTCATAGCGACAGTTGGAGCCAGCTTCATCATCAACTCCTTTGTAAAAAAAACAATGCGGGGTCAGTGACAACGTGGCAGCAACCTTGAAAGGTTTCGCGAGAGAAGAAAAAGAGAAGTACTTGCAGGAAGAAGCATAGCAAAAACAAAAGGCGACTTCTAGGAGGAAAGGAAATATAAGCTGCCCAAGTAACTTGTGGTTGCTTTTTGTGGGTTGCTGTTGCAGAAGGACAATTGGTTGATCAATTGTCTCTGTGTCAGAAAGTGACAGCTTGGGTTTTTTTTTCAAGTGACTAGGGTGAAATGAAGCCTATCGGGGTCAACCTTAATTTCACTTCAGACCAAAGAAATGTCTTACAAGAAAATAAAAAGAAGTCTCATCTATCTTTAACCAATGGATAAGCATCTGTCATATAAAAACCAACCATGGCACCTTGGAAGTGTGCCTGGGACAACCATCCAAAACAAAGCTATGTTTTTGAACTAATGGAAATGTCCTCGAGCCTCTACTCAGGTATCAAGAATTTGACCCAAGATTATTTCCAGAATCCTGATGGCTTCCCAGGCCATCCCAATGTTGCTAAAGAGTCTGTTGGTACGCAGAAACTTCATGCGGTCAAAAGCCAAATATCGTCTTCATGCAGCTGTGGGATTTACTTCAAGAACATTTTATCGTGCCAAAACCCCAGTTAGGAGTAGTGGTTAAGGCTTCAGACTAGAAGCTGGGACACCATGAGCTCTACTCCAGCCTTAGGGACAAAGCCAGATGAGTGACTCTGAGCCAGTCACTCTCCTTCAGCTAAAAGAAAGAAGAAGAAAAGAAGAAGAAAGAAAGAAAGAAAGAAAGAAAGAAAGAAAGAAAGAAAGAAAGAAAGAAAGAGGAAAGAAAGAAAGAAGAAAGAAAGAAAGAAAGAAGAAAGAAAGAAAGAAAGAAAGAAAGAAAGAAAGAAAGAAAGAAAGAAAGAAGAAGAAAGAAGAAAGAAGAAACCTATTTCCCAAAATCTTGCCAAGAAAATTGCAGGATCTATTCCAGCAGCGTCAAACTGACGACAACACATCATTATGTGACATATCACAACTTTTCCCCCCTTTGCTAAGCCAGGGGTGGGCATGGCCAGCACATGATGCATCTGACTTGTGGGCCACGAGTTTGATACCCCTGATCTTTTCCAAGCAGTCATCAGGAGTCAAAAAATGACTCAAAGGTATGCACACACAAAAGTTGGTAAAAAAAACATCTAAAAACCCCGCCCCTCCTTTTCCTAATAAAAGAGTGGTGAGGCAGCAGGGTGTACTTTACAACACAAGCAGCAGTGATTGGGGGGGGGGGCTGGGCCACTATAATTTCTGCTTATCCCTTGACGGTTCCTTCACTTTTCTTAGAGGTCTTGGACTTATGATTCAGACCATCCATGCTTCAAAAATGATTTGTGAAGAAGTCTTCCAAATAGCACAAAAGCACAGCCCCTCCCGGTGATTTATTACAGCAGGTTGGTTATTTTCAGGCATATGGGCAAGCTTTAAAACCAATGTTGCTGCATCAGTTCAGGAGCTGACTCATTAAAGTTACTCTTAAAGGAGTAGAAACTCGCAGGCCTGCAGCAGAAGTTGGCAAAAAAGAGGTTCAGTATTTTCATTTGGTATGTATTTATAAGGTAAAGGTTCCCCTCGCACATATGTGCTAGTCGGCTCTAGGGGGCGGTGGTCATCTCCATTTCAAAGCCGAAGAGCCAGCACTGTCCAAAGACGTCTCCGTGGTCATGTGGCCGGCATGACTAAACGCCAACGGCGCACGGAACGCTGTTACCTTCCCAACAAAGGTGGTCCCTATTTTTACATGCTTTCGAACTGCTAGGTTGGCAGAAGCTGGGACAAATAACGGGAGCTCACTCTGTTACGCGGCACTAGGGATTCGAACTGCTGAACTGCCGACCTTTCTCATCAACAAGCTCAACATCTTAGCCACTGAGCCACTGAGTTTATAGCTAAGTACAAAACCTATTTTCCCCACAGGAAAGGGAGTTGGAGCTGAGAGAGTCTGGTTAGCCCACCCTCACTCAAGGAGCGTCCGTGGTTGAAGATGAGATCTCTGGATCTGCTCATTTCCGGTCCAACACCTTCATATTGTGTTAAATTTCAATTTACAGACCAAGTTGCGAAGGCTCCTGGATTGGGGCTGAAAGGCGAAAGTTGAAGCAGTATGCTCCGTCCCATATTTGGGTAGACCAGATTGCCCTGATAGATTAGTCTCGCCGGAAAAACACTTCTTCGTCGCTATATTGGCTCTCTTTAATGAATAGTAAAGATGTGTAAGGGCTGGAAACGTCTTAATTTTTCTTGAAAGCTGTACAGCTCTAAGGGCTGGAAGGACTAAAGTCAGTTACAATATAGGTAGTCCTTGACCTTGAGGTATGATAAATGAGACCCATAAATTTCCATTGCTAAGCAAGACAGTTATTAAGTGAGTTTCACCTCGTTTTTTTTCTTGCTTGTTAAGTGAGTCACTGCAGCTGTTACCTTAGTAACGTGGTTGCAAAGTGAATCTGGCTTCCCCATTAACTTTGCTTGTCAGAAGGCTGCAAAAGGTGATCCCATGATCCTGGGACATGCAACAGGGTTGGGTTGCTGCTGGCGTTGCTGCCGGTTTGCTTTGTGCGCGTGCATGTGTGCAGCCGCCTCTAAATTGTTCTGCACATGCGCAGAACCTTAAAAAAGGACTAAAAACCATGCCGGCAATGCCAACGGCGGCCAGGGAACTGGTTCGGAGGTGTGACCGGCCTGGGTTGCTGCCGGTTCTGCGACCCAGGCCAACACACCACTACCGGTCCGCCTGAACTGGTGCGAACCGGTAGCAACTCACCTTTTTACATGCAACTATCAGAAATATTAGCCAGTTGTCAGCATCTGAATTTTGATCATATGATTGGGATGATGTAAATATGAAACATGGCCATAGGTCACTTTTCCCAGCGCCTTTGTAACTTTAAACAGGATGGTTGTAAGTCAAGGACTACTTTGAATGGCTCTCTTTAATGAATAGCAAAGATATCTAAGGGCTGAAAACTTTGAAAGCTGTATGGACCAAGGTCATGACGAAGACGTTTGAGGCCAGGCAGGGCAGTTACAAGAAATACCACTTTATAATGCCTTGGTAAGGCCACACTTGGAATACTGCATTCAGTTCTGGTCGCCACGATGTAGAAAAGATGTGGAGACTCTAGAAGAGTGCAGAGAAGAGCAACAAAGATGATTAGGGGACTGGAGACTAAAACATATGAAGAACGGTTGCAGGAACTAGGTATGTCTAGCTTAAGAGAAAGAAGGACTAGGGCATGATAGCAGTGTTCCAATATCTCAGGGGTTGCCATAAAGAAGAGGGAATCAAACTATTCTCCAAGGCACCTGAGGGTAGAACAAGAAGCAATGGGTGGAAACTAATCAAGGAGAGAAGCAACTTAGAACTGAGGAGAAATTTCCTGACAGTTAGGACAATTAATCAGTGGAACAGCTTGCCTCCAGAAGTTGTGAGTGCCCCAACACTGAAAGTCTTTAAGAAGATGTTGGATAGCTATTTGTCTGAAACGGTATAGGGTTTCCTGCCTAGGCAGGGGGTTGGACTAGAAGACCTCCAAGGTCCCTTCCAACTCTCCTATTGTATTATTGTATTGTATAAGGTGCCCAGATGTCAGCCATACCTCTCTCTGAGAAAGGACCTGCTTGCAATCTATGAAGGTGGGGGGAAAGAAGCACAAGGTTTGGGACTGCTACACTGCTGTTTTTCTTCTTTATTGTAACTTTTTTATCTTCCCTAATAATAAATAACCTTATCAAACAGCTGCGTCCTTGAATCTCTGCTGGGGACTCTTTGAACAGCATCTGTCACAGGTTTATTAAATAATTTAAGAACCAAGATGTGAGATGGAAATTCTGTAGACAAAGCTCTTTCTCAAGAAAAAAGACATTGATGTGGATGTTTGGTTCTTGTGATGCAGACTTTATTCATAGAATATCTTTGGGTAAGGCTGGATTCTGAATTAGATGAGCCCAAGTGTCTGCACACAATCATGGAGGGATATAAAGGTGACGGACAGATGAATAAGTGAGCTACACCAAAAAAGAAAGGTGACAACCATTCTGTGAGTGAATCTGTAGAAATAATAATGAGGAAAAAATAAATATTCTATCAGGTGAGCTCAGTTTCTGATGACCAAATGGACATTTCTATGTAAGCTTTCTTGGCAGTGGCGTAGACAAAAAAATCAGAAAACAAATCAACTTTAGAAAAAGACGGGGAGTCCTTGGTGCTCTCTGAGCTGGGTTGTTTTCTTGCAGACATTTCATTATCCAAATTACCATATTTTTCGGAGTATAAGACACACCTCCCCCCCAAAAAAGAGGGTGAAAATCTGGGTGCATCTTATACATTGAATACAGCCTTTTTGGCCTCCTGAAACCCTGCCCCCTTCACAAAAAATGGACGTGCAGAGGGTTTGGGAGGCCTGCAAAGTGCTCCTGAGGGCTGGGGAGGGCAAAAAAGAAGCGAAAAATGGGCCAATTTTTGTTCGTTTTGGGGGGGCCTCCAGCTCCCAGGAGCACTTTGCGGGCGTCTCAAACTCTCTGCATGCCCCGTTTTTCACAAAAAATGAGGCATGCAGAGGGTTTGAGAGGCCTGCAAACTTTTTTTAAAATTTACCTCTTCAAAATCTTGTTGCTTCTTATACTCCGGTGTGTCTTATTTTCCGAAAAATATGGTAGGTAACATCATCCGTAGAATATAAACCACTAGACCACAGGTGTCAAACTCGTGGAGTCACGTTGTTAATGTATTACAACGTTTTTTCCCTTCACGGAGCTGTGGTGGGCATGGCCTGCGTGTGATGCATCCAGCCCACGGGCCGCCCGTTTGACACCCCTGTACTAGAATTTAATGTGAGATCAAACCACATTCCTTTCTAGCACTGATGAGGTTACCTAGTTTGGGTAATGAAACATCTGCAAGAAAACAATCTCGGAGAGCAACAAGGACCCCTCATTTTAACTCCGAGCTACAAATATTCTCCTCTCGCTTAGAAAAAGATGTCAGAATCCGAAGAATGTAGACAATAAATCAACCTCAGATCTGAAATGGAAGTGTTTCCTTTGCTGTTTGTCCCAACGTTTGGGTTGTAAGACTTGGAAGTCTTCCCAGATGATGCTAAACCTTAAATTCTCCTACATTTTTATACCTACCAAATCTCATTCAATTTAGTGAAGATGAATTTGCTTTAGAAATTCTTTTGAGGAGAGAGAAGAGCATTTTGTAGAAAGACTCAGAAATGGAGGCTGATGGTTTCTGCCTTTTGTTTGTTGTTGGTTGTGAAGCTGTGTCCGACCCATCGCAACCCCATGGACAACGTTCCTCCAGGCCCTCCTGTCCTCTACCATCCTCTAGAGTCCATTTAAGCTCACTCCTACTGCTTTGGTACCTTGTATTTATGGTCAAAAGTGCAGGTGAAATTCTCTAT
Organism: Natrix helvetica; assembly: GCF_964273705.1. Taxonomy (NCBI): domain Eukaryota; kingdom Metazoa; phylum Chordata; class Lepidosauria; order Squamata; family Natricidae; genus Natrix; species Natrix helvetica. The sequence continues at coordinate 233,771,987 of NC_138548.1, read as the reverse complement.
TCTATCCATTTATCCTGCAGCTTCTCATACTTCCATTAAATCCAAAGGGAAAAGTCTCATGAGAGAATCCCTTCTCTCATTGGGATTTTTCAATAATAGTACTACCATCGTTGTTCAGGAAGAATCTTACCATGGAGAAATTATGGGAGAGAAACTAATCAAGGAGAGGAGCAACTTAGAACTAAGAAAATATTTACTGATAGTTAGAACAATTAATCAGTGGAACAACTTGCTTCCAGAAGTTGAATGCTCCAACACTGGAAGTTTTTAAAAAGAGATTGGATAGCCATTTGTCTGAAATGATACAGGGTTTCCTGCCTGAGCAGGGGGTTGGACTTGAAGATCTCCAAGGTCTCTTCCAATTCTGCTGTTCTATTGTTCTCCTTCCCTGAAGAAACGTAGGGACTCCATCACTTAATATCTCTTCCTGCATGTTCGGTGGACAATTTCCTAAGCCATTTCTGCTTTAACTTCAGTCTCAGCCAAAGTGAAAGTGTAGTTGTGAATCAGCACAATATGCTGAGCCACAATCAAATCTACTCACATTATGGCTCTGCAGAATGTGTGAATCAGACTAGAGTCTAAAAGAAGGAAAGAAAATGTGAATTGTGCCCCACTTACGGCTGGTACAAGTAGTCCTCCATTTACAACCACAATTGAAACCAACATTTCTGTTGCTAAGCGAGACAGTTATTAAGTGTGTTTTATCACATTTTATGACCTTTCTTTTTAAGTGAATCTCTGCAGTTGTTAAATGTGTAATCCATTGATTTTGCTTGTCGGAAGGTCACAAAAGATGATCCCATGACCTCACAACATCGCAATCATCAGAAAAATCAGCCAGTTGCTAAGACTCTGAATTCTGATCACGTGGCTCATCAAATTTGCAGATGACACTAAGCGGCAGGAATAGCCAACACCCCAGAAGACAAGCTCAGGATCCCAAAATATCTTGACAGACCTGAACAATAGGCTAACAAGGCCCTATCCAACAAAATAAAATGTAATATGGAGAAAAGCAAGATTTTACATCTAGGCAGGAGAAACCAAAGACACAAGTGCAGATTAGTGAAACGTGGTTCAAAAACAGTAACTGGGAGAAGGACTTTGGAGTCTTAGTGATGATCATTTAAACATGAGGTAGCAGTGTGGGGCGGCAGCCAAAAACGCTAATGCAATCCTTGGTTGTATAAACAAAGGCATAGAATCAAAATCATGTGAAGTATTACTACCGCTTTATAAATCCTTAGTAAGGCCACACCTGGAATACTGCATCCAGTTTTGGTCACCTTATTACAGAAAAAATGTTGAGATTTTGAGGGGGAAGTGCAAAGAAGTGCAACTAAGATGATTACACGCATAGAGACAAAATTGTGTGAAGAACAGTTGCAGGATTTGGGTTTGGCTAGTCCAGAGAAAAGAAGGACTAGGAGTGACATGATAGCAGTATTCCAGTATTTGGGGGGCTGCCACAAAGAAGAGGGGGTCATCTTATTTTCCAAAGCACCAGAGGGCAGGACAAGAAACAATGGATGGAAACTAATCAAGGAATTAAGGAGAAACTTCCAGTGAGGACAATTAATCAGTAAAACAGCTTGCCTTCAGAAATCATGGGTTTTCCATCACTGGAGGTTTTTAAGAAGAGACTGGACGGCCACCTATCTGAAATGGTATAGGGTCTTCTGCTTGAGCAGTGGGTTGGACTAGAAGACCTCCAAGGTCCCTTCCAGCTCTATTCTGATTGAAATGACCATGGTTATGTTGTAAAAGTTCTAAGTGTGAAAAATGGTCATGTCACTTTTTTCAGCACCATTGTAACTTTGCACAGTGACTAAATGAATGGTTATAAGTCAAAGATTATCTATGCTCATTCCATCCATCCTGGAGAAGAAAGCTATTTATTTGCGTTTCTCTTCTTTTCCCCCTTTTTCTCTCTCATCCCTTGCAGTTGATTTATCCTTTGCAATTTTTTTTTTGAGGCTTTTTTATTTGCTGCCAAATAAATAATCTGCCAAGATTATTTCTGTGCCGTCTGGGCAAGCCATTTGCCCTGGTTTGACTTAGCATTGCATCGTATTCTTTGGGTGTGAGACACTATTGATTATTCTGCAGCTGCTTTGTAATGCAATATATGGCCTTCATAAACTGGGTTGCCATTCAGAGGAGTTTAACAAGCTGTGTTAACGTTAGACTTGTCTGGGTTTTAATGCCGAGCTGCAAATAAAGCAAGAACATGTTTTGGAAGACTGAATTCTTATACACTAATGCTGAGATGCATCCCGATTCATAAATTGTGTAGCTGACACTTTATGATCTCATAAACTGGAAGCAAAAGGCAGACAAACGGTCTTGAATCTCAAGGGACTAATAATTTAAATCACCGAGGCACAACTTAATTCAGGCTGCACTTACATGAGAATTTTCTTACCTGCGTATCCCAAGTAGCAGGCGAAAATGAAAATCGCAAGAGAAAGCCCAGTCAGAAACCTGAAAAGAAAAATAAAGCAATCAAATCCTCTCTAACTCGTTTTATATTCATGTCAAGAGCTGTGGCAAGCATCTGAAAACAGCTGAAAATCATTTCTGCAATTGGTCTAAAAGGAGTTCAGCAATTTTATTTCAGGCTATTGTAAATTTTGATAGCAGAAGTAAAATGGGCAAAGCTCAATCATAACAGCACTAAAGGTAAAGGTTCCCCTTGCACATATGTACTAGTCGTTCCTGACTCTAGGGGGCGGTGCTCATCCCCATTTCAAAGCTGAAGAGCCAGCGCTGTCTGAAGACGTCTCCATGGTCCTGTGGCCGGCATGACTAAACACCGAAGGCACACGGAATTCTGTTACCTTCCTACCAAAAGTGGCCCCTATTTTTCCACTTCGAATTGTTAGGTTGGCAAAAGCTGGGACAAGTAACAGGAGCTCTCTCTGTTACACGGCACTAGGGATAATAGCACTAGAAGTCTTTTAAAGGGAAGGACCCAGAAATGGAGTATATCTTGGAAAAAGCAAGGGATCGTTGCATGTCCATTTGGTTGGGATCCTGGTTCAATTTCCTTCAGGAACATTGCCTGGAGTTACGCTTTTTGGTCTAGCCATTATATATATATATATATTTTATTTATTTATTTATTTATTATTTATTTATTTATTTATTTATTTATTTATTTATTTATTTATTTATTTATTTATTTATTTATTTATTTATTTATTTATTTATTTATTTATTTATTTATTTATTTATTTATTTATTTATTTATTTATTTATTTAAACTTATTAGTCGCCCCCTCTCCCCACAGGGACTCGGGGCGACGTACACAAGCAACAGTCAGCACAGTGTCGTACAGAGGAGGTAAAAAATAAATAAATAATTACAATACTGGAAAAGGTTAAAACCCCAATAACATTAATAGTTTAAAAACTAAAATTAACAATTAAATATGACCTAGGGGTGGAAAAGTTGTCGAGTTATGCCAGGCCGGCTAGCCGAAACAGGTGGGTCTTCAGTTTACTGCGGAAGGAGCGGAGATCGGTTGTTGTTCTGATGTCTGGGGGGAGGTCGTTCCAAAGGGTAGGGCCCGCCACAGAGAAGGACCTACTCCTGGGCACCGCCCTCTGACAATCTCTAGAGGACGGCACCCGGAGGAGACCCACTCTGTGTGAGCGAATGGGCCGCAGGGATGTATGGCGCAGGACACGATCCCGCAGGTAACTAGGCCCTATGCCATGGAGCGCTTTGAAGATGGTAACTAACACCTTGAAGCGCACCCGGTAGGCCACAGGAAGCCAGTGCAGCTCGCGCAGGAGCGGTGTTATATGGGAGAACCTCGATCTCCCCATAATTACCCGCGCGGCTGCATTCTGGACCAATTTTAACTATAATTTGTTGAGGAAGCCATCAGAGCCTGCTTCATTCACAAGGCCCTACCTAAAATGAGCATTCATAACCTGAAGTGGTTGAATTTAGATAAAATGCTATGCTAAAACACAGCTAATTCCATTTATGGTTTAGCATAACGTATAAACTCAGATGCCAATTAAGGGGTTGCACAAGGATTTCATAAAGCAAGAATTAAGAATATTCATTCATTGGATATATATGGCCTCCCACTCAGTGACTCTAGGCCAGTGATGGCGAATCTATGGCACGCATGCCATAGGTGGCACCCAGAGCCATTTGTCAGGGCACGCGAGGCGCTGCCCTGTCAGCTGGGCAGTGCGCATGCGCGCGCTGGCCAGCTGAGTTCACCGTTTTTAAAAGCCATTTTTTCGCCCTCCCCAGGCTCCAGAGGCTTTATAGGAGCCTGGGGAGGGCGAAAAGAGCCTCCCCCACCCCCCCGGAGGCCCTCCGGAGGCTTCAGGGACCGTCCGGAGGCTTCCCTGAAGCTTTCGGAACGCTTAAAACGACCCTCCGAGCAAACCAGAAGTGACTTCCGGTTTGCTCGGAGGGTCGTTTTAAGCGTTCCGAAGGCTTCTGGGACCATCTGGAGGCTTCCCTGATGGCTTCCGAGTGCTCAAAACGACCCTCCAAGGCCTCCGGGGGGCAGGGGAGGCTCTTTTCACCCTCCCCAGGCTCCTATAAAGCCTCTGGAGCCTGGGGAGGGTGAAAAAAGCATGTAAAAATGGGAGGGGGTCGCGCCTGTTGTGCGCGCATGCACACTTGGGTGGTCGCGCATTGCATTATGGGTGCAGCACGCCCACACACGACCCCCCTGCGCTCCCCCCACTTATGGCATGCAAGCCGAAAAAGGTTCGCCGTCGCTGCTCTTGGCAATTTACAAAAAATAAACCCAATATACAAAGAGTAAAAATAATAACCCCTCGCCCACCCCCTGGTGACCGCAAGCAATCAAACAAGCCGCTTGATAGGATCCAATCTGGGTGAGTCACCGGATCCAGAGGTTTTGTCTTCCAAGCTTTCGGACTCAAGCTGGAGCCAGAGAGAAGTTCCCTGAAGATGGGCTTGAGCACAAGACCGAAAGCTCGGAAGACAAAAAACCCTCTGGTTTTGTATCTTGCAACATTATCCTGGGACATATATATTTGCCTTCCTCCACTTGATAGGCTCCATCCCACTCTGGGTTCCCCAGGCCCCTTGGCAGAACCAGGTCTTCAGGCCTTGGGAAAGAGTGTCAGAGTGGGGGACCAGTCTAATTTCCTGAGGAATGATGTTCCAAAGGGAGGGAGCCACCACAGAGAAGGTCCTACTTTTGGTCCTACCAAATGCACCTCCTTAGGACAGGGGACATGCATCATTCCCAGCCTCCCTTCTTTGGTGGGTCAGGTGGATTTAACCAGGAAGAGACGGTCCTGGCCATGTAAGGCCCCAAGCCATGTAAGGCTTTAAAGGTGACAACCAGCACTCTGAAACACATAGGCAATCAATACAGCTCCCACAGGAGACGTGACACATTCACGTGTTACAGGGTCTATGCAGAGATTTCAAAGATATATCAGGCCATCCAGCTTGATACTAATGTGATTTATAAGTACAGCCACTGTTGCGATTGATGCATATTTACTTCCACACAAACATCTATAAATTATTTGGACGTAAGCCTTGCTTACGGTGAAAATGTTGGTGCATGTTTACCAAAAAGTGAGTCTTCTTTTTATCTTCCATAGAAGCTATGTCCAGGTAAATAAACATAGCTTCTCAGCCTGCATCAATTAGCAGTATTCAAATTAATTAAATTGGCCTGGGGGATATTTGATTATTTGAGCATTGGTTTCATATAGCAGCTCCAATACCATATTTTTCCATTTGTAAGCACTCTAGCTTCCTCAGCACTAGGATGTCTGACTTTGGCCACTTTAAAATTTATGAACTTCAACTCCCAGAATTCCTCAGCCAACATGGGAATTCTGGGAGTTGAAGTCCATACGTCTTAAAGTTGCCAAGGTTGGACACTCCTGCTCAGCACAATTTACCTAAGCCTAACAGAAGCAAACCAAGTTAAGATACGGTGGGGCATCACTTTCCTATACAAAGATATTATCAGTTTTGTGAATAATATAGATGGAAATGATACTCTCTGGTTACATACACCCGCTCTGTTAGATGGTGAAATGGGCAAACAGGGCTAAATCCATCAGTGTTGGTGTGGTACAGTCAGAGTCTTCTGCCAAATTTTCTCAAATTATTTTTTGCAGAATTATGCATTGTCTTATAGGGACGTGGTGGCTCATTGGTTAAGACGCTGAGCTTGTCGATCAGAAAAGTCAGCAGTTTGGCAGTTCGAATCCCTAGCACTACATAACATAGTGAGCTCCAGTTACTTGTTCCAGCTTCTGCCAACCTAGCAGTTCAAAAACACGTAAAAATGCAAGTAGAAAAATAGGAACCACCTTCGGTGGGAAGGTAACAGCGCTCCGTGCACCTTCGGTGTTTAGTCATGTCAGCCACATGACCACGGAGATGTCTTCGGACAGCGCTGGCTCTTCGGTTTCAAAACGGAGATGAGCACCGCCCCCTAGAGTCAGGAACGACTAGCACTTATGTGCAAGGAGAACCTTTACCTTTACATTACATTGTCTTACATAATGGTCCCTTATACATTTGGAGGGTGAATCAGGTTTGATAATTCTAGGAACAAGAATTATCTCACGTGTAAATGGAGCGTAGTTATAGGAGGAGAATTTAACTCCTGGGCCAATTCATAAAAATCAAGTTGCATTAGATTAAATTGGATGACTCATAGGTGGCATTTCTGCTGCCAGTACACATTTGTTATGCTTCTGCATTTATCTTGCGAAACAGCTTTCCTCCTACGTCCAAGCACATCTTCACTCCACTTTATACCTCTGAAAATAATAGTTACCTGCAAAAGTTTCTACTACAATGATTGTGTTGTAGCGACAAGAGCCTTCTCAGCCTTAGTGGGTCATCCTTAGATGGAGTTATGCTCAATTTTATGACCTTTTTGCCACTGTTGTTAAGTGAATCATACAGTCCGTAAGTGCCCTAGAATAAGCAGATTATCTGGATTTTTATCCATCAGATTGATTAGATCCCTGTTTGGGGCACAGTTTATATATTGTAACTTTCTCATAAGACTCAGAGAAGGGGTAAGTTGCTACAAGGCGGCTTAAAAGGAAGAGGAGGAGGAAATATTTTCCAATTTAATTGCACAAATTAAAGTGGCAGAGAAATGATGTAGTAAGCTATTGCTCAATTGCTAAAACTTAGTTTTCCACTCCTAAGATTCTTGTGCTTAATCAGAGTACTCATTCATCCAAAAAGAGAGGGGGGGAGGAGAGAGAGGGAGGGGGGAGAGAGAGAGAGACCATGAGCCTACGGTGATGTTTCTGGACATTTGTACATAAATCCCAGAAAAGTCTTGTTCTTATACCTACCCACAACAAAGAGAAAAAAATTGCCATTTTTTCCACCAGATTCTCCCTTTCCTTTCCTTACCTCCCCCCCTGCCCCCCCCCATGACAATCATTTTCCCATCAGAACTTCCTTTCCAGTTTGGAGGATTAGTCCCTACATACTTGACTTGCTAGATTCAGAAGACAGCAAACGAAATTGACATTTAAAAAATTGCAGGTATCCTTCAATTAATGACAGCTATAGGGACTGGGATTGCCATTGCTTAGCAACGTGGTTGGAAAGCATGGTGTCACATCTCCACATCACTTTGCTACGGCAGTTCTGGCACTTCTGGCTGCTGTTGTTGTTAAGTGAATCCCACATGGTCTCCACAAGCAAAGCAAATGGGGAAGCTGGGGGAAGTTTTCTATCGTGGAGAGCCGCAGTGGTTAGAGTGCAGTACTGCAGGCTACTTCTGCTGATTACCAGCTGCCAGCAGTTTGGCAGATCGAATCTCACCAGGCTCAAGGTTGACTCAGCCTTCCATCCTTCCAAGGTGGGGAAAATGAGGACCCAGATTGTTGGGGGCAATAGGCTGACTCTGTAAACCGCTTAGAGAGGGCTGTAAAACACTGTGAAGCGATATATAAGTCTTGAGCGCTATTGCTATCGTTTCTGATATAAGGGTTTGAGGGAGGGGTCATATTTCCCACTGTTTTTATTATTTTGGGAAGAAGTGAAGTGTTTTGCTTAATGCACACATTTTGCATGTTTCATGCCCTTCTTCAGCCCAAACTGCCGTGTTTTTCTCAGTAGTGGATCAAGTTGGATTCTACTCCATGCCATTTCTCCAGAACTGTTCATCTGGCTACAATGTACAGCTGACATACTAGCTGAAGTAGGAGGCAGTGCTCCTCACAAGTCTCCACGCATCCCCTCTTCCATGCCTGTGATCTGCTATCTGAGCTACTTCTCAATGTGGGCTTTACTCTCCTTTGAAAAGAGCACTAAATTGATGTCCAAGAATTGGCCCACTGATAACCATGGATGCAGTATGGCACCCATGGGAATTCTATACCTCCAGCCTCTTGCAAGGGGGGGGGCAGTGTCAGGGAACTTGAGAGTTGCTTGCACATGCTTTACAAGCATCTGTCTACACTTCTCCATCCCCATCCTCATCTCACCACTCTTCAAGAGAATGATTGGCAAGTAATGCTTGGTGGGAAGATAAACAAAGTCAGAGGAATGCACCAACTTTCCTTTATTTGAGCCACGATGGCGCAGTGGTTGGAGTGCAGTACTGCAGGCTACTTCTGCTGTGTGCCGGCTGCCTGCCATGTAGCAATTCAAATCCTACCAGGCTCAAGGTTGATTTAGCCTTCCATCCTTCCGAGGTGGGTAAAATGAGGACTCAAATTGTTGGCAGCAATATGCTGAACTGTAAACTGCTTAGAGAGGGCTGTAAAGCACTGTAAAACGGTATGGAAATCTAAGTGCTATTACTATTAGTCCCAAATTAAAACTACGACATCGCTTAGTGGCTCTAATAGGACAGTTTGGATACCGCAACAGCAAATTCTATGCTCAGGGACAGAAAAAAATAGAAAAATCAGAAAAAGGGAGTTTTTGGAGAAGGTCCAGTTATGTGGGCTACCCTAAGTACTCGTCGCTCTTCCAGGAGCCCTCTGTTAATTTCCTTTATGGGTTTGCATGACAGAGCTCACCAGGGAAGGTTACACCCAAAGCTGTTTGGAGCTAAAATTAATTCTCTCTAACCCCAGCACTAGGGCCGGGTGGCTGTAGCTAGGCTGCAAAGATTCTGGCTGACCACTAGATGGCACCACAGAGTTAGAGTTTTCTACTGTGGACCAACTAAACTTTTAACTCAAATATGGCCTTCATTATTGCCACTGACGCTGATGCCACATGCAGTTACAGGATTTATATCTCGCCAAGAGGTTGACAGATTATTATGGTTCGGAAAAAGATCAGTGCCCTGTTATTTCTTTTAGACATCTTTGAAACCACAAACGTCCTGAGCCATAGGCCATTCTCCACTTCTGATCTTGGAGTACTTAATGTAGTAAACCATTTCAGATTTTTTTTTAAAATGTAATTGCACCCAGCCTTTGTTTGTCTAGTAACTGCTGGCTTCCCTTCATTTTATGACCTAGACCTGGATTCAAGTAAAGATATAGATATTAATCTAATTTTAGCTGTGTATACTATTGTTTGTATGGTTTTTTAAATTTATACCTGTACACTGCCCCGAGTCCCTTCGGGGAGAGGGGGCGGTCTAGAAATCTAATTAAAATAAATGCACATCTGCTTACAAGAATCACAACTTCTCCAAGGGATGGGTAACCACCCAGAGAGGGCCATTTCTCTTGAACTTGCTTACCTGAGTCATAAAGCGGATTTGCACTGCAGATTCCCAGCTTCTGATGAAAGCCAGGGCTGCCAACTCTTCTCATCCATTTCTTTCTTTTGGGGGGGGGGGATTTTATTATTTTTAAATGCCAATAATACAAACATAGTACATATACATCTAAATCCAAAAAAAAGAAAGAAAGGAAAAGGAAAAAAACTAATATTACAGTCTACCCCCACCCCCCAGAGACCCTGTTTTCCCCCCCCCCTTATATTTCTTCGTCTATAACAACTAAAAGATATACAATATATTCCAGTTGTGCCCTTATCCCCTCCAAAACAACATATATTCTTGAGTAGATTTATTCCCTTTGCCTCCACCAACACTGATTTTATAAAATCCCCCCCATATGTCATTATAATTGTTTGCTTTGATCATCCCTTTTTAAATTTAATTTCTGTTGTTAATTTATCATTTGTTGCCACCTTATCATCCATTTCTGTAATGTTCAGCAAAGTGAAACAAAAAGAAAAGAGCAGAGCGAACTTCGGGTTTGCCCGATGGGCCTGTTTTTCGCCTTCCCCCAGGCTCCGGAGGCTTTTCTGAAGCCTAGGGAGGGCGAAAATGGGCTCCGCTGGCCCTCCGCGTGGCCAAAAATCAGCTGAGGGCTGCCGTGCTGGAATATATGGCTTTGCGTGCCATCTGTGGCACACATGCCATAGGTTCGCCATCACTTGTACATTATGTCATTGCTTAGATTGTTTGGCAAATTTTTAACCCTATGTTAGTCTCTCATAGTCATTTGGTGAGATGGGCAGCCATCTAAATCAAATTAATAAATGGATGTTTTCTAATGCAGAACTCCAATTTGTTGGAGGTTTGATGCAAATCACTAGCCAGGGATGAAGCCAAAACAAAATATGAGGAGAGTCTCCAATTCTCTGCCTTGTAGATGCCCCATATGTCTATACCCACAGTTGCCTTTTTCTTTCTGACACCTTCTTTTTCTCTGTCCAGAAAACTCCCTAAGAAAGAACGACCTTTGACTCCCATAGGTGTCAGAGAAAAGGTACTTTTACTAGAGATGCTGAGTGCAGCGTGGATGAGGCAAGCTCTGAGGAAAAACCATGCAAAAATCATACATTGAATGCAATACTCAATGTCCAAAACCCTCCCCCCTGGGAGAGCAGTCCAATCAGGTCTCATTCTAATGTTTTGGGAACTCGATGCCTAAGGCACTAGTGCAAATTCATTTCCCAGGACTGGCTCTTTGAAGCTCAGCAGATGCCTCGGTCTGGCACCGCTGGTTCCGGTTAATGTCCATACTCCCCAATTTCCTGTAGCATTCAGACCACCAGCTGCACAAGGGTGTATACTGGGGATGAGGCAGTGATGTCCCTGCAGGATTATCAACTGCACCTGGTGGTTTGGAGGCAACCAGGTTCCATCCATTTTAAACAATTATCTTTTTAACTACATAATAATACTCTGGGTGGCTCTAAGCTCACACATTCACAAAACCATGTCAGAGTTTGTTGCACAAATTCAAAGCCAGAATCACACGCAGATAACTGATGCAGCTGGATTCATTAACTTCTTTATATACATAAGAATAGATGAATAAATGTACAATACCAACAAATGGTCCTTCCAAGTAAACACAAGGCAGGAAGTTACAGGCAAGCACAAGCAGTTAGTTTCATTTCAGCAGACAAGCCCAGACAGACTGCTAGTTTACTTCTCAGAGCAGCAGACTGCTTAAGTTTCTGTTTCAATTCTTTGCACAGACTCAAAAGGTTTAAGCTCCCATTGGCTGACTTAGTTGTTATGCCTATTCATTGACTGACCTTGTTCCAGTGGTGGGATCCGGATCCCGTTTCAACCAGTACGGTTGGAATGGGCCCGCCGTCGTCCACATGGATGTGTGCATTCGTAGTACTATCCAGCGATGCCTCCGCAACCCTCCATGACGCTCCAGCTGCTTAGCGGAGCGTCACGCAGGTGCTGTATGCAGCGTGCACGGAAGCGCCGAAGACTTTAAAGAAGATAAGGAGTGCAGGTGGGCAGGTGGGCCCTCCGGAGCACCATACCGGAATGGTACCCGGTGCTCCGGGCAGGCTCCAGTATGCCCGTACCGAGGCGTACCATCTGCAACCCACCACTGCTTTGTTCCCATGTCTCTCCCAGTCATGAATATTTTAACAAACCACATAGGTATTGCTGGTCCTCAACTTACAACCATATTGCTAAACGAGGCAGTTGTTAAGTGAGTTTTGACCCATTTTAAGACATTTTGTCATCACATTTATTAAGTGAATTACTTCAATTGGTAAATGAATCTTGCAGCCATTAAAGCATCTGACTTTCCCCTTTGACTTTGCTTGTTGGAAGCTGCATGGGAAGGTTATAAATGACCCTGGGACTCTGCAACAGTCATAAATACAGTACATGCCAGTTGCCAAGCATCTGAATTCTGATCATGTGACCACAGGGATGCTGCAATGGTTGTAAATGTGAAAAGTGGTCATATGTCACTTTTTTCAGTGCCATTGTAACTTCAAACGGTCCCTAAATCAATGGCTGTATGTCGAGGACTATCTGTACATAATGTAAAATGTGCCACCCAGACCAGTCAATGCCTTCTTTCCAATTTAGTTGTGAGCATGGTGGAAAGCGGAAACAGTAAAGGGTGTCTGTAAACTTAGTTTTAGGAAATATAACTGGCATTGCCTGTTCTGGCTAACAGGAACAGATGTGCTGCCAGCAATTGGGAGAAGGAAGTGAGTGAAGGAGAGAGATAGTAGCCAGACTCATTGTTCACTTGGGCCAACATGGTTTGTTGCAAAGATGGCAATCTCCAGCCTATTGATTGTCTAGATCGGGGGTGTCAAACTCGATTTCATTGAGGGCCACATAAGGGTTGTGTTTGACCTTGGGGGCCAAGGTCAGCGTGGTCAGCTCGACGTGACTCACGTCAGAGGCATCTGTGGTGGCCTGCCCGCAGCTGGCACCTTCCTTCCCTCCCTCCCTCCCTCCCTCCCTCCCTCCCATCTCTGCTTCTTTTTGTCTTCCCTCTTTCCCTTTCTCCTTTCCTGTCCCTTCTTCCATGCTCAAATGCAAAAGGGGAAACATTTCTCCTTTTGTTTTGTTTTGCTTTTAGTTTGTTTTGCTAGCCCTCTGCCAGAGAAAACAGAGCAATGGAGGGACCGTGAGTGGCCCCTGGGCTCCATTTTTGACCACGACAGCCTCCTGCAACCCTCTGCCAGTGGAAACGGAGTTGGGAGCGCTGTGTAGTCCTCCCAGGCTCCATTTTCACTGGCAGAGGCACCGCGGGCCAATCTGCTGTTTTCAGTGGACAGATCTAAGCACCCCACTGGTCGGATTCCATCCCCTGTTTGACACCCCTGGTCTGGGTTGAAACTTGGATCTCTTTGGACAAATTATCTACAGGTAATACTCGATTTACAACCATTCATTTCGTGACCGTAGTTATGACAGCACTGAAAAAAGTGACTTACGACCGTTGTTCACCCTTACAACCATTGCAGCATCCCCATTGCTTTATTCAAAGCTACTGAGGAACGAGAGGAGGCTTGTGTAACAATCAAGGCTTTATTAACAGAATTAGTTAACCACACAACAAGAACAAACGCTCCCTGTCTGACAGCTATTTATACTGTTAGCTGTCAGACAGGCAGCCAATTAGGTGCTTGTTATATTCCCGCCAGCCGGCAGGCGCACCTCAGCCAATAGGGATCTTCTTAGCTTGCCAATAACTATGCCAGGACGTAACACCCATGGTCACGTGATCAGAACTTGCATGCTTGGCAACTGGTTCATATTTATGACGGTTGCTATGTCCTGGGCTCATGTGACCCCCCTTTTGTGACCTTCTGAGAAGCAAAGTCAATGGGGAAGCCAGATTCACTTTAACAACCATGTTACTAACTTAGCAACTGAGAGTGATTCACTTAACAAATGTGGCAAGAGAGGTTGTAAAATGGGGCAAAACCCACTTAACAACTGTCTCGCTTAGCAATGGAAATTTTGGGCTCAATTGTGGTCATTGTTTAAGGACAACCTATTGAAAGGACCCTTGAAGGATTAGAGCATACACAGAGTATAACCTAATTCAGCTTTTGTTAAATTGCTGTTGAGAGAAGCCTCATCATAACCTAACGTGCCAACTTCATAGATAAAACTTCTAGGTGAATTGCCAAGCTTAGCCTAGTAAAGTAACAAGTGGATTCTGCAAAATAACCTTGCTTGCAACTTGAAATGTGTATTCAGCATTCCCTAACAAAGCTCTGTCTTATATGCCAGAAAATGTATTTCTTTCCTCTTCTAAGGTTCGTTGTTTTCAGTGTGCTGAGAAAAATCATGAGGTTTGTGTAACATGAAATAACGTTTCTAACACTATGACGATCTGTGCAAGGTGTGTAAGGCTATAAGAAGTTTGAAAAAAGTGTTTTTTTTTCACTGGACGGTGGGGCTCGTGTCTGTTTTTTCTCTCTCTCTCTCTATGCCTGCTCTATTAAGGTGGGAGACAAAAATGCCGTCAAGTCTTTTTTGCTTTCTGGTAGCCTCGTGTCCAGAGTTTCATTGGAACTATCAGATTCTGAGCTGAATTCGAAAACCTTACACAATGTTAGTGACAATTCCTTCGAGGCGCTTTATAATATTTGAATAAACACAAGTTCTCTGCTTCATGTATTTCAGACGACACCAGGTTTATAGAGAAGAGCGCAACCTAACCATGGGTTCAGGGGTTCAGCTCCGACACGAGGCAAGCTGGTTTCAGTTCCACCTGGGGATCAATCGTCATGCTTTGTATCCACGGGCCAGCCCTATGGTGGATCAACTCCTTAGGGACACACAGAGGTTTAGTACCATCGGTGCTGGTAAGTAATGCTTCGAATCTTTCTTAAAGGACGGCTGAAATAAAAGGAAATAACAGAATAACAGAGTGGGAAGGGACCTTGGAGGTCTTCTATTCCAACCCCCTACACAGCGGGAGACCCTATGTGTTATGTATTGAATGTATAATGTTGTGTTAAGCCCTGACAAAATGAAACTAACCTTTAGATGACCCCAACTGTTAGCTCCAACTGTTTTGGAGGGAAACTTTGAACATTCATATTTGGGCAGGCTTTTTCAAGCTTTATGATTGGTTAAGGCCCTGTGTGTCACTGCGTTAAATGTTTGCTAGCCGAACTGAACTGAATAGTTACTGAAAGAATTACTGCGCAGGTCATAAGCTTTATCAGCAATGATTTATTGCGCATGCTTAACATGTTTATATACATCACACATTCCAGAGACTTCTTTCCTTTTGATCTTTGATCGTCTGCCAGGAAGCTGGGAGACAAATTGCTTCTGCCAAAATGTAACAATTAGATAGATTTGTTTTATTTCCTTATTTCTTATTTTTGTATTAAAACTTGTTTTTAATTAGAACACGTTCTCAGGTTTTATTTAATTTTCGCTTCTTGAAGAATATGCCTGTTTGGAAAAGCCACGACTCCTAGACCTCATTTAGTTCAGGGTGAAATCTTCCCCTGACACTGTGGGCCCAGAGTATAAATTACAGGGATTTGCCTGCTGTTCCTCAGTTCCAGTTTTGAGTCAATAAATGCTGTTGTAGCTATGCTGGTCTGGTTCTTGCCTACTGAAGCCCACTACACAATACTAAGGACCATTCTGTCCAGAAGAGACTGGACAGTCTCTTCTTAAAAGCCTCCAGTGATGGAACACCCACAACTTTGAAAGGCAAAGCCATTCCACTGGTTAATTGTTTTCATTGTTAAGAAATTTCTAAATAAAGCCAGTGGTTGATTTTACCGGTCCTCCGAACTGCGCTAAAGCATAACAACCGATTTGCCTGAACCGGTCCGAACCGGCTGAATTCCACTCCTGGTTAGAACCTCTAGAAGTACATAAAGTTCATATTCTTGAGCTTCATGCCCAGATCACATATAGGGTTGCAAATCAATTATGAATCATTAATTTCTTGGGGCACCAACTTGCCTCCCAAGGTTGCATAGGGTCAGAAGACTTCGGATGTTTTAATTACACGTAAATGTGGTTAAACAATCTCAATTGTCCTGATCGCATCAGCAGGGCAGGGCAAAGGAGACAAGGGATGGCACATCTGTCATGACACAATCACACAAGTATTGTACTATACACCGTTGGCTTCATGATACCACTGACATGAGTTTACGAATTAAAAGTTATTTGTATGATGACGTCATTGGTTGCATGCAATCATTGTGGCTTCTCCCAGATATCTGTGGCCCTCCCTGCTCTTTGGAGAGTGACACCCAAGGCAACATTCAAGTAAAGGGCCTTCCATCTGAAGAAAAGGAATGTACTCCAATCTACAAGTAGTCCTCAGCTTACAATGGTTCATTTAGTGACTATTCAAAGTTTCAACCTCAATTTTAAAAATGACCATTGCACAGTGGTGAAATTCAAAAGTTTTTACTACCGGTTCTATGGGCGTGACTTGGTGGGTGTGGCAGGGAAAGGATACTGCAAAATCTCCATTCCCACCCCACTCTGGGGCCAGCCAGAGGTGGTATTTGCTGGTTCTCTGAACTACTCAAAATTTTCGCTACCAGTTCTCCAGAACCTGCTGAATTTCACCCCTGCCATTGCTTCCCCAAGATCATGTGATTTACATTTGGTTGCTTGACAACCGATTCATATTTATGACAATTGCAGTGTCCCAGGGGTCACGTCATCACCTTTTGTGACCTTCTGACAAGCAAAGTCAATGGAGAAACCAGATTTGCTCAACAACCGTGTTACTAATTTAACCGCTGCAGTGAATTACTGAACAAAGGTGGCAAGAGAAGTCATAAAACGGGGCAAAACTCACTTAACAAATTTCTCACGTAGCAACATAAATTCTGGGCTCAATTGTGGTCGTACGTCGAGGACTACCTGTATTTGAAGAAGACTGACTTAATTCTCATAGCGGCAGCAACCTCTGTTCCTGTAAAGGAGCAAACACTTCAGCAGTGGGGTTCCTCTGGTTTTTATCTCTTTTCAAAAAAGCATCCAGTAGCATCAAAAAAAAAGGAAACACACAGTCAGAAGGGAACCGTGTAAGGGAGCCTGTTCGAAAGGAAACTGAGAGCACAGTCAGAAAAAGTAGGAAGAAAGAATTTCTTGGAAAGGGAAAATTCTGATTGGGAAACCTTTCTACCCTACACTGGTTTCCCTACTCTTCCCATTGTAGCACAGGGAGTCCCCGACTTACAGCTATTCATTTAGCAAGTGTTCAAAGTTACAATGGCCCTGGAAAAAAAAGTGACTTACAACCAGTCCTCACACTTACAACCACTGCAGAATCTCCACAGTTTTACACCATCAGAATTTGGGTGCTTGGTAACTGGCAGAGATTTGCAATGGCAGCAGGATCCCACGGTTATGGAATTGCCATTTGTGACTTTCCCAGCCAACTTCCAACAATAGCAGTAGCACGTAGACTTATATACCGCTTCACAGTGCTTTTACAGCCTTCTCTAAGCGGTTTACAGAGTCAGCCTATTGCTCCAAACAATCTGGGTCCTTATTTTACCCACCTCGGAAGGATGGAAGGCTGAGTCAATCTTGAGCCTGGTGAGATTAAAACTGCCGAACTGCAGCTAGCAGTCAGCTGAAGTAGCCTGCAGTACTGCATTCTCACCACTGCACCACCTCGGCTCAAGCAAAGAACATGCGGGAACCCTGATTTGTTTAACGACCGCATGATATACTGAACAACGGCAGTGATTCACTTAACAGCCATGGCAAAAAGGTTGTAAAATTGGGCACAGCTCACTTGACCAACCACCTTGCTTAGCAACAGGAATTCTGGACCCATTTATAGTCATAAGTCGAGGATTACCTGTATGTGCAAGGGGGAGGGCAGTGGTAGAAATGATTGGCTATATTAGAACCCTCTTTGCTGGTTTTTACTTGCAGTGAAACCTGAATGTTTCTCACAGGAAACGTCTATGGGGAATTTGGGAGTTGCCACAATGATGCCCTGCTCCTGATAACATCATCATACAAAGAAGTTGTAATTCAAAAGCTCATTCACTCACTCACTCACTCACTCATTCATTCATATATATTCGGTCCTTATTATTTTCACAAATAACTTAAGGTGGAAAATACATCCAACACACCTTCCTCCTATTTTCCCCAAAGCAACAACCCTGTGAGGTGAATTGGGCTGAAAGAGCAGGACTGCCCCAAAGTCACCCAACCAGCTTTCAGTCCAAAAGCGGGACCTCCAACTCCCTGTTTCTCGCTTTCTAGCCTTGTGCCTTAACCACTAGACCAGAGATGGCGAACCTTTTTGGCACCGAGTGCCCAAACTGGAATGTGCGTGTGACGGAGTGCCAGAAACCCAAACACCATCTGGTCGTTACATATGCACGTGCCGGTGACCTGCTCTTTAGGTTTCCGGCACACGCATGAGTGCTGGTCAGATGATTTTTGCGCACCCCAGACTGCTGGCCAGATGGTCTTCGTGTTTCCAGCACACGCATGTGAAGACCAGAAGACCAGGTGGCTGGCACGTGTGCCCACAGAGAGGGCTCTGCGTGCCACCTCTGGCATGTGTGCCGTGGGTTCGCCATCATTGCACTAGACCAAACTAGTTCTCATAAACTCATATTAGTGACGCCATGATTTCATTTTGCCGGATGTTGCCTGTTGTTCTCCTTTGGTCCCCTTCGCTGGTCCCCCTTCCCATGTGTATGGAAGCTCGCAATCCTGCAGTTTAGCAGGGCATTCCCCTGCCTTCTACCTTCTACCTCCCTTCCTTGTAAGAAAGGTTTTCTTTTTCATTCCAGATTACAGCCAGGATGAGAAAGCCTTGCTCGGGGCCTGCGACTGCTCCCAAAGTAGGTGAAGTGCTATTCTATCTGCGATGGCTTTTTAACCAATGTGTCACAGGAGTCCTCTTGGTGGTGGGGCTGATGGAGTTCTATTAACGAGATGGATGAGCCAAGTCCTTAGTGTTACCCTTGGGCTTTATTTAGGGCTCTGTCTCACCCGGCCCTAAATGCTTAACGGCAACTCTAGCGCTGTGGTGTAATTTCCCTTTGGAGTTGCACGGCTATTAAAAGGCTGGCTGTGCATTTGTTCAACCGGGATCAGTATCTCTTCCTGACCTTGAACTGGATCCAAAGGGGCACAAAGGGGATTTGAGAGAAATCTGCCGGGTGGAAGGGAGGGAGGGAGGAAGGAAGGACATTCCTTCATCCTTGATCCCCCTCCTCAAGGAGATACAAGCCTCCTCGTCCTGCTCTCACACTCCCCTCACCTCCGTAGCTGTCTTGTCAAGAAGTACAAAGATGACAGGCAGGAAGAGAGAGATTAAGAAAATGGCTTTATCCCTTCCGCGTCCCGGCAGAAATGCTGCTCTTGCTAAATTGACCCAGCTCACTTTGAACCCTGCACTTTCCAGCTGGATCGATGATGGTGAATCCTAGGTCCCTTTAAATACCTTGGTCAGGCAGTCCTCATCTTACAACGATTCATTCAGTGACCGTTCAAAGTTACACCAGCACTGGAAATAAAAATGACTCATGACCATTTTTCACACTTACGACCCTTGCCGCATCTCTGTGGTCATATGATCCCAATTTGGGCGCCTGGCAACTGGCTCATTTTTAGGACCGTTGTAGTGTCCTGGGGTCAAGTGATCACTTTTGGCAACCTTCTGGCAAACTAAGTCAATGGGGAAGCCAGATTCACTTAAAAACCATGTTACTAATGGAACAATGAGCAGTGAGTCACTTAACAGCGGTGGCAAGAAAGGTCGTAAAATCGGGGGTTAAAACTCAATAAATGTCTTGCTTAGCAACAGCAAATTTTGGACTCTGTTGTGGTCCTAATACCTGTACATGGGTAAAAACCAATCATTTCTGTTGGACTAAAAGCAACCCACAGCTGCTTTTTAGGTGTTTAAAGTATCTTGGTTTTACTGTAGATAAGGGGTGTCAAATGTGATTTCATTGAGGGCCACATCAGGGTTGTGTTTGACCTCAGGGGGGCTGGAGTATGTGTGTGGCCAGCTTGACATCACCCGTTTCGGGGGCATCTGTGGTGGCCAAGTGATAAAGCAGAACATGCTAGTCCTCTGCCAGTGAAAATGGAACCTGGGGAAGTCTGCGTTTTTGGCCCTGATGGCTTCCTGTAGTTCTCTACCAGCAAAAACGGAGCTCGGGGTGGGGGGCATGACCAGATCTAAGCACCTCATGGGCTGGATCTGGCCCACGGGCCTTGAGTTTGACACCCCTGGTGTAGATATCAAACAGAATGGAAGAATTATTTACCCCCTTCTCTTCATTTTCCAGAGCTATACGGATAGTCTTCAGGTTATAACCAGTCACTCAGTGACATTCAAAGTTACAACGGCACTCAAAAAAGTGGCTTGTGACCATTTTTTATCCTTGCAACCATTGTAACATCCCCATGGTCATATGATCAAAATTTGGGTGCAACTGGCATGTATTTATGAGGGTTGCAGTGGTTGCATGATCATCTTTCGCGATCTTCTGACAAGCAATGTCAATGCGGGAAACCGGGTTCCCCTTACCAACCGTGTTATGGTGGCAACAACTGCAGAGATTCCCTTGACAACTGTGACAAAAAAGATTGTTAAATGAGGCAAAACTCACTTAGCAACTGTCTCACCAAGCAACAGAAACTTTGTGCTATTAGGGACCATAAGTCAAGGACAACCTGTAAACAAAACAATAAAAACATAACTCAAGATAGTTTGGTAAATAAAAATGAAGAAATATTATATTAGAAATGTTCAGGGAATTATCAGAGTTGAAGGTTGCACCTACTTTTAGACATGTGCTCCGTAATATGTTAGACCTCCTGTCAGGCCTGATTTAATTCTGCATGATATTTGGAACGCTGACACCTTCACTATTTTAACTTTAATGTAGCATATTACTCAAAATAATAAATGGCTTCCAACTTATAAAGGTGAACTAAATATTGATCTTTCTATACCACACCCCTTAAGGCAGTGATGGTGAACCTATGGCACGCATGCCACAGGTGGCACACGGAGCCATTTGTCAGGGCACGCGAGCATGCGCGCTGGCCAGCTGAGTTCACCCTTTTTAAAGCCATTTTTCACCCTCCCCAGGCTCCAGAGGCTTTATAGGAGCCTGGGGAGGGTGAAAAGAGCCTCCGCGTCCCCCCGGAGTCCCTCCGGAGGCTTCATAAGCTTTCCTGAAGCCTCCGGAATGCAAAAAAACGGCCCTACGGGCAAACCGGAAGATTAGGAACGGACTTCTTGTTTGCTCAGAGGGTCATTTTGACTGCTCCGGAGGATTCAGGGAAACCTCCTGAAGGTCCCTGAAGCCTCCGGAAGGCTTCCGGGGGGGCAGGGGAGGCTGTTTCCGCCCTCCCCATGCTCCTATAAAGCATCTGGAGCCTGTGGAGGGCGAAAAAAAAACATGCAAAAATGTGGGGTCGCGCCTGTAGTGTACGTATGCGTTCTGGGGGGGTGTCGCCCATTGCATTATGGGTGCGGCACGCCTGCACATGACCCCCCCTGCACTCCCTCCACTTATGGCACGCAAGCCAAAAAAGGTTCGCCATCGCTGCCTTGAGGTGTTAGAAATTCACTCCAATTCTTTCTGAAGACAGATATTATGTTTCCTATGGGTTTTGACATTTCAACAAGGAGTTGAATCTCTCTTCATTTCTTAGTTGTAAAGCCCAGCGGGGTGCACCTGAAACTTGTTTTGCGGTTCCAAGACTTCGGGAAAGCCATGTTCAAACCAATGAGGTAAGCTTGCTTCACTTGAAAATGGCAAGAATCCTTTTCACTAAAGTATTTTTAGCAAAGCTATAGATGTTGTGCAGAGAAGGAAGAGAAGGAGCAGGGGTTCAAATCGTGTGGGCTTTTCTGTGGTGGTAGGTAGCGTTATGATTTTGTTTAAAATACACAATGTCTACTTTAGGAGTTACACCAGGGGTGAGATTCAGGCGGTTCAGGCAGTTTGGGCAAACCGGATTGTAATTTTACATCTGGTTCGCTGAACCGGTAGTTGCAAGGACTGGCTGGTCCTGCCCACCCCACCATTCCCAGGAAACTCCACACGGCCCATTTTGGATGCCAGGTAAGTGCAGGGCCCGCACGGAGGCTCTGGAGAGCGAAAAACAGCCCTCCTGGAAATTCTGCAAGTACAGAAACAGGCCCGTTTCCAGCCTCTGGAAGGCCTCCAGAGCCTGCGGGAGGACATTTTCGCCCTTCTGGAGGCTTGAGGAAAGTTTCTGGAGCCTGGTGCAGAGGCTGAGTAGGCCACCCCCACCCAGCAACTGGGGAGAGAACCGGTTGCTAAACTTTTTTAATCCCATCCCTGACTTACACTATACCATCCTTCTCATGTTTTCCCACCTTCGCATGTCCATAAATTGGGCTGCTGGTTTTCAGCAATTCTGTGGAAAGAACAAAGCCCACACGAGGGATTGGAAGCTGCATCCTGTACAACCAAACTTGGTTCCTACGAACCTCAGTGAAAGGCTGAGGTTGTGCCCCAAAGGTGCTTTCTTTCAAAAGACCACTGTACTTTCTTGTTTGGCTTGAAGAGACATTTTGCTTTTCAGCCAAGACTCTCCTTAGACATTAAGCTAATGTACAAAGATTTTAAAGGGAATTCGGAATAAGTATACAGGAAAACACAAGTTGCTGATTGACTAGCAGCCAATTGGGTGTGACCCAGTGGTGGGTTCCAGATCCCGTTGCAACTGGTATGGTGCAACGGGGCCTGGCGTCCACCACATGAACGTGCGCAGCATGTGCACATGTGCACGCATGCATGCTTACCTCCTGCAATGCTCCGTGACGCTTCCACGACACTCCAGCTGCTCAGCGGAGGATCACGCAGGCGCCGTATGCTCTGTGCACGGAAGCGCAAAGAACTCAAATACAGGTAAGGAGAGTGGGCGGGCGGGCCCTCTGGAGCACCTTACCAGAACGGTACCCAGTGCTCCCGGCAGGCACCAGTATGCCTGTACCGGGGCGTACCGTCTGCAATCCACCACTGGTGTGACCACATACATCCTTTAAAAATCATGGAAAGAATGAAGAGCAGATGTGATATGAGGCAGTGCAGACCGGGGCAGTGTAGTGTAGCAAAAGAGGGAGTTATTCTGTCCTGATCCCAGCTGGGGTCTAAATCTCCCAACGGATCCCTTTTGATCTGAATAGCAACTTTCCTCCTCAACTAGGCAAACAGGCTGACTTGAGTCAAAATCACATTAGGAGGGCAACAGAGGAAAGCTCCCACAGTGTAAGGGTGGGCAACAATGGCAACTTCGCGACCTGTGGACTTCAACTCCCAGAATTCTTGCAACCAGCCATGCTCAAGCCCCATGCTGGCTCAGGAATTCGGCGAGTTGAAGTCCATAGGGCATAAAGGTTGGCATAAGAGTTGTGCACTCCTGCCATATATTGGACCCCAATTCCATAGCATGTTCATTTAGTCTTCTCAATGATTATTAAACATATTGGTGGTGTTGGTTAGTTTGAGCATGAGACTCCAAGTCTAGAGGGATAGAAAGGAACCCAAAAGATCTCAGCCACTGAAAACTGGAAAGAGAAGGAAGGGAACCTTTATTTCTTTCTAGCTACTGTCAAATACTTTTCTTCATCTCAGAAAGATATTTTGTTTTGTTTCTCCTTCCTGTTAATTACCTGGATCTTTCTTTCAGACAGAAACGAGATGAGGAGACTCCGGAAGATTTTTTTTACTTTGTTGACTTTCAGAGACACAATGCGGAGATTGCTGCCTTCCACCTAGACAGGTAATTCCCAAGTGTTAATTACCCCCCCGAGTTATTTGTCTAGAAAAGAGCTTGACTGCAGCTTCAGGGGGGCGAGGCAAAAGGCGCAGTTGACAAAACCGTATGAGCAATGAACGTAGGGGTCAGCCTTTACTCATAGGCCACAAATTTTAAAGCCGTTCGCATCATTACGGAATGAATGTCCTGCTCTTCCCTTTCAGGCATTAAAAACTTTAAGGGTCACCAGAATTAATACTGATGGGGGGGGGGGATCACATCACTGGAGAGAACGATCTTTCAAGACAGAAATTATAATCTGTATATAGCCCTTAATTCACAACCATAACTGAGCTTGGAATTATGGTCATAAGGCATGCTGGTTATTATGGGGGGTTGCCGTCAGTGGTGGTATTCTACCAGTTTGGACCGGTTCACCTGAATTAGTAGCAGAAATTGTGGGTGTCCCCGCCCACCCGCCCCGGCTCTATGGCATCCCATTTAGGCCTTTTTTCAGCCAAAAGTGCATGCGCAGAAGGCTGAGCGCATGTATGGAGGTGGTGTGTGCAAGCGAAGTGAGCGCATGCTCGCTCACATTTGTAAACCAGTAGGAAAGGTACGTGAATACCACCCCTGGTCGACATGTCACTCTGCCTGATGTTACAACCTTTTTGCTGCTACCCCGTTAAATGATCACAGCATTCGTAAAGGGAACGCTACGTTTGTTAAATGAATCCATTGTCCTCAAGGGGAGTTTTTTGCCAGAAATTGGAAGCAGACACCAGCTGCCAACAAAACAAATGTTGTAAATTATGTTCACGTGACTGCAGGATGCTGTAAACAGCCATAAATGCAGGCTTGGTATTCAGTGCTGAAAACATGACCATGTGACCCCAGGAGGGGAACAGCCAGGGCCATTGAAACTTTGAATATGAGTCATAAGCCCCCCGGGCTGAGGACCTGGTAGCCGCATGGAATAGTGCGGCTGCCGGTGCCTTGGACCGGGTGGCGCCTTTGCGGCCTCTCCGACGGCCACGATCGACCCGGGCCCCCTGGTTTAACGGGGAGCTAAGGGCGATGAAACGCCTTAGGAGACGCCTGGAGAGTAAGTGGAGATCCTCCCGCTCCGAAGCTGACCGAACACAGGTAAGAGCCTACATAAGGACCTACCTTGTGGCAATAAGAGTGGCCAAACGTCAGTATTGTGCCACTCTTATAGCGTCCGCAGAGAACCGCCCTGCCGCCCTGTTTCGGGTGACCCGCTCCCTTCTGTCACAGGAGCAGCGGGACCCCCCATTGCAGGGCAGGGCAGAGGAATTTGGAGAGTTCCTGCAGGATAAAATCGATCATATCCGGAGAGGTTGGACCCACTCCAGTGCTCCAGTGGGGACGTCCGAGACTAGTCTTGAGAGACCATGCTGGGAGGAGTTTGACCCTGTTGTCATCGAAGATTTGGACAGGTTGCGCGGGCGACTGCGGGCCACCACATGTTTACTGGACCCGTGTCCCTCCTGGTTGGTGCTGGCCTCCTGGGAGGGTTCACGAGGCTGGCTACTGGGACTGGTGAACGCTTCGTTGGGGGAGGGCCTGATGCCGGCCGCCTTGAAAGAGGCGGTGGTCAGGCCCCTGCTCAAGAAGCCTTCTCTGGACCCAAAGGAGCTAGCAAATTATCGTCCTGTCTCCAACCTTCCTTTTTTAGCGAAGGTTGTTGAGAGTGTGGTGGCTCAGCAGTTTCCGCGCCACCTGGAGGAAGCTGATTATCTAGACCCGCGCCAGTCCGGCTTCCGACCCGGTCACAGCACGGAGATGGCCTTGGTCGCGTTGGTGGATGATCTCTGGAGGGCAAAGGATGGGGGTTGTTCCTCCATCCTTGTCCTATTAGACCTCTCGGCGGCCTTCGATACCATCGACCATGGTATCCTATTGCGCCGGCTGGAGGGGTTGGGGGTTGGAGGCACCGTGCTACGGTGGTTCCGCTCCTACCTCTCTGGCCGGACGCAATGTGTGTTGACGGGGGAGCAGAGGTCGACCGCAAGGCCCCTCATTTGTGGGGTCCCTCAGGGGTCGATCCTCTCGCCTCTCCTGTTCAACATATATATGAAGCCGCTGGGCGAGATCATCCGTGGTTTTGGGGTGAGTTACCATCTGTACGCTGATGATACTCAGTTGTACATTTCCACCCCAAACCACCCCAACGAGGCTGTCGAAGTGATGGCCCGGTGTCTGGAAGCCGTACGGGTCTGGATGGATGACAACAGGCTCAGGCTCAACCCCTCCAAGACAGAGTGGCTGTGGTTCCCGGCTTCCCGATTCAATCAGCATACTCCATCGCTGACCATCGGGGATGAGCAATTAGCCCCGGTGGAAGGGGCGCGCAACTTGGGCGTCCTCCTTGATGATCGGCTGACCTTAGAAGATCACGTGGCGGCCGTGGCAAGGGGGGCGTTCCACCAGGTTCGCCTGGTGCGCCAGTTGCGGCCCCTTTTGGACCGGGAGGCCTTGCGCACAGTCACTCACGCGCTGGTGACGTCCCGCCTGGACTACTGTAATGCTCTCTACATGGGGCTCCCCTTGAGGTGCGCCCAGAGACTGCAGTTGGTCCAGAATGCAGCCGCGCGGGTTATTATGGGGAGATCGAGATTCTCCCATATAACACCTATCCTGCGCGAGCTGCACTGGCTTCCTGTGGCCTACAGGGTGCGCTTCAAGGTACTGGTTACCATCTTCAAAGCGCTCCATGGCACAGGGCCCAGTTACCTGCGGGATCGCGTCCTGCCCCATACATCCCTGCGACCCATTCGCTCACACAGAGAGGGGCTACTCCGGGTGCCGTCCTCTAGAGAGTGCCAGAGGGCGGTGCCCAGGAGTAGGGCCTTCTCTGTGGTGGGCCCTACCCTTTGGAATGACCTCCCCCCAGACATCCGGACAACAACCGACCTTCGCTCCTTCCGTATGAAGCTGAAGACCTACCTGTTTTGTCAAGCCGGCCTGGCATAACGTTACAATCTTGCCACCCCAGGTCATTTTATAATGGGAAATTTTGTTTTTTAAAGTTTTTAGAGTTTAATATTTTTGGGGTTTTAAATTTTGTAAGTATGCTTATTTATGGACTTATTTTTACCTCCTCTGCACGATATATGGTGCTATCTTGATTATTGCTCTGTACGTCGCCCCGAGTCCCTGTGGGGAGAGGGGGCGACTAATAAGTTCAATAAAATAAATAAATAAATAAATAAATAAATAAATAAGTAGCTTTGGGGAAATCTGTTGTAACTTCAAACAGTTGATAAGCGACTGGTCCTAAGTCAAGAGCTACCTGGAAAGGATTTCCAGGCTTAATTTCCTCTCTTTCCCGATAGGGCTTGTCTAAAACCTTCAAGGACCAATGGTGATTAGTCTAGATCCAGGGGTGACAAATCGGTGGCCCTCCAAGTTGTTATACTTCCGAACATCCTTTGTCTCAGCCAAGCTGAGGGGACTGCTGGAAGTCGTAGTTCATCCACATTGGGAGTTTGCTGACTCCTACTGCTGATATATTCTTCTAGTGAATTATGATGTCTTTTCTGGAGAGCTGAGGGGAAAAATAAGCAAGGATTATAGTAGTTTCTTCATCATTTCATGCTGAGCATGATTTTTGATGAATGATTGAGTGTTCTCTGCCCATCTTTATGTGCAGTGCAGAAAAGAGTATGTGAAATCAGAAAAATTGTGGTAGCCTATGATCTAAGCATGGGGCTGTAATAGATAGGGAAATACAATTTCCTAATAGTTTTATATTTCAGCTCTTTCTTCTAAAGCAGGGGTGACAAACTCAAGGCCCGCGGCCTGGATCTGGCCCATGGAGTGCTTAGATCTGGCCTGTGGGCCTGCCCTGGAAACAGTGAAGGATCAGCCTGTAGTGCCTATGCCAGCAAAAACGGAACTCCCCCGAGGTCCGTTTTCGCTGGCAGAGGGTTGCAGGAGGCCATCCCAGCCAAAAAGGGAGTTGGGAGCCCATTTTCGCTGGCAGAAGTGTTCGGGCCACCACAAGCACCCCCAACATGAATGATGTCAAGCTGGCCACACCCATCTTGGTTCAACCAAGGTCAAACACAACCCTGATGCAGCCCTCAAAGAAATCCATATTGGACACCCCTGTTCTAAAGCATTGTGCAAACTTTCCAGACAGTTTCCATAGGCATTTGTTTTACCTTTATTTATATTGATTATATTCTAATTTCTTCCATTGTTGTAAACTGCCCATAGTCATTCAGCAAGCAAGTTTAATAGATAATTATTTAATAAAGTACTATTAGTTATTTGAAAGGTCATTTCTTGCTTTCTTGCTATTGTCCTCCATATCTCCCCTAGTTTAGTAGGAACCTGCTCCATTAGCAGATCCCCCTCCACAAGTGGATGAACAGCCACTAGATATATCCCACCGCATGTTCATACTTCCCAAATAAAATTTAACAAAGGGGGAAAATAAATTTGATACTGTCTCAAGCAGACTAAATCTTATTTGTTTGCTTGTTTATCAAATTTAGAAATCTGTTTCTCTCTCTCCCTCCCTCTCTCTCCTCTCTATCTGTCTATATCTATCTATCTATCTATCTATCTATCTATCATCTATCTATCTATCTCTATCATCTATCTATCTATCTATCTATCTATCTATCTATCTATCTATCTATCTCTATCATCTATCTATATATCTATCTATCTCTATCATCTAGCTAGCTAGCTAGCTAGCTAGCTAGCTTTCATCTATCTTTCTCATTTAGAAACTGCCCATATCCTTCACAGAGAGACTCCGGGCAGTATACAAGTAAAGATAAAAATATAAAAACTGTATATAAAATAAAGGACAAAGAAAGTTAAAATTCAGAATTAAAAGCCAGCGGTGGGTGGGGGTGGTAGGTCTTCAGGGTGCTGACCAGCCCCATTCCTCTGTGAGGCCCAAACAAGATGACAAAACCAGGTCTTTAGACATTTCCAAAAGGGCGGTAAAGTGAAGTTAGATATGTATATATCAGTGACGTGCAGTCAGGTGAGGCAGGGGAGGGACAGCCTCACCACTGTCATCATGAAAAGAAAAAAAATGTAAAAGGAAAAGGCGAGAGCTGAAGTCAGGTTGAGCTAGTTGCTGCCTCACCGTGAATGACTCTGCTTAACTGTTTAAAAAAGCCTCTATAAAAGCACCCTCTACTATGAGGCGGGAGAACTGCATGCCTCACCTAGTCTGACTTTAGGCATTTTATGATCACTCGAGCAGAGTTAAGCAAGGATTAAAAGCCTAAAAATTCCTGACGTAGGTGAGGCATGCAGTTCTCCTGCTTCATAGTAGAGGGCGCTCGTTTGGGCTTCTTCAGAGGACCCGAGGCAAGAGCAGAGTTGAAATCCTCTCTGAAACAGCTGGAAAAGGTATGTGTGGGTCGGAGGGAGGGGGAGGAATTCAAACTTTATCCCCCTGGTGTGGGGCTTTGGGCAAAGGCTGGAGGGAAGGACTCTGACTTGCTTGTGCTCTCCCTGGGGTGTAGTTTGATTGCAGGCAGAGCCACGTTGCCTTTTCAAACCTGTAATCGGTGAAACTGGGCTGGATCCTTCCGGGGCTGGGGGAAAGTGTGTGTGCTCCAGTATGGCACTTTGACTGGCTTCCTGCCTCCTCCTGTAGTCTCCTCGCTGGTGCTCTATCCTCCAATCCAACTGTGTGTGTTTGTGTGTGTTTGTTTGTTTGAGAGAGAGTGAGTGAGAGAGAGGGAAGGGGGTAGGAGAGATAGTCCAATCCAACTTCTGTGTGTGGGTGGGTGTTTGAGAGGGGGGGGAGGGAGAGGGAAGAAGGAGGGGAAGGGAGAAGAAAAAGAAAGAAATATGCTTCTTTCACAAAGGAGAAAAACAAATGCTGTCACTTTAAATCGGAACTAAGCATGCCTGGCTGTGGAATTCTGGGAGTTGAAGTCCACAAGTCCAAAAAAATTTGAAACCCACCACTGTGTCAGTGCCTCACCAGCCATAAACCTCACTGCACGTCACTGGTATATATGTATGGATGGATGTAGTTATGTATGGATGTATCGATGTATCAATCTATCAAATTCTTGATAACTCTTGCACCTGTTTCCCTCCTAGCTGCTTGTGTTATATTAGCCCATCATTTGGAGCTCTCTTAAACTCCCTTTTTTCTGCTTGTGAAGGTCTGAAGGTAGATCACACTTGGTTTGATGCATCAAGAGTCCTGATGAAATCTATGTTTTATTTGTGCTTTTATTCTGCAAACAGCAGGCTGAAAAAGCCAATTCTTGAGGGCATTTTAAGAAGCTTCTGTGCCATTATTAATCAGTCTGCTTGCCAGTTACTGACTCACTAACCAAATATCATCTTGTTTTGCTGACAAAAAAAAAAAAAAAGAACACCAGACCCCAGAGCATCCTTTGCAAGCTGTAT
This sequence comes from Natrix helvetica, assembly GCF_964273705.1. Taxonomy (NCBI): domain Eukaryota; kingdom Metazoa; phylum Chordata; class Lepidosauria; order Squamata; family Natricidae; genus Natrix; species Natrix helvetica. Next base: position 233,742,066 of record NC_138548.1, on the reverse strand, counting down.
GGTATGAATCAGCCCAAACAGTAGAAATATCTCCCACGTCTCAGCATGTACAAGTTGGGGCAGTATTCTTGCCCAGCATCTAGCATTTCACTTGAGCCATCCATCAAATGTCTTAATGAATTGCTTAAGTGGTGAGGAGAAGAAAACAGCAGCAATAGCAGCAAAATGCCAGGTTGGGAAGGGTTGTAATAAACTCCCCCTGTGTAATTAAAGCCATTACCGGATGAATAAATGGGGGCTTGCTTAGGCCCAGGTAACTGTGGTTAAATATCAGTATCAGCTACTGACGAAGGAGAATATTTGTGGCTCAGGGTTGAAACGAGGGGTCCTTGGTGCTCTCTGAGCTCCGTTGTTTTCTTGCAGACATTTCGTTACCCAGTGCTGGCACTGATGATGTTACCTAGTGTGGGTAATGAAATGTCTGCAAGAAAACAACCAAGTTCAGAGAGGTCCAAGGACCTCTCATTATTAGCAGCTACCAATGTTAACACTCTGATGGCACATGACCTAAAAAACCCTTTTTTGAATTATGAGTATCGTATCATGATATTCCTTTCTTTGGGTAATAGGTATAATTCCAGACCTTTTAGACAACATGCTTACACTGTGATTCTAATGCGAAGGACAAAACAGCCCAGCATGAATAGAAGTGTTACATTTCAGAGGATATAATTTTATTTCTTCTATTTATTTGTTACATTTGTATGCTGCCCATCCCTCCTGTAAGGTGACTCCAATAGATTGGAATAGGTGTTCTCGGTGAAATGTCTCCGTCTGTGCTATTCTTAAAGATCAAAATGTTGACTAATGTCAAGGCAGTTCTGTCAAGTTATATCCCTGGAAATCCTTGCAACAGAAGAAATTGGTGTTTGATGAATCAGAACAATGGAGTATCCAGCTTTGCCTTTCTCAATGTATTCTGCAAATTTATGGGGACTATAATTCTTAGAATACTCAGAATGTTTTGGAATTCTCAGATGCATTCTTAGAGTATCATACCAATAAGAAGGCGTTTCTCAAGCAGAGCAGGCTGGAGAATTCTGGGAGTTGAAGTTCAGACATCTTAAAATGGCCAGGATTAATACTGCAGCAGGGTAGCCAATGGGGATAAAGTTGGCTCATTCAATTTGGCTCATTGGCTTTCACCCGCCTGGAACTTCAGTGCTCACCATTCTTGTGATGAGAAGATTTCATCCTTCCCTGGGATTAAAATACGGCTCATTTGCCTACAGTACATGAGCTTCTTCCCTGACATACCATGGAAAGCTCTTCTTAGGAGACGTTTAACTAAGTTACTGCTGCAACACACCATCCTTGCTTGCAGAACCATGTCAATAGCCAACTTCAGAACAAGGAGGGCCCACATTGAACCAATAAGTCCTATATTCTGATGAAGACATAAAAGATACTATATTTTCAGCCTTCTGTAGAGTTATGCATTTGACTTCACCCTACCCTCTTTTGGTTTTCATGAGGATGACTTATTTGCTCTGAAATTTCCTGAAACTGAAAATTACGTTTGTGTGTGTTGCATTTTTGCTGATAAATAAATGAAGGGAGACTGGTATAGATCTATTTCAAGCTATTTAGCTCTCATCAGCTAGCCATACCCTTACTGGGAATCGAACTTGAGCTGGTTTTTCTGCCTGGAAGGCTCCTGGAGTGGGGCTGAAAGGCAAAAGGGAAGCAGTATGCTCCCTCCCATATTTGGGCATACCAGGTGCTTTGACAAAAAAGAAAAAACACTATGCTGGGTAGGAATCTGACAGAAACCCCATCAAGGAAGTTAAATGGACAGAGTCTTCTTCATCAACTCAGATGATTTTGTTGTCCAATTTGGGGGTTCGTATTCTGAATACTTGCAGAGAAATTAATCTAACCTAAATTTAACTGGGAGCGCTTTATAAGCCAACAGGCCTGGCCATCCTATTCTTTAGTCTCAACTGGCAACCAATATATTCAGAACATAGTCGTGTTCTATAGATTTTTCTGTGGAGCACAGACAACTTTCAAAGAACGTTGTGAGAACAACACGGAAAGTAAACTTTCTCCATGTGGGACATTGTTATGGATTATACCATCATGATGGCAGATTAAACTAACAAAAATATTATGCTAATGTTTACAAGATCTAATGGAGACCCAGACCAGATTCAGGTTAACAAAAAGGAGATCTCTTTCTTTGCATTGATCTGAGCAATACCTTTTTGCCCTTTGCAGAATCCTGGATTTTCGTCGCGTCCCTCCAGCAGCTGGGAGAATGATTAACGTCACAAAAGAAATTTTAGAAATCACAAAGAATGAAATCTTACAAAGCGTCTTTTTTATTTCCCCAGGTAAGTTTGTTCCATAGATTTATAGTCAGTCTTTATACTCAAACGTGACTACTCAAAATGGCCAGCAACATTTAATAATAATAATAATAATAATAATAATAATAATAATAATAACAACAACAACAACAACAACAACAACAACAATAATAATAATAATAATAATAATAATAATAATAATAATAATAATAATCACCATCAGTCAAATGCAAAAAGCTGCACTGCTTGGATCTGCACGTATATTACGAAAATACGTTACGACGTCCTAGGCCCCTGGGTGGGGTCCGACTAGTAATCAATGCCAAATCCAGCGAAACAACTGGCCACTGTGATACAATCGTATAATAATAATAATAATAATAATAATAATAATAATAATAATAATAATAATAATAATAATAATAATAATAATAATAATGGCACAAACCAGCAGTGGTAATTCCAGTGGTAATCGGCACACTGGGTGCTATTCCAAAAGCACTGGAATTACATTTAAAACAGTTAAAACTTGACAAAATCCCCATCAGCCAAATGCAAAAAGCTGCACTGCTTGGATCTGCACGTATATTACGAAAATACGTTACGACGTCCTAGGCCCCTGGGTGGGGCGCCCGACTAGTAATCAATGCCAAATCCGGCGAAACAACTGGCCACTGTGATAGAATTGTATAATAATAATAATAATAATAATAATAATAATAATAATAATAATAATAATAATAATAATAATAATAATAATAATAATAATATAAACAGTTGAAAACATGAAATAAATTCAATTAAGAACTATAATCAATTATAAAGTACTGGGAAGTGGTACATAAGTCTAAGTGCTAAGTGCTACTTTATACTGCACTAATGAGGCCTGACTTGGAATACTGTCCCCAGTTTTGATTACCACAATACAAAAAGGATGTTGAGACCTTAGAAAGAGTACAGGGAAGAACAACAAAGATGATGAGTCTGAAAGCTAAACTGTATGACAGTAATGGCAAATCTTTTTGTAAAGGCGTGGCATAATTGTCCTCGTGTGAGCAATAGCACGCATATACATGCCGAGACCCACAATACAATGTGCCGTGCCCACCTGTACCTGGGTGGGGCACTTGTTTTTCGCCCTCCCCAGCCTCCGGAGGCTTTCCTGAAGCCTGGGAAGGGCAAAAATGGCCTCCCCGGCCCTCCAGAAGGCCAAAAATCAGCTGGCTGGTGCGCATATGTGCACTAGAGCAGATGGGTCACATGCCGGCAAATATGGCTCCATGTGCCAGCTGTGGCACCAGTGGTGGGTTGCAGGCAGAATGCCCTGGTACGGGCGTACCGGTCCCTGCCAGGAGCACCGGGTACCGTTCCAGTACGGTGCTCTGGAGGGCCCACCCGCCTCCCTGAGCTCCTTACCTGTATTTGAGCAATTCAGCACTTTCACGCATGCGCACGGAGTGCATGGCGCCTGCGCAACACTCTGCCGAGCAGCTGGAGCATCACAGAGGCCGTTGCAGAGACGTTGTGGAGGTAAGGACGCATGCGCGTGGTGCGTGTGTGCTGCAAGCGTGCATATGGGGGACGCCGGGCCCCGTTGCACTGGACGGGTTGCAACGGGATCCGGAACCCACCACTGTCTGGCACGCATGCCATAGGTTCACAATCACAGCTGTATGATGAACAGTTCAGGAAACTAGGTATGTCTCTAGCCTAAAGAAGCAAAGGATTGGGGGCAACATGATAGCCATCTTCTATGACTTGGGGGATTGTCACAGAGAAGGGATTGACTTATTCTCCAAAACACCTGAAGGCAGAACAGGAAAGAACGGGTGGAAGCTCATTCAAGTGAGAACCAACCTGAAACTAAAAAGGAATTTCCTGACAGGAAGAACAATTAATCAGTGGCTCTGGAAATTGTGGGTGTTGCATCACCCATGGTTTTCAATAAGAGATTGGACAGCCACTTGTCCAGTGTGATATAAGGTTTTTCCTGCATGAGGAAAGGAGTACACTAGAACAGTGTTTCTCAACCTTGGCAACTTGAAGATGTCTGGACTTCAACTCCCAGAATTCCCCAGCCAGCATTCGCTGGCTGGGGAATTCTGGGAGTTGAAGTCCTGACATCTTCAAGTTGCCAAGGTTGAGAAACACTGCACTAGAAGACCCCAACGTCCCTTCCAACCCTATCTTTTAAGTTGTAAGATACGTTTCATATTCTGGAAATTGTACAGATATCCTAAGAAGATGAATCTGGGACAGTGGAGGAGTCTTTCAAAGTTTCCTTAAATAGTCATGCCATAAGCTATTTATGACTTGAAAGCACAATGGCAGCACCTTAAATTGAGGTGTTCAAGTTATATCACTTTCCACCCGCTTGAATCAGAAACACATTTCTGTACCCCACTTCAGCATGAATAAAATTAATTATTCTATTGGGATTAGAGATGGACAAGAATAAATGTTTCGCCTATTAAAGAGGCGTCACTTTCAACACCCTCATGGCTGAGAGTTACTTATTTCCAGCACTACTGGTGGATTGGTCCTCTTCGGCTTTTCTCTTTACCACACAACAATCTAAGAATTCAAAATAATAGATAAACATACTCAACTTCAATGTAACAACAATCAAACTTTGACAGCCACTCTAAAAGCCATTCAACTCGGAGGTCACCATCCATTGTGATTGTTGAGGCGTTTTGACAGAGGGCTGTACCAGAGGCGGGTTGCTCCCGGTTTGGCACTGATCAGACGAACCAGTAGTAGCAGCGGCAGTAGTAGCAGCTCCGCCCACCCACCCAGATGCTTCTGCACATGCACAGAAGCATCGCACATGGGAGTGTGCCCGAATCTGTAGTAAAAAATTGGCAACCCACCACTGGGCTATACCCATAAGTTTCTTTCAAAATTTTCTCCAGGCCTTGTTTTCCACTTTGTACAACTGAGATTGCTCCAGGTTTAGCCAGGCAAAATGGGAGTCAGTATTTACTAGAATAAACCTGATCATCTTAAATTTAGTTGGAAAACCTGAATTAACTAAATGAGCAAATGCAACAAAATGGACACATTCTTTTCCTGTTGTAAGCATCCATAGATAACCAGCATGTTTATATAAAACCTGCGTGCCCAGAAAATTTGTCATATTGGAAAGACTCTCGAATTTAACTATCAGGGAGAGTAAGCATTAGTCCTGTCATACTTCCCTGGCAGTTTAATCTCTGAACATTGTTTAGACATCATTGTTGTACCAAGCAGTAATATGTAGCCCTCCCATCTCATATGGCGACTCTGGATCGCAAACCAAAAACGAATGTTCAAAATAACTAAGAACAAATGCAATTAAAGTAGTTAAAAACTGTAATAAAATGCTTAGGAACATAAACACAGTGCAACTATTTCACAGGTGCTATGGTCCTATGACAAAACCATGTTTTAAGGGCCTTGTTATTACTACACTTTGCAACTTTGAAGGACGATCTTTTCCCAATCCTATCTACCCAACCCATTGTAGCGGAGAGGCAGAAAATGTTATGACTCCAGTCTCTAGGACAGTGATGGGTAACCTTTTCGTCACAGCATGCCAAAAGCGCGCACCCATAATGGAATGTGCACGTGCCCCCTGTGCTCCCCGCCCCCTGCATGCGCGCACATCCCTGTGCATGCACACGTGACCCGGTAAATGCACACGTGACCTCACACATGCACGTGAGCCCCCCTGTGCACACCTCAAGCCCCCCATGCATACGTGTGTGACCCCCACATGTGCCCCCCGCACATGTGTGGCAGAGACCTGAAAACCAGCTGGCCGGGGAGAGGCGGTGCGCATGCACGGTGGAGCTCAGCTGGGGTGATGGCTAACGTGCCCTTAGAGGGGGCTCTGCATGTCACCTGTAGCACGCGTGTCATAGGTTCGCCATCATGGCTCTAGGACAGTGGTGGGCAACCTTTTTTTTCAACTGAGCCAAATCTCGCCAAAACCACAATTGAAATTTATTTTGAGAGCCACATTTTTAAAACCGAAAATACATAGGATGGTACACTGTTTTTAGTTTCAATAAACTCTGGCATTTGAAGCACGCAAGTCTTAAAGCTGTCAAGTTACAAGATCCTTGCACCCCTAACCCTTTAGAAAAAAAAACCCAGGGGTCTTCAAACCTGACAGCTTGAAGACTTGTGGACTTCAACTCCCAGAATTCTGAGAATTGAAGTCCACCAAGGGCATCAATCATATTAGCCCAGGGATCTGCAAAATTGGCTCTTAAGACTGGTGGACTTCAATTCCCAGAATTCTGAGAATTGAAGTCCACCAGTCTTAAAACAGCCAACTTTGCAGACCCCTGTGTTAGCCCAAAGCCTGGTGCTGGGCCTTGCTCCCCCATTGGTGGAGCCCCAAGAAGCGAGGAGGGAGAAAAAGAGACGGAGGCCAAGGAGCTTCCCCCCCGCCCCCCCAGCAAAAATCTAACCGGGGAGCCGGGCAGTAGCAAATTAGCCAATCATGCGAGGAAAGCGAGGTCTGACCGGGTGGGCAGCGAAACTCCAGGGCTCTCTGTTCTAATTCCCCGTGAAAACTGTTGCCTCTGAAGCGTTTGCTCTACTGTTTGAACCTTTAAGCGTCCCTTTCCCTTTTTTCTTTTCAACCCACAATGATTAGGGAGGATCCTGAAGTCGGGCGGGGACGAGAAGTGAGGAGGCAGAAAAAGAAACGGAGGCTAAGGAGCTTCCCCCCTCCCCCTCCCATTGTGGGTTGAAAAGAAAAAAGGGAAAGGGACGCTTAAAGGTTCAAACAGTAGAGCAAACGCTTCAGAGGCAACAGTTTTCACGGGGAATTAGAACAGAGAGCCCTGGAGTTTCGCTGCCCACCCGGTCAGACCTCGCTTTCATCGCATGATTGGCTAATTTGCTACTGCCCGGCTCCCCGGTTAGATTTTTGCTGGTCCCCGCCCGACTTCAGGATCCTCCCTAATCATTGTGGGTCGAAAAGAAAAAAGGGAAAGGGGCGCTTGTTTTGAAGTGCCCGAGAGGAGGGAGGGGAGCGGGCGCTTCAAAACAAGCGCCCCTTTCCCTTTTTTCTTTTCGATCCACAATGATTAGGGAGGATAATAATCCGGCACACAGAAGAGCCGCATTAAAATGTGTAAAGAGCCGCTTGTGGCTCGCGAGCCGCGGCTTGCCGACCACTGCTCTAGGAGATCCACCTAGTGAGATGAGGAAGAAGGGCCTTCTCTGTGGTGGCTCCTTCTTTGTGGAACATCATCTCGGCAGGGATAAGATGAGCCCTCACAGGACATTGGTCAAAGCCCTGAAGACGTGGTTCTACCAATAGGCCTGGGAACCCCAGAGTGATACAGAATCTATCAAGTCTCTGGTCTGATTGTTGTCACCTGAGAGGTGGAAGTTTATTGGTTTTTGTATCAGCGTTTTGTAAGCTGCCTGGAGTCACCCTAAATTGGGAAGCCATATAAATTTTCTTAATAAATAGATAAGCATATGGGCATCAGGTGTTGTTATGCAATCACACCATTTGCATAATGACCTCGTGATGGGCGTGTCTGTATTCTGACGTTATGGACAACCTCTGTCCCTGTATCAGTCTTGAGTCTCATTACGGATTCCTCTCTCCATAGCCAGCAATGTCTGCTTCTTTGCGAAGTGCCCTTACATGTGCAAAACAGAATATGCCGTGTGCGGGAACCCACACCTCTTGGAAGGTTCCCTCTCGGTTTTCCTGCCTTCTCTCAACTTGGCACCGCGAATCTCCATCCCTAATCCGTGGATCCGATCCTACACCTTTGCAGGAAAAGAGGAGTAAGTGGGTAAATGGACCTCTCTTTTTGCTTACTGCTGAGACCAAGGCCACCCTTTCCAAAAACATGCTACGCTACGCTTATTGGGCAGGGCAGCTTCAAGGAGGCCCTTGGTCCCTCCGTTTATGTAGAAGAGAAACAAGGATGTAATCTTAGACACAGTTACTGGAGGGTAAGTCTCATTTAATTCCCCAGCCTTAGCTCACAACCTCGATTTTGTATTCCTAATCTGGCCCATCCAGAAGCAAACAGCTGCATTTGGACCAAAGGTCCTAACCACCATAGCCAAGATAATAATAAACGCTCTTTCCATTTTCTACTGTAAAATGACAGCTACTAGGAAGTCCAACAGGAGCTTATATATGAAGAGGTGTCTGGACACGCCTGAGGGAAGAGTGAAAAAATTTAATCCTCTTACTATCTCAGTCTGGATAAAAATTGCTTCTGAAGCTACTTTTTCCATACCTAGCCGACAAAAACTCTTTGGATGGTTTGAGTCCAACTCTTCGAGGAGCTGCAGTGGAATAAGACAAAAAAAAAACCCACCTATCATGTGCATTGCCTTATATTCCTTGAGGAAAAATCAAGATATAAATATGAAAAATCAAAAGTATTAAATGTAGGCTTACCTTGAGATATAAAAACCAACTGTGGAGGGCCTATTATTATTATGATTGTGACAAGGAGAGGGAAAGAATGATACTTCTCTTCCCAACAGTGTAGAACAGGGGTGTCAAACTCAAGGCCCAGGGCTTGGATCCGGCTGGCAAGGTGCTTAGATCTGGTCCGCAGGACCGCAGTGGAAACAACAAAGATCTGGCCCAAGGGACCTCTGCCAGCAAAAATGGAGCTCAGGAGGGCTGTGTGTGACCCTCCCAAGCTCTGTTTTTGTTGGCAGAGGGTTCCAAGAGGCCGTTGCAGCCAAAAACAGAGCTTAGAAGGGCTGTGGGCAGCCCTCCCAAGGTCCTATTTCACTGTTAGAGGGTTGTAGGATGCTGTTGCAGCCGAAAACAGAGTTTGTGAGCCTGCTTTCACTGGCAGCGCACTCAGGCCACCCTGGGCACCCCCGACATGAATGACGTTAAGCTGGCCACACCTCCTTGCCACCCCACTCACCCCATCCTCTCCTGAGGTCAAACACAACCCTGATGCTGCCCTCAATGAAATCGAGTTTGACACCCCTGGTGTAGGCAGCGCTCAAGCTTCTCTACAGATGTTCTTTAGATGTTTTAGAAAACTTGGCAGTTTGGAAGATCCCTGCCTATTGTTTGCACTCACTTTTTGCCCCGGACTCCTGGCTTCACATGGCGGGCTAGGCCACAAACCTTTAATTTCCTCTTAGAGTCCAGTGCTGCCTTTTCCCTCTGTTTGCAAGAAAGGCAGTAGATGGGGATGGTGCTGATGCCAGCAGCAACTCTCTTCTCTTTGATCTTTCTCCCAGGTGGGAAGTAAATCCTCTCTATTGCAATACTGTGAAGGAGATTTATCCTTACAGCAGCGGCAGCCGGCTACTCAATATCATTGACATGGCCATATTTGACTTCTTAATAGGTAAGTAAGAAGAGGGAGGGATTGTGATCCTCATGGATCTGAGGTGTTCTGTCCAAGAGTAGAAATTTTTTCCTGGGGCATGAAATAAAGCCGGCTTAGAACATGTTGATAAATTCAAAACTTTCCAGGTTTTCTGAGTTGAATTCTCTGGTTTCAATGTGGGGAGTGGAAGGGGTTAGCTAAATTCCTTATCTGATATATATCCAAGATCACTGCCAATGTGTCTGCAGTCATGAAATCAAAAGATGCTTGTGTTCTGATCTAGACTTCCTGATACAGTAAAAAGCTGTAGTCCCCAAAACCCTCTTTTTCTTTCAAAGGTTGTGAATTATGTTCATTCACAGCCCGTAATGAGTCCCAAATAGTTGAAAAGAGTCCTATAGTAGGCTGTCAAAGTCCTTCAGGGTAAGGCTGATAAGCACCTATATTTATCTTCCTTGAAACGCTGCCAAAGACTTAATTAGCAAGGCCACACAGAGCAAAGAGTCAAAATGGAGCTTCAGAAGGTAAACTGACCAGCATAAACTAAGTTGCTTCCTGCAAAGGCTCATGTGCCTTTGCTCCTTCTTTATGTCCCATGGGAAGGGCCAATCACCTCCAAGCCTTACTCCCAAGTCATCCCTTCTGTCTTAACTGTTCTTGCCTTCTGGCAGTTCTGCGCATGCACGCACTGGGAGTCTCATTGCTGTCTGACTCTGGAGGCTCCAGAGGCAGCACATAACTCCCAGATGGCCCTGGCCCCCTCTCTGCCTCCGACACAGAGCCCTCATCAGAGCCTTCCCCAGACTCCAGGACTGGTCTATGTTCCTCCCCAACCTTCTCACTGTCCAACTCTGCTGCCAGCTCCACAGGCCGGCAGTGGACCACAACAGCTTGATCTTTGGTAAACCATGGCTATGGCAAACCTAGACAACCTATTAAAAAGCAGAGACATCACCTTGTCAACAAATATAGTCAAAGCCATGTTTTCCCAGTAGTAATGTATGGCTGTGAAAGTTGGACCATAAGGAAGGCTGAGCGCTGAAAAATGGATCCTTCCAAATTGTGGTGTGGGAGAAGACTCTTGGGAGTCCCTTGGACTGTTAGGAGATCACAAGTCAATCCTAAAGAAAACCAATCCTGACTGTTTTTTGGAAGGACAGATCCTGAAGCTGCAGCTTAAATACTTTGGCCACCTAATAAAAAGAGAGGATGTATTGGAAAAGATCCTGGTGTTGGGGAAGAATTGAAGGCAAAAGGAGAAAGGGACAGCAGAGAAGGAGATGGTTAGTGTCATCGATGCAATGAACATGAATTTGGGCAAACTCTGGGAGACATTGGAGGACCAGGGACCTGGCATGCTGAGGTCCTTGGACTTGTGAAGAGTCAGACATAATGACTGAACAACAACAGCAAACAATATATCAACAATGCAGAGAAAAACAATCCTTTGGGGTGTATTTATGTTTTCTCCAAAAAGTTGGTTCATTGTGGAATTAGTTCTATTTTATCCTTACAATATTCACATTGAAAAACAATGACTGGCCCCAATGAGCTTCTAGACTGAACAGGAATGTGGGTCCATTGTAGTCCAACAATTCAGCAATCAAACTCTCCATTTGGGGTTGGGGGTTTTGGGGGGAGGGGGAGTGCGGGAGGGGGGTTGTTTTTGCAATGGCCAAATTACATCAGATAGAAATAGCAGGAGCAATTTACTATTTGCTTTAAATATTATATAGTCATGCAAAAGGGAAAAAGCTACACATTCATTCACTCATCCATTCCAATTTAGATATTGGCAGTTTTAAAAAATGACAATGGTGGTTTGAGGAATGCCAGGTGCATTGGCATGAGATTTTGTCTACTACAATCCATGCCAATGGGTTAACTTCACAATGTTGTTGACATGCTGAGTTGTTTGTGCTTGATTTTGTCTCCATGTTAACAACTCACACACGTAGGCACACGCCAGAACAAGCCTCCTAAATGTCTTTCTTTCTGCCACACGCCATCATGCATTCTTCTAGAATTTGGCAATAGGGAACAAACACGTTTTATAATATATAGCAAATGTCTCCAGTTGACTGTTTGGAAATTTGAGATGTTATTGTGAACGCCCTTGGAAAATGGCCGCCACTCCTTGATGGCAGAAGACAAATGGGTAACGTTGCTTCTCATCACGGCTTTTACTTCCCAAGATGCCTTCTACCTCCATAATTTTGGAGGGTAGCTTTTTCTCCCAAGGCAGATGGATACACATATTCACAAAGCATTGGATTGCAAAGAGTCTATTCATATTGAATATAATAGGACTTTTTTTGCATTGATGTAGGGCTGGTCCTATGTCTCGGGAAATACCTTTCTTTGCAGAATTTTCATTTTTAAATGAAAAGAATGTCAAAACAACGGCCAGGAGAATGTGGGAGGCCCTGCTATATATCCTGACTTTGCACTACTTAGGAAAAGCAGTCCAGCTGTGCTCCCTTCTACTGGGCAAAAAGGATATTGTACACTTTAACCAGACTTTCAAATGTCAAAGTCTTGGCCTCGTCAGGAGACCACATATCTTACTTCCGCTGAGCTGCAGCCAGAGGAAGGAATAATTAAATAGTTGAAAAGCTCAGAGTCCTAATATAGAATCCGGTGTACATCCCATGAAGATTAATAACTTTTCCTGTAATGGTGGTTTCTAACTGTATTGCAGTAGGGCAGTAAAGCCTAATTGACCACAACATGCAACATTAACAGAACTATAGAACAAATGAGACTGCAATTTTGTGTATATACATTGCCCTGGCTGTTAATCTAAATTAACTCAAGGGGGTTTCTTGTGAACATGCAATCATGGAATTATATTGACAGTCATGCTAGCTCCTGGGAGAAAATAGTGGCATTTCATGCATAAATATGCGTGTATAACCAGGAACTCAAAACTGAGTCCAGCGTTCTGATGGAAGCTTCCCAAGAGCATGAAACAAACTCCTTTTTCCCAGCAAATTAAATTACAGTGAATTCTGCTCATTCACGGCTGGCAAAGTCTTTCAAAGGAGGATTTACAGTCACACACCTTATCTGGCTTGGAGAGCTGCCAGGTCAATATCTCCAGAACTTGGCAAGGAGTCTAGGAGAGTCACTAACCAATTAGTGAACTAATTGTCTCCTGCAAACTCCACTCCCCTTTCGCTCCTCTTTTATTTCCTCTGGGAGGGCCATTCATTGTCTGGTCTTACTCCCAAGTCGACCCCTGCTCTTTAGTTGTTCCCTTCGTCTGGCAACTCTGCACATGCACACACTGGGAACAGGCTCCAGCTGTCCGTCTGCCGCACTGCTTTCTGACTCTGACAACAGCTGATAACTGGCATACGGCTCTGGCCCCCTCTTTGCCTCTGACATAGAGCCCTCATCAGATCCTTCCCTAGACTCCAGGACTGGCCCATGTTCCTCCCCAACCACCTCACTGTCCGAATCTACTGCCAGCACCACTGGCCGCTGGCGGGCCACAACATCCAGTTTTTAGACCCCATCTAGAGAATTCCAGATGTTCACTGGAGTACAGCTGCAAGCTGAGCTAAGAAGCCCCCCGCCCCCAGGCCATAAGTAAAGCATAATAAAGTAAACCAATCAGTGTTAAGGAAACCAAGTTGTGTATCTGCATCCTGAATTGTCAGCCTATGTGACCCAAAAGCTTTCTGTACGCTCTTTTAAGTAGCTGGTTCTCTCACATAAAAAGGGTTTGATATCTCTTTTTCAGCCGTTCTTACTCGATGGATGCAGGCTGATTTCTGTATTTAAATAGGGGGTGTGGGTCTGCATGTGTTTGTTTCCCATGCTCTCCCTTTTTGTCTTCTGAAAGGTAACATGGACCGCCATCATTATGAGATGTTTACCAAGTTTGGAGATGATGGCTTTTTGCTTCATTTGGATAATGCCAGAGGGTAAGGCAACAAACCCCTCATAATCAGCATTCCCCCCACCTAAGCGCTGGCCTTGGCAATTTGCAGAGAGAACTGAACTTCAGATGGCCAAAATATAATAGGATATAATATTGGTGTAGAAAATATGTATGATAAAATCCCACATTAAAGTAAAACAGGGCTCCTCTCTGCTTAGGAGTTGACAGCCCTGGTCCCAAAACCTTAATTCACCCATCGTACTGTCTTTCAACCATATTTTTGTCCAATTCATATTTGAAAATTCATCCAAATCCAACATCGGAAGTAAATAGTACACAGGTTTGGTGGAGTTGTCCTCCCACACACGTAGAAGGTATCAGTTTCAGGAAGGCCAAAGGACAACCTGCAGGTTTAATATGCAGCTGGTTGCAAATCAATTCCTGGCATCCTCAGAGACATCCGGAGAAGCTTCTGTCAAATTCCCTGGAGATGCAGGACCGGTCATTATCAACATTCCAGGACAAGAGGATCAAACCTGTGTACTATTTACTTCTGATGTTGAGTTTGGATGAATTTTCAAATATGAATTGGACAAACATATGGTTGAGAGACAGTATGCTGGGTGAATTAAGCCTTGAAAGGGAGGGTGGTTCTGCTTGCCTTGAAGGGGGTCCCAGTGTCCCTCTTTCTTTAAGAAATCATTGCTGACTTGGAACAATTTTCATAGTCTCCAACGTCTCTGTTTTGGGGGAAATCATTGAGAAGATGGTCAGGTTGTACCTTTAGAGGGCTTTGGAGGAGATGAATTGTCTGGACCCTTTTCAGCTGAGCTTCAGGAAAGGATGCAATACAGGATAGACCCAAAGGTGTTGTTCTGACCTAGGCTTCGAGCGACAGTAAAAATCACACACTCTTTTACTTAACGGTTGTGAATTATGTTCATTCACAGCCCATAAACAGTCTGCGAAGAGTCCGACAGAAGTCTGCCATAGTCTTTCAGGGCAATGCTGATAAGCACCCACCTTTATGTCCCTTGAAACGCTGCCAGAGACCTGATTACCAATTAGTTTTGCAAGGCCAAATGGAGCACAGAGTCAAACAGAGCTTCAGAGATTAAACCGACCAGAATGAACAAAAATGCTTCCTGCAAAGGCTCACGTCTATTTGCTCCTTTTTTATGTCTTATGGGAGGGGCCAATCATCTCCAAGTCTTACTTCTGAGTCGCCTCTTTGGTCTTAACTGTTCTTGCCTTCTGGCAGCTCTGCTCATGGGCGCACTGGAAACAGGCTCCCCCAATTCCTCTGCCTCGCTGATGTCAGATTCCAGAGGCAGCACATAACGACCAGATAGCCCTGCCCCCTCTCTGCCTCTAATGCAGAGCCCTTGTCTGAGCCTTCCCTAGTCTCCAGAATTGGCCCATGTTCCTCCCCAACCTCCTCACTGTCCGACTCTGCTGCCAACTCCACAGGCTGCTGGAAGACCACAAATGGTGCTTTTTCAAGAGGCAACTGGACTTTCTGGTTTTTCTTTGAAGACATTTCACTTCTCATCCAAGAAGCTTCTTCAGCTCTTCTCATCCAAAATTCTCATCCAAGATTATTCAACTGTTCTCTTTGATGAGAAGCGAAACATCTTCAAAGAAAAACCAGAAAGTCCAGTTGCCTCTTGAAAAAGCACCTTTGGGACAACCATGACTTAGATGAGTGAGAATCTCCATAGACAAATACAGGATAGAGATGGTCCTGGTTCTTCTTAATCTCTCAGTAGCTTTCAATACCATTGATGAAAGTATTCTTCTGGACTGACGACAGGACTAAGAGTGAAATGTGTAATGTTGTGGTACTTCTTCTTTTCCCATGGTCAGTTTCAGTCAATGTTGATGGGGGAAGGCTAACTTCCTACGGTAAACACACCCTTTGGTTATGCTTCATGCTGTCATCTGCGTTGTTTTCTTGGGAACATTAAAGAAGTGGTTTCTCACATCCTTTTTTCAGAATATTTTCTTTGGTTCAAACTTGTGCCAACAACCCTGCAATTCCTAAATGATCCCAAACCAAAAATATGAATCAGGCTGTATCTGCTTAGCTTCCAAGCTCAGCCAACATTGGTTAGATGCTGCCATCTGTTGATTCTGTCAAGCTTCTTCCAATGAACTCTACATGTCTGCATTTTGAATACAAATTCAGTCAGTATCAAGCTAGGCCTTTGCCTTCTATTGACCACTCTGAAAGACATTCTTTCCCAGCATCCTGGATTGTTTGCTGTGCCCTTGACACTAACATTTGTTCCTTTGTTCTCACAGATTTGGGAAACATTCCTACGATGAGCTCTCCATCTTGGCTCCTCTTAAACAGTGTTGCATGTAAGTACTTGCCTTTCCACATCAGCCTAGTTGAATGGAAAGGCTACATGTTGTGGCCTGGAGAGCTAGCAAGCAAGCAATCAATCATCTGTTTTGCCTAACTATGCTAAATGAGACAAGCCAAATTCAAGACGTCCAAGTTGTTGGAACATGAAGCAATCACCAAAGGATTTCCCCCAACTTCTTTTTATCTGCCAGATTCACCATCTGGAAAGTGAGGAGGAATCCTTTAGAACCATGAAAAAAGGGTCTCACACCTTAGACAATGCTGGATTTGTTCACAATCCTGTGTGTGTGAGTGTGTTTGTGCATTCTAAATATCTAGCACCTTTGACAAAATTATTTTGCAGTTATTATAGTCCAGCATCATTTGCTACAAGATGGGCAGCAAATACATTCAATAAACAAACAATTTTCTAAATTATCTCCAACTCAGTGAATTTTGAGCTGCCTGCAATCACCAAGACTTCATTGCCTTACTTCCCTTTCAGATCTGCTATTCATCAAAGTACAAGGAAATTGAGGCATTCATTTTGATCCCTGTCGAGAACATTAAGACTTTATCGGCTTCTAAAAGGAACCAAAACTTCATCCATTTCTTTTGTGTCCCCCTGCAGTCATTTTGGGGTATAGGATTTACTCATAAATAGCAGTGCCTGTGTCCTCTCCAGGTTATTCTTTTATTAATTCATATAACTCAACAGCTAGACCTTCAAGAGGTTGGGCAAAGAGTTATTCATCCTCTGGGTTTCTTTCTCCAGCATAGCTAACCAATTTCCATTCTATCCCCTCTAAATTTCTACAGAAGCCAATGCCAAAAGCATCATCTGAAGCCATATAGATAAATAGAGCCTCCAGGTCTGGTTTCAAGAGTTGTTCCTTACTCATACCTTGCAAATCCTTCTGGTTTATAATTATAGAGCTGCCACTAAATCCTTTACACGTCCTTCAAGTTCGCATGCTCTAAATTGGCTTTTGCCCCCTCCTTCCCTGAAAGGATCACATTTTCTTTGCCAAAATCTTTTCCTAATTCAGTATAGTGTTTTTAAAAGGATGCTAGGGGGTGATTACATTGAATCCTTTATAAGCATTAAAACTGCTAATGGTTATAGTCAATATTTGCCCCTTAAAAACTGTGATGCAAGCATTGTGGATTTCCCTTGCTGTGTGACAGATAATAGGGAAGTGATTTGCTTCAATTTACTCAAGCTTCTATACTGGCTGTGTAGTGTTAATTTTACTACTGCTAGCTCTTTCTCAAGTTCCAGCTCCTAAACTGATATTGTTGGCAAAGTACCAATGTTGGGCCATGCTTCTCCTTACATCCAACAATATATATCTCAGTTCATTCTTTTGTTTATTTGTTGGCTTGTTTGTTTTGGAAAGACTCCTAGAATAGGGGTTGATTTGGGGTGATGCTTTCTAACCCTAAGAATTCAGGTCATGCTTTTAAAGCTTGATTTTTGTAGATAATTATGTGTATGTCCTTCCAATGCTTTTGACTTTTTTACCTGACCAACAGATATTGTAAGATGTTTATTCTATGTCACATTTCCAACATTTAGAATAGAATAGAATGGAATAGAAAGGAATAGAATAGAATAGAATTCTTTATTGGCCAACTGTGATTGGACACACAAGGAATTTGTCTTTGGTGCATAGGCTCTCAGTGTACATAAAAAGACAAGATACATGAGTCAAGGATTATAAGGTACAACACTTAATGATAGTCATAGGGTACAAATAAGCAATCAGTAAACAATCAATATCAATATAAATAGTAAGGATACAAGCCACAAAGTTGCAGTTCTGCAGTCATAAGTGGGAGGAGATGAGTGATAGGAGTGATGAGAAGACTAATAGTAATAGTAATGCAGCCTTAGTGAATAGTTTGACAGTGGTAAGTGAATTATTTGTTTGGCTGAGTGATGGTGTTCAGGGTCTTGGTGTGCAATGCTCTGTAGCATCATTTAATTTATTATTATTTATAATAATTTATTATTATTCATCTCTTTTTTTGAAATTATGGATAGGTCACATGCAATGGGAGGGAATGCACTGATTTTTACTAATTATTTTCAAGCATTTATACTTATATTTTGTGATTCTTCTACTTTTTCATAAGATCACGTGTAATTATTTCAGATAATGACGAAGTCATATATAATAATAGTCATATATAAATAGTCATATATAAATATATAATAGTCATATATAAATAATCTAAATCAATGGATGTTTAGAGCTCTGCACTGATTTTTAAATTTCTATTTATTTACTAATATTTTACCTTCCATCCAGTGTGTTCATTCTCATTTTCCTTTTTCCATTGTGTTGTCATTTATTTTATTTTTCAAATATGTCAAAATGGGGAAATATGAAACATAGGGAATGATAGGGAATGGGCCGAGCAGCATCCAACAGAGAACAGACCTTTTATATTATTATCAGAATAAAAACCAAGAAAAGTAACCAATAACTCCTTGCCTTCATAATTGAGGCAGAGGACTGGGCTTCTTTAGATTTGGCCTTTCCAGAAAAAAAAACCCTCAAGGCTTCTGTAAATAATACAGGTTAGGAGCTTGCAAGTGTGTCAAGTGCTCTGTTTAGCTATAAACTGAACACATCAAGGTTTCAAACATGAATAAGAATGCTTAGATCTTGATGGGTTTTTTTCATAAACAGATTGATTCAAAACTATCTTTCCTTTCCTTTAGAATCAAGAAGCTCACCTTGTTACGGCTGCAGCTTTTAGCCAAGCCAGACTACAAGCTGAGTGATATCATGAGAGAGTCCCTCCTTCAAGACCGCCTTGCCCCCGTGTTGACTGAAGCCCACCTTCTGGCATTGGACAGGAGGTTACAGATTATCCTGAAAACTGTGGAGAAATGCATAGAGGCCTTTGGAGAAGACACTGTTGTAGCCGACGCAAAGCCTTTGGAACCTGTGGCTTTTGACAGAATGACACAGCCAAGCTAGAGTCAAAGGGGGGTGGGGGGAAACTAGAAAACTGAACTTGAAATGATTGTTCTTCCTTAATCTGGACACTAAGACACAGGAGGAAGGCAATCCACAGCAGAATCGGGAAACCACTGGGTGGTTGAAACCTGCAGCTTTGGCCTCAAATTGATAGATGGGAATCGCATACACATCACAGCTACACAATCTTCCTGCCTCTTCTCCAAGAGATTGAAGATACACCAACTTCTGTAACGACCAAACTATGTCTCTCTCGGGATTTGCCTGGGCTCACCATGGCTAGGATTGGTCGGTTGAATAAAGAAACGGGAGAGGCACTAAAGAAACATTTCCGGAATGCATCCACACTGAGATGTAGGACAATATGAATAAGGTGGGCCTGTACCTCCTCAGGGATGTTTAGTTTATGGAGAACTGCAGTAGAAACTGTAATATAACTGTAGAAGCAGCCCTTGGCAAAAGCAAGCCATGAAAATGCGCCGATGTGGCAGACATTCTGGCTCTAACCTAGTTTAGACAACTCCACAATAGAAAGAAAAGCTACTTTAAGGCATAAAATCCCACACGTCTCACGGTTGCCAAGGAAGGGGAAATTGCTCTTTCTTTTGTGTAGAGGATCCATCAATTTGGGGTTGCATTGTGGGCGCCTTCAGATGATTCCAGATGTCCTTGATATCAAGGCAAGGCATATAAGCTACAATTTCACATTATAGCAATTGCCACTGAAATCTTTCCAGCCATTCACTTGGGAATAATGAAGACTAGCATCTTGATTGATGTATCATCACCAGCTAACTGTAGCAATGCTTTTTCAAGCAAACAGTATCATCACAGTGGAAGTTGAACTTACACACACAGAAACACACACACACACGTTCAGTGCAATGTCCGATGTAAAGAGTAGCAAACAGAATATGGGCTGTAGCACAGTGAGCAGAAGGAAATGTACCAAGGTAATCTACACCAACTTTAAAAGCACTAGGAAACACATACGGAAGTTAAAAAAAGATTTTGCACCACAATACACTTTTTCAGGGTGCCAGCCAACTTCACACACTTCCCATCCACTTTCAGACTCCACCCCTTTTTTTGCCAAAAATCACCCTTTAAGGCTTTATAAGCATGGTGTTAACTGACTGTGGGCACCGAATTTGGTGTTTTTTTATTCCATGGTTCTAAAAGTATCTGGTACCAGTAAGGGAAACACTAAGGTTGGCAGCTCTATGGCAGGTCTTCTGGCCTACAGCATTTCATCGAAGTTGGGTACAATGCCAACAATACAACCAAGGTGTTTGAGGAAATCAGATATCAACTGTTACGAGTTTCTTTCCCTGGTAAATTTATGCAAGGTCATTAAAATGTAGATTTTTTAAAAGTCTGGTCATCAAAACCATCCCCACACCCCTACCCTTTCAAATAAACTTGACTTTATCCAGTAGCCCTTCAAAACAAGGTTTAGTACACCAAGGAATATTGACAATTCCACGAGTCACCTCTAGTCCTTCCAGTAATTTAAAACATGTTTTGGTTTCACATCTGAAAACAATCTCTAGTGAAGATTTCTTGCACTGAACATGGACGTTGTCTCTGTTTGAGGGGGGGGAAATCTGGACAGAGAAGCTTGTCCGTCCACCCCATCTCCAAGGAGGCTTTTGGCAAAGTAATTCAGCATAGGAGGTATGAAGTTGGAACTCCAAAGAGCGACAAAAGTAAAAAAATCTAGTGTCATCTCCCATCTGATATTGGGAGTTTCACACGATCTTCCAAATCTTCCTGGTCTGGCAACTTTCTGAAATTCCAAAAGCTTCGTTATTACTACCGTATTAACCTTGGAGGCTGAGAATTCTGGTGTAGTTATTTGGAGAGTACAAGCTAGGAAAAAAACTTCATTTTGAAGTATACTTGGTATATTCCAGTTTTAACAATGAAAGCACCATATTCTTTGATCCCTTTCCTAAAACCTATTTATATTTTTTATCACCTGTAAGCAATTAACATACCAAAGCTAGATCTTCTACAAATAGGAAAGGTGAAAATTCACTTTCCAATTGTTATCTATGGACACACAAAAGCATTTATTGTACAAGTCCATGGGTAGCATATCAACTGCTGCAAACCTCCAATTGCTCTTTGAAAGGATACTCAATCATTATTTCGACAACTTTGGGGAAATTACCTGGTGCCTCCATAAACTTCCCTGGAGGAAAATACTTAATATTTGAGTGTCGTGTAATGTTGATAACCAAAGTTTGCGAATTTTCACTTCAGCTTGATTACTATCTTTGAACAATGGTTCATCAAAGAATATTAAATTGGTTACATTATTTATGTCAATGATTGTACAGTATTTTAGCTCCCTCTGCTGAT
The DNA here is from genome assembly GCF_964273705.1 of Natrix helvetica. NCBI lineage: Eukaryota > Metazoa > Chordata > Lepidosauria > Squamata > Natricidae > Natrix > Natrix helvetica. The sequence goes on along the minus strand of NC_138548.1, from coordinate 233,720,821 downwards.
AGCTTCCAGATATGAAGATTTAAAACATTCTTCAAATAAACTGTCTGGTTCCAAGGCCCAGGAATGCATCAGCATAGTCACTTTGGATCTGATCAGTTTCCATAAAGTAGTCACTATCTCCAGTGCTCTATTTTTGGAGATTTTTGCATGTTTTTACTGCTAACATCAATTATATGAGAGGTTCAGGAGTGGGTTTCTTTCAATACAGGGAATTTAAATACTAACTTGGTGTACTTCATCACTCATGAGTATATAAAAGGAAAAACCCAGGGTGAATTAGTTACCATAGTCAAACACTTGAAGTCTACCTAGATACTTGATTATCAAAAGGAATAATAACCCCCTACAATATTAAAACACTCCAATATATTGTTTTTTTATCAAGTAATCTTACAAACTGTTTATATTTATGAAAGTCACTTTTTCTTGCACTGGTTGATGCCAAAGCATCAGAAGATTTATTTATTTGACAGTCAGTCCATAGTTCAATTTTAAAACTGAAAGCAGAGCCCATGTTTATTAATTGATCGTCATTAAGTGATCTGCAAAACATAATAATGGTTGTTTCAAACATTTGCTGGAATTTTTGATCTATGGTTTGTTAATTACAATGTAATGGATCGGTTTGCACATTACACACTAAGCCATAAAGGATACGTGTACATTCCACATTAAGCCAAAAACATATAATCTTATGTTTTAGTGCAATGTGTGAACCATGGCTCCATTTTCCATATAATTTAACTGCAACAAGTTTTTTTTTGTTCTTATGAATCCCACTCAATTTATATATATATTTTATGAGTCAAAATTCTGTATCAAAGAAATTAGCTCTAATCATAATTTAACTCGAAAGTAACTATTTTCCAAGGTGAAGCTCCTCTATAGCGATCCTAGTGAAATAGAAAGCAGAGGGAATGAATGGCTGAGAGAGACAGGAGAAGAGCTGCTACCAAGTCAATGGTCAAATGGGAGAGGCCTGATCTACTATGAAGAGCTGAGAAGTTCATGTTTAACAATACATAAGGAACTATGTTACGTTAGCTAAGGTAAAAAGTGGGTCAGCATCAGAAAAAAAAGTAAGACCATCCCCAGCTAGTCTGTTCAAATCCAAGAATTAGCAGGGGAAGGGCCCACAAAAATGAAACACATTACATTTAAGAATTTAAATCATTTTATTGCTTTACCTGCCATTAGGACAATCTATAACAAAAGGAATATATTAGCACATACAATGTCAGACTTATAGTCAGGTAACAATACAAAAATGGTCCTCTGGTTTACTATAGCACTCTAGGGCAGTAGATTTTTTTAAATTTGCTAAGGTGACCTAGCAAAACAGATTATCTTCTAAAGCCCTGAATGTTAGCTAAGGCAAACTATACCAACTGTGGATTCAAACATATTTAAATTGCACACAAAGGTAAAGCTTTAACTGTGATTAATATTTAACTCAGACGTAGCTGGTTCATCTTAAAATCCTGTTGGTAAAACTACAAAAGGGAGTAAACAGCAAGCTAAAAAGACGCAGTAGTGAAACTTGATTAGAAAGCCTTATATAAAAAAATGTGCATTTTTTAGCGCTTACATAACATTTAAAATCTTTTTGGTGCTTCAACAAGGATCAAATCAAGCTTCAAAAATAACAAAAGGTATAAGGAAAAATAATCCCTGTAGATTTGAACTGAATAGAATTTAGAGAAAAAAGTAACATGGATCTCTGAAGAATGCAGGTGGATATCCTTACCTTACCAAGGTGGTTAGGATGAGCAGAAGGAACTAACAATGTATATTTTACATTTAAACCAAATCCAGATACGTGGACATATAAACGGCTGCCCACAGATTTTTTTCAAAAAATATGCTAAGGTTCCTATTTCTCCAACTGCAAAGTATGATTAGCAAATGTTCTTCCAACAGCCAGCAAGTCAGAAAGGTGTATATTAGGTCCAATTGTCTGAGGGGAGGGGCTGCTAACCGGGGCAAGTAAGATTTGTTAAGGAATAGTTGCATAAACAATGCAAAACACTTGCTGCCACTCCCATATAAAGCTCTACAGTAGTTTTAGATCATTTAGGTTACAAATAAACTGACTTGCTTACATTCTCCAACTGTGAAATTCAATAAAGCTAGTGGATAGCACCAAGTGCCACACAGAATATTGTTAACACAAACCTGGTAAATACTGAAACACACTTCCGACTTGACAACAGGATTAACTGTCCAAAACTAGTTATTCCACTAGATCAATGAGAATGTGAGGCCAAACAAACTAGAGCATGTGTCTCCTTCCAGCTAAATATTTTAGGAGCTTGAGAGGAAATAGGCTTTGATTCTTCTGCTTCCTGTCTTTCATTTTAGCCAGAGTCCTATCATCTTCCTAAATTAGACTGTATATTCCATCCTGCGTTGACCACCAGTTACATAAATAGCATCACTGAACTATCTGGTTCCAAAGTTAACAGGGAAGGCAAAGCTTGGAAAGGGCAGGCATAAGACTGCATACATAAGAATGCACCCTTCAGCTTCCTGTTCTAGATAGTGTGGATGGGGAGTTACAACTCACACTAGCTGAGGAGCAGTACACCAGTGTAAACACCTACACCTGTATTCAGGGGTTTAGCACATCGGTTGCCCTTTTGAGTAAAATCAGGAGAGGCATATATTATAAATATTCACATCTGAGAACAGGCAAAACTTTTTTGCTGTGCCAAAGATAGCAACACTTGGCAATAGTTGCCAAAACAAAAGCTTGTATACAAAAAACCTGACAAACAATAACCAAGCCATCTTGAAATGGATACAGATGCACAAAACTATCAAACTTCTAACTCTGGTTTTACTAGAAGCTGATCTCAGTAAACTTAACCAAACATCACCCATATCCAGAACATTTTGCCAAGAGGTTGAGCTGAGAAGTTTCTCAGTCTGAGAAAAGTACAGTAGAAAGTGATCACAATCTAAAAGGAACATGGGACTCCCTGTGGAGAACGCATGTTTAGAATTCCCCACTGTTACATCCTTAACTCTACTGCAATAACCTCGGTGCTCAGGAATTGTTCCCAGCAAAAGGAATGGCAGTCACTGCCCATACTGGACAGTGTACATTGCACAGAGAGAAGCAGTAACAGTAAAAGTTTCCATACAATTCCCTATTTTCAATGGGGCTGGGAGCACCAAAATAATGCTCTAAAATTTAAAACAACTGCTTTCTTCCCGTCCCCACCCCCACCCCACCCCACTCTCAGACAGACAGGAAGCTGCAATAGCCAGTAGCCGTGTGGCTCTGCACAAGAGTAATGAAAACAGTCTGCGTTTGTGAAGCATGTATTTGAGAAGGAGGGAGACTTCAGACAGAGAGAGAGACAAAGCTGTTGTACTGCTGGATGTTCCGTTTCAGAATATCGGAGCATGGACCCAAGACACGCTCAAATCTGGGCCGATCAAGCTTTACACATTTTAAGGGGCCACGAGCAACAACAGTGGCAGCACGAGGACGATTCATTAATAGAGCTATTTCGCCTATAAGGAAAAAACAACAACAATTTATTACAAATGGACCAATTAATGGAAAACTGATATGTACTGAACTATGCTCTCTTTCATTATCAGAGAAAAACTATAATTATTCCTGAACTGCTGCAGCTACTTTTACTCTCTTTAGTTTCCCGCTAATGAGCCTTAGACAATTGTGGATAGTCCACTCTTTCTTCTCTTATCTCCTTAACAGGAAATATTTGGAAATGATTGTTGTGAAATTTCATCAACATAATACTGTGTTTCCACGAAAATAAGACAGGGTCTTATTTTCTTTTGACACCCCCCCCCCCCCGAAATAAGCACTTGGCCTTATGGGAAGGTCTTATTATTTTTGAGGTGTAGGAGGTGGCGAGTATGATCACCTCATGACTGTTGCTATGTTGCAATATTTTCAGGGAGGGCTTATTTTAGTGCATGCGCTCAAAACCCGATTGGGCTTATTATCCAGGGAGGTCTTATTTTCAGGGAAATAGAGTACATCATGCATTGTTGGCTTGTATGCTAATCTAGAGGTGGACACCCTAAGGCGCTAAGGATATATGAAATTTTCAAACCTGCTTTTTGAAGATCTATATTGTAAGTAAAATGTGTTAAGAATTAAGAGAATCCTTTTCACTCCATTTATTTCCCTTAGGAGAATCACTAATTATTCTTCAATGCAATTTTGCTTCACAGACTCAAAATTTGAGTAAGGATTCACTTGTTCCAAGTATTAGTGAATGTAGAGACTTTTTTCAAGTTCATATGGTTACAAATGTTCTTTTACAGTGTTGAGAAATGGTGTTTTAAAATAAAAAAAATATTTTCAGAATTCCCAATAGACATTAAATCTACTTTTAGACTTATTTCTAATGATCCACAATTGACTTTACACCACTTGTGGTTGCAGGTTTTGTACCTGTTACTCATTATTAGTGCCGCATGTATTTGAATATGTATTTTAGAAAACAATACAATTCTATTTAGGATTGATGGAAAAGTCAAAGTATGTGAATCTTCTCACATTAATTTCAGTTAGAAAAAATAAAGTGATGCTAACATAGGGCAGGAGACTTCTTTGCATACCAAGTGGTTTGCTATTAATATAATTGGGCTTTGAGGAGTTAGCACAAAACAGTGTGAAGAAGCTAATTGCCTCATTCTAATCCTCTCAGAGAACAGAGAAAACCATTTTCTCACATTTATGGAAATGTTCCATAATACTGTGGAAATATATTTAAAGGGATAACTACAATATTCTTTCTTCAAATAATATGACATGGTTTTAACTCCACACCCTATTCCAAAGATCATCATGATAGATAATAAATTATCTAGATAGGGGACTTTTATTTCAATCAATGTCTGATGTATCAATCCAAAGCTCTTATGACATTCCAAGCCAGAATTTAAAAAGATTGGTAAGGACATAAAGCTATTCTGTCATCACCAGCCAAGAAGAAAGTATATCACCTTCCCTAAAATCTATTTAGCTCTCAGGAATATGGCATCTTTTTCAAGTAACTTTTATTATGTGGATTAGTAACCATTTGATGTCAATATTTCCTGCTGGTGCAATGCATTTCCCTGACTTAAGCACTATTACAGAGACATGGTGAGATGACACTGATGTGCTTATAGGAAATGGAAGGGATGGAAGACAAAGGAAAACTCACCAAAATAATCAGAGGGTGCAAGTCTGCCTACTTCAACAAATTCTTCATGCTCTGACCTGCGCTGCAACACAGCAGCTGTACCCTGTAAAGGAATTATAGGGTTAGTGACAGTTTTTTTTTCTATGTGCCAAAACAACAGTTTCATCATAGATTCAGAAAGCAGAGGCATATCCATTTAATAACTCAAATTAATGTGTTCCCATAACCCTTAAGACCTGAGAGAGGCTGTGTATCCATCCTTGGTGCCATATATTACCCACAAGTTTGTTTTATAACCAAACTGGATATTCTTTCTGCTGTATGGTTTTTTTAAATAATATTCTCCAATGATGATCAAATAATTAAATTTACTGAGAGCCATTTTAAACTCAGTGAAGTATTGCTAGTATTTTTACATACATTTTCAAAAATGCAATCACATCTGATGATAGGGATTGGACTCTAATATTGAAAAAGAATCAGAGTTAAATCAAGAGAAATGAAGCTAAAACTGTAGCAAACAATACAGACTATTATTACTCACCTCTAATATAATGAAAAATTCATCTCCAGGTTCTCCCTGCACCACAATCTTTTGTCCATCCTCAAACTGTACTGGCTCTAATGCATCAGCCACTGTGAGACGTTCCCATTTGTCAAGGGATTCTAAATTAAAAGGTAACTATTTAATAGCAAATTTTGCTGGGTTACAAAGATTTATAAGTAAGGTATTTGTTTACTTTAAATGAGAGTTTTCTGCTCCTATCTACCTCAGCATCCATTATGCAGGCTTTTTAATCACAATCTCGCACTTTACTACGAACAATTTAACATTCATTCACATCACAAATTTGGCAGTTCAAATAATAACATCTCAACAATGCTGAAAGGGTTTTCAAGGTCCTTTATAGCAGGTTAGTTGATTATGTTTTAATTAGTAGGCCAGGACTGTGCCCTCTTAAGTTACTAAAATACAAATTCCAATTGATATTGATAATAATCTCAATACTGGTCACGCTATTGGGGTTGCTGGAAGTTAAGAGCCTGCAACTTAATGAGGACCTTTCAGTGTACACACTGGCAATTCTAATGGACATCCTTGCATACTGGCAGCAATGTTCCAGGTTCAATAAGGAGATTCTCTCTTTCACTCACAGAGCTGGTAATACTCCATAGAAAACGCTCCAAAACAAACCCACTCTGTATCTATGTCCTAAGAAACAAAAAAGTTCCCTGAATCAAAGGCAAATTAATTCTTAGGGTGGTGGGTTATTCAAAACGTTATCTCTTATAACAGTTCATCAACACAAATAAGGTATTTTAAAAACAGTAAAGTGATCAAAAATTAATTCTCTTTAGAAATAGCTAAATGCTTACAATTGACAATACTGTGAATAGCTCAACATACAACTGATAATGTAGCAGATCCTTACAAGCAGTAAGTTTCTCATGTACAGTTGCTTTCCTTTACAGCAAGGTTGCAAAAAATGTGACAATATGTAGCACAGAAAGATGTTCTGAAGCAATGGCTGGACTCTAAATCCTGTTTTGGAGACAGGCTACATGAGTACATAAACAAGTAAATGATATGGGCATGAGTGTGTGTGCAAACACACACAGACAGATATATAGGAAGCGTAAAGATGTAGGAAAAGAGTTGTATAAAAAATAAAAGACTAAAGGATATCTAACAAAATTATGGAAGAAAATATTTAAGAGGAAGCTATATGCTGAAGCACATTCAATTTTTCTGCACTTTTCAGCAATACACGTTAGTCACAAACCAAACTTTTGACAAAAGGAAGAACAAAACTCCAGAATTTATGTCATTCAGACTCTTGACAAAGTATAAGCAGGATGATAAAGAGAATAGCAATAAAATACAATGCAATGCAAAGTAATAAATAAAAAGGAGAACAGCAGCAACAAAATATGGAATAGCAGAATGGATGTAATATTCTCTATCTGCCCATGTAGTAGTAACACCAAGAAATTTGTCACACTTACCAAGTATTGACACTTTACTAAGAAACTCTTCATACATCTTTCTCTTCCTCAGTGTGCTACCCTGGAAGTTGGGGAAGAAAATACACCTGAAAATCAGTATTATTTCTATATTGTTTTGTTTTAGGAAGCCACAATACTCTCCTGTCAGGAGAATATTAAGGTTACAAATAGTTCTGAGTTCTTGGTTTGTTAGTTCCTGATTGGATGCTTGTATAGTAAATAATAGTTTTAAAATAGTTTAGAATTATTTAGAGACCAAGGAGAACAAAAAGATGGCTTACATTTTTTTAAAAAATAAATGAACATAATATGCCGTGTAGATTCTTACACTAAGTATCTATTTGGCATATTAGGTCCATTTATTTTTTAAAAGCTAGTTTTATGTGCATCCATTTAGATGTAAGTTCTGCTAAATTTGATGGGAAAAGGTTTTTTGCCTTTAACAGGGTTTTTAATGTATAATACAAAAACAAGAGCCCTCTTGGGGCAAAGATATCTGATCCAATATTCACATGAATTATATTATGTTCACAACATTTAATATTGTGCTGTTATGGGCATGGCTCTCTACATAGCTTAGAGAGGTTATTTTCACTAATTGCTTTTTTCCTTGCACTCTAGCCATCATGAGACAAACCAAATTAATTATAAGCAAGAGTCTCTTATGTATTTTTGGCTGTTAAAAGAATTTGCTTCATTCAACCAGTATCTATTTAGCAACATCAATTTAGTTTCCAGTTGAAAAAATGAATTTTATTAGAATGCTGATGATTGGAGTTTCATTACCTTCCCACCATATAAAAGGTATTCATTTAAAATAAGATTTTGAAGTGCACATAGATTAAATGGCATATTAAAAATTGAAAAGCTCAACTTGCCCATCTTACATGAGGTTTATGAGGTCAGGTTAGAACATTACTGAGAACTCTGCAAAACAGTACTCATTCAATATCATAGTTAATAATATGGCTCAAGACTTCTAAGAAAACTGTTATGTCTGTAATTCACTTTTAACATTTACAATGCAGCAAGTGTGAATTTCAGAAACTGAAATAGCTGTCAAGTAAATCATCTTCATTGATAAAAGCAATAAATACAGTATGTTTGACTGGGATTTAGGAAGTTAAAATTGTACAAGTCCCACCGCATGCATGGAAATTAAAGAACAGTGCCTCATTTCTGTATCACTTAGTATAAACAACTAATTTGTGATATCTTAATCATGAAGTACAGACATGGATATTGATCTGATCACTAATATAAACATCCAACATCCATTTTGTGAAAGGCTACATTCAGATGATATTATTACTACTCAGTTGTTCTTCCTATCAGTTCATTATAATTCTACTATTTTACTGATATGCTTCCCCAAATAAAGTATGGTATAAATGCATTGTTTCTTTCAAGACATTGAAATACTTACCATAAGAATTCTTCTATAGCTATCTCGATCTATACCCCACAGTTTCACGTTGGTTTTTGCTTTGACAGTTGCTGCTCGGGGTGTCCCATAGATCAGTGCAAGTTCTCCAAAGCTGCCCCCCTCTCCAACACTGGTGGCCCATTCACTGTTCACATAAACCTAGAGGAGGAATATGTACACATTTATTTCAAAATATATTTTATGTTTTGGTTTTGATATGTACTTTGTTAATTCTAACATTTTTTTTAAAAAAAGGAAATCTTTTTACATCCTGTTTTAAATTTTGTTAATACCATTGAGGCCTTTCCAGAACAGAATGAAATCAAACAAATGACATCTTAATAATTTCTCATGTGTTCATAATATGCAAACGCCAAGAGGCTGCTCCTGTTTAGAAAAATATTTAAGCATATATGCATGACAAAAGGGTTCACTCTATTTGTTTACCCTAATGTACTACCTAGGGTGCAAATTACTTTTTATTAATTACGTGCCATCAAGTAATTATTGACTTTTAGTGACCTCATAGAGGATGATCTGTCCTCAACCTGATCCCTCAGAGGAAAAACCCACTGAAGTTCAGTCCATCCACTTTGCTGCTAGTCATCCTATTCTTCTTTTTCTATCTTCAGTTCATAGCATTAAAAACTTCTCCAGAGAGCTAGGTTATCACAAAATGTATCCAAAATGTGGTGATATGAGCCTGGTCATTGTGCTTTGACTGGAACAATTAATCCTATGATCCATTTATTTATTTATTTTTTCTTGGCTGCCCAAGGTATCCTCTAAAGGATCTTCTCTAACACCAAGGTTCAAGAGATCAATACTCTTTCTATGCTGCCTTTTCAAAGGTATTACTAGGATTTTTTTTTCCACTTATAGACTGCTCCAATCTGAATGGCTTTAGCTGTATACACGTAGTTCTTGACCAGTGTGTCAAACTGGTGGCCTGCGGGACAAATGCTCTGCCCCACCCCAGCTCTGCCAATGGGAAAACATCATGAAACGTCATGTGACGGCAACATGACACAGCAAGTTTGACACCCGTGTTCTTGACTTATAAACACAACTGAGCTCAAACTTTCTGTTCCTAAGCAAGGCAGTTGTTAAGTGACTTGCCCCATTTTACGACGTTTTTTGCCACAGTCGTTAAACTAATCACTGCAGTTATTGAATCATACCATAATTAAGCAAATCTGGCTCCCCCCATAGTAGTCAGAAGCTGGCTGGGAAGATGATAACATGACCCCGGGACAGGACAAGTTCATAAATACATGCCAATGGCCAAGAGCTGAAATTTTGATCATGTTACCATGGGGATGCTGTAATGGTCATAAGTTTGAAAACTGGTCATAAGTCACTTTTTCCAGTGCCGTTGTAACTTCAAACAGTTACTAAATGAATAGTTCTAAGTCAAGGACAACCTGTATGTGAGCAATCCAAACAGTGAACAATTCCGTATCTTAAAACAACCCATTCAATAGAGATATACAGGGATAAAATAAAACTATAAAAACAGATACGTGCCAATGTAGGGCCCAAGTTCTGCTGAAATAAAATCATTCTGAGAAAGTTCTTAAGCATAAGGATGGGAGTGGATCATGCTTCTAGGAGGGAGCATTGTGTGATAGAGTGGAAATTACTACTGAAGAGGCCAGTCTCCTAGATCAAGTCCCCTTATATCTCCTATAGGACAGGGAAACCCAGGCCAAGCTCTTTATGTGGAAACTAAATTTATTAAGTTTGTATGTCACCCATTTCCCAATGACTTTGGTAGTTTTTGTTCATAACTTTTCATTCCTGATTATTTAAAGTACCAGGAAAATATGCTACAATTATTTGGAATCAATAATGAAAACTTCATTATCAGTTTATCACTACATAATGATTTTATAAGCTATGAAAACGCTTAACACCGTGAAAGCACCAACCATCTTAATTTAGTCTCAACAATACCCTGTGCTATATCAGAAAATATCAGAAAATGCGTGGCTAAAGCAAGTTTAGAGAAACAATGGAAACTCAAATCCCAACTGGTTATTTGTACTGTATTTAATAATCATGACCATCTTTAATATTACATGTATTAAAATAATGCAACAACAATAGATCAATATATTTAAGGGGGGGGGAAACTTACATCCATTTCTCCTTGATCAACAACATAGAAGTTATCCCCTTCATCACCTTAAGGAAAGGACAGTATGTGAAATAACTTTTCTAATCTTTTAAAAAGCATTAGAGATGTACCTTTAATTTTAGCATCAAATAAACATTTTAGATCAAATACCGATCAACATAATACATATAATTACAATTTTATATTTGGCATAATTTTAAGAATATCCAATATTTCCTTCAGTTCTTGGTACAAATTCACTCAAGTTAGACTTTGCATTCCATGTCCAACTATTAATAAAAAGATGGAGCTATTCAGCTGTGATTGGATAATTAAGGGTCAACCAGCTTACCTCAAGTGAATGTAAAAGCTTCTACAAAGACCAATGCTGGCTGCTATGGTTTGTATCCCTAACCCTAATCCATTTACTAAGTTTACCAAAGGCAAAATAAATAATGAATAACTTACATCAAAAAAACCCTATATATTGCATAGTGAATACAGGTAGTCCTCAATTTACAACAGCAATTGAGGCCAAAATTTCCTGTTGCTAAGTGAAAAAGTTAAGTTAGTTTTGCTCCATTTTTGATAAGTGAATCACTTCAGTTAAGTGAATCTGACTTCTCCACTGAGTTTGCTCATCAAAAAGTTGCAAGAGATGATCATGATACTGGGACACTGCTACCATCATAAATATGAGTCAGTTGTCAAGTATCTGAAGTTTGATTATGTAACCATGGAGACGCTGCAATGGTCGTACGTGTGAAAAGGGATCATAAGTCACTTTTTTTCAGCGCCGTTGTAACTCCGAATGATCACTAAGCCAACTGTTGTAAGTCGAGAACTACCTGTAATATATTTGGAACATCTTCCTATATCAAGTCCTATACCATTAAAAAGAAAACAGTTATGTAAGCTGATATCTTATAAGTTAAATAAATTCCAATCAAAAAAATAAATCACATACCTTGCTGTATCACAGTCTCACCAGCAATATAAGTGACTGGAAACATCGCATCAAATATATCACTGAAAGAAAGTATAGATTTACTCAGCATAAAAGGAAAAAAATGGAACACATTTATGCTAATATTAATTAAGACTAAGTCATCAGAAAGAATGGTTTTTACAAGTATTCTATATTTGATCTTTTTTTTTTTTAACAATTGGCATTCACTTGCTGAAATGAGGTGTTATTTCCTACCTCATTCCATTTTCAAAATGGAATCTGTAACAATGTGAACAGCCCACTTTGTTTCCCATTTTTCAATTCTAAGACAATTATAATGAACACCATTTTTAAATACAAATAAAAACTGGCTTTGGAAAAAAAACTTGCTGGATGAGTTAGAGAAAGACTCATAGTATTAAAAATATTGATGCAGCTTTGTATGGGTAACAGCTAGCTTAGCTTCATTAAAGAGCACTTCTACATGTTTTATAACACATATATGATTATTATTATTCCCTGCATGTGTACAAGGAAGAAGGTATAAATTATTATAATCCCACACTAAAATTCATAAAATAAGGTTCATCTGAGTTGAAAACTAATTTGAGAGTACTAATTGTGCCAAACAAAAGACGTTCTTCTTCTCTAATCTTACAATTCACTTTTAGTTATGTTCCTAGTCTTGCCTAGGAAGTAAAAAAAAAAAGCAGATTGCAAACACTGGGAGTGACATGAGGTTACTATAGTTCCCAATGGAATACACAGTCTAGGAGGAATATTCCATACACACAACCTCCTTAGGAAGCAAAAACAAATTCTTATGAGATTTTCCCATATATATATATATATATATTTTAAAAGACACTGTGGTTAAGGCAGCTACATACTTTGAAGGCTATAATTGAGAATCAAGTAGATAATCTGCTCTTTTGAGAGAATAATTAATTCTATTAAAATTAAATTCAAATAACTTAGAACCAGTGATTGCAGCTTGAAGATTTCAGTTTGCCAGATCCACATTTTTTTATTATTTTGGACTGACAAAACTTTGAACAGGCAAGCTGTCACTCTATTTTGTATGCAGCAGCTACGAAGCCTGCTGCATTCAAAACAAAACAGTAGTTCTGATGCAACACAGTATTTGCTCTGCATACAGAGCAATCTACACTTTCCATTCAATGTACATCTATCACTATAGAATGAGTCAAATCCAAGTTCAATTGCAGGCATATGTTAAAAATTGCAATTGAGATCCTATCCTTTACCTTTAAAAATCTACCTTTCAGACAAAAACCAGTGAGGAATATAGAGTTAGAAAGTTTAATTACCACCTTTAAATATTTTAAATAATGAATTCTAAAAGATATACACTGGTTTGATCTAAGTTGAGTTTCATATAAGATTCACATAAGATTTTTTTTTGCCTCAAAAAATTGAATGAAATCAGCTGGGAAAAACCTTAGTTCAAAGTTAAATAAAAAAAGCCCCCAAATCCAATGGAAAATAATCCTTGATATTCAGTCTCTAGTTTGATTTAAATGAAGAGGCCCTACCTTCTTTCATTGTCATCAAGATGAGCAAAGAGCACATTCTTCTCTATGGCTTTCGCCAAGGCAGCCATAGTTTTATAATCCTTTGGAATAACCTGCAATATGGAAGATACCCACAAAGTTTTAGCTGAAGACATTTTAAGTGATTTATCACTCATTCCTGAATTCCACCTTTTTTTATTTGACACTATATATATATTTGTTTTCTGAGGTTTTCGCGGGTCTTTGGTTGTTCGAGTTTTCTCCCGCGTAGAATTGGAAGTATCTTCACAACGTTTCGATGAAGTCTCATTCATCATCTTCAGGCTGGTGCTTCCGGCTTGGTGCTTCCAGGAGCACGCGGGAGAAAACCCGAACAACCAAAGATGTGTATGTATGTATATATATATGTGTGTGTGTGTATATGTATATATGGTTGTGATATACCATTTTTCTGAAGAGGTAAGTTTAATCTAGCATGATACATTTATTAATTTGAAAGAAAAAATTACCAATGATCAAATGTATTGTTTTGCCAATATTTGGAATACAAATTCAGAAAAAAAAATTAAATGAGTGTTATTCTTCCCAAAGAATAGCAGATCTATTCATTTTTACAGAAAAAAATAGCAGAAATCCAAAAATACAGGGGAAAAATGTTTGCCATTCACTGTATTAACTATAGCGTATTAGAATCTATCTCCTGAACATCCAGATAATTTAAAACATGCTGATTTTGCTGGCAAGACAAAATGAATAAAGCAACAAAATTTATGTCTTACTCATCCCTCTTGCTGGCATAATGGCACCAAGAAATCAGTCAACATTTTAATGATTTCCTCATAATTCAGGTTCTTGAAGCTAGACTTTGAATAAACTATACAAAAGCCAAATAGATCATACAGATGGTATCACAGGAGATTTAACATCAGAAAAATGTGAGATGAAATCATACAATAGAATTAAAGATAGTTTGTCTCCTCCAAACAGGATCCAGTAGCCCAACCATGGAAAAAATAATATACAAGTCATGAAGTAAGGCTTATATGAAATAACAATTTGAAGCAACACCTTTCTAACATAAGAGGCAGCATCCTCTTCAGTGTAAACCTCTGCACTAATGGCACCACGTCTTCTACGACCTTTAACCACTGGGTTCATTGGTGGTGGTGGAGAAATTTCATCTTCACGGGAATCTGTGCGAGAGCTGGCTTTCTGCTGACTGATAAACTGCTTTGTTTCTTCCTAGAAGGAAACAGAAATTTAAGCCATATAAACATTGCAGTTTATTTCTTATTTTTTAATTGGTTTTACTAAACTCATACACAGTGACATATATACAAACTATATGGTTGAAACTGGATCACATACTTACAAGAAACCAAAATTCACTCTTGTCAACTATCTTGCACTTAGAATTGCCTAGTTATTACTGATTCCTAGCATTAGTCAATGTAAGCTGCCAAGTACATATGAATACTTGAACTGAATTAAATTACTGAATCAATAAGGCTTTGATACAATCAGACTGCATATTGCATTAAAATTTAAAGACGGAAGAGATACACTTCTGCAAGTTTAGAGCAATCTGCATTACCCTTCTTCATTTCAGAAAAAAGAGAGGCAATTTATAAATCCTGAAGCCCTAATGATGTGAAAAATCTTATTATTACCTGCTAGAGTAATTTTTAAAAACATAATGCTGAAATTCTTATCTAGCAGTTTGCATAAATTGACAAGTAGATTCTATGCAATGGTTTTGTAACTTTTAAAATAAAAATAATTTAACATTATTTTAATTAATCGATTTTAATTTACATACTATCCTTTTAAAATCATAAAAATGTAACCTTCTGTGAATTAAAATGTTATATATCACATATGACAACAGAAAAAAGACAATTAGCAACTTACATATGTAAAACAACATATAAATTTATGAAGTTTGCTGATTCAACAATTAATGTCCCTTTTTGGAATGCAATTACTATCCTATAAGTAATATATTAGACAAGCAATACAACTAGCAATTGAAAGAACATGTTGGCATATTGTGTAGTGTAGTATAGTGGTCGTTTTAGTAAGCAACATTTTAAGAATTAAGATGGGTTAATTCTCTCATGATGGAAAATCTCATGATGGAGAAGAACAATGAAAAATGTGCAAGAATGTATCACAGCTATGCACATGACCAGGATTTTAGACCATGGGTAGATTTGAGAGTAAAATCTCAATCAGGGGGAAATATTCATTATTCATGGCAATCCATTAAAGTAGATACTATATTATTACAACAATTTACATCATTGTCATACATGCAAATTATGTCATTAATGACTATCATTATGCGATCTATTATGCAAATCACCATGGAAATTTGGGACATTGCTTATAAAACTATTGCATCGTACTATTTATACTTGTTGAAACCTGATTTTTTATGAAAATAAAAAATATATAATTTTTAATATTTTATTAAACATAAGACCGAGATAGCTTTAAAATAAACACACTTGCCTTAAGTATCAATCCCTATTCAAAGGGCTCCTGCTAAAAAAAAATCAACTAAAAATCAGTACGTTAATCTATTTATTTCATACAGTGCACTTCAAAACATTAAATTCCAATGAGGAATTTCATACGTAAGAAACCTCTGTTGGATCTAGAAACAAGAATTTTACTGGTTGCCTCTTCCTCCCATGACAACACCCTGTAGAAATCAATTCCACTCTTTGTGGACCAAAGAGTCCTATGATCTGGCACAAATGGGCACTAGGGGATAAGTAAATAGAAGAATTCAGAGATTCATGCTAGTGTCCAGTGAGATAGTCCTTTCGGCTAGCACAAGACATTTCTGAATCAAAGCCAGGAACTTAAAAGCTCACACAATCACTTGACTGCTTTTAGAGAACTGCATAATTCAATATTTGGATCAAGCCAAATTCAAAGCTGCATGGATCACAAGAGTCTTACCCATCAAAGTAGTGTTTATGTATCCATCCTTAAAGGGTGAATTAAAAGTACTTGTACATAATTATCAATATATTTGTGACTCTTCTACACAAAATAAAACATAGGTTTTCCAATATTATGTCTCGAGAGAATTAAATGTATTAATCTAACAATTCAGAGTGACTGCAGAAAACGCTAAATATTGGTCTTGTGATATGCCTTTAGATAATCAGCTGCCATGCCATGAATGTTGCTGACCTTCTCTCCTTCCACAGAATGTTGACATAGAGATGGGAGAAGCTGTTACTGACACAGCAATCAAAGAACAAGAAGAAAGTATTACTGTAGCCATGTTGTGCAGTAAACACAATTTATGTATTTGGATCTCTTTGAATGTGCATAAAATGGTTGCAGCGATGCAAAATGTTTAGCCAAACAGGATACAAATTTAACTGTACTTGCATGTATGTTAAGGTAGATTAGCTGTAACACTGGACTTTTTGTGTACTTTAACATCTTGTGTAAACTCAGCCTACTTTGTTAATTAGTTCTATTTATGGCATGTGTCCCCAAATAGTTAATTCTGATTGGCAGGTTCCATGAATAGTCACTCAATATGTTCAAACCAGTTCTGGTTAAAGTGAAGATCACATTTTATAAAGCATGTCAAAATCAGATTCTAGGATTATAAGGATAACATTATATGTAAACAATACCATATTTCTACGACAAATCTTATGGAGTTGAAGTGTCTTTTCTTAGCAGCATATTAACATAATTTTTTCTTGTTGTTCATCTACAATTCAGACATGTTGGCTGCATTCATGTTAAATCATAATGTAATTTGTTTTGGATTATTGTTTTGTGTGAAACAGCCTGTTTTTTGGAAACAATGTTTATGCCTTAACAGCATTTACCAATTCCTTCACACCATATGCTAAACCAAATCATGATTTGGGGTTGACATACTGTGTGCTTCCCCTTGCTGAGTTTGTAATCCAAGTTTTAAGGCTTACTATGAAGTCTTAAGCTAGCTATTTCTATTTCTTCAGCCATGCCAAACAAACCCAATGAAGACAGTTTAAGATTCAACAATATCAATGAAAGCATCATCTTCATTCCCATTAAATAAAATGGCACCAACCTCATGTATATTTATTTGTATGTATTCAAGGCTTATAGTTTACTCCAATCAAGACTGACTCTGAGTAGCATGCAAATTCCCCTTTGATGGGACAGCATTGAGAAGAATCAGACATAACTTCTCATTTACCAAAAAAATAGTACAGGTGCACAGAACAATTGTAATCCTAGTTTCTAAAAAGTTCTGCACCACAGAATACTCAGATACTGTGCAATCAAAGTTTCTAAATAAAAATCTCTTGAAGCAGAGAGAGTTGCTATGAATATTTTAAAAATCCGGAATCTTACACAAAGGGACCTGCCTCTGCGCTATCCTCAAAGCCTAGTCTTAATCACATTTCAGAGAACTAAGTAATGTTGCACTTTTTTGAAAAGTTGATGTGCTCCAGGTCAAGCATAGGATTCATTATTATTTTGAAAGAAGAATGTTTTTCTCATTTTCTTTTATGAAGTTTAGTTTTTACCTTTTCCAATCTTTCAAAATATTCCCGGAGGAAGCCCATAGGTCTCTCAGGTCGCACTGTACAAAGCTGGACAATGCAATCTTTCAGGAGTTGCTGGATGTTATGTTTTTGGACGTAGTGCTCACATTCACGGAGGCTACGTTCTTCTTCACTGCTGCTACTACTAGAGGCTGCCATTGCTGGTATCTGAAAGAAAAAAATATTTGAAACTCTAGCTTCCATTGCAACTTCAGTGTATTTGTAGTGTACACTAGGTATATTATGTCTCTCAGCAAACATAGAAGTTGAGCATTAATGTATTTGCAGACATAGTGCTTGGTTATACGGGGCGGGGGGGGGGGGTTCAGAAAAAAAAATTAAGCTTAATTCAACCAAAACCCATGTTCAATTATTCTAGGAATATCAGATGCTAAACTGCTTCCAATAATGTACATGATGATAACATAATAAGTGAAAATAAATGATTTTACTAATGGTAGCTTGCAACAAAAAAAAGATTGAAAAGAAAGCTGCCATAATTAAATTAAAATATTCATTAGTGGATTTTCTAAAAATAATTATGGAAATAAAGAATATATTTCAGCTGATACCACTTACTTGAGACGAAGTCCACAGCAACTACAGGTATGCACAGAATTTGCAGGAGACTGTTAATCCCAGTATCACCTTTCAAAACGGAAGTAAGAAAGTGAATAGTTGGAACACCCTATTAATACATGCTTTCCTTTGTGACATATTTAGACACATGGTTATATTCTTACAGTTATAAACATATGCCTTGGATTTTCATTGCTGAGGATAATTTGCCGGTTAAATAAAAATGATGATGCTGAATAATCAATCTCCCCTTCAAAACACTGTATTTGTGTCTATTCTTGCAGAGTTTAAATGTTACAGCAAAAACTTTTTCCTGATTGACCAGCACACATATAATTAGAGGGCATTTACAATCATATTGCTTTAGGTTCTATAGTATCAGCTGGTTCTTCTGTTTTGACAACTTGCATAATAAAGGTCAGTAACACACAGCTTAATTAAACGTACAAGAATTACTCTGTGGCTCTATAACAGCTTGCAAATTAGTCTGTGGAAAAAACATTCACACTGTTGACACGTAGCAGCAGACAACAGTGCTTAACAGCAGCAGACAACAGGGCAAAAACCAGACAGAAACTTTTTTCTCAAATATTTTATGAGGCATGCCAAATAGAATCAATTCCATTTTTAAATAGAATTTATCTTAAGAATAATTGCAATATATTTTTACACATAAATACTGTATCAAGTGAAAATTCAATTCAACACCTTTATGTTGCCATCAGTATTTGCAATGTGAAGAAAATGGATTCAACGTAAAACCTGTCTAAATTTCACTGCAATTAAAGTCTGCTTTCAGACAAAGAAAATATATTTGCTACCTACATGAATCATTAGGGATAAAAAACATGAACAAAAATCTAATTTGAATATGAAAATATTATAAATAAGTGACAAAAAGAATCCTCCATCTTATTGAAATAATGCTGCATACCTGAAGAATAGAATACTACAGGACCCTAACAACAGTCTGAACCACTTAACATATTTCAAGGTAATTCCCTATAATTCTCCTAAGGAAAAAAAAAGCAACCGGGAGTTACAAAATGCATTTTTTTCTGTTCAAAAGTAAACTGTTCATTCACCAGGACAAGAAAACCAAGATATTCAAGAGATCATAAATTATAGGCTATTTTCAACTTAGCAGTTTTTATCTATGAGAACAGTATCTCTCATTTTAACCAAGGACTAGTCATTAAAGTCAGAACAAGCAACCTGATACCCTTATGAGCTTTAGCTCATAAGGGTTTTGCCTCTTGATAGAAAGGGTATTTCTATCAGGAAACAAAACATTGACACAATCATCTGGAGGATGTCATGATTTTTACTGTATAAGAAAATGATATAGAATTTCTCCCCATACCCAGCGGAAAGCACCTTATATAATATCAGGCAAGTTGCAGGAGTCTCTGGGTGTGATTGATTTACTGATTTTTCTATACAGGAACTTAGAAGTGCAAATATAGCCCAACATGAAGCATTCTGGACAAGACCCAACAAACAGTGACATTAAAACATGTAAAATCAATCTAAACTCCTGGTGACTACATGGATATGTCCACCATGTTTTGTCAGCACTACTGAAGTAGATTGGCATTCTTTACTGGTCTGTTTAATGTTTTTCCTCCCATTCTGCTTGCTTAGATTTTCTGAGATCAGAGCAACCAACCATTAACCGGGCCTGCAACCACACTAAAACAAACGGTAAACTATGTAGTCAATTGCTAAGGGGTTGCTTTCCATACAATATGGGCTTAGAGATGTCCTGAAACAAATCAAAACAATGGAGACAGCAATCCAAGCATTAGTTTAGTCCAACTCTTTACCAGACCACCAACATTACTTTAAAAAAAATACACATAGACAAGGCCTGTATTAATAAATTCTGTTCCCAATACAATCCTGCCTTTTTAGGTAAATGCAAAGTTTGTCCCCGAATGGAAGGGCTGTGTCTTAATAATAATGATGATAATATTCATAATCATAACAGCAGCTTATATCATCCGACGTTACCTTAACAGTTCCTAGGTCCTTGATTAGGACTGGAGTTGTTGAGCTACCAAACAGCCCCAAAGGCTGAGAATCTCACCAAAGATTAACCAAAGGATAATAATAATAAAAATACGCGGAACATCATACATCTTAAGAAGGTGCTTGGTTGATACCTAGGTCACTGGCAGCAACCCCTATCAACCATTAGCACCAGTCAATGGTATCTATGATGCATTTTTGAATGTTCAGTTGACTGAGTTTCATGTTTAATGAATAAAGTATATAATAATAGATGTTCCCCTCAAATAGTCTATCAGTTAAAAGTGTTCCTCAAGGTTTTGCTTCAAGGGTTACCTGTAAAAATAAATAAATAAACAAACCCCCAGCCAGCCGCTACTTCAAAGCAGGACTTCGTCCCCAATTCCTTCTGGCTTTCTGTCTACGCGGCGACACATCTCCCGGGAGCCGCGCCGATGCTCCCTCCGCTTCCCGCGGCGCTCTCCTCTCGTGCAGAGGCGCCGCTTGTTTTCAACCGGTACCCTCCCCCTCCAAAAAGGCAGGCCCGGCGCGGCACCCGCCGGCGCCATGGCCCGCCCCCCCCCCCGCCCGAACCCCTAACCTCGTCCCCATCAACGGTCTTCCTCCGCCTGGCCGCTCGACGGTTCCCACTGAGGCGAGATTGGAGTCAAGGGAGGCCTGGCGTCTCCCGCCTCAAAAGCCGCCTCAGACGAGCGCGCCTCTCACACCGGGCCTCGCTGCACCCCTGGGCGGCTGCGGCCGAAGACCCCCCTCACCCCCCTCGGGAGAGACTCGAGGCCCGGGCCTGACTTACCCCGGGTCCGAGCGGCGACTCCCTGCTTGGGCCTCTCCGCGATGGTCGAGCCCCCTCCTCCTCCTCCTGCTGTCCCGATTTGCGGCCTCCTTCTCTTTCTCGGCGATCGCTCCCACCGGAAACCCAGCTCTCTCCGCCAATCACCGCCCGGCGTGACGTCAATGAGCCTCGTTCTCACTTGCCGAACCGTCCCCGTGGCAACCTTAAAGGGGACGCGCCGGGTCTCCTTCCCCCGCTAAAAAGTAGCAGAAGCCAGAAGAGAAGAGGAGAGGGCGGAGCGCCGTTTCGCGCAATTGCTGGCTTTTCCTTTAATTCCCGCTGACGTCAGACTGCGGGTTGCAACGGCACCGTCGCCCTCCCGGTTCCCCGAGGGTCAAGCACAGAGTTGGAAGGGACCTTGGAGGTCTTCTAGTCCAATCCCCTGCTCAGGCAGGAAACCCTATACTATTTCAGACAAATGGTTATCCAACCTTTTCTTGAAAACTTCCAGTGTTGGAGCATTTACAATTTCTGGAGTCAAGTTGTTCCACCGATTAATTGTTTTAACTGTCAGGAAAATTCTCCTTAATTCTAGACTCGTTGCATTGTGATTTCTCAGACTCCCGCTAACTAGGCAAACTGTCAGTTGTTGCAGAACTGCTACTCCCAGAAACCCTCTCTAATCATCATCATCATCATTTTTTAAAATTTATTTTATTTATTTCATCAAGCATGTATTAGATAACATATATAAGTATAAACGTGGTTTTGAATACATGAAATGGATACGAATAAAAAGGAACATTGGGGCAGAGATGGGTAGGCACGTTGGTGCGCTTATGCACTCCCCTTACAATAAATATGAACCAGTTTCTGAATTTGGATTACATGGTTATGGGGATGCTGCCAAGATCGTAACTGTGAATAATGGTCAAAAGTCACTTTTTTCAGAGCCTTGTAACTTCGGTCAGTAAGTCGAGGATTACCTGTGTGGCAATAGAAATAGCACTTAGACTTATATACAGCTTCATAGTGCTTTACAGCCCTCTCTAAATGGTTTACCGAGTCAGCCTATTGCCCTCAACAATACGGGTCTTCATTTTACCAACCTTGGAAGGATGGGAGGATGAGTCAACCTTGAGCCTGATTAGAGATTCGAACTGCAAAACTGCTGTAGACGTGAGAAATGCAAAGAGTTAAAAAGATGTGGGTTTGTTTCTCAAAATCCTCCTGCATGTGGCTCTTTTCTGCTGGATGCAAGCCGATGTATTTTGAACTACGGTATCCGTCCTTGCAAAATAGAAATGCAATTTCAAAAGCTAAATTGCAGGGCATTTAAAATGGGTAGGCTTGTTTATATGATGCTGCTGCTTAGCAAACATCAAGTGTCACAAGATACTTACTGAAGTCAATTATGTATTATTTGCTACCGGGTTTGTATGACACTATATCACATCAAAATACTATCAATGCATAACAGGTATTGAAAACCCAAGTTAATATTAAAGTATGTGGCATAAATAAAAGAGCTCTGATGGGTTTCATAGTTGATTTGTATTAAGATTCTCCAGCTATTCTGAGGCTTTCCTTTTGCATATTTTTGGTATATCTTGAAACCACTTTGCCCAACTTGATATTCCCAGCTGTGTTGGCCAAGCTGTGTGTAACTATCCATTATGTTTAGTTTTATATTGGAGAAATCATGCTTAAATGAGATTTTACCATTATGTAAGAACACACTACTATATTGCAATGATTCCCATTTCATACCTTCGAAGTTCATTCCTACTGCAAAGTTTAAATTTGTTGCTAAGATCTGAACTCTCTTGTATTTAGGTTTATTATACATACAGAAAATCCTGAGAGTTTCGGTGCACTTTTAATTTTTAGAAACTTCTACTGGTATATAAAATATAAATAATCTATAATAGAACAGAGATGGAATTTTAACTGAACTTTTTCATGATTCATGTATTCTAATTTATTTTTGAGGTTATAAATTCTTCACTATAGAACACGGATGTCAAACTTACATGATGCCATCCCGTGATATTTCATGTCATTTTTACCCTTTGCTGAGCTGGGGTGGGTGTGGCCTGCAAATGACGCATCAGCCCTTAGGCCGCCAGATTGGCACCCCTGCATAGAATTACTGTGAACAAAAGATAATTTGTGCTCCCCAGTTTAACTGAAATCAGAATTAGCTGTCAGAAGAAAATCTAAATCTTAGAAGCACCCCAAAGAAATTCAAGCACAAGAGCAAGAGTATTCAGCCTTGGCAAATTTAAGGCCTCCAGAATTCTCCAGCCAGCATTAATTCTGAAAACCAGTTACAGAATCCTCAAAACAAAATTATATTAGCACAATAGAGGTGGTATTCTACTGGTTCGGACTGGTTCACCCAAACCAGTCGTGGAAATCACGGGTGGCCATACCCACCCACCCCGGCTCCATGGCATCCTATTTAGGCCCTTTTTTCACCAAAAGCGCATGTGCCGAAGGCTGAGTGCATATGCGGAGGTGGACGTACACTCACATTTGCGAACCGGTAGGGAAGGTAAATGAATACTACCCCTGTAGCACAGGTACATGAAACAAGTCCACCAAATATCGTTAAAACAAGACTATGATGCAAGATTAGTTGTCTTCCATCATTTTATTGATGAGTTTGAAAATAACATCATTGCTTGATAGGTTGTTATTTAGTGATAAAAGAACAGCAACCAGGTTGTCATACTTGCTGTATTTGAGTGACGCGGGAACCATATAGAGTTTGAAAACATGAAAGAGATTCTCCTAAACGGACCATCTGGTGCTATCTGGGAAAATTAGACAAAATTGGTCCATTCTTTTGTGGAGGAACTATCATGAATGATGAGGCGTCTTTGGACATGCTGCAGAATTTATTCTTGGACAGAGGCAATCGGGACTTATCAAGAGGACTGTCTTTCAGCCAGATGTGGCTCCTTTCCACTTTGCCCACAGTGTTCAAGAATATTTAAAGCAGGTTTTCCCCAAAACATGGAGTGAGAAAACTTCCATCCAAATGATGGTTATATTGAAAGTTCACATTCCTACAAATAAAATAAATTCCTTTTCATATTGCATATTACTTATAATTTATATAGAAGTAAATGCATTGATAATTAAAGTGCACTAGGTTTTTATAGATACCCCTTTTAAGTATTCAGGATGGTTTTATTGTCTTTTTTTGCCTTTTTCCTTTTGGGACTTTAATTCTTTGCTTGTCTTGGCTTTGCTCTTGCTAGTTTAATTCACAGTCAAAGCCTTGTCTTACTTTTAGATTGGATTCATATATTACAATACAACATTTGTTTAAATATAATTTGCTGAATAAGCTACAGCTGGCTAATTTTCATAGTACTACTTTAAAAAATTGAGTTATAAACAAGTGTCTTGATTTTTAATAAAACCCTACCAAATTTCTACAGCACATTCGAGCTAGAAATGTTGAATAAATAATTTGCTAACATGGAGTTTTCTGTTTACCTCCTACTAGTATTGATTGCCTGGGTTGCCCTGGAAAGTGCTGTATTTTGTTTGTCAAGAATTATCATTTGGCACCAAGCATTAACTTTTCAAGTCATTTTGACTTCAAAGAAAGGCACGCTTCAAAATGGAAATTAATGCTGATGGTTTTATAATTTGACAATGAAAGGATGAATGTATGTTTCACACTCTGATCCCTTTTCTTTATATGATCTTGGCCTTGTTTATTAACCATAATTTGTTAAATAAACACAATTACTATGGTGCTAAATATGCTTCACAAATGAGCGTGACTGGGTTCACACAATGCATTAAGCTACAATCGTATCAGATTATAGCACAATACAAAGTAATGTGTGAAAGTCACCTTAAGGCTCCTGTTTAATCCTCTCAATAGGATTTCAAATCAGTTGTTGCACATTATTATGAAAATCTTAATCATGTCAGCTTGGAAGCAAGTCTATTTACGAATACCATGAAGCTTACAATCCAATAAATGAAGTTTTCTCAGTTTTCCGGTTACTAGGTTGAACTTTCACTAGATGGCAGCATTCATTACTAGGGATTTAATATTGTGCTACAAGCAGTGGTTAATAATAAGAGTTACAGAAAATGATGCATTTGTACATCAAAATCTGTAAAAAAATGACAATGTAGGGAAATTAACTGTAATGAGATTCTTGCAAACTGGGAAAAAAGGTTTTGATTTGGGTTTCAAATCATGGCAGATGGGCATTTTAGTTTCATGTTTACAGTATCAATCTGTTCAGGAATTTTCTGAGAATGAAATTCAAACAACTCATAGAGACCCCACTTCTGTGTATGCTATATGCTTACTTTTAAATGAATACAACAGTTTTCCTACTTGAGTTCCAAGATTTTGTAATGTAATCTCATTGGTCATATGCTGTTATTAGGACCTTACCTTAATCTTTTGAACTCACTACTTTCTTTTACAAATAAGGTAACCTATTGTCATTTTTTACTGTGGGCACATTGCCATAGATAAAAAATGAAATTCTATTGCCTGCTCTCAAAAGTGAACACATATATAACACACACATAAACTTGCTATATACATAAATACTAGTATGTATAAACCTACATATACATACAAAAACCATACAAATACATTTTAGTTAAGTTTCTGAGACCTGACAATGACAATTGACTCATTGGAACACCACTGGTAACTTATACAGGCTATTTCAGCACTGGCAACAGATGTACAGATCAGAGGTGGGTTGGTCCCAGTTTGGCCTGGATCGGGTGCACCAGTAGTGGCGATGGTGGGAGGCCCTGCTAAAGATTTACCTCTGTTAAAGATTGCATTCTTATTGTCACATCTCTCAATTTTACTAAATTGTACTTCTGTATCTCTATGAAAGAGGCCAAAATATTGAACTGTCTTTGACATTTGCTCTGAGAAATTTGAATACATTGTGATACCTCCTGGATGAACTAATTAACAGTATTTATAAGATTCATGAATTAGATAATTTCAAACATTTGGAACTTTCATGTCATGGTATATGAGGCGATTTCCGCTGCCAAAAAAGTCCAGCTACTTATCCATGTCAGGAATGTTCTGGAGCAAGTACACACAAATGACATGCTAAAATGGAAAATTACACTTTTTGGGGCTACAGAATTTCAGCAAATGGCATTCAGAAGGATAATGCTCTGGTAGGCATATAGGGATACATGGTATTTGGGATGGCCTTTGTAATTTTTACAGATGTTTTACATCTGAGTTTGTGTAATACATCCATTTTAACTTACTTTATCGGTTATCGCTTTATTCTGTTGGTCTTCTCAAGTTAAGGCATAATTCCAGGATCTGAAGCAAGCTTTTACCCCTGAGCCCCTGTTGTATTGGCGAGAGCATCCTTTAATTAATCAGACAGTTGCATCATACTCTGCTTTACGTATGTGCTTCAGGTTATGACTGAATGTGGAAAAGATCTGTGTATTCTTGATGAAAATCCACCCAGTATTTCCTCACTCTCTGTTCTCTCTTGAACATTTTTGTTACCTGCTGTGTAGCACAGATCTCCTTCACCTATTTCTATCAGCAGGAAGGGAATAATAATTTCTAATTGCTTCTTGATTTACTGCTTTAAGTCTTGTCTTCCTTTAGGGCTTATCCTGAACTTGCAACTCCAGGTGTGAACCAACAGGATATTCTGCTGGACATACTATGCTCTTCAGTCTCTGGCACTGTCTCAAAGACACACATGTCATTTCAAAGGCTCAACTTCATCGGCCTCTGAACTGCTGGTTATTGCAACTGTGCCCAGTCTGCACTGAGTTAAGTGGCCTTTCTGCAGTGAGGGGCTGCATCTAATCTTGAGCAAGATGCTGAGAGCGGCTGTCTGGTCAATGGGA
Organism: Natrix helvetica; assembly: GCF_964273705.1. Classification (NCBI taxonomy): domain Eukaryota; kingdom Metazoa; phylum Chordata; class Lepidosauria; order Squamata; family Natricidae; genus Natrix; species Natrix helvetica. The sequence goes on along the minus strand of NC_138548.1, from coordinate 233,693,757 downwards.
GTAGGATTTTTTTAAAAACCCAACCTTTGGACAAGCTATTGGATTTGCTTCTAGGAACAGCATATAGCCTTGAGGCTCTGATTCCTGACTTATAAGACAGCACACGGCAGCACCTAACTGACCTTGACTTACCTCAGAAACAGTACAAATTGTTTAGCCCTTGGAGGGAGATCACTAGGAAATCCCAGGCCAGTAAGCTAGACCAGGAAGTCAACATTCCAAAAGATAACACTAAACCCTTCTGGATTATTGTTGTCTAGAAAATCACATCAATGCGTACAAGAATCACGTCAACATAAGGAAGTCTACTTTGTCATTGTAGAATACTGTACATTGTGGAATACTATGTACCATTTCAGAGAAGATGGACGAAGGAAACAGCGCCAGGAAGCTCTGTTCAGCAGTGACATATTGCAAATGTGTAACCCTAACCCTAACCCTAACTTCTGGTGTTGGTCCTGCAGCTAGAATTATATGTAGCTGCCCTTTGCAAATTCTAATTCTAATTCATTCTTCTTTTTCTTTCTTTCTTTCTTTCTTTCTTTCTTTCTTTCTTTCTTTCTTCTTTCTTTCTTTCTTTCTTTCTTTCTTTCTTTTTTCCCTTCCTTCCTTTCTTCGACTCAGTGTTGACTTGGTGACTGGCTAAACAAGTCCCTTGCCAGTTTTCCTGGTAAGATTTCAGAAGTGGAATATACATTGCCTGCTTCCTAGTCTGAGAGCAACTGGCCCAAAGTTATCCAGTTGACTTTGTGCTAAGGCAGCACTAGAACTTACATCTTCTATTTTTTAGCTTGATGCCTTAACTACTACACCAAACTCACTCTCTGCATATGCTGTAGCTGTCCTATATTTCATGGAGCTTGGGCTGAGTTCTTACAAATGACAGATGACTTATTTTTACTGCAAAGGAGGACTTACATGATTGGCTACTTCATCATGAAATATAAATCTTACTCATAGAAAAAATAATCAGTGAGAAAGCTAAGTTAGTAGCTTTTCCCTTCACAATTGAGTTTTCAGGTGAAGAATCTTCCTTCCTGAATTGCACAGGCCAATCTCTTTTGTTGGCCCCCACAGTATGACATCACCCTGCCAATAAAAGTGTGTATAGCCAAGGCTATGGTTTTCCCAGTTGCAATGTATGGATGTGAAGGATGGACCATAAGAAAAGCTGATCACCAAAGAATTGAGGCCTTTGAACTATGGTGCCGAAGAAGACTCCTACAAGTCCCTTGGGCTGCAAGGCGATCAAAGCTGTCATTCCTAAAGGAGATCAATCCTGACTGCTCTTTAGAAGGCCAGATCCTGAAGATGAAACTTAAATACTTTGGCCACCTAATGAGAAAGAAGGAGTCACTGGAGAAGAGCCTAATGCTGGGAAAGATGGAGTCATCGATCTTGTAGACGTGAGCTTAAATGGACTCCAGAAGATGGTAGAGGACAGGAAGGTCTGGAGGAATATTGTCCATGACGTCATGATGGGCCGGACATGACTTCGCAACTAACAACAACAACAACAGTATGTGGAGAAACCAGAAGCATCACGGCGAGAATGGTTGGAAAATAGTGGGCTCCGTTGAGCACCACAAAATCCAACCAAACAAACCTCTGTCAGGGGGTCTTCGGACCGGAACCATCTTGAAGGGCCGGAGAAGAAGGAGAGGCGTCTCGGACGACCAAGAAGAACAGGCAAGTTCCTCTGTAGGTCGGAGAAAAGCTCTTCGGACTGACAGTGGGGGTGGCAGCCATATTCAAATGATCACTTTAAAGTTTTTGCAACAGTGTTTGGTTTTGATTGTCAATGGCTGTGGAAGAAAATAAATCCTCAACTTGGACTGGACCAGGGACGTGCGGTCAGGGGAGGCAGGGGAGGCAGAGCCTCACCTCTCATCATGAAATAATATATAATATATAATAATAAATTATAATATATATTTCATCCCATCCCTTTTACACGGCTCCTGCTAAGTTCCGGTAAGGAGAAGAGCTTTTGGGGAGTGAAGAGGAAGAGGAGGGAGGAGGAGGGAGGAGGAGGAGCGCGCAGGGGGCGGTGCCAGCTGGGCAACTGGCGGAGGCAGGAGGGTTCTCGGAAGCGCCAATAACCTTCCTGCCTCCGCTCTTTGCGCGCTCCTCGCAACTGCAATAGACATCCAGAAGTGACAGGGGCTGTTGGGCTGGAAGCCCAAACCCCATTAGCCACAAAAGCCGCTTCTGGACGTATATTGCAGTCGCGAGGAACGCGCGAAGTCCAGCAGAGGCAGGAAGGTTGTCGTTGTTCTCCAGTCACTTTCGTTGCTTCGTCATCAAGACAAAGTCCGGGAGCGCCGACAACATTTCTGCCTCCGCTGGACTCCGTCTTGATGATGTCGCCGCAGCTCCCGGGACGGACGGAGGTAGCCAGAGTGGCACCAAGGCAGTCCGGCAGGCGAGCGAACGAGGATCAGGCTGGCTGATCCTCCATCGCTCGCTCGCTCACTCACTCTTTCGTCTGCCCGGACCGCCTCGGCGCCGCTCCGGAGGTCCGGCCACGCCCAGCCGCTGCAGCGACGTCATCAAGACGAAGTGGCTTGGAAGCAAAGTGCTTTTCAGTGCTTTTCTGTGCGTCTGGCATTTAGGTAGATAGCTGGATGTCTTAAACGCCAGACGCACAGAAAAGCACTGCAAAGCAGCTGCTGTTGGGGACTACGGAGCGCGAGCTGGCGGAGCGCGCTCAGGAAGGCGGGGAATGGGATCACGTGTGCTGGAGGCTGAGGCAGCCTCAGCCTCCAGCACACATGGTCCCATTCCCCGCCTTCCTGATGACGTCACCAGCCTCACCAGCCATAAACCTCACTGCACGTCACTGGACTGGACTAATACTAAAATTGGATTTTAGAATCTGGAAAAAAAGCGACTGCATGGACTTTAAGTTTTAATTAAATGTGATACAATCTAAAAAAAATTAAACATTGTTAAATTAGTTAACTGGCATTATGGAGCTCTGGATGTATGATGAACTATTTGAGATGCTAAAAAGTGTGTGTAAAACTGGAAATGGTACGGTAAGAAAAAGCTAGAAATTCAGATGGAGCACTCAGACCAGGGCACAAGGTGGCAAATAGAAGAACAGGGGTAAAAGAAGGCTCAAATGAAGAACAAGATGATAACATGGAAGAAACTGACAATAAATGCTAGATGATTTCACTGGGATTTACAGTGGCACAAAAAAAAAGAAGCAATTAAACAGTAAAGAAGGGAAAAGCAAGAAAAGGCGAGGAAAAACCCTGCGGAAAATTGTTAGAACAATAAAATTACAAGTGAGAAAAGGGACTTGGAAGAAAAGAGATAAGAATGATAAAAATAAGAAAAAGTTAGGAGAATGGGAGGAAAGAAGAAAATTAAAAAGAAGTTGAATCTTTCAGAGACCTAGAGAAAATGGTTAGAGGAGGAGAAAGGGAAAGAATATATTAGTAGATTAAAAGGAATTGTATTAGTACTGTTAATGATATGTAGTTAATTAAGATACAAGGGAATTATAACAATATTATTAATTGTGGATAATTAATTAAGCTAAATGTTTTCTATGTAAAAACTGAACTGAATTTGAGGATATATGTTGCTTAGAGTAAAATAGACTAACAGATGAAAGAGGAAGGATAATATGGTTTAAGTTTGAAGGGCAATTGGTGATATTGTTTATGTATTAAGAAGAAAATAAGTTTAAGATGGAAAATATAGAAAGAGAATAATAGGGCTGATATCTATCTATCTATCATCTATCTATCTATCTATCTATCTATCTATCTATCTATCTATCTATCTATCATCTATCTATCTATCATCTATCTATCATCTATCTATCTATCTATCTATCATCTATCTATCTATCTATCTATCTATCTATCTATCTATCTATCATCTATCATCTATCTATCTATCTATCATCTATCTATATCTCATAGGTGAGTTCCTACCGGTTCGGACCAGTTGACTGAGTAGATAGTGGCTTGGTGGCCTGGATCGCTGAAACCAGCAGCAATCCAGGCCTGCCACGCCCCTGAACCGGTTCCCTAGTTGCTCGCCCCACCCACCAGCCCCACCCAGTCACTCCTTACCTCCCAAGCAGCTTCCCTGCCTAAGCTGCCTTCCCTGCCTAAGCTGCCATGTGGTGCCTGCCCTGCGCCCCAACTGAGCTGCCTCCTCCTGCCTACAGGTAAGTCTCGCTAGCCCCCACTCCCGAAGCTTCCTGCACCCCACCCACCGTCCCCACCGGGCTCGCAACCTTACCTTACCCCGCCCTTTCCAGGACCCTCATGAGCCCCATTTTGGCTCACAGGGGGCTTCAGGCAGGCCTGCTAAGCCCAAATTAGGGCATGGGGGTAGCCTAGCAAGCCTCCCTGCAGCCCCCTGGGAGCAAAAATGAAAGAAAGAATGAAATCCTAACCATTTGGGGATCCTCAAGTGCATGGAGCTGAAGTCTACAAATGTGGCAATTTTAAGACTTGTGGACTTCAACTCCCAGAATTCAGCTCTCCTGATGTATGTATGTATGTATGTGTGTGTGTATGTACATCAAATAAATGCTAATCTGAATAACTGATACAGTACTCTACAGGCAGAATTTGAGATTTATGGTCAGGTTTCTTTGCTTCTGACAGACACTTCTATATCTGTTATAGTCTGCTTAAGTTTTCATACATTATTCTATCCCGTATGAAGCAATTGTAGATAAAGTCTTACATACAAAGCATTACTGTAACTTCATTTGATTTGCATAAATTTTACAACTTACAGGAGCTACATGAGATTGTTTTTTATTTCTAATAACTATGAGTGCTTACAATTATCTATAGTTGTTTTTCCACATGTTAATGGTCTATTTAAATAGAATAAAGAGCCCTTTGGCAACTGATCTGACTTGCACATTAGAATTATAAAATGGTTGATTAGTTTTAGCTGGGCATATCTTTTAGATACACTCATTTTTGTTTGCATTTTTATGTATGTACTGAGCTAATTGTAACTTATTTAAAGTGTGGTTAAACCATGCATACACTGTATAAAAGCTAATGACTGCACTTAGTTACAGGGCTGAATTTCCAACTACACAAAGATGAACATAGCGATAAAGAAGATTTGGGACCTAAGGTGACTGTACTATTTGTTATTTAAAATCACCTTTAATGATTTTGTATATCACAGACTTATTAATAAATAATAGCAACAACATAAACCTCATTATCTAGATTATGGATGTTTATGTCAGATGAGGAATGCTTTCACATCTGGCAATTACATATCAGTCAGGACTTGTGAAATACTTACTATCAGGTGAGGAAACTCAGTTACTTGGTTGATTATTTTGGACTTAAATCCTTGCGGGAATAGCAATTATGACTAGCTTAGAATATGAGAATTTTATTGTTTCTAAATCTCTTATTGTGTAGCACTTCTAGCAATAGATTTCCTAACAGGGGCTTACTAACTTATTATTAGATTTATATCCTGCTTTTCATCCAATTTCCCTCCAGAAATATATGTGAAATTTGGGCAGCAATTGGCTCATTGGTGAGTTTCTGTGATTGAGGGTGTGAATTTAATTTTGTGTCTGTCTGTCTGGAGGTAGTTTAAAGGTAAAGTTCCCCTCACACATATGTGCTAGTCATTCCCGACTCTAGGAGGCGGTGCTCACAACCGTTTCAAAGCCGAAGAGCCAGCGCTGTCCGAAGATGTGTCCCTGGTCATGCGGTCGGAATGATTAAACGCACGGAACGCTGTTACCTTCCCACCAAAGGTGGTTCCTATTTTTCTACTTGCATTTTTTACGTGCTTTCGAACTGCTAGGTTGGCAGAAGCTGGGACAAGTAATGGGAGCTCACTCCGTTACCCGGCATTAGGGATTCGAACCACCGAACTGCCAGGTTTTCTGATCAACAAGCTCAGCTTCTTAGCCACTGAGCCACCACATCCCTTAAAGTCATATTTATGTGGTGTATATTGGAGGTGGTGACCCTTTGAGAGCTGTATACAACAGAAATTTTATTTTAATGTACGCCGATTAGTGTACATTCAAAGTGACAATGAAGTTATTTTAAGTCTCTCGTGTATTATTCAGCACAAAGCTCTTAATGGAGTAAAGAGCTGCACACCCACAATATCGTCCCAAGCGTGATGTGCGTCTGGAAGAGGCGACTGCTCCCCTTTGTACTCCGGCGTAGATCAGGCTCCATGCGCAGAGCTCCAGTCAGAACGGTCGGCTGCCACCTCAGCCCTTCCGGGCCCACCTGCCGCCCACTCTTGTCCCGGCTCCAGTCTGATGCAACCATAACACAACCACGTGGCCACTGTCAGCTGTTTCCACCTCCTCGTCCAACCACCGCCGGCCCTGTTGGCGTCGTGGGCGGGGCTTCGGAGCTTCGCCTCCCGAGTGCGATCGAAAGCTTGAATCCGGTTGGCGGCGGCGGGGCCGAGGTGGCGAGTTCGAAACAGCCTCGCCCAATAGCGAAGCGCGGGCAGGTCGAAAGGCCCCGCCTTTTCGACCGGCCGTGGTTAGGTGACTTGTTTCTTCTGTTGCCGATCCGGCGCCGGGAACGGTGACGAGCGAGCGGGAGGGAGGCCGGCGGGAGATCCTGAGCTCCGCGCTTGACCCGGGTGAAATCGAGGCCGAGGATTCAGGGCTGTCGCTGCTTATGGAGGCCGCCGGCGGGGAAGGGGAGCGGGAGGCCCTCACCTGCTTTTCCTATAACCAGGACTGCACGTACGTAAATAGGGATGGGACCCAGGGAGGGAGGAGGAGGAGGAAGAGGAGGAGGAGGACTGGAATAAGGCAGGGTGGGGGATCGGATAGGGAAGGGAAGGGAAGAAGTGGAATGCAACCTAGGCTGGAGAAAAGGGGGAAATGGCGGGTTTAAGAAAAGTCACCCATTTGGTCCCTCGCCGGCTGTTTCTTTTTATTTATTTTATTTAAGTTATTTAATTTATTTATTTTATTTATTTAGTTTGTCACTCATGTACAAGATAACAGGAATGAGAATAAACATGAATAAGAACACAGGAAATGGGTACAAATAAATGGGGACAGTAGGACCGGGATGTTAGGCACGCTGATGCGCTTATGCCCGCCTCCTTTCAGACCTTTTAGGAATGGGGTGAGGTCCACGGTAGAGAGCCTAAGGTTAAAGTTATGGGGGTTTGGGGATGTAACAACAGAGTCAGGTAGTGCATTCCAGGCACTGACCACTCTGTTGCTGTTTTAGACCTGCTTATAAAGATCCAGAGGTTGTTCGATAGGCTATTCGTTTAGTTTTCAATCTGTCCTTTCTGTCAGTTATTGGAACAAAAACAGCCTGTTGCAAATAACACCTTATCCAAGAGGATAGCTTTTGGAGCGGTGGCTGGTGGGGGCACTTCAATTCAGAAGGTGTGTGTGGATTCTCCCTTGTGTGGCTGCATTTCCCTTTCCCCCCCCCCCCCCCGCCTTTAGAAAAAACAAAAGTGGTATTGGGGAGATCTGAATGAACCTCGAGATTGTTCTGGTTTTCGTGGTTCTATTTATGATCGCCTCCCACCAGCTCGTGAATATATTGGTACTTTAAAAAAATTTGAAGCCAGAAGCTGGCTCTTTCCATACTTTTTGTACTAATGTTGTTCCTGGGTGCTGTTTTCTTTTCTTCTCTTTTGTATCATCCCATGATCCAAGTGTCAAAGAAAGTCTTGTTTATAACTGGAAAGTAAAAGAAAGAAAGGAAGGAACAGAAAAGAAATACTGCATCTGTGTTTTGTGCTCTGTATCTGTGTTGTTACGTCTACACAGGTGAAACATTTGTTTAAAAAGGCTAGCTGGAAAGATGCCTGGGGGAAAAAAGGAACCGTGTCTTCCTGAATGAAGGAGCTTTGAAATAGAAGAAAACAGACATTTTCTTAGTATAAAATATTTAGTGACACTGTTGCTATTGGTCAGGTAACCTTGCAGAGCAGTGGTACTCAACCTGTGGTCTATGGAGGAGGAGGGGATGAGACGATGTTATCATTGGGGGTCTGTGAAGGCTTGAAGAAATGTTATGATTTAAATCTTGAATTAAATCTTGGGGGCTGTGGCCACAAAAGAGATTTAAAGAGGATCTGTGATGGGAGAAAAGGTTGAGAACCATTGTTGTAGTAGAGTGATATCACGGACTATCCTGCCTTTCCCCCCCTGCAGTTGCATAATATCAGCTACAGAATGGTGAGATAGGTATGTAAGTAGTCATATCCTTTTTACTTGTTGCATACTTATTTTGAAACAAGTTGTGGGAAGCTGTAATTGATCTACCCAGCTTAAAAATTTTGTGTACTGTAACAAACCAAAAATATATGTTAACAGTTTTGAGAAATTTGATATAGATCACTTTTTGGGTGCTAATATTAGAACTGGCATAATTTTAAATTGATATGATTTCATATATTTGTGCAAACAAAGATTTGGCATAGTGTTTTATTTTATTTTTTGCTGAGTTTCTATGGGTATTCACTTGCCATGTGACTCCAAAAAGCTTCCCCCCCCCCAGTTGTACCCACAATTGGTTAAATTAAAACCAGCCTTAAATTGTCATGGTGACAGAAAGTAAATTGATTCTAATATAAATGAGCATGAAACTTGCAGGATATGGAGCAATTCATAGTAGTTCTGTTAATGTAGACATTACTTTTAAAAATGTGGAGAAAGATGTACCCTCGTTTGGCTTTAAGAGGGTACTATTAAGTAATAGTGGTAGAAATGAAGCATCTAAACCACTGAAAGAAAAGTCAACAGGAAATATCTTGTTATTTTGGGAAAATACAAGAAAAGAAGGGAATATATAATAGATTCAAAAGTAACAAAAAGTTGACATGTTGATAATATTTGATATTTTTGATCTGTGCAAAGCTTTAGTTTGTTCTATTTGTGTATTACAAATTATTTTAAGAAGCATAGCACCTTCTGGGTTAACTTGCTAGAATGATCGGGATACAGGTAGACCTTGATTTACAATCATCCATTTAGTGCCCCTTCAAATTTACAACAGCACTGAAAAAAGTGACTTATGGCCATTTTTCACACTTACAACTTTGCAGCATCGCTGTGGTCACATGATCAAAATTAGGAAGCTTGGCAACTGGTTCATATGATGGTTACAGAGCCCTGGGGTCATGTGATCACCTTTTGCGATCTTCTGACAAAGTCAATGGAGAAGCTGGATCTACTTAACAACTGTGTTAGTAACCTAGCAACTGCAGTGATTCACTTAAGAACTGTGGCCAGGAAGGTCCTAAAATGGGACAAAACTAACAACAGAAATTTTGGTCCCAGTTGGGGTCGTAAGTCGAGGACTACCTATTTTTTCGTGTTTTTAGAATTGGATAAAAGAAATCGTACCTCCTTAACATCTTCATTCTCTCAGATATCAATGTTAGAGTTTATTTTTGTAGCAATTCTGATTTCTGTTCAATAAAATGGTACTCAAAACTATATGAAATTTGAATTAGAAATTGGAATATATATTTATTAGTTTATATACAAGTGAGAAAAAGAACAAGAAAGAAAAAGCAATTGCCTTGCTGGATCAAATTAAAGGTCCACTGTGTTCCTTTTCTAGCTTGTGGTCCCTAAAGAGTCAGAAGTAGTAAAGTGGAGATCAACCAGTTATTTAATGTTTCTTCCTAGTTGCCTGTGACTCTGGAGGTTCTTCACAAGCAATGGTGGGTGATTTTTGAAACTGCATAAGACTGAGACATACTGATAGCCAGTACAGTTAACTTGTATGAGAAAAAAAAACATTTCCTTAGCTTGATTTAACAGAATAACAGAGTTGGAAGGGGCCTTGGAGGACTCAGGAAACCGTATACCATTTGAGACAAGTGGTTGTTCAATCTCTTAAAAACTTCCCGTGATGGAGCATCCACAACTTCTGAAGACAAGCCGTTTCACTGGTTAATTGTTCACACTGTCAGGAAATGTCTCTTTATTTCTAAGTTGGTTCTCTCGATTAATATCCATCCATTTTTTCTTGTTCTCCATTCAGTGCTTTAGAAAATAAGTTGTCCCCTTCTTCTTTGTGGCAGCCCCTCAAATATTGGAATACTGATATGTTGAGAGATGCTAAGCTTGAATCTAGTACTGTATCTTGGCATGAAAGCTGTGTTCTTTACTTAATCTGGAGCTTAGTTCCTATACTTAGAGTTCAACAAAGCATAGCTCCGTGATGGCGAACCTGTGGCACCTGTGACAGAGGTGGCAAGGACAGCCCTCTCTGTGGGCATTTGCTCTGCCGCCGTGTGCTCTTATGGTTTCCAGCGCATCAGCCAGCTGATCTTCATAGGAGCCAGAAAAGGACTAAAACCCAGGGCATTTTCAGGCCGTTTTCAGGTCATTTTCGAGATGTTTTCAGGCCATTTGGGGGGGCATTTTTGGGTCAAAAACGCCCCCAAAAAACAACCAGAATGGGCCAAAATACAGGCATGCACAGGCCAGCCAACTGATCTTTGGGTTTCCAGCGCTCTGGCGCATGCGCACGCTCACATACACACGCATTCCCGTTTGGGCACTCGGTGCCAAAAAGGTTTGCCATCACTGGCATAGCTAATAAAATACTATTCAGGTGATCTAGGTAGTCCACAGCTTATGACCACAACTGAGCCCAAAATTTGTTAAGCGAGAAATTTGTTAAGTGACCTTTGCCTCATTTTATGATTTTTCTCACCACATTTGTTAAGTGAATCACTTAAATTAGTTCTTAAATTAGTTTTTAAATTAACATGGTTAAGTGAATCTGGTTTCCCCCGTTGACTTTCCCTTTAAGAAGTTCACACAAGGGGATCACATCACCCCCGGGACACTGCAACTGTCATAAATGTAAGTCAGTTGTCAAAAACCTGTATGTAAATCATGTGACCATGGGGATGCAACTGTAAGTGTGAAAAATGGTCATAAGTCACTTTTTCCAGTGCATTCGTGACTTCAAACGTTACTAAATGAACTGTTGTAAATCAAGGAGTACTTGTACCTTAGTGAGAGAGTCTTGGCTTCTAAAGAAAGTCAGCTTGTGCTGACAATGCTTCCTGGGTCCTCTTCCTGGGAGTTTTCCTTCTGCCATCTTTGAAAGAATGATGATCTTCCCTGGATTTTCAGTCTACCGTCAGTTGGGTAGGGCAAAGACGCAAGTTAGTAACCATGTTACTAACCTTTAACAACTGCAGTGATTCGCTTAACAACTGCGGCAAGAAATGTCATAAAATGGAGCAAAACTCACTTAACAAGTCTCTTGCTTAGCCACAGAAATTGTGGGCTCCGTTGAGGTGGTAAATTGAGGATAACCTGTATTTGTGCAAGCTGGCTATTTAGAGTAAAAATTGTATATTCCGGAATATTTCGCAGTGCATCCTGACTCTACCGCTTTAGAATGATGGTGGAAGTTAGTTTGAAGGAAGCCAACACATAACTTTTTTTCCCAGTCATAGTCAGTTTATTTCTCACTGGAAGGTTTTACAGATCCTCAAACATGGCAACTAGATTCTTGTAAAGACTGCCTTTGGTACCTGGAAGTTCAGACACCATTCCATTTTTTAAAAAGAAACATTTTAAATACAATTAATTAGAAGGATTGTCAACAAATAACTTTCAAAGGAAAGAGGTCAAGCAGGAACATTTCCCCCGACATGTTGGCTTTCATGGATAGAAGTGGCTCTGGAATTGGTAATGAATTCAGATCCAGAGCAGTAGCTCATTTTTATCTGAAACTAAAATATATTTAAGAAGAGGCTATTTTATATGAATTTTCTAGAATTTTGCTCTCTCCTTTCCAATACCCACCTATCCCCGCTTTTAATTGGATTGTGAACTGATAAGAAACATGAACTTTGGTTGGGCTCATCTATTTTAGACATGAAGTGTGAGTTAGTCAGTTAGTTTTGAAGCTGCTGCTGCTGCTTATATATTCCTTAGTAATAGTACAGTCACTGTTGTCATTGGGAGCTTTCTTTTTTAGGCCCTCTTGGAGCTGTATCTAGTGGAATGTATTTGTCAGTCTTAGGCCATTGCAGTGTTTAATTTTCTCTTGCATCACATTTCCTGCTTTACAGGTTTGTGACTGTTGTTTTATATCCGGTTCAAGTCTGGGAGCCTGGCAATTTGCGAATTGTTCTAAACAATAACATTCAGATCCCAGTAGAAAAATTTGGCTTAGGTTTTAGGTTGCTGGTGTGTTAAATTCAACATCACTTTCCTGTCAGTTCATTTTGAGAAATAAAAGGCATTTGCATTTCTTAAATGGGTAGGGGACATATTGCTCACTGGAAGCAAGGTGTCTTTAGGTACCATTTTTGGTATCTGTAAGGCTTTGACTCAGCCTTCCATCCTTCCAAGGTCGGTAAAATGAGGACCCAGATTGTTGGGGGCAATATGCTGATTCTGTAAACCGCTTAGAGAGGGCTGTAAAGCACTGCAAAGTGGTAGAGAAGTCTAAGTGCTATTGATGTTTTTGCCTCTATTTACTTACTTATTTATAGATAGTTCTCAGTTATGACTGATTGTTTAACAACCATTCAACATGACAACATATTTCCCCCAGAACTACTTACCCATTGTGGGAGTTACAACAGCTACATACTGTGGTTCTCCCTATCCCCCCTGATCATATGATCGTATTTTGGGTACTTAAAAACTGGCTCACTTTCATGGTCCTTTGCAGCATCTTTCAGTCACATGAATCCAATTTGTGACACTTTTTGTCACAACATTTGACAAACATACTAATTGGAGACTATGGATTCACTTAATTACTATTGTGTTCACTTAGTGACTGCTGCATATCATAAAATCAGATTTGATCACATGTTGCCTTTTCTTAAAACTGTAACAACTTATGACTGTAATTTCAGGTTCAGTTGTAAGTTGAGGATGTCTTTACTTACATATAAAGAAAAAAAGGAAGAAATCTTGCACCAACCTTTAGCGTCATTTTACAGAACTGTCTTTGACCTCTTCAAAAGCTTTCACTGGGATGGTATAAGTTTTCCAAAAGGCTAGTTTGTTTCTCATAAATAGAACTTTTCCATTAGTCAAATAATTTTGTAAAGTGATTTTGTGAGTGTGCCTTTTATGTACTAAAATTCCAGTTGTGCCAAAGTTGTTTCTATTTACTCTATTATGAATAGGATATGTACCAGAATTGACTTGGGTATGTAATCAACTAGCAAATTGTTTCTTTGTAATATAGCTTTGTAAAATCACATGTATATAGATTTTACATTGTGGGGAAATTTAACTTCAACAGATGAAAAATATAGGCTAAAATATCTTAGTTCGCGTTGGGGAAGAAAAGGGAATAACTTGAATGAGGGGAAAAGGGGAGAGAAAGTATTCATGTTATTTAATCTTTTATTTATGCTTTGTTTTAAGAGAATGTAGTATTAGGAATTCCAATTCAAAACCATCTACTGGATCTGTCCCCGTGTTCACTATTTCCAATCAAGTTATTCTGCCTTCTTTACCTATTTTGCACCTTATAATATGATACTTTCCTATATGTTGATCCAACAAGTAGCCCTTTTGTTTAAAACTGGATTTTTTTCCCTGGTCTTTATATGTCAGCTTTCTGTTGAATAACTTCTGTTATGCTTTGGTTGTTAGTGTAGGATATTATGGTGAATCAAGACAGGAAAACTGAATTTGTCTAACCCACACAGTATAAGTACAGTGTATTTAATTCTTTTAAATAACAACAGCAGCTTCATAGTTGTGTAACAAAACCCAAAATACTAGCCTTTTGCAGAAAAACAGATTCTTGTGACAGCATAAACTTTCTTGTTCATAAACTGCAAATAAATAAAAATAACTGTTATATTCAAACTGTCATGTGGTGGTTTTCTTTATTACTTACAAAAGTGTATTTTTATATATATATATATATAAATGGCTGTGTGTGTGTGTGTGTGTGTGTGTGTGTGTGTGTCTGTGTTGCAGCATAACTCTGGAATGCCTTGAGCAATTTCAACCAAATTTGATACACAGAAGGCTTACTCTCTGGAAAAAAACACTGTGGGGTAAGATACCCTTAACACCCCAAGGGATATGTGTTCTGTTAAGATACAGCCTGTGCCTTAAAATGGCATCTACTGTACTGCTGTAAAATGACTTCTACTGTACAGCGCAGTGGAGTTGCCATGGTAATGGCTTCACAGTACTCCACAAGGGGGCTCCCTCTGGTAAGGGGGAAAATTCAATATTAGAAATTACATTTGGCCGGACATTTCCCCCGTATAAATAAATACCTGGGCAATGCCGAATTATCAGCTAGTAGTATATAACAGTGATGGCGAACCTTTTTTGGCTCGCGTGCCATAAGTGGGGGGAGCTAGGGGGCGTGTGCAGGCGTGCCACACCCATAATGCAGTGTGCGACTCCCCCAGTGCGCATGCGCACACTACAGACGTGACTCCCCATTTTTGCATGCTTTTTTCGCCCTCCCCAGGCTCCATAGACTTCATAGTTACTTCCGGTTTGCTCGGAGGGTCGTTTTAAGTGCTCCAAAGGCTTCAGGGACCTTCAAGAGCCTTCCCTGAAGCCTTCGGAGCGCTCAAAACAACCCTCCGAGCAAACCGGAAGTCATTTCCGGTTTGCTTGGAGGGTCGTTTTAAGCGCTCCGAAGGCTTCGGGGACCTTCAAGAGGCTTCCCTGAAGCCTTCGGAGCGCTCAAAACAACCCTCCGAGCAAACTGGAAGTCCGTTCCTAAACTTCCGGTTTACCCGTAGGGCCGTTTTTTTGCACTCCGGAGGCTTCAGGGAAGCTCATGAAGCCTCCGGAGGAGGCGGGGGAGGCTCTTTTCGTCCTCCCCAGGCTCCTATAAAGCCTCTGGAGCCTGGGGAGGGCGAAAAATAGCTTTAAAAAAGGGTGAAGTCAGGTGGCCAGCGCGCGCATGTGCGCTGGCCAGCTGACAGGGCAGCGCCTCGCGTGCCCTGACAAATGGCTCCGCGTGCCACCTGTGGCATGCATGCCATAGGTTCACCATCACTGGTATATAAGATTAAGGCCGTAGTCTAAATCTGTAGTATAACCTCACATTAAAGCCAAAACTCAGACCACTATCAATTAACAGTGTGTATGAATCAAGCTTGCTTTTTTTGAAAGAAAAGTGAGATATCAATTATAGAAATGTTTTCTTCTATCAGCAGTTTGCTCAGTCCTTTTTCAGATAGCTGTGCTAATGAAGTGGTTCACTACTCTCAGTGCTAGCTATAGGTATGCAACTTGAGATGTTTCTGCAGGATTGAAGCAAAGTGGAATGAAACTGCTTTGGGTTTTAAAATCCTTTCATTTCCCAGGAATATCCCAGAATTGGAAATCTTCCTACTTTTGCAAAGTTTGTTGAGAAAGGCAATATGGCAGAAAAATAGTGGCCAACATGTATCTTCCCCAAATAGTTTAAGATGTCAGGGTTTTAGTTGGCAGAAATCTGCCACTTTGTACCCCGATTAGATTGCCACATTATTTTTCGTCTTCAAATTTAATCAAAGTTTAAGGATTATGTGGCCATAGCTTGGACAACTTTGTTTGTGGCCAAGGGCATTTAAAAACATATCTCTTTGTGATTAAAGGATCCATAGCAAAATCATTCTTAATCTAGAACCATGATGGTGAACCTATGGCACGGGTGGCACGCGGAGCCATTTGTCAGGGCATGCAAGGTGTTGCCCTGTCAGCTGGCCAGTGCGCATGCTTCGGCCTTCTTTTGAGGCCATTTTCACCCTCCAGAAAAATCGGCCCTACGGGCAAACTGGAACTTCAGGAATGGACTTCCGGTTTGCTTTTAGGGCTGGTTTTAGCTCTCCATAGCCTTCAGGGGCCTTCAGGAGGCTTCCCTGAAAGCTCCAGAGAGCAAAAAACGGCCCTACGAGCAAATCAGAAGTTGGTTTCGCGCTCCGGAGGCTTCAGGGAAGCTCCTGAAGCCTCTGGGGGGGGGGAGGCTGTTTTCGCCCTCCCCAGGCTCCTATAAAGCCTCTGAAGCCTGGGGAGGGTAAAAAAAGCATGCCAAAAATGGGGGGGGGAGCGCTGGTTGTGCGCATAGCATTAAGGATGTGGCATGCCCGGCACGACCCCCCTGCACTCCCCCCGCTTTTGGCACACGAGCCAAAAAAGGTTTGCCATCACTGATCTAGAATTTTAGCAATTATCTGTATCAGATAACATTGCAATCAAATACTTAGCAAATGGAGAATATGTATGTAGCAACTTTGCTGAAAATAACATATTTGCATTTTAAATGGTGCTGTTAATGGGGATTATTCATATGAATTTTCAAATTGGGTGGCAACAAAATTAATTATGGCTGACTATTTGGCATTCTCCCAGGATCTGTTAACTTTCTGTGAATGTTCAGCTGGATAACTATCCAGGTAGCACTTAATTCTGAAAGCTGGATCTCCATCCAGCAGCTATTCATTAGTCCTTCCTTTAGGCTTATGGTATATTTGATGTCATATGAGATCCTCTTGCATAAGATGATCAACCAAGGTAAATATATCTCCTGACTGTGAAACAATTTGTAGAGATTAGTTCTTTCTAAGGTAGTCTTTCTTTGATTTCTGAGTCATATTTTACCAGCAATTAGTAAATAAAGTAAATATGCAAACGCTCCATATTTTGAATTAGGTTTTCAAATTCATTCAAATCTATGTGCTCTCTGTTGTTTTTGCAGTTCCTTTGAAGCTATTCTGCTTATTTGAAGCTATCAAAACAGATCAGTTCTTTCAATGACATGGATTAAGTATTTGTGTGATCCTTGAGGATGTAAGAATCTAACCCAAAGATTTTCCAGTAGAGTGGAGGGAGGGGTCACTGAAGGGTTATTACAGCCTGATTGGTCCATTTGACTGAGAGAAAACTTCTTAGCCTTCGGCTTCTCCCGTTGGCTCCCAGTTTCCTTTCAGTCAAGAAGGTCCAAAGACTAAATTTTGGTTTCCAGAGTGATTGTGAGTACTAAATTCGAAAATTAATTGGATCAATTGGATACTTTAAATCAAAGCAAATTACTAGCATAAAATAGAGCTGTGCCCAATAGGACAAACTATCGCGGTCCTAAATAGGCAGGGAAAGCAGCGCGGAGCGAAGCTCTTTCCATCCAACTCCCTGCGGGCCTTTTTTTCCCCCCCCGACTGATTCCTGGTGACTCGGGCGTGCCGGGGGGCTTACAGCTCACAAATCCTCCCCCAAGACGATTTGCTTGCCTTGAAGCCGCAGCGCCGGCGGCTTTTTGCCGCGCGTGAAGACCGGCAGCCACTAAACGCGACCGCGCCGCCTCTACCGGGTCGGCGGTGCCCTCGGCGGCGGCGCGCAATCGAGACCGGAGCGCCAGCGGCTCTTGCCGGGCGTGAAGACCGGCGGAGATCGTCCACGGGCCGCGATCTGTTGCTTTTAAAGCGGCAAGCCTAACAAATTGCTGGGGAGGCAAGCGGCAGGCTCGCGCGCCATTTTAAACGGCCGCTTGAGAAGAAGAACAACAATCCTCAGCCGGCGGCCATTTTGGACACGTGTCGGGCCTAGCTTCCCAGGCCTACCGAGCCCACACCAACATTCAAGGCCCAAGTTGAGAGGGTCTACCAGCAAGAGGCTTCTGGCTGCGACTACTCTACTTCCATACTTCAGCAGAGCACGTGAGTGGGGCGATGACAGCGAGATCCGAGGCAGCTCAAGCTGCAACTCCACAGGCCCAAGAAGATAAGTCAGGCCCCACTGCCCCAGCCAGGCCTCGTGTCTCTAGGCCTTCTGCGGAGGATCGCCCCTCCAGAGCCCTACAAAGGGACGAGCTTAGGCGTTCCAGGGCAATTGAGAAAGCCATTGAGAGGGCAGAAAAGAAGAAGGTCAGGGATCCCAGGCCTCGATCTAGATCCCCCAGACCTGAGGCTCCTAGTCATTCCCCTTCTGTCAACAGGGGGTTCAGCCCTTCTTCTCCCTCTTCCTCTTCATCCAGATCTGTTAGGAGTGAAGGACGGGGGGCTTCACCCCCACCCCCAACTTCCCCTGGGACAGGGGGCTTGGATAGAAATGATCCTTTAGAGGGCCCCTCTGCAGGCCCCTCCCGGGGTAGGAGGTCCCACAAGGATTCGATTCCCCATGACTATGATTCTGATTATGACGAGGAGGATCTAGAACACCTCCCTGAAAACCTAAAAAGGTTAATCTCTGCAGCCATTTCCAGGGGAATAGCTCAAAGAGACAGACCTTCCCGGCATAATAGGATTACTCCATTCAGCAGGGCCAGGTCTAGGAATTCTTCCCCTTCCCTCATGAGCGAGGTCTCCTCTAGGGGGGAGGCCAGTCGTCAAGACGACTGGGGTTTCTCTGAGGAAGAGGATGCGGCCACTGATCAGCCCACCTCTTCCAATCTATTCATCCAGGCCAGGTTTAAGCCCTTACTGAAAAAAGCTAGGAGAACCACCAAGGTGGGCACGGGGGACCCCACAGTGCCCCCGCCCAGAGATCCGGATATGGTAATGTTCTCAAACACAGCCACCAATAAAGAAGAGATCCCTGCCCCTCCTCTGTTCTTGGAGGTGGCCACCAGTCAGTGGGCTACACCGTCAAATTTTTCTCCCCCTGGCAGCAATGACAGGTGGGCTTATAACATGGAGAAGGCCTTCCTACAGGCCATCCAATTACCGGCCATAGATCAACTGATAGCTGCCCTGGTCTCATCTTCCCCGGTGATCTCGGGGGATGCGGCAGATAAGCTTAAGCCGGAGGATAAAAGGGCGGAGCTCACCTTGCGGAAAAATTACAAGGCTTCCGCATGGGCTATGCGGGCGGCGGCCGCCGCCTCGTATTTTAATCGCACGACCGTTATGTGGCTCCGCCAACTCCAGGATCGTATCCCGATCCAGGACGATCGCGTCCATCAGGATTTAACTAAGATTATGGCGGCCTGCCAGTATTCGGCCGACGCAACCCTGGATGCTATGCGATTTGGCTCCAGTGCCTTAGCTACCTCCGTGGCCGCTCGCCGACTCCTTTGGCTTAGGAATTGGCAGATCGATAATAAAGCCAAATGGGATTTAATAGCTGCCCCCTTCGCGGGTCCCAATCTGTTTGGGTCTGCCCTAGACCCAATCTTGGTGGAGAATAAAGACAAGAAAAAGGTGATGCCCACCTCCACCAAGAAGGCCGAAACACGCAGTCACCCGTATCGCAGGCCTTCCTTCAGGAATTATGACAGGGACCAGGAGCCCCGTTTCCAGCAGTACAGACAGGACAGGCAATACAACAGGCAGAATTTTCAGGACCGCTCCAGGTACCAGTCCCAATCCAAATGGCCCTTTCGCGGGGGGGGGGGGGGGGCGGCCGCCCCTTCCGCAGAGGGAAATGACTCGAACCCGAGTCATCCCATAGGCGGCCGCCTGGCACTGTATGCGGACAAGTGGGACCAGATCACATCAGACGGGTGGGTCCGAGCGACCATCCGCCACGGCCTAAGACTAGAATTTCTCTCCTACCCTCCGAAACGCTTCAGAGTGTTTTCCCCATCCCGGGATCCGGAACGCCGTCGTCTCATGGACCTCGCCGTCTCACACCTTCTAGACATCAGAGCGGTGGAGGTCGTTCCGGACCCGGAGAGGGGGCGGGGCTACTATTCAAACCTCTTTGTAGTCCCGAAGACCTCGGGGGGTTGGAGGGCGATTCTCGACCTGAAGCGCCTGAATCAGTATCTAGTTTACAGGCGCTTCAAGATGGCCTCCCTAAAGTCTATCCTGCAGGGCATCCGAAAAGGGGATTACATGGCCTCGGTAGATCTGACGGAGGCCTATCTTCATATCCCCATCTTCCGGGCTCACCGTCAATTCCTGCGGTTCTCCCACGAGGGCCAGCATTACCAGTACCGGGCCCTTCCATTCGGCCTGGCCTCGGTCCCTCGGACATTCACCAAGGTCCTGGCGGCCCTGGCTGCATACCTGAGATCCATTCCGGTGAGGCTCCAGTGCTACCTGGACGACGTCCTAGTGCAGGCAGGGTCCCTCCCCAGAGCCAGAGCAGACCTCCAGCTGACCATACAATGGCTCCAGGCACTAGGTTTCTCAGTAAACTTTCCCAAGAGTCATCTATCCCCATCCAGACAGATTCTGCATTTAGGGACAGTAATAGATTCCGAGTCAGGGAGGGTTCGCCTGTCCCCAGACCGCCTAACCAGTCTGAGACAATTGATCACGTCCATCAGGACAAAAAGGTCCGTTTCCACCCTGACCTTATCCCGACTCCTGGGGAAGATGGTATCCTGTATAGGGATAGTTCCCTGGGCCCGTCTACACCTGCGTCCCCTCCAGTGGGCCTTGATACCAGCCCAAAGGAGAATGTTGAGCAACTCTCTGCGACCGCTTCGCTTAACGCCGGAAGTGAGATGCTCGCTCAGGTGGTGGATGTCCCCAGCATTGCGACAGGGGGCCCCAATTTGGGAGCCAGAGAGAGTACAAGTCACGACGGACGCGAGCCTTTACGGCTGGGGGGCCGTGATGGGGTCCGACATGGCCCAGGGACGTTGGACTGCCTCGGACCTCAGACACAATATAAATTGGCTCGAACTCAAGGCCGCGAGACTGGCCCTCCGGACTTTCCACCGCCAGCTGCAGGGGCGACACATCCTCCTGCTTACGGACAATGTAGCGACGAAAGCTCATGTCAACCGTCAAGGGGGGACTCACTCCCGAGCCCTGTGGCGGGAGGCACAGACATTAGGCCTATGGGCGGAGAGACACTTGGCCTCAATTACGGTGGAGCATATATCGGGGGAGTCCAACCACCAGGCAGACTGGTTGAGCCGGGCGACTCTGGACAACGGTGAGTGGCAGCTGGATCCAGAGTTGTTTCGGAAGATTTGCCTCAGATTCGGCAACCCCCTTGTAGACCTGTTTGCCTCCCCCGGCAACGCACAACTGCCAAGATTTTTCACCCGATTCAAGACTCCAGCAGCAGAAGGAGCGGATGCTCTCAGAACCCGGTGGCCTCCGGGTCTCCTCTATGCCTTCCCCCCCTTCCCCTCATTCCCAGAATCATTCGGAAGGTAGTCACAGAGAGGGCTCACGTCATTCTATTAGCCCCATATTGGCCGAGGAGACCATGGTTCGCAGACCTGGTCCAGCTCTCGGTCACAGATCCCTGGAGGATTCCGCCAGAAGAGGTAGTCCTGTGTCAGGGAGTCTTAGTTCACCCGGAGCCGCAGTGGCTGCATCTGACCACGTGGCTCTTGAAAGGGGATTACTGAAGGGGAGGAGGTTGTCATCAGGGGTCATAGCTACCTTGGAGGCAGCGAGGAGACCGTCCACAATTAGAATCTATAACGCCACCTGGACGGCTTTCGCGAAGTGGTGTAGCCCCAGGGGGGTGGATCCAGCTAGGGCCACGGTTCCAGACGTTTTAGAGTTTCTCCAAAAAGGACTAGAGGATGGGTTGTCCCATAGTACACTCAGGCGTCAGGTAGCGGCCCTATCCACTATATTGGGAGGAGAGGGCTCCTCTACCCTCTCTCGCTCACCATTGGTGAAGAGGTTCCTTAAAGGGGCGGCCAACATCCGTCCGCCCCCCGTTCAATGGTTCCCTACCTGGGATCTTACCCTCGTCCTGAAGGCGCTGACGGGTTCTCCCTTTGAGCCTCTCAGGTCGGTCCACATGCGCCTCCTCTCACTGAAGGTAGTATTTTTAGTGGCCATTACATCGGCCAGGCGTATTTCTGAATTGGGGGCCCTTTCTGTTCGAAGTGACCTTTGCATGATTCACCAGGACAGGGTGGTCCTGCGTTTGGATCCTTCGTTCATCCCGAAGGTTAACACTCTGTTTCATAGGGCCCAGGAAATTGTCCTACCAAATTTTTGTCCCAATCCAACAAGGGAGAGAGAACAGGCGTGGCATCGGTTGGATGTACGCAGGGCCCTCCGTATTTATCTGAAACGGACAGAGGGCATTCGTAGGACCGAGGCGCTGTTTGTCTCTTTTCATCCGAGTTCCCTAGGTAAAAAGGTCTCGTCTTCAACTATTGGGAGGTGGATCAGGTTGGCCATTGTTGAGGCTTACGGAGCCTCGGGAAAATCCCCCCCTTCGGGGATTACAGCTCACTCCACTCGTAGTGCGGCCTCCTCAGCGGCCTGGGCCACAAGGGCGCCCTTCGAGGACATCTGTCGCGCGGCCACCTGGGCCTCCCCTACTCCCTTCATAAGACACTACCGCCTGGACACTTATGCCTCGGCTGAGGCGTCCTTTGGGCGGAGGGTTCTCCAGCGGGTGGCGGCCGATCCTCCCCCTGGGACCCAGTCTTCCCTCCCTGGGACGTAGCGTGGGTATGTCCCTTCAGTGACCCCTCCCTCCACTCTACTGGAAAAAGAACGTTGGTCTTACCTGAACGTTTTTTTCTGGAGAGTGGAGGGAGGGGTCACTTTCCCGCCCTAGGTAGATAGACAGGGTCCGGGAGGGGTAGGATCGGGTGGCCCTGGGCGGCTTTCCCTTGTCTTCTTACATCATGCAGACGCTGACCGTGACATCGCGGAAACTGGGAGCCAACGGGAGAAGCCGAAGGCTAAGAAGTTTTCTCTCAGTCAAATGGACCAATCAGGCTGTAATAACCCTTCAGTGACCCCTCCCTCCACTCTCCAGAAAAAAACGTTCAGGTAAGACCAACGTTCTTTTTAATCTTTCTGTACATGCTAGGAATAGAGAATAAGAAAGAATGGAATAGATACAGCATCTTGCATTTGGAAGTAGCTCTTTAGAGAAAGTACTATAATTCCTATTAACATCAAACAAGAGAAATACTGTTAAATTTTGTTATAGAAGCTTGATGGCAGTTGGTAATGACAACAAGGTCAAAAAATAGACTGGCTGCCTTTTGGAGATTAGTTGCATCAGCTCTGATTATTGAATTGTCCTGCACTTAATATCAGATCTCAGGGATTTCTTTTTTATTCAGCACAAAATCTTTATCCCATTCAGTTCAGGTGAGAGTAGACAATAATACCTATATCTGTCTCAGATTCAGATATAGCCTGATTAAGCAACTAGAATAGAATAGAATTCTTTATTGGCCAAGTGTGAATGGACACACAAGGAATTTGTCTTTGGTGCATATGCTCTCAGTGTACATAAAAGGACAAGATAGATTCATCAAGAATCATAAGGTACAGCACTTAATGATAGTCATAGGGTAAAAATAAGCAATCAGGAAACAATCAATATCAATATAAATAGGAGTGATGAGAAGACTAATAGTAATAGTAATGCAGCCTTAGTGAATAGTTTGACAGTGGTAAGGGAATTATTTGTTTAGCTGAGTGATGGCGTTCGGGGAAAAACTGTTCTTGTGCCTAGTTGCCTTGGTTTTGAGGGTAAGAGTTGAAACAATTTATATCCAGGATGCGAAGGGTCTGTAAATATTTTCACTGTCCTCTTTTTGAATCGTGCAGTGTACAGGTTCTCAGGAAGGCAGGTGGGCAGTAATTGTTTTTTCTGCAGTTTTGCATTCTGCAGTAATTGCATTTTTCTGCAGAAATAGCCCAATAAATCAGTTGGAGGAGGGATGACCCCATGAGCAGCCAATTAAAAAACGTTATTAATAATATATTTTTTTATTTTTAATGCCGTTGTACTGTTTTTATCTGTGATCATACATAATAATAAACACCAAGACTGAAATATTAATGACAAAATGGCCTCACTTGGAAAGAATGACATTTTCAGGCTTTTTTCATTTTTTGGATTTTGGTATTTTGTTTAAATATAAAAATGCATTAAGAGTGTTTTACTAACTTGCCAAGAAGAAAAAAATCATGAGGGAAATCTGGTACTGTGTTTGATTATCTCGTGATTAACTTTAGTGGCAGAAATCTGGCTTCTCATTAACAATTTGCCCAAAGCTGTATCATCTTTCATTCATCCTTCGTTATCTTTCTCTTGCCTTGGCTTTTATTTTGCTTTCCATTTTTTTGTT
The DNA here is from genome assembly GCF_964273705.1 of Natrix helvetica. Classification (NCBI taxonomy): domain Eukaryota; kingdom Metazoa; phylum Chordata; class Lepidosauria; order Squamata; family Natricidae; genus Natrix; species Natrix helvetica. The sequence goes on along the minus strand of NC_138548.1, from coordinate 233,669,806 downwards.
TTCAGAGTAGTTTCATGAAAAACATCTTACTCCTTGTTCTTTATATATTTTAGTATTTCTGATGATAATTCCTCTTTAAAAAAAGTTTGATCCACTCATGGGCAAAATGATTTCTCAAGGACTTTTCCATAACTCTGTCTTCAAACAACTGGGACTAGTTGAATTAGTGTGACAACTATTTCTTCATATTGTCTGATTTTTTTTTCATATATTCAGAGTGACATGCCTGTGGTTCCTAATTAGTCTTCCACTATATCTCTTTGTGGAAAAAATACCCAAATATTCCAAGAGTGTTTTATATGGGGCATATCTTCTTCTTGTTAGTTGCAAAGTCATGTCTGGCCCATCGTGACCCCATGGACAACATTCCTCCAGGCCTTTTTGCCTTTTGGTACTGTCCATGGGGTTTTCATGGCAAAGATACTGGAGTGGGTTGCCATTTCCTTCTCCTGTGGATCCCGTTTTGTCAGAGCTCTGCTATGACCTGTCTGTCTTGGGCGGCCCTGCATGGCATAGCTCATAGTTTCATTGAGGTACCCAAGCTCCTTCGCCACGACAAGGCAGTAATCCATGAAGGGTGTGTGTGTATTTTGCTGCATGTAATTAGTGTCATTTTCTCTTCTCTAGTTCCTTGGCCATTGGAACCAAAACTGGATACAGACTTTTTTCTCTGAGTTCTGTGGAACAGCTGGATCAGGTCCATGAAAGCAGTAAGTCCGTTGTGTTTTGGCAAAATAGTAGTTGATGATAATTTTTATTCTGCATTATAGCACATTAATGTGCCCCAAATGAGCAATTCATTTTATATTTCCTGCTAGAAAACAGATGGCATTTCTCGGCGGCGGCCTTACTTGTATTCAAGCAGCCATCCAGATGCAGATGCATTAAAGGGACAGTTGCATGCTAAATAAATCAAAACAGTGTGGGAAATTCTCTTACAGTTTGATACCAATATCAGTGTTGGTTAAAAAGCTTGTGAACTTTTTGAGTTATCAATATTTCTGTGTAAATATGATTATAAAACATGATCTGTTTTCCACACGTCCTAAAACTAGATAAAAAAAACCCAATTAAACAAATAATTTAAAAAACACTCTGCTTGTTTATTTAGTTATTCAGGAAAACAAATTGTTTTATTATAATTTTTTAAAATAAGATGATTGAGAACAGGGCAGTGCACACAGAGGGGGTGGGGGAGACATTCCCTTAGGATGGCCAGAGTCTGAAAGCTTAGAGGACTAAACCTCTGGTCCCAGTGATTGAGTCTGGTTGGATCCTGCAACATTAGCCTGGGACACGTATATTTGCCTTTATTTGAGGCAAGGTCATTGCTGAGAAAGCACAATTCATGAGGTGGAAGAAGAGGTGATTATAAGCAGATGGCTAAAACATAAAGAGCCTTTATTCCTAAATACAATGCAGTTAGATCAAAGTAATTCAGGTTTGTTTAGCACAGAATAACTGCATCCTGATACATATTATGCTACCATTGAGTTTATGGGAGTGGCACTAGTAATGTCTCTAGCATAGCAGCCTAGAAATTGGAAGTTTCTGTTTTAGACTTAACATAGTTTAGTGTTTTGTCCAAACAAATTGTACAAGTAAATTTTAATTTTTATCATTATTATTAAATGCAAGCTAGCTTAATTAATTGCGTTTTAAATTTAACTGATTTTGCTAACTATAATTAAGATTAATCCTAGTTGATCTAGCTTTGCTTGATATAGAACTGCAAGTTTGTTTTATAGAAGGCAGAAATGGAAGTTTTCACATTCTTGTGGCTTTCTTGAGTGCATGAGTTGGGAGTGGGTCAAGGGCTATTCTCCTACTTCATGAGATTGCACCCACATCAGATAAATATTATTTTAGTGAGTGAGTTCATTGAATCTTATTCCAGCCATTTTAGAACTGTTGTTTCTGTTAAGTTGTTTCCATGCAACTACTCTTCTTTTTCATATTTGATTGTTACTAAGTTACACTCAAATAGCCAAACATGGTGTAGATTTGACCACAGGAATATTTCCCATGGAGTTTCACTTACAAAATTCAAAATGGATAGATAACGCTGCTTCCCAAGATTTAGCTCTCCCAAAAATGCCGAAATAAGCAGAAACCATAAAGAAAACGCATCACTAAAACATACAGTATTTCTCAGAGTATAAGACACACCTTTTTCCTCAAAAAAGAGGCTGAAAATCTGGGTGCATCTTATACATCAAATACAGCATTTTTTGCCTCCCGAAGCCCCGCCCCTTCACCAAAATGGCCGTGCATAGCCTTATGGAGGCTTTCAGAGAGCTCTTGCGGGCTGGGGAGGGCAGAAATGAGAAAATAATGGGCCGTTTTTTACCCCCACCCCCCCAGCAGCACTCTATAAGCCTCCATAAGGCTATGCATGCAATTTGTTTGACAAAAAACAGGTCCGTTTTTGTGAAAAACTGGCTGTTTTTTGCTCATTTTTGGCTCCCCCCCCCCGGAGCACTCTGCAAACCCCCCCCCCAAGACTATTCATGCCTTTTTAAAAAAACGGGCCCATTTTCACAAAAAATGGGCCGTTTTTTTGGGGGGTGGGGAGAGAAATACAGTAGGTAGGTAAGGAAAGAGAGAGAGAGTAGGTAGGTAGGTAGATGTTTCCAAGTGTATTTATCCATGTGCTGGACAAAGAAATCATTGACAATCTGCAGCACCTAAGATGTTGTTTCTGCTGGCACAGCACTTGATCAATCTAATTCTCATCAATGACCTAGTTATTTGCGGGATCGTATCCTGCCCCATACATCCCTGCGACCAATCCGCTCTCACAGAGAGGGACTCCTCTGGGTGCCGTCCACTAGGCAGTGCCAGAGGGCGGCACCCAGGAGTAGGGCCTTCTCTGTGATGGGCCCAGCCCTCTGGAATGACCTCCCCCCAGATATCAGGACAACGACGGATCTCCGCTCCTTCCGCACGAAACTCAAGACCCACCTGTTCCAACTAGCCGGCCTGGCTTAATCAGAACTTCTAACCTCCCTGGCAATTTTAAACTGTATATTTAAATCTTTTGGGTATTTTAATTGTTTTAATTGTTTTAATTTAATTGTTATTTATTTTAACTTTGTAGCTTTTATTTTCATTTGTATTGTTGAATGTTGATGTATTTACCTCCTCCATGCCACATGCCTTTATATTTGATTGTACGTCGCCCCGAGTCCCTTCGCGGAGAGGGCGCGACTGATAAATTGAATCAAATAAATACTTTAACTAAAGAGCTTTCCGAAAGGAAAATAAAGTTTTTGCGAAAATGGGCAGAGGGTTTGGAGGCCTGCAGAGTACTCCTGGGGGCCGGAGAGGGCAAAAACTATTCTTTTTTCCTTTTTTCTTCTTCGAAATCTTGGTGCATCTTATACTCCGGTGCATCTTATAGTCCAAAAAATGCAGTATATTATTGACTGAACTTTAGGTTTGTTGGAGCAGTTCTCATAGAAGCTGTTGGGTATTGCTAATCCTCAAAATTAGGGCAACAGTGTCTGGGCTGTAGTGATGAAATGGCAGCAGAAAGGTATAAATGCACTGTGATTAATCTCATGAAGAAATAGAAATTGTTATCTCATGCGGGAAACTGGGCTAGGAAAGAAAGTGGAGAAAATGTAGATCTGGGACTAGAACTTCTAATACCGAAGTAAAGTACCATATCTGGAGTGTAAAACTGTTAAATGGCAACATAAAATATTAAAATTCTGATGATATTTAAAGACTGCTCCAATTTGGGCAGATATGGTTAATTTGTCAACGGTTGTATCCGAAGAAAGCCATTATAAAGTAAGGTGCCATACAATCTTATATGTCCGGGTACGTTGAAAACACCCTATTGCAAGTATTTAAACTTACACCAGAACGTAGGTGCACACAGTGAACTTACATTTCTGAAAAACCTACAAATTTGTACAGATAATCCTCAGTTTACGACTACAGTTGACCCCAAAATTTCTGTTGCTAAGTGAGATGGCTGTGAAATGAGTTTTGCTTCATTTTATGATTTTTCTTGCCATAGTTGTTTAGAGGACTGTGGTTGTTAAGTTAGTAACATGGTTGTTAAGTGAATCTGGCTTCTCCATTGACTTTGCTTGTCAAAAAGTTGTAAAAGATAATCACATGATCCCGGGACTTCAACCGTCATAAATATGAGTCGGTTGCCAAGCATCTGAAATGTTTTATCCCATGACCGTGGGGATGCTGCAACAGTCGTAAGTGAAAAACAGCCATAAGTCACTTTTTTCAGTGCTGTTGTAACTTTGAACGGTCACTAAATAAATTGTTGTACTTCGAGGACTATTTCTATCTTTTTACATGACAAATTAAAAGAGAATAATGGTGAATAAATAGTTTGACTTCAGGAAAGGAAGAGAGGGAATTTCAACAGTTTTGTGTAAAGTCAAGCTGTAGAACTTAATTTGTAGCTCAACATAACCTGGTAGGTCAGGATATATTGAATTATATTCTTACTATCAGAACACAACATACTATTCAAGGACAGAACTCCAAGTATTTTTACATGTGACTCAGGCAGACAAAGGGATATCTCTGTGTTGCTACATTTCATGATAGAAGATAGTTGATTTTTAAAGCTGGTTGTTTAAAGCTCTTTAACATGAAATGCTGCAAATACAGTAGAACATGCTGATGGAAAGTTAGACTGTTCGTCCTTTTAATTAAAAACTAATTTTATCTTGTTATGTTTATTGATTTTATTGTAACATCTTTGATGTGAGCGGCCTACAATTTTTAAGAGTTGGGCAGCTACAAGTTTAATGATAATACATTTACTTAATCATTTAATATAAATAACCTTCGTTCATTATCTCAGCTACCTGGATTGGCAAGGAGTGTTTCTAAAGAAAGTGATTGTGCCATATATAAAGGCCATTCTAAATTAACAAAAGCCCAGTTTCTAATGTGCCTAAAAGCAATAATATTTCATTTGTTTGTTTGCTTGTATCCTGCCTTTACTATTTTTACAAATAAGGTGGTGAACATATCTAGCACATCTCCCTCCTATTTTCCTCACAACATATCCAACACACCTCCCTCCTCCTATTTTCCTCATAACATATCCAACACACCTCCCTCCTCCTATTTTCCTCATAACATATCCAACACACCTCCCTCCTCCTATTTTCCTCATAACATATCGAGCACATTTCCCTCCTATTTTCCTCACAGCACATCCAACACACCTCCCTTCTATTTTCCTCATAACATATCCAACACACCTCCCTCCTCCTATTTTCCTCACAACCACTGTGAGGTGGGTTGGGCTGAGAATGACTGGCCCCAAAGTAATACCAGCTATTGTATATTACTAAGTATATTAAAATGTTCTTCTTTTCACAGAATATCATCAGATTTTGGGCTACCTTATTTGGTCTGCAAAGATTCATAAATTTATATTTTTGTTGTCATGCAATGCTGATCCAGATTCTTGTAGCTCAGATATGGTAGCTTTATGTTAGCATTAGAATTTCTAGCCTCAAGCTGATTTGGTGATCACTACCTCTGCTGTATGGCTACAAGGATTACATGGCAGTTTCTCTTTCTTCTTGTGGTTAATTGTGATTTTCTATGTTAAATTATAGCTGGTGTCCAAGCTACTTATCATTGCAAAGTATAAGGATCATACGGCACCTGTATCTGCTCTGGCTATCAGTTGCCTGCAGAAAGATTGCAGTCTTTCCTATTCCTCTGATTTTATGAAATCCATTTGCCTTCACACTACATCTCCCTTCTAATATATTGTAGCTGAAGCATCTAATAAAGGCATAATTTAAAGCCCTGGTGTTGAGCTTTGAAGTGAAACAGATTAGGGACAGATTATTTTTAGGACCACTTCTTCCGCTATGAACCTGCCCTTTACTAAGATATTAGGAAAAAGATGCTGCCATTTGATTATTTGCTTCTTCTCTAGTGTGGCTCCTAGGCTGCAGAGCAGTTCGTTAAAGTCTGTATTTATTTCCACTCTCCCAGTGTTTAAGTAAACAGTATTTAGATATGTATAATATTAATGATATTAAAATCATTGCTAATGATTTTAATGGCTAATTTGGTCTTCATGTTCATTGCATTTTTGTTCCATCACTTTGCATTTATTATGTCATGGCCAGCCCGTGGCCAGCGGAGTTGGCAGCAGATTTGGATAGTGAGGAGGTTGGAGAGGAACATGGACCAGTCCTGGAGTCTGGGGAAGGCTCTGGTGAGGACTCTTGTGTCAGGGGCAGAGAGGGGGCCAGAGCCGTATGCTAGCTATCAGCTGCCTTCAGAGTCAAACATCAGTGAGGCAGATGAACAGCTGGAGCCTATTCCCAGTGTGCCATCTCCAGAGTTGCCAGATTGGTTCATGACTCTCTGAGATTCCTTGCCAAAATATCTGCAGATATCGGCCTGTCAGCTCTCCAAGCTAGATAAGGTGTGTGACTGTAAATCCTCCTTTAAAAGACTTTGCCAGCTGTGATGAGCAGAATTCACTGTAAATTAATAAAAGGGATTTTTACCGGGACAAGGAGTTTCTCTGATGCTCTTGGGAAGCCTCAGTCAGAACATATTGAAAGCTGCCTTTGAGTTTGGAACAAAAAGATGGAATGGAATTAATAATGGAGAATCAATAATGAATAAGTAAATTGAATTGGCTTTTGGGCTTTTCATCAATATTGGAACAATATATTGTAGGATAGAAATGAAGCTAACGAGTTTCTCCTTCCTTTTTCAAAACATGCTGCTATCTCTATGACAATTTTTCACGCTTCCATCCAGATGAAATGCCAGATGTTTTCATTGTGGAGCGCCTCTTCTCCAGCAGTCTGGTGGTGGTGGTGAGTCGGGCGAAGCCTCAGCAGATGAACGTCTATCATTTCAAGAAAGGGACAGAAATCTGCAACTACAGCTATTCTAGCAATATCCTTTCCATCCGGCTCAACCGTCAGGTAAGATCTAGCGGCTTTTTTTTCTCCTGACGGTAAATGATCTGAATCTTCTTGGTGGAAAGGCATCCATCTTTCTCTGATTCCCTTTCAGAACCATTTAACATGTGATAGCTCTCTAGTCTTTCCTTGGGAAGTGTTTATTCTAGAAATAAGAGATGAGATTCACATGCCATGCTAAATTAAACCATGTGGTTTATTTGCTTGTATCAACTTTACATCAGACAATAAGCCGGGGTGTGAATCTAGTCAGTGTTGACGTACTCAGCTAACCATGGTTCAGAGAACCCATGGCTTAACTGAATTGTCACCTTATATTGCAGAGTGATGTAATCTTTAATTACTTATTTACCATGGTGGCCCCAGTGGTTAGAATGCAGTATTGCGGGCTGACTCTGCTCACTGTCAGGAGTTCAGTCCTGACTCGCTAAAAGTTAACTCAGTCTTTCCATTCTTCCGAGGTTGGTCAAATGAGGACCCAGATTATTTGGGGGGAGGGATATGCTGTCACTGTTTAGAGAGTGCTGCAAGACACTATGAAGCTGTATATAAGTCTTAAGTGCTACTGCTATTACATCTATTCCATATCAAAGGAAAGCTTCGATCTTAGTTGAGGTGCATCATATTCCTCTAATTTTATGAAATAATCTTTTTCATGGGTCATGGACCGGCACCGGGCCACAACATGCCAGAAAAATGCCGCAAACAAGCAAAACCCTATCCGCAGGATGTAGGCAGCACCTGAAACCACACCCCCACTGGTCTATGAAAAAACCTCTCCACGGAACTGGTCCCTGGTGCCCCAAAGGTTGGGGACCTCTGATCTATTTGCCTTCAGAGTACATCTCCCTTCTAATGTATTATAGTCATGGCATCTAATACGATAAGTGAAGAATGCTGTCTGTCAAGCATGGCTATAGTCCTTAACATAGCTAAGGACATTATGATGTAAACTAATGAAATGTTATTGTTGCAAATAATGAAAAGTGTAAGAGCCTTTGTGCGGTTATTTTACTTGATTGGACACATGCATGGAAAATTTTAGTATTTTAGAATAGAGGAATCCTTTTAAATTAAGCTGATGAAGGCCTTTATTTCCAAATCATTATTAGTCACATATGTTTGGCAAAATCAAATCTGGTTTCCAGTTGGCGAAAGGTTATGATAGTTTATAAGCAGAATTTTTTTAAAATGGGAACATGAATATGGATTGTTCCTCTGAAACTAAGAGCCTGTTTTGTTGGATTGCATCAGGTTCTGATTCTCAGGAAGAAAGTTCTAGAATTTTGGATAAACTGCTTTATGGTTTCTCCAGAAGCTTCTAATTTGTGGGTGTACACATAAATTATTTATAGATTGTCAATTTGTCATACTTCCAACCTTGCAGGGTCCTTCCTCTTGCCTTGCTTGTACTTAATAACACTGACTTTTGAAAATTGCCATTTTCTATCAGACAAATTTTATAAACCGTCATTTAAGGAAGATCCACCAGGATCCTTTGGGATTTAAGAAGGGAATGATAGTATTGCCTTTCCACTGTTTATTTTGAACATTTGAGAATGCTGCTTGGACATGAAACAAAAATGTGGACAAAATGTGTTTGATCCTTTGAAAACTCAGAACTTACAACTATCCATCTATCAGGGTTTCAAGTAACACTCCCAACGAAAGAAGACTCTGAGGCTTGAGTTCCCTCAAAGTTCCATTTTATTAGAGATGTTGTATTGGTACATCTGGGAAAACCCGAATCAGAAAGTTTCCCAGTTTTCCCCATCCGAAATAAAGTCCGTGCCCAGCACCCACATGTCCGTCAAATGGCCCAATCAAGCACTATCCAAAACTGGAAATGCCTTCTAGTCACCTCAATGAAGCTGCAGGGCAAGGTGGCCTTGACTCTCTGAGAAAGAAAGTTATTTTGATTATATACCCATACTCTATATAACCCCCCTCCCATTTTCCCATAGTAGAAAATGTGGCAGGCCTGAAGCCCCAAATGTAAAAGATGGCTGACATCATCACCAATTACTTCTTAAGTTCACCACCATTGCAGCAACGAAGTATTTTGTCATTGAATAGACTAACTGATTATTCCATACTCATTTGTCAATTATAATCACAATCTGCTTCTCTAAATATCTATATGAACTGGATTGTTATCCACGAAAACTTATTCAGTAAGAGATTTTTTTTAATCTTTCAAGTGACAGAACACTTTGTTTTTGTTGTAAACACAGCCACTCCTATGGGAATTAAATTTCAAAAGTTAACAATATGCTACGTATGGTTGAATCTTTTTTTTTACTTGTCCTGTCCTTTTCAAGCAATGTGACTCATTTGTGTGATCTTGAGAGAGACACATATGTTTCTGCTGTTTTTATAGTCAGAGAAAAAAATCTACATTTTTGACTTGCTATGTAGCAACTGCCTTAACTGAATATCTACAATTTCCCAAGTTGTTCTTTATAATTGAACCATTTTACACTTGTTCAGTTACCATTTTCTTTTTGTCCTTCTAATATCCTATTTGTGCCAGGTGAAATATCCCTTTTTCCATGGATTTTCTCTCTCTCGTTCCAGTAGGAATGCGGGAGACTGGATCTAGACCAGTGTTTTTCAAACATGGCAGCTTTAAGATGTGTGGACTTCAACTCCCAGAATTCTGGGCAATGTACTTCTGGACGAATGACTTTTCTTGTTGGCACTTAGAATTCAGTCGCACTGGAATCTAATTAGGTTCAGGCACATGGCCCATTCCAAAATAGCATGTATAGTGGTAGGTTCTCACCTGAGAATCTAATCTCAAAGGTTGGCATACTGCTGAAATGTTCTTTTGAACCTTCACCCTGATCAGAATTCATTATAAGAAGAAGAGGGCGCATGTTAAAGTCTATGGAGAATAAAGAGGGAGGGGAAAATTTCCCAAATGCTTGGGAAAGTCTTGAGGAATTTTGAATATATCCTTTCTCCAGGGACACTTTGTGGTCTAGCTGAACCTGTTGTAAAACCTTCAATGTAATTTTAAAATTATTTTTCCCTGGCATGTGGAACTATTAACCATCTCTTTTTACTCAGAGCTCAGTGATCAGTGTATAAATGGATTCCTAGAAATACCATGTGCATTTTGGGTCAGACCATTTTTAAAGGATTTAGAAACAAGATGGGATATGAGGCACTCTGGAGAAATAAGACAAGGAATATTGGTTTATGTTTAAATAAATAGCCAGTTTCAGACAGCAAGTGGGGATATTTATATAGGCAGCACATCGATATCTCAGGGAATCCTAGAAGTTATAAAAGCAGAGTATTTCCTTGCAAAATTCAAACTTACCACTGATAATGACACAAGCTCAGAATACACTCTCTTCTGCATGAATCATTTTAGTGGAAAATCTGATTACTTTGCCATTGTGTATGAGGTACTGGAAAATATAGTGCTAGATTATTTGGAAATGACATGTTTATTGAAATAACATGCTTCAATCACTTGAGAGTCCTTGTTTGGAATGCTGCAGCTAGGAAAAAAGGAGCTTGTTTTCTAAAACAAAATGAAGGATTTAAGTACTGAATCCTATTTTTGCAGTAATTTCAAATTTGAGCTTTATGAACCTAAGTTTCTTCTTTAAAAAAATTACATTTTCAGTGGCCTCAGAATTGTTAGGACAATTTCAGATGTTTTATGTTCTTTGCCCCGCTAGATCTTGTAAATGGCTTCTGTGTCTACCTTGAGGAAACGCTAGATTGTTGTAACTAAATGGTCACAACTTGGTTATATACCATTAGCAATTTGTCAGAGATGATACTTTGCCCCTGTTTTTAATATACAAAGATTCTGGAAAAAGAAGAAATCGTGTACCTATTTGCAGTATTAAGGATTTTTCTTGTAACTGACTAGCTTTCTTTAGGTTATTCAATATTTAGCTAAAAATTAGTACAGTACATCTTCAGTATAGTTAATATAGGCTCAGAAATAAGTCACAATAGGTTTAATGGAGTTGACCTCCAGGTAAATAAATACAGGATTGCAGTAGCTTCAGTAAATGCAATTTTCCAAACATATAATCTGCACAGCTCAGCATTATCATGACAGCCAGCAGTATATGATACAGTCAAGTAATTTTGGAGCAAGTGTATCCACTGATTCATTGTTCCAGTTCTTTCCATTTCATAGTACAGAAAGTACAACAGCTCCTACCTGTACTATAATCACTGTTATACTCCTAAATGTTGAGCATATTATCCCAACATAAAGTAAAAAAAAATTGAAAAATAACATTGAAATTTCATGACATTTTAAAATAAGAGTGGGTACAAGGACGTTGTGGCAAATCAAACCTGTTCACCATGCCAAGAATGCAAGTCAATTCTGTTACTTATATTCCATCATTGGAGGTTTTCAAGCAAACATTAAACAGTCATTTGTCTGGGATGATCTGAGGATTCCTGCCTTGGGAGGTGGTTGTACTAGAAAAACTTCCAAATCCTTTTCAACTGTAGGATTCTAGAAAAACGTTATGGAATCATCACAAGGAACTGAGCTTGATTTACTTGAGGTAAAACATTTTTATAAAGGTGTTCTGATCTAGGCTTCCCCAGCAGCACGAAGCTGAGTTCTCATCCCGATAATTCCTTTTATTTAATTTACACTGAATTCCTCTCCAGCAAAGTCCTGGTCCACAGTCTTTCAAGATACTTCACAATTACTGACCTTTATCAGGCTCGGAATGTGGCCAGGGCGATATCTTTCAGATGCCACAATACTTGGCAAGAATGCAGGAATGAACTAATTGTCTCCTGCAAACACCCTTCCCCTTTCGCTCCTCTTTTATTCCCTATGGGAGGGGCCATTCACCAGCCACATGTGGACTTACTCCCAAGTCAACTCTTGTTCTTTAGCTGTTCCCTTCATCTGGCAACTCTGCGCATGTGCACATCGGAAACAGGCTCCAGCTGTTCATCTGTCTCACTGATGTCTGACTCTGAAGGCAGCTGATAATTGTCAGATGGCCCTGGTCCCATCTCTGCCTCCGACGCAGAGCCCTCATCAGAGCTTTCCCCAGATTCCAGAACTGGCCCATGTTCCTTCCCAACCTCCTCACTGTCTGAATCTGCTCCAGCTCTGCCTGTGGGCCAAAACAAAAGGTAACACTCCCATGTCACAGAACTATAGGGACTGATGTGTGAGATGCTACTTCTGAGTTACCGTATATCTATCTCTGTTTTTAAAAACAAATATGGCACGTTACAGAGAACTGTTTGTGGCCTTGTTTCTGCCTAACATTTCGATAATCATCTTTCTTCCCACAAAAAAAAAAAATTGCTGAAGAAAAAAATGATATAATTATGCAATGCATATCAAAAGAGGTAGAACTAGAAGTTCCTCCTACTCACTCCCTCGAAGGTAGTTTGAGTTATCCTGTGACCGAATCCTTCTGGAATGCCCTAATGGGATCTGGCAGCACTTGGGGTCTTTCTCATGCCTAAATAACAAGAGTTTTGTTTTCATTTTCTTTTATCCTTGCAGAGACTGATCGTTTGCTTGGAAGAATCTATTTATATTCATAACATTAAAGACATGAAGCTTCTGAAAACAATCCTGAACACCCCTCCTAACACCACAGGTAAGGGAGAAAACATGAATTGCCAAAGAAGAGTAATGGGCTTTGTGAAAAGAATAATCTTTCTGGCCTTCTTCTCTTCATAGCGCCAGTAGAAAAATGTTCCTGCCACTTTCTGCAATAGGAATAGTTTGGTCTTGTTGTTATTTCTAACTATAGCCATAAACTAACAACCATGGTAGATTAAGTATTAAGTATTTTGGCTGTATTCTGTTCTAACTGTTGTAAGTTTACATCATTATAGCTTTCCCGGGGTTATTGCAACATGTCCTTCTGTAATTAGCAAGACCTCTATCTACTTCTGCTCCCTAAACCAATGCTCAGCTTAGTCTCTATTGCTACCAATCTGTCCTAACTCTATTGCAAGGCAATGGAAACTCTGAAGACGGTATGTGTCAATGGCAGCTTCAGTTATTCTGAGGCAAGATGCTCTTTTGCTTTCCCCATCCAGCCCAGCTAGCAGCCATTTGCTGTGGGCTGATATTGGCTACGCAGGTAGATCAGTTCTGGATCAGCCCTTCTGGGGATGCCATCAGTGACATGTTATCCCCTTGTGCTCTTGCCACGCTAAATTTTTAAAAATGCCATTTATGGTAACTCAATATATTAACTGCTTTTCCTTAAAGTGCCATAAAATTGGTTCCAAGATGTCATACCTCCATACCTCCTGTCTCCCATGGTATCATGTCAATGCTGTGAACACAACCTGCTAAATATTATGTTTGGCCCAACACCAAGTGGCATTAGAAATACAAAGAGAACGTTCAGTATTAACACAAGGACTTGCTCCTTATCTGTGACTGGACTATTATGACATTTGCAAATGTCAACGGTTTTGTATTTGTGGTGTTAAATTTGCCTGTAGGCCAGGATGGAGAAAAAGTAAAGTGTGGGATTGAAAGACTTAAGGAGCCTTAGTGGAGCAAAGCTTGTGAATCTTTAGTTTTGTCTGTCCAGCCCAGTAATTGCCTAAGGATTCTTGGAGTTGTGGGTCCAACACATGTAGCAAGTTGGAGAGGCCTTATCTCTGCAGGATAGGCTTGCCTCTGCTTTCTGACACTTTCTGAATCTTCAACTGGATTATCTGTGTGTGCTGCAGATTCATCCCTCATTTGCTAGAGTCGGTAGCTAGCATGGAAATGTGCAGAAAGATCGGGTAAAGTGGGTTACAGAAGACGAGGATACTGTATGCAGTAAGGTTTTTGTGTGTGAAAAAGAGTGAAGGTGCACAAAGTGGAAAACAGATTTTGTTTTGAGCTTAACGCAACAGCCGAACAAAACATGAAACAGTTTCAGCATTGTGCGTTCCCGTTCAACAAATCCCCAGGCCCAACAAAACAAAGCCCTGCCAGCATTTATAAACACATCTGAACAAAAAGGGCCTTCAGATAGTCATCACTGCATCTATTGTTTTCTGGTAGTTTTGTGTTTTTTATGTCTTTTATGGTTTTTTTAATACTTTATGGTGTAAACTGCTGGAAATGGACTTCTGAGTTCCGCGGCTTATAAATTAATTAAATAAATAAAAGCCATCAGGCATACAACATTTCCTCAGCAAAAATAATAATGAAGATGCTATTTTATATTTCATTTGCCAACCTATTTGGGGAGGGGGGGAAGCGGAGTTGGGGGGCTCAGTAGACAGCCCAAATTGGCAAATACATCTTTGTGACAAGTGCATTTGGAATTGCATCAGTGATGCACAATAGTGTGAGCTTGATGAACAAACTTTTAAGAATCCATAATCAGGAGGGCACAAGAGCATGCATAAAGTGCTTACTGCTCCCCCCCAATTCATTGGATTTCTCCCCAAATAGGTGCCCCTCAACAGTCAAGACTGAACTCAATATGGGGGAGCAGAATGGAGAAGGGATGGATTAGGCATCATGTATCATGCCATTTTGTTTTGTAGTTTTAACGGAAGTGCCCAATGCTGTTTCAGATATTCTGAGTTTAAAACAGATGTTTTGTAAAATAGGCCTGTTTTTTTAAGCCGAGACATTTCCAGAATAGGCATTTCAAACTCAGAACAGATCATTTTTAATACATAGAGTCTTTTGCATGTAAATCATTGTGAACAAAGGGTTTTGAATGTCACTAGGAAATCATTTAATGAAGCAGGCAGTTCTGTGCTATTGGAAAGGTAGGATCTGCAAGTGGTTAATAATTTTTTCAGGGAATCCAAGAAGATCTTTGCAAAGAAGAGATACAATTAGCGGCCCCTAATTTGACCTTTTTTATTGAAACAGCTTTGCGATTTTTGCTTTAAACAAAGTAAAAAGTGACTTGGAAAGTTGTCTATGGAGATCCTCGATTATCCAGGTCATGGTGACCTGAAGAAGCTTCTTGGATGAGAAGGAAAACATTTTCAAAGAAAAAAAACCCAAGAAAGTCCATCTGCCTTTTGGAAAAAAGCACTTTTGGCACGACGTAGAACGTTAGAACAACTTTAGAAATATAGCAAGATACTGAAGAATTCTAAACAGTTTGGACAAGAAATCCAAAGACTGTTTTGAAAAGTATACAAGAATTTTGAATCTATGAAGATCCTTTGTTATCACTAATATGATACACAACATTTTGATTCGCTTTCATAAAGTGATACAAATAAGGAAACAAATTGGAATAATGCTGGATATAGTGTTTGATCTGTGGGTATCTCTTTACATAGGTGATAATCACTATGCAATAAATCTTAAAATTGCTGTCCTGTGGTTTTTGAACGATCTCTGTTTTTTGCTTCGGCTTTCTACTCTTTCTGCTTAGAGCGCCTGCTGATCTCTTTCCGGTATAGTAACAAAAGCACTCAGATCCAAGTGAATTCATTCTTTGCCTGTACACATTCTTTTGCTGTGGCTGTTGTGCGTTAGACCATGAAACTAGCTTTGCCAGCAATTTCCCAGGAGGATTCCATTGGTATCTCCCCGATGGTCTCTGAAACCCAGTGGCTGCATAAAGGAAAAGCCATCCAGTTTAAGGGTGGCTATGTGAAGGGGAAAATCAGTCACAATGTCACATTTGCTGAGCTATACCATCTGCTACCTGTAGATGTCACAAGAGTCCTGACGGTTTTGTCCAGAATGCTTGTGGCTGCCAGAACTGGTCCAGCACAGGTTAGGTTTCTCCAGCAGAAGCCGTGCCATTGTCTGTGAACTCCTTGCTTCTAGTTATCCTTGAGCTTCATTACTTCCTGACCATGTTATTTCTTCTCTTGGCAGGTTTATGTGCCCTTTCTATCAACCATTCCAATTCCTACGTGGCATACCCTGGCAGTCCTGTTGTCGGTGAGATTGTGTTGTATGATGGAAATCTTTTGGTAGGTACAAACATGAATCGCAAAGGTATTTGGTGACTCTGTGGCTTGAGAGTAGAATTTAAATTAGGTAGGAGCATTACACTCGTAGCACGTAGAATACGCATAGGGCGGGGCAGAAATTTCTTTTTATTTTGAGGCTCTGGAGTCCATTTGGGATGTTTTCCTTTATTTTTTTATTCTTTGCTGCCATTCTTTCCCCAACTGTTTCCCCAACCCTCCTTTCTATCCCCTGTTGAATAATCACATCTGTTTTTCCAACTTAGTGGGAGTCCTATCATGAACATGACTAATTCAAAGTAGAGGGATGCAAGAAAGAGAAAATGTGTTTTGTTCTGTGCATGGAACAAACACTACCGTGGGGGAAAATTCAGCTAGATTTGGTTGATTTGTCCCCCGTTCTTCTGCAGTTAGAATCATGTGGTAGTCCAGCGTTTTGGCAAAGCAGATTTCAAATAGATCTTGCAAGATGAGTAGAGCAATACTGACTTACCTTACTCTCCTCTAGTTACTATGAACCAGCCCCCACCTATTGATTATCCCAGTGCCTTCCTTCTCCTTCCCTTCATTGCTGCCACCATACTTTAATTCAAGATCACTTTAAGGTCCAAGTCTATGTTGGCCTTCCCCTCATTGACCCAATACTACTTTCCTTATCACTGCTGCTACATGCTATTGGTCAGCTCCATCGTTTCTTCACTGACTTCCTCCTTAGAATGTGTGCGTTCCAAATTATGCCTGGATCACTTACATATCTTCAGTGCAAGACTGATGGAATGTGCATGTTGTCAGGGTTCCAAGTAACACCCCCGAACGAAAGAAGACTCCAAGGCTCAAGGGTCCTTCAAAGATCCATTTTATTAGAGATGTCATATTGGCACACCTGGAAAAATCCAAATATAAAAGCTTCCAGGTTTCCCCCCACCCAAATGAAAGTCCAAGCCCCTGCCCAGCACCCACACATTTTAGACCTGGGCATCCAAACCTGGCTGTTTTACACATGGTTCCCACACATCATACATTTTGCATGTACCTATATCATATCATACCATCATGTTAGATAGGCACTGTTTTTTTTTTTTAATTTCAATGTATTTTTTCTTACCTTGGTGGGATGAAATGTATTTTAGTTATTATAGCCATATTTTATTTCCCCCCCTGCTTAACAGAGAGATGTTTGTTCTATTTCTGCCCACGAAGGGCCCCTGGCGGCCTTGGCATTCAACTCTACAGGGTCAAAACTAGCAAGTGCTTCTGAAAAGGTAAGTCAGCAGTGTGACGGGAGACTGACAAATAGACTTGGGTTTTCTCAGAGGAAGTGAACTAAAGAAGATATTTTGGATTATCATTTGATTCTGTTGGGTATCTTTTATCCCCTTCTAGTCAAAGCTCTATTGGGAACTGCCAAGGGATCACTGTAAAGATGAGCAGCTATATTCATGATTTACATAAATAAAATTTCATTTAGTTTTTTCTCTTTGTCTTGTTTTCCCATCAGCCTAGGACAAAGATTTATTTATTCATTTAGGGTATTTAATTTTTTTAGTTTTTTCTTCCCCCCCCATCATTTGGTTTTTTTCTGTCCTTAGTTTTTTATTTCATTTACCGTATTTTTTGTAGTATAAGATGCACCTTTCCCCCCCTAAAAAGCGTGGAAATGTTGGTGCACCTGAATACAATCATTTTTGGCCTCCCGAGGCTCTGCCCCCACATCCCATTTTTGTGAAAAATGGGCCATTTTTCGCAAAAAACAGAGGCGTTTTTGTCTTCCCCCAGCCCCCAGAAGCACTCTGCAGATTTCAGTAGGGCTCTGGGAAGGCAAAAATGTCCCCATTTATGAAAAAAAATGGCCCATTTTCTACCCGTTTTTTGCAAAAATGTGTTTTTGCCTTCCCCCAGCCCTGCTGAAGCCTCCAGAGTGCTCCTGGAGGCTGGAGAGGACAAACACTTCTTTTCCTTACTTACCTCTTCAAATCTTGGTGCATCTTATACACCGGTGCGTTTTATAGTCCGAAAAATATGAGTTGTTTCTCTCTTAGGCGAATGCTGTCTTGCCTTACCTTCAGCATAGGACAAGAATGTGGATTTTTCAATTTCATACCTTCATTAAATCTGATAGCCTTTATGAAGATGACTTGAACACACGTCTGTGTAACAGTCCCATTTATTTGGAGTGCTTGGTCATATTCAGGAGGCTGTTTAGAACCAAGAGGAGTGAAAAACTTTCTGATGAAAAGGTTTTCATCAAACCAATTTTTGATGAAATAGCAGGAAAAAAGTCTAGAATTGTTTAGCTTGACGGGCCTTATAAAGGCCACACTTTCCAACTTTCTGCTCAGTATGGGAATTCAGATTTAAAGCATCCACAAAGAGGTTAAGAGATACATTGAATGGATCTCTTGACCTCTTCCAATGAAGAGTCTTATCACCTTTCTGGGTAATTAATTTCACTGTTGAACTATTCTTAAGAGTAAGACTAGTCTAATCTTTGACTGAAAGCTGCCTTCGTCTAACTTCATTCCAGCATTCATGAATAAGAGGGATGTTGACCTTTCAGTTATTTGAAGACTGCTATCAGAGTAGATAGAGTTAAACATACTGTATAACTCTATTTACAGAAAATTGCTATAGGTCATACATCTAGAAATAGGTCGAACCTCTGTCATTCAGATCATACTTGCTCAGGAACAAATCCCATAGAGACCAGGAGTCCTTGTTCTAAGACACCATGTAATGACACAATTAGTAGCTACCCAACCTAGGCAAACATATTGCTTAATCCTAAATGGTATTTCCTCGGATGTAAACTCTAGAGGCAACAGCTTTCTGATAATGTTCTGTGGCATTAGCTGAAAGTAAAATCGTCCATTCGTTTTGTATTTACCTAGGATGGACTTTGCTCTGATACCTATCTATCATTGTTCCTAGGAGAATGTAAAAATAATAATAATGAGATTGTACCAAGAAACTTACAAATTAGAAAAATGGGACAGGTGGGGAGGTGGGAGGATGGCTAGCAAAAAGGAGCAAAGGGGCAGGGAAAACACAATTGTGTGGAATAAGACCCTCTCCTTTTCTGGCACTGAGGACTGTTAATTTATTCTACCTTGCTGAATAGTAAGCAGGCAACCTTGTGGTTTGCATGTACTTTAGTTCTGTGGCTCTCCAGTTTCGCATTGTTGAAATGGGTGCATTTTGTGTTAAAAAGCAACAAAATAGTTGCATTGAGCATCTGTTAGCTTTAACCCACTGTTCTGACCCAGCCTTAGCAGAACCAAGAAACAGACTCCTTGTCCCAAAAATCCGCTCTTTATTTATCTACTGTGAATTCATGGCATTTACACATAGAAAAGTCCAGGCAATAATCCTTCCAAGGGTTAATTGCAGTAACAGACCTTAACAGTTCCTTGGATAATTGCCAGGCCGGGATCTTCCAATCACAAAGCTGTAAATTAATTCCTGGCAAGCAGTCTCTGAGGCACGAACCACGATAAGCAAATCTTCCGAAAGAAATCTGAACTGTTGTCTCCTACAACCACCACTCCCATTTTGCTTCTATTTATTCCCCAGGGAGGGGCCATTCAGTGTCCACGTGTGCCTTTCTTCCCGAGTCTGCTCCTGTTCCTCAGTTGTTCTCCTCTCCTGACTGCTCTGCACATACGCACATCTGGAACAGGCCCCAACTGTTCTTCTTCCCCACTTATTTCTGATTCCAAAGGCAGCTGGGAAATTCGGATGGCCCTGGCTCTATCTCTGCTTCCGATGCAGAGCATCCCTCAGAGCTCCAGACTCCAGGACTGGCCCAAGTTCCTCCCCAGCATCCTCATCGTCCGAGTCTGTCACCGGTGGGCCTCAACACCTATCTATTTCACAGCTATAAAAAAATCTCCATGATCTTAAACTGGCTAATCTGGCAGAATCTCTACTAGACTCTCTGATGACACAACTTTTCTGTGCCCCTTGCTAAAAAACCCTTATCCACCCAAAGTCGAAAGGAAGGTAGCGCCTCCTCTCCAAAAGCAAAATGCTGCTATTGCTTCCCACCTGATTGCCTCTAACTTTTGTATCTCATGTCTTTCCTTTCAGGGAACTGTCTTTCGTGTTTTTTCCATCCCCGAAGGACAAAAGCTCTACGAATTCAGGAGAGGAATGAAGAGGTTAGTCTGCTGCTCTTATGTCAGCATTTCACTTGAAATGACAAGTGGATTCTGAGGCTGCCTAATCCAACAAATATTCCGGGCAACTTCATTGATTGATATGTGCCATCAAGTCATTTTTGTCTCCTAGTTACTACATAGATTTCTCTGTGATGATCTATCCCTAATCTGTTCTTTCAAGTGGGCATCTTAGAATATTTAAAAATATATACAAGTAGCCCTTGGCTTGCAACCATTCATATGTGACCATTCAAAATTGTAAGAAGCACCGAAAAAAGTGACTTATGACTGGTTTTCACAGTTAACAACTGTTGCAGCATCCCTGTGGTCACATGATCAAAATTTGGACTGTATTTTGGATCAGCTGTAGCCTCAAAATTGTTTTCAAGGGCAGCCAGATGTAGGGTGCATTGTAGTAATCCCACTTCATCCAAGAGGTCTGGGTAATTTACATAGTGCACGTTCCTCCCATTTTCTCTGCAACATAAATCCTGTGACATAGGTTTAGTTGAGAGTCATTGGTCCAATCTCATCCAAGAAACAACCACAGCTAAGAATGGATTAGAATTTGGTTGCTGCGCTCCTAGCCAAATATTCTTAATGTTACACCATTGCTAATCAATTCTTTCGAGATGTTCTCATGGGACTTTCAAAAAACATACTTCCATCGTACAAAAACTCTCAAAATCAGTTGTTGGACCAGTTGTTGCATTTCCCTATTCCAGTTAAGTTGCCTGGGTTCTTTCTTCCCTTCGTTTTAGGTACGTGAACATCAGCTCCCTTGTGTTCAGTATGGATTCCCAGTTCTTGTGTGCATCAAGTAACACAGAGACGGTGCATATTTTTAAGTTGGAGCATCTCACTGACAGGTGGGTAGCAAAATGAAGCTGCATGTGCCACTAAGCATTGAACTGTATCAAGAAAAGTCTCTCTTGACAGAGTCTTGTAGTTGGCAGATGGAAGCTGAGAAAGATACTCCTCAACAGGTTTCGATCTGCTCACAGACAACAAAGGTTTGCTTATTGGGAGAATTACTTCAGTAATCTTGCTTAATCGGCTACAATTGTTTTTCTACATCCGTGATGGCGAACCTATGGCACGCGTTCCACAGGTGGCATATGGAGCCATATTTGTCGGCATGGCAGCCCTCAGCTCCAGCACGTGCTGGCAAGCTGCTTTTTGGGCTTCCAGAGGGCTGGGGGAGGTCATTTTTGCCCTTCCCAGGCTTCAGAAAAGCCTCTGGAGTCTACGAAGGGTGAAAAACGGTTGGGCCCAGAAGGTTGGGTCATTGAGCCTGTTTTTCGCCCTCCCCAGGCTCCACATGCTTTCCTGAAGCCTGGGGAGGATGAAAAATGGCCCCAACGGGCCAACTGGAAGTTCGGAAACGATCCGTTTCTGCCTTCCAGAGGGTCTCGGGGGGGGGGAAGGCTGTTTTTGCCCTCCCCAGGCTTTAGGAAAGCCTTCGGAACCTGGGGAGGGTGAAACTCCCCCCCTCCCCGCATGCACATATACAGGTGGGTAAGATACGTGAGTGGGCGTACAATTTTGGCATGCCTTTAGAAAAAGGTTAGCCATTACTGTTCTTCATGGATCACTCAAGCTTTGATTTGGCAGCAAGTTTCACCATACCTGAAAACATGTGGGTAGAATGGAAAACGTGGCTCGTTCAGATCCAAGTTATTGCCAATTGATTCCAAGATTTGAGGTTTTGGGTGGTTATATGTTCAAGCTGACTCATTTCCAAGGGCTGATTGCCAAAGGCAGTATTGGCATCTGTAGTTCTGGCACTTGTGAAGCCACACAGTGAGATACCGTTGTGATTCAGAAATGGATTTCCTTGGGTTTGTAAAAGCAGTTGTAGGATTCATCAGGGATTCAGGAATAGCAAAATGGTGGACTGCAGTTCAAGCTGGACTCAGAAACGTTGACCAAGAACCTGCTATCTGGCAATGGCTTGGTTTCCTGGCCATAGTATTTATCCTAGACCTGTTTAATCTTCTTTATTGGAATAGTGGCTGTGTTGCAGTTATGTTACTAATACAGTCCTAGAAAGTGTTCTTTGCTGCTGCCGTTTCCAGTCTTTTATGCAACTAGTTTAAGGCTTGGAGCTCTTAATGAAAGTGATTGCTTTTGACCCCATGTTTACCAAATGAGAATGTTTGAATATATTGCATCCTACTTCAAATGTATATAAGAACCCTACAGCTGCATTCCTCTTCTGAACATCAAGCAGGGAGCAGTCAAAAGAGAGGCAAGCCAGAATTGCGGGAAAAAAGTATCTTTATGATAACATTGGATTGTATGGCAGCCATCCATTATAAACTTAGAACTCCCCATGACCAGGAGTGCATAGTTCCACTTCGGCAGGTGTGTCAGCTACATCTTGTTATCAGCAAAAATTCCAGGATTAAGATGTGTGTCTAGTTTACCTCAAAAATGGATTACCATGACAAGCTCTGAGCTTGTCATCATCTTGGTCTTACAATATCCAGAGGTGAATGCCACAACAACATCCTTTTTGGGCTGCCTTACCACAAGTGGGCCAAAAGGTCATTGCTAGCTCCTTCTGGCCTGCTATTAAGCCAGGTTGAAGATTTGGGTATTAGGAAATGAAGACCCTTTTTGTTGTTATATCGTATGGATGTTCCTGGAGTAGAATGTCATAATCGGGCATTTTGTTTGTCTTAGTCGGCCGGAAGAACCTCCCTCCTGGAGTGGCTACATGGGCAAGATGTTCATGGCAGCCACCAACTACCTCCCTTCTCAAGTATCAGGCATGATGAGCCAAGACCGGGCCTTTGCTACTGTGCGCCTGAACTTCTCTGGACAAAGGAACATCTGTGTGCTCTCGACGTACGTAAGCTGGGCTACAGCAACTAAACAGGATTGCCTTAACATTTGTGTTGGACAAACTATTTTATTTAGGACAGGCGCCCTGATTCCCGTGATGTTTCATAAATGGCACAGTGTGGGGAGAATCAAAGAGTGATGAGAGTAAGGCTAAAACAGTCCCCCATTTTTTCATGCCTTTCTCCCTAGTAACAGATGTTTCCTTATCTCATGCCCACAGTCACTATTACTGTGAATCTTTGAGTTTAGGAAGATAGCCTCTGAATATTATGGTTGCTAAGAGTGGACACTGAGTTGATGTAACATAATCAACATATTTGCATTGGTTCATGGTTCTGGCATTCTAAGAACCAGTGGTACATATTTTGATTTTAGGCATTTAAAACCAGCTAAATGTCCAAACAGTTTTAATCCAGCCAACTTTTAAGTACCAGTGCTACTCTATTTATTGGATATCCTCTGCCCTGGGAAAATCTTATTCTAGTATCATTCATTCATTCACTCACCACCTATTCTGCTACAAGGTGACTCATATTAATTTTTTTCTGATTATGATTTGATTCTCCATTAGGTTGATTGAGGTTACTCTTCTGCAAATTATCAAAAGGAGGGGCATTTCCCCATAGATTTTATTCTTTTTATTCCTCCCTACCCAGCTTATTGCTAATTTGTTGGGGAATATATGAGGGATAGTGGCAACTTCCTGGGGCACACAGGCAGTGTGCAAATCATGGTTTATCCGGTTCTGGCTTATGCAGACAGGGGCTTCAAACATCACAAAATGCAAAACTTTCTCTGCACTGATAATACATCCTTCATAACATTTGCAATAATAATATATACAACGCAAAACTAATTTTGTTACGCTAAACATTATGCGTTGCCCTCCACTTTGAGAGCATAGTAATATAGGTTATACCATTTGTAGCTATTGTTTCATGACCCAGTGCTGCAAGATAATTTTTTTTTTAAAAATTAAATATTGGCCCATATCTCAAAGGGAGAAGAAATTACCTTATGGTACATTGTTTTAAAAGTAAGCTTTGGATTTTGTGGCGAATAATATAACTGCATGTAGTAGATTGGTTAGTAAAATAAGTGAGTTTTGCTCTGCATCACATAATACTATGGTGGCTTTATTTAGGAGAAAACTTCCTGGTTGATGTGCCTAATGTAGCCTTAAAATAGGTTCAAAATCATATGTTTCTATATCTGCATATATGACTCTAGTTTTTTACCCCATGTATATTTCTTACTATAAATTAAAAATACTGGAGCAATTGTTTGACTCTAAAATCAGAGGAATAGGCGAAAGTTGGCTGCCAAATCTCTCCCATAAGCATCTTTACCTTACAAATCCATTTTCCAGGAAATCTAGTGTGGGCAAATTGGTGGTGCAGCCTATTTTTAGAGGTCATTTCAGCTATGTTCCTGTACATTTTTTATTAGGATCCAAAAGTTGCCTCGGCTGTTAGTTACAACATCTGGTGGACATCTTTACATTTACAACCTGGATCCCCAAGATGGCGGAGAATGTGTTTTAATCAAGAAGCACAGGTAACAGCTTAGTTATTTCAAGAATTCAAAGAAAATGTAGAGAAGAAAAGTAGGATAATTTAAAAGGGAAGTTACTGGGTAATGACTAGCCTTTATTTCAAACCTCCTCCTCTCCCTGGCCCACATTCTTTTAGCTTGCTTGACTTGGTAAAGCCGGAAGAGAACAAAGAAAATGATCTTCTGTCTCCAGTAACTCAAACCTATGCTGCTACCGTAGCTAGGCAGACTTCAGTGCCTTCCCCTTCTATGATGCCAGGTCAGTACCAGATTTACAGCAAGCTGCGGGTTGCTCATTTTAGTCATGTCAGAATTGTTCGCTGCTACACATTTGTGGGTTTCTCTCTCTCATTTTTTAAAAATATTTTTTATGAAAATATGTTCAATGCCTTACTTGTCATCTTTGGCATTTTCCTATACCTGTACAGATGTTGGTATGATTGCAATTTTCTGAAGCTTGTGTTCACAAAATGTTGGAGGGTTGATTCACAGACATAGCAAATCCCTTGACACCTCTGGGAATGTCCATGTATTACGTTCACAAGAATGTGTGAATGGACAGGGTTTTTACAATGAAGTCCTAATTGTGATGTTTCCGCTGTGATAGTTGAATTACAGGTACAGACCACCACTTGATGCTCTCTAGTCATCCAAAACTTTATGTGGAACGAGAGGTGCCTGTCTAAAAATCATTCTATAAGATTTAGTTTAAAAGCTTTTAAGCTCTGTTGTCTTCTTACATTTTAGGTTACTCGGAGGATGGGGGAGCCCTTCGAGGAGAGATAATACCCGAGCATGAATTTGCTACTGGGCCAGTGTGTCTGGATGATGAAAATGAATTTCCACCCGTGAGCATTAGGAGTACTTAAAACAGCATTGTGAAATTCGTGCCGAGAAGAAAAGCTTAAGTCTTTTCTTCCGAGCGATCTGTCCCTTCTTCTCCTGCTTGGTAGCCATCTCTTTTCCACTTCTAAAATAACTTGGGGAGGGGATGTGTGACTCCCACCATAGGCTCTTGGAGTGAGGCCTTCTACAAACCTGTTTTCCAAGTATATTTATCATAGGGAATCCGAATTATGCCAGGCTGTGGGCTGCCAGGTGAAGGGAGGGCTGGGTTCCATGCCTTTCGAAGTTCAACCATGTAGCAGTGTCATGTACTTCTAGGCCGCCTCTGGCATCCTTACAAAATTATCCTCCCAAGATAATGATGTCTTCAAGTTGTAGTTCAGATCTGAGCATACGCTTTGGATGCCAGAGCAACTCTTCACACACTTGTTGCTTTCCAAGTGGTTCAGAACAAGCCCAGAAAAGAAGAGAAAGTTACAAAGGGCTGCTGCCTCAAAAATGTGAAAAGAAGGCTTGTATTTCCCATATGATTCCTCTTGCCTTATTTTCTACACCCCGCGGTACTTTGGTTGGTGAATGTAGGTTGCCTGAAGCTTTGTACCTCCCTTGTCCTGCCCTTTCTCCATAGTGGGAGGAGGATGTTTGTAGCGAGATCAGGGGAACGGGCTCCCCAGCGTCATTTGTGTGGCGTTGCAGTGGTCGGAGGGATTTACTGCCATGCCTGGGCTACTAGAGACAGAGGCTGCCTGTTTCTGAGGGAGATGAGAGGTTAAGAAAGATGAAATATAAATAAGTAAGTAAAATGTCAGGAGCACAAGGCAAAAAGAGATGGAGCAGCCATCCCAGCAGATGCCTGAGTTCATTGAGCATTGAGGCTATATCTTTGAAGCTTCTCTGTCTCTGTAGAGGCAGGTGCATTATCCAAAATATAATGGGGGAAAGGAAGAAGAGTTGTACTCACTTGACCTTTAAAAGGGAGGACTTGAAACTTTTTTCATGGAGACATTTTTTGAATAGGCTATTTATATTGGCTAGCATTTTTCCTTCTTGTGGATGTTTTTTTAAAAAAAATATTTCCAGGCCTTTCAGTCAAGGCTTTCTTGTTCCTAAGAATTTAAAAAAACCTTTCTAAGATGTGTAAGTTTCTTGAGAGTAGGGGCTGCTCCAGCTTGTTCTTTACATGAGATGAAAAAATCCCAAATGTAGAATGGGATCATGAGGGAGCAGCCTTCCTAGAACTAGTGCTGCACAAAGTCCTCCAAGTGATCCCTTCCTTCTCAAGTGATTTTAATTGGAAGTAGCAAGGAAGTCGTGGGTACCTCCATACTACAGCTTGCTTAGATACCTATCTTGCTTCTGCTGTTATTTATTCTCCTTTCTGCCCCTGCCTTGGCCATCCCAACAGTCTATAACTTCTGAAAAGAGTGGTTCTCTCTAGGACATCAGTTGGACCCAAAGATTTCCTCTTCAGATGCACAAAGGATAGTCTTTGACGTAGGAGCACAACTGAGCCCAAAAGTTCCATTACTAAGCGAGACAATTGTTAAGTGAATTTTTTTGCCCCATTTTATGAACTTTCTTGTCATAGTTTTTAAATGAAGCACTGCAGTTGTTAAGTTAGTAACATGTTGTTAAGTGAATCCGGCTTCTGCATTCACTTTGCTTGTCAGAAAGTGATCAGATGACCCCGGGACACTTGCAACCGTCATAAATATGAGTTCCCAAGCGTTGAATTTTGACCAGATGACTATGAGGATGCTGCAATGGTCATAAAGTGTGAAAAACTGCCATTCAATTTTTCAGTGCTGTTATCACTAGACAAATGCTTGTAAGTCAAGGACTATTTGTAATGGCATGGCCAGACACATGTTTCTTTGCTCACTAGGCCTGTGCATGGACTTGTATGTATTTTCCATTAAAGCTACAGCAAGTGGAAAATTATACTTAAAACTGGAGACCAAAGGCATTCAATTTGGGTATTGATTGCTGATTCTACAGGGAAGCCAGAGCTAAATATGTCCCTTCTACTTCTTATTAGCTAAGCCAGTTTGGAATTCTGTTTCTTTTTTCTTTTTTCTAAAGGTAATCATGGCCATGACCAGTATTCAGGAGAAAAAGTATTATATTTAAAACTGATTTGTATTTTTCCAGTTTTTATTTCTTACATTAATACATGGGCATATACATTTACTGAGCTTCCAGAGCTATCCTATCTGGGCTGTAAAATTTTAGGAGGCTATTTACATGACAGCAAGCTGATACAGAAATTCACAATAGCTCTTTGCTGCCATGCAGTGGCCATTCACTCACATTTATCCAATTTTAATTAACATATAGTATTTAGATTTTTGTACTTTATTGTATAATTGCTTTCTTTGTTGTACTTGGTGCTAGTGTTGCAATTTTTTACTATTATAAAATTATGAAACTTTTACCTTTTAAAAAAAAACACCCATCTAGTTGTAATCTAGATTTCTGCAGCCCAGATACAGTAGCTTTAATTAGCAGTTGCTTTAATTGTGCTCAGCAATATTGTTCAGGTCATTAAGGAGCTATTCCATTTGTTTTTAAGCATGTGTTTTATTTTACCTTTGGCTGCCATAATAAAAGAGGGTGGATTACAGCTCTTCAGCATTTGTCATGCCTCTCAAATCATAGTAACTTGATTGGTAGACATGCTCTTATCCTTTGTTTTTTTGCCGTGCTACTTATGAACCACCCTTAATACAGTATAAAATTGTGGTAATGAAGTATTTTATTCATAGAATAAGAAAGCTATGAAAATGAAGGGGAAGAAATGAAAAGAAAGCAGCAAAGGAGGCAAATGTGATTGGAATCCCCTTTTCTTTTCTTTTTTCTTCGTCCCTATCTGGGTTTGCCATCTTTGCTCTTTTTTGTTTTATGTTGTTTTTTGTCTGTTTGAACTTTTTTTTATATAAAACATTTTGTAAACCTCCCAGAGTTGATGCGAGTTGGAAAGCATCTAAATTTAATAAACAGAAACATGGGACTTCAATAAACAGCCTGTAAGACATCTCTGTGTTTCTTATCCAAGTTAATCCTACCTTTCATTTTCTAACACTTCAACATCAAAACTTACAAGGTTTCTAAGTCCTGCTAGGTTTCTATCAGCAGACAGAAGCGATGGATAAATTATTTCCATTGGTTTCTCTCCCATTAATAGCTTACATCCTGAAATCAGAGACAAAAACCTTTCAAATCCAATATTCCTTAAAATGGGCCCTTATACATTCTAGGGTGAAGGGTGGCAGTCTCTACCCGCTTTCAGTACAACTTGTTCGTTAGTTACTCTCTGTTAACCAAACTCAACTCACAGAGTGGTTGTTGATGTGGGGGGAAATAGGAGGAGGAAGGAGTATTGTCTATATTTGGAAATATATTATTACCAAGAAAACTACATAGATGTGCACGAGGCCAAAGGGAGTTGAATTAATTTTACCATACTAGACATAAGATGCTAAATGGAATACATAGTATTAAGATTTGGCACACAGTCAGCCAGATTATTATTATAAATAATAATAAAAACAGTGTATACTATTACCAAAGATCCATAATCCACTAATATACCACATTTTCTGATGTGCCTTATTTGTCTTTTATTGTGAACCAATACAATAAACATGTCATTACAGAGATGATGGTATGTATCATTATCTACTTGGAATTGTTCTGGATATGATAAAAGTTGTCTTCTCTCTATGGAAAATGGGAACAATTATGGAAACTGTCAAAGAAGCCTTGATCTGCCTTTAAACACGAATGCTTTAGGACAGCCATCTAGTTTTTGCTTGTGAAATAGTTTACAGGGCATGTTCAGCATTACACTATATTGCGTAAGATGGGTAGCAGCAACAGTACCATATTCTCTTGCTGGTTGAGTTGTGACTTTGCAATGTCAGAATGTAAACTACGGGTTACTGCTACCAGGATCAAAAGCTGGTGAAGTAAAGCCCGAACAGTATGACTAAGATTTTAAGAAACAGAAGCATCAGACACTTTTCAAAGAGCTGGGAAGGCTTGCTATGTCTTAACAAGAACTCCGGTTGTTTTGTACTCTAATTGACAACTTCTCATGATGGCTTTGGAGTGACAAACCCACACTACAAATGTTACTTTTAGCCAGTGTGCTGAGCTGTTGCCGTACTTCTTTCTTCTATGTTTAAATAACGGATTCTTCAAGTTGATCCAGCATGTCCTAAGTTTGCACTGAAACACATGCAGGAATCATTATTTAACCTAGGAATATATTTTGAATCTAGATCCCAACACACATTTATTTCTGAGACAGATTTTTTTTCCCTGTCATTTGAGGACAAAACCCTAAGGGAGGCCCAGAAACCCATCAGCTTTGCCAAAAGTGAAATGGTGCCATGGCTTTCATTTCCCCGCTGCTTCCCTCTGCATGCCTCTCAAGCCTGTCTGCAGCACCCCATGCTCAACGGCACATGACCAGGGAAAGTAAGGCCGTTCTGTTTTGATTTTGGTAGATAATCTTATGCCGTGGAAGCCGGACGAACAAAGTGAAGCGATCATGAGGAGAGGCAAACAACACAACACACAGCAGCGGATGGGAGGTAGTTTGGAAAAACAAGGGGGAATGTAGAAGAACCCACAAATGTGGGGCACACCAGAGGCGCTCCAGTGCTTTTCACACAGTATGTTTCTCTTTTCCTAGTTGACGTATTCTGCCCCTCTTTTGTGTATTTTCTTAAAATGCTCTATGGTTGGTATCAATGTACTGTATATGCACATTGTTCTCAAGAACCACAATATAAATGCATCTGATTGAAGCTCCAATTTTTATACTCCAGCTAGCTCTTTTCTTATTTATGTCATGTATAAATGTACTTATAAAAGAACCTACTGATTTATGTCTTTGTACAGTATACACACAATTAATTTACCCATGCAGAATATTTTTGCAATTATCTACTTGAATAAAAGGAAATCCCCAACTTTCAGAGTTGGAGGAATGTCGAAATATTTGTCAATAAAATCATCATGGGATTAACAGGAGCTGTGCCTCCACTCATGTTCCTCCTTCTTATGTAACCTGGGAAATAAATGCATACATAACGCCCATCATACACTTCTCTTTCAGGGAAGCAAAGTGCACCAAAGGGGTAAGAAAAACTTTGATATCAGTCCAGATTAAGTTGTATGGATAAACTGTGCACATGTAAATTCATGGTAACCTTTTTTTTAACTTATTCCCCAACCTCAATTATTCTTTTCAGGGAAAATCAGACAAATCAAGTTGAGAGCTCAACAATGAGAGCTATTTTTTTTTAAAAAGTACAAATATATTATGAGCCTGAATGACTGTAGAAAGAAACTGTTATGTGTAATATTGGCAAATGGTTGATAAAAAATTAACCATATTGTATTATTACAAAAGAATCACAGCACTCTTAACTGTTCAAATTTAACATTGTCTAACTTTGGATGACATTTGCTGCCTGGAATGCCAAACTTTTTCTGAGGTACTTGGATTATAATCTGATTTTAGGAAATGCACATGGCTTCTGTTAAAAATTACCAATCTTAACTGCCTGTTATAATTTGTACTATTGTCTTATGCTCTGACATCCCCACTCCTTCTTTTCTGTGATGCATAAAGAGGACAAGGAGACATAACATTATGATGTTGGATTCTAGCTGAGCTAGACTTAATCAAGGGGTATCAAATAGCGTTCAAACATTTTAGTCCCATATTTCCGTTATGAGTCAAGCTAAATTCTGTAGAAAGATATGATTATTATATAAAATCCAAACCTAGAATGTTGTAATTTTTGTAGCCGTTTTGTCCACGTGACTTCTAGCTCTCCTGGGAGGACACAGATGGTTGCAAACTCGGAAGTTGTTTAACATTTTTCCAAAGATAAGTTAGAATAAGTCGATTCACATCTGCAGGCCAAGTGTTGGGGGTTGCAACAGGGGATCACATCTGCATGGTGAGAATAATCTGCTATAGAGGCATTATCTGATGCAATATCCTGAAGAATATCCATGAGGACCTTATTTATCAATGGCAAGACAGAACGATACTCGGCACT
Source organism: Natrix helvetica (assembly GCF_964273705.1). Classification (NCBI taxonomy): domain Eukaryota; kingdom Metazoa; phylum Chordata; class Lepidosauria; order Squamata; family Natricidae; genus Natrix; species Natrix helvetica. Next base: position 233,638,441 of record NC_138548.1, on the reverse strand, counting down.
GTGAATGTCCATCGGCTCTTGCTCTTGAATATCACGCTGCAAGTTAAAAATGAGAGGTGGCTGATGGTGTACTTCCTGACCAATGCTTCCATCACATGCTTTGGCACCACCTAGAAAGAGAGAAATCACCCAAATTCTTTTTTAACTTCTATCTTTTGAGGCAACTATTCTACATTCTGAGAAAGAATAATCTGGGTGTACTACTGTAGGCTGAGCGTAAAATAGCCCTCGATGTACAACCACAATTCAGCTCAAAAGTTCCATTGCTGAGCAAGACAGTTAAGTGAATTTTGTCCTCTTTTACCACCTTTCTTGCCAGTTGTTAAGTGAACCACTATTTGTTATGATAACATGGTCATTGACTCTGGTTTCCCCACTGACTTTGTCAGAAGGTCACAAAAGGGGGCCACAGGACCCCAGGACACAGCAACCAACCTAAATATGAGCCAGTTGCCAAACGTCTGAATTTTGAACACATGACCACAGATGCTGCAACACTTGTGTGAAAAATGATTTGAAGTCACTCTAGTGCCGTCGTAACTTTGAGCAGTCATTAAACAAACTGTTGTAAGTCGAGGACTACCTGTACAGTCCAGCCAAAGGGTAAGCACTTAATGCAATTGTTTTAGCAGAAGGAAAAGGAATGTAACTATTGTGATAGAATTCCTCAATTCTAGACTCAACAGCTAGATATTTTAATAAAATATTTGCAGCCAAATTGCAACAGGATGTCATCCATGCATCATTATGCATGGTGGGATTTTTGTCTTGTAAACTAGCAGTAAAACATGGAAGTATAGGAAGTATTTCTAGGAAATTGAACAAATGACTATGCCAATGATAATACATTTTTAGCAGAACAAATTGTTTCAGATTAATGGTAGAGGACATATATTCCTAAAGCAATGAAAGAGTGAAGAGGGCAGAATTTTTCCAACTTTCCACTAAAGAAAATAAGGTGCTGTTTTCCTGCATTTTAAAGTACTTTTGAGTTAAATTGACAACTGTACGAGTTCCTTAACTAGGGCCCCATGGAGGAGATTTTTAGAAAGAGAAAAAGCATACAAAATAACCTTCAAATGTATACAATGAATTGGAGTTATTTTCTAATTTCTACTATTTTGCATAGAAGTATGGGTATTTAGCGGAGAGACCAGTGTTTCCTAACATGTTTGTTAATGTTTGGCACACTGAAAAATTTAGTACAGGTTGTCTTCGAGATACGACCACAATGGAGCCTGACCATTACAGCTGCATGTTGTGGCAGTCGATAGGAGAAACATATCACCTAATGAGCCTCCACATCCCTGCTATCCCCCATGAAATATAAAACAGACATGCAGGTCGTTAAATGGAAGGTGAGGCCGTCGGAGGCCTAGTATAAACCCAGGCCTGAGTGCCTGGCCCTCCCAAGGCTTCTACCATTCCCGAGATGCCCTGTGCTCCACTTCCCACATCTTGGGTCCCAAGAGGATTTCCCCTACATCTACTGGGTCTTCCCAGGCCTTAGGCCTAGTGCCCACCTCACCTCAGAAGGCTCTGAGGCCTTCCAGAGCACTGGAATGGCTTCTTTCTTTGCATAGCCACATGGCATGGTCCGAAAGCGACTGTCATTTTGTCCCTCCCACAAAATAGTGGCAGGATTCGGGTCGCTGCCACACAGCCAGAGAGCAAACTGCTTCATTTTGCTGCCTTACCAAGCTCTGCACAGAAGCTTCTGAAGCAATGTGGAGACCTCTCTGAGGCAGCAGAATGAAGCAGCTTGTCCGGTGCCCCCCCCCCCCATTTTGTCCCCGCCTGTTGGTGGACAGGGAAAATATACTGCGGCATTTGGGTCCCTGTCACACGGCCCGGGGACAAACTGCTTGATTTTGCTGCTTTATTATGGTATGCATAGCACTGCAAAAGCTTTCTGTAGAAGATTCTGCAGCACTGTACAGACCTCTCTTAAGGCAGGACAACGAAGCAATTTCACTGGCATCCGCCATTTTGTCCCACCCACAAATGTCGGCTGAATTTGGATCGTTACTGGACAGCCCAGGATCCCATGGCCTGCCTCCTTCCACCACCTGAGGTCTGGAGAGTTTCAGGAGGTAAGTATGGGGTATGATGGGTATGTGGGGAACAGGCCCAAGTGTTGCAGGATTCTGGTGGGATGAGAATGTGGGAGAGAAGTGGGGGAGTGCCACAGCAACCCTGTTGTGGGCCGTAAGGGTGAACAACTGCAGGCCTGCTGCAGCCATCGTATCTTTGAAACAGGGACATACGGTATGTAGATTTTTGGGAGTCTCATAATTTTGAATGTTTGACAATTAGCCTGTCATGACCCAAGGGTTAGCTGTAAGATGGGTTCACTACCATGGGCAAAAATAGGATTGGCTATCCTCAAAGCACAGCACACAATAAAACCATGGGATCATGTAAGCATCTTGAGTGATACAGCAAACCACAGTCTTGGTGCTCTAGCTCAAAATATGCAAGATGCAAATTTGATTCCATTGGAGCTTTTTGTCAAAGCATTTGCCAAAGAAATAGCCTCTCATGAATAGTACTCAATTTAGAGGAAAGTCTTGACTTGAAAGCATCTGATGTTATTTGAGCTAGAATCTGCTGAAAACAAGGAAAACTTATCACAGTTTCTCCCGATAGATCTGTGAAATGTTACACAATGCCTTGGTGGAAGAATTTACATTTAAACCAATGGATGAACTGGCAACTTCTTTCTTCACAATGCAGTAGGATGCTATAGCATTGATGTACACAATGGATGCTGTTTGTATACATTTCATTGATTCATGGTGCAATTGGTTGTCAATATCTTTCTCAAAGATAACTAACTAACCATGTCTGAGGCTTCAACTAATAAAATAACTGAAGTTTTAAATTTGTTTTTAAAGAAAATGAAAAAAAAACCTCATAGAGGCATGCCCAAGCAATAGTGCTTAGCTGTTGCTCTGGATTTGTCATGTTGGTAAAGGTAAATGTGTCCCCTTGCACATATGTGCTAGTTTTTCCTGACTCTAGGAGGCAGTGCTCATCTCCGTTTCAAAGCCGAAGAGCCAATGCTGTCCGAAGACATCTCCGTGGTCATGTGGGCGGCATGACTAAACACCGAAAGCCCACGGAACGCTGTTACCTTCCCACCAAAGGTGGTTCCTATTTTTCTACTTGCATTTTTACATGCTTTCGAACTGCTAGGTTGGCAGAAGCTGGGACAAGTAACTGGAGCTCACTCCGTTACGCAGTGCTAGGGATTCGAACCATCATATTGATAAAAGTTAAAGAAGTAAGTTTTAATCGCAATTCATTTCATGTAAAGATAACTATTGGGTGTTCCAGCTGTTCCAGTTTATCTGAGTTATTTGTTGAATTTGATTATCAAAGTTTTATCAATTTTTTTGAAGATTGGTGCTTTAAATTAGTATCTTTCGCAGTTTTTATATCTATTTGGAAGTAAATCATTTAAAAAAACCTTCTTTCATATAATTCCTGGCTTTCAGATTATTTGAACTGAATGGTGAAACAGAATTTTTTCCTCAAGCAAACAAGCAAGCAAGGAGTGTTGTCTGATGTGTCCAGAGACTAAACTTTTCACTGGCACGTACGATTGACATTCTTGAATATAAACGACTTCCATTCAAAGTTACATGGAAAACTCTACAAATGTGAAACCAAATGCAAAGTCACAGAAAATAGCTTGCGGGGGAGAATAATCCAGTTTTGGAAATACTGAATGCAAACTGAGATGACCAACTTTCCCAGTTTTCATCATTGAAAATGAAGGCTAGAATTATAAAGATGTAAAGGGCAAAGTTGTGTTTCCCCAGGACTGCCTTGCAGAAGAATAGCCGAATTCATCTCCTATTTCCCAGACAACTTTTCTAGCAACACTAGTCATAAATCATAATCCATTCTCTGCCAGATGTTTTGCAAGAACAAGCACTCAATATAAAACACGATTCAAACACAAAAACATTTCAGAAATTCAAGCCTGGAGCAAATTTGGATAATTAACTTGAGGAATTGGAAAAGGGGAATTTATCTTTCTGCTTTTTATGTACATGTGTGAAAAAGAAGGTTTTAAACTTACAGTACAAACAAAACAAAGGAATAACTGAATTTCAAAACTGATCTGCACTATATATTGCGGTTTTTCAAAGTTTTTAAATTCATAAAAGAAAAAGCAGCATTATCTTTCAGATTAAAGTACTTATTTAATCTGGTGTACTTCTTTCATGTCAATTCACATTTTCATTAATGTTTATACACACACACATTTTTTAAAAAAATATCTAACGTTTTTGTATTTATTTTTAATTACAAATTTAATGAGTTATTAAAAGGGAGATTAGTTTAAATAATAGGCGAAGAAGTATAAGTATAAGCATTACAAAAGGGGAAACATTGTGGAAATGCTTTTCTACTGCATAAAGAACATGGATAAATTATTAATGAATACAGATATCAATTATTATGGGTGATATTGTATGGCATGCTATTTCTCAACCTAATCCTATTAATAAGCAGTGCTTCCCATGAGAACTTCTAGTAATTGCCTGGGATGCTCGCCACCGAAGTTGTAGAGTAAGGCCAAAATCTAGATGGAACTCTCTACAGTTTTCAAAGCATATTGAACTTTATCATGGTACTTATTGGATTTATAGTCCAGACATTGTTGAAGCTACAGTATAAGATAAGAAGCCACTGGGATTTAGATCCAGCTTCTTCCAGTTCCCAAGACATTTTTATGGGGTGCATGATATAGCAAGAGATAATTTAGTGATGGGTTTTATATCTGAACAGTTGGAATGTCACCAAGCTACTTTGGCTACTTTGGCTCAAGATCAAAAAGTGAAATGTGTGTGTCCTGTATTTCAATCCACTAGTCACAGAAGTGGCAGTTCAAGGCATAGTCTCTATGCCTACTCCATCTAGATAAGCCATCAGTAGAATAGCTTTCCTTAGTGCACATATTCCTTTTTTCGGCATGTGGAGATACCGATGATGGATTTCTTGGCCAACTGTTCTAACAACCAACGTAAGACTTCTACAGAAGAGTAGGTCTAGGATCCCATGGAGATATTTTGCAGTTCCATTAATCTTCAAGCATCCAATACCTGTTTTTCCACTGCTGTTAGAGACGTGTTATTATCAGGATGAAATCTTCCATGATTGTTTGTACAAGGCAGAGTGCATATTTCCCCACAACATTTTGCCAAATAGATGACTGCATATGTGAGGATTTAGCCTCAAAGACATATCCCATCAGCATTCAAAGTCATTCTATGCAATTCCATTGTTGGAAATCTGCTCTCAGATTTGTGTTCTTACGCCTTGGATCCAGCCAGACCAACCTCAACAAGCAAAGATCATCTTGAGAACTTTTTTTGTAGTATTGCAAGACAGGAGACACTGGTTTGTCTTTCAGATCTGCTAATCAGATGAATGTATTTTATCTGAAACAAATACAACAGATCTCTCCCTCTCCTCCAAACTTTTTTTCCTTATTAAAGGAAATTTAATATCCTTTAATTAAATGGTCGGCAATTTAAAAAAAAGTATAGCGTTAACACCTATAATTTAGTGATTATCATATTTTTCGGACTATAAGACGCACCAAGTCTTATAGGATGCACCAAGATTTCAAAGAGGTAAGTCAGAAAAAAAGTTTTTGTCCTGCCCGGCCCCCAGGAGCACTCTGCAGGCTTCAACAGGGCTTGGGGAAGACAAAAATGCCCCTATTTTTCACCCAAAGGGGGGCATTTTCCCTTCCCCCAGCCCTGCTGAAACTTGCAGAGTGCTCCTGAGGGGTGGGGAAAGGCAAAAACAAGCCTGTTTTTTAGAAAAATGGGATGCGGGGGCAGGGCTTCGGGAGGCCAAAAATAGCTGTATTCAATGTATAAGACACACCAACATTTCCACACTCTTTTAGAGGGGAAAAAGGTGCCTCTTATACGCCAAAAAATACAGTAACTATTTCACTACCTGCAAGATGCTTTTGAGCTTCATATGCCTAAAATCTGTGAAATATGCAATGCAAGGGTTCCTGCAATAGAACCACCATATAGCTTGAGGACGACTGCCTGTTCCTCAAACAAGAGTACATCCACAATCATTAAATCTGACTGGTCAGCTGGTTTTGATAACTGGCATAATCCAATAGCACATTATTTAAGCCCTATTACAGGGTTTATTGCTTTGCTTTATCTGGTAGTCATAAATGCATCCAGATTGTGTAACCTGGTGATGGAATGGAGAAAGAAGAGATGAAAATCAAAACTAAAAGAGTTGAAAAGAGTTCTTTCCATCACAACTGAAAAGTGCCAAGCATTAAGAAATAGGGCACAGACATCTTTTTGCCTGTACCAAAATTGATTTTATGGGGAAACCCAAAATTAAAAATTGGGGAAACAATGGTAATATGGAAAAATTGGATGGAATTGGGGGTACTGACTTTGAACCAACTGATAGATGATAATATTTTTAAAATATATGATGTGTAAAAAGATAGATATCTATCAGGTATCACCCAATGACAACCTTTACAGTTACAAGATTTTTTTACAATGTTGTTTGGACAAGCAGCATTTTCAGCTTCTGGGATACCTGAGATACTAGAATAACTTGTTAAATTGTTTAAAACTTTAAAAACCCTTACCATTAGTTTTTATAGCTATTTCTTACCAATAATTTAATAAAATTATTGCATTTAAGAAAACAATGCAATAAAGAATTAAAGGATCCTATAATGCCTAGACAATGGGAGAGTGTCTTAAGTTCTATAGCAAGAATGCCAATGACCTTAAATTACAACATATACAACAACAAAATTATATTTAGAACACTTTGGACCCCATTACATTTGTATACGTAGAAAAGAGTTATCATAAACAGAATTTTATTGGAGATGTACTAAGGATAATGTTTCTTTAAAACATTTTCTACAATGTCTTACACTTACCAAATTTTAGAAGAAGGTAGTAGACTATATAAACATGATTGTGCAACAAAAGCAATAATTTTCTAAGGATAATATTCATTTGAATTACATATCTACTACATGGAATATGACAACTGGACAATGTAAATGGATTCTCTGTGTCTTTATTATGGCCAAAAGACTGATATTGCAGGATTGGAAAAATAATTAAATGACACCTTTCACTCAATGGACAGAAGACCTGACTGCACTTGCCATTTATAAGTGGATTGCCTATAGAGGTAAATTTGTATGGACTAGTTACTAGTACAATAAAATATGGAATACATTTATACAGAATACAGTGTTAAAATGATAGTATATAAATGTATTAGAAATGTACATATTTGAACAACATTAGAAAGTGTAAAATTGTAAATATTGTTACAATGACATTAGTTATATTTTTCCCTTTTTTTGTTAAAAGTGCTTTTTATGTATTTGTCTTCTCTTTGACAATGTATGCATCTCCTTCATTATTTTTGAGTTTGGGTATTTTTTTTTCTGCTGTGAGAAAGTACCGTAGGTAGGACATAGAGAAAGAAACACATTAGGACTCTAACTATAGACTTCTGGAGGAGTCACTGGGAAAACACTGTGGGAGGAAAGGTAATGCCATTGGTTGTATGCAATGATATCTATGCCATCTGGCAGAGAACAAGGCAAGAGCCTGGTAATTATAGCTCAGAAGCTCAACCCCTGCAAGTGTCTATAGGCTTTTATAGGATTTATATTTCTATTCCAAAATAAGAGACATACGGAAAACCATCAAATTGTCCTACTGTTTTGCTTTTTAAATGCTGTTTTAAAAAGGAGCAGATGTCCCTAGGAAAATATCATATCATTGTTTATTTTTTTCTTTTCACATGCTTTTTCTTTCCTCCAAAGACGCGGGATATGTGACTGCCTGGCCAGGAAGGGGGGGGGGGGGGAGAGTTGATATTTTCCTGGCTGGAAGGTATGAGCCAGCCAAGAGTAAACTTCACAGGCTGGCTCTCCAACTGTGTGAATAGTAAGATTCAGTGAGATTGTGGAATATAAATTGAAATCCTCTAAAATGTCAGTAAAGTCTGAGAATAAATGAAACATAAGCCCAGAGGGAGTTGTATATTTTGTCTCCCTTAAAAGTACAGTACATGGGGAACCTGGATCTCAAAATTGAACCTCCAGACCAAGTATACACCTCAAGAACCACCCGTCTATAACACCCAGGATGCCAATCAACACTTGTTTTCTCAAAGGCTCTTGAACTCCCATTAGGCAGCATTTCTCATATCAAGGTTTTACTACATATCTTCTTAAATATTTTCTCCATTCCAGCTTTGTCCATGGAATCCTCCTGTAATCCCCAATGCTCCTCTATTGAAATCCAGAAATAAAATACTCAACAAAATCAAACTTTTTATCTGAGTTTTGGCATAGTGGTATGAACCATGGCAAAACAGAGAGTCTACTCCCTAACCAGAATAAACTCAGATGCCATATAATAGGACTTTATAAAACCATCATTTTTTGTTGATGCTTCTGTCTTTATTCAGTGTATTTTTCAAAAATAAATTATGTGGAATTACTTTCTTGTTCAGTATGTAGAACATTATTTTAAAATTCCTCCCTTTGGAGAAGAGCTGAAAACAAATAATTGCTAGCACACTAACACGTTTTGAAACTAGGGCTTAGTAATAACTAACTTGTAAAAATTTCTTTTATTCACATTTCATTACTTTCAAACATATATTACTAGACGAATACACTATGGGAATATTCAGAAATACCTAATAAAGCCCATTAAGTAATGTACCTGTAAGATAAAAGGCTTTATATTGATCCAACCGAAGGGACTGTATTTCTCCATATTTTCCAGCTGCACCACTGTTGGGATGGAATAATGTCTAGAAGAAAAAGAAATTAGGAAGATTATAAAGTGCTCTCTTTTGCTTAATGTCATAGGAAGCTGCATATATTCCAATAGAAAAGAATACCTGTAGTCAGTGTTGAACAGTGGAGACCTTGGTGCTTTCTAAGCTTGATGGTTTTCTTGCAGACATTTTATTACCCAACTAGGTAACCTCATCAATGTGAGTGAATGATGATGACATTCAAACTGATGTTATCTAGCTGAGTAATGAGACGTCTGCAAGCAATCAACTAAACTCAATGAGTATCCAGAACTGTACATACATAAATTCAAATAGTAATATGCATCTAATTATGTTGCTCCCATTAATACTTAACGGTAGAAGAATCCAAACTGTTAATTGCTTATTCCCACTCCCATGGACTTTTTAAATCTAGCTAGACTGAAGTCTGCCCAGTACTCAGAATCAGAAAAAAATCAAAAAATGAAATCACTCAGTCTAGCATGTATATTTAAATTAGGAGGCTTGTGTGTTGCTTTTAAAATATGTCAAACTAATTAAGCAAGACAAAACAAGAGCAGGGCAAAAGAAATATAACTGCTACCGGGAACCTATATATAGTACTTAACTCCATTTCCTAAGATTAAGGTCCATTTGATTCAATGGGGCTTGCTTTTTTTTTAATGTCTTTATAGGCTGAACATAATGAAAGAACTGAAATGCCACATATGGAAAACAGATTTATTGTTGGCCTCTGAAAGGAACTCTCTTCCCTCACCCTGCAATTAAAACAGGGCCTTTCACTATTCACTTGTATCTTTTCTGCATGCCTGCTTCAGAAATTCACATTCTTGAGTCAATAGGAAACAATCATAAATCTGTTTTTATAGAGCAGAGTCCTCAAGAAAGCTTTCTTTTACTTCTAATAGTGATGCATCTCAACTCAGTCATATATTTCTCCTCCAATAAAGCCAACTGATGTACCTTCACTCAACCCTTAAACCCTTGGTTCTCAATTTCATACATTTACAAAGGCCCTGAAGACATTTCTAGATTCCACAGGACTACAGACACAGAGCTTAATCCATTTGTACAAGATTTGTTTTTATAACAAACAGAATAATGGAGAAGCATAAAAAATAAATCCCAGCACTAAATAACAGTTGCGGGAACAGCCTGAATCTTACATCTCCCTTATATCAGATATGATATCAGTATTGTCACGAAACAGCTGACATTACAAAAACATGGCTAGTTTTATCAATGTTTGACTACCACCACTTTCATCGTCATATCAAATTGAGCAGCGTGCAGATTTTACCAAGGAAGTGATAGTAATTTTTCTCACTGATCAAATATTAGATCTCTGATTAAAATGTTAAATTACAGTAAGAATACCAACAACTGGGAAACGCAAGCGTAACTACTTCTGCAACTATCTCTTTTCTTAAAAAGTTCCTATCATTTTCAATATAGTATTGTAAGCAAAACTTTCAAATATGTTCTTAAAATATGCATTTATGTAAAACCAGTTCCTATCATTTTCAATATAGTATTGTAAGCAAAACTTTCAAATATGTTCTAAAAATATGCATTTATGTAAAACCTCAGCTGCTGCCTCCACAATATATAAAGATAGAATGTTTTCCCTTCAGCTTTCAGGAAATCTGTCTGTATTTTTATTTTAATTCATACCACTTGTTCACAAAGAAAATCAGTTTTAAAACAGCTACAAAACCACTCGGAGAACTAGATTTGTGATGAAAGAGGTGCAAGCAACAGATTGAAGTTAGCTCTTCTAATTATTTTAATTGTAGTGATGATGAGAACATGAGAACATATGTTTAGTGTAAAATACTGATATAACAACAATTTTAGAAGAAAGCTTGAATAATTCCTTTGAGCAAACTAATGCAATCACTGGAAGATGGTGTAGCTATTCTACTAGTGTGGCATGAGAAACATGTCACTGAAAAAAAAAAGGATATGTTTGAAAAACACACAAATTGTTCCTCCTAGCTAGATGTAGAATTTCTGGAACGCGTTTCCTTCTTCCTCCTGTTGCAGAAGACATCATGGTCGTCTTCAGCTTAGAAATCCTCAACAGAGCTCTTCAGTGAAAGTATTTGGAAGAAACGTATAATTACAGGGCCCAGAACTGAGCTTCTTTCATTTGCATTCATCACTTTCTAGAAAGCAGTTATGCATAGAATTTGGGGAGTTAAGATTTTGGAATGCTGATTAGTCCTGGACTTTTTGCTTAATTGAACAACAGGAACAACAAGGGGAATATTTAAATCAATTGTATGAAATTGCCAAGAAAAGCAAGAAGTTGAACGTTATTCATGAAGACACGAATTTTCACTGAAATTTCCTTTAAAACCTTAAAAGATTTTCTTTAGAAAATAAGGGAAGAAAGTTCAGAGATGGAAATGTCATCAATTTCTTAAGGCATAGACAAAGTTTGAAGCGAAGCTATTAACTCTTTTTCTCAGGCGGAAAGAACAATACACAATGAAATTACGATGAGAAAAAAAATCATAAACAAAATTCTGCATTTCTATTCTTAAAAAAGCTTTAGCCAGTGAGCAATAAAAAGCAGAAAGATTACATAAATGTTTGTGTTGTGCCAAAAAAAATGGTAATTGTCATTATAACCAACTGCTGGAGAACTGTACCTATTAGAACTCAAATCAAAGGATGGAACTGGTTCAGCACAAACCTACATGCATTTTCTTGGGCATAATCTCCTATTGTTCCTGCCTTTGCAATGTTATGTAAATGGAGAAAGAAAATTTAAACGGCACACTGAGAATCTCAGCCACAGAGTGCTTGCACTCATTGTGCATAAAGTCAAACTACTAGTCCTCACAACATGTTATATGTAAAAGAATTGGCAATCGTTTCAGATAGAAGTCCTTTCCTCCCTGTACAGGCCTGGGGCTGAACCAGAGATTTTCTTCATGCAAGGCAAATGCTCTACCGCTGAGCCATCATAGCATTCCTAGGAGATAATAAATGGATTTTGCTTAAGCATTAAATTGTTTGCAGATCAACTGCTGTGCTCAACAAGAATGAGAGTGCAAGTAGGAGCAATCTTTCTAAAGCTGATCAATTTTACAAAAAAACAAACAAACTGTGCTGTCTTAATAGCTTTATGTAACTATTTGATTATATTTCATAAAGTACACGTGTGATTGATAGTAGAATTTAAGCTTATGAACTACAATTGAGAATTTAATTGACTGCTTTTACAGCTAGCAGTTCAAGCTTGAAACTGCATTCCATTCTCCTTTATGAGATTTCCATCTCATAGCAGGTATTTCCCTAACAAGAATTGAGTATCTGAAGCTTAAAAAACTGTTATATGAACTTATATGAATTCCATATGTATTGCACAGGGAAGCTTGGAGCATTTTAAGACCAATTCAAAGTATTTAGAAGAAGAAAAACAAGATAAAGCAAACCAGTTATATATATATATAATTCACATTGTTTGTGGCAATGATAATCATTTGAAACGTGAGGAATTTTAGGGAATTTCAAACCTTCAAGTAGTGGATGTTGCTACTCAGTGTTCAGAAGGTTAATGCCATACCTGGTGTCCTTTGCTTGAGTGCCCGAACAGGACTTCAGAGATATCTATCCCATCAAAACGTCTGTTGGGAGGAAGGGTGGCATTCGCTAGAGATACCAATGTAGGAAATATGTCTAAAGTGCTGCAGAAGAGAATATCCTATGATTAGAATGTAGGCTGATCTTGGCAATCAATGACAAGACAAAAAGACTTACAAACCTATTCCTGAGGCTACCTCATCTGATATAGACAATACAAAATTTTGGAGGCTGCTTATTAAAGACCCTGGTGCACCTTTTCCTTTTAGGCTTGTGTGTATGTGTGTGTGTTTGAGTCCATGTACCCATTCTACAAAATAAAGCAGTAAAATTCTCGTTATGCAAACCACAAAATTAGGATTAAATTTGCAAGTTCTGATTTGGGATAGTATTTGTTGTATGGGCTGAACTGGCAAAGTTTGCCAAGAGAAAACTGAATTATGATGGACAGCAAAGATTTCACAAACAACCATAAAAATATTGGAAAGCCTTGCACAGGATACTGAAGTCCTAGTTTCAATTTATTTGAGCTTCTCTGTGGAGCTCCTCTTGGGTTTGTCAAATATCCCTCACACATGAAAGAAGACTATTCTCTGTGAACTAAGAGGTTGGATTTTAAAGTTACAGGTTGTTGCCAAATATGTCAGATCCTATTTGTTCATATGCACACTGTCTGACTTCAAATTAATTACTCTAAAGACATCCATGCCCAGTTCACCCTGGATAGATGGAAAATCCAGAATCTTTTTTCTCTAGAAAAAGTTTCATGTTACCTGTGAAAACAGGTAGCCATATAGAGCCCACAAAACCCTTGTTGATCATATGGTTAATAAGACATGAAATTTATATAATGATAAAATACCCTAAATTGAAACCCTGTGATGTGCTCAAAACTAACCAAGTATATCAGAATGACGTAAGCAGCTTGTACGAAAACTTCTCCCTAAAGGGAAAAATATTAGTCATCGGATTTGTTTTTTTAATGTACCATTCCATGGTCTAGAACTGTGATGGCAAACCTATGACACATGTGCCACAGGTGGCACGTGGTGCCATATTTGCTGGTATGCCAGCCGTTAGCTCCAGCGCACATGGGTGAACTGGCCAGCTGATTTTTTGCCATTCCAGAGGGCCAGGAGAGGCCGTTTTTGCCCTCCCCAGGTTTCAGGGAAGCTTCCGGAGGCTGGGGAGGGCGAAAAACGGCCCCAACGGGCCAACCGGAAGTTCAGAAACGACTCGTTTCCAGCTTCTGGAGTGCCTCCAAGGGGCCCGGAGAGGCCATTTTCGCCCTCCCCAGGCTTCAGGAAAGCCTCCAGAGTCTGTGGAGAGGTCATGAGTGCATGCGCAGGGGGACATCATACTAGCATCCAAAGGTGGGCGGGGAGGATTTAATTGGTGTGGGCACGCATGCACGTGTGATAGCGCCAACTCACAATCTTGGCACGCTGTAAGAAAAAGCTTCACCATTACTGGTCTAGAAAAACATGATATTTCATTTATGTGAGCTATTACACTTTTCAGAGCAATTAGAATAGACAATTAATTACAACATTTATTCCTTTCAAACCATATAAGAAAACATAGAATTGTATGGCTGCTTATTTGATTGCAAACTGTCATAATCCAGAAATTGGAATCGACACAAGGATCAGGAAAGCAACGGACATTTGACCCACCAGTACATAGAAGAAATAAATGAGGGTGGGAGAAAAGCCCGACATATCTCGGTTTACAACTATCCGAACCGATTCGGTTGATTTCCTACCACTAATGTATAAGAATGCTAACTACTGGGTGATTTTTGGACATAGCCTCACTATTACAGTAAGGGAATTTTTTCTTTGCCTTAGCACAGCCTTTGTTAAGCATCACGACTACTTACTATCATCTTGTAAGCTGTAGCACGAAGTCTTAACATTAATATCCACAAAGCATCCCTGCTGACTATACTTAACAAAAGAATGGTAGGATCAGAATGGGAGGTGATGCCGGGGAACATCTAGTCCAAACAGCAGAATCAGAGGACAACAGTGTGTCCTATAAAGTGACTTCAGGAGATTTCTGGTGTTCGTGGTCACTGCAAGAACCATTAAAGTGTTTCTGAAAGGTGGCTCTCTGGCTCCTTCTGTGTTTCCCTGAAAATAAGACGGGGTCTTATTTTCTTTTGACCCCCTGAAATAAGCCCTTGGCCTGTTTGAGGTGCAGGAGACGGTGAGGGTGGTCACACCTCATGGCTGCTGCTGTGTTGCAATATTTTCAGGGAAGCCTTATTTTCAGGGGAGGGCTTATTTTAAAGCATGCGCTCAAAAGTCCAATTATTATCCAGGGCGGTCTTTTCGGGGAAACGGGGTACTTGAAAAACCTCCAGTAATGGGGAATATTCCACTTCACAGAGCAATCCTGCTCGACAGCCCCCTCCATCAAGAAATTATTTCTAATACTTGAAAGCTCTTCATCTGGTATACAAAAGAGTATTACCAGGAACTGATAAATCAAATGTCTGGACCACAGTTCTACAGATCAAATTGAGTCTGCACAAGTGGCCAATCCCCCAATTAGCCTCTCCCAGCAGACTCTTTAATCACTACAGATGTTTTTGAAAGTCTCGACCAGCGACTGAAGAAGGGAGGAAGTGGCAGAAAATTTATCTTGCAAGGGTTCCTTTATGCTATTAGTACGTTGGATACAATCCATGGTTTTATTACCATGTTTATTTATTTATTTATTTATTTATTTATAACAAACACATGTCTCCATGAGTATTTTTTTTAAAGTGCGACTATACTGGAAGAATAGAAATCAAAATTAGACCTGATGAACACATTAGCACTAATGAAGATTTTTCTGAACTGAAACATATCAGTCTACTTAAGAGACTTATGAAATGTTAGCTGAGAGAGCTGAAAGACACTTGATTTTTTTTTTTCCATTCAATTAATTTTAGTATGACTGCTAAGAAACAAATAGGCAAAACAATAAACAACTTTGTGAAAAGTAGGAAAAAAACCCAGTACTTCTGTGAAAATAAAGTTCTGGTAAGATCATTAAGCTGATTGCTAAACAAATACAACTCCAAGCAAAGAATACACTGGGGACATCCAGAGTGTTGCAAAATGACCATATTTTTCGGCGTACAAGACACACGGGTATAAGACACACCAAGGTTTTGAAGAGGCAAATTTAAAAAAAAGGTTTTTGCTCTCTGCAGACCTCCCCAAAACAGCCTGTTTTTCATGAAAACGGGCCTGTTTTTTTTTTTGTTTTTTTTTAAAGGGCATGAATAGCCTTTAGGGGGCTTGTAGAGTGCTCCGGGCCCCCCAAAAAACGAGCAAAAAACAGCCCATTTTTCATGAAAAGGGGCCCGTTTTTTGTCAAAAAAAGGGTATGCATAGCCTTTAGGAGGCTTATAGAGTGCTCCTGGGGGCTAGGGAGGGCAAAATTGAGCAAAAAATGCCCAATTTTTCGCTCATTCCTGCCCTCCCCAGCCCCCAGGAGCACTCTATAAGCCTCCTAAAGGCTATGCATGGCCATTTTGGTGAAGGGGGCAGGATTTCAGGAGGCAAAAAATGCTGTATTCAGTGCATAAGACGCACCCAGTTTTTCAGCCTCTTTTTTGAGGGAAAAAGGTGTATCTTATACTCCGAAAAATATGCTAGTCTGTCTGTCTGTCTCTCTGTTTGTGTGTGTGTGTGTGTGTGTGTGTGTGTGTGTGTGTGTGTGTTCATGTGCTCACTGAATTTCAACTGTTAGATTTATGCCTAGATTTTTAATAAGATTCCTGGATGTAAATTTAGGGATCCATTTAGGAGAATAGAGAAAATTATTTCTGAAAAAAGCATAGAATTCTCAGAAACACTAGAATATAGTAAAGGGTGGTCACCTGGGGAATAGGCAATGCCACTGAGGACTGGTTTGCTTCTGAAAATTATTTGTTTGCCTCCTCTTGAGGAATCATCCAGGATTTAGAAAAAAAAAACCTATATTGTTCCAAATGGAATCCAAGAACTTGAAAGTAGGTTTGGTTGTCTATTCCTACTTGGCTGTTTGGTGATTAAATGACAGTTTCAATACACTTTATAGTTAATGCTCTGTTTGCACATGCTTGAACTGGAAATGCTAGCTGTTTTGATTCCATAGTTGAGTTCCAAACATTTTAACCAAACCAATAAAATAATGTATAATATATTAAAAGTAATAATTGCTTTCTGTATCTTTTGGGATATCTATTTCTAGATGTGTGGGAACATCTCTTTTACTTCCCTATGATCTGATCAAGTTTTCTTTTTGAGAAATCCAGGACAAAAAGTGAAGTGCCAAATGGCTGAAGAAGACAATAGACCAGTGATGGCTAACTTTTTCCGGACCGAGTGCCCAAAGTGTGTACGCACGCACCTGCATGCATATGCCCAAACCCCCAAAATGCAATGCGTGCACCTCCCCCGCATGCACCCCCAGGCATCCGCGGCAGAGACCAGAAGACTAGCTGGCAGGTGGGAGGAGCACGTGCATGCGCAGCAAAGCTGAAATGGGGCAACAGTTTGTGTCCCCACAGAGAGGGTATTGTGTGCCACCTCTGACATGTATGCCAAGGTTCGCCATCACAGCAATAGACCCTACTTCAAGAAAGGAAAAAAGGAAGAACTACAGATCAGGCAAAGTGATACTAATTACTGGGTAGTTTTTGAACAAGTCAAGAAGTTCATAAAGTTGGCCTGTAAACATGCAGAAAACAATGTGGCAATTATGTGAACAAACCTTAGCAAACTAACTTTCACTCTTTTTTTTTAAACTGGGAAGTTTTCTGAGAGGATCACGGGTGTTGATTTCAGCAAGGCATTTGACAGAGTATCTCCATAACCACATTTTGATTAACAAGATTGGAAGTACATAGAAAACTGAAAATAATAATGAAAGAATGCTCCTAAGTGATTTCTTATCAAACTAGAGTGAGGTAGTTGCCATAAGGATCAGTCCTGGTACAATCCCTCTTCAACATTTATTAATATTTTTGGTGGCTAAAATATTTATTAGATGTACAGATCACATACAATTGGGTAAGACAGCTAATATTCTACAAATCAGAAATAAAATTCAGATTCATCTTGATAGGTGAGAGACCCAGGTTGAAAACAAATTAAACAAATGAAAAGGATTTTTTTTTACATAAAAAGGTTGAATGAGTCCAGAAATGTGGCATACAGTAATAAAAATAAATAAAACAGCATAATTTGGAATGTTAAGCTTGTAGGACTTGGAATCTTAGCAAGATGAGATGAATGGCTACAGGGGGTTGCTATTTACAGCATGAGGCCTCACCACACTTGTGATCTGTACTGCATATTTGAGCAAAGTGACCATTTAAAACCACACTGTAATTCTATGATCAAAAGCAAATCACAGCATTAGTCCCTTTTTCAGATATAAATGTCTGATGAAAACAGGCAGGCTCACTATGTCAAATAATCTCATTAGTGGGGTTCCAGTTCCGGCGGCGGCGGCGACGGGCAGCTCTTTGCCCGCTCCGGCTCCCCGGTGGGCTTCCCCACTTCTTGGGGGGCACAGGACACCCCGCAGAGGGGTCCTGCCGGAGGGGCGGCATTGCGGAGGACTCCTGCAGCGGCGGCGGCCGGCGGGAGGTCTCTCGCGCGCCCAAGGCACCGGGGAGCAAGCTCGGAGGGCGCTTTGCGTTCCTGCGCCTCGCGCCTCGCTATAAGCCGACCGGAGAATGCAACAATTGAAGGAAGCAGCTGCAGTGCGGTGAGGTTGCTTCTCTCTTCATCCCTTATTCTGCATGAAGAATTACTCAGCTTTTTAAAACTTTAAAATAACTTTCGGAGCATTTTGGAGGTGCGGCTGGAGGGAGGGGGGTTTCCCCCCCCCCTTGGACAAGCGGCGAGGAACAATTTTGCTCTCAGCCCCCGGGGAAGGAGGAGGGGGGAGAGCCAACGAACGAAGCCTCACTCAGGCTGAGATGATTTTCTTTTCAATTTAATCCTATATATTACAGTGATTTGAGGACTTTTGGAACTTTTTAAAACTTTGTTATGCCTCTGTGCCCAAAACTGGCAGGGCAAGATGGCACACTTCCGTTGTCTTTATGAACTGTGAAACCTGACTCCACCTTTAAAATTCAGGCTTCCGGTCTTTGTCTCCGTGTCTCCCAGAGGAATCTCTTGTGGATTGGTATTTTTTAAACTTTCTAGGGGAAATTTTCTATCTATTGCCAGACTTATTGGAGAGATTCTCTTCTGCCTGGTTCTTCTGCTCCCGGATTCACCTGGCTACCCTTCTTTTCTAACTGTTTATTTCATATTTGGACTGAACTTCTAACGTTATAAAGGATGGCACCCAAAAGACCTCCTCCTGGAAAACCTGGTTTTGCCACTTCTGCTCCAACATCCGCAACATCCAGTCCAGCCACACAGTCAAAGATAACAGAACTGATGCAACATAAGACTACAGAGATGGACTTTCAACAAATGCTTCAACAAATTTTACAGGGCCAGGAGGAAATCAAGAAACAGCTAAGGGAAATGAAAGATGAAATTAAAGAAAATCAAGCCCAAATATATAAGAACTCACAAAGACTGAATCTTGTGGAAGGGGGGGTGGAGGAGGTGAGGGGGGGGGGGTAGAAGCTGTGCAGAAAGGGAACAAAGATCTTGACATCCAACAGATGAAATTAGAATTTGAGAGAATGTCCTATTACCTTAGATTTCAAAATGTTATAGAAGAAGATGGGGAAAACATAAGGGACATCATGATAAACATCCTGGCTGACTATACACACAAAGAAAAACAACAGATGGGGTGGGATATAGACCTGGTTTATAGAGTGAACTCAGCTTATGCTAGAACTCACAATGTACCCAGGGAGGTTCACATTAAATTTCTTAGAAAAAGCACAAGAGATGAAATTCTGGGTGTACAAAGGGGGCAAGCATTGACATACCATGATATGGAGATAACCATTCTGAAGCAGATCCCTAAGAAGATTAGAGAAAAAAGGAAGAATTATTCGCAATTAGCGAATAAATTATACCAGAAAGGGGTGTGGTTTAGATGGTTGATGCCTGAAGGTATGCTGATATTCTGGGAGGAGACAAGAATTAGAATCAATTCACCCATAGAGGTGCAGGCCTTTATAGAAAAAAACAGAACACTCCTAGAAAAAACACGAGACACTACAGTGGACACGCAGGACACGGGAGGGGCCAGAGCTCTGCCAGTGGAGGGAGATGGGGCAATAGCAAGAAGACTCAGATCACAAAAATAAACAAGAAAATCATATTATTATAAACTGACCGAAAGTGATAATGGAATTATATCTGGATTTTATACTGTAATGTCTAATCTGATTGAATTTAGTAATAGAACTAATATGCTGATTGTAATTAATTATATACCAATGCATTATATATAAATGTATACTATGAGTATGAAGAGAGGGGCGCCTGTCACACTTTGCAACTGCCATAATTTGTATACCTGTCCATTTACCCTTTTCCCTATAAATGTTGAAAAACCAATAAAAAATTTTGTTAAAAAATAATAATAATAATAATCTCATTAGTGGTGGTGGTGGGGGATAAGTGTTCTGCCATTTTGCAGCCTACCTGTCTTCTTCACTGAAGTAGGAGTTAAATATTATGCAAACTGATGTAAAATAAGATCCTATCTCCAATTCAAAATGAAGATTGTGGGATGGGAAAACTGAGGGTTATCTGCTTAACATTAAGTTGAAGGAAGAACAATGTCAGGGTTCCAAGTAAAACTCCCAACGAAAGGCTTGAGTTTCCTCAAAGTTCCATTTTATTAGAGATGTCATATTGGCACATCTGGGAAAACCCGAATCGGAAAGCTTCCAGGTTTTCCCCACCCAAACCAAAATTCAAGTTCCTGCCCAGCATCCACATGTCCATTAAATGGTCCAATCAAGCACCGTCCCAACTGGAGATGCCTCCCAGTCACGCCACTCCAGGTGCAGGGCAAGATGTCCTTGACTCTCTGAGAAAGGAATGTTATTTTGGCTATATCTACTCCACTCCATACAATCCCGCCTCCCAGTTTCCCACAATAACTGTGGCAGGCCTGAAAGCCCAATGCAAAAGATGGCTTCCAGGTCTGACAAACAAGGCATGAAAAATTCAGCAAAAAACAATGGATGTGACAGAATTTTGCTTAGCTTGCTGAGAATTATGATGATGGTAGACCAAAAGAGTGCCATAGGCAGCTCACAGAACCAGACTGTAAAGGAATTTAACTTAGAAGCACATTTACCACCACTGTACTACTGGCAGTCCTCGGCCTACAACCCCAAACGAAGCCAGAATTTCAGTTGTTAAGCAAGAGAGTTGTTAAGTGAGCTTTGCTCCATTTTATGACTTTTCTTGCCACAGTTGTTAAACGAATCACCGCAGTTAAGTCAGTAATGTGGTTGTTAAGTGCGTCTGGTTTCCCCATTGACTTTGCTTGTCAAAAGGTCACAAAGGTGGATCACATGATCCTGGGATACATATAAATATGGGCCAGTCATAAATATGAGCCAGTTGCCAAGAGTACAAATTTTGATCACATGACCATGGGGATGCTGCAACAGTAGGAAGTGTGAAAAATGGTCCTAACTCACTTTTTTCAGTGCCATTGTGACTTTGAACGGTCACTAAATGAAATAAGTCAAGAACCACCTGTATTTAATTCTCACTTTCTTCACGCTTTCCAAAGTATGAGACGGGAACTAATAAAACACAAAATATGAACTTCCTTGTACATATGAGACTAACGCCTCTGCTCTGTGTTCCTCAACAAGCACAGATAATGGGAGACTTCCCCATTAAGGCAGTGATCAAATGAGGCTTGTTTAGTTTGAGGAAAGTGGCCATATCATGTGGTCACCTGTGGTCACTCAAGTGTTCTTGAGAGAGCGCAGAAAATGCACTGAAGTCTCACAGGGTTTCTATTCACTTTCTGTCCCTGGTTACTATTTGGATTTGGAAAGCAACAGGGCAACAAGCTCATAGGCAACACATATAATTGTAGGGAAAGTAATCAGCATGAAACAAAGGAGAAACATTGGATGGAGAACAAAAGAGTCATGACCATGGGTCACTGGTCTAAGTACTGGAGTGCGTACTTAGCACTCGGGAGTTAATTATTAAATATCAGTAAAAACAGGGTGTCCTTGTTTATGAACAAGAAGGTCCATCATCACAATTTTGTCATGATCTCTGGCCTGAAAATGAACATTTCCTGAATCCTTTGGTGTAACTTAATTCTCAAGTGCATGTTACATGACTCCCTGTGGGTCAGGGGTGGGTTCCTACCAGTTCTAACCTCTTCTATAGAAGAGGTTCCACAAATCTACAGTGCCATTTAGAACCGGTTCCAACTCCCTCCCCCCGCCCACCCGCACATCATCAAGATGAAGAGCGAGGAGGAATTCTGGGAGTTGAAGTCCACAAGTCTTAAAGCTGTCAAGTTTGAACACCCCTGAGTTTTTTTTTCTAAAGGGTTAGGGGTGCAAGGGTCTTGTAACTTGACAGCTTTAAGACTTGCACACTTCAATGCCAGAGTTCCTGAGCCAACATGACTAGAGGAGGAATTTTGGGAGTTGAAGTCCACAAGTCTTAAAGCTGTCAAGTTTGAACACCCCTGGGGGTTTTTTTCCCTAAAGGGTTAGGGGTGCAAGGCTCTTGTAACTTGACAGCTTTAAGACTTGCATGCTTCAAATGCCAGAGTTTCTGAGCCAACATTTTGGTTGCTAAGCAAGAGCGTTGTTAAGTGAGTATCACCACATTTTGCAAGTTGGTCACGCCCACCCGATCACATGGCTGGCAAGCCAATCCCACCTGGTGACATGACCAGCAAGCCAATCCCACCCAGTCACATGGCCGGCAAGCCACTCCCACAAAGCAGGCCACATCTACAGAAGAGGTTCTAAAAAATTTTGAAACCCACAACTGCTGTGGGTATACTTCATTTAACTTAATTGTTCTTCTGTATTTGGACTACTTTGAACATTTTTCATGAGACTGGCTCACTCCGTAGAAACGGCAGTTAACTTGCTGAAATAATGCCAATTATCTTCATGAAACTATTGGCATCAAATGCATAACAGCTATCTTGGTTTGCTAAGCATCAAAAAATAGCATAATCAACACAACACAAATACACAAGTATTTACATGCTTTTACAGAAAATAATTCTATCAGACACTATCATTTCCCAGAAAGACAAAATCTTTCTAAGATATTTCTAGGCTAGCTTTTTCTTTTAGGGAGCTAAATCCAATCACATATATGCAAATATATTTTTTGCCTTTTGGCTAGTTTTGTAACTGCAGCCCCAAAGACAGCTAGTCCTCGTCTTACAACCATTTGTTTAGTGACCATTTGAAGTTAGAACGAAAAAAGTGACTTATGAACTGCTTTTCATACTCATGACCGTTGCAGCATCCCTATGGTCATTTGATCAAAATTCAGATGCTTGGCAACTGGTTCATATTTATGACTGTCTCTGTGTCCCAGGGTCATGTGATCCCCTTTTGTGACCTTCTGACAAGCCAGATTCACTTAACAACCATGTTACTAACTTAACAACTGCAGTGATTCACTTAACAACAGTGGAAAGGTTTTAAAATGGGGCAAAATTCACTCAACTGTCTTGCTTAGCTAAGGAAATTTTGAGCTCAGTCCTGGTCGTAAATTGAAGACTAACTGTATCTCATTTACTCACCTACTGTATTTGAGCAAATTTACTTCCTAGCCATGCAGAACTGAATGACCCAGAGCCCCACAGTTCTATCCAGTTCTTTCTTAAAGAAACTCTGGAGAGGCTGTAAGTGGATGGTTTTGGAGAACTGTTTTTTTTAAATTAAAAGTTTTTATTTTATTTTAAATTTTCAAAACAAACACGACACAAAGAATCCTCCTTCTTTACATACTGTAGAAAGTGTATCAGTTGGTCACAAAACGCTTTCGTGCATCTCTTCCACTGTCGTCACAAAATTTGTATTAACTCAAGTATTTTAAATCAGATATTTTTATACATATTATCATCATCATACCTCCATTTTCATTTGACTATAATTGTTTAAATGTCCTTCATCATAAAATGTACCAAGATTTAAAACCTGACCACATACTGACATTTCATTTGTTATTTCTAATATCCTCCAATAACACTATATCCTTATAGCCTATTCTAATTAAACATTAATAATATTCAGTAACAAAAATGTCTAATCCTCCTTTCCAAATCACTATTTATAATTTACATCCAATTTACTTATGTTGTACCCATACATATATACATTGTTATCATTATCCCTCCTTCATTTAACTCTATCCATTATCATAGCATTTCCCCCACCTAATAATCAAAACTTAGCTAAATTCAACTTAGTTCTTTTTTATTAACCTTTATATATAACCAAATAATTTCTAATCTTCCTTTCATAGGTACCATTCAATATTCATATCCAATTACTACTTGTCATACCAATACATATATATACATTATTATAATTATCCAACAAGATCCAACCAAAGAAGGGCAAGAAAAGACATCCTGGCATTTTGCAGTGCTGTGGCCTTTCTATATTACAGTCTTTTTATTGTTGTGGACTCTAAATCCAGGCTTCCTCCACTCTAGTTATTTCTGGGTAAGTCCAACAGAATCTTTAAGAAAGGCAACCATTTGAACTTTTCTTTAGGGAGGATTTTTCTCTTCAAAAGCGAAACTTCTCACAGTCCTATCACAATCTTCTTCAAACGAACGAAACGGGTGAGTTTGTGTCTTCTCTTTTTGCTATGCATTTCTTCTGCTGCCAAATACCACTTAAGAGGACAAAACAAGCTTTGACAGATTATGATGATTTCCTTTTTTCCCCCTAAATGCCCTTTAGTGTCCTTTTCATCACCATATACTACTTCTCAAACCTTGAAACTATCGAGCACGTCTTTCTATTTTGTCCCATGTATAACACAGACAGATCCAAGTTACTGTCTCTTCTTGAAATCATCCCTTCTAGACCTAATGGCTGTAATTTGTTTGTATATTGTCTTGGAGATGGCTCCTCATACATCACCTCTCAGGTTTCCAAATTTTTCTTAAGAGCTGTAACCATTAGAGGAGAATGCTGTAACTTTCCTTAGTTAACTTTCTGGTGACTGATTGCTATGATGCTATGATCAATTCTCTTATGTCTCTTTGTAGTACTTGTATTTTGGCCTGTGACCGTAAATAAATTAAATTACTTCTCAAACCATCTGCTGCCCTATTTGGCCTAAAGTAAGTGTTCTTCCCATAATGCCCACTCATCTTAATGATTCTAGACAGACAAATGAAACCCCAAACCTGAGATGATAAATGGGCACAGATAGAATATTTGGAGATCAGTGCCGGGAAGGAGTGGGGGTCTGCTCTCTGTTTATATACAAGTGGCTAGTCCTGTCAGTGTTGGTAAGAGTGATCTTGTTGGTTTCTTGATTAGGTTGTTGTTTACTTTTACCTTATTTATTTGGAATTGGAATAGTTGTTGATTGGGGTATTGTTTGTGTCTTGATTGTTGGTCTAGCATTAATCTTGGTGTTAATCTCTGCTTATCTGGGTGCTGATTGTTGACAAGGAAGTGTTTTGTCTTTTTTTGCTTCCTTTTGTCTTTTTTGATTGTCTCCTTTGAATGGTATGTGCCAAATTGGCACAGCTTACATTTCTTTGGGGACCAGTGTGTGTGTGTGTGTGTGTGTGTGTGTGTGTGTGTGTGTGTGTGTGTGCGCGCGCGCGTGTGCACTCTCCTTATCTCTCCTAAAAATACATCCTCTGGAAATTATTAGTGAGGCATCTTCATGCCAAGGTGAGCAGAAGACAAGGATGAGGTCTTAATAATCATGGTTTTACTCACACAACCTGTTGTGCTAAATAGGGACCCCAGTAAACAAACTAGAAGATTCCAATTACCTGAACCTTTATTCTATAAATACATGGTGGAAAAATGTATTTTTCTTTTGTTTCTTTTTTTGTCTACGTAAATCTAACAACACTGTTTCTTCCATAAATATCTTACATAAGCACACAAAGTCACATCCATAGAGAGAAAAGTTTCTCAGTCTGCAGACTTAAGTCAAGGGACCAACCAACCAATGACAGCGCAATTTCTTCTATTCATTAGATGACCTAATTCACTGGCCTATTTTTTAACAAGCAGGAAATCATCAAGGCCTTGCAAGTGGCATTCATCAAAAGCCATTAACTAAGTGATTAGGCATGGCAGATTATGGTAGAAGTAGTAACGTCTATCCTATGAGAAATGGGAGATGGATATACAGTTTTTTCCCAAGGGAAGGAGAAAAAAATGCCAACTCCACAAAATTCAGGGAAAGAATTGCCTCCTTATGGGTGCAAAACCAATGTAGACTGATAAACAAATATCAATTCCATGAAAGAGAAGGAAAAACATACAGTGTTATGAGTATCACCTCTCTTTCTGCTTTCCAGACAATGTAATGCCTCTTTTTTTTTTAAAAAAAAAGAATTTATTGATCAATGATTCCACTAATAAAATTCAAATAATTAAAAGTACATGTAATAGAAACCTGAAACAATTAGTAATTGCTAACTGGCTTCTACAAACCATAGCTTAAGAATAAGCATATCGTAAGAATTGGGAACCTTTATGGAGTTGCCAATGGAGTTAAATTTCATGGAAGGAGACTGGTAGTCTTGATCAGAAAGACAACTAAGACTCCTGATAATTGGATTTATGTGTGTGAGATGCAATGAAAGCTACAATAGTAATATGTGAGTTACTAACTTGACCTCTGTTGATCTTTGAACACACACAAGTGCATTTATAGAATTTGAAACTAATATATTTACGTATTATCTCCCTAATGGGTGGGGTACCAATTTTAGCCAGGTTAAAAATGCAAGATGTTTTTAAAAATCTTAATGATTCCAAAAGGAACACTGAGCCTTGATAAAATTGCACAATTAGTAAGTTTTTTCTAATAGATGCCTACTAAATTTTCCATAAGATCCTGGAGTCCTGCCAGCAAGGACACCTGGGCTTGCCTCTTACCCAATGCAGCTGAGTTAATTTCCTTGCCTTGCTGCTGCCTCTTCCTTTCCCAACCTGAAACTTGTAATTGTTTCCTACTGCTTTCAATTTTTAAAAGTTTATTTTAAAATGTTAATCTTATGATTTTATTTTGGAGGCTATTTTGAGAGGGGGCTTAAACTGTTTTGCAGAGCTTCTTCCTGGTTCTTTTTTTAAAAATCTGTTTATCATAGGATGCTGTTCCCCTTTCCTTAGCATAGGTGACTTCACTAGCTAGCAAACAGATCTGAGATACATTTTCAGACTTGCATATTGTCCGGACTTCAGTTTCCTAAACTGTTAGAACACTATTGGAGGGGTTGGGGGTGAGGGGCACCGTTTTGCAGTGGTTCTCCTCCTACCTCTCTGGCCGAGTGCAATTTGTATTGGCAGGGGGGCAGAGGTCGACCTCGAGGCCGCTCTCTTGTGGGGTGCCACAAGGGTCGGTCCTCTCGCCTCTCCTGTTCAATACATATATGAAGCCGCTGGCCAAGATCATTCGTGGGTTTGGGGTAGACTACCATCTGTACGCGGATGATACCCAGCTGTACATTTCTACCCCAAACCACCCCAACGATGCTATCGAAGTGATGTCCCGGTGTCTGGAAGCCATACGGATCTGGATGGGAAGTAACAGACTCAAGCTCAATCCGTCCAAGACTGAGTGGCTGTGGCTACCGGCGCCCCAGTTCAACCAGCTTACTCCATCACTGGCCATTGGGGGTGAACGTCTGGCCCCCGTGGATCGGGTACGCAATTTGGGCGTCCTTCTGGATACCCGGCTGTCCATCGATGACCATGTGACAGCCGTGGCCAGGGGGGCGTTCCACCAGGTTCACCTGGTGCGCCAATTGCGTCCCCTATTGGACCGGAGCGCCCTGCAGCTGGTTCAGAATGCGGCCGCGCGGGCAGTCTCGGGAGTCTCTAGCTACTCCCACGTAACACCTCTCCTGCGCGGGCTACACTGGCTACCTGTGGCTTTTCGGGTGTGCTTCAAGGTGTTGACCATCATTTTTAAGGCGCTCCATGGCACAGGACCTAGTTATTTGCGGGATCGTATCCTGCCCCATACATCCCTCCGGCCGATTCGCTCACACAGAGAGGGACTCCTCCGGGTGCTGTCCACTAGGCTGTGCCAGCAGGCGACGCCTAGGGGAAGGGCCTTCTCTGTGATGGGCCCGACCCTCTGGAATGACCTTCCCCCCGACATCAGAATGACTACGGATCTCCGCTCCTTCCGTCAGAAACTTAAAACCCACCTATTCCAGCTAGCCGGCTTGGCCTAATTCCACCTATCCCACCTCAGTTCTATTTCTAAATTTTTAAGATTGGTTTTAAAGTCTGTCTTTTAATTTTTATAAATTGTACAGGGGTTGTTTAATTTGATTTTTACCTATGTGTATGATTGTTTGTATGTTTTAAATTTATTCCTGTACACCGCCCCGAGTCCCTCCGGGGAGAGGGGGCGGTCTAGAAATTTAATAAATTATTATTATTAATTATTAAAAAGACATAGAATTCAAATGCCCTCTTCCAGGATAAAAATACATGCTGACTCACAATATTTTCCTGGAGTTCGAGTACTGGTTTCCTTCTAATCCTGTTGCTATTCACATACAGGCTGAAAGTGCATAAAACTTGTTAGGCTTTATTTTTTATTACCGGTAGGTTGGAAGGAAGTCGGGTAGGTGGCAGTGAATGGGAAAAGAGGAAGGAAATGGATCAGACACAAGGACAACAGATATTACACAAGAATAGTTTTCTGCTGAGTTAAGGATGAGGGAAGAACTCTATAACAAGGAAGTGTGGAAAAGATATTTGACTCTTTAGATATTGTTGGAAGAAATGTTCTTCTGGGTTCAGTTCCAAGTGGGGAAAAAGGCACTGGAAACATGGAGACTGCTTGGAAACATGGTTTAATGGTAGACAGGATCACATGCTTCAAGGTCTTGAAGAAAAAGGGAAGAGATGCTGAGAGCCCCTGGGTTTTATGCCCTCTCTGAGCTTTTGAATTTGAGCTTGTATTCTCATTGGTTGTCAGACTTCCATGAGGCCATGCAGGGGAAACTTTATAGGCTGTCCTAAGTCCCAATCTTGGTTGAGCCTTGCTGGATGATGTACTCTTCCCAGGTGCCATGTAGTGAGTTTCTGTTGCTAGATGGGTCCTATTATATCCTGGAGGCCATGTCTTTTGTGTTGCAGATGAGCTGGCTCAGGCCTTAATGTCCCATTAACAAGGGGGGGGGGGGGAGCTGAGTTTCTGCCTCCCTTTTAGGGGAAATATTCTGCCCTTTTTAATATTTCCTAAAATATTTCATTTTCTAAGAGTGGGGTGGGTTTTAACTTCTTGCAATATGACATCCTTGAAGCAAAATTTATCAACAGTTATCCAAGAACTATCAATCTAAAAGTTAAATAGTATTCCCAAAATATAGGAGCTGATGGATTTAATAAAATGGTCATAATGCAGCAGTCCTGATTTGGCATAATAATTGACTGAGTGATCAATTAAGAACCTAACATTACAATGGAACATAAAGAACATTTCACTGCAGGATCAAAATAAGCAGATAAAAAGGTGACATGGGGATGGGTTCCCAGGTCTCATGCATCTGATCTGATGATAGTACTTTGAATGCATCTGGAAATAATATTACCAGGAACTTCTGTGAGTGGTCTGTGTAACAGCCAATAACTGCTGAGGTAGTAATTACTGCACAAATACTTTAAATAAATAACTAAGTGCACAAAGTGTTGTAGCCTTTATTAGCATTAATTAGAACTGCTGTGACACTTCCATGAGTGAAAATTACTTTTATAATGCCAGTAATAAAGGAATAACACCTGTGAAACTCATCTGAAGTTGCAAATAAAGCCAAATTATTAATGACATAATAAATTATTTAAATTAAAGACAAATTTAATGCTGTGAAAGGCAAATACCCTGCCCAAAGCAGGTGTAAGAGGGAACAGGGTTGTTAGATCTGAACTAAAAAAAAAAGGCACTTAGCAACCTTTAATACAGGTTGAAGTTTACTCAGATAATGCCAGAACATTTTGAAGTTCAAAGAAGATGAAATCTCACAATAGGTACCACTATTTTGGGGGTGGGAAGTGCTGGTTGTGTTCTGTGCGCGGAGCTGGAACTAGAAGGGATTGGTGGAGGAGTGGTTAATCTTAGTAAAGAGTCTAGTTTTCCTCATGCACTTACTCATTGTATTGCACTGCTTTACTCACCTTGGAAGCTTCACTACCAATTTTAAGATATGTT
Source organism: Natrix helvetica (assembly GCF_964273705.1). Taxonomy (NCBI): domain Eukaryota; kingdom Metazoa; phylum Chordata; class Lepidosauria; order Squamata; family Natricidae; genus Natrix; species Natrix helvetica. Next base: position 233,608,622 of record NC_138548.1, on the reverse strand, counting down.
TTCCAAATCTGGCTTAGTTATTCTTTATGTTGTTGAAACCAATAACATAAACTACAACAGCAAATATGGTTTAAATAAATGCAGATGCTTCCAAGCTCCCTTCCAGTCATGTGGGAGCAAAAGCGAAAGTAACCAAGCCAAATGAGAACAGGCATATTCCACACTAAGGTATAGTTTATAAAGTGATGTCTGAATGTTTCTAAAAGTCTTTGCAATCATAACATCAAGATGGACCCAAATTAATATTTATAACTTGCTCATTAGGAAGTGTGCAATTTTTCACATTGGTGAGTTCATGGTAGGAATGTCTGAATGGGCAACCTTCATCCCATATGCAGTTAACACTCCTGACCAAGACAACATGAAGATTAAGTTACAGAAATATACCGTATTTTTCGGATTATAAGATGCACCTTTCCCCCTCAAAATAGAGGGTGAAAATCTGGGTGCGTCTTATACACTGAATCCAGCATTTTTGGCTTCCGAAACCCCGCCCCCTTTGCAAAAATCGCCATGCAGAGCCTTTATGAGGCTTCCAGAGTGTTCCTGGAAGCTGGGGAGGGAAAAAATGAGCAAAAAACAGGCCGTTTCTTGCTCATTTTTGCCCCCCCCCCAGCCCCCAGGCGCACTCTATAAGCCTCCTAAAGGCTATGCATGCCCTTTTTTTGACAAAAAACGGGCCCGTTTTTGTGAGGTCTGCAGAGTGCAAAACTTTTTTTTTTTAATTTGCCTCTTCAAAATCTTGGTGTGTCTTGGGAGGTCGCTTCGTTCGCTTCCCCGGTGGGCTCCTTTTAGGAGCACAGGCGGTCTCGGAGGGACCATCTGCCATAGGGTGGCTTGCTGGAACCCCCGGAATCGGCGGCAGCCGTGTGGGGTTTCCAGCCTCGCCTCAGGAGCCGGGGAGCGAGGGGGGTGCATAGTGCAGCAGTCGGCTGCCTGCACCTTCGCTGAATGAACTCCGGAAGGAAGCAATTAATCAGAAGTAGCAGCTGAAGTGCTGGAGGTGAGAAGTTCGCTCCAATCTCTCTAACCCTCCTTAATCGATGAGCAGCAGCCTTTTGTAAGTTGTGGATTCAATCTATTTGAAGTTGGAAGATTGGAGGGGGGTTCTTTCACCCCCCTCGGGTAAAGCGGCATTTGGACTATCTCTCAATCTCAGAATGGAGAGAGAGAGCAAAAGTTGAATTATCCACTTGCACTAACTATGTGAGAAAGATTTATATCACAACTGCAAGAGGTGATTGCTGAGCTGTTTTAAAAACTTTATGGAAATTTTTGATGTTCTGCTCCCTGGTTCCCTGTGGAAGGGGGAGCCAAGATGGCCCACTTCCGTCTTCTTCTTCGCACTTATAAATGAAATTTGCCTTTTGAAACTACCTTTGAAGAAATTCCTGGCTTTATATTACTACTTCCCCCTGAAGGACTCCTGGAGCTCCTCCTGTTATGTGGTCTTTCTGGATTTGGATTATTTGATTTTCTTTTTTTTTTGGCTTGGAACTGTGACTGCGGATTAACTTTCACTTTTGGATTTGCCTGTCTTCTCGGACTCACCCAGCTGCACACTCCACAGACTCCATTTCTTTTGCAAAAGACTTACAGTCATCTCTGAACTCAGACAAATGGGGCCTAGAAAACCACCTTCAGGCAAGGTAGCCCCGGCACCTACACCTCCTCTACATCCAGCCCAACGACTCAACAGACAAAAATTCCATCATTTTTACAACAAGAAGGGACTGGAGAGAGTTCAAAAGATCTATCTGTTATCCAAATGTTCCAGACTCTTATGAAGGGACAAAATGAGTTGAAAAAAGAGGTGGCAGATTTTAAAGAAGAGCTCAGAGGTATACAGCAGCAAACAACAGAAAATAAACAAAGAATCGGTGTGCTGGAGAAGGATGCAGTTGGGCTGGGGGAGGAGGTTAAGGCAGTCCAGAAGGGGAATAGAGAATTGGAAAATTTTATGGTAAAGATAGATTCCTTTTTTCTCAGATTCCAGAACCTTTTTTCTCAGATTCCAGAACCTACCTGAGACAGAAGATGAAGATCTTAAGGATATTATGAGTACAATCTTAGCAGAATATATTAAGAGAGATAAAGAACAGTTGTGGTGGGATATGGATCTGGTTTACAGGATCAACTCAGCATATGCCAGAACACATAATGTTCCAAGGGAAGTACATGTTAAATTTCTTAGGAAGACCACGAGGGATGAGGTGCTAGGGGCCCAAAGGGGAGGACCACTAAAATATAAAGACAAAGAAATTACTTAAGCAAATTCCAAAAAAAAATAAGAGATAAGAGGAGGAAGTATTCCTCCTTATCAAAGAAATTATATAATAAAGGAGTTTGGTTTAGATGGTTATTGCCAGAAGGAATGTTGATCTTCTGGGAGGGAAACAGAATTAGAATTAACACAGTTGTGGAGGCAGAGACCTTCATTTAAAAAACATAGTGCCCTCCTAGAGGACGAAAATATAAGAGGTAATGAAAAAGGTGACAATACACAAGATATGAAGGAGGGAGGGGCTGCGGCTCTGCCTGAAGACAGGGGGGAGGGAGCAATATCGAAAAGACTCAGGTCACAAAAATAAATGTATTTGAAATATCATTGTAATTGTTGATATATTAGAAAGTGGCAAAAGAGATGATTGAACACATGGTTGATACAATGTATAACAAGACGCTGTTTCTGCTTATCTTTTATCTTTTGTTTTTTCTTTTCTGTAAAAGTTATGAGATTTGGAGATATTTCTACCTCTAGCACGATGGAGCTGCCAAAATTTTTGTATATCCACTTACCCTTTCCTGTAAATGTTTTAAAATCAATAAAATTCTTTAAAAAAAAATCTTGGTGTGTCTTATACTCCGGCGCGTCTTATACTCTGAAAAATAAGGTCGTTTGGGAATTACAACATACAGCATCAATTCCCTTGACTCCTGAGAGAAAAAAAGTTATTCCAGGCCAACGATGGCAAAGCAGTTCCAGAATTATGACAAGATGTTTATTATAATCCCAAGAAGAAAAATATTTTGAAAACTGTTTCTGAGCAAACATCTCAAAAGTAAACTTTTGATCCCTTTCGAACTCAGCTTTATTTAGGAGAACAAACAGCTCTGACAAACAATGAAGGATCAGCAACTGACCTGCTTGGCTGTTCAACAGCCCTATTCTACAGCCTTGTTTACAAATGGTCTCCATGGGCCTGAAGGAAGGGTCAAGGAAAGCAATAGATTGCAAAACGCTGTGGAACTTTACAGAAGTCATTACCAGTTAGTATCTTTTATTTCTGACCATTTTTTATCACTTCAGAGATGACAAGTTCTTCCATATTGAGGAATGTGTGCTCTCAGCTGTTCTAGCAGCTCAGCTTGCTATGGTTTGGGAGTCAGTCATCCACACATTATTCTAGATAGAACATAAAGGAATCTTACATGAACAATCCATAACGGAAAGCATTTTCCTCTCCTACCTTAACATCAAAAGGCTCGTCATATTTGCTGGGATCTTCCCTGGCCAATATGCAACTGTGGGCACGCGGTGTCCTCCTTCCCAGGTTGTCTGCTTTGCTGAGCTGCCACCTGTAAAAAGGAAAAAAAACACCATGTTTTCAGATGCTTGTTTGCCAATACTTTTATATTCAATCAATTAATCAATCAAAAAAAATATATGAAATAAGTGTAAAAGAAAGTAAACATTTTCGGCCAAGAAGACGAAATTCCATAGGAAGGAAAAGACAAGGGATCTATTAAGAGATGTAATGATACACCAAAAGAAAAAAAAGAGGAAAATAGTTGCACATACAAAATAAATATTAGTGTAATGACCCAGTATTGCCTCATTTTCTTCTGAAGAGCCAAGACCCCAAGGTCTACTCAGTTTCTGAGATATTTTTGGTTTTCTTTGCCAGCTTAAGGTTGACTCAGCCTTCCATCCTTCTGAGGTCGTAAAATGAGGAGCCAGATTGTTGGGGGCAATAGCTAACATTTGTAAACCGCTTAGAGAGGGCTGTAAAGCACTAGGAAGCGGTATATAAGTCTACGTGCTATTGCTATATGGTAGCTTCTGAAGACTAGAAGTAGTTTCAAAGAAACAGCATGACAGTACGACAGTGGTGGGATTCAATTTTTTTTACTACCAGTTCTGTGGGCATGGCTTGGTGGGCATGGCGGGAGAAGGATACTGCAAAATCTCCATTCCCTCCCGATCAGCTGGGACTCGGGAGGCAGCGAATAGATGGGGGCGATGGCAGTCAGAGGTGATGTTTACCAGTTTTCTGAACTACTCAAAATTTCTGCTACCGGTTCTCCAGAACTGGTCAGAACCTGCTGAATACCACCTCTGTAGTACAGTATGTATTAAGCTACAGTACCTTTGGATGCAAGTTTTACACTTAGCTAAATCAATTTCTGCCCCCTATAAATGACCCTTGAGAAAGCCTAGTAGACCCAAGATGCTACAGAGAACAACTTGGTAAATGACACCGATAAAAGCCCAGTTTTCCCAGGCAGCGGATTTATCTACATTTACCTAAAACTGGGTAGCTCCAGAACAATGGGAATTTGCCTGGGAATTCCTGGGAATTTGCCGTGGAGACAGCTAGAATTGAAGATGCATATTATGAAAGATGCTGCTAGATTAGGGAGGATTAGACAAATCAGTGATCAAGCTAAGGAAGGGCGGCTCCCGTTTCCAAAGAACAAGGCCAAACCATGAAGGTTCCCTCCCAAGCAACAGAAACAACTTCAGAGGATATCAAAACTTACAAATGTTTTCAGCGTTTAAGATTTTGAGATTTGAAGAACTATGTCAGCAAATCTACATGAATGGGGGGAAAAAACGTTTCTCACAAATTTCAAGGCTATTCAGCTTTGCTTCCAGGGCCAGATGTCAAGATGGGGATGAAGCGGGGTGTGTCTACACTCCATTTATGTAACAAGATTTGGAAATGTTTATTGCACAAACTCTTTCATCAGACTGCAAAAGCATTTGTATAATGATACACCTGGCACAGCTGCTTTATTTAAAAAAAGTTATCCCTCCTGCCGGCACTGTAGGCAATTTCCCCTTTGCCTCTTCACACAGAAACATAGGAAGCAGGTCAGACTAATCCAGTTTTCTCTGAAAGGTCTTTGGCTCACCTCCAAAACTGGCAAACTTCATTCCCCCCACCCCCAAAGCATTCACTTCACTATGGTTGTCCACAAACAGAGCAGAAAACAATTTGGCCAGGACTTACATCTTCCAAAACATCCTGATATACAAAAATGTGTAATAGCTTTTCACAGTGTGAAGCAGATTGAAAGTCTAACCCTAGCAAACAATTGAAACTTTGGCAACCACAATTCAGATAAACGACAGACAACTTACCATATTTTTGGAGCATAAGATGCACCCTTTTCCCCCCCAAAAGAGGGTGAAAATCTGGGTGCGTCTTATACAGTGAATACAACATTTTTGACCTCTCGAAACCCCACCCCCTTCGCAAAAATGGACGTGCAGAGGGTCTAGGAGGCCTGCAAAGTGTTCCTGGGGGCTGGAGCGAAAAAACATTTTTTGCTCATTTTTACCCCCCACAGCACCCAGGAGCCCTCTACAAGCCTCCCAAAGCCTATGCATGCCCTGTTTTTTGCAACAAATGTGCCTGTTTTTGCAAAAAACAAATGTTTTTTGCTCATTTTGCCCCCCCCCCCCCAGCTTCCAGGAGCAATTTTCAGACCTCTCAAACTCTCTGCATGCCCCATTTTTCATAAAAAACGAGGCATGCAGAGGGTTTGGGAGGCCTGCAGAATGCAAAAACTTTTTTTTAATTTATCTCTTCCAAATCTTGGTGGTCTTATACTCCGAAAAATACGATAAGTCAGACCCTTCTTTTAGAAGGGTCCCTTATCTTCTATTGTTCTTTACGAATAGAGCTGGAAGGTGTTTCCTAGCTCAATTCCCTACGCAACCAGGAGACTCTATACAACTTCAGACAGGCTCTTCTTAAAAATCTCCAGTGAAGCACCCACAACGTTGAAGGCAAGCTCTGTTTTACGACCTTCATTGCCATAGTTGTCAAGTGAATCATTGCTGTTGTTAAGTTAGTAACACGGTTGTAAAATGAATCTGACTTCCCCACTGATTTTGCTTGTCAGAAAGGTTGCCGAAGATGACCACGTGACCCGGGAACACTGCAACCGTCATAAATATGAGTCAGTTGCCAAGCAGCTGAGTTTTGATCATGTGACCATGGAGATACTGCAACAGTCGTAAATGTGAAAAATGGTGATAAGTCACTTTTTTCAGTGCCATTGTAACTTTGAACAGTCACCAAACAAACGGTTGTAAGTCGAGAACTACCTGTACTTTGCTGCTGTAAAAAGGCCTCCGGGTGTTGCAGCATCAGAAGTTAAGGTTCATCCTATAAGCCGCCAAGATATCCCAGATGGAGGACAGGAAAGTGTTGTTCTGTGTTGCCATGACACTATAAATACCATATTGTTCAGAGTATAAGACACACCTTTTCACCCACCCAAAAGAGCATGGAAATGTTGGTGCATCTTATACACCGAATACAGCCATATTTGGCACCTGAAGCCATGCCCCCGCATCCCATTTTTGTGACAAATTGGCAAAAAACGGGGGCGTTTTTGCCTTCCCCCACCCCCCAGAAGCACTCTGCAGGCTTCAGCAGGCCTGGGGGAAGGGAAAAATGACCACGTTTTGGTGAAAAATGGGGATGTTTTTGCCTTCCCCCAGCCCTGCTGAAGTCTGCAGAGTGCTCCTGGGGGCCAGGGAGGACAAAAACATTTTTTTCTTATTTACCTCTTTGAAATCTTGGTGCGTCTTATAGTCCAAACAATACGGTACATGAAAATATCCAAAATCCTGCTAGGAACTGAGATCAACTTGGAGGAAACTTTATTGTAAGATGATTACTTGTTGTGCCTTTAGCATACATGGAAAATTTTTCCCTTGTGGCTCTCTGCAATTTTAAAGGTTTGAGTCCCAACAGAATATCCCTTCGTTACAAATGTTGTTTTCCCTGGAGTAAAAAGATTTAACTCACCCAGCCTGGTTTCTTTCAGATGCCCATCATGAAATTGTTTGATTTCTCTCCTAACAAAGCCAGGTTTTATGGGGCTCAAAACTGGAAGGACTGACTCAGTATAACAACAACAGGTACACTCATGACAAATCTCAACTTTTGCTTGTCAAATCAAAAGCTTCTCCACTGAAAAGTGGGCTAAAGGAAACAAATTCGGTTTAGTTCCTTCCCCCCTCCAAATGCCTTGAGTTCAAATGAATGGCGGCCAATTGAAAAATAGACCTATCTTTCCTTCATGCACTGTCCCAAAGTAAAAAGAATATCAAATATATATATCAGATCGAATAGAGACATTTTCTGGATCAAGTCTTTGTGGAACAGAAAGAATTCATATTCTGGCATTTATTTCAACAGGCTATTCAAGTTCTCCACTGCATCAAATTACAAATTACAGAAAGATTCCAGGGAAAATATGAGAGATGACAGAAACAAAATGTTCCCTTGAAAGAAACAGGAGAGAAACTGAAAAACCAAAAATGGAAAATTAGCAGCAAAGGAGATGTTCCTGGACCAATTTCAGATGTCACTCTTTTCCAAACACTTCTTAAGATTCTCTGAGAAGACAATTATCTCATATACTATATGTAAGACTTTCAATCCCAACAAGACATAGGTGGTGGGTTTTTTTTCTCAAGGAAATATTTTTAGTATGTCTTACTTAAGGTCTCCCTTCCTATGAACAGATTCATTTTTCCCTAGATCCTTGGGTACAAAAAAAGCAGGAAAATAGCTAGCATCTTCAGGTAAGATAACAAGTTAAGAACTGAACTATACAGCTATAATGAGACAGAGTGTTGGAACTTTATGTCATTCCTTAGACTGAGGTGAGTGAAAAAGAAGCGAGTTGAACTAGAAGATCTTCAAGGTCCCTTCCAGGTCTATTCTGATTGATAATCAATACAGTTTCCTCCTCCTCCTTCTCCCCTTCTATTTTTTTTTTTTTTTTTGCATTCTTCTCAGAAGACTCACCTAGCATTTATGCTGACAGTATTTTGGAGCTATATTTCCCCTGCATTGAAAACCCTTTCCATCGTTTTGATATTGTGTTATATATGCTATATTTTGCATTTTATTCAACATTTCAATCTGTTGAAAATTTGATTTGGTTTTTTTTAATGATCGATTTTTAAAAATGGCTTCAAGTCAAAAAGCTTATGAAAAGACATCTAAGATTTCAGAGAGCTATTGATATAAAAATAAAATAGGCTAGTTAATTAGCCAACTACCATTTCAGTTTTATTCACTGCTGGCATTTATCATTCTCTCACACACTGGTCTGTTGCAAACATCAATAATCATTATAATCATCCTAATAATAATAAAACCCACAGTGAGGCACTACCTTGATGCTGTGGAATTTCTCTATGAATTTTTCCAATCTATTTTTAAATAGATAATTATAATGGAGGAGACACCTTGCAATAAGCTGAATGAATTGATTATTTTTATGACATAGATTTTATTTTGGAAAAACAAGGGCTGCCAACCTGAGATTCATTTGCGTGAATGAAATAATATCATGTGTTGAGCTATGATCTTTTAAAACTACAGAACAGTTTTTAAACAACAAAAAGAAACTCTGGGACTTCCTCTGTGGGACTTCTGCCAGTCTTTTTTTCCCTTCTATATTTGGAAACGGACAGGAAACAGATGTGGAAAAGCTAGCTACTGCTATTCCCAAAATGTTATTGGGGACGTATGACTTTAAGAGCATCAGTTCATGTGTACTCACTCACAGCTATATACACCAAGGGTATCAAGATACAAAACCAGGAAAGATCTACATTTACGCCTTCCTGTCTGCATAAGCAGGAATAACTGTTCCTCTTCCTTTGCTGTCTAAGCTGAGAGGACGTTAGTCACAGGTCTGATAGGAGTGTGCAAAGTTCCATCACAACAGCATTTTTAAACCATGGAACATAAGTTTGCGAGAAACCATGAAAAGTAAAGGGAATCCTCATTTCAAACTTGATGCCACTGACAAAATAATTTAAGGGTTGAATGCAATCTCCAAAGCATGAATAAATAATAAAAATGGCTATAGACCATAAGAGTTTGTCTTTGATGCTACATAAAATTTAAATGTTTAATAATAGTATTAAACATAATATTTCTTTATCATGTTTGAAAGAGTGAACATCACATAGACAACTTTCCCATGCTGACTGCATTTCATCAATGCTTCATCAATGCTGCTGGAGGCAAAACTGACTATAGGATAACCCTCTAATTTCCTACAGCAAAGCATGCTTCCAAAGAAGAAAGAGGAGCTACCAAATTGAGAAAGAAAATGTTTCTAATCAGAAAAATTTTCTAATCAGAAAAGCTGAAAAGAACTTCTAAAAAGTGACATTACCTTTTCTTCTTTGCCACATCCCTGTATATGGACCAACACTTCCTGCGTAGTCACACTTCTCAGACCAAGGACCATTGTCTCCTAGAAAGATAAGAGGAGACCCTGTTGATAAACAGAACAGGAAGGTATCTTTCATTGGAAACAATGGGAGCAGCCACAGCAAGGTTACTATGGTTGAAAGGCCAAAGAGGGTAGTTCCCATTTCTTTCAACCGAATATTATTTATATTAACAATTGCACATGATTAATCATGCTTTATCAAGTTTCTTTTTCTTATACTATCAAGTGGGTTATATGAAGCTGGAAAGGAAGTTACAAGAGTATAAAGGATATGGAAGAACTCAGAATTCACCTGTTCCTTAATGCACGAGTTTAATAAAGTCTCTAAAACGTTTTCAGAGAAAACAAAGGAAATCCGTCACTTTTTTGTTAGAATCCCTGACTCACCAAAATAAAAAGTGTCATCGTAGGTACAATTTTAAAATACAAGTTTAGACTTGTTGGAAGAAATGTTCATCTAGGTTCAGTTCAGTGGTGGGTTCTGGATCCCGTTGCAACCGGTAACTGTGCAATGGGGCCGGGCGTCCACATGAATGCACACAGCGCGCACATGCATCCTTACCTCCTGAGACGCTCCGCGACACTCCAGCTGCTCGGCAGAGTGTCGCGCAGGCGCCGAGCGCTCCGTGTGCGGAAGCACCGAAGAGCTCAATTATCGGTAAGGAACACGGGCGGGCCCTCCGGAGCACCGTACCAGAACGGTACCTGGTGTTCCCGGCAGGCACCGGTACGCCCCTGTCCAGTCGTAACCCACCATTGGTTCAGTTCCAAGTAGGGAAAAAGATAATGGATTCATGGAAGTTGCTTGGAAAGGTTTATTGATGGACAGAACCACATGGTTTGAGGTCCTGGGGGAAAAGGGGATTACATGTCTTGAAGAAAAAAGGGGAAAGAGAGCCTGAGTTTCATACCCTCTCTTGGGCCCCGCTTTGGAGCTGCTTGTTCCCGTTTGAGAAATTTATTCTGATTGGTGGTCAGACTCCCAGGGGGTGGGGGTCTTAGCTAATTTTGTAGGCTGTCTGTATCCCAGGCTTAGTTGAGCTGTTGCTGGGTGATGATGTAATGAAAGGGCTTTTGGATTCCTATTATGGCTCTGCCTGAAGGAGGTAGATCTTTGTTATGTAGAATAGACTGGCTCAGGCCTTAATGGCCCATTGACAAAGGTGAAGGGGGATGAGTTTCTACCTCAGTTTTAGGGGAAATATTCTGCCCTTTTAATATTTCCTAAAATATTTCATTTTCTAGGAGAGGGGTGGGTTTTAACTTCCTACAGACCGCAGATACAAAACCGGTAGCTTTCATCGAACAGACATCGACACACAAGCACGGTGATTATGCAAAACGTGGTGATACGATCAAGTTGACCTAATAAATCTATTGGCTGGAGGAAAAATAAATAGCAAAGGCTACCTCTAACCTTCTTGAAATTTTATCCTATGCTTTACAAGGGACTATTAAGGCTGAGAAAATACAATCTTTAAGTCCTGAACTAGGGTAGGATCTGGAATGACTCAGGAGTTCACAGCCTCCCTGGCAAGTGTGGGTTTTTTCCAGATGACTAGTTCAACCCATTTCCCATCTTTTCCTGTTTTGCACATTTTTTATCTACACCAAACAAAGCTGCCATATTCTCCTGCAGAGTCACATAGGGCTAATGTGGAAGTTCTTATATTGTTGTGTGCAGTTGGGCGCCCCTTCTTGTGTTCATTATTTTCCTCAGCACTTACAGCTGACAAATATTGTAATTTGTCAAGATTTTCTTTTTCCTCTTCTATTGACATTTACATCTATTCTACTTACTCATTATTCTTATTTTTGCTCTTCCTTTTCTAATATTTATATTGATTTTATTTTGTTTAAAATATTTGCTATATTTATATGGCTGACCATCCCACAAGAGTGTGTCTGGATGATGCACAACGGTGAATTTGTTTAATAAAAATTTATTTCATAAAATTTCAATTAAAAAAAAAAAAAAAAGAAAACCACATTGAATAGCAAATGTGTCCCTTGCCTTCAAGAGGAATCTAAACAGGGCTGTGAAGCAGGACAATTACAAACTTTAAAAGATTAACATTGGGTTGTTTTTTTTTTCTTAAAACAAACTTGCAGGGAGACTTTTTCTCTGAGTGAGGGGGAAAGCTATTTGCCACTTGAATAATTCTTAAGGATTAGGAGACAAAACAAAAATAAGAAAGAGTTTGCCTTGGAGTTTAATGAACCCTCACTTGGGAGAAAACAACTCATTAACAGCAGACTTCGGAACTGGCTATTTTGTTCTTATGTAATGACGTGCTTAATTATTAGTCAAAGGTGACAAGGTTTGTGTTTTTGGCTAGAATTCGTTCAAGGAAACAGGGGCTACTGATACATAAAAACCCCTTTAAAATTATAAGTAAATTGGGCGGTCTGTTCATCACCCACATTAAATTTGGTGACAAGAAAGAATCCCTGCCAAGGTTAACTTACACCGCACAGATTTTCTTGAGAACAATCTAGAACCAGCCAGTTCTATCACTTCATCTGCTTCATGGCTAAAACTCAACTACAGCTACAAGTGTTGTGGGTTCAGAAGGAGCAAAGATACTCTTAAGATTCAAAGGAGAACAGAACTGTATGCTATGCCCTCCATCAGTTACATAAATTTACACTGAATCTGAAGCCCTTACTCTGGCTTTTTCTAAACAAAAAACAAAAAAGGCACTTTCATAAAAGCACAACTTGTGTGCTGATTTCTCTTTACAGATAGGAGCCCAGCTGTGTGGAGAAAACTCAATAGAATTCAAAACGTGATGAGTCATCCAAGACCATGGGTCATCCATGACACTAGAGGATTATTGAAGTTAAAAGGAGGAGGCACTGCCCAGTTCCTTAAGTAGAAGACCCAGGACAATTCATCCAAAAAGTCAGACACAGATTTCACAGATGTACAATTACAATACAGCTTGAAGCTGCAAAATACCAGAGCAGCAAATTAATCTGAACATCAATTTTACAGTTCCAGTACATTAATCTGAACATTAATAACAAGCATTGTTATTCTGCTGGATGTCCAACTGGTTTAAAAACCATTTCTGAGATAAAAACAATGCTCATTTATGACTAAATCTAGCAATGTATAAGGTTGTTTAAGCTCTTTCAACTACAGCAAATACAAGCTTACACAAGAATATACCACACTCTACCGCACCAACTTTTTAATTCGTTCCATGAATTCCTAAGGGTACAACATTTTTATTATCAGAGATTCATTTGGAGGGCAGGAGCTACCAGCTGATCCTTCAAAAGGAAGCCTTCCTAAATCAATCTCTATCTTTTTATCTCTAAAGCTCTTAGAACCTATTGAGTGTGTGACAAACTAAGTCTCTATGAGACCAATTTTAACAATCGGTGGTTGTTTGTGAGAAGCAGATATAAATAAATCATCAGCCTATTAGATGCTTTGGGGGAGCTCTATCTTTTCAGAACCTTTATCTGAGTTTATTAAATTTGTTTGCTGCCCATCTTAGCAGAAGTTCTAGGGTATGTCTGGATGAGGCTATAGCCCCAGATGAAAGAGTTCCGTTCTACTGGCTAGTCTAAAGAAAAGAAGAATTAGGGGAGACATGATAGCGATATTCCAGTATTTGAAGTATCTGGTTGGGGATAGGTAAACCAAGAATGAGGGATAGATTTTCCTTATAAAATAGAGTTACAGAGATTGTATACAAGTGGCATTTTTTTCAGGTTTGGATGGTGGCATATGTGCCTGGTGTATTCAAGCAGTGACTTGACAACTATCCATCAGGGAGGTTTTAGTTTTCTCCACTGGATCTAATCCCTAGCCACCACACAAGACATTTAAAATGCTTCATTATATAATTTACCAGAGTGATTCATGCTATTGTATCCAGCAAGTTCTCGGGATAGACTTTCAAATGTCCCTACCAAAATGACCTCAGTGCTGCCTGTACTGCAGTGAGGTGGTTTTTTTTTTAACTTTTCACCTGTAAACCAGAGGAGAGTATCTTCCTTTGCTGTGCTGTCAACCGCATCCTTTATCTGTCCCACCAAAGCATCCATTTCCTTCAAGTATGTTCCATAGGGATCTTGGCAAGATGGATTCCAAGGTGCCTCAGACAAAACCAAAGGCACGTGCATATGAGCCAAAGCAAGATATAGGAAGAAAGGGAGGCCCTTCTGACTGGAAAATGAAACAAAATAAAGGTTTGCAACAGTGAATTATGTGGAGGAGCGACATCCTTGCTCAGATTTATTACACCTACACCTATTACACTTCCCATTGTTAGTGGTAAACTAGTCTCACACAGCAACTGACTAAAATTCCAACAGTTGTACAGGTAGTCCTTGATATACAATCATTCATTTAATGATTGTTCAAAGTTACAAAGGCATTGAAAAAAAGTGACTTATGACCAGTTTCCACACTTAAGAGCATTGTAGCAGCCTCATGGTCATGTGACCAAAATGCAGGCATTTGCCAACCAGACTGTATTTATTGACAGTTGCAGCGTTCCATGTGATCACCATTTATAATCTTCCCTGTTGGCTTCCAGCAAGCAAAGACAATGGGGGAAATCAGGTTTGCTTAACAACTGCACGAGATTCACTTAACAACTTCGGTAATTTGCTTAACAAATGTGGCAAAGAAAGGTCTCCAAATCAGGTGCAATTCACTTGACAACTGTCTTGCTTAGCAACATAAATTTTGGATTCAATTGTGATCGTAAGTCAAACACTGCCTCTACTTTTGTATTTTCTTTTCCTTGGCTTCTTAAGCAAATCTTCTTTCCTATCAAACTTTCATTTATCTCATTTCCTGTTCATATCAGCTTTTCTAGCATGCATTTATTCGTAAGAAGTGACTCCAAGCAACTTAATTTTTTTTACAATGACAACAGTTACAATAATACGAATAAATGTATTATAGATCTACTAAAGTCTATTTATAAAATATATTATAGATTTATAAAAGCAAACTCGAGATTTAAAAAATTCTCATATTTTCCTCAGGAAGAAATTATTGTTAATTCACATTTAATTAGAAGATACATTAAAGCAGATACATGCAAAATTTTGGGAATCAAGGCTACATTTTCCCTTTTTGTGATGAGGAATCATGGCTTGGAATTGAGAAGAGATAGGCAAAAACAAAATTGGATTAATGTTCTTTTTAATTAAAATTAAATACATGCCTTTATTCTCTCCGTATTTAATAATTTTCCTTTTCCTTCCATACTTGATAATTTCCCCACTGGCTGTTACAAAAATCTATCTTGGCTATAAAAGCTGGATCAAAGGATGTCTATGACATCACACTTGACCTAATAAATACTCGGAAACCAAAGGCTGGAACTGCTGCTACTTTTTCCTGGGATGAGTGGAAAAACAGATTTTGTTTTTAGCATTTCTGGGATTCTTTTATTTGTACTATTTGTCCTCTGTTGTCACCTCACAGCTTTGAGAACCACTTTGCAACAGAAGCCTCCACCCAATTGAGCAACTGATTAAAAAAAAAAAAGCTGACAGGAATAATTTTCCTCTCTTGCACTGAAATTTGTCTTTGCTTGAACTTTTCACTTCCCTAAAACAACACACAGGAACAGTTTCGCTCAACGCCATTCCTGTTTGGTCTCTTTTACAGGGGCTGAAGCAAGAGTTGTACAATGTCACTTTTCTTCCCCAATTTAGTTAACCAAAATGATTGATCCATACTTTGGTCCAGAGAGCTTTGACCCGCACTTTCATTTCTTTTTATTTTTAATTAGAATTTTAAACAGTATAAAGAATCAAAGGAAACATTAAAAAATAAAAATAATATAGAATTATGACTTCCTCCTCTTTCTATCAAGCAGTTGCCAACCTATTCCTTCCATTCCCTCCCTCCTTTGTTTATTCTCGAACCATACCACCTTGAGGTAAGATGGGCAGCCTATAAATTTTATAAATAAATACTGGCCTTTTTATAATCCCACATCACATATAACTTCTGGAATTCACCTCACTGATTTCTATATAACCAGAGTTGAACTCTAGGAAAAAGTTTGGAACACTTCCTAATGGCAGCCCTTCTACAGTATACAATTAAAGCAAACACATTTTAAAAAACCAGTAAAAACCAGTCACAGGCTCTTGCTCTGTTTTTTATCCCCTTTCATCTAGACCAGGCCGGATGCATCACATGCTGGCCACTCCCACCCTCCATTTAGCGAAGGAGAAAAAAGTTGTGATATGTCACATGACACCAATATTACACCGCGAGTTTGACACCCCTATCTCGACAGTACTATATCTTTTCTACATAAAACATATAGATCAGGAAGTTTTTCTGGCAGTGTGGGCATCAAGGCAGTTTTGCACAATGCTACAGATGTAAAACAATGCATATAAATTTAGAATAAAAATGGCTGAAATTACACAAGAGCTCATGCAGGCTTTGATGAGGTAAACTGTCTAAAACTTTCCATTTTTATAAATACATACATAAATATTTTACAATAGAGGTTAATGGGCCTTATCTAGCAGTTGCATCAGCAAAATGGTGCTTGATGTTAGCAGACCCCAGGCACTGTAGACGAAAGAAGCAAGAATTTACAAGAAATTCTATTCTTCCCTGCAAGATGTCTATCATACAGAAGTAGTACTATTACTCCGATTTGCAGAAATCCCCCAAGGTCTCATAATGTTGAAACTTTGTGGTCAAAAATTGAATAAGAAGGTTGCATCATTGAGTTATGAACGTTCCTCTATATTGATCATTCCTGGGTTTTGCCAGTAGGGGAAATAGTTGAAACACGTGGTCTTAATGTTCACTTACAAAGTTTTCGGTCACTGAAATGTATTTGAAAAATTGTTTATCTTGTAAAGGTTTGTATTTAATTGCCAGGTCAGGAAATATTAATTAACTTGCACTAAAATTAAGGTGACCAACTTTTTTACAATGAAAAGGAGGACAAAACATGTTCTATTGTCCAAAATGTTAACATTAACAACTGCTCCCCAGACCTCATCGCCCTGTAAGACACACAGGGAATGTTATATTTTTGATTAAGACATTGGGTGGAAAAGAGAAAGAAAAGAAAGGAAAAGAAAAGAAAGAAAGAAAGAAAGACAGAAAGACATTCTGAACAAGATTTTCTTGACCATCTTGGAAGTTAACAACTTCCTTAACCTCCAAGTCCTTTAAGAGCTCAAAAGTATATAAACCCTTCTTTCCTTCCTTTTCTTCTTAGAGGCAGAAGTGTGGGAAGCATGTGGACTAGGAACAAAGCTGAGAGATCATTTCAGGGAATAGTTATGGAATAAAATTCTATTTCAAGCAGAGTTTATAATATTCTTTAAATATCTTCACCAATTCAAAAACTCAACTACATTAAGAACACTGCAGTTCTTGAGACACTGATGAGTTTAGAGCACCCACATCTACATACCTTATTTTTCATCAGAAACAACACAGATTAAGGCGGGTTATTAATGCAATCTATTTAGTTTTTATTGTAGACGTGGTGGCTCAGTGGCTAAGACGCAGAGCTTGTCGATCAGAAAGGTCGGCAGTTTGGTGGTTCGAATCCCTAGTGCTGCATAACGGAGTGAGCTCCCATTACTTGTCCCAGCTTCTGCCAACCTAGCAGTTTGAAAGCATGTAAAAATGCAAGTAGAAAAATAGGAACCACCTTTGGTGGGAAGGTAACAGCGTTCAGTGTGCCTTTGGCATTGAGTCATGCCAACCACATGACCACGGAGATGTATTCGGACAGCGCTGGCTCTTCAGCTTTGAAACAGAGATGAGCATCGCCCCTAGAGTCAGGAATGACTAGCACATATGTGCAAGTAGAACCTTTACCTTTCATTTACTTTAAACACAGATCATAGTCACTGCCTGCTGCAATTAAGAGCAGTGGCTTTCTTTCTTTCTTTCTTTCTTTCTTTCTTTCTTTCTTTCTTTCTTTCTTTCTTTCTTTCTTATATTTATATAACCACTGATCTTTCAACCAACCCTGGGCAGCTCCAATCAAAAATCAACCTCAAGACTTAGTCATTTTCCACAGACACTGGCAATTTAAAGTTACTCATCAGAATACATGAGCTTACAAAGGATTAAGAGAAATAAACTATTTTATTACAAGGGTTGCTTGTTTTGGAAGTGCAACTTGCTTACTTCTTGGCTTATGACCATAATTGAGCCCCAAATTTATGTTGCTAAATGAGAAAGTGAAAAGAATTTTGCCCCATTTTGCAATTTTTCTTGCTACAGTTGTTAAATGAATCACTGCAGTTGTTAAATTAGTAACACAGTTATTAAGTGAATCTGATTTCCCCACTTATTTTGCTTCTCAGAAGTTTGCAAAATGTTACAGTGCAGCTGTCATAAATATGAACCAGTTGTCAAGCATCTGAATTTTGATCACATGACCATGGGGTTGCTGTAATGCTCATAAGTGTGAAAAATGGTCATAAGTCACTTTTTCAAGGCCGTTGTGTCTTTGAACAGTCACTACATAAACTGTTGTAAGTTGAGAATTACCTGTACTGTTTACTTATAGGATGATAAGTAAGTTTACAGTGTGATCTTAAATGTCACAGTTATTTTATTTTTTCCACTTCAGTATGCAGTGCCATTTGTGAAAAATGGAATGAGGGTCAAAAAAGGCAAGATGGCAGGAAGCGCCTTTTATACAGAGAGCAAGGCCAATATAATACAATTGCAATACCAACGCTACCAGTGTGACTTTCTGGCTAAAAGAATTACAGTTCTTGAAACTTAGCAATTTTTGAGTTACTAAATCTGAACTAAATCTAAGTGTACCAGCTTTTTCCCTCTCAGGGTTAATTAAGAAAGACTTGTGATTTTTGTCCAGGTGTGATTTTGTGAGCTACTTTTCCCATATAGTGTCAAACTCCCATTTGCTCACCTACTCTCTGAATCCTTAATGCCAATTAAAACTCAGAGCTGCTAGAGTTTTGCTCACTTCTCGTGCAATTCCGTTAATTGATGAATCAATAAACTCAGGATAAACAAAGAATGGGAAAACCTCCCTGAAAAAACGGTCCGACAATAAAAAAAAAAGGTGGAAGGAAAGAGAAGAAAAGGATGCCCAATAGCAAAGTGGATGGACTCCACAGTTTTAGTGCTGATGGGTGCACCATTAGAAGACCCAGGTTACGGACAGATCACCATGGAGTAAATCTATGTGGTTGCTACTCAGAGTCGAAATTGACTTGATGGCACATATTCAATCAATCAAAACAAAGAATGGATCAACAAGATGTACAAATCCAGATCTAAACTCCCTCATTTCAGATTATATTTCTCTCTCAGGAAATGGCTTCTCCCTAGACTTCCACATGGAACTGTTTACTTCTCCCTGCTATTATTTAGCAAATGACATCATTTTCTATCCTGCACTAATTATTTACAGCTGACTTGATACGGAAAGCAGTTTCTTTCAATACTATAATAAATCACTTGCATTAAAATTTAAAATGTTACCTCAACCTTCATATATTTTCCAGGAAAGAAGAGGATCTAGCAAGAATGAAAGATAAAAAAAAATCCTCTCTGACTTATCAGCAAAGAATGTTAAATGTTAGCTTTAATATGGTGCATAAAAGTTTGTAGAAAAAAGGTTCAACTGCCTCCAGCATTGTGCAGAAAAAAGACAGAATGTGTAATGTGTATGTGTGTTTACCTACAAAGAGATATGATTCATGAGCAACACAATTCAATTTCTTAACGAATCCTATATCGAGTATTTTATAACAAAATCTGTATTTGCAAATCCTTTGATCAAATAATGTCTACTTTAAAACCAGTGTAACAATATCTCCTGGGAGACTGAAAATATTTTCCATTGGTTTTAGATACTGGAATTTCTGATGTCAAATTTATCCATGTATTCTTTGATGCGGACTAACCAATCCTTCCAATTAAAAGTAAGAGTGGGGAATTGTTAATTGCACTAATATTTACTGTACTGGAAGCTCAACAGTGCAAGAATGTCACTGTTATGCTGATGACTGCTATGTCAAAAACTACTATTGAGAAATTATCCTTGCATTCTGATCTCTCCTCTTGTATTGCTATCTATTTCATCTATTTCATCATTCTCCCTGAAAAAAATGGCTATGCATATAAAGATATAGAACAGAAAGATTTAGCCCATACCATTTTCTTAATTCCGGTCCTAAAGGACTGGGGTGGCTACTTTCCACTTCTAAAGAAATCAATGTAATATCAAAGGAGAGCAGTGTTTAGGAGAGATTTTAGATCTTCATGGAGAGACCTCAAGAAAAGCACTTCTTCATGTGTGAAATCATGTGTGCTTTCCAGCTAGAAAGAGACAAGGCTACACAGTTTCACGCTTCATCTTTGGTTAGCCTTCTAACCACTTCCCTGTCCTTTGGAATGTTCAAGTATCCGCTTGCTGTCTTGTATACATTGAACAGAATGCAACTCTACCAGCAGCCCAGGACTGGGAGCTGTGGACAGCCTAGGCTGTCCACTCTCTTGAGATCACTTCCTTTCCAATCTCTCTGGTCTGTGAAGGAAGATGAGGGGAAAAAAAGCAAGTGATTTCTGTAGGCATTTTTTTTTGCCTGACCCTTTCCTGCTGCTGGCACAATTACACTGCTTTCAAAGTGTAGAAGAGCAAATAGTTTACTCTCTTTCAATCCCTTTCTCTTCGATCTCTGCTCTGTAAGAGGAAAAAAGAAAAAAAAACACTTCAGGTCAGACATAGGACAATATTGACTGAAATGGTGGTTGCGTGACAGAAGGATGCTGAGAAGGTCATAAATGGTCATATTGGGCTGCAATGTGATTTTCTCAGTACTGTCCTAAGTTCAGACAGTTCCTCAATGAATGAAAAGTGGCGACACAACCTGTACTGTTTTGAAAAGAAATGCTTCCTATGGAAACCAAGTATTTAAAAACCCCTCTTGTTTATCACAGAAGTCACAGCAATACAGTACATTTATTAATTCATTAAATTTGTAAACCACGCAACTCCCAATTAAAAACATTTTTTTAAAAAATGTTTAAGAAAGAAAAATAAGAATTAAAATATGACAAGATGAGAAAAACAGGATTGAAATACACCCACACAATACAAGAAGACTTCATTAATGCTCACTAAAGACCTGGGAGAAAAGCTTCCAGGACCCTGATAAATGACGTTGTTTAATCAAAGGAACTCAAATCATGCTAAACCTACCAGATCAAATTGGCTGCGTAAATATTAGGGCAGATGAGTAAGTAACCAAGTACTATGCATGTGATGGCTAATCTTTTGGTCCTTGCGTGCCAAAAGCGTGCTCACACCCATAATGCAACGTGCGCATGACACACATGACCCTGTGTGCCCCAACCTCCTGTGCCCCATTTTGGGCCTAGCAGGTCTTCCTGCAGCCTCCTGGGACCAAAAATGGGCTTGGAGGGGGAGGGGCGCACCACACCCACCACGCCCAGTTTTGGGCCTAGCAGGCCTCCCTGAAGCCTCCTGGGACCAAAAACAGGGCACAGGGGGAGAGTGTGACCCCAGTGCTCCACGCATGTGCATGCGCCTCCCGCATGCACGGCAGAGACCTGAAAATCAGCTGGCGGCGGGGGCATGCACACATGCGTAGTGGAGCTGAACTGGGCAACAGCTCATGTGACTGCAGACAGGGCACCACGTGCCACCTTTGGCACACGTGCCATAGGTTCGCCATCACTGTACTGTGCCGTATTTTCCTCATTAAAATAATCTCAGCATTTAATAAAAGGGAGAGTGCCTCATACAAAGAATACGATTTAAAATTTTTCAATGATTTCAGCATTCCCATACAGTAGAGACTCAATAAGGAGAAAGGTGTGTTACCAAGAAGATCAAATAAAACAAAGGATGATATTATTATGCAGACTATTTTATGCTTACATAGCCAGATAACATGTGCTATTTCTTGTTTACAGCTAGATTTATTTCCTCAGAGAAGTCTTGTTCTTCCTCAGGGCTTTCCAAAAGAAAAAGGAGGGGATGACAGCTGCAAAACCAGAAATACACCGTGTCTGTGTGAGTGTGTTTCCATAATTTAGCATATGATATTCTCATGGACTTTAAAAATGCAAGTTTGCATAATTTCCAAGATGACACAGAACAATCTTTATTTAACACATCTTTACAACAATCTGCTAATCTTTTAAAATTATTTTATTGCCATAATATAGAAAAAGAGAAAAAATAACAAAATACAAAACATACAGTTTCCCTTCTTGTGCATTTGTTTCTCTGTGTATGAGTGTGTGTACCCATATACAACATTTGCACAACATATACCAAAACAGAAAGCAACCAAAGAAAAAAAGGAAAATCCCAATGAAACTAAATATATACATAGATTACAATAATTGCATAAAAGTGAATGAGTTAAAGCTTTCCATACTTAAAAGCAGTCACTGTTTTTAAGAGAACTTCCTAGGAATATTGGAGCGAGAGAGCAATACATTTGCCTTAGCTGATTACCACATACAAAAAGAAAACAGTGATTCTTCTAAATAGAAAGAAGACATTATAGTAAGATTTGTTTTACTGTTATTTAGGTATTTGGTTGCCACTTATAATTGCAGCTGAGAAAGATATTGGTGTGGGGACACTCAATGATATATGAAGTTGGAGGTTTTATCAATTACTCCAATTTGGAAATCTTTTCTCTTTTATCTGTAGACCTCAAAAACTCACAATTTGTTCAAAGCTAAGAACAAAAAGGATCAAGAAAAATGAAAATAAATGTAAGCCTATAAAGTGGTTTTAAGGTATCAACTTGGTCACTCAAATGAATGTTTTCCTGGATTAGTTTCAGCTGCTTGCATAAGAGATTAACGAGTTCGATCCAGTCCTAATACCCAATTAAAGATAACCCCTGAGATTCATTAAAAAGGAAATCTTTTTCATTAACCCCAGTAAAGTGTGAAGTGCCTTGAGTACAAATGTGTATGAGTACAAATTGTGCCGAAATACAAAACTAAAATAATAATGGCAAAATCAGCCAGAAACTTTTAAAGATTCATTGGCGGCTTTCCAGGTTTTTGAAGTTGTTATGTGAAAATGTCTTGGATACATAATCCAATTCTAGCAGAGTTCTGTTGACTGATATTTTTTTAATGTGCTGTGCAGATGTTTGCATATAACCAAGCAGGACTTCAGCATAAATAAAGCACACCTCTATGAAACTCCTGACAGTAATCCTGAGGAAACATTTATCTGCTTTAAAGTTGCAGACGTATGCTGATTTGCATTTCCATATACTCTGAAGCGCATTTTTTTTTTGGAATCAGATCTAAGTTCTGTACTAAACAAACCACTTGAACTTCTTTTCCTTCTTTCAGTTAAGCAAAGGAACGGGGGAAAGTTTCCACCTCACCACACAGCAGCTGCGTCCTTCAAATCTTGCTTTCTTCCAGCTGCCTCATCGCGAAGACGCTGCGGCGCCTCCCTTCTTGCCTCCCGGTGCCTAGGGCGATGCGGGGAGCCCCCCAGCCGCCGCCAACTCAGGGGGTCCCCCGCTACACTGCCCCCTCGGCAGGAGCCCCTCCAGGGTGTCCTGTGCCCCCCAGATCAGTGGGGAGCCCACCAGGAGTGCGCGGGGCGAACAAAGCTTGCCCATCGCGATCCGCAGCCGGAACCGGAAGGAAAAAAATTGCCAGCTTTTTAGAACTGATTTTCAACTTGTTTTGAAGAAGCGTGACTGGAGGGAGAGGGACTTTTCCCCCCCCCTTTGACAGGCGGCTTTGGACGGTTTTGCTCTCTGCCCCTAGAGGAGGAGGAGGGGGGGAGCCATGCAACGAAATCACGCTCATAGCAAAGGCAGATTTTGGACTGCAATTGTGTAAATGAGGTGATGATCTGAAAACTTTGAAAACTTTTGGTCTTTGCCTTCTGATCCCGGAGCTGGCAGGGCAAGATGGCACACTTCCGTCGTCTTCATAGACACTGAAACGTGACTCCACCCATAGAAGCTTCAGGCATCTTGTCTTTGTCTCCGTGGCACTCAGACAAATCTCTTGTTACTCTGGGCTTGGAACAAAGGACTCTAATACTTTATTGCCAGGAGCTGAATACAGAAAAGGTTCCTATCTGCTTGGACTCTCTGCCTCGTAACCTCTCTTGGCGGTTTTTCTCCCTAATTGTTTCCTCTCTGTACAATGTTATCTCTTTGCTCATTATAATGCCACCTAAAAGACCACCCCCGGGGAAGCCGGGCTTTGCAGTCTCCGCCCCGACATCCTCAGCGTCCAGCCCCAGCGGACAACAGACTCTAACCTCCCTGCTTCAGCCCAAGCCTTCTGAGGTGGACTTCCAGCAGATGTTTCAACAGATTTTAAAGGGACAGGAGGATTTAAAAAATCAATTTAAGGAAATGAATGAGCAGCTTAGAGAGAACCAAGATCGGGTGATTAATAATTCACAGAGACTGGATCTTTTGGAGGAGAAGACGGCTGAGATGAGGGGGGAGGTGGGTGGAGTGCAGAAAGGGAACCAAGAACTTGAGAACCATCAGATAAAAATGGAATTTGAAAGAATGTCCTTTTTCCTTAGGTTTCAAAATGTGATTGAGGCGGATGATGAAGATTTAAGGGACATTATGATAAACCTTTTGGCTGAGTACATCCAAAAAGACAAACAACAGATGGGGTGGGACATGGACCTGGTTTATAGAGTAAACTCAGCATACACTAGAACACATAACGTTCCAAGGGAGGTACATATTAAATTCCTTAGAAAGACTACAAGAGATGAGATTCTGAGTGCACAAAGGGGGCAAGTACTAAAATACCAGGACAGAGAAATAGCCATTCTGAAACAGATCCCTAAGAAAGTGAGAGAGAGGAGAAAAAACTATTCGTTATTAGCAAAGAAACTATACCAGAAAGGGGTGTGGTTCAGATGGCTCATGCCTGAAGGTATGCAAATTTTCTGGGAGGACACAAGAGTCAGAATTAACACAACCATAGAGGCTCAGGCCTTTATGGAAAAAAATAAAGCCCTCCTAGATAAGCCTGAAGACATTACACCAGACATACAGGACACGGGAGGGGCCAGAGCCCTGCTGGCGGGGGGAGAAGGGGCAACATCGAGAAAACTCAGATCACAAAAATGAACAAGAAAATCTGTTTGATGTAAAATGATTGAAATTATTTGAAGATAAAAGTTTATATGCTGACAAAATATTATCAATTTGTAATAACCTAATGTATTAATAAATGAAAAGTATGATTACGGGGGGAGGGACCACCTCCTACATATTGTAACTGCCAAAATTTGTAACTTATTCCACTACCCCTTTCCTTGTTTATTTTTTTAAAAACCAATAAAATTTTGTTAAAAAAAAAACTTGAACTTCAGTTCTACTGAAGTTAGAATAAAATAGCCTTCTGCACTAACTCTCTGTTACCACCTCTGATAAGACTGAAACTTGAATTCTGCTTATTATTAACAAGGTAAGCTTAGTGCCAAAGTACGTCAGCATTTTTTTTTAGTAGTTAGAAATAATCAATGCCATTAATACAATACGAGCCGTATTCCTCTCTCGAACCAGAAGAGGCCTTATTCTTTTTACACGAATTTTAACAAAACAAAAAATTGCTAAAGACTTCATTACATCAGAACTACGCCTTATAAAAAGATTGTCCCTGTTCTCAATTTAAGTAGGAAAATCAAACAAAATAAAAAACATTGAAGGAGGTGGGGGTTTCACTCTAGGAGTAGACTTTAGGAATGAGGGCCCTCTCTTTCTAAGCTCTACCTGATAATATTATCCAATGTTCTTAGTGGGATCAGGGAAAATCCTGCCACTAGACTGGATTCTGTCTTTTAATATTGCTTTAAGACAAGGGTGTCAAACTCAAGGCCCGAGGGCCAAATCCAGCCCGTGGGATGCTTAGAACTGGCTGTAGGGCCGGTCTGGAAATATCAAAGGACTGGCCTGCGGTGCCTCTGCCGGCCAAAACGGCATGCCCCCCCCCTTCCCAGTTTTCAGCCTCCACGGCCTCCTGCAGCACTCTGCTGACCAAAAACACTAAAAAAGTGCTTAAAAAGTCAGGAGTCAATGCTTTTCTTTTTTCTTCTTATCCTACACTTTTCTCTACTCTTTTCCCTGTTATTTTCATTTTTTATGGTTGGATAAATTTAAGGAATACTTATTGACCTTGGAAGCAACAGATGGATTGCATCCTAGGGCACAGAAGAAAATCACTGAAGTCTGGCCCAAAAGAATAAAAGAAGAGCTTGGTATCTACACATCAATCAAGTGCATCGATGTGTGGGAAGATTTTAGAGCAAATTAAAATAAAATCAGGTTGTAAACATCTGAACAACTCCAAAAATCTAGCATCTGAAACAAATTTGGTCAGACTAACCTTATTTTGTTTTTTGATTGAGGAACTTGATGACTAGAATTGCTATGGAAGTATAGGTAGACCTCAACTTATGACTGGTGGGCTTAGTTACTATTTGAAGTTACAGTGGACCTATCAGGGGGGCTACTTATGACCTGGATTGGAAATTCTGATAGCACTCCACTCAGTCACATGAGCAAACTTCAGGGGGCTGACAACCAGGTTGCATTTATGGCTATATGCCACCTCCCACAGTCATGTGACTAAATTTAATGATGATTTTGCCAAAAACCAGCATTTACTTCTGATTTTCAGCAAAACCACGTCCATGGTGAACCATTTGTTCAATTAATCGCTGCCACAAAAAAGGCCATAAACTGGGTCAGTCATATTTTACAATTGCTACAACTTATAACTGTGATGGGCAGGCTCCATTATAGTGGTAAATTGACAAATACCTGTAATGTGCATTAATTTCATTAAGCCATTGACAGAACACTAAAAAACATTCTGATTAACAAGCTAATTAAATATGGGACAGATGGTATGTCTGTTAGTGGTGCATAGCTGGCTTGAAAACTGCTCAGGAAAACTCATGAGCTACTAGACTAAGGTACTGAATGTGATGCAACAGTAGTCAGTCCTCAGCAATTTAGTATTTTTTATTAATGATCTGAATGATTGCGTGTGTGGAATGTTATCAAGATGGAAGAGAAAAAATAGAATAATAATCAAAAGGATCTTGACAGGTTAAAGAAGTGAACTGGAAACAGCAGATGGAAGCTTACTTGAAATAAATAAACTTAATTAAGAAAAAGAAATCAGTACACATGAAAAGGTTCTGGAATATTATTATCTAAATATGAATCAGTAATATGACGAAGTTGCCAAGGCAAATGCAACTTTCCAAGTAATTCACAAGTAATAGTTGCATAATAATTTGCAAAGTTCAGACCCATTTCAAATACCGTATCTAGTTATGGGCATCACACGTGGTGGGTTCCTACCGGTTCGGACTGGTTTGGCCACCCAGTAGTGGTATGTTGGCCTGGGTCGCAGAACCGAACCGGTTCCCCAGTTGCCGCCATCTTGTTTTTGAGTTCTGCACATGCGCAGAACAATTTCCATTGAACTGCTCACGCACGAGCAAACCGGCAGTAACACCGCCCAGAACCCACCCCTGCATCTCACCTTAAAATATTCAGAGAAACTAGAATAGGTACAAGGGGAATAATCTGAAAAGTAAAAATTAAGTCTCCTGAAAAGAGACTGAAGGAGCTTTTTACTTGAGGCAAAAAAACCTAGATTGTAACCCAGAAGAACTTAGCCTTTTCTCTGTTGTTTTAGAGTGCAGAATAAAAGGGTTTGTGTTAAGGAAAACATATTTGGACACTAGGATCAGCCTAACATTTCCCTTAACTAAAAGTTTTCAATCAAAAATTGAATAGATTCCTGCACTTGGAAGTCTATGATATTATGAATCCATATTTATTGCAGATAGAGACAATATTAGTATATCAAAGTACTGTAGTATAAAATTCAATGAATCTGAACAATCAAAACAGTCAAATGTAATTAAAACAAAGCTATTTGTCAATAATTTGCTAAATAATAGAATCACTTAGAATTTTCTATGTAACTATGATTCTCAAGTTAACCAGCTATGCAATGGATCTAAAATATTACAACAAGACTCACATGATTTAGTAAGATTGAACAAACATGTTGCCGTTCTGAAGACACCCATCCATAAAGACTGTAAAGCTCCAAGCATTTCTTAGAAGTCCTGGGTTTTCAGTCCTTCCCTTCATAAAATTAGATTGTTTGTACTGACTGAATTGTAATAGTATGACATATTTTGGCATGTTATTCTGTTTATAATTATTTATATAAAAAGGACTTTATTTATAAAGTCCTTTTTTTTTAGGAAATGATTTCAAATCAATTATTTTTAGCACTGTAAAAGTTTGCTTTTGTTATCCCTATTTATCAATCATCTCTAAATATAAATATATACACAAATGATTTCCATCCCAGTCAGTTCATTGGTTGAGTTGGAGCAAACTTTATTATTACTTGTTTATAGTAATTATTTAAAAGGTCTGGACTGTTTTTGCTTGCTGGAAAATGCAGTTCACAAGACTATGGCATTAGGAACCACAATAAAACTGGCTTTCTTCCACCATTTCCCCCTTCTCATTGTGCTTGGAAGGTATTTATTTGGCACATTCTGATTATCATCCCTTTCCAATGCAAGCTGTGGAGCATGGGCCTCTGGGAAGTCCTCGTCCCTCCACTTCCGCCTCATCTGCATCCACTGTGAACAGCCTCCACCATCATCCAGAGAGCCACCATCTCTTGCCCTTGCTCTCAACAACCCCGTCCTACTCAATTACTTAATTACCTTGAAATTAATACATTAATTTCCTAGTTGGGCCCAGCAAACTCCCTTTGGCCGATGTGGCTCTTCCCTTGCTGCATTGACCATATACATCTGAACACTGCACCCTGCCAGCACTTGGATCCAGGCCCAGCAGCAATTGGACTGGGACTACTGGAATTGCCATTGCTAAGTAGAGTGGTTTTGCCTAATGACTGCTTCATTTAGCAATGGAAATTCCAATTTAGGATTGTTTAGCGAGGATTTTACAACGGAAGTGGAAAATTCCAATCTTTTCCTTGGAGCTTCATGAGAGAGAAGGACAGGTGTATAACGTTAGACTGCAGGCTAATTTATACAATGCCAACCCATTACCATTTTACCGAAGTAAGGTCAATGTTGATGGAGATTTTCTTACCTGGCATAATTGATGAAATGAATAACTTTTTCTGTAAACCTCACCGCTAAGGTAGTTAAGTTTACAGGCTGTTGGACAATTGTCAGATTTTCAAAAAGAGGAAGTGCAATTTCAGGATAGCAGTTTTTCTGATGTTTACTGGGGGAAAAAATCGTAAGAACTTGAGTATGGAATGAGAGATTAATACAAAAGTGGGCTCTAAAAATATTATTTATTTTGGTAATTCCAAAGCCTTTGCACAACAAAATCAGCTAAAAAAGAGAGCCAAGGTTACATTTGCTCTCTGGGCAGATTAAATTACTTGTCAGATCAATGAGACAGATGCTGTCCAAACTGAAAAAGATAGGTTGGAACACAAGTGATGTGTCAAACTACCACAAACTGCTCTGAAAGGATAATTAGGCTTAACATAGCTTGGCACTTGGAAGTTGCAGGACCACCTCTTCCAACCTAAATTTATTTATTTATTTATTTATTAGACTTATAACCCGCTCCCTCTCCTCGAAGGGACTCGGGGCGGCGTACAATAAATACATAGCATGTTGCATGGAGGAGGTATATAAAAAAAATCAATTATTACAATTCATAAAATAACACAATAATAATAGAGTTAAAAAACATTAAAATACCCTAAAATTTAAAATTGCCAGGGGGATTAGAGGATAGAGTTATAGTTGAGCCAGGTGGGCTAGTTGGAACAGGTGGGTCTTGAGTTTCTTGCGGAAGGAGCAGAGATCAGTAGTAGTCCTAATGTCGGGGGGGAGGTCATTCCAGAGGGCTGGGCCCATCACAGAGAAGGCCCTGCTCCTGGGCGCGCCCTCTGGCACTGCTTAGTGGACGGCACCCGGAGGAGTCCCTCTCTGTGAGAGCGAATTGGTCGCAGGGATGTATGGGGCAGGATGCGATCCCGCAAGTAACTAGGTCCTGTGCCATGGAGCGCTTTAAAGATGGTGATCAACACCTTGAAACGCACCCGGTAGACCACACGGAGCCAGTGCAGCTCGCGCAGGAGAGGTGTTATATGGGAGTATCTCGTACTCCCCATAATTGCCCGCGCGGCCGCATTCTGGACCAGCTGTAGTCCTCGGGTGCATCTCAAGGGGAGCCCCATGTAGAGAGCGTTGCAGTAGTCCAGACGGGACGTCACCAGCGCATGAGTGACTGTGCGAAGGGCGTCCCAGTCCAATAGGGGGCGCAATTGGCGCACCAAGCGAACCTGGTGGAACGCCCCCCTCGCCACTGCTGCCACATGGTCGTCCATAGACAGCCGGGCATCTAGGAGGACGCCCAAATTGCACGCCCGCTCCACGGGGGCCAGTTGCTCGCCCCCAATGGCCAGCGATGGAATCCACTGGTTGAACCGGGGGGCCGGTAGCCACAGCCACTCCGTCTTGGAGGGATTGAGTTTAAGTCTGTTGCCTCCCATCCAGACCCGTACGGCTTCCAAGCACCGGGACATCATTTCGACGGCCTCGTTGGGGTGGTTCGGGGTGGAGATGTACAGCTGCGTATCGTCAGCGTACAGATGGTATCCCACCCCAAAACCACGAATGATCTCACCCAGCGGCTTCATATATGTGTCGAACAGGAGGGGCGAGAGGACGACCCCTGCGGCACCCCACAAGTGAGTGGCCTCAGGGTCGACCTCTGCTCCCCTGCCAACACGCATTGCGTCTGGTCAGAGAGGTAGGAGCAGAACCACCGCAAAACGGTGCCCCTTACCCCCAGCCCCTCCAGCCGGTGCAATAGGATACAATGGTCAATGGTATCAAAAGCCGCTGAGAGGTCTAATAGGACCAGGATAGAGGAACAACCCCTATCCCTGGCCCTCCAGAGATCATCTACCAACACGACCAAGGCCGTCTCTGTGCTGTCCCCGGGTCGGAAGCAGGACTGGCGCGGGTCTAGATAATCAGTTTCCTCCAGGTGACGTGGGAACTGTTGGGCCACCACACTCTCTACAACCTTCACTAAGAAGGGAACGTTGGAGACGGGACAATAATTAGCTAGCTCAGTTGGGTCCAGAGAAGGCTTCTTGAGTAAGGGCCTCACAACCGCCTCTTTCAAGGCGGCTGGTAAGGACCCCTCACTCAATGAAGCGTTCACTAGTCCCAAGAGCCAGCCTCGTGTGACCTCCCAGGATGCCAGTACAAGCCAGGAGGGACACGGGTCCAATAAACATGTGGTGGCTCGCAGTCGCCCATGCAGCCTGTCCAAATAATCGGTGGCAACAGAGTCAAACTCCTCCCAGAATGGTCTCTCAAGACTCGCCTCGGACGTCCCCCCTAGCCCACTGAGGGGGACCCATTCCCTCCGGATTTGAGCGATTTTATCCTGCAGATACTCCCCAAATTCCTCTGCCCTGCCCTGCAAGGGGGCTTCCCGCGGCCTCTGTGACAGAAGGGAGCGGGTCACCCGAAACAGGGCGGCAGGGCGGTTGTCTGCGGACGCAATAAGAGCGGCACAATGTTGACGTTTGGCCACTCTTAATGCCACAAGGTATGTCCTTAAGTAGGTTCTTACCTGTGTTTGGTCAAATTCGTAACGGGAGGATCTCCATCTGCTCTCTAGGCGTCTCTTGTGGCATTTCATCACCCTTAGCTCCTCGGTAAACCAAGGGGCCAGGGTGGTTCGTTGCCGCAGGAGAGGCCGCAAAGGCGCAACCCGGTCTAAGGCCCCGGCGGCCGCACTATTCCATGCGGCTACCAGGTCCTCCATCTGGGAGCGGGTCAGGTCTACAGGAAGTGGCCCAAGCTCCGTCTGGAACCTATCCAGTTCCATCAGGCGCCTGGGGCAGAACCATCTAGGACGTTCTGGTTCCGCCTCCCCGCAGTGGGGGGTAGCGCCAGGGAAGTCAAGCCGGAGAAGTGAGTGATCTGACCATGACAGGGGCGTAATAACTAAGTCCCCTATTCCCAGATCACTCGTCCACTGGCCAGAGACAAAAACAAGATCCAGCGTGTGGCCTCTCTCGTGCGTGGGGCCCTGAATTAATTGAGTCAGGTCCATGGCTGTCATGGAAGCCATGAACTCCCGAATCACCTCGGATGCTTCTCCCATCGACGGCAGGTTGAAATCCCCCATAACCAAAAGTTTGGGGGTCTCAACCGCTATCTCTGCGATCAGCTCGAGGAGTTCAGGCAGGGCCGCTGATGTATAGCGAGGAGCCAAGTATACAATCAGCAGGCCCAGCTGTCTCCCTGGGCCCCATCTCACGCCAAGAGACTCGCACCCGGATATCTGTGGCACAGTGAACTCTCTCGATCCCAACCTACTACAGGTAGACCTCGCCTACCAATTGCCCTGTTCATCAACTATTCAAAGTTACAATGGTGTTGAAAAATAACTTTACAACAATCGCCATCATTTATAACCTTCACAGCATCCCTGTTACACATTTTTTTTCTTTTATCCCTCTTTGCAGAGCAAAGAGATTGGAGAAAAAGTGATTATAAGAGAGTAAACAGGCACACAATAGTGGGGGAAAGGGGTCAGGCACAGAAGAGATTGTCTAAAGATCACTTGTTTGATTCCCTCCTTCCCTTTCCTTCTTCTAATTATTGTAACATTGTGTTGAGCATTTAAAGGAAAAGAGAGTGGGGAAAGCACAGTCACATGAACTTATTGGCTGCCCAGAGTTACCTTGTGGTACGGTGAACAGCCAATAAATGTGATAAATAGATAAATAAGAATGATTTCCCACTTAGGAAGTGCTTTGCTTAACAACAGAGTTATTAGTCCCAATTATGATTGCTAAATGAGGACTATCTTTAGGTGGTTTAGGGGAGAACTTTGTGTAGTCCCACATTTCCACAGAATGAGGGAAAACATACTTAGAAGGCCCTGATTCTCATAGGTAGCACCAATGGAAGTCAGGCCAGTCCACACCTTGAGTGTTTTCAGAAAGATGTTAAATATTGAGACATTTTGAAAGGTGTTCCAATTATGTTACATACCGTGCCATTTATTATTTTTATTTTTAATTTGGATTGATCTTCATTGTGCATGGATTTTCGAATCTTCTGGCTCAGTGCTCAAATTGAAATTTCAAAACATACTATGAATGTTTTAATATTTTCATGATACTCTGTGAGCTGCCAAGAGTTACTAGATTATGCTGGGATATAAATTCATAAATAGTAAATAAACATACCTGACTGTTGTGGAGCATCTGGGACAAGCCGGGCAGGGAGGGAGGTTATAACCCGGAGTGTCAGTGCAGCCCATATCAGGGCTATATGGTATCCCAAAATAAAAATCAAAACCTAGAAACAAAAAGACACAAAATGAAGATATGTCTGTCTTATCTCAACAAAAGATAGTTGTCTGAAATGGAATACACATCTCTGGCAGCCCAACTGCAAGGACTCAGCAGGATACATGTCAACATTCAAGCACGGACTGTGATCTTATGGTTCTCTTAGAATTATTTAAGTCCTAAGCAGCACTATCATTACTGCCAGAAAGAACACTGTATTAGCAATAGACTTATATACTGCTTCATGGTGCTTTACAGCCCTCTCTAAGTAGTTTATAGAGTCAGCATATTACCCCCAACAATCTGGGGCCTCATTTTGCCAACCTAGGAAGGATGGAAGGCTGAGTGAACTTTGAGCCGGTGAGAATTGAACTGCTGACAGTTGACAGAATTAGCCTGCAATTCTGCATTCTAACCACTGTGCCATCATGGTTCTGTTATTAATATGCACTAGACAACCTATGAGCTATTGGGTCATTATTGGATTGTTACAACTGTACTGGACAAATAAAGGCAAATATGCATGACCCAGGATAATGTTGCAGGATTCAATTTGGGTTGATCACCGGCACTAGAGGTTTAATCTAGTGAGAGAGAACTGCTAAACTAAACAACCCATGACCACTGGGTCAATATTTCATAGATATTTCTTTACCTAAACAGAGAAACAGAAAGTCCACAGGCAGGCAATAAAGCAGTGAGAACCAGAGCAACTTCTGACTTCCTGCTGGTTTCCCCATTGATTTTGCTTGTGAAAAGCTGACAGGGAGTGTTGGAAATCACAATCTTGTGACCTCCACTAACTGTGGCATTACTGTTGTGTCCACAGCTTTGCGAATACAACTGACATGAAGTTTTTCAATTTTCAATTACAAATGACTAAATGGATCATGGATTTTGTACTGATTTTTTAACGGAGCAGGTTTGAGGTAACTTGATTCAAAAATGTTTGCCGTTAGGGTAAAATGAAGGTTACAAGCAGAAAAGCGGCAGTAGTATACAGATTACCTGTCTCTATGATCTTTTCCCCCTCCCAATAGTTTATGAAATGTGAAAATTTTAAAAAGCTACTAGATTGAGAAAAATAAACCATTTAACACATTGAATTAAGTAATATTAACCACTATTTCAATTTGGCTTAGTACATTGTGTGTTGCCAGCCAACAGTTGCTTGTAGACAACAGTCGAGCAACCTGTAACCTACAGTTCCAAGTAGAGTCCAATACATAACTGCCCCCACTTGAGTCCTAACTTAAATTGCCACTGGTGGCATTTTTTTGCTAATGTAAGGAAGGAAATACACAAAAACTGTATTGTAAGTCCTCAAATAAATTTAATACAATTTTAAAAAAGAAAAAACTACTATTTCTGAATAAAAAAAAATCACAGGTATAAGATGACTCAATTTATTTTTGCATTGTCACTAAAAATACTACACACTCAAACCTACAAAAGGTTATCCAGTGCAGACTGGATTAATGGTTAAGCCTGCTGTATGAACCTAGCCAATTAAGATTTATTTCATAAATGATTTTTAGGCAAATCACAGCTAATATATCTGCTGTCAAAGAAGAATTTTAGATGAAATATCAATGCTGATGAAAATTAAGAGCTCGTCTGGAGTTTACCGGATTGTAAATCTACATATCTATGTATCTGTCTATTTGCTTTGTTGTGGTCATGGGCCATAAGATTAAAATGCTTCCTCGTATAAAAACAAGTTTATTCTCCTCCATACAAGAACTAGCAGGTTAAGGAAAAGCTACATTCCTGCAAATCCTGCTTTCTATCCAGAATATCCTAGTTATCTATGTGGAAGGTATGTACATCAAAGCATTCACTTTTATGAAATTACAATTCCAACTAGAGCAACCATGGCATATTAGTAGGAGGAAATAAATTTAGAAATCTTACCACGAAAGCTGGGATGGAAAGGGCCATGATGTCCCAAGTGCCATTTCCCTATAAAGAAGTGATGTGGAACAGAAAAGTATCAGTACCTAAAATGTGTTAATGAAAAGTAGTGACTGTGGAAAACATTTAATATAGGCTATTTTAGCTCTGGGCAATTAGTTGAAAAAGTGAGGACAAGATCAAAATTCAGAAACCATGTTATCCTGACTCATCAAATTCATTGAGTCTAGCTCAGGATGTCAAAGTCAAGACCTAGGGGTCGGATCCGGTCCCGGGGTACTTAGATCTGGCCCGTGGGGCTGCCCTGGAAACAGTGAAGAACCGGCCCACAGTGTTTCTGCCAGCAAAAGCGGATCTCTCGAGCTTCGTTTTCACTGGCAGAGAGTTGCAGGAGGCTGTGGCAGCCGAAAATGGAGCTCATGAGCCCATTTTTGCTGGCAGAGAGCTCAGGCCACCACAGGTGCCGACAGGAGTGACGTTGAGCTGGCCACGCTCACCCCAGCTCCCCGAGGTCAAACACAACCCTGATGTGGCCCTCAATGAAATCGAGATTGACGCCCCTGGCTTTACCTAATATTAAAGAGCAAGCCTATTTTTTCTATTTTTTGGATAAAATGTGTGATAAAAAGGCCAGTCTAATGGTAAGGCAACAAGCTAGAAAGCAGGAGACTATGAATCCTTAGTCATGAAAGCCAGCTTGGTTGACTTTGGGCCAGTCAGCTCAACCCACCTCACAGGGTTGTTGTGGGTAAAATACAAAGAGGAAGGTGTATTGGATATTTTTG
The DNA here is from genome assembly GCF_964273705.1 of Natrix helvetica. Taxonomy (NCBI): domain Eukaryota; kingdom Metazoa; phylum Chordata; class Lepidosauria; order Squamata; family Natricidae; genus Natrix; species Natrix helvetica. The sequence goes on along the minus strand of NC_138548.1, from coordinate 233,572,991 downwards.
CAACTTTGAGATATTTGTAAAAGCAATAAAGGCAGGAGAAATAAATAAAATTGCATAAGAACTGTGAGCTACCGTATTTTTCGGAATACAAGATGCACCTTTTTTCCTCAAAAAAGAGGCTGAAAATATGGGTGCGTCTTATACACTGAATACAGCATTTTTTGCCTCCTGAAGCCCCGCCCCTTCACCAAAATGGCCGTGCATACCCTTCTGAAGGCTTTCAGAGAGCTCCTGGGGGCTGGGGAGGGCAGAAATGAGTAAAAAGTGGACTGTTTTTTGCCCCCAGCCCCCAGCAGCACACTATAAGCCTTCATAAGGCTATGCATGCAATTTTTTTGACAAAAACAGGCCCATTTTTGTGAAAAAGGGCCGTTTTTGCCCATTTTGGGGGGGGGCACCCCCCCCGAGTACTTTGCAAGCCCCCCCCCCGGCTATTCATGCCTTTTTATAAAAATGGGCCTGTTTTCATGAAAAACGGGCCATTTTTGCTAGGTTTGCAGAATGCAAAAACTTTTTTCCCCCCTTTTGGAAAGCTCTTTAACTGATTGATGAGAATTAGATTGATCAAGTGCTGTGGCAGCAGAAACATAGGTGCTGCAGATTGTCAGCAATTTCCTTCTCCAGCACATGGATAAATACACCTGGAAACATCTACCTACCTACCTACTCTCTCTCTCTACCTATCTACTATATTTCTCTCTCTCTCCCCACTCTATCTACCTACGTACCTACCTACTCTCTCTCTCCCTCTCCCTACCTATATACTGTATTTATCTTTCTCTCTCTTTTTCTCTCTCTATCCCTCTACCTACCAACCTACCTACTCTCTTTCTCTCTCCCTACCTATCTACTGTATTTCTCTCTTTCTCTATTTCTCTCTCTTTATCCCTCTACCTACCATCTACCTACCAATCTACATACTCTCTCTCCCCCCCCCAGCTATCTACTGTATTTCTCTCTCTCTCTCTCTTTCTCTCTCTCTTTCTCTCTCTCTCAATCCCTTTATCTACCTACCTACCTACCTACTCTCTCTCTCCCTCCCTACCTACAGTATTTCTCTCTCTTTCTCTCCCTCTCTATCCCTCTATTTACCTACTTACTTTTTAAAAAAATTGCCTCTTCAAAACCTTGGTGCGTCTTATATTCCGAAAAATACGGTAAGCAATCACAATCAGAAAATATTCAGCCATTATCCTTTCCTATTATAAAAACAGAAGAAAAACAACTCCATTTTCAGCATTAAACCCAGACCAACAAATGATTCACTTTCATTACATCTTGAATTAACTCACCAATTTGCATCCTAGGAAAATTGCATCTTTCTCTCTCAGCACCCAAATGTTCTGAATGCAGTGACTTTCCAGGATACCGAATGCTTATGTAATAAAGGTAAGTCTTAAGGCAAGTTTGCATAGAGCATGAGAAAGGTACCCCATAAATATAGAATGTTGTGAATAGCGTCAAATAGCTTACAACAATATGTAAGGTAAAGGTTCCCCTTGTACATATGTGCTAGTTGTTCCTGACTCTTGGGGGCATTGCTCATCTCCATTTCAAAGCTGAAGAGCCAGCGCTGTCCGAAGATGTCTCCGTGGTCCTGTGGACGGAGTTTCTATATTTTTATTTGCATTTTTTACGTGCTTTCGAACTGCTAGGTTGGCAGAAGTTGGGACAAGTAACAGGAGCTCACTCCGTTATGCAGCACTAGGAATTTGAACCACCGAACTGCTGACCTTTCTGATCAACAAGCTCAGCGTCTTAGCCACTAAGCCATCACATCCCTTAACAATATGTAAACTAACAGTTAATTAAAAGGGCAATCTAAACCAGCAACAGAACCCAAAGAGACAGCAGAAAATTGAACAAATCTTTAAAAACCTTACATTTATTGGTGAGAGGAACCTTACTAAGATCCTGGAGGAAATCTTAGGGCAGTGATGGCTAACCTTTTTGGTGCTGAGTGCCAAAAGCATACATATGCATGCACACCCATAATGCAATGTGCACCCCCCCTGCGCATGCATGAGCGACCCCCCTAGAGCGCATGCATACACAGCCCCCCTGTGCGCATGCCACCCCCGCACATGCAGGGGAGAGACCTGAAAATCAGCTGGCCGGCGGGAAGTGTGTGCGCATGTGCGGCGGAACTGAATTGGGGTGACTGCTTGCGTGCCCGCAGAGAGGGCTCTGCATGCCACCTGTGGCATGCGTGCCATAGGTTCGCCATCATGGGTCTAGCATATATCCAGCTATAAACAGAATCATTTTTTCTTTCCGGGGTTAAATTACCTATCATAGCTGTGAGGTACCCAGCTTCTTTCAGAACTTCTGCCAATATCGTCTCGTTCAATGGAAGGCCTGCCACTGAAGACACAGCAAAATTGTGGGTGACACCGTTACGAAGGCCGAGACGTCCTGTAAGCAGAGAGGCACGTGATGGGGAACAGGTAGATGCAGCTGAATGGAAATCTACAAATCTAGAAAAAGGGGAGAAAGGTTCCTATCATTTATTACACTCCTTTTAATTTGAAACAAAATATTATTGAGTTGGTTTATGGCAAAGTATCTACAGTAACTGTAGTTAAATTTTTGATTTCTTAGCGTAGACCACTGTAGGCCAGGCTGTCCAACGCTACTTCGTTAGGGTAGTTTGACACTGAAATATGTGCTTCCTTTACCCCTCCCCCCACCCCCAAATTCTTATCCTTATGCACAGTGTGTACTTTTGTATCTATGGATCTGGAGCACTGTTATTGCTTTCATAAAATTCCTATTGACCTATATGAGCATTAAGCTTGCAATATTTATGTCATGTCTTAAGGCTGCCGCATTGCACCGCATGGAATGTCTGTTGATTGGGTATGGTTGCATAGGTGTTCTTTTTATGGGTCAGCGAATTTTAATGTTCCCTATGTGAACATATTTTCCCTTCTCCCACCACCCAGTAGGAAGTTGGAAACAATCAGAAGGCAGAGTGCACATCTCTGCACAACACACAGTTGGGATTCAGGACAGTGGTGAAATTCATTTTTTTTTACTACCGGTTCTGTGGGCGTGGCTTGGTGGGCGTGGTGTGGCTTGGTGGGCGTGGCGTGGTGGGCATGGCAGGGGAAGGATACTGCAAAATCTCCATTCCCACACTAGACAGATGTAGCATTTGCTGGTTCTCCAAACTACTCTAAATTTCTGCTACCGGTTCTCCGAACTATTCAAAATTTCCACATCTCATACCATGCAAATGATATGAAGAGAGAAGAGAGACAAGAGGAGGAAGAGAGGGGTTAGGAGAGAGGGGGGGAGAAAAGGAGGAGAGAAACAAGGATTGGAAAGAGGAGAGGAAGGGTAGGGAGGAGGAGAGAGGGAGAAGGGGCAAGAAAGAGATGGATAGGGTATAAATATGGTGTATGGAGAGCTGAAGAGCAAATGATAGTCTTTGGGGGTTGATGGTAAGACAAATTGACATAATATTGAATAATACAAAATAGTGTTGGTTATGTACTGGTATACATGCTGTTATTTGTATGAAAATAAAAAATAAAAAAACTTGGGGAAAAAATCTGCTATCAGTTCTCCAGAACCTGTCAGAACCTGCTGGATTTCACCCCTGATTCAGGAGGTGTTTGCGTTGGCCCAGCTGCAGCCTTCGGCAATCTTCACTTTCAGATCAACTGCTTTGCAGCGATGGGTATTGGCAGTTGCGGGCAACTCTAAATCTGACTTTAGGGAAAAGGGAAAGTGCCCAGATAGTTCAAATATATGCAGACAAAAACCATTACTTCAGATTTAGCGCAAATGCGAGATGCACAGGATGTTTGCTAACTTGGCTTCTCAAGGCTGCTAATGTCCAAAGGAAAATCAGTGCTGAGCTTTTCCTAGGGGACAAATCTGCCAATGAGATGACATTTTCACCCAAACTAACAGTATCCCAATCTTCCTAAAAACTCATTCTCTAAAAGCATATGCCGCTTCATGCGAGTAATGTGATTGATTTATTTTTGAAGTATCTCCCATTACAGATTTTGGGGCGTTGAACGTCCAAAGTAAGTTTTGGGGCTATGGAAATTTAGGAATGGAGATGTGGCTATTAATGTAGTTAAAGGGTAATTTATTTCATCTGATGACATCAAAGCCAGAAGGTTCAAAGCACAGGACAAACATTCTTGAGAACGGACACACATAATGGGCAAGTCAGCAGACTTTTTTTTCAAGTCGAAGGTTATCCTGTACAGCAACATTTCATTTGAAAGAGGAAAATGTCAGCTAATCCAAATTTTTAAAATCTCAAGAGATCACAATATAATCTAATTACATTTTTCCATGCAGAATTAAGAAATGCTATATACAGAAAAAGCCTTTTATCATGTGTCTGAGCTTTTCTAAAAACTAACTTTAACCATAAAAAATGGAGCAAAACATTCATAACACGAATTAACTATACTAACAATTCTGTCTACATAATCTTTTCCAGTCCAGTATCCTACCAAATTTTGATCTGCAGCATACATTAGTTGCAGCCCATATGGGCAATTATTGAAACAAGTATTCAGAGCAGCACCCCCAAAACAGCTGAAGAAACAGGTTTGAAGAAAATTGATTTAAATTCTCATGTCCCTGGACTCATAAGAAAAAGCTTGCTTGGCACAAATGATTAAATTACCATATTTCTTTGAGTATAAGATGCACATTACTTTTTGGGGAGGAAAATAAGAAAAAATAAATCTGCCTCTGCCTACCAGCATCCATCAGTATTCATCTGGCTAGATAATGTGCTAGCTTCAGCAGCCTGATTCAGCACAAATAGCTGATTGGCGGATGGATCAGCCTCCCGGAATACTCCCAATCAGCTGTTCCCAGAGGTGAATGTTAACAACCAGCTAATAGTTGGTTGTGAGCACGCAGCTCTGTGGGGCTGAAACGCAGCTTCAAACATGCTGCTGATCTACTCAGGCAGCTCTGGTGAGTACAGCAGGCGTGGCGCAGAACCGGTCCGACCAGCAACAGCTATTTCAGGCTGAGTTTTTGGCCTCTGTGCATTATGTTTTCAGGCTGTTCCAGGTAGCGAGGATCGGCGGCGATCCCCACTGGAACTGCCCAAAAATGCGATGCACAAAGGCCAAAAACAGGGTGTGCAGAGGCCAAAAAAATGATACCCAGAGGCCGAAAATGTGATGCGTGGCGATTGGTGGCGATGTGCTCTGGCGATCCCCGCAGCCTTGAATGAGTCTGAAATAGAGTGTTCGGAGGCTGAAAAAGTGAGGCACAGAGGCCAAAAAGGCAAGGCCGAAAATGGCCGGTGGGTGGGGGCTGGCGGGTTGGCATGGCTACATCCGGTGCATAAGATGCACCCAAATTTTTACCCTCTTTTAGGGGGGGAAGTGTATCTTATATTCTGAAAAATACGGTAGATATAACCATAGTATAAATACTATGTTGGGAGGCGGGGCGGACTTCAACTATGTTATGACTCTTTTCCAGAAATGTTTGCCATTGCTTTCTTCCTAGGGCCTAAAGAGAGTGACTACCCTCAAATCACTCACCTGCAAATCACTCAGCAGGTTTTGGATCTAAAGTAGAATTGGAATTCAGAATCTGTTGGTCTCTAATCCAGTATCTTTAACTACTAACTATACCAAACCAGTTCTCCTAAAATCTTGGTGACTACCTGGACAAGTCCATACATGTGGAGAGGGGATGTTCCATAAGACAGGCACTACGACACAGAAGGCACACCTCCTAGGACCCACCCAATGTAGATCCCTAGTTGATGGTACCCACAGCATGCCCTCTGTGGTGTGGGCTGAATAACCTGGGAGAGGAGATCACTCAGATAGCCTGATCCCATGCCACGAAGGGCTTTATTATCCTAGGTATATTACTTTTCTTGATATTTTTGGAAGTAGATTGCCATTGCCTTCTTTTTCTTGAGCTAAGCAATAGAGACTATCCCAGTTTCATGCAGGTGGCACTTTAGTAGGGGTTGAATTCAGTCTCCTGGTTTCTAGTCTAGTGCCTTTACCAACTGTCTCTCATGGTGTACATTCACCAAATAAAACAAACTACATTACAACTTAGGCATTGTATTTGACTGAGATAATTTATAAAGAAGTGACAATCTTCAATCTTTATAAGAGAAGTCTCTAGTATTTATATTCTCCATGCAGATATTAGCAGAATCCTACTGAGTGGATCCCATGACTCATTTATCATGGGCATATTTTAAAACTCCCCTTGAGCATAAAATAAAGCTGAAACCATTCTGAGAAAAAATAGCAATAATTTGTTGCAAGTAAAAGAACTGAAAAAGAAATGCAAGAGGAAAGCAATCAATACAACTATTTGGATGGATTTGCATGATGTCTTGGATGGATTATGGTATGATGGGAGATGGTGAGGGGATCCATAATCAGCAGTTTTTTGGAATCTGATTAATTACATCGAAAGGGAAAAGTCTTTGACTAAACAATAATAAGCATCTCATTCTTTGAGTAAGACTAATATAAACTAAGAGTACAGCAGTGAACTCAGAAATTCCTGTTTCAGTGGTAGGATTCAAATAATTTAACAACTGGTTCTCTGCCCTAATGACTGGCTGGCTGGGCGTGGCCAGGGTGTGTGACAGGAAGCACACACCCCTGGGAGCAAAAATGGACCACGGGGAGGGGGAGCCCCCCACCCTATTTTGGCCCTAGTAGGCCTCTCTGCAGCCTTCTGGGAGCAAAAATGGGCCGTGTGGGGACTCCTGGAAGGGGTGGGGTCAGCCAGCAATTTAACAACTGATTCACCCGAATCAGCTGAATCCCACCACTGCCCTAGTTCAACTATTACTTCATAATTGGGGCCTTTGGTAAGTCCACTGTTTTCTGCATTTACTTTCTTCAAAACTTTGAGACTTAGAGATACCAGATCAATATAGACATAACAGTTCTGTCTGGGGTGGAAACCAACAGCTCCAGCTGCATCAGCTTTATTTCCATAATGCCCATAGTATGTGTATTCTCTTCTTCCTACCAGAAGAGTTGATCAGGTTAGGGAGTGGAAACGAGAAAAGAGAAAGGCTTGAGGTGAGTGAGATAATCATGTAGGAACTGAAGTATCTCTTGTCATGAATGTGGATTGATTGCAGAGATTAACACCAAGATTAACATTAGACCAGGGGTGTCAAACTTGCGACGACACATTGTCGTCACATGACATATCACAATTCTCTCCCACCCCTTTGCTAAACCAGGGGTGGGCATGGCCAGCATGTGATACTTCTGGTCCGCAGGTCATGAGTTTGACACCTCTGCATTAGTCCATCAATCAAGAAGCAAACAATCTCACAATCAAGAAACTGCCAAACAAGCCAACAGTAAAAGCAGCCCAATCAAGGAACCACCAAGACCACTACCAGCTACTAGTGTATAAAATGAGAGCAAATCCCTATTAGCACTGATGATGTTACCCAGTTTGGGAATGAAATGTCTGTAAGAAAACAACCAAGCTCAGAGGGCACCAAGGACCGCACAGTTCAACCCTGAACTATAAATATTCTCTTTTATTGATATAGTTTGGTACGGTCTGCTAGTGTGGACAGGTTACCATGTGTTTGAAATATTGTACAGAATTGAAATAGGATGCTGCAGGTCTATGACCAACCAAAATAGAAAAATAAACTAAATAATGCAGGCGGGACAGCAGGGCTCATGTCTCAATATATGTACTGCTCTCATATAGTTCTGCAAAAAACAAGATCCGTGGTGGTGCAGAGGTTAGAATGCAGTATTGCAGGCTAACTCTGTCCACAGTCTGGAGTTCAATCCTGACAGGTTCAAGGTTGACTCAACTTTCCATCCTTCTGGGGTCAGTAAAATGAAGGACCCAGACAGTTGGGAGCTGTATACTGACATTGTAAACCACACAGTGTGTTGTAAATCATTATGGGTTGGCATATAAATCTAAGTGCTATTGCTATTCTATATAACAAGAGAAAAATCAAACACATGCTTGGCCTATAATATTAAAGGAAATGAGCTACAACTAATAGAAAGAAGGCTGACTGGCTGCTCTCTAAGATTTGTTTATGTGCTAAAATGGTATGAAGCAAATATGTTCCAAGACAGATAACACAAGAGAAATATTTGTACACTAAGCAAACAGAAGTCCCAATCACTAGGGCTATCTCAACTCCTTGTTTGATCATTTGCCTGAGGAGGTTTTAAATAGCTAGAATTGACGTCTTTAGAGAAGCAATAAATTCTTGGTACATCCTACAAAACAACTATTCATTACAGCCTCCTGGAATTAAATCATGTCTCACAATTAGCCTTTGTAGCTGTAGGAGAAATGGTTCAAATTAATTGTCTCCCAGATTTAGAGAAGTGCAAGTTATTAAGCAAGTTACAGTTTTAAAGACGGTGCATTGGTGATGGTAGGGAGGATGTGCCACTTGTGCCAGTAAAATATTGGAAATGGCTCTAACTCTTCCAAATTATACTGCATAAGCCACCCAGAGATGTTGAGAGTTGAGCAGCATACAAGTTTAGATAATGATGTTGATGACACCAGCTTGTTTACCCCAAAAGAATATGACCTTGAATTTTACACTATCGTTCCACACAAAAAATGGAGCAATAGAAAATGTGTTAATTCACATGAAAAATCTATGCAATTCCTTTTTTATGCACTGGTTAATTTAGGGCTGTCATCTCTTTTTTTTCTTTGAATTTTTTTTATTGTTTTAATTAAACAAAAACACAAAAAAAGAATCATCCTTCATTATATCTTGTAGAAAGCGTGTGGATTGGTTACAAATAAATTTCGTGCGTTTCTTCCACAATCATTACTTATATTTCATTCATATTGAATTGTACATTTTAAATCAAAAATCTTTATGTATTTTACTATCAATGTACCACAATTCTCATTTAACTATAATTATTTAAACATGCTTTTATCTGAAATCATTTGTATTTAAAGACACAACCACCTACTGGCATTCATTAGCAATTTCAATAAACCTCAAAGCTTGTATCCAATTTGCTTTTACCAATAACAACACACGTATACTGTATATCATTAAACATTATCAATTAACCTTTCCTTGTTATTGTTGTAGTTACTTAAAAATTATTTACTATTTATATCACATCTCCTTTCGTCAGACCCAAAAGAAATCACACATTTATAACGAGATCTAAACAAAAATTTGTTAATGAAATTTATAGATCTTTTTCCCAAGCCCCATTTTACAATTTATATCCAAATTGTTTTTACTAGTTAAGGTTATCATTTCATTGTTGTTAACATAGTTAATTATTTGTTAACGAAAAAACATTTAATAACAATCTAAAACAATTTACAAAGTACTAAATTTCCCACTTATTAATCATCAAAATGTCTAAAAATTATTTACTATTTATATCACTTCTCCTCTCATCAGACCCAAAAGAAATTATACATTTATAACAAGATCTAAACAAAAATTTGTTAATAAAATGTATATGTCTTTTTCCCAGGTCCCAATTTGCAATTTATATCCAAGTTGCTTCTACTAGTTAAGATTATCATTTCATTATTATTATCGTAGTTAATTACTTGTTAACAAATAAACATTTAATAACAATCTAAAACAATCTACAAAATACTAAAATTCCTACTTATTAATCACCAAAAATTAACTAAATTTTTTATCATCAACTTTCATTATCAACCTGTATCTTTCCAGTAACAAAACAGTCTTATCTCTTTTGCCAGTTGTTGTGTCAATTCTCTTTTTAACACCTTTATAAAGTTTTTATAAACTTCTCTCCGCACTTTGATGCTTAAAAAATCTCTCAGATAATCTCGTTGCCCTTGAACTGGTATTGAAATTAGCTTAACTTTGGTTATCAGACGTGTTTCTGAAAAGGTTTCTCTTCTTAGCTCCACCATCATCAACCTTTTTTCCCCTCCTATATCTTGAAAACAGGGATAGAGCTCCAGATTGTCAAATTCACTTTTCCATATTCCCTTCTTTCCACTTTCACCTATGTTTGCTCCATTAATAGGGTCATCTGTTGTTTTATCTTTATCTTCTATATCATCATTCCCTTCTTTAATTTTTGGGGCTCCAACCTCCTCATCTTTTGCTGTGAGAAACAATAGACTATCCAACTTCTTTTCAAATCTCCCAAATCCTTCCAATATATTTTGAATTCCAGCCAAGATATTTTGAAAACTTAAGGATTCCTCATCTGCATATTGATCCATGTTTCCAGGAAAAAAAGAGAGGAAAAGAAAAAGAAAAAAGAAGTCTAAAATCCACTGCCACTCTAGCCTTCCAAGCCTCTTTTGTGTAAGCACAAATTATTTTATACTCTTCAAAAAAGAAGGGTTCTGTCTTTTTCTTTTCTTTTCTTTCCCTTGCCAAGTTATTTCACAAAGGCACCTCTAATAATAGTTCGTGCCCTTGGTTCTTTATCAGTTTCTGTAAGCAAGTTGCAAACCCTTCAGTTACAAAGTCAGTGAGATCAAAGAAGAGAGAACAAAAGATACATTGTTTCTAAAAAACAGACTCTGGCTTCCGAGTGGCAGATTCGACTTTCTCATACTTGTCTCAAGCTTATGGAAAACAAAAGTCTTTAAATGTCTTTAATGGAATTTAATAACAAGTAGTAGGAAGAATTGTTAAAATAAAAAAGAGTTTTAGTTCAAGCCGAAAATAAGGTAGCAAATAATAGGAGAAAAAAAATCAATCCGTTCACTTAAGAGGAGAGACAGGAAACATTACAGTCACTTCAATCCACAAAAACATCGTTACAAAGGAAAAAAAAACTTTCCAAGGCAGTCCAATAAAAATAAATCTCGCTGCTTTATTCTTTTACTTAAGGGACTAATTTATCTTTAAAAAAAATTTCTTTGGGCAATCTTTCTCAAAGAAAAAACCTCACCAGATGGACTCACTTTCACTTCCTTCTTTCCGGAGCAGTCTCCGACTTTGTCAGTTTGGGGGCTGTCTGTTTGCCGCCGGCTTGGAGTGCTTCCCTTGGGTCAATCAGGGACTTTGCGATGTCCCTGAGACCAGTAAGGCTTTGTCTCCCTGTTCACTGTCTCTACGGGATGGTTTAGGTCCGAATGGACCGTCCAGCGGAAAAAGTATCAACGGCGGTCTCGGATTGTCGAGACCACACGTTGTCTCATCGCGACATGGCTCCTCCTTTCCCCGGGCTGCCATCTCTTGATGAAATCAATTATGACTATTTCTCATCTCACTGCCAATAAATATATGCATATAACAATATTTGTGTGTACATCTATTGTGGATATTTATTCATATTTCTTGTTTCTAGATCATTCATCTTCCTCAAGGACACACACCAGAAAAGAGCAAAACCAGGGCAAAAGAATAAACTTACCCAATTAATGAACATGAATACAATTTCATTGTTATGACAATTATTGATATTCTGCCATGAATTATAACTCTGGATGATGAACAATAAAGCAAAAGTAAAATAGAAGAAAAGAGTAAACAAAATTAAAACATGGATGGATGCTGATCATGAATTCAGCTTTGATAGCATAATAGTTTTAACCATTTCACAGAACGGGAGAGATAAAGGTACTTTGAGGGCACATGAACCGCTGCCCCAGCTCAATTCCACTGCGTATGTGCCTCCCACCGGCCAGCTGATTTTTGGGTCTCTGCCCAACCATTTTGATCATGCCACAAGAAGCAACGGTTTTCCCCCCATTTAGGGGAGGTCATGAAGGTGGGTGAAGCCCAGAGCCATTTTCTCTCACCATTGGGTTGATTTCTGGAATGGTCTCCTGTGGGAAGTGTGTTTTGCCCTAATTCTAGTTGCTTTCTGAAGATTGCTGAAAACAGTTTTTCCACAGGGGGCTGATACAACATGCTGTCTGGAATGTTTATGTATTGTTTAATTTAAATTTTATGAATCTTCCAAATTTATTGTTACCCTCTCATTTTGACATACTGTAAGTTATAAGCCCGTGATGGCACAGGTGCACGCGGAGCCATATCAGCGGGCACACGAGCTGTTGCCCTAGCTCGGTTCCAGCGTGCATGTGCCTCCCACTGGCCAGCTGATTTTCGGCTGGCCCATCTACACTGCCTTTCCCTTCTCAGGAGTCTCCACGCAATGCCAGGTAAGTACAGGGCTCGCACAGAGGCTCTGGGAGGGTGTTTTCAGCTTTCAGAGGGCCTCCGGGGCAACAGGGGAGGCCATTTTCACCCTCCCCAGGCTCTAGGAAAGCCCCTGGAGCCTGGGGAGGGCAAAAAACGGAACTACTGGGCCCAATGGAAGTCGGGAAACAGGCCGTTTCTGGCCTCTGGGAGCCTCCGGGAGGGTGTGGAAGGCCTTTTCGCCCTCCCCAGGCTCCCCAAAAGCCATGTACGCATGTGCGGGGCAGCATAGGGTGGGGTGGGGGTGTCATGCACACATGCAGAGCGGCATGGGGCGGGGGTGTGATTAAATTATTGGTGTGGGCACGCGTGCATGCAAAATAGCGCATGCAAAATAGCGCATGCATGTGCGGGCTTTTGGCACCTGAGGAGAAAAATGTTCGCCATCTCTTTTATAAGCTGTTGAAAGTACGCTTTTGATTGCGCACAATGTAAATGTCATAAATCAATAAGCAAACAAAAATGCACAATTATAGGGACACAATCTTACAATCCTGTAGCGTTAAACAATTGTCTACACTCTCTAAATACGTGGTAAATAAATGTGAATGATAAGAGAATGGTTTAAAACTTACCTCATTCCTTCCTGGGCTATCTTATCCAAATTAGGTGTGTGTTTTTTTAGGTCCCAGTTGGCTCCAAAATCTCCCCATCCTACATCGTCTGCCAAAATTACTATGAAATTTGCTCTCTTGTAAACTGTTCTTTCCCAGTTAAAAAAAACGGTAGTGGGGTGGTAGTAGAGAAGCCCTGTAAAACAACTGACCAAGACCAACACCAGTCCTTTAAGAAGCAGAATATCCATGGCATCGGGAGAACAGTTCTAGGAGACATCTCATGAACATTAAAAATATCCAACTGTAAATGTTCCCTGTGTGTTCTTTTCTTCAGAGGCAATGTGGGTATTTCAGATCAACTGCAACATTTCCGAAATTCTGCAGAAAAGAAAATTAGAAGGAGATATTAAGAAAAACACACATACAGGTTTGCAGATAGAGATATAGCTTAGTAATTTAGTATAGCCTTTATTGTTATTGTACATCATGCATACAATGAAATTGGTTATATACATGATGTACAATGTAACAATGTTACTTGCTTTACAGCGACTCTGAATTTAAGATGATTATTTAAGAAAAAAATAGATTAAAAAAATCTGTGAACACAAAAGCAACATGCTTTGCATTGCCTGCTTGGGATCCTGTTGGTTTGTTAACATCAGCTAAAGACAGTTTTGAAAATTTGTCCCTCACCCACTCATTGCCCAGGGTATGTGTGCATTATATCCATATACCCAAATTATACATATACATATGGGATCAGGAGATAGATAGATGAGAGACAGACAGACAGACGAAGTTCTAGTAATTAATTGCTTTCAAAATATAACCACTTAAAAGTTAATTGTTTCACTTACTAATCACTCTCACAGAAACACACACAAATATTCACACACTTTCACATAGGTCCCTTTCCAACAGAAACTGCCAAAAATAATAAATAATTTCAAAAGGGGGAAAAGGCAGCTACACAGGAAAGGGAAAAAGAAAGAAAGGATCATGCTCAGAAGTTACAAAGGAGTTAAATTCACCAAGTAAACAACACCTGCCAAAGTGCAGTTAATCTTCAAAGTCATCAAAGATCTACCTATGTTTGCATCTATTCTAATTATCTTGCTTTCAATAACTACTTATCATATATTTCTATATGCAATTATTTTTTGGGGGGAAATCTCCTAGGGAAAGCAGATGTATTGGTCAGAGTAAATTATGCCATGAAATTGTATTCATAGTGGCAAGCTCTTGAAAGTCACATTGTCATGGAGAGGACAACAAAGGACTTTACGATAAACCTGCACTCTCTCATAAGAACTTTAGCCCTTTATTTGCAAGCACCCCAAATCCAACAATTTAATCAAATTCTACTCTAGAGCAGTATTTGCAGATACTTTAGATGTCCATTTTCAGACAGTCACACTTAAACCCTGTTTGAATCAATTATTTGTATAGCAGACCATCTCACCAAAAGTGATTCTTTATCTATTTTATTTTTTGTCCAACAGTTGGATAAAAAATAAAATAGATAAAAAATAAGAGATAAAAAAATATAAAAATCTACATTAAACAAAATAAGTAGTATAAAAAAACAAGTATACAAACCTCTAGGCTAAGAGGATAAAAATGGCCAGCTGAACAATGAAACCAGCTAAACAAATCTTCAATTACTTGGGAGTTCCAGGTTCAACAACAAAATCAAGTTTTGACGACTCTTGTGTCAAAAGGAAATGGAGATGATCTAATTTTGGGGGTAAGGATAACCATGGCAAAGAAGGCACCTCCTGGCACCCACCAAATGCAGATCCCTAGCTGATGGTACCTAAAGATAAAGGTTTCCCTCGCACATATGTGCTAGTTGTTCCCGACTCTAGGGAGCGGTGCTCATCTCTGTTTCAAAGCCGAAGAGCCAGTGCTATCCAAAGACATCTCCGTGGTCATGTGGCCGGCATGACTAAACACCAAAGACCCACGGAACGCTGTTAACTTCCCATCAAAGGTGGTCCCTATTTTTCTACTTGCATTTTTTACATGCTTTTGAACTGCTAGGTTGGCAGAAGTTGGAACAAGTAACGGGAGCACACCCCGTTATGCGGTGCTAGGGATGGTACCTAGAACATGCCTTCTGTGCCAGATCTAATGGGGCGGGCTGGGAATAACCAGGGAGTGAGATGATTCCCTCAAGATAGGGCAATCCCATGAAGGGCTTTATTATCCTAAGCATATTTATCAAAATGTCTTTAAGACCACAACTCAAATTCCCTTCTTAGATTAGAAGACAAACTTTCCACACTTTAAATTAACTACTTCCTGTAGTAGGAGCATAATGTATTTACTGTAATCCAGAATTCTGCTATCTACCATGGGCAAATCTAACAGCAGCAACTTTTCTTCCTAATCACGATCTATATCAATTATAGGAATTCCAGCTGTATGAATGAACTGTCATGTCTCAATTCGCCTCCACCCTTACTAGGATTAAAGCTTATTAGAAAAACAATTTTGTCTGCTCCTCAAAATGATAAGTAAAGTATAGCTGATATAGGAGTCATCGCAAGCAGCATAAAGGTAAACCTAAAACAAATGCAAGGATTTTATGTACAAAAGTTAATACATAATTTGAAAATTCAGATCGATCTAAAAACATGAACAAAATTAAATTTTAGGAGGTCATAGGCTACATGCAAACATTCAGACATCTTTCTTTTGTTAAATTAGCAACATGGTTGTTAAGTGAATCTGGATTTCCCCTTGACTTTGCTTGTCAGGAGGTCACAAAAGCTGATCACATGATCCCAGGCCCCCACAACCGTCATAAATACGGAACAGTTGCCAAGCATCTTAATTTTGATCATGTGACCATGCATGGGGATGACACCGGTTCAAGGCTGCGGTTGTCAGTCTTCCATCCTTCTGAGGTGGGTAAAATGAGGACCCAGATTGTTGGGGGGCAATATGCTGACTCTGTAAACCTCTTAAAGAGGGCTGTAAAGCACTATGAAGTGGTCTATACCATATTTTTTTGATTATAAGACAAACTGGTGTATAAAACGCACCAAATTTCGAAGAGGTAAGTAACAGAAAAAGGTTTTTGTCCTCCTCAGCCCCCAGAAGCACTCTGCAGGCTTCAGCAGGCCTGGGGGAAGGCAAAAATGCTGTTTTTGTGAAAAACAGCCAATTTTTTGCAAAAATGGGAAGCAGGGGCGGGGTTTCAGGAGGCCAAAAATGGCTGTATTTGGTGAATAAGACGCACCAACATTTCCACACACTTTTAGGGGTGGGGGAGGTGTATTTTATACTCTGAAAAATACGATAAGTCTAAGTGTTATTGTTATTGTAACTATGAAAAAAGGTTGAGTCACTTTTTTCAGTGCGGTTGTAACTTTGAATGGTCACTAAATGAATGGTTGAGAATCAAGGATTACCTACCTGTATTACAATGCTTTGCTAATTAGCAAAGGGAAAAATCTAATCTATCTGATGTATTCTTCATATCCTCTTGTGAATTTGAAAGCTGCACAAAAGTTCTATAGATAGAGATGTGGTATTATTTGACTAACTGATTAGTTGTGCAGTACATGTATATTGAATTTTATACTTCCAAAACTAATGGTCATTTCCCCAAATAAAATAAATGATATTGTTATTTCAATTTCGAAGTAGATCAGTTCTATTAGTGCAGGGGTGTCAAACTTGGATCGTCACAGTGCCGTCACATGATGTGTTGCAACTTTTTCACTAAACTGAGTGTGGCCGTGTCCAGTGTGTGATGCATCCAGCCCACGGGCCATGAATTGGATAGCCCTGTATTAGTGGGTCAGTTTTATTTGTGTGTTTTTCTGTACTAATGTCACTGACCAAATCAATTTTGTTACTGAAATTGCCATTCTCCTTTATTTTTTAAAAATAATTAGTACATATGAAAAACTGCAATAATCTGGATTGCCAGAGCATCCTAAGAATCCTAAGCAAAGAACCAAAGCATCCTAAACAAAGAACAAAAGTATTGTAATTCTGCAAAATATTATTGCCTCTGACAAAAGATAAGTTGTTGAGGGTGAAAAGTACTGTTATTTTTAAGCTACATTGGCATCCGATTCCCAGATAGGGATCACAGTTTACTCTGTGTAATTATGAAGGCTTGTTACATGAATAGCGCGTTACAATGAATTTGGAGCCAGGGGTCAGGGACTGACAACCCACTTTCCTGAATTACTATGAGGAAAGCACTAAGAAACTAAAGAAGTGGCCAACAGACTTATCATCAGTATATTTGTTGGCAGTCTTTTGCATTTCTGAGGAAGGACAAAGTAACTTGGAGCCATGGAAGGACAAAGTCCCCGCTGCTTTATGCCCAAATGCCGCAAGAGATAGGAACATTTTAAAGAACACCTTTAATATATACCGTATTTTTCGGAGTATAAGATGCACCTTTTTCCCTCAAAAAAGAGGCTGAAAATCTGGGTGTGTCTTATACACTGAATACAGCATTTTTTGCCTCCCGAAACCCCACCCCCTTCACCAAAATGGCCGTGCATAGCTTTTAGAACACTTTCAAAGAGCTCCTGGGGGCTGGGGAGGGCAGAAATGACCACAAAATGGGCTGTTTTTGCTCGTTTTTGCTCAATTTTGCCCCCCCAGCCCCTAGGAACATTCTATAACAGTGATGGTGAACCTATGGCACGCGTGCTGCAGGTGGCACGTGGAGCCATTTGTCAGGGCACGCGAGGCGGGAACGGACTTCTGGTTTGCTCGGAGGGTCATTTTGACTGCTCCGGAGGCTTCAGGGAAGCATCCTGAAGGTCCCTCAAGCCTTCGGAGGGCTCAAAATGACCCTCCGAGCAAACCGGAAGTCACTTCTGGTTTGCTCGGAGATTCGTTATGACTGCTCCGGAGGCTTCAGAGAAGCATCCTGAAGGTCCCTCAAGCCTCTGGAGGGCTTCCGGGGGGCGGGGGAGGCTGTTTCGCCCTCCCCAGGCTCCTATAAAGCCTCTGGAGCCTGGGGAGGGCAAAAAAAGCATGCACAAATGGGGGGTCGCGCCTGTAGTGCGCACGTGCGCACTGGGGGGGGGTCGCGCATTGCATTATGGGTGCAGCACGCCTGCACCCTACCCCCCTGCGCTCCCCCCACTTATGGCACGCGAGCCAAAAAAGGTTTGCCATCGCTGCTCTATAAGCTTCCTAAAGGCTATCCATGCTCCCATTTTTGGCAAAAAAGAGCCCGTTTTTGTGAAAAACGGGTTGTTTTTTGTTCGCTTTTGGCACTCCCTCCCAGGAGCACTCTACAAGCCTCCTAAGGGCTATTCATGCCCTTTTTTTAAAAAAATGGGAGGTTTGCAGAGTGAAAAACCTTTTTAAATAAAATTTGCTTCTCCAAAACCTTGGTGCATCTTATACTCTGGTGCGTCTTATACTCCGAAAAATAAGGTATTCGTTTGAAGACTGTTTGAAGTTACCATGGCAGGGAAAGAAGGGACCGATGACTATTTTTCACGCTTTCAACCATTGTAGCATCCCCATTGTCACATGATCAAAATTCAGACACTGGGTTGTAATCAACTGGCTCCTATTTATGATGGTTGCAGTGTCTCATGGTCCTGTCATCGCCTTTTGTGACCTTCCGACAAAGTCAATGGGGACCCAGATTCATTCCACCACCATGTCACTAAATTAACAACTGCAGTGATTCACTTAACAATTGTGGCAAGAAAGGTTGTGAAATGGGGCAAAACTCTTCCTTAGCAACAGAAATGTTGGGCTCATTTGTGATTGTACGTCATGGACCTCCTGTAGTAAGGGACATACACAAGGCCCCTTAACCACAAACCTGAGGTCATAGTGACTGCAGAAGTTTCCCAAAATGTTCAGAACACCCCTATTTTTAGAAATGGATGGTTCCGGTTGCGAATAGAATTTATAAAATTTGTTAATTTGATCAATAAATGAAAATTGTAAGCATACGAAGTAAATTTAACAACATATCCCACCTATTATTTTCATAGATTAAGAAAATTGTATGAGTGGTCATTATGATCTCATGCCTGTAATGGCGTAGCCCAGGGGTGTCCAAACTTGAGAACTTTAAGACTTGTGGACTTCAACTCCCAGGCTGGGGAATTCTGGGAGTTGAAGTCCACAAGTCTTAAAGTTCCCAAGTTTGGACACCCCTGGCGTAGCCGAAATAGTATGTCTGTGGTTAAGGGTTAAAGTCCCAGTAGCACCACTAGGGATCTAGGCCTGAACCTCTCGCCATAATAATACTATTTTTCCCCCGCTTCCCACATCAGCATTTATCAGCTCCATCAGGCTTGCAGGAGGAGTACATTCCAAAGAAATAGCTGGCAGTAGTAGCTGTACCTGGCAGTAGTAGCCAATTCACCTTCTCCAGAGGTGGCCTTTATTTATATTTTCAAAGCTCACCTACCCCAATACTGAAAACAATCAGTGGTAAACACTCTGTCTGCAAATCAGTCACTTCGACAGCTTGCAACACTTGTTCCCAGCCTTTATTACTAAGTTAGTAAATCACAGTTCACTTTTATGAGATGCCAACAGCCTGATCCGCTGAGAACTGGACAAAACTGACTTAATTTCCACAGAGGAAAACTTGCACATCACCATCAGTCCGGCCTAATCTGCAAGGACAGTTGAGAATGTTATCAGAGGATGACACTTGAAAGCGGGGAAAAGCCAGCTGGAATATCAAAGACAGAGAGGCACTGTGAGCATAAGCAGTCGGAGGTGGGTGGAACAGTCCAGCTGAGTCCAGCTAAGACCAGTATTATGACAGATGGTTCCAGTTGAGTATCAAAGACCTTGGGGAAAGAATGTGCAGCTGAAGATACAAATTCGGCCAGTCAGTCAACACAACAAAAGAAAGAAGGGGTAAGAATGACCTAATTAAACAACGGGCATGAGTCAAGGGATGGGCTATACAAAACAAAACTCAGTCGTGAGACAGCAAAGAGAAAAGGAGATTTGAAAAATTAAAACACTCGGTGCGCAAGGCAAGAATTCAGGAGTTGGGCCTGCTCAGTTAAATTCCCTAGCAAAGATCAGGCTTAATGAATAAGTGAATATAAGCTTTGCTGGAATTACTGTGGTAATTAAAGGTCTAAGAATCCTAGTACAGAAGATTTCATTTGTCACTTTTTTTCGCCAAGAGCAGGTTTCCATGAAGCACCTACATAAAATATGGTAGGTAACACCATCCTGACTGATCTATAGGTAAGGCAGGAGAAGATTCCTGGATATATCTTTGAGAGCTGCTGTCAAAGAATTGGTCAGGTGGCTATAACCTTCAATCATGCTGGGAACTCTTAAAAGTGAGCTACAGGACAGAACAACAAAATTTGATTTTTAAAAAAGTATTTAGATTGGGGGATATTCAGTTCTTTCTTCTATGAACAGTGCCTGTCTGCTATTAAAGGCAGCACTCCCAGATTAAAATTTACTCCATCTCTGTAACCTAAGATTGGCTAATCAAGCCATGGACAACTTGTTAGTTAAGTTTGCTTGTCGATGGAGCCAACAGCTACATGCAGGCACCACTGTTGCCAAGACAGTCATGTGCTTTGCTTAGTTATTAGGTTTCTATCTTGCCCTTCAGTCAAGGACTTGATGCTGCAGATATTGTGCTCCTTCCAATTTTATTCCAGAACAAGCCTGAGAGACAGATTGTGCTAATAGAGTGGATGTGCACAAAAGGTTAATACATTCCTCATTCTACATTAAAAACTTTTTATCACCCTGTAATCACTTAGTTCGAGGGACACGGTGACGCTGAGCTTGATCAGAAAGGTTGGCAGTTCAGCGGTTCAAATCCCTAGCGCTGCGTAATGGAGTGAGCTCCCATTACTTGTCCCAGCTTCCACCAATGTAGCAGTTCTAAAGCATGTAAAAAAAGTAGAAAAATAGGGACCACCTTTGGTGGGAAGGTGATAAGCATTCCGTGTGCCTTAGGCATTTAGTCATGCCGGCCACATAACCACAGAGATGTTTTCGGGCAGCGTTGGCTCTTTGGCTTTGAAACCGAGATGACCATCGCCCCCTAGAGTCAGGAACAACTAACACATATGTGCGAGGGGAACCTTTACCTTTAATCCGTTAGTTCGGGGTAGAGTCGGGATGGAGCTAAGCGTTTACTGGCTGGATGCTCTTCCTGATGCCTAAATGGAGTTTACAGCAGATATTTTTTCTTTGCATCCTTAAGGAGAAATATCTGCAGCTACCTAGGATTGAACTCTGAACCGTCTGAGTGGGGGGGAAAGCATCTTCACTACTAAGCCACTCATTCCTCATTCTACATTACTGCATTGTTAATTTCCTCATTACTGCCAGCAGCAGCATATACAACACAGCAAGTGACATCCTGTTAGGTCTGATAGAGAGGGGGCAAATGATTGTACAGTATGAAAGAAGGCAGGAAGATAATACAATGACCTGGGGTGCGCATGGCACAACTTTAGACCGTAAGGTTACTGGTGACTCACCAAGCCTTCAATATGATCCCAGGGACCTTTAAGGTTATTGTCACAGGTTAGTATTTCGGGGAAAATTATTAAAACACATGACAGGCTGATCATATGAACTAGGTTTAATTTTAATTAAGTTTAAAATGGAATGAAATAAGAAGTGCAAATGCAATTCTGATCGTGATACGCTGATCTTGATCTGTAGGAAGCCCTGACATTTAAAATATATATATATATATTTTTGTTAAACCTTAAGTGACCAAATTTATACAACATACTAAGCCAGGGATCCACAACCCCCAGTCAGTGGACCGGCACTGGTCCACATCATGCCAGAAACTAGGCTGCGCAAACAAGCAAAGCCCCATCCTTGGGATGCAGGCAGCATGTGAAACCACGCCCCCTCTGGTTTGAGGAAAAAACTCTCCACAAAACCAGTCCCTTGTGCCCAAAAAGTTGGGGGACGCTGTACTAAGCCATAACATATGGTTTATAATGGTTGAGATTATCCAGAATGCTAAATATACATATTCTGCCGACCTAGAAGTTTGAAAGCATGTAAAAATGCAAGTAGAAAAATAGGAACCACCTTTGGTGGGAAGGTAATAGCGTTCTGTGGGCCTTTGGCGCTTAGTCATGCCAGCCACATGACCACAGAGACGTCTTCAGACAGCTCTGGCTCTTCAGCTTTGAAACAGAGATGAGCACTGCCCCCTAGAGTTAGGAACAACTAGCACATATGTGTGACGGGAACTTTTATCTTTAAATGCACACAGTGTGGCTTAGTGCAATGTGTGAATCTAATGAATATATGCTGCATATCTAACAGAGTACTGCATTGTAAGCCTCCCAGTCATTTTGGACGGTGTGTTGGGCAGCAGATAAATGTAACAATAAATAAGATAAATAAGAATAAGAAATAAAAGTATGGCACTACTGAATTAGATGACTGTAAATGGAGACCCCATGTCAAATAACAGAGCAATTTTGCTCAGGCAGGACAACTTTAAATTAAAAGAAGAAATACATGTATATCCCCGTCAGAATCGATCAAATTAAAAAGAGGCAAACAGATGCCTGGGAACTGCCTGGTAAAACTAAGATGTAGAAATTATCTAAACCCAATCATCTTCTGGTGTTCTCTGAGGTAATACCAGCAATATATCTAAAATAAAATGAGAAAAACAAGTGTGTTTGAGTCGGCACTTCCTAGAATTGCTAATATGTCGTTCTCTTGAGTTTATCTGGCAGGCTGTTCACTTTGTAAGTGACTAATCTGAGTTAGCCTCAATTTTTGGCAACGGGTTTTGTTTACTGGGAGGAGGTAAGCATGTCCCATGTGGCTTAACAAACAGACCCAGCAGCGTCTTTGAAGAGACACCACGCTCCACCTATTTTAAGAGCAAGAAGGACTCTTTGCCAAGGCCTGGGTCTGATATTTAAGAGAACTACACTGCGCTATAACCAAGGCCAGAGAATGCCACAACAAAATTTTCCATCCAAATCCTTCCTGTTCCCATGTTTCTTATTAATCTGTTTCAATGTATATGATACTGCTTGATCATCATATCAACCTGCTGGTTTACATGCCCACATTTTAAAAAAACCTCATTTTTTAATAACACGACACTTTATGGGCAATGTGGAACACATTCTTGGCATACAGTTGGTCCTTGACTTATGACCACTATCAAGACCAGAATTTTTGTTGCTAAGCATCGTGGTTGCTAAGCAAGTAGCACCTGATTCTACAACCTTTCGCGCCATGATTACTAAGCAAATCACTTAAGTTGTTAAGCAAATCCGGCTTCCCCCATTGACTTTGCTTGTTAGACACCAGCAACTAGCAATCACATAACCTTGGTATGCTGCAAACTTTGTAAATTCACACACCAGTTTCCAAGTGCCTGAATTTTGAGAATGTGACCTTGGGGATGCTGCAAAATTTGTTTAAGTGCAAAGATTGGTTGTCAGGTTTTTATTGCCACTGTAACTTTGAATCATCAAATGAATGGTTGCAAATTGAGGATTTCCTGTAGTGTTGCTATGGGCAATGAAAAAGTACATGAAGGGAAATGATTGCATTAAAACAAAGATACATAAGCAAGAGTAGGCAAGAATCTAGTCCTCAGTTTTCAGAGTTTTCATATATGTTTTGATATATCAGTGATCGAAGTTATTCCTTTGTAGACACTCCTGGAAACAACATATGGGGGGGGGAGAGAAATATAATGTTTTTTGCAAGGATATCAGCAAGCAAATGACAGTACAGGTATATAGTATGTTCAAAATAGAGAGATACAGGTGTACAACAGAGCATAAATTTCCTTGTTTTAGTAAAAACTGGTCTATACAACAAACTGACAAGGGGACTTGTGGACCTGGCACCATTAACAGTATTTTATGAAAGAAAGAAGTTAACATTTTAAGTTCTGGACATAAATATCTGTATTTTAGGAATACACTAGCAGTTAATTGTCCTTAACTGATCTTGAAAATTCAGTAGCAAATCTGATTAGAAGTTGAAAGGGAAACCAGAGCAAAAGATCAGGGCGGTAGATCTGAGTGGGAACTCTAAATAAATAAATAAATAAATAAATGATGAACTCCGTCCATTGTGTTATCAAGAAACCTACGCAGATCTGTCTCTATCCATGAGGTCAGCGAGAGTCAAACTTGACTCAAAAGAGATTTTATCCTTTTAATGCTATAGAAAGCAATGCACAGTAAAGGACGAATAGACGTATTTGTGAATAAATGAACACGCAGTGAAGATAACCCAGATCTTATTTAACAAAATAATACTTTATTGTATTTATTTGTTTGTTTAATTCAATACAGATTGGCACCCATCTCAAATACATGATTCTGGGGTTGCCAGCAATGATTTAAAACAAAATGAAAACATTATAACAAAACAAAAATAACATACCGTATACAACACCTGAGATAAAACATTAATAAATCATGATATGGCCTCAATTACACACTCAGGGCTCTGGGCTCATTAACCAAATCAGGTTTCAGGGTCTTACAAAAGGCCAGCAGAGTCAGACCAAGTCTAATCCTGAGGGGGAAGAGGTTTATTTGTTTGCATTTTTAACTTCTATGCCATCCATCTTGCCGAAGTGACTCTAAGCCAGTCAAACTGGATTTCTTCAAGGTCTGGATTAGCATTGTAATTCTCCTCCATGAGCTGGCAATGGGGGGCAATGGGAGGGGAGGGGAGAGACGGGACGGAGGCCTCCTGCAGCACCCTGCCAACCAAAACAGGGCACGGGGGGGGGACATATGCCCCCCTGTGCCTCATTTTTGCTCTCCATGGCTTCCAGCAGCATTCTGCCAGCCAAAAACCATCCCATGGAGGCCTCCTGAGCCCCACCCCCCGCAATCTATTTTCAGCCTCCCCCAGCACTCTGCCTGCCAAAAACGGGCTGTGGGGGGACACAGCCCGTTTTGGCTGGCAGAGGCACCAGGGGCCTGGTTTCAGCCAGTGGGCCTTGAGTTTGACTTAATGATAGCAATTAGAACCACAACTACCATTGTCAAGCAACGCGGTCATCACATGACTACAAGGCTTAACGACTGCAATCCCAGCAGCTGTACTTAAGGGAGGATCGTGGTACAGGACCTCCTTTCAACTTCTTGCCAATGGGGAAGCCAGGAGGAAGCTGCAAGTCTGGGAGGCTTGCCAGCAGGTTGTCAGGATGGTAAGTGGCTGCAGTGGTGCAACTGGGCATAGGGCGGTTGCTTTGGAGGACAGAAAGGCACACAGAAAGTGGCAGGAACAACTTACAGAAGCACCTTGCAACCTTCCCCATTGACTTTGCTTGTGGGAAGCTGGCAGGGAAGTTAGCCATGATCATGTGATTGCAGTATATTGCAACCATCCTAAGTGCAAGCCAGTTACCAAGCCCAGGTCATAATCATAGGTGACCACAGGGATGCTGAGACAGACAGAACTTGTTCAGCATTTTTCTAATTTCGAACAATTGCTGGACAAATGCTCATTAACTGAGAATTTGATGTTAAAGTTAAAAAAAAGTTAAGAGAAAATATGCCTGAAGTATCCACAATTTTTGTTTTAATGTGACTAAAAAAATATTCAGAAATCCAGTGCAGAAAGAGTCCCCATTTACAGACAGATAGGATTACATACATCAAAAACATTTCGGAAACAAGAGAACGCAGGAGAAGTGGGCATCACAGACTGCCTAGAGGTTACTATACAAGGACAAATCATGCATTGCAATAAACACTTGGAACTGGGAGATACTTCTAAAGTAACCTACCAGATCCCCTGTATGGATTGCCCCTGTGACTATATAGGACAGATGAGGAGGAAGGTAACTACCACATTGCAAGAACACAAGTGTGCACTCAGATTAGGAGGCCCAAACTCATTGGTAGCCTCACATTGCAATGAACCAGAACATACATTCAATTTTGCAGCTATTAAGATTGTTGGCTGAGCAGTTACAAAAATAGCCAGGGAAATGATTGAAGCCTGGGAAACAGGCCTCTTGTCAGTCAACCAAGGTGATGATGGTAAATCATGTGGCAGCACATGGAAACAATAGCCAACTTAATAACCGGCCATCAACAACAAAAAAGCCACACATAATCAGGCGCCACATATATATACATATAGAATAGCACACATTCTGGTGAAAAAAAAGTTCCCTGAGGATGGGCTCCAGCATGAGTCCAAAAAGCTTGGAAGACTAAACCTTTGGTCCCCTGTGAGCGATCCAGATTGGATCCTGCATATAAAAAACAACTGGCACAATATCAAAACTCAGAAGTTGAGGGGAAAAGAAGTACATGAATGGGAATGAACTTCCAACAGAATGAATAGGGGATTCAGAACAAAAGTGCAGAACTTGTTAAAGTCCCGGAATCCCACTTTTCAAAAGAAGAATTCTTTTCTAGAGACAAGATTTAAATTTTCCAGAAAACCTCTTCTTTATTGGGTTTTGGGAAATCTGCCTGAGAAAATGTATAAAGAACCAAAATGACTCACTGGGAACTTGCGCTAACAGTTTCCCAAGAGGTAGTCATCTAAAAACAAACCATAGATTTATTTTTGCAAAAAAAGGAGAGAGATTTGTTATATTTCTTCTAATAAGCCTCTGTGGGTAAATAATTATTTGCTTCATGAATAGAAAAGAGGTTGAGTTTCCAAAGTCTTCCTAAGCCCGATTGCAAATCTCAACTTGCCCGGGAAGGGCTTTACTAAGTTGATAGTTTTACTACGGTACATATGTAGGAATTATCTTATAGCCAAATCTGAGATTTCTTAGAATTACAATCCTGAAACCTCTGTGGGATCAATCACACAAAGCCTGCTGGAATGCCTTTTTCCAGGTGGTGCTGAAAGAAATATATTCATTTATTTAAAAGACTTACCGTAGATAGCTGCCCTTATTATGAACCACAATCCTGGGTGACTCACAAAGGTATATAAACCTTTTTTAAAAAACCACACCATCCAAAAAACCACAATGGAAACTCTTGGTACTCTGGATCAACACTCTCCCACATATCAGGCTTCCACCTTGCTGGACTCCATTCTCAGCTTACCCCTACAATTTGTCAAGGTCTTCCATGTTCCACACACAGCACTTGTCTTTTTATGTACACTGAGAGCCTATGCACCCCTGCGCATGCCCCCCAGCATGTGCAGACGACCCCCGCGTGTGCCCTGCCCCCCGCATGCATGGGCCTCTGTACCTGTCCCTCCCCCCACGCATGTGCGGCAGAGACCCGAAGGCCAGCTGGCCAGTTGAACTGGGGGGCAACAGTTTGCATGCCATCAGACGGTGCTGCGTGCCACTGGTTTACAAAATCAATGTTTTTAGAAAGGTGCATTGCTGTAGGATTTCCTGGTGGTCTCCTTTCCAAGTACTAACCATATCTGACTCTGCTTAGCTTTTTCGCCATGTTAACTACAGCTATGTAATGGAAAGAAAATAGATTCGGCACTATAATGTGTTGTAAAAGTTGTATTTAAAGATCCAAGTAAACAACACGTTCACTAAGCATACAAGAATTGAAGATGTGTCTTCAATTAAATCCAGACTGGATTTAAACTGACCTGAATTTCTGCAACAGCAAATTTTGACTGCATTTCTATATCTAACTGAACTGTGAGTCATTTGGCACATAAAATTTCTCAAAACAGAATAAAGCACTTCCTTTTGATTCATGAAAGCAGCTGGGCTGCTTTCTAGGATCACTGAAATATTTTGAACGCTGGTCCTTACTACCTCCACATGTAGGCAGTGACAGCTAGTAGTAGTTTCGCAAACATTTATGTGGGCCCGGATAAAAGATGTTAAACAGCATAGAAGGTGCTTTGTTTATACTTCTGTATGATCCAAGTCATTTCTTTTGCAGGATTTATGCAATATCTTGTCAGTACTGAACATGTAGGGGAGAATTTCTTATTGCATTACACCATTCCAAGTAGTCAGAAACATAATACAGAGGATTTTGTATCTGATCTTTCTAGGAATTGTGATGTGCCATCCTTAGAAAGAGAAATGGAAACTGGAAACTACCCTCACTCCTGTGCTCTGAACACCAGAGTAGCTTAACAGTTTTCCTCTGAGTAGTTTACAATATGTTATCTTCTCAGAAGGACTGTTTACATAGGCGCTAACCAGAGGTGGTATTCCACCAGTTCAGACAGGTTCTGGAGAACCAGTGGCGGAAATTTTGAGTACTTCACAAAACTAACAAATAGGCTGGTCCCGCCCCTGCTGCCTCCCAGCTGATCTTCTTTTGTTGCCCTGAACAGGAGAACGGAGCTGGAAAGCAGGTTAGTGGGGTGGGGAGGGAATTGGGATTTTGCAGTAACCTTCCTCTGCCATGCCCACAAAGCCACACCCACAGAACCAGTACTAAAAAAAATTGAATCCCACCACTGCTGCTAACTTTTAATTGTCATATGCATCCAGGCCTAACAAAGATGCTTGAAAGCTATCTAAGGATACAGGTCTAAGTGCTGAACTTGACTGATAGCATGAGATTAAAAAAAAACGTGACTTTATGGACAAACCCATGGAACTTCACAGATGTGGCATCATTAATTTATTCCAGGATGTTTTCTCAAGTAGTCTGCAATCCTGGAATTTGTTGGTAGTCTCCCATCCATTGAATAGGTCTCAATAGGTTTAGTACTTTTAAAGATCAGCCAGACTTGAGTAGGTCCTACTGTATGTTGTGATGGGAAAGATAGAGAGGGGACAGGGTGAAACATCCCAGTAAGCTACATTTTTTCTTTTTTTAGCAGAAAAGAATCCTTTTAGGAGAGAAGGATGAACAATGTCTTTGACTGCCAGTTTTCTGCCTGAGTCAACATGCATCTGCAATCTGAGTGGGCAGCGGCTGGATGTCACCCTTCTCCCACCTGGCACCATCCAGTTCCTTGAGTTTTCAATTCTCAGAATTCCAAGTCAGCATGTCAGAAGGTGCAAATGTAGAAGTTGCCAGGTGGAGAATCTTCCCAAATTATGCCACCTAGAATACAAGGGTTATCACTTTGGGAAGCAAACAGCCCAATTGTCTCTATGCTCCTTTTGCGAAAGCAATCACTTTTGGCATTGTTTGCAGAATTTGAGTGGTAGCCTGCTTACCCGGATTTTAGAAACCTGAGCAGCTACTTGGGGTGTCTTACCGATTAAAGGAATGCTAACTAGTATAAGCAGAAACTGCAAGCCAATGTTAGTTATTAGCTAATGGTGGAGGGGCACCCAGGGGCTTTATTCAGTTCCTTACCCAAGAAATAAACAACTTTAAAGTTATTTCTTTGTGGGAGGGATTTAAAATCTTATAAAGTTTCTGATTTTTAAATATTTTTTAGCATGGATCTCCTTTGTTTCATGTTGTCATTTATCTTGAAATTGTAGACTGGACATATCAGACATTGATATGGTTCCCCGTCTGTCTTAGATTGCAAAGAGGCCTTTTAAGATATGGAGAAACCTACAGGAAACAATGTCAATACGGTAAGTTTTTATTATTTTTACTTTTCATTTTAAAAGTGAATCCAAGGATAGAGATTGATGGTTGGTTCAAGATACAAATACCGATACAAGAGAACATTTGTGGTCCAGGGTTGAACTGTGGGATCCTTGGTGCTCTCTGAGCTTGATGGTTTTCTTGCAGACGTTTCATTACCAAACTAGGTAACATCATCAGTTTGGTAATGAAACATTTTTAAGAAAACCACCAAGCTTAAAGGGCTACACAAGGACTACACAAGCTACAAATCCTGTAATTCTCCCTTGGTTTATAACCTCTTTTATTGTACTATAAGCTACACTTAATTGATAAAATATCAGTTAGCATTAGTGAATGAACTAATGAAACTCGCTATTTGGAAAGGTCATCATTCCTTAGAGTGAACAACAAGGATTTAGTTCTTTTGAGAGCTCAGAAAAACATAAGGAGATACACTGATAGTGTTAGAATTCATGTATATGTGAAAAGGTGTCACATTATTGGGGAAACATGAATATAATGTGTTTCACATTTCAAGCAACTCCATGGTGGTACATAACTAATCTTAGTTTTCTGCCTGAATTAATTCAGAGTATTGAAAAGTGAGTATTATTCTGAAATCAAAGATTCTGCCATAAATGTCATGAATTACAAAATGAACAATTAAACCTAAATAATGGCATTGACCATATAGGCTGTTCAGAACTGAGAAGAAATTAATTTCCATGCTTTCTAAAAAAAGATTCTGGATCTTCTCCATGCTAACTATCCAATAATTCCAATGTCCAGACATGTTGTTAAATATATGTATTTGGTAAAGCTCGATGTTTTTAATTACTATACACAAAAATGAAATGTATCTGTAAACAAATTATTTTCTAAATGAAACACAAGAGGAAGGGCAGGCAGATTTCTGAGCCTAGGCACCACAAATACTCCAAACTGGAATTTGATCTTGGGGTGAAATGATTCTGCTCCAGTGTACAGTACAACAATATCCTAAGAAAAGGAAGCAGGCTTTTTAATTTTTGCATATTTAACTTTGACAACAGAGGCAGAAACAAAAAAGACAGGGCTTTTTTGACTGAGCCCAAGCCCAAGAGCAAGGTGTTGTTTTCATCTTCTCTGCTTTTCCTTTGTTTTAAGAAGATATTTTCTTATTTCTCATTTCTCACCACCTTTACTTTTTACTTAACATGATTTGTCTCATAACTAACAGAAATACAGGATAGCCACCTAAAGACAAAACAGCTACTTCCTCATATTACACATTTCCACTGATTCCTCTTATGTCCTGCATTTGTTCTACGTATATATTACATGGTACTTTCCAATGCTACCCCTTTCCTTTCTTCTCCCAAGCTTATTTCTGAATGACTTTAATTAAGAAAAAAAAAGTTCAAACAATAATGAAGAGTTCAAACAGTAATGACAAGAGATTCCAATTGTGCATGTTATTAGTATAATTTGTATTCTTACAATCCTTACAATTTGATTTTGTGGAGCACTGAAGTTGGCTTTTTGATTTGAAATTAAGCTTTGACTAGGGGTTTTCTTCAGTTTTCTTTAATGCCTGATCAGCTTAGCAAAGCAGAAGTTTTCTTTATCTTACAAGCTTGTGTTTAGCATGGCAAAGGGTGACGTTTCCATACTCTACCAACTGAGTAAACTATATGAGGCTTCACTCTATTAATTTGAGATGAATGAAATGAGGACAAAGTCAACATTCAAGTACTGACCGCAGCAATGACTGCTACCATTCAGGACTCTGGAAACCAAGTCTGAACTGCTATGGTGAGTGCTAGCAATGATATACAGGGACATGTAAAATGTTTGTATAGCAAGATGAGCTGAGATTGATTTTTTTTTAAAGCTAAACCAGATAGTTAACTTTAAGCAGTGGCATTGCTCATGCTTCGAAGAATAAAACCCATTCAGAAGACGGAGAAACAATTTCTGGGGGAGGTGTGGTGAACTGAAGATGCAAAAGTAGAGTTATCAACCATGGCAAAGAATAAGGAAACAACAAATAAACTGGATCTTTGGAACCTCTCTGGATAAGGAGAGGACAGAAGATCAGCCACATGTGCTCCAGATGGCTGGTCTTTATGAGGCAACTACAAGACTTCCCATGGATTTCAGCACCAGACGACAAGTTTATCCATCTTGCTTGCAATGTGACAGCTTTTAAAGGACACTAAATATGAATATTTCACTTACTATTCACTTTTAGAAATTGTCTATTAATCTTTTTAAAGTTACTAAAGATCTTTGGAACGACAAGTTTGGAAAGTCAATACAGTAAATTTTATCTTCAACTTTGTACAAAAGAAGAATTAATCATAAACTTTAAGAATTCGAACAAAAAGCTAAGTAAGATTTTGATCTAAGAAAGATACAAATGGATTAACATAAATTTGGTTCAGATAAATTTGAAATATTGACTTTTACTATGTAATTTATTATTAAACAATAAATACATTTTCATAGGGAATACTTATTTTGGCTCTCCTGGTTATTTTCAGTTATAGGAGAAGTTTATGATTTTAGAAATTGCACACTAGAGAAGATTAAAGATTCTAAGAAAAAAAGAATACAAGCTTATTGCAAGGATGGAGTCATGATCAACATTCAGTAATGATAACTGCTTCTAAGGATGGATTATGTCCAAAAAGTGTTATCTGAGAAGACAAAGTACTGAAAATGAACCGTAAAAATGACAGGCTAAGAGAACAATTTTTGAAAAGAATCCTTTACTATATATATACAAAATAACCATTTAAAGCTTTAAAAATTAAAAGGGAAATACAAGTGAGAAGGCAAGTGAATGACCTGGAAAACTTTTTATTTGATTTAGGAAAGAGGCTTGTTAAAGCCTTGAAGAAATATGTGCAATGGGATAAGGAAGAATTTAAGAGAAATAAAATCCTACAACAATATTTGGCTGAATTTAAAATATATATATGTTACGGTGAAAGACCGAAATCTGGTGAATGTCGACATTCACCGGTGAATGTCGACATTCACCAGATACGCTTGGTGAATGTCCGAAAATACCCTTATCCTCTCGACACCCTTACCCTAATCCCCTTACCCTAATACCTCGGCAGATATGCTTCCTTTTAAGCGTCTTCTATTCGCGGAGTTTTTTTTTTTATGTCGATCGCAGGATCGCAGGTTTAAAAAAAAAACTCCGCGAATAGACCTTTAAAAGGAAGCGAGGAGCCGAGGTATTAGGGTAAGGGGATTAGGGTAAGGGTGTCGAGAGGATAAGGGTATTTTCGGACATACACCCTTACCCTAATCCCCTTACCCTAATACCTCGGCTCCTCGCTTCCTTTTAAGCGTCTTCTATTCGCGGAGTTTTTTTTTTTAATGTCGATCGCAGGATCGCAGGTTTTTTTAAAAAAACTCCGCGAATAGAAGGGTGTCGAGAGGATAAGGGTATTTTCGGACATTCACCAAGCGTATCTGGTGAATGTCGACATTCACCGGTGAATGTTGACATTCACCAATTTCGGTCTTTCACCGTAACATATATATACTGCAACCAACCTTACAGGGGATTTAGAATTACTAAATGTGTTTATCGTTGTGATGAAGGTTGGGTCATTTCTTTATATATTTTTCTTTATTCTTTCTTTCCTGCACTTTTTTTCCTTTTGATTCTCTCCTCTAAGTGTAGTTTTTATTAGTTTTTACTGTTTATTAATTTTTACTGATTTTTTAAAAAAAAATTTAAAAAGAACATGCAGAAACAAAGATGACGTCATGCATTTATAGTGTCATGCATTTTTGTTTGAAGTACAAACAGCTTATCTGGCCAAAAGGTGTTCTTTTCCAGAAACTGAACAAACATGCACAATCAGCCTTTCAGATTTGTTGATGTAACCATGAGAGTCAAGGGCTGGAGAACTTAAATCAAATGCTATTCATGCCCCAATCCTTGGGGATTCTGGACAGACAACTGCTTTCCTGCAGTTGCATATCAAAAATATTATCTATGTTATCCCCATACAGCAGTTAAAATGCAGATTGGAGAGACAAAGCTTCAAATTCTCATTTAGCTTATTTAGGAAAGAGTTAATATTATCCCAACTTCACAGGAATGTTGTGAAGACAGATTGAGAGAATTAAGAGTAATGCTGCAATAAATTTGAGGAGTGGAGGAGGAAATAGAATATTATTCTCATAAAAAAGCAATGCCTATAACTAATCTTTTTATGTTATGTTATGTTATGCACCTTTGCTCCAGAATTATTTAACATTTTAATACATTTAAATATAAATATATTTAATAAAATTCAGATTCAGCAGAAATGGTTTATCCTTATTCCAGTTAGGAAATTCACTTAAAGGAGCCTTCTCCAACTTGTCGAACTCCAGATGTGACATAACAATAGGATCCCAGCAAGGAGATATTCTAGTTAAATCTTCCAATTACTTCAGTCCCAAGACATGTGAAGGATACTTGACTGGGAAACTTGACTTCAGTGTTTAGCTCACACAAACTGTGATGATATCTTCCAGGGCCCTCAAATCCAATGAACTGTTAAGTACATTTTGCTTTAAAACGACTGTAAACACACTGTTCTAAGCTGGCATGCCTTACCCATTTGGCTTCTGTCAGCTTTCACCCAGTCTTCCAAATTTATCTGAGCTGAAGAAACCAGTTGCAGCCAGAATTGCAGTAAAAGTGCTTATTACAAAGAATCTGAAACTGATTTCAATGCACACTTCATTGAATACATTAAAACTAATTTCTAAGTAAGCTTTCACAATTGGGATAAAATATCTAATTTAAAAGATTTACATGGCCACCCATCTTAATATCTGTAGTATCTTCCAGTATGGCAAAGAGAGAATTGTTATATTTAAGTCTCCTTGACATTCTGATTGCTAGAGTGCCATCCAAATCACTTTACAGTAAAAGGCAGAAATGGCTTCATTCCCAATCCAAGTTTTTATTGTATTTAACTGAGCTCTATTGGACCTTTAAAAACAATCCAAAATAATATTTTGAGTATTTTCTTTGGGGTTTCTTTTTTGGTTATTACTATTAAATGGTATTTCCTCAAAGACTACTTGGCCAGTTTATGTAAGCACTTCAAATGTCTATTAGTCTCTGCTTTTCAGTTTGTTCCAACAAGCCAACCCGAAGGGGGGAAAACCTCTTTTGCTGCTGTAGAAAGTGGAAATACTGTAATTATGCATTTCTGGAGCCAATTGAGGTTTTAACCTTTTTCAGTATTGTAATTATTTATTTATTTTTTACCTCCTCTGTATGACAGTGTTGACTGTTGCTTGTGTACGTCGCCCCGAGTCCCTGTGGGGAGAGGGGGCGACTAATAAGTTTAATTAAATAAATAAATAAATAAATAAATAAAACTAGCTTTGCGGTATCCTTTAAAAGTTACCATTCAAGTGAATAATTTTAGGTTGCATGCAAGAACGTCACGCACGTGGGTCAGTGAAGACACTCACAGCAGCCATCAGTGAAAGTAGCGTTAACAAGCAGTTCTAATAACTCAGCAAAAATAATCTTCGGGAGCCTTTAAGAGACCTGAAACATGAAAGAAAAATCTCCTCTTCCAGACCAAAAGGAAAGAAACACAAGACACAAAGGTTAAAGACTGCAAACTCCCAACTCGGGAGAGAGGAGGCGGCGGCGGCGACTTCGATTTCTGCAACTGCTAGCTCGCAAGCACCGCCAGCCTATTGAGTCATCAGTATCATCCGTTGCAACAAGGACAGCTCGGCTTCCGGGAGATTAGGAGTCTCTAGTGCATGTATACAACAGAAGCCACACACACACACACACACACCCAAACTGGCAAAAACCTGTTCTGCCCGGATCGGTTCTTAGCAGTAGCGGCGCCATCGCGAGCTTGAACCTGGGAAAAAGAAGCTCGCGCCGCCGCGAAGGCAAGAGAGCGCGCGCTGGAGGCTTGCGCCCGGGAACCCTTATCTGACAAAGCAAGCCCACCGCTAGGAGGCGCTACAGAAGTCGTCCCCCACCTCTGTTTTAGGAACCTGCCCCAGCAATTCAGAGGATGCTTCTTTAAAAGCTGTGGGGAAAAACGCGAAGTCTATAATAAAAGTACACGCGTCCCAAGGTTGCATCAACTCTCCAGCCGGTCAGCGTTGACTGCAGTATGGCAGTTTGGCGCGATCTTCTTTCGATAGTTTCGCTCGCCGCGCGCGCGACTGTTTCACATGAGGCTTTTTGCCCTGGGAATGTAGCGGACATTACAACTGCGAAGCTGCAAAGAACTACACGGGTGTCAGTGGCACCCACAGTTTGGTCTGGGCACCAGCCGGGTTTACTCGGACGGCTTCGTTGCATTTTTCAGTGTCCTGGTCTGGGTCAATGTTTGCCGCTAGGGCCTCGAGCGACAAAGCTTAAGACTCAATGATTAAGTCCACACCTCCCCCCTTTTGAACGGCTTCTCGGGTGGGGTGGGGGGTCTTTAGCAAATCCTGCCGTTTCTCCTTAAAAAGATGCCGATGCTGCCGGGTGGGCCTGAGGAAGAAATTGGCGCGGATGCCTTCCGCCAGACAATGCTCGGCGCTCCCTGCGGTAGTTTACCTTAACTGACCTTCCTGCGAACGAGGGGCTTGAGGCAGACTTAAGCGAGAGGCTCCGCCGTTTAACAATCCCGTGTTGACATAAGCTGAAGGGAATTTCCCCTTGTTGGTCTCACCCACCCGCCACAGACGACCTCCCGCAAATTCACGTACTGATGAAGACAGTGGAGCAGAATCCATGCAGGGGGGGAGGGGAAAGATGGTACCTTTAACAGTACGGAGAACTGTTGAGAAAGAACGGGTCGAACTTGCTTAGGAGACTCTCCCCTGCTGCAAGCGGGGGGGGGGGGGAGAGGAAAGATGCAGTCTTGGGAAGCGAGGAGTCTCACGCGAGAGACTTCCTCCCACCGACATGGGCTCTTCGGGGCTGAGCTAAAGTAGAGGCTCCAAGCGGCGCAGCGATGCTTCCTTTTGCATTTAGATGCTCAGCCTCTATGAAATGTGGGGCGGGGAGGGAGTTTACATAGTGCCGTTTGGAATATACATTGGTAGCTGGGGGAGGGAAATGGTTTTTCGAGCTCTGCTTTGCCGCTGCTTCTTATAAAAGAGGAACTTAACAAGGGGAGAAAAAAAGGGACGGGGAAAGTCTCTATAACCGCGCGTCTGGGCTGCGGCTTGGGCGAATTACATCAGTTTTATGGCCTTATGAGCAAAAAGGGGAAGATGTTACGAAGGGAAGCCAACGTGGCAGAGTCCGTCCGCTCTCCAAATAAAAACTCATCTACCCCACCCCCGCCGCACCCTTTCCTTTGGGTTTGCCGCCACCTCTCCCACATTGACTGGTTCAGGTCGCGGCTCCTGCGGCCGGTCGGCGCGCGCTTCCCTCTAGAGCGCGCGGAAGCCGGCCCGCCCGCTCGCTCGCTCTTCCAACTGCTGCAATTGCAAAACCGGGTTCCGGCGCGCACATGGCGCTGCTGAGTTACAGCGCGCGCCAGATCCGCCGGTAGAGACCGGCTTGAGCCGGTATATAAAAAAAGCGGAGCTTGATGTGGTGTGAACCAGAAGAGAGACGGCAGCCTTTGCTTTAAAAAAGGGAGCGGGGAGGGAGTGTGCGCGTGGGAAGGCGAGAGAGATCGCGAAGAGTCGAGCCGAGGGCAGAAATCCTCCGGAAAAATTAAAAAAAAAACTCGGGAGCGAAGGAGGCGCCGGTTGGCCATGGGGCAGCCTTGGCACCAGCAACGGGAGCCTAGCATAGGATAACGAGCCAGACCCCCGGCCGCTCTTTCCCGACGAAGGGGGTCTATTTTAGGAGCAGGGCAGGCTCCACCTTTTCCAAAAGGGGATCAGGAGTATAAGTCTGAAGCGACTGCAGCCCCCTTCCCGCGCCTTCTGGAGCGGGGTCTTTGGTTCGCGCTACCGAGGGCGAAGGGGTCGGGTGTTCCAGCCGCCGCCTCAGCATGTTGCTGACCAGGTCATAGACCAAAGGTGCTCTTCTCTGCAGCTTGGGGGGGAACCCTTTTTACTTCCACACCTTTCTCTCCCCAAGTTGCAGCAGCAACATCATCTACTGACCTGGTAAGTGACTTTTCTTCTGGGCACAAGTTTGGTTGTCTTTGCTGTCGCTTTTTTATTTATTTAACGGTTACTTATTGTTTTAATCGGAAAGAACATCCGCCTCTCTGAAAGAAAAGGGAGAGCAGAGGATCCGATTGGAAAAATAAAGTGTAATTGTGCCTTGAAGGTTGCACAGGAGATGAAGAAGATACAGTCCTGGGCCTTCCTGCCGACTGCTCACTTCCCACGCTCTAAACATCGCGTGGACCGGGAGCGGGCAACGGAGGGGCTGCTCTTCCATTCGGAAGGAAACATTTAAAAGAAAGAAAAAAGAAAAACCTTGCGTATAAAATAGGTCTCTCTTTTGCCCCTTCTGTTTTTAAAGGGGGAAAAGAGAGCTTTATAAGGCGTTATTTATGCAAGGCGAAAGAACAGCGCAGAATTTGCATTCTGTCAATGCGCTTTAAACCGGATTGAGGATAACCGCATGGCGCAACGTGGCCGCTAAACATTCTGTTTCGCTCTATTGAATTCTGCCGGCGTCGCATCTCCGCTAAACAAAGCCCTTGGACTCCACATCGTTTTAAAGCTGCGCTTTTCTGAGCAGCGACCGGGAAGGCTTAAATGAAGTACAATGTTGAAGCAGAAATGGCATAGACAGGACTTAACAATACATATTCTCCAGAAGCAAATGAAACTAATATTGGAGCCTGTCCTATGCTGGACTTTAGACAGGATTTGATCAAGATCTCACATATGCAGTGCTATGTATGGATTACTGTATTCTGACTAGAGATTACCAAAAGCTTTAACTATTTTCTTCCTGCCCCAAATTGGCGGGCGGGGGGGGGATGCAATTCTTTTAACATTTGATTTTGCTGTACGATTTGTTACACCCCTTAACATATCACATGCATGTAACATGTAATGCAAACCAGGTAAGATTATTACTATAATAGTCCTGCCTGGTCTGTATTAAGTGTTACAGTAACAAAAGTTACTTTGTTCTTTTACACAGATTCTTGAAATATTAGATACCTCCTGTTCTTATTCCTCCAAATCAGGCACAAACTGTCCAGTCTTATGGCTTCATAAGCACCTGTGCATTGCAGGCTGACTAAAAATAATTACTGCCTTCCCTTTCTGTATAATTTTCACCTATTTTAATTAACATGTTAAAAGCCCCATATTAGCTTTAAAATGGCATAGCAGTGCCTTTGGGACTAAAGCATAAATGATTTTATGAACGTTTAAAAACAAAAGTTTTTTTTAAATTTGTCTCTTGCAAACCAAATCTTAAAATCCTTCCTCTTATACAACACTGAATCCTATATTTCAGGAATTATTTGACAACATAAATTAATTTCAAAACACATTTATTGACATAAAAACTCCTGATAAAAAAATGTTTTCCTGAAAACATTAAAACTCTTCATTACATACTTTAAATTATTTTTTCTAACTATTTTGCTAACTTTCTCCTAAATGTATCTCACATGCAATTTGGCACACTTAAGCACTTATATTTCACTACATATATGGTAATTAAGTCCGTGACATCAGGAAATTTGTTCCTTATGAATAGTACAATAAGAGTATACACCCGTACTAAGGCATAATAGTATTACTGTAATAGTATGTATAGAAAAATCTTGTGTATCAAGGATACAGAATTGCCTATTTAGATTTAGTCAAACTCGAAACTGTGTTAACTGGGACTAAAGCAGAACTTTGTGTGCATAAATGTTTCCAAGCAACCCCACAGAACTGGCAGCTAAAGAATGATTGGCAATTGCAGCAGGATAAGATACCTGCCCAGAGCTTTTTATAAATCTTTGCACTGCAAGAATGCTGGAATAAAAGAAGGATGGTCCAAGAATTTTAAGCCAGTGACTTTATTACTTTTGTCATGAAGCAAAGTTCTACTATCTTTTTCCCCCTGTGGAAAATTGCTCTGCACTCCATTGAGAAAATATACTTTAGAGATACAAATTCTGACTTCATCATATTGAGATACTGAATTAGAACAGTTCAATTGTTTCAGAAAGCATTGCTATTAATTTTTAGAGCCCCAAGATCTTCTAATACCACTTTCCCCAATGTTCTGTTGTTTCAGCCCCACTAAATTAGAACTCTCATATATTCCTGCATTTCTTGGGATTAAAATAACTATTATTGCATGAGGACTCTTTGGCTCCCAGTACTGCTCTAATCTACCAAAGCTGAGGCATCAGTAGAGCAGAAAAAGGGAATTGTAGTCTCCAAGTTGAAGCAGAAAACTCTCTTCGATACATCAGAACACTTGAGCATATTATTTCCAAAGCTTACTCGTGTGGAAAGTGCTCTGAACATACTCACATTTCTAAGAACCACTCAAAAGTTATGTGGTGTGCCATTAACCTGGGACTATACAAAGTATCAGCACAAAGAACTTTTTCAGGCATGCTTGATTCTGTTTTAGAGTGCACTAGATAAGCAGCTCTTATTGAGTTATCAAGCACCTTGAAAATCAGCAATTACTGCCTGTGTATCGGTGGTGGGATTCACATTTTTTTTACTACAGGTTTGGCGGGCGTGGCATGGCTTGGTGGGTATGGCAGGGGAAGGATACTGTAAAAGCTCCATTCCCCTCCAAGGCAAGGATACTGCAAAATCCCCATTTCCTCCCAATCAGCTGGGATTCAGGAGGCAAAGAATAGGTGGGGGTGGGGCCAGTCAGAGGTGGTATGTACTGGTTCTCCGAACTTCTCAAAATTTCCATTAATGGTTCTCCAGAACTGGTCAGAACCTGCTGTGTATTTTGTAGTTTTGTACACAGCATCAAACAGTCATTTGTACCTTGTACAGGTAGATCTTGACTTATGAGCAAAGTTCTGACGGAACTCCCCCCCCCCCATTTTTTTTTTCTTAGAATCCAGTTGCAACATCCGCCCTAATCTCCCCAGGTCATGTGACTGCAGTTTGAGCAGCCAGCCCACATTTGCAGCGCTCCACAATCACATGACTTGATTTATGCCATTTTTGCCAGAAATGAAAGTTTACTTCCAGTTTCCAGCAAAAAAAACCAGCCCATAGTAAACAATGGGTTCCGTTAATGAGTGCCACATTTGCTCAATGACAGCCATTAAAAAAGATAAATTTGGGTCCAGTCATACGAAGACTTGCTTTATAACCCTAATTGTGGACCTAAATTATAGTTGTAACTCAAGAATTATCTGTATAGGCTGTTTTAGTGCTTAAAAGGGGCCAGTTTGGTATAGTGGTTAATCAGTGGTGGGTTCCTGCCGGATCGCACCGGATCGCGCACTCCCTTTCGGCGCTAAACCCGGAAGTACGGTCTTGCCCCGCCCCTGGCGACGCGACGACGCTTGCCTGCGCTCCACCAGCTTGGCTGGGAACGGAGACGTTTCTCTGCTCAGCAATGTCTTCAGTGGAGTGGTGGCAGCCTGGCTGAACCTGCGTCCCTTTCAGGCGCTCCGCTCCGCTGAGGAAACGTCTCCGTTCCCAGCCGAGCTGGTGGAGCGCAGGCAAGCGTCGTCCCGTCGCCAGGGGCGGGGCAAGACCGTACTTCCGGGTTTAGTGCCGAAAGGGAGCGTGCGATCCGGCAGGAACCCACCACTGTGGTTAATATACCGAACTAAAAACAGAGCTAAAAACCGGGAGACCATGAAATTCTTGTTCTGCCTTAAGCTCAAAAGCAGTTGGGTTTTCTTGGGCGAGTCTATCTCAGTCTGAGGAAGAAGAAGCAGTGGCAAGCCAATTTGGAAACCTTGCCAAGTAAACTGCAGGGACTTGCCCAGGCAATCATCAAGAGTCAAAACTGACTTGAAAAAGGAGAACAAGCAACATTTAAAATCATCATATGGATGGTTCAGCATTTTCAACTATGAAGACAACATCTCTAGCAGTAGTAGGATAGGCTTGGATTTAATTAGAATCCAGCCTTAAGAACAGATTGCAAATACAGGATTCTCCCTACTCTCACTACAGCTTTGGGATCATCGTGGATTCTCTTTTACCCCCAGAACTGCTCTCCACTATATTTTCATCTGATCCTTAATGGCCTTTTCTTGAATGGCATCAGTCTGTTCTTATGATGAAATATATATTTGAGCTTAGAAATTCAACTACACCTATAAAATCATAGCGTAATTTGTGATAATGAGATGGAGGATTGATAAAACAGACTTACTTCAATTCTACATAGTCTAGGGCAGGATGGTGAAACTCAATTTCATTGAGGGCCGCATCGGGTTTTTTTTTTACCTGGAGGGTCTGGAGTCGGCGTGGCCAGCTCATCACGTCGGGGGCACCTGTGGTGACCCAAGTGCTCTGACCCGTGTTTTTGGCTGCGACGGCCTCCTGCAATCTCTGCCAGCAAAAACGGAGCTTGGAAAAGCCACATGTGGTCCACCCCAGCTCTGTTTTCGCTGGCAGAAGCAATGCAGGCCAGTCCTTTACTATTTCCAGGGTGACTCCGTGGGCCAGATCTAAGCACCCCCCCCCCCGGGCCTTGAGTTTGGTATTGCTGGTCTAGAGGAAACTATATTTTTTAATATTTATTTCACACTTAATTCCTTATGTTTTAGCAAGTGAATTTTATGTGCCTTGTGTTTTTAGCGGATACCCCAATCTTATCATCTTTTCTATTCCAGATCAAAATGACTGTCAAAACAACCAGAATGTCATGCATTGCCCCAAATGTTTATACTAAAGTGCCTGATGGAGGATGGGGATGGATTGTGGCATTCGCTTTCTTCTTCGTAGAGGCCTTAACATATGGCATTATCAAGTCCTTTGGGGTCTTCTTTACTGACTTAATGGAATGTTTTAATGAAACCAACTACAGGATATCGTGGATAATCTCAATATGTGTATTTGTACTTACGTTTACAGGTAAGCGTATACTTAGATAATGGTTAGATGAAGTCTTACAATACTGGTCTTATAAATGGATAACTATGACTTAAGACAGTGATGGTGAACCTTTTTTGCCTTGGGTGCCAAAAGCACATGCATGCGTGCTATCACGCACGCTCGCATGCCCACCCCCATAATTTAATGCCCCCCCATCGCGCCCCATGCGTGACTCCCCTGCTGCCCCGTGCCTGCGCGCACGACTTTCTTGGAGCCTGGGGAGGGCAAAAACGGCTGAAAATCAGCTGGACAGCGCATGCATGCACACTGGAGATGACAGGGCAATGCCTCACGTGCCCTCAGAAATGGCTGCGTGTGCCACCGGTTCACCGTCATGGACTTAAGACCTGTGGTTTCAATGGGTTTAAAGGGGCCCTACCCAGCAGAAGTCTTGGTTATACTATTGGTGGTCATTTAAGGATAACTTGTTTAGCAATCATTCAAACTTAGGACAATTCTGAACAACAGTGATAATTACAATCAGTCCTTGAACTTGCAGCCATGGTACCCTTCCCTGCAGCAAAGTGATCGCAACTTGGGCATGTAGTATGCATTTATTATAAGCATCACTCTTTTGCAATCTTCACAGCTGGCTTCCCACCAAGCAAAGTCAATGGGGAAGCCAGCATTAAGTCGTGGTCAGATGATGTTTGCGCTTAACAACCCATAGTGATCCGCTTAACAACCACTGTGGGTCTGCTGTAAATCTGGTGTGGT
The DNA here is from genome assembly GCF_964273705.1 of Natrix helvetica. NCBI lineage: Eukaryota > Metazoa > Chordata > Lepidosauria > Squamata > Natricidae > Natrix > Natrix helvetica. Next base: position 233,530,074 of record NC_138548.1, on the reverse strand, counting down.
TATGATGTTTTGGGTTAACAACTGTGTCACTTAATGACAGATTTGCCCGTTCCTACTGCAGTCAGTAAGGACTACATATATTTATCCCAAGTGCGATTGCTCCGTAAAACCAGCTCGTCTTTCAATAAGATGATTCTGAAAGAAATATGGTACTAGAACAATTAAGGATTGCATTCTGTATACATTGATTTATAGTTAGGCTCTTGGAGAAAGTCTACTTTTTAATGCATTTTATGTTTAATAGCTGCTCTAGATGGTGGCTTAATTCAAGTTTACAGACATATTTGAGGGACCGTCCTATATAGTATCTGCCCATCCTGTTTGATCCTGCAGAGCTGGCATGCTTTGGTTATCTATTAATCAAACCATGTCACCTGATGGGATCTGAGGAATAGGGTTTCTCTGTTGAAACTTGGAACGCCTGCCAATTTGCCACTATGGACTTATTAATGAAATATACATAGTAAGGGGGATGATTTATAATTGGTGTCTTTGAATCACTGGCAACTTCTGGACTTGTTCCTACACTTTACTTAGTAGGGTTTTTCAGAAGTAGTTTCCCATTGCCTCTTAACCTCCTAAGGTTGAGAGATCAGCCAAGCTCACCAACTGGCTTTGTGCCTAAGAAAGGACTAAAACTCCCAATCGCCCAGTTTTTAGCCTGGTGCTGTAACTCTTAACTACCAGACTGGTTATCATACATTATGTAAACGTGTATGCATGACATACCACTCGGGGCTGCTCTAATAAGAGTAAAAATAAAATAACCAGAAGTAAATTACAGGTACCTGGTAAGTTTGAATCACTGAACCAGTGACTTACAAGTTGCCACGTTCCTAGCTGTTGGATACAAGGTGTTATAAGAGGAGGAGAGATTTGGAGGTCCCTGCTAACCAAAGCACATAGATTGGGTTCCAGTATTCTGGTCTGAAAAAGAGATACAAGCAATCTTTCTTTTTGCAGCTCCCCTTTCTACAATTGCAGCTAATCGTTTTGGTCATCGCCTGGTGGTGATGATTGGAGGGCTACTGGTCTGTGGTGGAATGGTTGCTGCTTCCTTTGCACGTACACTGGTTGAAATGTACATCTCAATTGGCATAGTTTCGGGTGAGTTTCTTTTAAAGAAGTTTTGCGCTATCATAATTTTGCAAGAAATGTTTACCTTCAGAAATAGAAGCAGCTCTTGTATGAAGAGGCCAAGGTATCTCGGAAATAGAAACATTTGCATAGTTCCCAGTTCTGCTGAGTGACATGTCAGAATGAGCCATGGTGGCACACTGGTTAGAGTGCAGCACTACAGGCTGCTTTTGCTGGCTGCCTGCAATTTGGCAGTTCAAATCTCACCAGGCTCAAGGTTGACTCAGCCTTCCATCCTTCCAAGGTCGATAAAATGAGGACCCAGATTGTTGGTGGCAATATGCTAACTCTGTAAACCACTTAAAAGAGGGCTGTAAAGCACTGTAAAGCAGTATATAAGTCTAAGTGCTATTGCTATTTCAAGAGAAATTATTGGCAACAAAGAGTATGTCCTGAGTGAATAATTTTTTTAAAAAAAGTACAGTTGGGGAAAATAAATACTGTATATTCCATCCTGCAGGAGCATAACAGCTTTATTTTAACATTTGGCATTTATTGACAGGTTTAGGATACTGTTTTGCCTTTCTTCCAACTGTTACCATTCTGTCTCAGTACTTTGACAAAAAGCGCTCATTGGTCACTGCCGTGGCTTCTACAGGAGAATGCTTTGCTGTTTTTTCTTTTGCACCAGGTAAAAAAAAAAAAAACAAGTTTCTTGCTTTTTCTGACATAGGGGCATCTTAATGTTGTATGCTTCTTCGCCTTTTTGGGGTATGGATATATCAAAAAATAGTCCTGCCCAAACCTAGCTTCCTTGGGGCCACGTTAAACTTTTATTTTCAATTTACAAATATATTAATTGTAAAGCACCAACCTTTATGGCTCCAGGGACTGGTTTTGGAAGAAAAACTATCCTCCACAGACCGGAGGGGGGGGGGGTTCATGTGTGCAACTTGGATCTCACCCAGATACAGTTTAAGCTTAGCCTGTTCGCCTGCTCCTTGCACGGCCCGGTTTCCAACAGACCATAGATTGGTACCGGTCCATGGCCAGGGGCTGAGGATTCCTGTTGTAGAGAATGTACAACTTCAAATTAATGTTCCTCTTTGGGTTACTTTGTAATAGAGCAGAAAAAGGGATCAATGATGGAGAAAAGATTTCCATCTTAAATCATTTTCAAAAATGCAACATTTCCAGTTCTTAAAGAGCACACAGCTCTGCCAGACATAATAAACGTCATGGATTTTTCATTTGAGCAGAACTGTGCTTAATCCATTAAATCATGCTTCAAAGGCATCGACTGTATATTGTAAAGAAGTAAATAGATAATTGAGGGCCATTTTGATTTAGTGGATAAAAGCATTCGACTAGAACAGTGATGGCAAACCTTTTTGTAAAGGTGTGGCAAAATTGTGCGTGCGTGCCCATACCCACAATTCATTGCGCTCTACCCATCGCATGCGCGCGCAACCCCCCCTACCTGGGGGGGAGGTTCGGGCTCCAGAGGCTTTCCTGAAACCTGGAGAGGGCGAACAACGGGCCAACCAGAAGTTCGGATATGATTCGTTTCTGGCTTCTGGAGGGCCTGGGGGTCGGCGGGGGAGGCCGCTTTTGCCCTCCCCAGGCTTCAGCCAACCAAGTTTGTTTGTGCCCAGCATACATCATAGGATTGTTGTGGGGATAATCTCAAATACTGTTATTGGAGATCCTGCAAAGAGACATCAATTTAATTACATTCTCGACTTCAAACATATTTTCTAGAAAAGCATAGCAAGTTCTCATAATGCATGCTGTTTTCGTTAAGAGTCAGAGACCAATCCATTCATTATATTCCAAGTAATCAGAACTTCTTTCCAATCTTAAGAAAAATCACACCGTCTGCTAAGTAAGAAGTGGGGGTTGGAGATTTAGAAAAATAAAGGATGGGATGACAAAAGGGATCGCCAGGTCATTACATTGAAAATATAAAGAAAAGACACCTGTAAAAGGGGGTGTATGCCTACATTTGTAATTAGGGACACGATTTGACTCCTTCGTTATTCTAGACATGAGCTCGGACTACTATAGAGCATGTTCTCACTTTGCTACTATTTTTTCTTTTTTTTTTTTTTTTTTTTTTTTTTTAGGTTGTTGTTATGATTTTATTGCTTTTATAAAATAAATCTTCAGGTCCCTCGAAGATATTTTTTTTTTTTTTTTTTTTTTTTTTATAATAAAATTTTATTGGTTTTTCAAGATTTATAGGGAAAAGGGTAAATGGACAGGTATACAAATTTTGGCAGTTGCAAAGTGTGTGAGGCCCCCCTCCCTCCATACCCATAGTATACATTTAATATAATGCATTAGTATATAATTGATTACAGTCAGCATATTAGTTCTATTATTAAATTCAATCAAATTAAACATTACAGTATAAAATCCAAATATAATTCCATTTTCACTTTCGGTCAGTTTATAATAATATGATTTTCTTGTTTATTTTTGTGATCTGAGTCTTCTTGCTATTGCCCCATCTCCCTCCACTGGCAGAGCTCTGGCCCCTCCCGTGTCCTGCGTGTCCGTTGTGGTATCTGGTGGTTTCTCTAGGAATGTTTTATTTTTTTCCATAAAGGCCTGCGCCTCTATGGGTGAATTAATTCTAATTCTTGTCTCCTCCCAGAATATCAGCATACCTTCAGGCATCAACCATCTAAACCACACCCCTTTCTGGTATAATTTATTCGCTAATTGCGAATAATTTTTTCTTTTTTCTCTAATCTTCTTAGGGATCTGCTTCAGAATGGTTATCTCCATATCATGATATATCAATGCTTGCCCCCTTTGTACACCCAGAATTTCATCTCTTGTGCTTTTTCTAAGAAATTTAATATGAACCTCCCTGGGTACATTATGTGTTCTAGCGTAAGCTGAATTCACTCTATAAACCAGATCTATATCCCACCCCATCTGTTGTTTTTCTTTGTGTGTGTAGTCAGCCAGAATGTTTGTCATGATGTCCCTTATATTTTCCCCATCTTCTTCTATAACATTTTGAAATCTAAGATAATAGGACATTCTCTCAAATTCTAATTTCATCTGTTGGATGTCAAGATCTTTGTTCCCTTTCTGCACAGCTTCCACCCCCCCCCTCACCTCCTCCACCCCCCCTTCCACAAGATCCAGTCTCTGTGAGTTCTTATAAATTTGGGCTTGATTTTCTTTAATTTCATCTTTCATTTCCCTTAGCTGTTTCTTGATTTCCTCCTGGCCCTGTAAAATTTGTTGAAGCATTTGTTGAAAGTCCATCTCTATAGTCTTAGGTTGCATCAGTTCTGTTATCTTGGACTGTGTGGCTGGACTGGATGTTACAGATGTTGGAGCAGATGTGGCAAAGCCAGATTTCCCAGGAGGTGGTCTTTTGGATGCCATCCTTTATAACATTAGAAGTTCAGTCCATATATAAGATAAACAGTTAGAAAAGAAGGGTAGCCAGGTGAGGTCCGGGAGCAGAAGAACCAGGCAGAAGAGAATCTCTCTAATAAGTCTGGCAATAGATGAAAGGTTTCCCCTAGAAAGTTCAAAAAGACCAATCCACAAGAGATTCCTCTGGGAGACACGGAGACAAAGACCGGAAGCCTGAATTTTAAAGGTGGAGTCAGGTTTCACAGTTCATAAAGACAACGGAAGTGTGCCATCTTGCCCTGCCAGTTTTGGGCACAGAGGCATATCAAAGTTTTAAAAAGTTCCAAAGGTCCTCAAATCTCAGTAAATAGTGAAATTAAATTGCAAAGAAAATCATCCAACCTGGGTGAGGCTTCATTCGTTGGCTCTCCCCCCTCCTCCTTCCCCGGGGGCTGAGAGCAAGATTATTCCTCGCCGCTTATCCAAGGGGGGGGGAAACCCCCCTCCCTCCAGCCGCGCCTCCAGAATACTCCGAAAGTTATTTAAAGAAAGCTAACTAGTTCTTTGTGCAAAATAGGGCATGAAGAGAGAAGCAGCCTCACCGCACCGCAGCTGCTTCCTTCACTTGCTTCATTCTCCCGACGGCTTTAGCGAGGCGCGAAGCGCAGAAACGCGAGGCGCCCTCCGATCTAGCTCCCCGGTGCCTTGGGCGCGCGAGAGACCTCCCGCCGGCCGCCGCCGATGCAGGAGCTCCCCGCGATGCCGCCCCTCCGGCAGGACCCCTCTGAGGGGTGTCCTGTGCCCCCCAAGGAGTGGGGAAGCCCACCGGAGAGCCGGAGCGGGCAAAGAGCTGCCCGTCGCCGCTGCCGCCGGAACCGGAACTCCCCTACTATTTTTTCAATAAGCCGAGTAAAATGACATACAATCTGCAAAATTTCCAAGCTAAAAATAAAGCTGAGTTGCAATTCCAACTGCAGTATTAATAGTAGAAAGGCTGTCTATGTGGTTATCTGGAGGATTAACGCATCGTATCTGAAATTCAAACCCTGCGGTCTTAGCACATGTCCAGATGGCTTGATGCAATTCTAGTAGGCTACTAGAATTCATCAGGCCTACTATACGTGCTAAGATGAAATGTGCTTTCAGTCTTCCTCCAGACCAGAACCTTCATTTTGCCCATACTTAGTGTCTCCCACTTCTGTTATGGCTCCCATATCTATTACATATAATTCATTCCATAATGGTGTAGGAAGACATTCTTTTTAGTTTCACAGAGTATAGATTTGGGAAAGTAAGAGAACTGTAATATTAGTATGTATGTATGTATGTATGTATATGTATGTATTTGTGTTACAACCCCTGGTATGCCTAAATATGGGAGGAAGGTCAGTACTCCCTCTTTCTGTCCTTCGGCTCATCACAGAAGCCCATGCAGGCAGAAAACCATATTTTTATTTTTAATGTTGCCTTTTTATATTTGTGTTGTATTTGTACTGATAAAGTCTCCCTTTATTTATTTATCAGTACACACACACACACACACACACACACACACACACACACACACACATATATATATTTGTTTTCGTAGATTTTCATGGGTGTAGGTATGCTGGTTTTGTTGTATTCGGGTCTTTTCCCGTGTAAGATTGAGATTGTCTTTGCAACGTTTCGGCAGGATCTCACCTGCCATCTTCAAGCTTGGGCTTAAAATGGGAACGGAGCTGCCGTCTTTCTGTAAGTCTTGGTGGGAGGGGATGGGGTCCTGGCTTTGTTTCAGTAAGTGGAATGATTGGTTGTGTGGTTGTATCATGATTGGTAGATTGGTGCTGAAAGCCTGCAATCTCAATCTTACACGGGAAAAGACCCGAATACAACAAAACTAGCATATATAGATATATAGATGATAGATAGATAGATAGATAGATAGATAGATAGATAGATAGATAGATAGATAGATAGATAGATATAGATAGAGAGAGACAGACAGACAGACATTGTGATCTCTGGAACTTAAAATATATTACCCACTTAGCTTTCGTTAGCTCTGCTAACATGCTCAGAGTGTAAAACTACTATTGAAGATATCTGCCTTCCTAAATCATTAATCAATTTGGCCCACCAATTTGGCCCCACCAAAGCTTACCTGGGCAAAGAAACATTTGGCATAAAAATATGTTTTGTAGTTTGCTTTTCCATTTCTCATGCTTAAGCTACCCACGTACCCCAAAGGAATTAGCCAAGAATTCTATGCCTGTCCCTAAACTACATGAGTGCAAACCATGGCAAAATTTTAACTTACTGTTATAAACGTGTTTTTCCAAGTTCATACGTACATTTTACTTTTTCCTATGCTACAGCTATCACCGCTTCAAAGGAATACTTTGGTTGGAGGGCCAGCCTCTTGTTTGTTGGTCTACTGCAGCTTGGAATTACTGCGTGTGGATTGCTGCTGCGACCCATCAAAATCATAGCAGAAGATGTAGTGAAAGTATCACCAGTGGAAGAGCAAAGAGAGACAAAGTACATGCTTGAAAATGAACAGACACGCACCTCAATAGACTCCATTGACTCGGGAGTAGAAATAACTACCTCACCTCACAACATACCTAGCGATGTCAAGTTGGAACTTAAAAGTGAAGAACCAAAGGAAAACACAGAGATGTTCATAGCCAGTAGTGGCATTCCTACCAAGGAGCCCAAACCAAAACTCCTAGACTTCTCTGTGTTGAAAGACTGCAGCTTTATTTGTTACGCGCTTTTTGGCCTATTTGCTACTTTGGGGTTCTTTGCTCCTTCCCTATACATAATTCCTCTCAGCATGAGCCTTGGCATCAGCAAGGACTGCTCTGCTTACATCCTCTCCGCCATGGCCATTGCTGAGGTCTTTGGTCGAATCGGCGCTGGTTGGGTGCTCAACAAAAAGCCCATCAGAAAAATTTACATTGAGCTCATTTGTGTCATTCTGCTGGACGTTGCCCTTTTTGCCTTCCCTCTCGCCTACAATTTTTGGGGGCTAATGATGTGTAGCATTTTCTTTGGGTTCATGCTCGGGACGGTAGCGGGCACACACATTCCAATGCTGGCTGAAGACGATGTCGTCGGCATTGAGAGGATGGCGTCTGCTGCAGGGGTCTATGTATTTATTCAAAGCTTATCAGGGTTGGCTGGACCACCCCTTGCAGGTAACGTTAAGCAGAATTTCAGAGATCTCCTTACTTCTCTCTCTACTTACTACCCATGCTGGGGCTCATAACAATTGCACCCCTGAATCCCAAGGTTCAATGTGTCGTCATTAAGTAGGGCTGAAGAAAGCTCTCACTGAAAATATGAAGAGATATTGCCAGCCAGTATTGGCAAGGTTCTTCTACCTTATGTGGACCTATTACTTGACTCAATATTAGGCAGCTTCCTACTGTGATGGTAATATATACTAAACCACAGTTGAAGAAGTACAAAATGGAAAAGGTGCTCTTATGTGAGCAGGGAACATTCGATTCAACTTACATAGGATATGTAGGGAAGCAGAAGGAAGTTGAAATACTCCTAGGTGGTAAGACTCTAGGTCAATAATAGAAGGCAAGAGTTTACGTTAGCAGCCCATATAGATTTATAAGCATTGCATTTTCATCAGCCTCCCTAAAGGAGCCACTCAATTTATTATGTAAAGAGACGTGGTGGTGCAGTGGTTGGAATGCAGTATTGCAGGCTGATTCTGCCAACCACCAGAAGTTTGATTCTGACTCAGCCTTCCATCCTTCTGAGGTCAGTAAAATGAGGACCCAGATTGTTGGGTACAATAGGCTGACATTGTAAACTGCTTAGAGAGGGCTGTAAAAGCATTATGAAGTGGTATACAAATCTAAGACTTAGATAATAAACAAACTTGCTACTCCCCCAACCAATATTTAAGCACTACGTCTGCTTCCAGACATTATCCATCTGCATGGGAGGTAGCTGAACAGTAGCATCCTTACTAATCATATTATTAGCAATGGAAATTTTCATTTACAGAGGGCTTCAAACTTGGTATATTGTTTTATGCCTCAAACTCTTATGAAGTGGGTACTTGTTCCTATTTTACAGATGGCTAATAGTGAAAGAGTGTTTGCCAAGGGCCAGATTAATACTTTAACCCAGCTCTTTACAAGCCATAGAAATCTCTACTTGCCTGACCGTAGCCACATAGATTTTTATTCTGAGTTTAGCAATATGCAGGCAAATAAGGAATCAGAACAAAGTTTATATGTGGAAGGTAAGAGAGGAATAGGAGACCTGTAGCCTTCTAGGACTACTAAAGGATGATGGTGGAAAGTGCAGTTCATAAACACCTGGGAGACAACAAGTTGTCCAGCCACAGCTTAAAGAATGTGAAAATTAAATAAGACAGAATCAGATACACAACCTGAGTGAAACAGTAATTATTAAAGAGCAAATTACCATTTGACCTCTATGCCAAAGACAAACAACCATCATCATTTTATCTTCAAGACTGTTTAGAAATAATTGCAGTAGTGAGTTGAATGGCTGCACTTCACAGAGCACCTTAAATACCTTTTCTAGAATTGTTTACAATTTTGAGCTATTTAGGATGGGCCCAAACCCCAAGCATGCATCATAGGAACAGAGTTTGGTAAAGTCATGTCCCTTCTTTTTAAATAATGTAATAATTGTTTAAGTAATTCACTTAATTAAGCCCAGGTGCCCCTCTGTTTGTTCTTAAACTTGGAAGATTAGATTTGGTGTTCTGTAAATCATGCTCAGGAAAGAAAAATCTGAAGAAAATGTTTCAAAGGATTGTGGCAAACTGGTACGTATAGTTTTTCATAACCTGCTCTTTTCTTCCTGCTTTACAGGTGTACTAGTGGATACCACAAAAAAATACAGTTCTGCATTCTATTCCTGTGCTGGTGGAATGCTGCTGGCTGCTGTTTTCCTTTCATTGGTGAGACCTTGCAAGAATTTAACATGCCAAAGAAAGAAACAACCAATACAAGAGAATGTCTCAGAGCCTCAGGACGATTTTATAGAAACTGATTTTGGGAAAACAGAGGATTCTGTAAAGGGCTGTGATAGCATAGCTTGAATTTTAACACATATTATTTAGAGATTGGAGAAAACCACGTCAGCTCAAGTCTACCTTTTAAAACTAACACGTTAAAGGGAATGCAACACAACAAAGGTGAACATGTTAGCAATCATAAAGACTGGTTAATATTATCTACTATTTGAAAACACCTGGCATGTGAAGTTCCATGGATTAATTCAATGCACACACTCCTACTGAGCATGAAGTTGTGATTCAAGTGTACTTCTTAATGGGAAGCAGGCAACACATCTCAATTCCAGATCATAGTGAAGAAGCAAGATGTTAGGTGAAAGAAAAATCAGATATGGCCTATCCAAATAAAAGCTAAAGTTTGCCATGTTTTTTGTTGCCAAGGAGGATCTGACCCCAGAAATGTCCTTCTCTTAATTAACAACACAGGAATATGCCACAAAATAACTAGTCTGATGAAAGTCTTGAAATGTTTCTTTTCATCAAATAAGCATAGCTGCTCTGTGTTTTAATTTTGGAGAACAGGTAGCCAATTCTCCTTGTCCTGTGACTTGAGTTGGAATGCAGCAACCTATGGGAAGAAGTTAAACTTTTGTCACTCCTCACTAGTAAATTAACGAATAGCTTTTGTGTGCTTTTAAAAAAAAAAGTTGGTTAAACTCCACAAACGTTTAAAGGTTACCAGTTCCATTTTAGCTTTTTCATAACAGTATTACCTTAAAATGCAGATGAAAATTATTGCATAATCTTGATTATTTATACAGTATGTTGTACTGTTTTCTTCAAGATACACTACTGAATGTGCATAACTTTGCAGTCTTGGTGAGACTTGCTTTTCGAATAGATATGTTCAAAATCACAATATCAGGCATAAAATTCTGATTGTGCATGAATAGGATTGTACTTTTAAAGACTTAACGGTACTTGCCTTTTGCTATTCAGGCAAATCACTGATTCTAGCAGTCTTAGTTTAAAAAAAAAAAAGCTATTTTTATTTTGTAATCAACTGTTATTTAAATCAAAGCATATGCCCTAAACTCTTTCCAAGTCTTCTTGATGCATTTCTAGTGTGTAGACTTTTAGGCATAGATAATAGTGCACTTACTTATTTTTACGATTATAGAAGTGTTGCAACAGGTACCTTATAAAGAAATGAAACAAAGATACTGTATGATGTTTTGGAGTTCAAAGATTGAAACAACCAGACTATAGGCTTAGTTAATAAGACTTTGAGAGTCTATTCTGATGTAATGGAGGCTGTGATTTAAATCCAGTAAAACATTTTAAGCATGTATGGAATTGTGTTAAGATTGTTTCAGTATAGATAGTCCTCATGACCACAACTGAGCCCAAAGTTTCTGTTGCGAGGCAAGACATTTGTTAGGTGAGTTTATGGCCCAGTTTATGGCCTTTCTTGCCATAGTTGTTCAGTGAATTACTGCAGTTGTTAGGTGAACAATATGTTTGTTAAGTGAACCGGGCTTCCCCATTGACTCTGCTTGTCAGAAGTTTGCAAAAGGTGATCACATGACCCCGGGACCCTGCAGCCGTCATATGAGGCAACTGCCAATAGTCTGAATTTTGAACGCGTGACTATGGGGCTGCTGCAACAGTCGTAAGTGTGAAAAAGTTATAACTCACTTTTTTCAGTTATGTTGTAACTTTGAATTGTCATAAATGAATTGTTGTAAGTCGAGGACTACCTGTGAAAGTTTGATGAATCAGGAGAAAGACATTTTTATTCTGAAAACATTCCACTGTCTTTGGTTATACTCAGGGGTGAGTTCTAGCCGGCGTTATTGCTGGTTTGCTTGTGTGCGCGCGCTTTGCGCGTGCTGGATGTCTGCTGTGCGCGCATGCGCTGTTCAAAGGGAATTTGAATTCCAAAAAAAGATGGCGGCGACTGGGGAACCAGTTCAGGGGCATGGTCAGCCTGCGTCGCTGTCGGTTCTGTGATCCAGGCCAGCATACCACTACCAGTTTGGCCGAGCCGGTAGGAACCCACCTCTGGTTATACTATGAATCACCTTTCAGTTAGGTCTATGTCTGTAGGCGTTAATCCTCTATGGACAAGCTTGAGAACGTGCATGCTGCATTTTTGGGACCTGGTCTTACCTTTGTTAACTTCCACACTCATTTACAAGTTAAATAGAAGCTCTGATTGTTCCATCAGTGCCTTCATATGAAGGTTGTACATTTTGTCATTCCATTTGTATAACCACAGTTGTCCTTACAGTAGAGTGCATTGAAAGGTGAAACTATATAATCTGATGCCTCAGTCATCTACTTTCTTGCAATTCCCACTGGGCAGGATGCCTCAACGCAGCCATAATTGAGATCTTAAAGGGGCCAACTGCATAAATGAAGCCTTGGAGAACTATGAGGGTTATCTGATCTGTTTTAAAAATCCAAGTGACCACAGGAGGGCAGCAGAGAGATACTTAAACCTAACTATTGGCTAGTGGTCATCCCAGCTGTATCTGGTAACCCTGGTCTTTTTTTAAAAAAAAATAATGTTCCATTCATTGCAGTTACATAGTGCATGGATCAATGTAACAACCACTGCAGAGAGAAAAATACAGCTAAGTTAATATTTTTAAAATGCAATTTGTGCATCTCCCATTTTCAATTGTTTTGTATAAAGAAAGGGAATTCTAAGAGGTGGTGGCCATATGTTGACTATTGTTCACTGACTTTTAATAAATAGCCACATCAAAGGTGACACGAGCTTTCTTAGACCACTTTTATAAGTCTTTTTCTCACTAGACAATTCAGGGGGGAAATGAGAAAATAAAAAGATGTTGTTTGAATACCGATTCAAAATGTTTCTTGATAATCCATTGATACTGTATGTCAATTGTTCTGCTAAGACTATACAAACGAAGGTCATTGTGATTCCTCATAGGGTTCCAGAATCCCCTACCAAAAAGCAAATGCAACCTAATCTGTACCATCACAATGTACTTAAGACATAAATGTATGAATGCTGGCAAATTTTTAGTGAATCATATATAAAACATTCTGATTTTAAATATTCTTATAAAACAATAAAACCATGATCTTAAGAGCTATTTACTTGCACTATGTTCCAGTAAAATCCTTTACTTTTGTCATCAAGATGCCCTAGGCACAGGAACATGGTGTCTCTGTATCTTAAGCAATCCATCCTGGTGGAAAATTCTGAAGACCATGTTGTAATTTGGGATCGTTTGTTTACTTTCAGCACTTTATCATGTACAGTAGAGCCTCGATAAACTGCAGAGAAGATTGAGAGAAGGGAATAACTAGATTTTCTGGATTTTTTGGGTGGCAAAAAAGGAATAAAATATGAGGCATGCGCCAATGAAATTAGTTATTGGTTTAACAAGCATATCATATACTTGTTACATTCCTAGTAAAGCAGAAAATGTAAGGTAGGCATAGCAATGTAATAAAATGCTTGGAATATAAGGCCAGTCACTGGCAAATGCTGATTCCATACTTATTTCTGGTCTAACCTACCTAAATTACTGGTTTTAATTCTAATATAAAATTACCATAATACAGGCACATGCCTCATATTGCGTAGCAACAGTGACTGTTTGCAAATAAAACAGTAATAAAAAATCATTTTCCAGCCAAGGCAAACATTAACCCCAACAAAACCTTCAGTGTGAAAGTGTGTAAGAACTGGTCAGTTTCATGCAACCTCAGATACCAGGAGGGTTATAATCAATTAGGGTTACAAAGCTGAGCTTGTGAATTTGCAGTTAACACTTTTATAGGAGGGAAGGGGTGGAAAAAATAGCTAAGTGTCATGGAAAGGTGTGTATGCTTGGGGGGGGGGGGAGGTCAGATACAGACCTGTATACGCGAACTTTATCTGAATGAGAAGGCACCACTGTGTCTCTCTCCCTTTCAGTCACTTGATCCCCTTAGCGACTGTTGCTTAGTGATCATTTCACCACAACCAGTTTCAATCACTAAACTAGGACAACTTCTATGAGAAAAAGCATATTGTGTACTTGACATGTAGTTGGAAAAATTAGTTGTGTCTGCAAGTTAACGAAGTTCTACTGTAATGTTGTTACAAATATTTCCAATACTAAATAATGCAATATATGTAACTGACCGTATCTGAAGTTACTATGTACATACTATATTAGTGTGATCAGAATGCATGCATCTGAACAAGATATTCAAAATCAGGATCAAACATGGTTGAAGCAGGATGCTGATTTATTCTGTACTGTAAATTAGTGGATTCTGGAAGTGCTACCAAATAATGAAATTTGCAATAAACTTTTTTTTTAATGAAATGACAGTTAGTCTTGCCTGAACTGTTATTTTAAGAGGTGTTTGCAGGATGGGCCAGTGAGGGTACTGCCACAGCCAATTGGCCTCGAGACTGGGTTGAATCTGAAGCCACGCCTCTGAGCTCCTCTCCTCTGACTCCAGTATCAATGCAGTATGTGCTCCCGAGATCCTGAAAACAAATCACAAAGGAGACACCTCCACCCCCAATACTGTCTATCTAACCTAGGGTGTGAACTGGCTCATCCTGCAAACACCTCTTAAAATAACAGTTCAGGTAAGACCAACTGTCATTTTCCAGAGTGGGTTTGCAGGATGGTCCAGTGATGGGACATACCCAAGTTCCGTCCCATAGGGTGGGCCCTCACTGATCCGACAGGACCTGTTGCAGGACCCTGCGGCCGAATGCTGCATCAGAAGATGTGAAGGCATCCAGCCTGTAGTGCCGGATGAAGGACGATGGGGAGGCCCATGTCGCTGCCCTGCAGATGTCTTCTATAGGGACCTGAGAGGCCCAGGCCGCTGAGGTGGCCCCGCTCCTAGTGGAATGGGCTGTGATGCCGGCCAGAACCGGCAGGTTTTGCACCACGTAGGCAAGGGCAATGGCCAGACGGATCCACTGGCTGCTGGTGGATGGGGAAACCCTAGCGACGAGGGTTGGAACAATACAAACAGAGCCTCAGACCTACGGAACTCCGCCATCCGCCTTAGGTAGATCCATAAGGCCCTTCTTACATCTAGGCGGTGCCAACTGTGCTCACGCTCCCTGGCCGGGTCTTGGCAGAAGTCCAGGAGAATCACCTCCGCCTGATGGTTGTCGACGCCGGTGATGTGTTCCGCTCGGATGGAGCGCAGGTGTTTCTCTGCCCAGCACTTCTGTCACTCAAACATACCTTCATGCAGTGTTCTCTTTCTGTTGAGAGCCCTCTGCAGCCTGTCCAAGACACACACCCCATTCTCCAGCAGCCTTCCAGCTTCCAAAAATCTCATATGAGAATGGAATATGCTTTTGAAAACAGTTGTTGAGTAAAAGTTGTTGGCATTTCACCTCTGCCACCCAAGTCATAGGCTGACCATCACTGTCCTAGGATGTGCTTTCAACTCTGAGTCACAGGCCTTTTTCAGCCCTGCAGCATTTTCTTCAGTGACTCTGGCCATGAAATTCCCCAGAGCTCTTTGCTGTTTCCAACTTCCCTGTTTGCTGCTTGGGTCGAATGTGGCATTCTGACCTTAAGATGATTGTCTCTCTTCAGTGCACCTTGCTTGCCTGTTTCTGCCCACTTGCTCTTTTGCTTTGCTTAGGCTCCTTCTGCCACTTCTCACAAATAAAGGTCCTTTTGCAAAACTTTCAAGACTGCATATTTGAGACTCTTTTTTCTTATAAAAATGGATCGGTCTGTATGTGGTGATCCTGGACCTTTCTCTACAATCATTCCACCTCAGTGCAAGTCTTTCTAAGATGAATACGCCTGGCAAGAAAAGTATTTTTTTTACAAAGAACAAACATATACTCACCATTATCCCCATTTTGATTTCAAAATATGCATGGGATGAAGGATGGCCATTAAGGACACAAAGAGTAGGTACCCATCATACTTTCCAGATTATATTATATTATAATAAACCAAAATTCACCAAAGTAACCCTATGTGAAAGAACTCACAATACATTGAATCGTACGTGGCTGGGTTCCCACAATAAATTAAGCTAATTTCTCCAGCCTGGTACCCTTCAGATCAGGGGTCCCCAACCTTTTGGACCTCAGGGATGACTACATTCATAATTTTAAATCCCGCGGACCACTAATACGATCTGCCTAATGAACAAGTGGGTGGGCGTGGCTAGGTGGTCATGTGACTGAGTGGGCATGGCCAACGATGTCACTCACATCAAGGGGTGCCTCACCAGCCTCTACTCGCCCCTCTCTCGCCTGCCCGCCCGGGCTTCTTAGGACCCCAACAGGAAGCAGTTGTTGGAGCTACAGTAAGCAGCCACCATGAGAAAGAGTTGTCAAAACAGCTGGCTCAGTTCAAATTGGATCTGACCGAGAAGAAGGCTCAGCAGAAGCCCCTCACTGAGGACTATTGGCTTTCCAAGCAGAGGAAAGACCTGCGGGAGTGCAAGCCCAGGTACCGCTACCTGGAGGCTCACCGGGTTGAGATGGTCAGCCAGTTCCAGGCCATGATGCTGTCCCACTAGAACAAGGCCCTCCAGCTCTTCGCCACCAGCAGCACTTCCCTCCAGCCTTCGCCCAAAGCCCCACACCAGGAGACTGAAGCAGACCCCAAGTCAGAATTTCTGTCCCCTCCAACCCACACAAAAAGACCCCGAAGGGGGAGACTCTCTGCAGCAACACAAGCGTTCATTGCATGTATCCAGCCCAGGGGCCGTAGTTTGAGGACCCCTGATTTAGTGCAATATAAAAAATGCAAATAATTTTTCTGCGGACCACCAAAATTTTCTGGCAAACAACCAGTAGTCCACGGACTACCAGTTGATGATCGCTGCTCCAGATGATTAGATTTATAGCTCACATCCATAGCAACAAGCTAAATGAAAGCCAATGGGAATTGCTCTGACTTATCTTGAGGGCTTGAGGTAGGGAATGCAGGGTAGAAACATTGCTGGTTAGTTTCTTGCTTTAAAAAGGATGCCTAGTGCCCTCTTGTGTCTGATTCACGTAAAACACCTAGAAAATATTTCCATTTAAATAAACAATGACTGCAAGAATACATATTCCTTGTTCAGAAAGAAGAGGCCACTCATACATACACAATCATCAGTTTCAGAATTAATACTCAGAAAACCTTGTTCTCAGTTGAGTCAGCAGAACTGACTCCCAGTTCATTCCAAAGCATTCCGGATTGTATTTGAGTTATAATGTTTAACAAAAAGCTTCCAGACTGTACGCAGTACCCACAGAGACCCTAAATTGGAGGGTTTTTAAGAGGTGGACAGCCATCTCTCAGGGAGGATTTCATTGGTTTTCCTGCACACTGCAGTGTTACACTAGATGGCTTCTCTGACCTTTCCCAAAAGCATCATTCCATGATTTAGAGACTTTCCTAAAGAACAAAACTTCTCACTTGGATGTTTACATTTAAAAGAAGAAACTAGCATGGAGGGATAGAATGAGACCCATTTAGCAGGAAGGAAAACATTTAAATGGGTCATCTTCCAGAAAGTCCTTGGGTTGCTTTTTAAAGCTCAACACATGTCTTTTGCAAAAAAAACCAAGCAGCACTTCCATTTCCAAGTTGAAACATATTTGTCAGAATGGGGAACAATGGTAGTTCCTACGCATATCAAAGGAAAATACAATACAAAAACATGCTGCCTTGGATGGAGGTGCTGTAACTTTTACAACTTATTCACTAAGTCTGCATTACTATTAGACTTCTCCTCGTTCCTATCACTCATCTCCTCCCACTTATGACTGCAACTTTGTTGCTTCTATCCTTACAATTGATATGGATATTGATTTTTTTCCTGATTGCTTATTTGTACCCTATGACTATCTTTAAGTGTTGTACCTTATGATCCTTGACGAATTTATCTTGCCTTTTTATGTACACTAAGAGCCTATGCACCAAAGACAAATTCCTTGTGTGTCCAATCACACTTGGCCAATAAAGAAATTTATTCTATTCTATTCTATTCTATTCTATTCAGAAAGCTTCGGGAGATAAGATATAGTAATAAATGAGAGTTGAGCCCTTAAGACTGTACTGTGGATCACCTATACAGTATACAGTGGATCACCTATACAGTATACAGTAGATCACTCGCTGCACAAGCCAGCACAATCCTCTCCCCATAGTTTGGGACAGAGCAACTAAATTGCAATCATATTACAGCAACCTGCGAACTGCACGCAGGGTGCAAGTCAGAAACCGAGTTTTAAACCCACTTCTCAATTGAAGTCGTTTAAGTCGGGAAAGGGAGCCGATGCTTCGGGAGCAATTCTGCTCCAGCCGGAGGGTGAAGGGCGTTCCCGGATTCCACGCAAAACGTGTGAAGTTGTAAGAGTTAAAAAGATCTAGAGCCGGGTGGCCCGTCTGAAAAGCGCCTAAGTCCGGGAAAGGGTCAGAGCAGGGCAGCGGCTGCAGGACCAGCAGGGCCGCCACGCCCCACGCCCCTCCAAGCTCTGAGCGTGGGGCAAGGCTGCTAAGCCGGGGCGGAGCTGGAGGGGCTCACCGAGCGAGGCCTTCCCTGCCAGCCTCCGCAGGGAGCGCGCAGTATGGAAAATTCCACCGTCCCTCACCGGAAGCGCCACATATCGAGCCTGGCCACCGCCGATTCCCAGCTCCAGATCAACGTGGGCACGGATGCGTCCCCTTCCATCCGCCCTTTAGGAATCGGCTGCCTCCCCCCTCCCCCCCGACATCGGTGTCCTTCGTGCACCGGCTAACTTTAGCTAGGAGGACCGACGCAACTTTACGGCATCCGCCGGAGCCACAACTGAAAACTCCTGCAGCCTCGTTGCCCGGGAGTGGGGGGTGGGGTGGAGCGTACAAAAGACAAGATAGTTCTCCCGACTCTCCCTGCCCGCCTCCCACCCCAAACTAAGAGGCCGGGTGGCAAGATTCCTGCAGCTCCGGCCCTTGCTGCGGCCGAAAGACTCGCTTTCCCCAGCTTGGCTCGCCCGCTTTTCAGTTGATTTCCCCCCAATCATCTCAGCTAAGCCAAAGTCCAAAGTTACACCCCTGTTATATATCTATATCTATCTATACATAGGGCAAAAGTGGTTTGTGCACTCACACGTCCGCGCCGCTCATGCACCCCGCCGCTGCTGGCCACCACGTTCCCCGATGCACCGCGAGTGCAAGCCAGGCTTTGCCCCTCCCTTTTGCTTGGGCCTGAACCAATCAGGAAGCGCCGAGCTGATTCCGCCCGAAGGAGCCGAAGAGATGAGTAGAACTTGGGCCTCTCCCGCAAAACCACTTGAGGCGATCGCTAAGTGGTCCCCACTCTCCAGGAGAGGAAGAGTTGGTGACAGGCGTTTCCACAGGAAGAGTTTTTTTTCCCTCCTGCTTTTTGTTTTGAGTTCTAGAGAGTTATTCGATGTATAGCTGTAGCTATACATCAATTTCTTCAACCCAGACCAAGTTCATTTCCACTTCCCCTTCAATCTCTTCCCTGCCCTGGCTCAATATAAGGGATCCTTTTTCATCAAGCAGCTTAAGCTGCCTAACCAGGGAAAAGAAAAGTCTGAACACTTAATAGAATAGAATAGAATTCTTTATTGGCCAAGTGTGATTGGACACCCAAGGAATTTGTCTTTGGTGCATATGCTCTCAGTGTACATAAAAAGACATGGTAAAGCTAGGAACATCCTTGTGTCAGATAGGTAATCCACTGAGTACTTTTTTCTGTACCAATTTTATTCCAAGTTTGGCCCTCCTAGATGCTGCAGAAATCTTACCTTGCAAAGGAGACATTGATCCCATTGAATTAATTCTCCATAGTTCACAGCGAATCATCTCCCTCCACAAAGCTGCAGAGGTAGAGATGGGGAACAGTGGCAAAAGCCTTTAAAATGTTCATGTTCAAAAATCCAGATTTTTCTTGGCTGGGAGAAACAATGTGAATGCTTGATAGGATACAACTGCCCTATCAGCGTCTAAGAAAATATACTTGGACTTTGTAAAGTACCAATATATCAAACCATCACCCTAATTAACCTGGGAATGAGGCAAAGGTATTGTTTCTTTAATAACTCACGGTGACTATTTTCACCTCAGATTAACACAAAAACAAAGTATATAAAATGCAAAAGACAATGCAAGTGTGACTGCAGCAAACTAAAATGAAACAAAGATGAAAGTTTCTCATTTTGTTTGTATCTGAACATTAACCAAAAATGTCAACAAAAAAGACAGATAATTTCAAGTACACTGGAAGATCTTTATTTGGTTTTTTTCCTAAAATAAGACACCTATATACATAGTCACTAAATATTAATAAACCCATAATCTGGGTAACATGATCAATATGCCTTTGGTCGGGTCTGTCAGGTAGAATTCTCATCAGAAGTTAATATTCCTGCAAAAATTTCTTGTATGGGAAGAAATTATTTCTGTATTCTTTCAAAATTAAAGGTGCTCTCGTGTCAAATATTACTTTCTGGGAACTCAAAGCATCCTGGAAGAAGTCAGTGCCCGTCCAACTAAAATTAACCTTGCAAATTATACACAGTAGGAAATCCATCCTATCTAGCTAGGAAGAGGAGAAAAAATATGCTTAAGCATTAATTAGGCGAGGAAATATGCTAATTGGATTTAGATTTAAGATGAAAGTACTATTGTGCCAGATAACAGTAACCCAAACCAAGGAAATTAAAAGATTTTTGACTCCTAAATCTTAATAGATTTCTCATTAAAAATGTTCCAGATCTTATAAAGAGGGATACACACTTTAATCAAATTAATCATCAACATCCGACATTAAAAAATGTCCTTGTGCTTATGTAGTTCTCTTCTCTCCCCTTTGTTCTTTCCCAGGTCATTGCTCAATGTCATCCAGAGGACCATCGGTTTTTCTAATTATTTCCTTTTTCAATTTTGAAGAAAGAATAGCATTTTTATTTATGAACTGTAAAATATGTAGCTTCTTTAGCTGATAGGAATACGTTAAAAGCTGAGCTTTTGCAGAGAGCCTCTGCAGAGATGATTTTTGTTTATTTTTTGTTATTTAATGTCAGAGTTTTTCACTGTAATTTTAAAGTTACTGTGGATATTTTATTTACAATCTGCTTGTAGTCAGACTCCAGCTATACTGATCCTATGGAGATGATTGGGGTAGTTTTATCTGGATATCTGGGCTGAATTTGACCCGTTACCCCTAATGAAATGGACAGTGTCTATACCCGTGATGGCGAACCTATGGCATGCGTGCCACAGGTGGCATGTGGAGCCATATTTGCTGGCACACCAGCCATCAGCTGCGGTGCACATTTTTCGCCCTTCTGGAGGGCCAGGGGAGTTAGTTCCTGAACTTCCGTTTGGCCCGTTGGGGCTGTTTTTCGCCCTCCCTAGCCTCTGGAGGCTTTCCTGAAACCCGGGGAGGGCGAAAACGGCCTCCCCAGGAGGTCCTCCAGAAGCCAGAAACGGATTGCTTCCAAACTTCCGGTTGGCCCATTGGGGCCGTTTTTCTCCTTCCCCAGCTTCCCGAGGCTTTCCTGAAGTCTGGGGAGGGGGAAAAACGGCCCCAATGGCCCAACCAGAAGTTCTGATTTTGGCATGCCATAAGAAAAATGTTCGTCACTTGTCTATACTATGAAAGAAATTAACTGACTTCAGGAGCACAAGTACTGGAGGCTCTGATCAATTTGATGCCCCACAAGCTTTTCTCCACCAATTTTAAATTCTGATGTGCATGAAGGGATTATTGATACGCACAACTCATTTGCTTTCATTCCACTTCTTGTTCCATGCAAATAAGCAGGGTTTGTCATTCATCATGGAATGCAAACATGACCATTTGCTCAACAGGCAGAGAAAATGTTCCTTTAAGTTGCTGATGTTTGTTCCAAAGTCATATAAACAGGTATTTTACAGACAGAAACAGTGCTCAATTTGTCAATCAATACTGTGGACAAAACAACTAATTCAGATGCCTGATAGCATGGACTGCAGGACAGCTTAACTCTTTCAATATAAGAAATAAATAATGTGTTTAGACTGTATTAGACATTCCAGGAAAAAAGTAACTTAATAGAGACAAAGGAAAATATGCAGAACAAACAGCTTAAATATTTACTGTTAAGGGATATTTTTAGCTTTTAATTTAAAATATATTTAATTCATCACCATACTTTAGCAGTGATTATATTATTATAAGAGCATTCCTTTGAACTTGCATAGCAAACCTATTTCTGGAGAATGTCTAAGCACTTCATAAGCACCTCATAACTTTCCGTAAATGATTCCACCGGCTTTGGCAATCCTCCTCTAGCCTCACTGCTGTGCCCTTCTTCTGTTCCATTAGCTTTGTCCTCTATCCATCTCTGCAGCGCCTAAAAGAATTAGAAACTTTATTCAAAATGGGCATGCACAGTAAGAAAACAGAAAATACAGGTTGGCTATTTAGTGTCAAGTCAAATTTCTATACTCATGACTTCTTTTTCGCACACTGTATTGCTGATCAATTTTCTTCAGAGACACATTTCCTTTCCTTAAAACAATGAAATAAGCCATACGTGTACATACAAGTGGTTGGGTGTGGCAGATCTATGGATTAATTTTTCAAAAAGTCTTGGCTTTTTTATAAAGCCACACTACCCAGCAGACTTTCCTGTTATTCTGCTAAGCTGAGCTTTTGACTTGAGTCCCTAACTCTGCCTTGAATCTCATCATTACTATCACAGAATGGACACTGGTATCCAATGAAGCAATGTAATGGAATCCCTTCTGCCTAATCTGGATTTCTCATTTTTGCCAGAGCTGGAAAGAGCATCATTTAAAGCAGTTCTCACACTGTTAAAGGATACAAGTCTCCATCCTGAAATGGCATACCTTGTATCTCTCTAGAATGCTGAACCCAAGAACAGATTGCAGCTTGCGCAAGCAAATAGGACAAAGGTCTAATGGACGTCTATCTGATTCCTCCAGATGATTAGATCCCTGCATAACACATTGTAACCACTGACAGTGATGGAGCCCAAAGATGTGTCCAATCTCGTGAGTCAAAGTCTGAAACACAGATATAGCCAAAATGACATAAGCCAACTTAAAACCACAACAGTTGTGCTGAATAAGAGCTCAATACTCCCTATAGCACAGTTAGCTAGTTTTCAAATCACTCTTTCATTGCAGGATGTGGAATAACTTAGATGGCAAAATCATTTTATATTGGGAAAATTGATGACTGAATTCTTGCTCTGCCACAGAATATAAATGGAAAGAGTTCTACTTAAACCAGCCTTCTCATTATGTTTGACTAATAATTTATATTGATCGTGGATTTGAATAATTGTAGTTGCAATCCAGGGCATTTGGATCACAAGAGATTTTGTGAGAAAAGGTAGAATTGGCCAGTGCAATAGATTGGTGTTGGATTACTATTGGAGACAGCCAGATGCAAAGCCAATTTCAACCATAGGTGCTGGATGACTTTGGGTCAGGCACTTTCACCCCAATCTCATACTTTGCTATCTGAACACCTAGAGCAGGGGTGTCCAAACTTGGGAACTTTAAGACTTGTGGACTTCAACTCCCAGAATTCCCCAGCCAGCCATGCTGGCTGGGGAATTCTGGATGTTGAAGTCCACAAGTCTTAAAGTTCCCAAGTTTGGACACCCCTGACCTACAGAAAAGGCAAATGATAAATTTAGCGAACAAATCAAATAAAAAGAATTTATCCCTTTTAATTTACCTTTCGACTTTTCAGTCAATATAAATATTAACCAATCCATTTTAATCTTTTAGCAAAACAATATTTAATTCCATGTAATTATACTTGCATTATTGTAAGATATGGAAAGCACAATAAAAATAGTGACTCAAAACAGATCTCAAGCTTTAACTTCCAAATGTTTTCTCTAAACCACAAGTCAATGATCTCCCTGTGCAACAAAGGGTCCTCACATTTCTGCAGGATTTCAGTCTTGCATCCAAATGATCACATGAATTAATTTAATATTTTTGGTCTAGATTAATAATAAGAAAATAATCATCGAAGGAAATATTTTATTTCCTGAGAGAAGGGAGTTGTGGTATTCATATCACATATTTATCCTATGGTAGGAATGGTTTTTTGGTTTTGTGTGACACATTAACACATAAATAAACAAGCTGAATCCTCACAACCTGTTAGGTTAAAATGTGGTTGGCTAGGTTTGTGATGCCAACCTCATCAGCTGCTCTTCCCTCACCATGTACTTGTAACATCTTACGGCATGTAATAATCACTCTGCTAAAATAGTAGTTCAAAGATAGGATTTATAATACTGCAATGATGGTGAGTGAGTGATCCTAGAAGACACTATAAATCACTAGTGAGGGAATGGCCAATATCCCCTTCAAGTCATTTCATTTCTAAAGATGACAAAAATTTAATTATATTAATTAAAATATTAATTTTAATTATGTTAATTGTTTATAATTATTTAGTGCATGGCATATATTAACTATAAAACTGCAGGGATAAAGGAATCCGATTCCTTGCAATGTAAATCTGAGGAAATATTTTTGAGAGATTTCCATGTAGTTTAAGAAAAGTAAACTGCGGGGCTATTACACTTCCAATCCAGTCAACATCCCAGGCTCTAAGCCAGTGTTTCCCAACTGTGGCGATTTCAAAATGCATGGACTGCAACTCCCAGCAAGCTGACTGTGGGATTCTGGGAGTGGAAGTCGCCAGATCTTCAAATTGCTGAGGTTGGGAAACAATAAGCACACGACCCACATGTTAAAAAAATTTTTAATAGGCTACTGTTCCTTTAATAAAAAAGAGCTGAAGTTGCTTTAAAACATTGTATTAAAACAGAAATTTGGTTTTCAATATAGTTTGAGTTTGAGTTTATTAAATTTATAAACCGCCCCCTCTCCCCGCAGGGACTCGGGGCGGTGTACAGACAGTACATATATAAAAACAACAAAGCACAACACGAAAACCCAGACAAACAACGTAAACATACAGTCTGTATATTAGCCCAAACTAATTAATAGTTAAAAACAATCTAAAACCAATTAAAACCCCAAAATTTAAAATTTAAAAAGCCATCCAGGAAGGAATATAATATAAATATAACTCAATATAACTCTAGTAATTTAAAACACTTACCTTGCAGGATCTTAGAAGCAGTTGACTTGTGATCTCAGGTGTATAGTAACCATCAAACACAGAATAGTCAGCTGCAGGAAGCTTTTTCGTTGTTTTCAACCTGCCGTTGTAGTCTGCACTGTAGAAGTTGCTGTCATATCTGGCAAAGCTGAAGATCCCCACCCCTTACCAAAGCAAAGGGGAATTCAAATTAAAGTTGTACCAGCAGGAGACTGCTGCATTAACCATACATAGATATACATACTATATGTAACCACAAAAATATTTCTAATATAGAAACCTTGCAGCCCACTTCAAAGTCCCAAGAGGTGTGGCAAAGCTGTAACTTTTAAAATGACAGGAGGAAGAAATTATTAAATATAATAACCATATTCTATATTTAATTCAGGACTATTTAATTACATTTAAAATTCAATTTAATCTTCGACATAACCACTTTTTACTGCCTAGTCCTTGGCATGATGCCAAAGCTAAGTGTTCTCCTTGGCTTGGAAAAGGACCAAATATTTTTTTGGAGAGGGGGGGGGGGGCGATCTTTGTTTCAGAGCAACAATCTCTTTGTGTCTTGAAGTGAAGGTGTTTTCTCTTTCACCCCACCTGGACCAATTC
Source organism: Natrix helvetica (assembly GCF_964273705.1). Lineage (NCBI taxonomy): Eukaryota > Metazoa > Chordata > Lepidosauria > Squamata > Natricidae > Natrix > Natrix helvetica. Next base: position 233,504,870 of record NC_138548.1, on the reverse strand, counting down.
AGCTGCAAAACAGCCCACTCAGCAACTGACTTTAGAAAGGGCACAAAAGTCCTCCAAAACACTTCTGCACTGGGGCTTCTTTTTGGAAAGGCAGATCAGAAGAAATGGGAGAGGAGAAATGGAGCCCAAGTAAAGACCAAAAGCATCTTAATGACATCTCATGTAGTCAGTTAATTGCCTCCTCTACACCATTGAAAAAAAAGGACTGGGATATGAGAAATCCTTGGTGCTGTCTTGAGGTTGGTTGCTTCCTTGCAGGCATTTCATTACCCAAACTAGGTAACATTATCAGTGCACATCAAGAAGAGATTGGCAACAGTTTGTCTGAAATGGTGTAGGGCAGGAGGCCTATGGGTTGGATGCATCACGCACAGGCCACACCCACCCCAACTCCGTGAAGGGGGAAAACGTCACAAATCATCATGTGACAGCAATGTGACGCGGCACGTTTGACACCCGTGGTGTAGGCTTTTCCTGCTAGAGCAGGGGGTTGGACTAGAAGACCTCCCAAGTCCCTTCAAACTCTGTTATTCTGTTAAACAACCAAGCTCAGAGAGCACCAAGGCTCCCTCATTTCAACTCTGAGCTACACATATTCTCCTCTATCGGTAACGGAATATTATAAGATAACTTTACCACAACTCCTGTTTGTGCAAATAACCATTTCAGAGGAGAATGTGTCTCCAATGAAACCTCTCCAGTGGTTTCATGTTTCCTTCCAAAATATTTTGTTTGCAAACATATAAATTAAGATATCCAATATATGACCGCCAATAAAAATGCTTTACTCCATGATGGTAAAGACTCCTGTGCTTTATTATAAAAAGGCTTCAAATGTACTATCACTGACCTCTATTGGTCAATGACAGTACAACATAACTCATGACCAACAATTTGAAAACAAAAACATCTTCCTCTCCACCACAGACTTTATATATTATTCTGATATTATTCTGATATTTATATATTATTAGCCTTTATATATTCCTTCCTGCAAACCACTGAGAACCAGGAGCCGGAATGTATTTAGTAATCAAACTGCAAAGGTCCATGAGTTCAAGTTCCTGAACTGTACAGAATAACCTCTGGGCTTTAATTATCTCCAGCAATTTGAAATAAAAATTCAAGCCAAACCCAATCCTTAAATATTCCTCAAGATAGAATGTCACTGCTCATTAGGGTACCTGTCAGTTTCTACATGTGAATAGAATGCTTCTACACTGCCAAAGATTGTGGAAGATGATTCATATAGTCAGAGCTGTATTAGAACTCAAAGCACTCTTCCAGCATGCTGAGGTTGGGATTGCACTAACACGTAATAAAGTGATTTACATGTTTGTACTTTAGCATGCTAATAAATGTGTGAACTCTGTCAAGGTCAATGAATAACATGATATTTGGGCTTGCCACTAAAAGACTTATTTTTCTGTGTGGAAGATCTTTTCCCAAGATGCTGAGCACTGGAATCAGGCCAATCACACAGGAATAAAGTGTGATACCTGCATTTTCAAAATTCTTTCCAGCCTTCTAAATATAATTTCTGGCAAACTATAAAACTATAGCTATTACCAATGTGCAATCAAGAAAACTGTGTTACTGTGAAAGTCCGAAATCTGGTGAATGTCGACATTCACCGGTGAATGTCGACATTCACATAGTCGCTTGGTGTATGTCCGAAATATATACCCTTATCCTCTCGACACCCTTACCCTAATACCCTTATCCTGTCGACACCTCGGCTCCTCGCTTCCTTTTAAGCGTCTTCTATTCGCGGACTTTTTTTTTAAAACCTGCGATCCTGCGCGGTTAGAACGAGTAGTTTCCAGGACCGCGAATTGAAAAGCAAAAGTAAAGCGTTACGCTGACTCGTGATATATATGTCACCGTGAAAGACCGAAATTGGTATGTGTCGACATTCACCGGTGAATGTCGACATTCACCAATTTCGGTCTTTCATTCACCAGTGAATGTCGACATTCACCAAATTTCGGTCTTTCACGGTGACAACTGCATGGATGCCTCCACAAAGCCAGCAGAAAAGAAAACTGACTGTAATTGTTACTGTTACTTTTTAGTAGTGACATACAATATTTGCAATACAATGCACTCTGATGCAGCCTGAACTTACAAAAGCAGGATCCTGTTTCTACCTACTCGTCTAACATTGATAAACGAAGAATGCAAGGATATTGTTATGTTCACTCAAGGTATCCTATACTGCACCTGAGCTAAATGCATCTGAGCTAAAGGGAATCAGTTGGTGATGCCTAAACATTAAGTTATGACTCCTGCACAAAGTTGGCTTCTATTGAAAACCTGCAGATCTAGTTTTCGTGCAGTGCAAAACCCCCGGTCTTTTGCACTTTCAGTAGTGTCACAACAATTCTCAAGTAATTTTCTCTTTATCTTCAAAGGCAATTCTATTTCATATGAACTATGAAAAAAAGCCAAAGTCGTATTATAAGTCATCCTGAGAACTTAAAAGGAAGCCAACCACATACCTTCTGTTAAGGAGGCTTGTCCAAAGACAAAATTCCAAGAATCCTTGGGGTAAAGATCTATCACGGTTATTCCCACAATGCAAAAAGCATCCTTTGGCTTTTTTTTCTTTAGGTAACTCAAGAGATACCCTGTATGAAAAACAGGTATCAGTGTCTCTCCACAGAAGTCAGTAATTGCATAATCAAGAACTGCAGCCATAACAGTAATCCTGAAATAAGAGAGATATTAAGATGACCTCTCTAAGTTACATATCATATAAGCAGGGGGAGAGGGGTGGTAAGGACTATGAATTTAAACTTAATAATTTTGATTTTAGTTCCTTTAAAATGCATGTGAAATTTGCAGTTAAAACAAATCTGAGCATGCTCCATTTGTTTTATGATGGAGTTATTTATTTACCATGTATGTACAAAAGCACCAGCCAAAGGAAGAATTATACACCATTTCAACAACACACATTTTGTATTCATCAGATTTTGGTTTCAACCCTCAGCATCCTTAAATGAAAAGAATTAGGTGAGATGGAATGAAAGATCTCTGATTCTGGTCAGGAGGAATAGATATCTCTACTCACAGAAAAACAAGTACACTGACTTCAAGCTTAATAAACCTTATCATAGAATACCGTGTTTCCCACAAAATAAGCGCTTAGGCTTATTTTCAGGGAGGTCTTATTATTTCTGAGGTGCAGGGGGCAGTGAGCGGGGTCACCTCATGGCTGCTGCTGTGTTGAAATATTTTGGGGGAGTGCTTATTTTGGGGGGAGTGCTTATTTGAGTATATGCGCTCAAAGCCCGATTGGGCTTATTATCTGGGGAGGTCTTATTTTCAGGGAAACAGGATAGGCTATAGCTCAGCATATCAATACAAAGCAAATAAGGGCACAATACTGACACAGAAGGTAGGCCTTAATAGCAACTCTAACCTATGATAGGTCAACTTCATCCTTCATCGAGCATCATCTTTTTTGACTTTTGATTACAATAAGTCACTCCAGAATGTCAGCCTTTTTTACTTGGCCAAAATAATATTACCAATGTATTTATATTTATTAAGTTTATATGCTACCCAACTCACCAATAAGGTGACTCTGAACACCTAAATGTACCTGAAATTTACAATTGTTGATCAAAATCACATGAATGAACAAATCTAGCAGTTTTATCTATTCCTCATACCTGCATGGATCTGCAGATTGTGTATGTATTCATTGACTCGAAAAGCACAACCTGTGTGTGAAACTGGTATTGGGTCTAGGATTCTTACAGTCAGGCCGTAGTAAAATGCTTCACAATAATCTCTCAGCCATTTCAAGTAGACATCTGTGCTAACTTTGGCATCGCCAAAAGAACCTAGGTCCAGAAAACATTAGTTTATAGCAGTTTTTTCCTTCCACTATTTATAGGCAAAATCATATCAACAGTATCAACAGTAAAATGTAAACTTTAGTTTGTAATAATTGTCCTACTATACAATTCTGAGTAGGAACAATTAGCTTATTTTAAAAGTCAAGAGAAAAAGCCAAAGAACATTTAGGGAACAAAAATAGCAATGCAATATAGCAGATATCAGTATCTAGGGAAATGAAGGACCTAGGGCTTTAATTACATGCTGACTTGGGTATATATTTTATTACTCAAAATCGGTTCTTCTGAATTTAAGCATGCACTGAATTGGGCTTTATGTTTTATTATCTTAGCTTTCTTAAATGTTCATTAGATGCAGTATAAATCTGATTTCCTACATGTTGTGATATGAAAAGTCAGACTGCCTTAGCAAACTTCTCAAGTAGAAGATAAAAACTCATCCACCACTACCTCTTGTTGCCCACATTCTGGAACTGTAACAATATGTAGAATTCTATAGCTCATGCTATCAGTTCAGAGAACATTATCCTGAAAAACTGGCCCGATAACAACCAGATTTGGATGGCAATTATGCAAGTGAAAAGCTTGAGAGCTGCCTTTTTAATTAATGGCTATTTAATGGCTCAATTAACACTTTCATAGTTGATTCTTTCATATTACCAATAGGCTGGATGTAAATCTGTCTCTTCTGTGAGGTTGGCAAATTTCTGCAGGGGTCATGATAAAACTGTGAAAAATCCTGGGTGGGTTCAGGATGTGAGGAAATCCAGTCTGATTCAGATTCCAGAGTTATAGGTTTAAAAAGAGCACTGTCTTGTTGAAATGCTTCATTCAGCAAATGCTTCTCCTTAGGATCAAACTTCTCATAAAGCTTCAAAAGCTGTCTGTCCTTGGAGAGAAGAGCTGTTTTCAATGCCTCCTCAGAATGCCTAATTACCTTCATCTAATAACAAGAAACAAAGATGGTTATGAAATCTGGCTCTTACAGGCACATTATTTTAAACAGTTCCTCTTTGCCATCAGTTAAGTCTTGCAAATTCCTCTGATTCTTATTGCAAGCAGATAAGTAACAAGCCAAACCCTGGACATGCAACATAGCTTAGCCTTAGTGCTTATTCAGCAAGGATCATGTCCTACCCCTGCAACAATCAACTTCTCCATTCTCTTCCTATTTCTGTACCAACTATTTATTTCATAACCAACTTCTGCTTTCCGACATGATCACCATGAGAAAGATTTGCTGCAAGCTGTCCTCAGTCTAATTCCTGTATTAGTTCACGGATCACAACTTTAAAAAAAAAATCCAGTACATGCAATGTTGGTTTGGGGTTTAGTGACAACTAGTATCCACATGAATCTCATACAAGGCATAATTCATAACAAATTTAATGTCTGTGGTACATATAATTTATTGTATTATTTAATTGATTTAGTGCATCCAACATTTTGTCTCAGTTATGCTCATTTGGAACATATGCAAACATTAAACTGTAGAAAGGATTATTAGAGCAATTTTCCATATGCTATCATTAGTGCACAGATCATGTATTTTTCATTTTGAAATGATGTGGTTACATTGTGAAGTGACTGTTATGGAGACTCTTTTATTCTTTTTAAGATTGTGTTCTGCCATCTTTTGCTCAACCCACATCTCAAAGTACAAGATTTAGTTGTTAGATTTTATCCCATCTTTCATACAAGAATTCAAGATGGCATATGTCAAACTCTGTCTTCCTATTTCCCCCTAGATCAACTTGGTAAGTTATGTTGGGCTGAGAGAGGGGGTTAAAATGGCCTAGTTACCTAGTGAGTTTCAATTGATAACAATAATTTGAACCTAGATTTCCCTGGTGCCAGTCCATCATAATGTATGTGTAGCATACACATTAGAAGAAATTGATGAGATCCTCAAAAAGAGAATGAAGGCATCTAATACTAGTAAGAGTTATCTTTCCTTTCCTTTGTCTCATCTTCATACATTAATTTCTTTGGTTTACTATTTCTTATTCTTTGTCTGCACTTTGCATATCATTCCTTATTCCAAAAGAGAATTTCATGATGAATATGAATGCATTTACTGTATTTATATACTAATAAGTGTTGAAAACAACATGTTTCCACTTTTCACTGCACATCATTGGTACCCACAAACAACTTTCAACAGGCTGGGAAAGCTACAATAATTGTTTTATTTGTCCAACACTTGATAATCTCCTATGTAAGTCTTTCTTTCTAAAAAATAACATATAGATATACCATATTTCAAACCTGTTTTTGAAAGTCCTCTTGGTTTCAAAAATTACCTACCATAGAGTAACAGATTTGTGAGGGGATTGTTTTTCTTATGCACAAATCTAATCTCATATTCTGTGCATAGAGATTAGGGAAACAAATTAGATCCTTCTAATTTAACTAAGAAAACATAATTTAAGGAAACCTGTTCTTCAGCTAAATTTTCAGAACCAGTTTCAAAATGTGTTCTTCTACAATATATTTCCAAAAATGTTTTTTAAGTTTTTTACTAACGTCCTTTGTCAATAATTCTACAAAATATATTTTTGCAATCTACATATACTGGATGGCAGGCAGAATTATAATCTTTAATTAGCTGTTTTTCCTATACAACCATAAACATATTCTTGGATATTTTAATTTATTGGGAGAAGGTCTCATGTTTGTACATTCATATGTTTGCATATTCGTAATGGTTCATTTTCTAAAATTTCCCTGGATTCTGGGAATATTTGAAAATTTAACTGGATAACCCAGCAGCCAAAAACTTTACTGAATTTGTATTTTGGAGTTCCAGAAAGCAAAGTAGTAAGTCATTTATTAAAACCTGCATTAGCATATTCCTCTGATTAGGCTAATATAGCATATTCTTTTGAATTAGGCTAGTATATCAAATCCTCTCAATTCCATGATAAGCAACTAATTCTTTAAGAAGGGGAACTTGAAGATGCAGTTTAATATTGGCCCCCATTTTCCACCAAGAGCCTACTCCATTTGCACTCTCTCCCAATACAATAGAGTGCTCCCAAAGCACTTCCCCAATCCTCAGGTGCAATTTATGGATGACAGGGCATCATAAAGGAGCTCAGCAAATAACAGCATCTCTACCTCGAGTTTGATTTGAACACCTGGACACATCCAGGCAATTATTCTGGCAACACCATGAAAGTTTTGCCAATTCCATACTGAAGGATTTTGTTGTTTTTCAGTTTCTCAATTTCAAATCAAGTCCTGCAGTAGGCTGGGATTTCCCATAACAGGAAGGGTAATTTAGCTCTGATCCGGATTATTATTATCTCTTTTATTAATTAAACATGAAACTCAGTCAACTGAACATTTAAAAATGCATCACAAATATCATTGACTGGTGCTAATGGTTGATACAGGTTGCTGCCAGCGTTCTAGGTATCAACCAAGTACCTTCTTAAAATGTATGATGTTCCAAGCAGCACAGTTTTTTGCAGTTCTGCTGGCGTTATTGCAGGAAGCTGCAATTTGTTGATGTATTTTGTAAAATTCTTGGACGTGGTACCAAGTGCCCCAATGACAATGGGTATCCCTGTTACATGTTTCATCCATAGCCGTGTAGTTTCGATGGCTAAAAATAATAATAATTATTTTCCTGAAATCACTCATAATTACCAAGGTAGCTACCACTTAAGACAGGCAAGCCTTCCACTGTCCCATTTTACTCACGTCTGTCTTAAATCTCCATGTTACATACATATATTGGTCAATTTCTGTAGTGATTTAATATAGAAGCAACATAACATACTGCGAGGGGAATAATTTGATCTTCAGCTTAAGCTCACATCCCGGAAGAAGAAGAGAGTCAATTTTATTCTGAAATAAAATAAAAAGTGCACATTCAAAGTGATAATAAAGCTAACGTTATTCTACTATTCTAGTTATTATTATTAATCTAATTAAATGGCGGCCAAATCAGACCATCCCCTGGATGTTGCAGCTGACTCTGCTCTCCATTTTCCAGGAAGCAGACGTTGAGACCCCGCCCCCACGTTGACGCCGCCCAAACTGCACGCGCCACACTCACTGCACGGCGCTGCCGTTGTTGTTGCTGCCGCCGCAGATAACCGCCCTACGCACGCAGGCACGCATCGGCAGGCGGGCTACCGCTTCCTTGTCTCCGTTGCTAGGCTACCGGTCCTTCCCCTGCCCTCCTCATTCCTCCCCCCGCGCAGCTCAACGGAAGCAGATCGTCTGACGCCTCGAGAGCGGAGGGCGGGGCTGGGAGCCAGAGCGCGAGGGCGCGTGCCTTCTCGAGGAGTTTCTCTCGGAAAGTTCATACTTTCACGTCGCGAGACCACGTGCCGAAGGCGCACGCACGCGGGCTTGCCTCAGGGGAGGTTATGCCCACGCGCGAGGCGCTCCGTGTGCCGTTAGAGGCGGAGTGTCGCTGAAGGTTTAGTTACAAAGAGGTCTTCAAACTTGGCAACTTTAAGACTTGTGGACTTCTGGGAGTTGAAGTCCACAAGTCTTAAAGTTGCCAAGTTTGGGAACCCCTGGTTTAGTAAATTAATCCAGTTTTGTACATTTTCACGACGCGGATTCATAAACTAATCCTGGAAGCTGGGTGTGCCCAGTGGGTTTAAACAAAAAAACAAGTAGCCCAGGACTTCCCTGAATCCAAAAAATTACATGAAATCAATAAGCTGCAATTAAGAACGCAATTAAGAAATGTAGCCAGCATCCCTGAAGGAATGAAGAAAGTGTTTCGGCATTACACTCGCCCCCTCCCCCCAGGGAGTAGTATCCCGCCAAAAGTTTGTGGGAGTCGGCTGCAGATTTTAGTGTGAATAGCGCTGTAAATGTCCCAAAGGTGCTTTTTCAAAAGGTGACCTGGATGATTGAGAATCTCCATGGACAGCTCTGTAAATGAAAGCTTTGCTCCGTACACCCCCTCCCCCCCCAAGGATTCAGGAAAACCTTTATATAGAATGCACACAAATGCTTCTGTATACACACATAGGCAGGGATGTTTCTCCCTAGATGCAAAAGTGCAATATGTGGCTGCTTATGCAGTGAACTGTAGAAGGCAGGAATGGGGCTAGGGCTAGGCTCTTATTGCCAAAATTACTTTGGTCAGACAGCACAAAGTGTAGAAAGTTATCACCCATCTCTCTCCCAGAAAAATGAAATATCCTAGGAAATATTGAAATGGCAGAATATTATATTTCCCTGGATGTGAAAAGGAAGAAACATGTTTTATAAAGAGAGAATAGCTCCCTGCAGCTTCCTGCCCATCCCCCTTTTCTCAATGAGCCATTAAAGCCTGAGCTAGTCCACTTTACATAATGAAGAGTTTTCCCCTTCAGCTCCAGGGGGATGGGATTAAGGCACGATAATATTGGCCCTTTACCCAACTCCCCACATGGCATCTGAGAACTCAACCAAACCTGGATTCAAAACGCAGCCTAGAGAGTTGCCCCTGCATGGCCCCATGGGAGTCTGACAACCAATTGGAATCAAAGGCCAGAGAGGACATACAACCAGGGACTCAGCATCTCGGTCAGCCCTTCTTCTCTTTTCCTCCACCAACATTGAAGCATGTGATCACCTTTTCTGTTCAGGACTCAAGCCATGTGGTCCTGTCCACCATTAAAACCATCTTTCCAAGCAGCCTCCATGTCTCCAGTGTCTTTTTCCCAACTTGGAGCCGAACCCAGAAAGACATTTCTTTCAACAGTAGTAAACAGTGGTGAGTTTCTACACAGTATGCTGAGCTTAACTCTGGCTGGCTACTTTGTGGGTCAGTCTGTTGTAAAATAACAGAGTTTGAAGTGACCTTGGAGGTCTTCTAGTCCAACCCCCTGCTTACAACACTTCAGGCAAATGGTCTCTTCTTAAAAACATCCAGTGTTGGATCATTCACAACTTCTGGAGGCAAGCTGTTCCACTGATTAATTGTTCTAACTGTCAGGAAGTTTCTCCTCAGTTCTAAGTTGCTTCTCTCCTTGATTAGTTTCCACCAATTGCTTCTTCTACCCTCAGGTGCCTTGAGAACAGCTTGACTCCCTCTTCTTTGTGGCAGCCCCTGAGATATTGGAACACTGCTATCATGTCTCCCCTTAGTCTTTCTTTTCATAAGACTAGACATATCCCATTCCAGTAACCGTTCTTTGTCAATCAACCCAAGCATTGGAATTAGTATTATTTATCGAACATACAGGTAGTCCTCGATTTATGACCATTTGTTTAGTGACTGGTTATAACAGCACTGATTTTTTTTTCTTAAAATCATTTTTCATACTTATGACCATTGCAGCACCCAGGTTGTGAGTGGGAGGACTATCTGTACTTAGTGAAGAATGGATGTTCCTGAACAAAGCTGACCAGTACAGCTGACAATAGCATAATATATTACATTGGGCAACTAGGGGTTTTTTTCTTAATCAATTTTATTAATTTTCTATTAGTTACATTAAGGTAAAGGTTCCCCTCGCACATATGTGCTAGTTGTTCCTGATAATATCTTAATTATCTCTTCATCTTGGGGTGTGTCTTTCCAATATTGGGTGAAAATAATCAATAGCATAATATATTACATTGGGCAGCTAAGGTTTTCACATGATTGATACAAACAGAATTTTGCTTAGCTTCAAACCAGCATAGCAAATTGATTATAATTGTAAGAGAATATAATGAGGGCTCTTCCCACTACAATTGATAACCAATGACATAATTTCAATATTTTGATTGCCAAATCTGGGAATAACTGCCCCAGTTTAGTTTGTGTACAGTGCAAGAATGGGGGCATATGGATGAATACTTGAGTGTTCGGAATTTTATATAAGACTTCATTCATATTCATTAGAACATCAGCTTTTGGAAACAGAAATGAATGTATTAAAATATGCTAAGTAGATGCAGCCACATAAGTATGGAACAAAGTCCTTTGAAATTTTACAGCATTCAACAGTTCCTCATGTTTGTTTTTGTATGTTGTTGTAATACTGATCCTTCCAGACTTTTACATCCATCATCTGTTGGAATATTACAAAACCACAAAATATATACTCCATGTTTGTTTTTGGTCAGACAAAGCCATCTAAAAGTTTGTAAGAGAATGTATCAGCAACATTCCTAATATAAGTGTAGTTATACCAATGGTATAATAATCTTATAACTATATACAACTATACACACACACACACATGCTCACACACACACACACACACACGTGTATATAATTTATATTTATACTTCATAATTAAAATTATTAATTTACAATGTTTTACTCTTTTGTATTTTTACTTGCTGTTAATATTTCTTATTTGAGGGTTCCATGATTGTTGCTTGTCTCTATAGCTATTTTAATATACAGTACCCTGGGTGTTTTAAATGTTTTGCTCTATTATATACCATGTAAGCCGCCAAGGGTTGACAGATAGGTAACAGGTGAGTGCATATTATTTCTAACAGCAGAATAAATATCAAATCAGCTTGTAATATTGCAAGCAATATATTCAGTATTCTTAGAATGCTTAAACAAGTCTCTTCATTAAAAAATTGTTTCTTGTGATATACTGTACATTCAGAAAAGGAAAGCAAGAGATGTTATGTTCACATTAAAACAATGATATTTTAAATTGAGTTTGCTCAGTTACTACAATATGATACATAGGGAAAAAAGGCCAAACCTCCACTCTTGGAGCTAATAAAACAACTGATACATAGGTAGTCTTTGACTTACGACCACAATTAAGCCCAAGTTTTTTTGTGGCTAAGCATTTGTTAAATGAATTTTGCTCCATTTAACTAACTTTCTTGCCACAGTTAAGTGAAAAACTGCAGTAGTTAAATTAATAACAGGTTTGCTAAGTGAATCTGGCTCCATTGACTTTGCTTATTAGACGGTCATGAAAAGGGACCACATGACCCCAGGGACATGGTGACCGTCATAAATATGAATCAGTTACCAAGTGTCTGAATTTTGATCACATGAGCATGGCAATGCTGTAACTGTCATAAGTATGAAAAATGGTCATGTCACTTTTCAGTGCTGTTGTAACTTTGAATGGTCACTAAATGAACTGTTGTAAGTTGAGGACTACCTGTACAACATAATACCTTTCCTGAATGGCTCAGTTTTTAAGCAAGACTGACATTAAGAGTCAATGAAGGTATCTTAGTTGCTTTAGCCTAGGAAAAGTGGCAAGAAAAGCAGCTTCTCTTCTTTACAATTCTATAGAGATTAATGCACAATTATTTGTTAACATGAAAGAAAATGTTAAGGAAAAGAGGAATATGTTGTTCTGCTTTTGGTACTAAGGTTTGGCTACTAAATTACGTTATTCATTTAAGTCTCTTGTAGGTAATGAATACTATTGTAATTTCCATTATTTGCCTTGATTTGAAAATTTAAGTATCTGTAGATATAAGTAGTTGAATAAAAAATAATACAAACAAATTTAAAGCCAGTAAGTTTTAAAAGTCAAAAAAGATTGGTGGATTTTTTTTGTTGGCTGGAGGTTGGCCTTCAAATAAGCTTGCTTCAGTCATTTTGGCTGGAATTTGAGATGTTTACATTTGTCATGTCATTGTGTAATCTCAAAGTTACTTTTAAAGAAAAGGAAAACTTGAGAAATTTTGCTTAACACAGGCAAGGCTTCTAAGTAGTAGAAATAACAAGATCAATCACATATATGGCATTGCATAAAAGATCAAAATCTGTTTCTTAATATATTCTGTTCATACTGTGCTCAAATTCCTTTTTAGGACAAGATAACACACTTGAAAACTTTTAACTTGGTTCGTAAATCAGTTAACATAAAAATATGGTTTGCTTCTTGTGGATTACCATGTTGCAAGAACCCGAATAGCAGTTGTTTATTCATGTCTTAGTTTGTGAATCAAGACATTTAAAACACAAGGTTCAAGAAAGATGGAAAACAATGGCTTATTTTGAGCAGAAAAAAAAATTGAGGAAGATTGTAGTTTTGATGCTCTTCTTTAGCTAAGCACTTAGCATAGAAAGTGTAATTGTTCTTTGTATGAAATGTTAACTTCCTTCAGTTGACCAAGGTAGATAAAAATTGATGTTTTTTTAAAAAAATGATTTTTAAAATTTAAATCAGATTTTTATTTATTTCAAATTTACTTTAATAAAATGCTTTTGGAGTAAAATCTATCTAAAGATAGTTTTCTATTTAAGATACATTAATAATTTAGTTTATTCAGCATGAAATGGAGCTTAATTATGTAGCATGAAGCTGTATATTATGCAATATTTACATTTTTGGTAAATTCATTCAATGAATCCAAGCTCTGCAAGCTGAGATAACATGCACTGCATTGGTGTTTTCACACAATTCCACAATAACCATGAGATAAATCATAAAGCAATGTTCAGGAATGTTCCTTTATCTCATTGTTTTGCAAATCTATGTACTCTACAAACTGTATGATTGTTTGAAGAGAATTCCATCTGTACCACCAGACAATAAGTGTGAGGAGGAAGGGCAAGCAGTAAAAATGAAAGTGAAACCTTCTAAGCAGCTTATAAATATAACATTAAAGAGCACCTGTCATTTCAGATCCCTCATGGCAGCTCCTGTTAGCGGGCATCCACTCACCTGCTGCCTGTCACGTCCCTCACCTTGTGTCACTTCTGCATCACCAGCCATCCCATTAAAGTGAATGGGACTGTTGGTGAGTAAACAGCAGGTCAGAGGAGGAGCTGCTGCGGGACAGAGATGACAGTTGCTCTTTAAAAATTATAATTTAAATCAAGTTGATTTAAATCAAGCCTTTTTACTAGTGATTTAAATCATGATTTAAATTGTGATATAAATCGACTTATTTAAATCAAATCCACCCTGCAGTTAACATTTATATACATCAACACAGTATTTTTACCTGTGAATTATGCAAAGTTGATTCCTTAATCTTTGCAAAAACACTAAAATATACCACAAAACTAAAATCAATGTTAGTGGATAGCTTAATTAAAGTTTACTTAAATCTAGATAGTCAAACAGGATTTTACTGAAAACTAATTAAGAACACTTCTAAAGTACAAAAATACAGGCTTCATGAGGATGTATATTGTTTATTTACTGTCAGTAATTTACTTTACACAAGGCAGTATTAATGTCTTGAACACTTGCAAATTATGTACAAAGAGCAATGTACAACTAAATGAAAGTTTCATCTTTTAGTAATCAAACCATTTTAAATGATACATTTGAAGACTTTCTTTAGAAATAATTTATTGCCAACCATGGACAAAAAGGGATGGGTGGGGCGAATTTACAAAGTAGTAGATTCTCTTCTTCCCTAGAAAGTTACAGAAGATACACATATTTCAAAAGTATAGTCATAAAACATATCCCTCATTTATACAAAAGTAATAGAAAATCATGGTTTCATTAAGGATTCTGTGGGGTCATTACAAAATGTTTTACAAACGACTTTATAATACATAACCTGTTGCTGCTGTTGAAGAAAGTGAAAGCAGTTTTAAATAATTGCCAATCATCTGCTTTCAAGTATAAGATAAGCAAAACTGCCAAGGACACTATTACAGTGATAATTTAACTAGGTTTTAAAATAAGACTTAAGTTGTGGTACCATTGATCAGAAGTTCTTAACTGCTTTTTGAACCGCTGATCATAACACACACAAAACCTAACCAACAGCTTAAGAAATTTGTTATTGTTATTTCAATTTAAATTTATCCTTTAAAATAGGGCCAGGCAATGTATAGTTGTCTAATGTTGAATGTTAGTTTTTAGCAATGCAAGCTGACATAACCAGTTAGGAAGGATAACTGCAGTTGCAGTTCAGCAACATTTGTAGAAATACAATGAACGTCCAGTTCTGTTCAAAACTGAGTCACATTTAACTTGAGAGAAAAGCATCTGCCAGACTGTGGTCACAGAGCATCAGGACGATCCTTCTGATTTCTTTGTTTTCTCAATGTTATATTCGAACTACTCTTTGGCATTATCAGTACAGGAAATTGGGAATGAGACAAAGCTCCATTCTATTCTGTATTTTCACCTATTTCATAGTGAGAATATAGAGGATTTCTCAAGCCTTGAGAAATGGTTTTCTACATTGAGTTTCTGCAAAATAAGGCACAAGGCTAAATAATGTGTTTATTTTTAAAATGATGACCTGGTTAAAGTTAAAGGAAATTAAGTATGCAAGAACTTAAATACCTATGCATTTAGATTTTAAAATGCTGAATTTTATGAAAATACAAAAAGGCCAGTTGTTTTGAAGTCAAAATCAAAGTAATTTAGATACTTTTTAAAAAGTCCTCATGAATTTGAAAAAATATTGCACCAAATAAAAAGAATATTTAAAAACGTTTGTAAAAAATGTTTATATGAAGGCCTCTGGCAACAAAGAATTGTACTTGAGAAAATTAAGCCACTCTTGTTAGCAAGAATTTTTTAACTCCTGTTTTATTTTATACCATTATAACACATTAAAAATTATATTTAAAAATGACCAGATACCCCAAAGGGGACATTAAAATCCGTACCAAACAACGTTAGAGTCCATCGTAATAGGAAAAGAGGAAAAAGAAAGGAAAAAACTAGCAATGAACTTGAGCATGGGTGTCAAACTTGATTTCCTTGAGGGCTGCATCAGGATTATATTTGACCTGGGGGGGGGAACTTGACATCACTCCTGTAGGGGGCACCTGGGGGCCCAAGCGCTCTGCCAGCGAAAACAGGCTCCTGAACTCTGTTTTTGGATGCCACAGCCTTCTGCAATCCTCTACGAGTGAAAACGGGGATCGGGAGGGCCATGTGTACTCTGCGGGCTGGATCTGGCCCCCAGCCTTGAGTTTGAAATCCCTGAAATAGAGGATCCTCAGGTTTGCAAGCTGGTGATTTAACCATTGCAGCCGTGACTCAATCTCTTTCACAAAGGCTTTGGTACAGCATTTCAGTTATCCAAAATTGGCATAACAGTTTATCCTTCCAATAATTCTTTCCACAATAAATTGAGGGAGAAATGTCTGGGAAAAGAACTACTTAACTAACTCTATCTCTGGATTACTTTTCCTACCAATTCTGCCACTCTCAAATTTTGTATATATGACTAATGGAGACAGAAGCAGATCTGTGGATGAAGGGAAAAACCAGCATCTCCTATAATTAAAATTGAAGTCCCTTATAGCTACTTAAAATACATGTAAGCCCATTTGCATGAAATATATTGAGATTATAATGATCACTTACGTTAACGTGTTCTACAGTTGCTTTAATTTTATTTCCAGAATGAAACATTATCTTAACAAATTTTCTCACTGTCCTCTAAAAGTGATTTTTTTGGCGTACAAAGGAAAATGGATACGCTAAACCACGGACGTCAAACTCGCTGCGTCACATTGCCGTCAGCCTGGATGGGTGTAGCCTGTGTGTGATGCATCTGGCCCGCAGGCCGCCAGTTTGACACCCCTGCTCCAAACAATACTCTGTAAGCAGAGTTGTAAAATTTATATTTCATTTTTGTATGTATAGTTTTATTTCAACTTCTGATGGTTTTAACTGCTAGGTAGAAGTATTTTTTTTTAAAAAGTCTAGGTTTAAAAGGTCTTGCAAAAAATCATTTACTTCCCTCTTTTAAACACTGCTGGTAGTATTCTAAAATACCAGTAAAGAATGAATGGCATTCCCTCATTTTGTTTCACCCTAGAATATTGAAAGTTCTGATTATGTTGGGTTTGTACTCTAGCAAAAATGCAATGATCATTTATTTGCACTCTGTTGTCTGTTATGATTTTGAAGCTCTTTTCCTCCAACCAGCTAAACTGGTATTCACTGTAAGGCCACTATTGGTTTAAAAAAAAAAACCAAGAGGCACTTTAGATTATAAGATACTGCATCAGTTAACCATTTACCGGTACTGGACTAGGCCAATTACTGTTCAAGCATTCAATTGGCACAAAGACTTATTATCCTAATTTAACGAATGGCAACATTTATTTTTCCAAAATATAAAAACATTGATTTCCTTTTATAAAAATTACAGAGTAGTTGGGTTCCTTTTAGAACAATGACTAGATTTGGCCTGTGTAACAAATGAAACAAAGGGAAATTTGCTAATTGTTTTTGTTCTTAAGGAAAGCAAATATATATTTATTGCATTAAACATTAGAACCCAAGTGTCAATCCCTTTTGTAAATATCTTCTTTAAAGCTCAATATGGTAAAACCTAGAATAAAATGTATAATTAAAGATATTCAGAGTAACAGATAACACTGGCTTTTGACCAGTACCAAAGCATCAACAAAGCTATTATTTTTACTGATTATTTCATTGCAAAATTAAGTCTTCAACATATGTAACTTAGCCAAAAGGTGAAATGTTTTTTTAAAATTTTACCCTTTTTAAGGTGTCACTTGTCTAATATCATTCAGCTGCTTTACACTTTAATTCAATTTTAGGTTTTTTTAGTTAATATAATGGCCACTACTGTCAACTACAGTTGTATATACTCAGTGTTAGCTTTCTTTAATAAGCTACATTTGACATCTATAAACTGAATTACTGTTTGGGAAAAACAAATCTTGTGCTTGTCTTCCACCATTATCCAATTCACAGTATCTTAGTAAACGAAGAAAGGAGTGTTCTCAGACAATGGCTTATTCATGGCAACTGAGACGGACTCTCAAAACTGCAGGACACAGCTTTTTGGTTTAAGTTAGCTGAGGCCCAAATTGTAAAATCATGGGGTTTTGTCAAACTATATGATCTAGCAAAAACCAAACAAGACCAAGAATTCCTATGTATGATTCATTTTGACTGAAATACTCAGTGGCAATTTTTGTTTTTTTTTCTGGTACCATCTAAAAGCACTTTCTATTGGCATGGAAGCAGAAGTGCATTTGTAAACTTGAAATATAGGTTAATTATTTGACAAAGCAAAGCCATTTACCATATACAACAATTGGTGGTGGTTGTCTAAGTCAGGAAAACTCTTCAATAGCATTCTTAAAATCCAACCAGTTGAAAGAACTTTGCATGTTTCCAAATAATTTCATTCAAGCACATATCTACAAGTTAATAGTTTAGACTTTATAGTTGAAAAAGACAGAATAATTTAAAACCTGGAGTTAGCTTTAAAAAAAAGTCTATTAAAGGTTACAACTGATTCAAAATAATGAACAGGAAGAGATTTTGATTTTAAGAGAAATTGGCAATAAGAACAGCAGCAGCTTTTACCCACACATCATGAGGTCTGACAAGACCAGGTTTACTTTTTAAACTCCTGCTGTAAACTATTAACAGAAATCAGTCTTTTCAACATCACTGTAGCATGAGCTGCTTGAGGTTGTCATGAAGGATGGTATCTTTGACATCACGGAATACCAGACGAATATTTTCTGTATTAATAGCAGTGGTGAAATGGTGGTATAAGGGCTTCTGTTGCTGGTCCCGACGTTTGGTGCGAAAACAATCCACCAGGAATTTTTGGACATCTGTTAAATTGTGAGGGTCCCCTTCAAAATCTGGGAAATAGTCTTTGATGCTCACTTTTTGCACTTTTTCCTCAAGCAAGTCTGTCTTGTTTAGAAAGAGAATGATGGAGACATTGCTGAAAACCCGATTGTTGACTATAGTTTCAAAAATGTTCAAAGATTCTGTAAGACGATTTGTTAGCCGATCTTCCATAAGTACCTGATCAAACTCACTTGATGAAACCAGGAATAGTATTGAAGTGACACTATCAAAGCACTCAAACCAACGTTTTCTTTCTGACCTCTGGCCACCCACATCAACCATCTTGAAGGGAACATTTTTAATTTCAAAATCATACTCGTGTATTCCTTTTGTGGGTCTTCGCGCTAGCAGAATATCTTGCTGGGAAGGAAGATAATCCTGGGGGAAAATAATCTAAGTTGTTAATGCAACTACTGAAAAATAAAATAAATGATCTTACATTTGAAAAGAGAAAAAATGATTACATTTTAAGCATCCACAGAATGATTGTATCAAATGCAATATCAAAAATTAAAATAGTGGTAAGAATTAAGTTTTTAGCAAACTAATAATGAAATTCTTTATTTTAGATTTCTGCTTTATTGAGGTAAGTTGGTACTAAGTAAGGTAAAAATGTAAAGCAATGTGTAATCTTACATAATGTCAATTTCATTGGTCCTTGACAAATGAGTAATCTACTTCAACTTTATCTCCTTACTATAATATTTTAATAAGGGTATTTGAGTGAGAAAAGCATTGTATACATAAACAAATGGCATTTTTGCATGCTAACCAATAACACAGAACCCACAGGAACCCTCATTTCCATGCTTTAGACCTTTCTGCCAATGATAACTCGTAAAGGTATACCATATTTTTCACTCCATAAGATGCACTCCCCCCCCCCCCCGGAAAGTGGGTGGAAATGTCTGTGCATCGATGCCGGCCCTTTGATGAATAGCAGATGAGCCGCGGCAGCAGGGTCCATTAACAATGCTGAACCCCATCTCTTCTGTCTTAGTCATTGCCCACTTCTTCTGTCTCTTTTCTGCAGTGCAGGAGTCAATAGGCAGACCTGGCAAATGAGAGGACACTTATCTGTGGTCCTCTCAGGCTCTGTCTGATATGTTTTTTTCTTGTTTTCCTCCTCTAAACCTATCTTATGGTCAGGTGTGTCTTCCCCAGCACACTGGAGAATGGCCAGGTATTATATCTAGCTGGGGACTACCTAAAATGAATCCATTAATCAAAATCAATAGTCTTTTAAAATTCCTAAGTTAGTAACTCTTAGGAAATAGATGGATGGGTTTCCACTAAACTATTAGAAGTGGGTTAAGAATTATAGTTCAAGTGGCTTTGGAACAATCAGCAAACAGTGGACAATATCAATACACAATATCAATGTTTGACACTGGATTTTAGAACATCATCGGGTTTACAACATTTAGTTTGCAATGAAATATTAATTAAATGTAATTATAGTTTGGCAATGATGCTACATCTTATTATTGATATTATCTAAAGCTAAAAATAAGACAAAATTCCTTCTAGCATTTCATAGTAATACAAATACCAAATTTAGAAATAAAACTTACTGGCTCTCCAAGTTTATCCAAATTGTCCAGAAAATATTTTATAGATTCTCCCTAAAGTGAAGGATAAATACAATTATTAATTATGCTCTGAAACAGGCTTTTAAAGAACAATTTAATATAAAGTAAAGATTTGTGCATGAAAGTTGCAACCAAATTCTCAGTATATTTTATAGATGAATTAAATACTCATCTGCAAAATATACTGAGAATTTTGGTCTTTGACATACACTGAAATCATTGAGTTGATGAATTATGCAGTTAAGTACATTTATTTCAAAAGTTACAGCATTTATCCTTAATACTTGGTCTGTGGACAATGTGTACTGGACTAGAGTATGTACTGTAAATTGTCACCAATTTATAAATCCTATTTAAAGAAAGATAAATGAGGAAAATTACTTAGGGGGGGGGGGATTTCTACATAATTGCTCACAGAGGTTCCCCAAAACATTTTGCTTTCTGAACAAATTACAAAATGGTTCCTCCTACACATTCACTCTGCAACATTTATGTTTAAAATCTTATTAACAGAATCACTTCCATTGTGCAGGTCATTGTGCACCATCTAGTGAGATCTCTCTTTCCATATTATGCTCTTAGCATATGATTATATTTTAAGAGGAGTGCTGCTATTGGTCTATGGTTGCAAAAATCAGGAATCTGCTAGTATCATCTCTCACTAATGAAGATTATTAAAAGTAATACTTTTTTGTAAGCTGCAACTTATTTGATCAGATGCAGAGTGGCTAGATTGGTGTAAGATGTAAATTGGGGTGAGGTGGGTGGGACAAAGGAAGAGACAAGTTGGTTATGCAGATACAAGTTACCTGTGAGACAGTATCTTATCAATTAACAATTACATGTTAAAAAAACCCATTGTGTTTTTTGAGGCCTTCTAAGATTGCCTGAAACTTTTTAATAAATTGAGTTTAGCAATTTGTCACTTGATCCGCTGTCTCCCACTTTTCTACAACACTCACTTTTAGATCTGCTATGGAGTGATGAAATGATGAGGGGATTATCTCCATGTTTAATATCTGAACCTAAGAACTAACAGAAGGAAAGATAATTGCCTTCAAGTGATTTATAACTTAACGATCACAGAGATGGCATTCAGGAAGCACCAGAAGCCACACCCACCATTGAGGAAGACCCCAATAACAGCTTTAGGATGCGCTTCCTGCAGATCTTTTTGAGTCAAATATAGATCTATATACAGATAATGCTCAACTTATGACCAAAATTAAGCCAAAAATTTCTGTACCTAAGCATAACAGGTGTTAAGTGAGTTTTGCCCCATTTATGCCCGCCCTTGCTATAGTTAAGTGAATCACTATAAATGTTAAGTTAATAATAGTTCTTAAATGAATCGGCTTTCCCACTGACTGCTTGTCAGAAGATTGCAAAAGGTGATCACTTGACCTCAGGACACTGCAATTGTCATAAATATGAACCATTTGCCAAGCATCTGAATTCTCATCATGTGACCATGGGGATCCTGCAACAGTATTTGTGTGAAAACCAGTCAGAAGTCATTTTTTTCAGTGCTGTTAAAACTTTGAATGGTCACTAAACAAATTACTGCAAGTTGAGGACTACCAGTAGTGTTATCTGCACCCACTTTAAGGGTCAGTAGAGACAATGACAAAAGAAATTGTTCTCTGTGTGTGAGGTTTATTGAAGTTATTGAATCACAAAGAGTCCTTGCAACTATTCACAGTCCTAGATGTGCTTTAGTTCAAACAAATTGCCATAATAGTTGGCGAAGTAGCAATCAGTGGGCAAAAGTCAAGATGGGTGAAATACATTAGAAGTAATGTGTGGTATTGTAAATGACAGTTTAGTGGATCCAGACATAAACAAGAGATAAAACAGTGCTTCACACTAAGGTGACTGATACTTTGCTTACAAAGCAGATGAAGTGAGGGAACCATGACTTAAATGGTTAACACATGGCTGTTAGAACAGTGAAATCTCAACCACAGCTTTATGCTCTCCACACTAAAAGTGGTGCCCCCTAAAAGGGGGCATGGCTTACAAATGTTTGATGAACAGTTTATATTCTGCAAATTATCATATAGTGCTATCTGCTCTTTAAACTGGAATCGGCCATCAATAGAATAAGATAAGCTTGTACCATGAATTTTAAATTACTGCTTGGTATTAAAAAGGCTGAAATTTAATACTCTTCAAACCTGCCATTCACACACTGGCACCATTCCAGCCACTCCTACTTCTGCTTCTGTGTCTGCATGCTCAATTCATAATGATTGAGTTTTGAATCGTTCAAGTTTTATTTGTAATCCTGCAAAACACTAAAGTCTCAAGATCTGCCAATGTTTTTTTTTTGTTTGTCATTTGTCTTTTTATTGCTACAATCCAGTAGATGATTCATTACCATTAGCCCAGAAGCAGAATTCACAATGTGATTTATAGAACTCACAATGTTTGGAAGAACTTGAGCTGCATGTAAAGAGGTTCTATTAACTCTTTCAGTTCATATACTTAAGAATCATCTTAATGAGTTCAACTGCTATTATATATTATAATATATTACTCTTATTATATACTCTTTTCTACTGTTACCAGTGCTAAATGAACCCTCAATAGAAACATACTGGCTTTTTTTTTGCAGTAACGACAAACAATAACAGAGTTTTGTTAATTAAATTACTTATCACCAGCTTTTAAGCATTACAGCCAACTTTGTTGGATATATCAAGTATAATTTCTGAGTGAAATATCATGTAAGGGCTGAGTGAAACATAATGCCTTGTACAAAACTTGCACAGAGAGAGAGCAGTAATGATGCACTAGCAGTTCTGACATGTTCTTAAGATCTGTTTTTTTCACTATAGTTAGTAGGATGAGGACGAAGATGGTATTGCTATCATTTCTGAAATGGAAACTTTTGTCAGAGCGATTCAATTTTTGACTGATAAAGGAGTCAGTCAAACTGAAATTCATTACTGAAACCAGTAGGTGGGGGGTGAAGGCATTGCTTTCATTTAACATCTGTATATCCCACATTTGTTTTGGAGTCGGTGAATGGGGAAGGGGGGAGAGATGAGGAAGGGAAGTGCTTGGGAACTGACCAGAGAGGAACATTTCAACTTCCCAGGACTTTGTGTCTAACCACAAGATGCCCATCCTTGAAAAGATAAATGAGGGACACTCACAGTGAAACCACCAAGAAGGAATATATCAGACTGTTTAACACAATTTATCACTAATTAAATAAATATCATTATACTGCCTATATTAACCAGGTATTCAATATAAAAATATCTTTCACATCTAATTTGCTGTTCGATCATTTATAAAATAATTTTGCTTTCCACTTTTCCTTCTACTATTTCTATGCTTTCCCTTCTCTCCTTCCCTTCAGGTGCTTTCTCTCTTACAAAACTATGCTCCATACATCGGATTAAACAAATTGTGATCCACAAAATTTATGCAGCAAGTTTATTTGTTGCTCTTTAAGAAGCTAAAGTAATACTTATAAGTTATGCCTTCGTGAAAAAGCTAAGAGCAAAGTTACCTAAAAAATCTTAAGCATCCACTGAAGCAGTACATTATTTTCAGCAGGAAGATAAGAAACTGAACAGGCATGCATGGGTATGAATGACCACGACAACTCAAGTTCTTAAAGAATGCATATATTTACTTTCATTTTATTAAGATGGATCAGTAATCTCGAGTTAAATATAAATTATCAGGTTTAAATTAAAATGCAGACAAGTTTTTAATTCAGCAAAGTTAAGAGTCATAGGAAGAAACAATTCCGCATTTGGGATTTAGGAAAAAGTCTGATACTATGAGCAGTGGCTTATAGCACAATTTTGGAAGAATACGTGTTTTAATCTTGCATCAAGAAAGCCTACAACAGGTTGGTTACCTGTACCTCATTCTTTAAACAATTATCAGTGCAATCACACACAAGATTTAAAACTATCCAGCATCCAATTCAGAACATTCAGCAGAAACTTACATCTTCCTATATTCTATAAACTATTGGAAAGGTATATTTTCTCTGCATGAAATATTGTATGCAGCAGAACTGACATTCATACAGCAGGCAATTTGTTGAGAAAGGGCGTTGGTACCTGTTCAGGCAATCTCTGAAAATCAGACACAATTAAATGGAACACAAAAACGAAGGAAAAAATATAATTTACAACAAGAATATATGTAACTTTTGGGCCAGTGAATGTATTTCGATTTTTAGTATGTCATAGCACTTTAGCCATAGCAATAGCAATTAGACTTACATACCACTTCACAGTGCTTTACAGTCCTCTCTAAGCAGTTTACAGAGTCAGCATATTGTCCCCAACAATCAGTCCTCATTTTATTGACCTCAGAAGGATGGAAGGCTGAGTGAACCTTAAGCCGGTCAACATCGAGCTGCCAAACTGCTGGCAGTCAGCAGAATTAGCCTGCAATATTGCATTCTAACTACTGCACCATCATGGGTCTTTAACAAAATATTTACTAAAGGGTCTTGGTCTATCACAGAATACACATCAGACAGAAAGTAAAACTCCTTGTAACCAGGGTGCTATGTATTGGGCATCTGTAAATCTTGGCTTACATAATACCCACCCTACCCCCGCCTGTTCATAATACCTGCCCAGCTGTGCTCAGTAGAGCCTATCCACAGCACTGCCTATCTCCACTTGATTACTTAGTACTGGAGTTTAATGTGTTAATGACAAAAGAAGTTAAATTGAACAGAAATATCCACCAAAATAATTGCAGATAGTCATCAACTTACAACAGTTCATTTGTGTTCAATAGTGAAAACAGTGACTTGTGACTGTTTTTCACACTTATGCAGCATCCCTTCCCCGTGGTCAGGTGGTCAAAATTTAGAAGCTTGGCAACGACTCATATTTATGATGGTTGGAGAGTCCCTGGGTCATGTGATCGACCTTCTGACAAGCAAAATCAATGGGGAAGCCAGATTCACTGAACAACCAGGTTACTAACTTAACATCTGTAATAATTCAGTTAACAACTGTTGCAAGAAAGATCATAAAATGGGGAACACACACTTAACAAATGTTTCACTTAGAATATAAATTTTGGGTTCAACTGTGGTTGTAACTCGAGTACCTGTAGTTACTTGTGTATGTGCATATTTATCTCTAGCTAACATGTTAATAAAAAAAAACTTCAGAGTAAAACTGAAAAGTAATTTAAAAAGAAAAAGAACCATTGCATTTCTAATTTCCCCCATTTTATACGTCTGCTAATTTACAATATTGTAGACATTAAGCCCCCTTAGAACCCCAACTGTAAATCATTATATTTGCCATGTTGCATGATATATTTTATGTATGGGAACCTTTCCTACTTAAATTTGCTGAAATTTATAGTTTACATAGAGACCACACATAGAAAAGAAAATTAAAAAGAATGATTCCCATGCATGCATCATGTATCCTCCACATAGCTATTAAAAAAAATACAAGGGCCTGACTCCATCTGAAGCCCTTGAAACTGCTAAATAAAGGCTGCCCTCACTGACTACAAAGTTAAAAGAGGCTATGAAGATAAGTGCCCTATTCTCCAAAGAACCATCCAAGGTGTACTCCCAACTGCAGTGCAACAACGCATTAACATCAGAGCCATCAACATCAAAAACTAACAGTACTGGAAAAAACATAAGAAATAAAGAGAAGACATAACACCAGTGCAAAGTGGCTACAGGACATGAAAAAAGACAACAGCAGTCTTCCAGAACAGGAACCAGTCACCATCACAGTAGTAAAGATCTATCAGTGGGCAAAGAACATGAAGAACTTTACACCTACTGGCTAAAGAAACTAACAGCAGTGCATGAATGCCTAGCAGCACAAATGAACCAGCTGCTAGCAGTGGTCTCCCATCCAGTCTGGCCAATGGAAGGAAGAAGAGTACTGATCATGAAAGAAGTGCCATGCAAGTCAAGCCCCTGCAAGGGATGTCCCAGTGATAGACAGCTGAAGTGGCAGACGTTGGGAAAACCTACCAGTGATCAGATCCACAGAAACAGGGGCCTACCACTCTAGATAGAACTCAAGGTGCAGATAGAGGCCTCAGATACGGTCCAAAACAAAGTGTTTGGGTGTAAGAAGCCAGCAAGAAGTACTTTAAATGATACAGCCAAGTAGTTGGCATTATAAAGTATATAAAAATATTAGCATAGTGTATAGGCTAGACCAGCGGTGTCAAACTCGATTTCATTGAGGGCCACATCAGGGTTGTGTTTGACCTTGGAGGGGGGCAGCGGGGGGAGGGCTGGGTGTGGCCTTCTGCCAGTGAAAATGGAGCTTGAGGGGTCATGTGTTTTAGGCAGGGACAGCTTGCAGCCCTCTGCCAGCGAAAATGAGATAAAAAGAATCTGGACAGAAGGCTGCAGAGGACATCCCAGTTGAAAATGAAGCTGTTTTTGCAGGGTCACTGCTGGCCAGTCCTTTGCTGTTTCCAGGGCAGTCCCGCGGGCAGGATCTAAGCACCCCATGGGCTGGATCTGGCCCCCGGGCCTTGAGTTTCAAACCCCTAGGCTAGACCTTCCCAAGTCCAAAGGGAGATTTCACAGAAAGTCATGGAGAATAACAAGGCTAAGATCCTGTGGGACTTCCAGCACCACACAGGCAGGGTACTGGCCAACCAACAGATTAAATGGCAGTAGACAAGGACCAGAAGACAGCAGTGGTGATAGATACAGCAGTGCCAAGTGACAGCAGCATCAAGAAGGAGTATGAAAAGCTGGAGAAGTACGAGGACCTAAAGTAGGAATTGGAGAGGATGTGAAAAGTAGAGCACTCAGGTCTGTGACTCTAAGGTTGGAATGGCTCCAACAGATCCCAGGAACAACATCAGAGCTCTCTGCCCACAAGAGCGCAGTGCTAAGAACAGTTAAGAGACTGCAGAACCCACAAACACCCACTCCTCTAGTAGAACCACCCAGATTTAGGAAGACACAGACCCCAGAGCATGAGAAGGGATTTTTTTAAACTGCATATCTTCCAAGTTCCCAATCAAATATTCTAGGAATTGTATCTGTCTTGCAGTGCTGAACAAAATGTATTCTCACTGCTGTAAATATATATTTATTAAATTATGATATTTCTTGTTAATTTTTGCTGAGATTATACCTAATTTAAAAAGTCGTAGTTTTATTTTAAATTGAAATTCTAATTTTCTACATTGTACTACATGAATACCGTATTTTTCAGAGTATAAGGCGCACCAATGTTTTGAAGAGGCAAATAAAAAAAAAAGGTTTTGCACTCTGCAAACCTCCCAAAAACGGCTCATTTTTCACGAAAACGGGCCTTTAAAAAAAAAAAAAAAAAGAGCATGAACAGCCCTTAGGAGGCTTGTAGAGTGATCCGGGAGGTGAGGGGGCAAAAACAAGCAAAAATATGGGCCATTTTTTGCTCATTTCTGCCCTCTCCAGCCACCAGGAGCTCTCTGAAAGCCTCCTACAAGCTATGCACGGTCATTTTGGTGAAGGGGGCGGGGTTTCAGGAGGCAAAAAAATGTTGTATTCAGTATATAAGATGCACCCAGATTTTCAACCTCTTTTTTGAGGGGAAAAAGATGCATCTTATACTCTGAAAAAAAATATGGTACCTTTCAAATACTTTGGGGTATTGATCTTTTTCACGGTATTTGCAACCCTTATTACTGCATGATATATCTAGCTTAGATAATATTAATGGAATTGTGTAGCATTTATAGAACATTTTGTGTCAATTTTCTTTTTAAATTATAATTTGATGTACATTTTATAGATTTGGTCCATAATTCTTCCCATTGTTACATTCTAACTATTTCTTTAAAATTTACATCCATTTTATCATATAGTTTTTATATGTTCTGTTTATCACATCTAACTAAAGTTTACATATGTGCCCAGATGGTTTGGATTTGATCAGCTAATTTTATCTTTTTTTCTTAATATATCTTGTTCTGATCCGATTGTTAAATAAAACACACATGAATAATACTGCTATTTGCATTTCTGTGTTGTGTAAGCCAGTCAGCATTATATTCTCTATCTAATTCTAGGTCTGAAACTTGCTTGGAGTTTTGTACATGAAGTCTGTAAAGCAGTCTTCCTTGTATCTTTG
Source organism: Natrix helvetica (assembly GCF_964273705.1). Lineage (NCBI taxonomy): Eukaryota > Metazoa > Chordata > Lepidosauria > Squamata > Natricidae > Natrix > Natrix helvetica. The sequence goes on along the minus strand of NC_138548.1, from coordinate 233,476,803 downwards.
GAACATTAAAATAAGCCTTTACGAAATTCTCTTGGCTGGTCTTTCGCCAATGTTTCTGAATAATCATGGGACATCTGTTCTTTTGTTGAATTCATCAGAGCCAAGTTCAGCTACAGCTCCCAATTCCCCTCCACTTTTCCAGTTGAGAGATTTGAGTAAACTACAGATACTCACTGTTATGCAAACTAATTCATATTCAACAAGTATGTTATTTTCAAAGAAGCTGTATAATGTGCTTTTCTCTGCAACTGCAAATGAAGAAAGCTGCACCAAATATTTTAGTTTAGTTACTCAAATGCTGGTTCCTTAGGTACAGTGATAAAGGAGGTATTAGTTCGTTAATATCACAATGCATTATAACATCTTATTTTTCTTCTTCTTCATCCTCCTCCTCATATCATCATCATAGTTGCAGCAACCTGTATCATCCATCAATACAATATAATAGCAGAGTTGGAAGGGACCTTGGAGGTCTTCAATCCTCTGCCTAGGCAGGAAACCCTACACCATTTCAGACAAATGGCTATCCAACATCTTCTTAAAGACTTCCAGTGTTGGGGCATTCACAACTTCTGGAGGCAAGCTGTTCCACTGATTAATTGTTCTAACTGTCAAGAAATTTCTCCTCAGTTCTAAGTTGCTTCTCTCCTTGATTAGTTTCCACCCATTGCTTCAGTGCCAGTCAATAATATTTGTGATACATTTTTAAATGTTCAGTTGACTGAGTTTCATGTTTAATGAATAAAATAACAATAACAATAATAATAATAATAATAGCAGCAACTGAACTCAATAACCACACTGTTCCAACAAAAAGTCAAGAACAACATTCGAGGTGAATACATCGAGAGTGAAAAAGTGCACTCAATGGAAGAAATACCATCAAAGCAATCAACATCTAGGCAATTCCAATCATTAGATAAACAGCTGGAATACTGGATTGGACTCAAGCAAAACTAACAGCAATGAGTAAGAAGACCAGAAAAATAACAACAAAGAATCATGCCCTTCATCCTTGAAGTGACATTGATAGACTCTATCTAGGAAAGGCAAATAGGTGGGCTTGGAATTTTTCAAGTACATCAGATGGTTGAAGAAGAACAAAGGGCTTTGAAAGAATATTTGAAGGACAATGAAAAAGATGCACCAAAGTTAGTACACCAGGAAGGCTTACTGACCACTGGAGAGACCAAACTGGCCTACAGGAAAGACCAAATGAAGAACAGAATTAAAGCAAAAAAAAAAAAAAGACAAATCTATGGCCAGCATATAAAAAAAAAATTGCAGGGAAAGCAGATATTAAGACCTGGCAATGGCTCAGAGCAGGAAAGTTGAAGAAAGAGACCAGGGGACTACCATAATTCTGGCTGCAGAAGACCAAGCCTTAAGAAGAAATGCATATGAAGCCAGAATTGAAAAGATTGCAACAGATAATAAGTGTTGCCTACGCAAAAAAAGCCGAAGGAAAGGTAAGTTGGTGCAAGATGATCACACAAAGTGACTATAAGCAACAGTATGAGAAAGTAGCAACAATAGTGCACTAGAAAATCTGCAAGAAATATCATTTTTCTGCAAGCAAAAACTGGTGGAACCATAAAATAGAGAGAGTCATAGAAAATGAAAAAGCTAAATTGCTCTGGGACTTTAGAGTCCAAATACACAGACACCTGCTACATAATATCCCAGATTTAACAATTGTTAAGAAAGATTTTTAAAAAGCCTGGATAGTGGATTTGACAATACCCGGAGACAGCAGAATGGAAGAGAAAAAAATGGAGAAGATTAAATGCCTTATAGGAAAAAAAAACCATTACAAAATGCAATAAACTCCCACCCGTCCTGATGACAGCAACCGAAGCAACCACTTGATGGGCTTCACATCTCCCTGGCCTGTTGGTAAAACCATGTCTTTAGGGCCTGGTTACTACATCTAATGCATCTAATACATGTACAAACTAGGACATAAAATAGCAAATATCGCCAAATACAGTTTTCTTGCTTTTACCAAAGAGAATTACTTCTAGTAAAATCATTTTTAATTTGATTTTATTTGGGGTGTGTGTGTGTGTGTGTATAAATTTTAAGGATTACATATATATAGGCTTGTGTTGGATAATGTAATCCTTAAAATTTATAGCATTTTATTTAGTCTTCAAACAGGATATTGAATACAATTCAAGGCTGTGCAAGATATATTCTTCTTCTTCAGTATGAACGTAACTAAATCATTAGCAAATGGTCATGCTATTTTTGCTTACATTGTATATTTCCTCTTAACATTTCCTGTGTTTGCCTGACATTCTGAAAAGAAACTAAGCTCTGATAGAAAACCAACTCTTGCAAAAAAAAAAAAATGGAACTAGAATCGAACTGGTTGCTGTTAGCTAATTTGTGAAGGCAAGAATCAGTGGGGTTTAGTCCTGTGGCAAATCTGTGGCACACTGTTTCAAACTAGTATCTAAAAGGTTAATGTTGGGAAAAGATTATCTGAGGCATACAGTATTAGAAATTGGCAAATGAAAATATGTACTATTAATTGTCAACCTTTGAAATTATTCTGAAATAGTCTTATTGCATCTTTTTCTTCTTTTCCCATATCCCACATGACGACAAAATGGAAATTAATCCAAATTTAAGAACAAAATGCATCTCAAAAATAGATAGTATATGTTGTGCTTTTAAAAACTCTTTGGTCCTAAATTTTCTACTTTTGGCCAAATCTACATGCAATACAGAGCTTAATACATATGGATTCTAAACCAAGATAGATATTTACTACTGTCTTGACCTTGACAGTCACTATGGTTTCCTTTGATAGCTGCCCTGGGGGGGGGGGGGGGGGGAATGTGCTTGGCTTTGCTTTTAGCCTTGCTGCCCCCCCCCCCCCTTTGGAGGTTCCTCTGTGCCTCTGGCAGGGCTGCTGGTGATAGCTGCAGGGACCAGATTCCGGTTTGTGTCCTCGGAAGAGCAAGGGGCCGCCATCTTGGAACACATGGTCCCCTGCTATCCAAAAAGGTGATTCGCGCCGAAATTCAAAGGGTGCTTCAATCAGGGGCTTGAAAAGCGGCTTGTGCTGCAAAGAGCTGCCATGCCCCTTGCTGCCGGTGGAATTAGCCTTCTGGAAGCGGCGGCTCGTAAATGAGCTCTGCTCCCGGCTCCCGCTGTGATCTGGTGAGCTTGCAGAGGCTCAGCATTGCACATCAGCTGGTGGTCCTTGCTGTGTGCCGCCCCTGGGGGCTAATGGCAACCGCCCCTAGCCCCACCAGGCTTTCTGTGAGTCTCCAGATACTCACCCAGGCAGTTGTTGGTAGTATTTGCGCTTTTTAAAAAAGTCTCTAGTTTTTTCCTTAGGATTCTCAGGAGTTCCAGGATGGCACAACCGCCCAGTTGAGGGCTGAGTCAATAACTGGGCAGTACCTGGTGACCAGGGCATAGCCCAAAGAGCTTATCTGACTCAGCCCAATCAACGAGAGGACAAGGTCAACCCATCCTGGATACTCCTCCGCTCACTATGGAGAAAGTTCAGCTCTCTATCCATGAGGTAATAGTGCACCTCAGATGTTAATGTTTCTACTTCTGATTTAGTAAGTAGGCATGATTTTCTGAGCTTTAATGTTCAATCCATCAAGTTCTTGTTTTAAAAGTGTGTGCATGTGGATGTTGCACATACATGGCATTTGTTTCAGCAAAAGTATCCTAATGGTGAAAGGGGAATAAATTGATGTATTTATTTATGAAACTGCCCATCTCACATTAAGTGACTCTAGGCAACGTACAATTAAAAGCACAAAGAACATAGCATACATCTCTTGGGATTGAAGGATAATACTCTGGTCACACAAATCCAAAAATAAAGCAAAAAGCAACTACCCCACTAATAGTAATAGATCTCATGTAAACCTGTGACCCTGGGGAAACCAGGCAGGATTTCAGTGTCTTACGAAAAGCTAATATTATTAAGAAAAGCAAGATGATTTTAGTGTAAGGGACCAGAAATAGACCCTCTACTATATTTGGTGGGAAGAGCAAAGGTGGTGGGAGAAACATGGTTCCCCCCACCCAAATAGCTTGGCCCCATGCCATGTATAACTTTATAGGTGATACCTGCACAAGAAGCCTACTAGGAGGCAATGCATCTTATGGAACAGCAGTGTACATGAATGTAAAAAGAAACACCCCAAATTACTCATGCCACTACATTCTGGCCAACCGCAACTTCTATGTGTTCTTCAACACTGCTCTATCTAGAGCAGTGGTCCCTAATCTTTATGGCTTATGGCCCCGCAGAGGGTGGGGAAGAAGTGGCTTACATGAGTGGACCCTTGTACACTTGCGTGGCCCAGTTCCAAACCAGCCACAGCCTGGTAGTGTGACACTGCTCGGGGGTTGGGGACCCCTGATCCAGAGCATGTTACAGCAATCAAAATGGTAGCTAACTAAGACATAAATTACCTTGGGATCTAGAGATTCTCTCTTCCTATCAAGAACTTCCCTCTCCTCATTGAACATCTCTACCGCTCCTCTGAGATGAGGGATCCTCTTGTTCTGATTTTCATAAACCACAATTGATAAGTGACAAGGAAATAAAAAACTGACAAAATATTGTCTTTATCCTTTCTGGTGGCAGAAGTGTTTGGTGAGCCCAGTACCATTTAAGGAACACTTTTATTGGGCAGGAAGGAAGATGACTGGATTGAAAAATGAACTGAAGTAGCTGAAAATCTGATCTACATTACCACATTTAACACTAGCAGTAATATAGTCTGGAATAATATATATATATATATATCCCTTATTTCAGATATATCCATGTTGAAAGCATCTATGTGAATATATATTGTTTTAACTTTTCTTACTGAAAAGAATGTACATGGAATATACACTATTCAGAATCATTTGTAATTATTACCACATATAAGCCTAATTTATTTATTGTATGTTTATGTATGTGCATGTCTGTCTATGTACATACATAGTAAAACAACTGGATTAGAACAAGAAGCAATGGGTGGAAACCAATCAAGGAGAGAAGCAACTTAGAACTGAGGAGAAATTTCCTGACAGTTAGAACAATTAATCAATGGAACAGCTTGCCTCCAGAAATTGTGAATGCCCCAACACTGGAAGTGTTTAAGAAGATGTTGGATAGCCATTTGTCTGAAATGGTATAGGGTTTCCTGCCTAGGCAGGGGGTTGGACTAGAAGACCTCCAAGGTCCCTTCCAACTTTGTTATTGTATTTATTTATTTATTTGTATTTTAAAAAAAGCAATTACTTAGAATGTAACTGATAAGCAACCTGGAGATTTAAAATATGCCACACGTTAAAGGCAATTTATCTCCTGTTCACTTTCTGAAATACTGACATATGAACAACTGAATGTGTAGAAGAATAACAACACTTTCTGGTACTGTGTCATTCAGTTCTTATTACTGATGTTTGTCAGAGACAGGAAGTAAAAAGGAAGGGAAAGACTATGATGCAAGAAGTTAGTGCAAAGAAGCAATTCATACTTCCAAACTTGGCTGAAAGTCACATGTGCTTTTCTGTGCTCAGAGTACTAAATTTCTATGCAGGAAGAGGCGGTGGAGGATGTGCAAGGATGAATCTCTTTCCTCTGCTTCCTCTAACATACTGAGAAAAGCTGTATTCAAAATAAACTGTGAGTAACTAGTATATTTGCCTTCAAAGCAAACAGTATCCAAGCTGAAATGTAGAAAGCAACTCTCTAAAACCATATATAGTATATATATACTGAATATATACCACATATACTGAAAAACAATCTAATAGGCTTGAATGTACCATTATAAAAAGTAATCTAAAAGGCAAACATTATCTTGAAATTGTGGAAAGTCCCAGCAATCTATGAAGGTATTGCTTTGAAAAGTATTATGATATACTTACAGTGTATTCCTCCTATTGAATCAGTCATTTATTGTCCTTTCATTCCCAATTATTATAACTGACACTCAGATGCAATAACATTAATATTAAATGCATTAATATATTACTGCTATTACAGAATATGCGTTCCATATTGCACTTATAAACTTTTTCCTTTGGGTTAAAATGTTACATGTTCTAAAACTGAATCTCTTTTTTGGAAGGGAAATAGAATTAGAATTAATACAGTGCAGGAAGCTGAAGCCTTCATTAAAAAACATTTCTCCCTCCTAGAAGACGAACACAGGGAAAGTAGTGAAAAGGGTAGCAAGGTACAAGATATGAAGGGGGGGGCTGTGGCTCCACCTGGGGACAGGGAGGAAAGAGCAATATCGAAAAGGCTCAGGTCACAAAAATAAAAGTATTTGAAATATTTGTAATTGTTGATATACTAGAAAGTGACGAAGGAAAAGATGATTGAACACATGATTGATACAATGTAGAATAAGATTCTGTTTTTTGCTTATCTTTTATACGTTGTTTTTAATATTGTAAAAATTGTGAGATTTGGAGGGATTTCTACCACTAGCGTGGGAGCTGCCAAAATTTTCTATGTACCCTCTTACCTTTCCCCAAAAATGTTTAAAAACCAAAAAAATTCTTTAAAAATAAAAATAAAACTGAACCTCTCTTGAAATGACTTAACCTTTGTGGTTTTGTGGACTATGGAAACTGCATGTATTGTTTTGTTACATATAAGTGCTTTACTAAAAATAAATAAGTGACAAATCAAAGGTCAGCAACTAATTAGGTGGCTAATGAAAAATATTCCCAATGTTATTCACAATTATGTACACTGATACTCTTTCATAATTAAAACATTAAATTTGCCTCAACTAATTTAGATTGGGATGAACAATTCCATTATTTTGGCAATCATTTTTTAAAAATTTGAACTTAAGAAATTTGGCTTTTAAACAATTCTTAAGATTGCATTAAAAAGGGATAGCACCAAAACTATCCCTGTCGCTGTGGCTGCTTGCGAAGGCTCCTGGATTGGGGCTGAAAAGGTGAAAGCAGAAGCAGTATGCTTTGTCCCATATTTGGATAGACCAGGTGGCAGTGATAAAAAACACTTAATCTCTCCACTGGCGTAGGCAACAAAACGAGGAGAGCCCGTGGCTTAGAGGTTAATACAGCTACAGTATTTTTCGGAGTATAAGACGCACCTTTTTCCCACCAAAAAGAGGCTGAAAATCTGGGTGCATCTTATACACTGAATACAGCATTTTTTGCCCCCGAAACCCCTCCCTCTTCACCAAAATGGCCATGTATAGCCTTTAGGGGGCTTTCAGAGAGCTCCTGGGGGCTGGGGAGGGCAGAAATGAGCAAACAATGGGTCATTTTTTGCTCAATTTTGCCCCCCTCAAGCCCCCAGGAGCATTCTATAAGCCTCCTAAGGGCTATTCATGCCCTTTTTTTGGAAAAAAATAGGGCCGTTTTTGCCCCCCACCCCCGGGAGCACTCTACAAGCCTCCTAAGGGCTATTCATGCCCTTTTTGGGGGAAAAAATAGGCCTGTTTTTGGGAGGTTGCAGAGTACAAAAACTTTTTTAAAAAAGATTGCCTCTTCAAAACCTTGGTGTGTCTTATACTCTGAAAAATACGGTACCTAATATGTAAGTAGCCGGGGTTTGAATCCCAGAAGGGTATGGCTAGCTGACGAGAGCTAAATGGTTTGAAATAAATCTATACTAGTCTCCCTTTATTTCTTTGTCGGTAAATATGAATTCAACACAAAAAGAGGTTGCCGCAAAAGCTCCTGGATTGGGTCTTAAAAAGTGAAAGCGGAAGCAGTATGCTTTGTCCCATATTTGGGTAGACCAGGTTGCCCTGATAAAAAACACTTAATTGTCTAAATACTTTAATCAAGTCATAGCAAGAGTTCTGAAGCGTTAATGTTCTTATTTAAATGGGAGAGAGGAGATTTTGCAGTTAAAGCATTCATGAACCATGAAACTGTAGACTTTATATTGGTTTAAATCCAATAATACTCTGTGCAAGTAGAAAATCATTTTCATACATTCTGTTTCAGTCAATTCTGCTCTCCTATAACATATCTCATGGCAGTGTGGTTTTTTTTTTCAACTGAAGACGTTTTTCAAAGATGCAAGCAGGACAACTGTGTTAGCAGGGGGTGGGGAAGTGTGTACACCACCACTTTTGACATATTGTGATGTGATAAATAATATGTCATCTATGGTACCAATATATTTACAGTGACATCACCTGTGCATACTATTGTTTTAAAGAAAGATCTTAATTTAAAACAATTATACAGAAAACCAGCAACTGCAAAGCAAATTATCAACTGAACTCACATCAGCTTAGTAAATAAGGAGAGCAATTGGAAATATCCCAGAAAAAAGGCAAAGGTAAACTGAGTGAAATTAGTCTTTGGCCTATGTACTTCCCCCACTTCAGCTCTCTGATTTGTTGGAAATCCTTTTGTAAAACAATGTTGTTGTACAGCTAGCTCCTGGTCAGTATTCAGGCCAGCACGACACTTTTTCTTTTCAATGTATTGTATATTCTTCTATACCTTCCCTCTTATAGATCTTGATTTTCTATTTTTAATTTTCCCAAAGCCATTCAATGTTCTACGGTCAAAGAGCATGGACACTCCCATTATATTGTTTGGATTCCCCCTCCCCAATCTTATATTTATTTCCCTATTCTTTTTTAATTCTTCCTACTTCTGCAATATGCGAGTCCCTCTGAAATATTCTAGTTTACTTCTCAATTCCCACTAATTCTGTTCTGGATACTGAACTGTCACAATGTAGCATATGGATTTGTTATTACCATAAAATAAATCTAAAATAAAATGTTTTGGGAGGGGAATGTTCCTATTGAAGGACTTTAGTCTACCTGCCATATTACTTTTTAGAACATGTATTAAAGACAATAACACTTGCAACAGAAGATGTATAGCTGACGACTAAACTTTTTAGTCTTTGATAGTCTGTAAGCTTACCATATTTCTCGGAGTATAAGACGCAACAGAGTATAAGACACACCATGATTTTGAAGAGGTAATTTAAAAAAATAGTTTTTGCACTCTGCAGACCTCCCAAACCCTCTGCATGCCTCATTTTTTTGCAAAAAAAGGGGGAGGGCATGCAGAAGGTTTGGGAAACTGGTAGAATGTTCCTGGGGCCTGTCCCCCACCCCCAAATGGCATGTTTTCTGCTTCTTTTTTTGCCCTCCTCAGCCCTCAGGAGCACTTTGCAAGGCTCCCAAAACCTCTACACATCAATTTTTCCAAAGGGGGATGGGTTTCAGTAGGCCAAAAATGCTGTATTCAGTGTATAAGATGCACCCAGATTTTCACCCTCCTTTTTGAGGGAAAAAGGTGCATCTTATACTCCAAAAATACAGTAGTTACTTTCTTGCAGATGTTACTTTACCCAGCTAGATAACATCACCAGTATGAGGGAGAGGGATATATATAAATGGGCTTTATCTCCATGAATCTATTGATTACTGATTTCTCTGAGTACCAAGTTTCCAGAAATTAACTAACATTATTGGATTTGGATTGATTTAAAATGTTAACAGTTTGCCAGTTGAAACTGTAGCTAAGTCAATTGCAAAACTGTTACCGATACCATTTAAAAGATACAATCAAAAGCCTAAGAAGGAAACAAACAGCCTAGTTAGTACACCCACCCACTCCTCCAAGCAGTCAGCACCCAATAAATCAAGAAACAGCACCAGATGATCAACCGGGGAAGAAACAATTCCCTAATGAAGGAACCATCAAGGAGGTAACCATACCCAAACCAAGACTGGCAGGGTAAGCCACTATATATATATAAACAGTCAGAAAAGTCCAGTCTCTTTGCACTGATAATGTTATCTAGCTAGGTTATGAAATGTCTGCAAAAAAAAAAGAAAGAAAGAAAAAAAGAAAAAAAAGCAGCCCAGCTCAGAAAGCACCAAGAACTGAATGAAGAGGAAATAGGAAGTCTCACTGCATGAACAGAAATATGTCTGCTGAATATCGGTTATAGGTCAACATTTAAATTCTAAACCTTGTTATAGTTCTGCATTTTGGCTTTACAGAAATTGTATTTACTATTCTTATCCTTATGCCCATCATTTAACAGTACAGTATTAAAATTCATGTTCATATAACAAAAAGTTTACCCAAAAAACCTCCATTTCATTTATAAAAGATTTTAAATTGTACTATCACAGTAACTACAAAAACATGAAGAGCTATGTCCCTTACCAATTGAAATTCTCTGCGTCTGTCATAAGCATGCTGGATACCACTGTCTGCCCACAAAGCTCTTACTGTTGGAAGGTACTGTAAGAAAGTATAGGTTTGTACCATCCCTTGCACCACTTCTGAACGGGTATCAAAGGCCATCATCTTGTCGCCATTTGTTTGATTAGCAGGATTTCCCCATGGAATATGAAGTTTCTCACGAGCATCCACAAGGACTCTAACACCTTCAACAAAATTGAAACTATGTGTTAGTTTCCAAAAGCATTTACATTAATCTTAATAACTGATTACTCTCGAAACACAAAACATGACCCATCTATACAGACAACTTCATATTCTCACCCAAAATGTAAGTAACTATAAATGGAAAAACATATATGCAGACTACAAATAGGTAACAATTAATCCCAAATCCACTATCGTAGCCTGAACCAGGTTATACACGAGGTCTCTGATTTCCTTTGATTTCACCTGCCCTTGTACATATAATAAATACTTCTAAAACTTTTTTAAAATATAAAAGTTTCCCAAAGTATGATCATGAACACTTTCTTTAAATTATAAGTGATGGCCACTCTAAAGCTGAGTTGAAATCTATACACTTATCATTCTGATTCAAGCAAATTTCGAATCACGTTTTACAAATTTTAATTTTCTAGTAAAAGGTTTAGTATTGCTCATATTTATTTTCATATATGCAATTCCAGACATTTAAAGTAGCGAAAATTAATTACATGCTTCTGGGAGTTCTACTATATTCAACTCAGCAGTTTTACATCTCATAAACACGCAGAGAAACAGCTGCAGCAAACAGGAGAAAATGATAAAATATAGATTAATCATTCTCATATATGTCAAAGTTTAAATGATTCTAAGATGCAACAAAAATTCAATTAAATGCATTGGATTTAATTTAAAATACAAATAAATGTGACTACATTTTAAACAACCTTTTTGATGTTTAAACACCTAAGAAATATTTAAAAATAAAAATTTTAAAAAGCAAAATGTGTATTAATTGGTTCAAGACTGAATGGGATATTGGTTTACTGCATTGCTTTACCATTGTCATAGATTTGTTAGTCTTATATTAGCACTTCTCTTTTGCTAAAGATGAATTAGGAGAATGTTTTATGCACGCATGTAATATTTATTAATGTTATCAATATGTCATTATTATAAGCACAGTGCACTTTGTATAGTTCACTATGGTATTTCATATAATCATTATCACATGATACTGTCATAAAGCATAAAACATGTCCAAGATTACAACAGCCAAGAACAAATTGTTTTCTGGTTTGAATGTATTATCAATAGTTTTTTATCCACAAGACCCCAACGTTGGAGACCCAGGTTCAACTCTATTTTCAATCACTGGGTAATCTGGGGTGAGTCACTCTCTTAGGCCAAACTATGTTGCACAGTTGGTGTAGGCGGAAATTGGAAAAGGGAGTACTACCGGTATGTATATTGCCTTTAACTCCTGGAAAGGTGGGATATACATCTAAAGAATAAATAAAATTAAAGGAAATGTCTTGATTTTTATAGCAAAATGTAGTCAATTTTTGTTTTACAAAAACGATGCTGTTGACAAGACAGGCTAACCTGACTCAATGCTAGAGACAGACAGCCTAATGCCTTCCATGTATTGTGAACTGTAGTTTTCATAAAAATTGTCCCATTATCAAGGAAGAAAGTTTGAGAATGTTTGTTTTTAGTGTATCCAATAATTTAGAATAGCAATTAGCAGTTGAGGTTTTATATATATATATATTCGTAGATTTTCACGGGTGTAGGTATGCTGGTTTTGTTGTATTCGGGTCTTTTCCCGTGTAAGGTTGAGATTGTCTTTGCAATGTTTCGGCAGGATCTCACCTGCCATCTTCAATTTTGAGCCCACGCTTGAAGATGGCAGGTGAGATCCTGCCGAAACGTTGCAAAGACAATCTCAACCTTACACGGGAAAAGACCCGAATACAACAAAACCAGCATATATATATATATATAATTTAAAAGTACACGTCAAATTATTTATCAAGAAATATATACAGCTGTCAAACATGAAAAAATATATTAGTGACGGAATGAGTGTAAATCACAAAAGATACTTTGTATTATAGTGTACTCTTCTATTAGCAATATTTTGTAGGAGACTGTAATAGTGGCCTTAATACACCAGTATGTATGTAACAAAACTAAGTGCATTTCCGCTGCACTCACTGAAAAATGATTTTGTTTATTCATTCAATATATAAGCCATCTTTCAAATCAAACTCTATATTTAAGCTAGCTTAGATCTTAAAACCACCACATAATGTAAACAAATATAATTGAAATATTTGAAATTGGTTTTATCTTCATTTCCTAATAACTAAATATGAAAATGATGTCTATTAGTTTTCAGTGTCAAATAATGTCTATTTAAGCTACAATCTTAAATTGTAGTGCAATATGTTATCATATATTTCCAGATTTCTAAGACATGGTGATAGAAGACAACAAATTAGCTGATATTCAGAGTTGTTTATATTTCTTGAATGGCATTAAAAGACAAATTATGTTTGCTGTCGGAAAAGTCCCACATTTATTTCTATGAATTGCTACTGCATGATTGGAGTTAAAGCATCCACTAGTGCCATGCCCACCATTCTCTCATTTACTTATCCTTCAAAGTGGTTTCCCTCCCTATCCCTCCAAAATCTCTTTTCACAGTTCCACAGCATCATGTCACAATATAAAGTGTTACCTCCATGATTGTAACTTGCAACAAGAATTCAGATGGATTTAATTGAAAACGCAGTACATCTTTGCGCTCAACAACACTTTTCACGGGTAAGAAATATTTGTAAAAGCAAAATGCACACTAGGCACAATATTTGTTTAAAATGAAATACATGTATAGATGAAGCTGTACATCTATTATAATGCTACCCTAAATTTCCCTTTGTATTCTTTGGAAACTGGCCTTCCTCACACATTTTTCCCCATGTCCAAATCAAAGCAGCCTTAGGGGATGATTTCAACATTCCACCAACCACCTCTCAGAGGCACATAATGTACAGCCCACCCTAATTTTGCGATTCCAGTAAGAATGCCTCCAAACCTATATACTTATTTTTTTCCACATATATCCCCCCCCCACTCTATCAGCCTCACCGCAAAATGCAAGCGCCCGTTGCAACTTTTTACACAGACACAAGGCCGTCTGACACAAAAGCTACTTACCGCCCCCAAACGCCATCCCGTCAAGGCACCGAGGACGACGCCTCGCAGGGCACAAAGAAGAACGATTCTGACATTCACCCCGAGGCCTGATTGAACGGCTCCCGCATCTCTAACTCACCCACCCACCCCACCCCCACCCACTCCGTCCAGGCCACATCCGCCAGACCGGACGCCGATTTCGCCCAACTGCCTCTTCCTCGCTCCGATCCGGAAACCGAGGCGAGGACGGGGGCACCTGCCCTCGGATGCTACCCGAGCCCGGAGCCCATTTCCCCTCCCCCCCACCGTTCCACCCCCACCCCCCACCGTTTTCCCCCTCTCGAGGGTCCTCAAAAAGTGCGGCCGCCAAAGAGAATCAACCCAAAGTGCGTCCGGCGGAAGGAAGGTGGCCGCCTCAGCCATGCTTTCAGGAAAAAAAAAAGGGGGGGGGATAAGGCGTGACTTTTCTTTTCTTTTTCTTTTTCGCAGCCATGCAAGAGCAGATTTCCTTCACGGGGGGGGGGGCTTCGGGCGTTGCAACGGCTTCTCCTCCACCCCGCCCCCAGTCAACGCCGGGGTTTCTTCGGCTTTGGATCTTTTCTCTCCCGAAGCCGCCTGTCTTCTCGGGGGTTGGTCGCTCGAGCGCGACCGCCCCGCTGCCAGTTGCCCCTCCGAGGGAATCGCCTCGGCCAACCCGCCCGCCCGCCTCCCTTGTGCAGCCCCCCCCCCGCTCCCACAACCGTACCCTTGATGACGTTGCTGTAGATGGTGGCGCGGAATTCCTCCCGGGCTGACCGGTCCCAGTCCTGCCCGTGAATGATGCGCATCTGCTTGAGGAACGTACTCTTGCCGCTTTCGCCCGCGCCGAGCAAAAGGATCTTGACGAGCCGTTTGACGTAGGTCTTCTCGCGGTACAGGCACTTATCGATCGCTTTGGACCGCCGCTGCTGCTCGGCCTCGCTGCTGTTGAGCATGCAGCCGGGGAAGCAGCCCGACAGCGAGGACCGCGACGGCAGGAAATCCGCCATCTTAGCGAGCACTGCCAGCCAGGGAGCGGCCGCAGCGGCCCTGCACCGCTCTGCGCCTGCGTGGTACCCGGGCCACTCACTCTGGCCCCGCCCCTCCGGCTGCCCCTATGACAGGAGACGCCGCTCGGAGAACGACGCGTCTAAGAATGCCCAATCAAAGGGGCGTCCTGCTTTCACGTGGTACCCGCTGCTTGTCTTCTAAGTTGGTTGGCCCCGCCCCTTGGGTCTAGCACGTGATCCTATCATCTGGTCTCTGTGTTCGGAATTTCCCCTTCTTCGGATTTGTCACGTGATGGGTTTTTTCTTTTTCTTTCCAGGGGCTGATTGTTTTTTTTCTTAAAGGCTCGAACTCGTCGTTGGGCTGCATCGGATGTTTTGGCGTCTCGAGCTGTTGCCTCGTTATGAGCCTCGGCTGATCTCGAATCAATTTGAATTTTCCCCTCGTAGGATGCATACCCAGAATTTATGGCATATTAGTTAACTTCGTGCAAGGTGTGCATTTCTCCCCACTTCAGTAATAGTCCAAAACGTTTCAACAACCATCATTGTACCGTAATCAGATGCGACAACATCACCCAGAAGGCATCAAAGGGTAGCCTGGTAAATTGGGAATTCTGCAGTCTTTGGGCCATAATCAAGGAAGTATTCCTTCATAAACGTAATCTCTTTTCATTCATGTTATTCACTTTCTTCTGAGTTGCTCTTATCGAAGTCCTAAATCTGCCTTCCAATAGTCCTAAAATCTGCCTCTTGCTTCAGGTGGTGGGTGGGGTGGAGAAGGGGCAAGGCCTGAACTGTGGCTGCTGATTCCCTTGGTACTTCGATCAGTTGCCTACCCAGCCACCCACAACTTCTCTGTCTCAAGTTCCTCAAATGGGTTTCTGCAAATAATAAAAAAAGTCAAGATTTTAGCCAAGACAATGTGATCAAAGCTCAACAGTTGCAAAGCAGGCAGAGCTTCATTTTTCACTATTGCGGCTGCCACCTGGATTTTTTTTTTATTGTACCTTGTGGAGGGCAGCAATGTATCTTTTTGGGCTGTTGAAGAAAGATGAGTGTTGCTCTTACTGTATAGAAATCATTCTGGTTGTGTTCATGCAAGCCTGATTAGAAACTTAGATTAATAAATGCACACATTGGTCCATCCTATCCTTTTAATTTGAATTCTTGCATAGATCATCAATGATCACACTAAACCCCTTCAGATTATCTTGAGCTTCAACTTCCAGAATTCTAAGCCTCGTTGAGTGTATTTTCTGGTACTATAATATAGCTCCTTCAGGATGTTTTCAAGTAGCAGTCAGGAGTTTCAAACATTTATATGTACATTGAGTATAGAAAGTGAAGGATGTATGTTTGTGTTTTATTTTTATAGTTATAATGTACACTGAAGATGGCATTTAATTTCGTTGTACATGGTGCAATGACAATAAAGTAAACTTAATTGGAGAAGAAAAAATCTTTTACATAAATTGTGCACTTCAGAAATACTTAGGATAGCATCAAAAACTCTGCAAAGTACGCTAATTTTTTGTCTATGCGATTTTAAAGAGAAAGTCTTCTCCTAAACAGTAGATTCTGTGTAAAATAGGAAATAGATTTTTAAGAAACAGAAGATACAAATGTAGGAATAGAACTCCTGGACAGGAGTTTGAAACATGGTTAGTCTTGACAGCAAATACAGAGGCAATTAAGATGGGGGTGGTGGTAATGACAGATTCCTTTCCTTCCATCGTCTCTGCTCTATCAGACAGCCTATTGCAGTGATTTCTAACCTTTTTCCCATTGCGTGCCAAAAGCGGAGGGAGCGCAGGGTTTTTTTTGTGCGCGATGGACCAATTTTTCGCCCTCCAGAAGCTTTCTAGGAGCCTGGGGAGGGCAAAAACAGCCTCCCCCCCCCCGGAGGCCCTCTGGAGGCTACAGGAATGGGAATGGACTTCCAGTTTGCCCGTATTATGTCCAAATAAACGTTATGTCCAAATAAATAATCTAGACTACAGATTAATATGATGGCCTGATTAATACAACATTCTAAAACAATGGCTGAATTCTCCAAGATGTGCCAAACTAAAAGTATCCAAAATGATTTTACTGTTACCTAAGTGGTTTTAGCTGTTTATTATGATGTATTCTTTTATACCTAAATTTTCTTCATCAATTAAATGAAATATATCTTAAGAGAGGAGTATTACCTATTTTTCCAATTAGACTGTTAGATTGGTATTTCTTTGCTGTCATTTTTTGGTTGTCCAGATTGATGACTTTATTCCCAGATTTGGGAGAGGGGACATAGAAGGAAAAGTCAAAATTATATGTAGGAAGTGCAAAGAGTGATAATTATCTATAAGGAGTACCCTCAAACCATACATAATAGTCAGTGGTATCCATAGAACAAATGAGGAAAAATGGCAACTCCTCACAATATTTTGTCACTGACTTAAATGCCAGTTCAGGTGCCAAAGCATTACAAATATCAATTTCTTTCATGAAACAGTTGAACCAGAACTTACAACAATTTACACGTATGACTAAAGCATGTTAATAAACTTGTCTATGCAAAAATATGTAATATTTGGCAACGACTTTTTAGGTAATTGGGTTTCTAGTTGTTTCTCTGATCTATACAGTGTTCTGTATGGCTTCCTTTGACAAATACAAAGTAATTACCTGGATAGCTGGATTTGTCCCTATGGAATAAAAAATAATGCATACACTGATCATCATCATTATTTATTATTAAATTTATTTGCTGCCCATCTCATCACAAAGTGATTCTGGGCAGCTTACAAGGTTAAAGCGATAAAAGTATGTGTGTGTGTATGTGTTGTGTGTACATAATAATATTTATTAAATTTATCATCATCTATATCTTCTATTTGAGCCCTTGGGAATACAATGGCATGGAAATGTTAATAAACAAATAAATCTATATATCTTTATCTATATACTATTATTTATTTTACTTTGTTGGATTTATTTATGTGATACACAGACCACCTGTTCAGTAGTTTTAGCTTTGTGTTCCCTACAACCAGTCAGTAAGCCACAAGTTATTTGGAGCAGGGCTAGTGGTGGTGTTATAACAATATTAGAAAGAATCTTACTTATTTCATCATTTCTAGTTACACGTTCATTCCGATATCAGTTCAGCCAGTGTAGTATTTTGATTAAAGTATTAGACCGATGGGGATAAAATTGATGAAGACACGTATGTCAAGTGCTTTGTACTTTCTAAAGAAAGGTAGGAAATAAATTTGTAAAAAAAGAAAAAACATTTAGTTTGATCTCACATTCCGTATTATTTCCACAGGCATGACTAAATCAAACTAGAAATAAAACGGATTGTAACTTGTCACATTATATTTAAATGTAAAAAAAAAAAAAGTGCCTGTGAACCTATTCAACCAAACAGCATGCAGATTTCCACCCCTAATTTCATCTTATGGTGATGTGTATTTTGCTAATACTTTCTAATCCTGGTATTATTAATTAATTAATTAATTTAGTATTTAGCATTATTTAGATAGAACAACGCAAAGTCTTTGCTACCAGTTCAGTCTTGTAAAAAGATGAAAGAGCTCCCCCTAATGTTGACCAGTAGGAAGCACAACTCTGCTCATGCAAATACAACCAGAGTGCCCCGTGTTGATTGGCTACAGCAAGACCGTGCCTGCTTCCACGGCGCTTTTATTCTGTAGCCTGCCGAGTTTCAGTACTGTAATGCAGTTTGCCTGAAATCCCTAAGACTAGCATCCCATTTTCCTCTGCAGCTGGTGAAAACGCATTTATTGCTTTTTTTAAAAAACAATAATATTTTGCTCAATAAAGTAGATCACGATGACCATCACGCAGATAGATCAAGGACAGCGGTACAGGCCAAGAATGGCATTCTTGAAAAAGGTAACAAAGCCAATCTCGTTTTCAATGTTTATTTTATTTTTAGCACCTACAGTATCTTATAAATGGAAGAACGGGAAACCGAAGGAACAGCTCTAAATAACCCGATTGACATACTGTACCACCAAGGTTTGGCTATAAGAGAGAAGGGTTTAAAAAAAAACCTTCGAGTAGGTGTGTGGTTTGTTACAGTACTGATTTAGTTCCCTCTGTTTGTTTATTTTTTCTTTGCGTGAACCTTTGCCTTTTGTATTTTTTAGCATTTCAAAAGAAGAGCAACCTGTTACAGGGCCACCTTTCTAGATATGCCAGAAGCTGCTTAAAATAACGTTGACAAGTATGGGTGTCTATAAGCTTTTGAAGGCTGTGTTATTCTTGTTAATTATAATCACTGCTATTTTGCATATTCTGCATTTGGAAACAGTTTAATTTTTCATCCATCTTGGGCTATAAGTAATTTAAAATATAAAAGTCACAACCCTTGAAGTTTACAGCATTACACTTGTTCATTTCACTATATAGGTTATCCTGGGCCTCTCTCCGTGAGGGAATTGTGATAAATAAAATTAAAAATATCTACCTTGCCTTCTCTTCCCTATGAAACTGGTAAAGGAACTCCTTCCCTTATACCAATCTACTCATGTTCACCATCACATTTTTACTTCAAATACAGCTGGCAGTGACATGAGGTAGGAACTTCGCTACAGCAACAGCCCTAATATAGAATGTCAAGAAGTACATCATGTTGAATCTAGCCAAGATTTACCCGGCTTTCATTCCTGAATAGTGGCTAGTGGGGGCAAGCAGAGTTGTTTTTCTCAACACATTTTCCTATGTTTTACTTTTTACTTTACTTTACTTTTATTTAGATTTTTATACCGCCCCCTCTCCCCAAAGGGACTCGGGGCGGTGTACAGTCAAATAAAAACACATCAATAAATAGAAGATACAAACACAAAGAGGAGGCAATAAGAAACTGAATGTTTCTTTACGGAATGTTATTTGTGCTTCTATCTTTATTTTCTTGATATCTTGATTTTCTTTTTTGAATGAACTGATATTGATTTTGAATGATTTGAGTTATGATATGCAACCTATGTAATCAAGTTTACTCCATACTTAAAAAAAAAAGACCAACAATTTGCCATCCAAAATGTGGTGGTCTTTTTTTTTCTCTTTAAAGTATGGAGTAAACTTAGTTAGATTGTTCAATAGGACACTTTATTGATATTTTTGCAGTGCCTATGAAACCATGTTTATAGAGTATCTTTACCATGAAATCCACTGCGTACAATTCTCTTTTGTTTGAGACTCGGCTAGTTCAGGATGTAGGATGTTTCAGCCGGTGATATGAGACTTGTTGATTGCCAAGTGTTCCTTTGCCTAGCAATTTGTCTAATATACATATTAATAGATGAAATAATAGTGGTATGATGTCATTGTAAACTACTTTGGGATTTTTTTATGGAAAGCAAAAGTGATATATAAATGTAAAAGGAAATCTTTGACAGCTATCTATTCCCTGCCTATTCATAGCTGCTTTGATGAAGAGGTCAAATTCTCCTTTTCTTGGTCAACCTTTAAGGTTAATGCACTACAATTTTCCATCACTTTCTGACAACATGTTGATGTAGAACTAGTTATGAATTTACTATTATCTCCTTTCCCTAAAGAATCTGTGGAAAACCATGCTAGAATGTAGAAAAGGGTTAATCAGACAAGGCATGAAGCTCATTTTTCTCCTATGAACGTTTCCCTTTTGTTGTCCATAATTTGAATTTACAGAGACACAAAAAACTTCCCATTTTAGGGCTATCAGATGCAGGCTGCAAAAATCCAGGCAACCATTAGTGGGCAACAAAGAGTTAGTTTTCCTCATTGTAGCTCCTCATTGCCCTGTAAAGATTCTTGGGATTGTTGCTGATAATCCTACTACTTCAAGTGTATGTGCTAGCCTAGGACACTCACATTACAACACTTCTTGCTGAGCAGAAATTAAGAAAAGCTGCCAAAAATACAGGTTTAAAAAAAACAGTGAGAGGAAATCTAGTTTTCTTCTGTCATAATATTTGTTCCATGTTGCAAATATATATATTTACATGCGCAAAGAGAGATGCCACAATGTCTTTCCTTCTTCCCAGATGCTGTCATGATTGATATAGGTATACAAGAATGACCTTAGAAGTTAGGAAGTGGACCCACAGCCTAGGGCAGTGATGGCGAACCTTTTCAGCACCGAGTGCCGAAAAGGTCGCACGGAAATGTTGCGTGCGTGCATGCGTGCTCGTTGTGGCCACGCTCCGGAAAAGCCAAACTTCCAGGTTCTAGCGTGCATACGCACCTGACAATCAGCTGGCCAGCATGCATGCGCACACCAGTTTTTGGCACTTCCACATACACGGACAGCTGATCGTCATGTGCGCCAGAAACCCAGAGGACAAACAGGCAATACTCTCATGCCAGGCGATATGGCTTTGCATGCCACTTTGGGCATACGTACAATAGGTTTGCCATCACTGGCCTAGGGAACAGTCTGATAAAAGGCAGTTTATTCTACAGTTGAGGGGAAAGTGGGAGAAGCATTTAAGAGGGGACCCTCCTTAGTTTTCCACAAACTAAAAACAGAGAAGGGGAGAAATTGCAGAATCTTGCATGATTCCCACTAATGTAATTTTACAATTAAGTGGGAATAGTTCATCCAGGTGTTCTTTTGGTCTGGACTGTCTCACAAGGCTGACATAACAACCTTAAACATCCAATTTCACTATGTTCTTACTTGATTTCTGCTTGGGTAATTTGAAGGGAAGAAAATACATGTAATCCTTAGGTTATTGTAATAAGTCCTCAGATATTGAAACAAATGAAATTGAATCCAGTACATGTAAAGATCTTGATTAATATATAATCATTTATAATAGGCACCATTTTGAGTGGATATTATATTACATCTCTGGAGATATACTTTTATCATGAGGACATTTGAAATTTAGCAAATGACTAAATTCCACATAAAATAACAAAGGATGGGACAAGAACGTGTGTATACATTTTGATAGAGTCTTGGATCTGTATTAGTAATTTTTGTTCCACAAAACATTAATTTAAATATCACTGACAAAGCCATGACTGCATTTTACCCACTTTAATACTGCGTTTCCCTGAAAATAAGACAAGATCTTATTTTTTTTACCCCCAAAATAAGCGCTTGGCCTTGTTTTTGGGAAGGTCTTATTATTTTTGAGGTGCAGGAGGTGGCGAGCGTGGTCACCTCATGGCTGCTGCTGTGTTGCAATATTTTCGGGGAGGGCTTATTTTTGGGGAGGGCTTATTTTAGCGCATGCGCTCAAAAGCCCAATTGGGTTTATTATCCAGGGAGGTCTTATTTTGGGGGAAGCAGGGTAGGTTATTTCCCCAGGGTCGCCCAAATGTAATGTGCTGAATTAAATTCCCAATATTAGCTAGAAGTGGTAGGAATTGTAGTCAATATCTCTGGAGGGAAGATTGGGGAAGTTTTTTCAAAGTAAATCAGAATAAACAATAGTTTCCTTAACAATGATGTAGCAGAACAGCTGATTTGTAGAATAAAACACTGGAGGTTCCAAACCAGTGGTGGGTTGTAGGCGGTACGCTTCAGTACGGGCGTCCCGGAGCCAGCCTGGAGCACCGGATACCCTTCCGGTATGGTGCTCAGGAAGGCCCACTTGCCCGCCCGTGCTCCTTACCGGAGTTTAAAGGCTTCTGTGGTTCTGCACAGGCGCATGGCGCATACAGCGCCTGCGCGACGCTCCATAGAGCAGCTGGAGCGTCGCGGAGGGTCACGGAGGTGCTTGATTTGCAACCCACCACTGTTCCAAACCTCCTATTCAGAAGCCTTGTTGGCCTTCAATCTTGGCCTTGCCTCCTGTTGCTGGGTAACAGTTTAGTAATTTCTGATACCACCGTCTATTTATAGAGCTCCTCACTTGGCATCCAAACTTGAACCGCAGTGAATGGGAGAGATAAGGCTGACCATACTGTTTTTCTGGAAATTAAAAGATTTTTAAAAGACCAAAAGCAATATTGCCACTTCCTGTCCAATTAGCATAAAGACATTTGCCAAGAGCACCCGGTCCTTCTTCCTGAGGCATTTACCAACCTCCCAAAAGAGAAATAAAATCAAATTATGAATACATTTATAAAGGAATGAATGTGTACCAGGAATGCTTGACTCCCAACTTTTGGCAAGATAAATACACCCACTGTATATGAATTACTGAATAACTCACAATAACTGGTTCACATATCACTAAGTCATATATTTGCTTTATAAATTGTGATGCTTGGTTTCATAATAAGCCAAGACCAAACAAGGCCACATTACCGCATCGTACAATACTAGATGTATTTTATCTGCAGGTCACATCTCTTAAAGGGAAGACAAGAAATGGGGCCATAATTTGATGGCCTTATATAGCTTTAGGAAAGAGAGATAGTTTGGGCTAATAAATAAGGTGCCAGACTAGAAACGGTAGCCTGTGAATTCTAGTTCCATCGCAGGCATGAAAGCCAGCTAGATGACTTGGGGCCAATCAGTATTTCTTGCCCAAGATGTCAGACTTGGGTAACAAAGTAGTTAGTTAATTTCTGTTGCAACCAATGGATCATTAGTTGGCTAATGCAAAAAGTGGACCATGCACCTATGAGGAAAATGCTAGAAAGAAAAAGAGAAAAAATTACATTAAAAATAAAAAGCTTTAGGGAAAAAAGCTCATCAATATTTCAGGTTATCCTTCTTTAATATGCCTCTGCAATCAGTCTGCTGCTAATTTAATATCAGATTGGTAGCAAATAAGCCTGTGGCCAGATAGTAATCACCACTATCATTTCATCGAGAAATATCACAATTGGATTATAAAAGGTAGATAATCTCATAAATTTTTAGGCAAGGTCTGACTAATTTTTTGCAAAAGAAAATGGCAATGCCCGTGTAATTATGAAATTGTAATGGTATCAGAGGTTTGTAAATGTTGGCAACCAGAAAGAATATATTAGCTTACTAAACTATATTTTTAAAACAATATTTGTCATCTGTGTTATAATGCCTTCGCGATTAGTTACACTTCCTGCATCTCCTAGAAATTGTAGTTTCGTGTATCTGGAATCCATATTACTTTCTATATTTACTATGGTTTTTAATGCCTTCTAATGGATTAGATTAGCAGAGGAGATAAATTGGTTGAAAGTTCTCTGGAATTCCTAAAGAAAACAGACCAGGCCTATCTTCAGTAATTTAGAGCAGTGTTTTAATAGGAACACGTTTTCAGAGTTTCTATGCAACCTTCTTAATATCTTTTACCTACAGTTATCCATTCAGCAAAATTGCACAGTATTTTGCAATTTAAATTTATTGCTTTGCTTCTATGTGTTTTAAATTTGTATATGCTACCAATGGCAGTGCTTCTGTTTGTGAAATAAATAAAATTAGTGGGAGGCAATCACAAATTTTCCAAAAAAAAAAAAAAAGATAGCTCATTTCCAGTGTAGTAAGTTACAGAATTGGATGATAAGTATTCTTGGGGAAATCTAATTTACTTCCTAGGAAATGTCGCAGAAAACATTTTATAAGAACTAGAATATCCACTTACCACTTGGATAACACCAAAAAGTCAAACTATATGAAATCTATCTTCAATAAATATGGAAAAAAGACACTAAGAAGGTGTCCATAATATAAACTATTTGTGGAGTTCAGTTTTATGAAACCAAAACTCAACTGTTTTGGAGTTCAGTTGAATGGGGTTTTGGACTAAGATTTTTGGACTGAAAAATGAACTTTTGTGGTTTTGTGCCTGTGTCCTTTTCTATTATAGGTAGTCCTCAACTTAACTAGCAAAATGTAAAATGGGGCAAAACTCACTTAACAACTGTCTTGCCTAGCAACAGAAATTTGAATTGTAAGTCGAACACTACCTGTACAAGGAAGAAAAACCTGTGACTCCAAACGTTGCTAAATTACAACTACTACTATCTAAAATGCTGATTATAATGGCATAGCCAGGGATTATAGTTCAGGAGCTGCTAAAACATAACAGGTTCTCATTCCTTAGTCTATAGCAATGGTGGCGAACCCTTTTGGCACAGAGTGCCCAAACCCGAAGACGCGTGTGTGCACGTGTGCACCAGAGTGCAAGAAACCCAATGACCAGCTGGCTGAGCTGGGGCAATGGTGTGCGTGCCCACAGAGAGGGCTCCCTATGCCACCACACATGCCATAGGTTCACCATCAGAAGTCTATAGTATCTCTTTGCATTTATGATAAACAACAACTGCTGGTATTACTTAAGATCTGATTCCTTGTTTATTTCTCTAACTATTAATTAAATTGGACAGCTAGCATAATATGATGGACAAAAATCCGGGTAAAGATTTGATCTAGCTCTAGGTGCAGGGAGAGTCAGATTTTTATCCTCTCTTACGCTACAAGATAAAGCCTACAAGATGACCTTCTGTCAATCACACCTTCTCAACCCCAATCGGAGTGAGGTTCCTGTAATAAGCCTGCTAATTGACAAAATCTCTCATTGCGTCATGTATTAATAACAATAACAATAAGAACTAGGCAACTGCAGGGTAAAAACAAGCAGATCCTGCTAACCTGTGGGATAAAACAAGATCAACAGCTACTCATTCAATTGGTATTATGCCAATTTAAGAGGATTTAAAGTTTTCTGAATATAGAGGTTTCTGATACAATGAATATAAGTACACTAAAGTTTTTTTTTTAAGGGAATGGGATTTATTGTCTTGTCTTTAAACATGGGAAAAGTAAAACAGTTCACGAAATAGGCGAGTTTAATTCAGAAACATAAAAATAACATGAGAGAGGGAATAAAGTGCTTGATATTGCAGTTTAGTACATACTCTGTTAAACACATCCAAAACCACCATCCAACTATTTGTGAGTCAGTGTTAATTACTAATTACGAGATCTGCTCCAAAATTAGAAGCGGATTCTTTATCAGCCAGCCAAAGGTTTTTAGTGGCTTTCAGGGACCATCAGTTATCTGGTTAGATATGGAAGCATTAAATATGATCTATTTATGATAAGCAATCACTACTGGCATACTGTTACCATTTAAAATCTTAATAAGCTTCTTGTCTGAAACATAGATTAAGGTTCACTGCTCTGAGAGGACACCCAGAGCAAAACGTCCAAAAAATGATCTTCTGGCATATTATGCAGGAACATATGAGAAGAAGCTTTGAGTGTGTGAAGGACTGATAAATTGAATTGGGTCAAGAAATAAACTAGAGCCAATGAAAACAATGTCATAATGCCCATTTGTGTCAGTCCTCTTGGTCTGGTAAGAATTAGACTTTTGCAAGATATCTTGGAAATTACACATCTACAAAGTTGATCAGATCAGACAACAGATGTCACATAGGCTAACTCTGTTTTTATTAACATTGGTTGTGGTGACAGAATCTTACAAGTCTGAATGTACTTCTCTTTCTTCCTCTATATATCATGTGAATTAAGGGATACCTATGTGAGATATTTTCATAACCCTCTCCAACCCCCAGGTTTAAGCAATGTTTATCTATTCTTTGCCTTGGTAACAATACTTTCCTCTCTATGTCAGAGCCATCCTCTAGTTTCTACACCCACATAGAACACATTGTATTGATCTAAAGGAGAAATTACTATAGATTAGAGAGGGTTGTCTTTACTCAAGCAGGGCTATAATTTCATGCACAAAGATTGCATATTTATGGAACTGTCTCCAGAAGTGGTGCCCTCAAATTCCAACTGCTGCCGGCAATGCCTTATTGAAGTCAAACATTCATGAGATCTAAAAAGACCAAGACTCTTCCCATTCAAGTCCCAATGAAGATCGTGTAGCAGAAAGACAGATGCAGTTTCTGCCAGTCAACCTGACTGGAAAGGATCCATACAATCTGTTCCTTCCAGGATCCTCTGAAGTTGAACTACAACCTCACTACCTTTCCCAGTTGTTGGAAATTGGACTAAAGTTATCAAGAACATGTGGGTCCAGGGAAGGCTTCTCCAGATTATGTACTACTTCTGTCTCTTCAAGACAGTGAGCATCATGCCTTCCCTCAAAAGGTGTTAATTATCTCCCAAATCATCCACAGAAACCTGTCAGTCAGTCAATCTTACAGATAATAGCATTATACAGAGGACCTGTCCATAGTCTCATATTCTTGGGCTCCAAACAACCTTAGATACTTTTACAAGACATCACTATGGCCTCTGTCCGATTAGTATCCAAACCAAACTTGTGAAAGCGGACTCACCAGTCAGAAATTTGACAGAGTCATGAAGTGAAGCAGCAAGCAGTTTATTGCATGTTAAATACATTCTTGCAAGTGCCGCTGGCTAGCATTATAGGCACACAGAGAAATACATTCCTCCAGCTTTTTATTTCCTCCACCCAAACTACAAATCCCTCCCTGCAGCCCCCTTTGACGAAGACCACAGGGTTGCAATCTTCCCGGGACACCTGTTTCTCCATGAATTTCCCCTTGCTTAATCTGTTTTGCCCAGTTCCCCCTTTTCCAGATTACCTTTGTCCCTTTTTTAAATTACTTAACCTACATTTCCTGTTTCCTTGCAATTTTTGCAGCATAAGCATAATAAATGGAGGCAAGCGGTTACTTGATTTCTCCATTATATACTAGGGCCTAGTAACTAGGCTGTACGATTGAAACTGTTAACTAAACCGCTTGCCCAAGTTGACTCGCTTATCGGAATAGCAGACCCTTCCTTTTTTCCAGTCTTGAACTTTTTACCCTTAACGTCCCAATTTCCTACTGAACTTTTATACCCACATCTCTTAAAAAATGCTTTCTTTGCTTTCTTCAAAAACAACACTATCTCCATCAGTTTCTTACAAACAGAATGCAAGCAAATTTGTCTTTCAAAAACCCACAATTTCATTTGATGTAAATGTTGGAGCAATGGCTTGCCCATTTCTCCCACAAACCCAGGATTTGGGTTTCATGAGAAGACTATTGGTTGACAGTCTATGGATGAAATATGCAAGAAGAAGAATTGATCATTTTCTGCTCTGTGTAGCTCTAAACTTGGGCTTTTATCAATGCTTGGTCGTGCCCATTTATGGTTTGATGCCAACTCATAAAACCATAAATGGGCACTCAAATGTATTGAGTGACTTCTTTTCCTTCAACTCCTCAGTAAACCAAGGAGCAAGCGAGGACTGGTGAATGGAGAAAGGCTACTCTGGGGCAATTGTATCCTGTACCTTGGTTACTTCCACATTCTACAGGTTGACCAGGCATGAGATAGAACTGTCTTATCAGATTGTCAGGGCAAACCCCAAATACTCTCTGACAACCATCCAGATCTATTAGGCAACTAGGACAAACCAAAATAATGCTTCCCCGCATCCATACAGGTTCTGGGCAACTGTGATTCACCTTCTGGTGAGGAAATGATCTGACACCAGGTTAAAGTGTTCATCTACTACCGTGTTGTGGATGAAGATGGTTTTCATGTGTACCAACCTGTCATTAATCAGCCACACTTAAAACCAATGTCTCCAGTAATAAAACACTTAAAACAGTGGCTTAAATGTTTACTTTTTCTTATTGGTGCATTTCATTAAGTCAAGGAGTAATATTTCTGTTTATTTTGCATTACTCGTGTAATTCTTAACTGCTTTTCCTTTTGTTTCATTCCTCATACATCTCTACTACGATTTGCAGTTGGAGGTTTTGTTGGTAGAAATGCAAGATCCACAATCCGGCATCAAAACACAAATTCAGAACATGCCGGAGGGCAGCATTCCACATACTGTGGTTGGTAAGTCTGACATACTGGACAATAGAAGGCAATCTATTAGAAGGCAATCTCCATTGTACGCCGCCCCGAGTCCTTTTCGGAAAGGGAGCGGCTAATAAATTTAAATTATTATTATTATTATTATTAATCTCATACATTAGGTTTTCATTATGTATTATTACTCCATATTCATCAGTCACTTTATTCCTGCCTTTGATGTTGGAAAACAGTCACAATAGCAGTCCAAGAAGATGACAACAGAAACTGCCACCCTAACCAGAGGTGGTATTCAGCAGGTTCTGACCAGTTCTGGAGAACCGGTTGCAGAAATTTTGAGTAGTTTGGAGAACGGGTAAATACTACCTCTGACTGGCCCCACCTCCATCTATTCTCTGCCTCCTGAGTCCCAGCTGATCTGGAGGAAATGGGGATTTTTCAGTAACCTTCCCCTGGACTGGGGAGGGAATTGAGATTTTACAGTATCCTTCCCCTGCTACACCCACCAAACCATGCCATACCCACCAAGCCATGCCCACAGAACCAGTAGTAAAAATTTTTGAATCCCACCACTGATCCCAACACTGTAAAGCAGACCTGTCAGACTGGTAGCCCGCGGGCTCGATACGTCACACTCAGGCCACGCCTACCCGGCTCCACAAAGACAAAAAAGTCACGTTACATCACAATCCGTCCCATGATAGGATCGAGTTTGACACCCGTGCTGTAGAGGAAAAAGGATAATAAAGACCTGTATATCTGTGTAAGGAATTTAGATAATCTGTTTTTTCTAGAGTAGTCTGCAGCTGTGACTCCACCGTGCTCACAGCAACCTTCCTTATAAAAACTGACATCATTGTCTGCCATTTGTAGCCTTTTGCTTTCCCATTTCTTCCATTAATTGTCACGGGAAATCCATTAAGGAGACAAAGGCAGAGTAGCTGCGTATTAGTTTTGATTGGTAGTCCTAGAAGCTATTCATTCAAAACCAATTTCAGTATCTCTTTTAAGGTCAGACAATGCTAGGGAAAACTGTACTTGTCTTGCTTCCATAGCTTATTCTCTAGCAACGGCAATTGAGTTTGGAATTTCCATTGCTAAACGACAAAAGTCATAAAATGTGATGTCACACGACTGTGGCAGCAATTCTAGCACTTCCTGGTTAAGTGAATTCATCATGACCATTGAGCAAGGACATCATGTGGTCGCCCTTTGTGATCTCCCGCAGGCTTCCCAATTGACTTTGCTAGTAGACACCTGGCCAAGAAGGTCAGGTGACTATGAAATATTGCAACGTTGTAATTGCAAGCCAGGTGCCCAGGACCGTGATTTGGATTACAAGACTGCAGCGATGTTGCAACAGCAGGAACATAAGATTCAAGAACGGGTTATAAGTACCATTCATTCAATACTGTGGCAAGTTCAAAAGGTCACTGAACAAGTGGTTGTTAATCAAGGAGCACCTGTATGAGTATGTATATTAAAAATGTACTGTCCCTACTCCAAAATAATAATCTCAGTATAAGAACTGTAAGATTATCATGGAAGTTAGCATTTTAGGCATGGCCTAGAGATAATATTCCATTTTTCAGGTACTCAAGAGTTGATTGCAGAAAGTTAAATCTATAATAATAATTTTCCCCATTTTTCTTTGACTAGCTTAAGAAGCATCCTTCAGCAGCAGCCCCACTTCCTCAAGCGTACAAGATTTTATCCAAAATACTTCAGGATTTTCATTTCCAAACCCCAACCCTCAGATTCCATTTCAAGCCCTCCTGAACCAGCTTGCCACGGTTTGATTGCACACATTTTTACAGGCCTTGTAAAGTGCATCCTATTAGTTGAACTAATTCAGATGCTAGTCCTAGGAAATATTTTATCCTGTCGACAACATTTTCCTAGCCAGTCACTACCTTGCAATATTCTTTCCAGTTCTTTTCCATGGTTCATTTAACTTATGTCACATGCATCAAATAATGATATTCTTAGTTCAAAGCGAATTTGATTGATGTTGGTTTTATACAGTAATTGTCAATAATGGCAATCTCTCAGTTTGAACAATTTCAGTTGTCCTGCCTCCTTACTCATTGGTCAACAAAAAAAAAATACTTGAAATTGTAGTGGCTGTATCTTTTAAGAGGAAGAAAACATAGAAGGCCTCTGCATTCCTCTGAATACAGTAATAGGTATAGCTTTATGGTGAATTCAAGGTTCTGACAGTAAGCATAGTCTCTTAAGGGGAAAAGCAGATGCAGATAAGGTTACCTAAGGAGGGTCTGAGTGACAGGTTAATCTTTTAATTTCCTCTATTTTGAGAAGCACTTTCCATAATGGGATAAGAGCTCCTAACTGCTGGTTTGTGCTTCTCAAGTAATCAGATGTCAAGAAGGGGTAGCATTTCGAATTGAATTTTGGCAGCTTTTAGAACTGAGCATGAATACATGCCTAGAGAAATGGATTTGTTCCCAAATTAGATTTCTGGTTTTAACATGCCTGAAAATGGGCACTATATTTCTGATTCATAAGTAAGATTTTTTTTTTACTTTCCCTTAAAAAAGACCCCACCCCAACCTCTTAGAAAACCACAAATGCATCTTCATCATTTCTTCTCTACTAGCCATTTCACATTAATTAAATGTACTTGAAGACAGCATTGATGCTCATTTTATAGAAATTCCCTGAATACTCTTTTACTGGCTAGGGTATAAATTCTAGCCTTTGAAATTTGATGCCTGCTTTTGTGTTTCATTTTTAATTTCCAAGTAACTCTTTAGTTGAAATACATGACTGCTGGCTAACCTGCTGTTTTCTTTTGTAGAGGAAATACTATGTTCCCAGTGAGTCACCTTGTTGAGAGAATACAATTTAATCCACATTTTCCCCGTATATTGCATTATGATTTAGTTTTTCAGCTGCAAGCCCAAGGCAGAGTTCATTTTTAAACAACTCAATGTAGCAAAATGTGTGCTTTGGAAATCAGAAGGAAAGGGTCAAAAAGCAAGTAGCTTTAAATCATTAGAGATACCATAAATACTAAAGACTTTAAAAAGACCACAGAACTCAAGTTACTATTAGGCCAAGGGATCCTTTGGGGACTGGCACAATGATTTTGATTAGAATCCAAAATAGGACCAAGCAGCAGGTGTTTTTCTTTTCATAGTTCATGCTGTTATGCTTTCTCTTACATGTATATTTTGACTTAATAACCACAACCATTTGTGTTGTTAAGCAAGACAGTTGTTAAGTGACTTTTGCCCTATCTTACGACCTTTTTGCCACGGTTGTTGAGCAAATCACTGCAGTTGTTAAATGAATCGTGTGGTTCTTAAGTGAATCTGGAGAACTTCTCCACTTGACTTTGTTTCTTGGAAGGCAGCAGGGAAGATTACAGATGGGGATCATATGATCCCAATCTAAGTATCATAAATACATGCCAGTTTTCAAACATCTGAATTTTGATCACATGACCATGGGATTTCTGTAATGGTCATTTCTGTAATGGTCATTTAGTGACTATTCAAAGTTACAATAGTACTGAAAAATGTGACTTGCGACCATTCTTCACACTTATAACCATTGCAGCATCCCCATGGTCATGTGATCAAAATTTGGCCGCTTGGCAACTGAGTCATATTTATAATGGTAGCAATGTCCTGGTATCATACGATCACCTTTTTTCAATCTTCTGACAAGCAAAGTCAAGGAGAAAGTCAGATTCACTGAACAACGGTGTTACTAACTTAACCATTACAATGGTTCACTTAACAACCACGGCAGGAAAGATTGTAAAATGAGGCAAAACTCACTTTAAAACTCTCTTGCTTAGCAGCAGAAATGTGGGGCTCAATTGTGGTCGTAAGTCGAGGACTGTCTGTACTAACCAGGAAGAAAAGAGGGAATGAAACTTGGGTTGACCTAAATCTGTTTTCTGTGTTGTCTTTGTCCTCCAGGTTGTGATATGCTGCAATGGATTGTGAAGCGTTTGGAGATTACCAACGAAGGTAAGGACATACAATTATTTTTAAGTGACATATTTCCCCCCTGAAGTTAGTAGCTTGCCTTTATTTTGTGTCCCCCATTGAAAGCAACTGATCTGTATTGTTTTTTTTTTAAGAGGGGCTACATTTAGGAAGTATGATGATGAAGTGTGGGTACGTCTATCCTCTTCAGGACCGAAAGAATCTGAATCTCAAAGGGGACACCAGCCTTTATCGATTCCAGGTGGGTGGATTGGTAGAGCAAATAAGAAGAAAGATAACCTGCCTTGCATCACAGTGGCACTAATGATGTGTTTTTCTTAAAGCTTTTCCTTGCTGCCTGTCAATCACAATGGCCCGTATAGTTGCTTCCCAGTGTCATGCAGTAAAAACGATCTTGGAAAAGAATAGCAGCCAATGATAAAAATAAACAAACCTTTAAATGGTTAAGAAAATGATGCTAAAAGAAAAAAAGGAGTTTAGAGCATGAGGCAGGCCATACTCTCCAGATTATAAAATTCAGAAATGCAAGCCAGGTTTTCTCGTGGCTATAGTGGCTAGGAATTCTGCGGGTTGGAATCCCAATAGAGGCTACACAAATAGAAGAGGAAGACCTCTTTTTGCTCTGAGTTCTATCATGGAAATTGGGAAAGGAGTACGGACAAATTGTCCCCGCCATTTCTACCTCCAGTCTCCATGGGTTGTTTTTTTTTCTATCCTTCCTTGGCCTCTTTTTCCATCTTTCATATTTTCTTTGTTATATGATTTAATAACCACAAAAAGAAACACGATTTTGATGGAGTGAATCAATGATAGCTATTTCAACATAAAAGTGAAAAACAGCTGCAAACTAATTGCTGGTAGTCCTTGGTCAGCAACTGCCTCATTTGGTGACTTTGTAGT
Organism: Natrix helvetica; assembly: GCF_964273705.1. Classification (NCBI taxonomy): domain Eukaryota; kingdom Metazoa; phylum Chordata; class Lepidosauria; order Squamata; family Natricidae; genus Natrix; species Natrix helvetica. Next base: position 233,443,807 of record NC_138548.1, on the reverse strand, counting down.
TACAGCGGTGATGCAAAAATAACTTTATAATGTAATCCTCCCTTTTACAATCTTCTCAGGTCCTTAAAGCTGTTAAGGTGAAGTAAGATAATAAGCACAGCTTTGGTTTTGCTTGGTGACTGCTTCACTTAACAATCAATTTGCCAGTTCTAATTGTGGTATCTAAACGAAGATTATCTGTACCGTATATAACATTTTCACTATGAAATGCAAATACTTGAGTTTTGAGTTTTATTAAATTTATATACTGCCCCCCTCTCCCCGCAGGGACTCGGGGCGGTGTACAGACAGTACATATAAAAACAACAAAGCAGGAACAACAAAACTTTAGACAACCAACATAAACATACGGTCTGTATAATGCCCGAACTCATTTCTAGTTAAAACGATCTAAAACCAAATTTAAAACCCCAAAATTTACAATATTAAAAAGCCACCAAGGAAGGTCAGTAATAGATTGTACTTGTGATTACAATTAGGCCAGGCCGGCTAGTCGGAACAGGTGGGTCTTGAGTTTCTTACAGAAGGAGCGGAGATCAACAGTAGTTCTAATATCAGGGGGGAGTTCGTTCCAGAGGGTTGGGCCCATCACAGAGAAGGCCCTACCCCTGGGCACCGCCCGCCCACATTGTCTAGCGGAGGGTACCCGGAGGAGACCCTCCCTGTGTGAGCGGATTGGTCGTAGGGATGTATGGGGTAGAATGCGATCTCGCAAGTAGCTAGGTCCCGAGCCATGAAGCGCTTTGAAGATGACAATCAACACCTTGAAACGCACTCGAAAAGCCACAGGAAGCCAGTGCAACTCGCGCAGAAGTGGTGTTACGTGGGAGTACCTGGTACTCCCCATAATTGTCCGCGCGGCTGCATTCTGCACTAACTGGAGCCTTCGGGTGCATCTCAAGGGGAGCCCCATGTAGAGAGCATTGCAGTAATCGAGACGGGAAGTCACCAGGGCCTGAGTGACTGTGCGAAGGGCGTCCCGCTCTAGTAGGGGGCGCAATTGGCGCACCAGGCGCACCTGGTGGAACGCCCTCCCGGCCACGGCCGTCACATGTTCATCCCGCGACAGCCTGGAGTCTAGGAGGACGCCCAAATTGCGTGCCCTATCCACCGGGGGTAGTTGTTCCCCCCCGATGGCCAGAGATGGAGCAAACTGGCTAAAGCGGGGCGCCGGTAGCCACAGCCACTCCGTCTTGGAAGGGTTGAGCCTGAGTCTGTTGTCCCCCATCCAGACCCGCACGGCTTCCAGACACCGGGACATCACCTCGACGGCTTCGTTGGGGTGGTTCGGGGTAGAGATGTATAACTGAGTGTCATCTGCATACAGATGGCACTCAACCCCGAATCCTCGAATGATCTCGCCCAGCGGTTTCATGTATGTGTTGAACAGGAGAGGTGAGAGGACCGACCCTTGCGGCACCCCACACGTGAGCGGCCTCAGGGTCGACCTCTGCTCCCCCGTCAACACACATTGCGATCGACCAGAGAGGAAGGAGGAGAACCACCGCAACACGGTGCCCCCCACCCCCATCCCCTCCAGCCGACGCAGTAAGATACCATGGTCGATGGTATCGAAAGCCGCTGAGAGATCTAATAGGACTAGGATGGAGGAGCAACCCCCATCTTTCGCCCTCCAGAGATCATCCACCAACGCGACCAAAGCCGTCTCCGTGCTGTGCCTGGGCCGGAAACCGGACTGGCGCGGGTCTAGATAAACAATTTCCTCCAGGTGTCGCGGGAACTGTTGCGCCACCACACTCTCAACAACCTTCGCTAAAAAGGGAAGGTTGGAGACAGGACGATAATTGGCTAACTCTACTGGGTCCAGAGAAGGCCCCTCTTTCAAGACTGCTGGTAGGAACCCCTCCCTCAGCGAGGCGTTCACTAGTCCCAGGAGCCAGTCTCGTGTAACCTCCCAGGTTGCCAGTACAAGCCAGGAGGGACACGGGTCCAATAAACATGTGGTGGCCCGCAGTTGCCCACGTAACCTGTCCATATCCTCAGCGTCAACAGAGTCAAACTCCTCCCAGCATGGTGCCTCAAGACTCTCCACCGGTGTCTCCCCGAGATCACTCAAGGAAACCCACTCGCTCCGGATCTGAGCGATTTTGTCCTGCAGATATTCCCCAAATTCCTCTGCCCTACCCTGCAAAGGGGCTTCCCGCGGCCTCTGTGAAAGGAGGGAGCGGGTCACCCGAAACAGGGCGGCAGGGCGGTTTTCTGCGGACGCAATAAGAGTGGCATAGTATCGACGTTTAGCCACCCTTAGTGCCACAAGGTAGGTCTGTAAATGGGCTCTTACCTGTGTTCGATCCAATTCGGCGCGAGAGGATCTCCATCTGCTCTCTAGGCGTCTCTTGTGGCGCTTCATCACCCTCAGCTCCTCGGTAAACCAAGGGGCCAGGGTGGTTCGCTGCCACCGGAGAGGCCGCAAGGGCGCAACCCGGTCCAAGGCCCCGGCCACCGCACTATTCCATGCGGCCACCAGGTCCTCCATCGGGGCGCGGGTCAGGGTTACAGGCAGTGGCCCAAGCTCCGTCTGGAACCTATCAGGTTCCATCAGTCGCCTGGGGCGGAACCATCTAAGATCTTCTGGTTCCGCCTCCCCGCAATGGGGGGTAGTGGAAGGGAAGTCGAGACGGAGAAGCGAGTGATCTGACCATGACAGGGGAGTAGTAACCAAATCCCCTATTCCCAGATCACTCTTCCACCGACCAGAGATAAAAACAAGATCCAGCGTGTGGCCTCCCTCGTGTGTGGGGCCCTGAATTATTTGGGTCAGGTCCAGGGCTGTCATGGAAGCCATGAACTCCCGAGCTACCTCGGATGATTCACCCGTCGATGGCAGGTTGAAGTCCCCCATAACTAATAGTCTGGGGGTCTCAACCGCCACCTCCGCAATTACCTCGAGGAGCTCTGGCAGGGCCGCTGATGCATAGCGAGGAGCCAAGTATGCAATCAGCAAGCCCAACTGACTCCCTGGGCCCCATCTCACACCTAGAGTCTCACACCCGGATATCTGAGGTACGGCGAATTCTCTCGGTGCCAGGCCTTCCCGTATAATTACCGCTACCCCACCACCCTTACCCCGGGCATGAGGCTGATGGAATACACGGTATCCTGGTGGGCACATTTCCACGAGGGGTAAACCCCCCTCGTGGCCCAACCAGGTTTTCGTGATCCCTGCAAGGTCCGGCTCCCCCTCAGAAACCAAATCGTAAATGAGGGGGGCCTTATTAACCATGGACTTTGCGTTACACAACATCAGCCTCATGCCCTGGTTCTGTACACCCTGACCACCTAGAATGCGAGGGTTGGTACAAACGACCGGGCGTATCCAGCGCCCACGATCTCCCAACCGACTACAAGATCTTCTTCTGTCCTCGCATCCACCCTCCCCAGGACCGTTGGAATATAGGAACCCTCTAACGGAATGATGTTCTCATTCCCCTCCCCCACTCCGCTCTCTTCCCCCCCAGTCCCACCTGTTCGCCTGGCCCTGCCCCCAATCCTGGTCTGACTGCCCCCTCCCCCCACCCTGGATCCCCCTAAAACACTTAACAAACATTTAAACATACTAAGAGAGAATCTACAGTTTAAAGCTTAATGAATTTTTCTAATGTTATTAAAGGTAGTCCTCAACTAATGGACCACGTGGGTCATAAGAATTTCTGTTGTTAAGCATGGTAGTTAAGTGATTTGGGCTCAGTTTTATGACTTGTTTGCCACAGTTCTTAAGCAAATCAGTGCAGTTCTTAAGCGAATCACACGGTTGTTAAGCAAATCCAGCTTTTCACATTGTCAGAAACTGGCTAGGAAGGATGTAAAGGGCAATTGTGTGACCCTGGGGCATCGAAACCATCACAAATACATAAGTGGTGGGATTAAAAATTTTTACTACCAGTTCTGTGGGCATGGCTTGGTGGGCGTGGCATGGCTTGGTGGGCATGGCTCAATGGGTGTGGCAGGGGAAGGTTGCTGCAAAATCCCCATTTCCTCCTGATCATCTGGGACTCGGGAGGCAGAGAATAGATGGGGGCGAGTCAGTTAGAGGTGGTATTTACCGGTTCTCTGAACTACTCCACTACGGTTCTCCAGAACTGGTCAGAACCTGCTGAACGCCACCTCTGAAATACATGCTAATTAACAAGTGCCCAAACCTTCATGGGGATGCTAACAATGGTTGTAAGTACGAAGACCAGTTGTAAGTCACTTTTTTTCAGTGCTGTTGTAACTTTGGTCACTAAATGAAAGGTTGTAAATCAAGGACCACCTGTGTTCTTAGCATTTTTGGCTTTCCCTTCAGACTTTTCAGCTCCCCACCCCAATTGTTAAAACATTATTCAAAGTTGTTGTAAAATAAATGAAAAATGATGGGGAAGAAACGTGTTGAAATGAATTTTAAAACCTTTTAAGCTTTACTGGTTAGCAGTCATACACTAAATATAAGAATGATTTAGAGGAGTTTGATAAGAAAATTATCAAGAGCTTGATTCTTAGTTTTTGTCTTCCTTCCTACAGACACCCTACTTTTGGCCAACCCAGCAGTGGGGAGCAGACGATACAGATTACGGTAAGTTTAACCTATTACCTCACTTTTCTTGTTGAAACTTCACTGTCAGCAAAAATCACATAAAATCAAAATGTCCTCTGTTCCAATAACTTTGATATGAGGAGTCATTTATGGAGAAAAATGCAGTCTTCTCTTTAAAAGGGAGTCTTTTTATTCCTAATTAAGCCTTGATCTTTGAAGAGCATTGAAAGTCATTCCTCTTTTAAAATCATGAGTAAAAATATGCCAACCAGGAACATACAACAGGAGCTCTGATCTTTGCTGTATATATAACTTGCACATACATTAATTCAAGGTATTTGGCTTCAGTTATTTAATGGATGCTTCCCATCTAAACTTCCCTAAACTTCTACCCACCCCTCACTTGCCGTAGCCTCCTCCACACTGATAGTGTGATTCAAGATGATGTGTCTGAAGAAGACACCAGCACCTTTGTTCTTGTGAAGCCTGGTTTCCTGGAATTCCATCTATCTTGCCTTGATGCTTCTGGGACACAGCCTCCCTTTGGAAAATATTGTATAATATTCAGACCAAATCTTAGTCATTAATCACATTCATTTGGTTTTTACAGCTGTGCAATAAAGTACTTTCTCTTTTTTTAAAATATCCCCCAGCCATTTATCTAGCAAAGAGAAATATTAAGAAGAAAGGAGCTCTAGAAGATTATGAAAAGGTAGGAAGGTATTTTTTTTCCTTATGCAATATTTTTTCTAAGTATCTTAACCAGTAGCATTATTTCAGTACTTAAATCAGTTTACCAAATCAGATTATTGAGATACGATAAGCCCATGAAGCTTAAGAACATGCTTGTTTACTTCTTTTATTTATATACCACTTTCTCCTCAAAGGAACCCAGAGTACTTTATAAGAGAAGGAGGGGAAAATCCTAAATCCATTAGAATAAGAATAACAAGGTTTGAAAACAATTAAGATGAAAATTAAAAGCAATTCATTTTAAAAAAGAAAAGCAAAACAGTAAGTTAATTTAAAGGTGGTTTTGTTCCAAATAGTTGTTCTTGTTTTTGGAAAGAATGCAGTATGAACTATATAACATACCACACCACACCATAGGAATTGACTGCTTGTAAGCACCACAGCCAAGAAACAACCTAAGTAATTCTAGTTCAAAACTTTTGGCAACTTGTTGTTGTTGTTTATTGGATTTATATGCCACCCTTCTGACTCAGGGCGGCGTACAACATTAAAAAACACATATCACAAAAGTTAAAAGGAAATTAGAATCAATCCCAAAAACAAACCCATTTAATATAACAATAACATTTTAAAAATTAGATAAAATTAACAGGCCAGGCCGGCTTGCTTTGAGGTAAGCCAGGTTAGGAAATATACCCCACAAGGATTCCAGGAATGCTATCTTATTATTGTACGGTATAATAATAGATTCTTGGAAGCCTGTCGGAATTTCCCCCTCTTATACCAAACAATTTAGACTTAGGACCACAATGGAGCCCAACATTTCTGTTGCTAAGCAAGACAGTTGTTAAGTGAGTTTTGCCCCATGTTATGACTTTTCTTCCCATAGTTGTTAAGTGAATCACTGCAGTTATTTAGTTAGTAGCACACTTGTTAAGCTTCCCCATTGGCTTGTCAGAAGTTTGGAGGTGCTCACATGACCCCAGGACACTGCAACTGCCATAAATATGAGTCAGTTATCAAGTGTCTGAACTTTAATCATTTGTCCCATGGGAATTCTGCAACAGCCGTAAGTGTGAAAAATGGTCAAAAGTCACTTTTTTGAATGCCATTGTAACTTCAAACAGTCACTAAATGAACTGCTGTAAATTGAGGACTACCCGTAAAAACAAAGCTACTTTTAGTTTGTTTCTTTTATTTTCTACTTCCCAGAAAAACATTTGATGAACAATCCCTCTTTGAACAGTGCATCCATTCCATCATTAAGGTTATTTCCACATTTTTTACATACATATATTACACCTCTACGTATATAGGGGTGGTCAACCAGAATTAACTCAAATCTAGCTCCTGACAGTGGAGGGACTTATATCCTATCCATGTGGTGCCTTAACACTGCCTTAACTCAAAACATATTTTCCTGGCTTCACTGTTTCTTAAGGAGATGGAAGGTGGGATTCAATGGTGGGATTCAATTTTTTTTACTACTGGTTCTGTGGGTGTGGCTTGGTGCGCGTGGCTTGGTGGCCATGGCAGGGGAAGGATACTGTAAAATCCCCATTCCCTCCCCATTCCAGGGGAAGGGACTGCAAAATCCCCATTTCCTCTGGATCAGCTGGGACTTGGGAGGCAGAGAATAGATGGGGGCGGGGCCAGCCAGAGGTGGTATTTATCAGTTCTCCAAACTACTCAAAATTTCCGCTACCGGTTCTCCAGAACTGGTCAGAACCTGCTGAATACCACTGGTACACGTCCATGCCAACTCCAAAACACCTTTTAGGCTTCAAGCTGAAGTGCACACTTCTCTTCTCACAATTGTTATGCGTTCTTTACAGGGAGTCCTCAACTTACAAACTTTCATTTAGTGACCGTTTGAAGATACAACAGTACTAAAAAAAGTGACATGACCCTTTTTCATACTTACAACGGATGCAGCAACCCCAGGGTCATGGCCACGTAATCAAAATTCGGACGCTTGGCAATTTGCTCATATTTATGTCAGTTGCAGTGTCCCAGGGTCATGTGATCCCATTTTGCGACCTTCTGACAAGCAAAGTCAATGGGGGAAGCCAGATTCGTCTAACAACCATGTTACTAACTTAACCACTGCAGTGATTCACTTAACAACCGTGGCAAGAAAAGTTGTAAAATGGGGCAAAACTCATTTAACACCTATCTTGCTTAGGAATGGAAATTTTGGGCTCAACGGGTTGAAGATTACTACCTATATTATGTTTTTATGTTATTGTATTGTACATGCTCCAGTGCATTTTTAATCCCTCCTTCTACCTTGGATCTCTTTTCAACAAGTGATTTATACCTGTGTAAAGTAAAATACACAACTTTTTCTTTTTCATTATTTTGAAACAGTCAAAACATTTACCCCTTTTAAGTATTGACCACTTCACTATTGCCGTTGCGATTAATATTAAGAAGTTTTGTTGAAAAATGTTATCAATCTTGTTTATTTTATGCTCGGTGCATAAAATCACCGTTGCAACTGTTTGTCACATCCTTTTATTGTGAGTGCCTTTGCAACATTGTTATGCAGTCAACGTTTTCTCTCTTACTGTTTCTTTTCCAGGAGCATTATAGCATATTGAACAAACGCATCAACCATAAGTGGGATTTCATTATTATGCAGGCCAAGGAGCAATACAGGTAGAAGACGTTTCTCATCTGAGGAGTATATACGAGTAGTCCTTGACTTACAACCGTTCATTTAGTGATAGAAGTTACAACAGCACTGAAAAAAGTGACGTGACCATTTTTCACACTTATGACCATTGCCGTATCCTCATGGTCACATGATCAAAATTCGGATACTTGGCAACTGGCATGTATTTATGACAGTTGCAGTGTCCTGGGGTCTTGTGATCCCCTTTGCGACCTTCTGACCAGCAAATCAAAGGGGGAGCTGGATTCACTTAACAACCGTGTTACTAACTTAACAACTTCAATGATTCACAACAGCTGTGGCAAGAAAGGTCATTAAATGGGTCAAAATTCACTTAACAACTGTCTTGTTTTGCAATGGAAATTTTGGATTCAATTGTGGTTGTAAGCCAAGGATTACCCATATTTTGTTTTGAGCCGAGGAATAAATAATAAGCAACTGCAGGTGTCCAGTAGGAGAGCAATTTTATTTTACCTTCTCCCCCTTTTTAAGAACAGTCATCAAAAATTGACCTGGCTGTGCTTTTGCTTGAACCTCATCATTAATAACAGACTTGCAGTTTTGCACATAAATAAAATGCATGGACAATGGTCTGTCCAGGTCCAAATTCATGGCATGCACAATCTGTATGAGAGGTATAAATGTTATTTTCTTATCCTAAAATGGGATGTTTACACTGATATCTGTTTTAGGAGAACCTTTTTTTAGTGACTGGCCATAGCCAATTTCATAATACAATACAATACAATACAATACAATACGACCCGACCCGACCCGACCCGACCCGACCAGACCAGACCCGACCCGACCAGACCAGACCAGACCTGACCAGACCAGAGCTGGAAGGGACCTTGGAGGTCTTCTAGTCCAACCCCCTGCCTAGGCAGGAAACCCTATACCATTCCAGACAAATGGCTATCCAACATCATCTTAAAGACTTCCAGTGTTGGGGCATTCACATCTTCTGGAGGCAAGCTGTTCCACTGATTAATTGTTCTAACTGTCAGGAAGTTTCTCCTCAGTTCTAAGTTGCTTCTCTCCTTGATTAGTTTCCACCCGTTGCTTCTTGTTCTACCCTCAGGTGCCTTGGAGAATAGTTTGACTCCCTCTTCTTTGTGGCAACCCCTGAGATATTGGAACATTGCTATCATGTCTCCCCTAGTCCTTCTTTCTCTTAAACTAGACATACCCAGTTCCTGCAACCGTTCTTCATATGTTTTAGTCTCCAGTTCCCTAATCATCTTTATTGCTCTTCTCTGCACTCTTTCTAGAGTCTCCACATCTTTTTTACATCGTGGCGACCAGAACTGAATGCAGTATTCCAAGTGTGGCCTTACCAAGGCATTATAAAGTGGTATTAACACTTCATGTGATCTTGATTCTATCCCTCTGTTGATGCAACCTAGAACTATGTTGGCTTTTTTGGCAGCTGCTGCACACTGCTGGCTCATATTTAAATGGTTGTCCACTAGGACTCCAAGATCCCTTTCACAGTTACTACTGTTGCGCAAGGTACCACCTATACTATATGAAAGTAAAGTTTGTGGTTGCTTTATCTCATCTTAATCTAGAACACAATTCCTTTATTGTAATTTTTGTTTTGAAAACATCTTATGCACCATCTTCTTAGGTCACTAAAGGATGGACTGTTTCTACTGTTTAGAGACAAATATTCAAAGAATGATCCCTTAATTTTAAAAAAAGGGAATATTTATACAATGAAGTGGCAGATTTTTCTCCATCATGCGTATTAAAGATCTGCAAGAAAATTCCATGCCATGTTTTTTATGTTATTTCCTGTTAGAATGTATAAAATAGTCCCAAGGAACAATTATAATCTCCTGTTTTGATTTATTTTTTTAAAAAAAAGTTTCTTGGATTTTGCAGCGCAGGAAGGGAACGAACGAAAGAAGACCGGTATACCGTGGATTATCAAGAGAAAGCCTACTGGATGGTGCAACGGGTTCCTGTAAGCAAGAGTAGACTTACTTTTTAAGTAAATGTGTTTGTCCTATAACACAAGATGATTAGAATGTACTGTAATAACTGGAAGCAAAACTACAGGCATGTTGAATGTCTTGCCGCTAAACATATTCCCTTTTTGATTTCATTCAATGGGACACTTTATTCTTTTGGGTTAAAATGAGTTTGAAAATCAAAATTACTTTCCCTCATGAGTCATTGATAGTCAATGCAATGCAATGCAATGCAATACAATACGACCCGACCAGACCAGACCAGACCAGACCAGACCAGACTAGAGTTGGAAGGGACCGCAGCAGCACAGCATGGGTCTTGGGCAAATACTTGGATGAATATTTCAGCATTTTCCCATGTGATGTTTAGTGTCTTTAAATCTCCCATGAAAGTTCTTCACCAAGTATTTTGAGGGTGCCCCTTAGTCGCTTGGCATCAAGGGGGCATGGAAATTAGTTCCTTTCCTCCCTACATAGGACCTATGATTGTAAGATTACAAGGCCTGAGTAGTGAATCAAATCTAGTAGGTAACCTCCACTAGGAATGGTCTTTATAGGTTTCCAAATGATCGGCTTATATTCCTACATTGACTTGCCATCTTAAATTCTGTTGTATTAGTAATCCAATGGAATTTAATATATGATATTGTATTTTGTAACTTTTAGCCGTGGGTAGCCCAAAATCCTATGTACAGGTAGTCCTCAACTTAAAACCATTTCTTGAGTGACTGCTCACTAAACAGCCCTGAAAAAAAAATGACTTATGACCATTTTTCCCACTTATGATCATTGAGGTATCTCCATGGTCATGTGTTCAAAATTCAGACGCTTGGCAAATGACATGTATTTATGACGGTTGCTGTGTCCCAAGGTCGTGTGATCCTCATTTGCGACTTTATGACAAGCAAAGTCAATCGGGAAGCCAGATTCACTTAGCCACCGCTTACTGACTTTATAGCTACAGTGATTCATTTAACATCCATGGCAAGAAAGGTCGTAAAAGGGGGCAAAACTCACTTAATAACTGTCTTGCTTAGCAATGGAAATGTTGGGGTCAATTGTCATAGGTCAAGGACTATCTGTAATTGGGGATTTTATTCATACATTAGTACAGGGGTGTCCAAACTTGGGAACTTTAAGACTTGTGGACTTCAACTCCCAGAATTCCCCAGCCAGCCATGCTGGCTGGGGAATTCTGGGAATTGAAGTCCACAAGTCTTAAAGTTCCCAAGTTTGGACACCCCTGCATTAGTACATAATGGAAAATAATAAATGCCGAACTTTTGTGGTGGGGATTGAGACCTTACATTTATGAGTTACTATTTTCTCATGACTCATGTGAGAATGGTATTTAGAACTGTTGCTGCAGTAAAAAATGGACAATAACGAGACAAGGAAGCTTAGATATTTTTTCCTCCCTGAGACAGGGCACAAGTTGGCCAAGGAAGCAGCCATGGGTTACCCTACATCCTCTGATATGCATTGTGAAAAAGTCTGCATTGTTTACATTTGATTTCCATGAACAAAGCTCCTGTAGTTTGAGTCCTATTGCTACAGGGTTGCGATTATAATTTCACTCAAAATCAACTGAAGTTATTGCCCAAAGCTCCAAAATTAAATACAGGTTTGTGGAATTTCTGCCTCCTTATTATCTAATTTCCCCTCATTCATCTTCCATGCCTTGAACTGCTCCGCAAGGTGCTTTTGGCAACTTTTCCATGCTGGAAAAAGACATCAAGCTGGGCACCCAAAACAACAGCACAGGTTTCTGGTCTTTAGGAGACGCTTCTGGCAGATGCTGCGGGTTGTTTCCCTGAGCAGTTACTACACTGATCACAGCAGGCCGTAAGACTCCAATGCTTGCCAAGGAGCTACATTCCCTAATCCCAAATCATAATCAAAGATCCACTTTTAATTGTGCACACAATTGTAAATGGCCATGGAGAGCCCAGCAGTTAACAGACAGAAAAGTAGAAGCCTCCAGCAAATGTCAAGCTATAATTGGAGCTTGTCTTGGAGGGGGGAAAAAGTACCATCTGTAGATAAGTTCTACACACCGTAACGGCCCCTTTGGTCCCAGTTCATCTTTCCTGCTGAAACCCCTTTGATCATGTCAGGCTTCCTTTTGGATCTTTTTTTTTTCTTGAGCTGTTTCTCCCCCCTCTCTCCTCTCCTTTTAAGATAGCACCGGCTGAGGTTTAATTATTGATGGCCCAACTTCAGCAGACATCAGATAGCGGATCCAAACTCAGCTCTGCTCAAAGCAGATGTGATGGCAGTACCAATCTGTTTATTATGTCAAAGTGTTCCTTTCTCCAGTGGGTAATGCTTTCCCCCCCCCCCCCCTCTCTTATGAGTCAACTTCCCTTGCCCAGATTTTGCTCAACTGTCTAGAAAAATGTTCCTGTTTATTCGAGTTATCAAATGCAGCAATGGATATATTTCATAGCATTGTTACATAGAAAAGGCAAATATGCTCCTGCATCTTTTATGGCCCATGTATTACTGTGGCTATATTTATTATTTTACAAGTAGTCCTCAATATACGACCACAATTGAGCCCCAAATTTTTGTTGCTAAGCGAGACAGTTAAGTGAGTTTTAGGCCAGGACACTGAACCTGAGTTTTGCCCCATTTTATGACCTTTCTTGCCACGGTTATTAAATGAATCACTATAGTTGTTAAGTTACTAACATGGTTGTTAAGTGAATCTGATTTCCCACTGACTTTGCTTGTCAAAAGGTTGCAAAAGATGATCAAATGACCCCGGGACATTGCAACCGTCATAAATACATGCCAGTTGCAAAGCGTCTCAATTTTGATCACATGATCATAGGATGCTGCAAAGGTGAGATGGGGTAAAAATGGACATGTCACTTTTTCAATGCTGTTGTAATGTTGAACGGCTACTAAATAAAAGGTTGTGAGTCAAGGACTGCCTGTATACAGATTAATGTTAAAAAATGGCATAAATATACCTTCGTTACATTTTGTTTTGTTTCTGTATTATAGCCTGGAATGGCAGACACACTTGATTATGGGCTGGATAGAGCGATAGATCCCTGTGAAAATAAGGTAAACCAGGTAAGCTTTAATGATATTCTAATTATAGAATTGTAAACTTACATTGTAATTGATTTTATTCAGTCAGTGGTGGGATTCAATTTTTTTTTACTACCAGTTCTGTGGGCCTGGCTTGGTGGCCATGACATGGCTTGGTGGGCGTGGTAGGGAAAGGATACTATCTCCATTCCCTCCCCACTCCAGGGGAAAGTTACTGCAAAATCCCCATTCCTTCCAGATCACCTGGGACTCGGGAGGCAGAGAATAGATGGGGGCAGGGCCAGTCAGAAGCGGTATTTACCTGTTCTCCGAACTACTCAAAATTTCCGCTACCAATTCTCCAGAACTGGTCAGAACCTGCTGAACCCCATCTCTGGGTTCAATAGCATACTGTTACTGAACATTCTTATATGTTCATGGAATGAGTGGTGGCCTTTTTGTTTTTAAACAAATCCTTAGAAATGACAGGAATCAATCTTCATCAGAAAGACTAGTTAATTCCTTTTTCAAATGCTACTGTGGGTCAAACATATCAAATGAAACATTTTCATTTCATTTATATTTTATATTCATAATATCTGGCCATCCACCGGAACTCAAGGTGGGTTGCAACCTTTCCCATGACTGTCAAAAATCAAAATGTAAACAGATGGGAGATCTCATTATAGATCACCTTCATTTTGGAACAGTAAGCCAATCTTGCACGCAGATGTCAATAAAAGCTGAATGTATATAAAACATATTTTTTCCGCTGGGAAAAGAAGAGATTTTTTTTTCTCTGCAAGAAGCTTTTTAGCTTTCTTTCTATCTCCCTCTCTTGCTTTTTTCCTTCCTTCACTTTCCACTGTGGGATGCGTTCATGAGGCACAACAGATTTTAAAGAAACAGAAATCCTATTACTTTGATCTGGACTGCATTCAGAGCTCTGTGAGAATGAAGCCCTTCTAAGCTTGTACCTAATTTCAGATATATATCTGATTTGTAATAATACTGTTGGGCAGGCTATGCCATTCACATCATGGAGCTTTTTACAGAGGATGGAGGAATGAGCGAGATAGAAAATATTGTCAGCTGAAGAGATATTAATAGATCAGTGGAAGACTTGTGGAAGGTGAGGCTTGGATGATGCTTGGTTTGCATCCAACTGAAGAACCTCTCAAGACAGTCCTTGCATTGTTTTCATGTGAGGCTTTGCAAGGCTAACAGAGCTCACTTGTGAATCAAGCTCTCGACTACTGCAGCTCTCGGAGGCAGGGCATCATAGAGGCAAATAGGATTTGTTGCCATGGAGACTGAAAATAAGACACAAATGCAAGAGTTTAGGACTTAGCTTTTCCCTATTAGAGGAGGTGAATGGGTCGTGGTGGCTCAGTGGCTAAGACGCTGAGCTTGTCGATCAGAAGGTCGGCAGTTTGGTGGTTCAAATCCCTAGCACCGTGTAACGGAGTGAGCTCCCATTACTTGTCCCAACTTCTGCCAACCTAGCAGTTTGAAAGCATGTAAAAATGCAAGTAGAAAAATAGGGACCACTTTTGGTGGGAAGGTAACAGCGTTCCGTGTGCCTTTGGTGTTTACTCATGCCAGCCACATGACCATGAAGACATCTTCGGACAGCTCAGGCTCTTCGGCTTTGAAATGGAGATGAGCACCACCCCCAAGAGTCAGGAACGACTAGTACATATTTGCGAGGAGAACCTTTACCTTTACCTATAAAAGTAGGTGATCCATAGACCTTGCTTGAAAAGAGAAGCAATATCTATCAACCCAAGGATCTTGAAAGGAAAAAGGTCACCAAGGCAAGGTACACTGGATGCTAACCCTAGATTCATCAAGACATACACGTGGCATCATTTTCACCACACCTTCCTTTCAACTCCTCCTTACTCCTCTCCTCCTCCTCACTGATTTTGGTCCTTTCAAAATCTCTGCTCTTCCCTTAGTAGGGGAGATCCCTTTTTTAAGTATGCCAATACTGTACAGTAACTGAAAAAGCTGCAAAAAGTTTGTAAATTTTTAGACTCAGTTGTGGTCATTGGGAGTTTTATTAGGCTCAACAGTCAGATCTAAGTATGTAGGGCATAACTGAAATCAGTGATTGCATTTAGACTAATTTTAAATGAAAAATAAATAACTAATGCAGTAATGCGGTGATGAAAAAAAATGGTAGAAAAAAGAGAAAAATAGCTGTTTATAATAGGAAATATAACTGATTCAGTAAGCACTGAATGTTTGTACTTTTTATTTTTCTTGAAAAAAATTAGTACATAAACATGAAAATATAAAAATTATGCGTGGAATAGTTAATTAACCATTTCCCTTCTGTCTTTTGTTTTCTCTCTCTCTGTAGTTTGTTTTTCTCCTATGTATATGACCTTCGTTCTCCGTGAAGTACTGGATTGCTTGTCCTATAGAAGACCAATGTGCTGTCATTTTAATGTGAATCTCATCTTACTCAGGTCTCCTTATATATTACTCGACATTTAAACCTGGGAAATGGAAATCAACTGAAATGAGAGTTGGATTTACTTTAATTCAGCTGCTTTATTAGCATTTGAAGCTTTAAAAAAATTTCCTGGTGACGTTGCACAGGCCCACAGAGAGGGCTCTGCATGACACCTCTGGCACGCATGCCATAGGATTGCCATCATGGGTCTAGTGGAATAAGTAACTGTCCTATCAAATTAAATAATTTACATAAGCAATCCAGATGCAGCGTCCATCCTGGCACATCCTTTTATTGTCTTGAATGTGAGTGAATAGTTTCCTATTCCTTTGGAGACAGGTCTTCCCAGCAACCATTATAAAGTGGCACAGCCTGAAGCTCACTGCCAGGAACCATCAGGCAGCCTTTCCTGAAACACTTACCAGTTTTGACTTGTGCATCTTCACACTTCCTTTATATACTTATTGATATGTCGCTCTTGGATAGTTGATTCATAGCAAAAGCAATCCTTTTCCAAGCATGAATCAGTCATCTTAACAAGATTTATTGAAGTGAGCAAGATAGATTACTGAAATTTCCACAAGTTATTTCCCACTAAAATCGATTTATCTTCCTAAGACATGAGGGCAGAGACTTTTGTCATTTCCTTCTCGTGTCTTTTCTGTATGCAAGCAACAAGGTGGATCTTTATACTGATAAAGGTTGAACTTGCTGATGTTTGTTTACAAAGCTGTTCCCTGAAACTGTTGAGAAGTGACCCTTAAAATTGTCAAGAAAAATAATAGCTTCCAAGCAAGTCTTCATAATTAATTGCGATACTGTATTCTTACATTCTTTTTTAACTGGCCTGCCGCAGATTTATCATACCATTCTTCAATGCATTATCTACAATAATAAAACAGAACCAAGCAATATTAAATAAGCAAATGTATCCAAAATTTATCTGTATTTTCTTAAGCCTGTTTTTTGAATAACAGAATTTTTCTGAAGTGCCATTCATACCTTCACATTCGATAGAGGCAATAAGACCCTGCAAGTTGCCGTTTCAAAGACCAGTTCTTCTGTTTGTTATTTTCTCATTGTTAGGTACCTAACATTAGTTTTAAAAAAATTGGGATGTCTTAAAAATTTCCAGTATAGATAGAAGCTAAAAAAATAATAATGGCATAGTAGCATGAAGCAATATCTGATTCTAACAATGCATTATTATAACAAGATGTGCTTAGATGCCTTTAAAAGTTTAAAGGCCCAGATTTAAATTGGGATTGCAAAACTGGGTAACTGAAATTAAATTTTTCCTTCAGTGGCACTTTTCTAATGACAAATGCTCATACCTTTGGAGCTTGTGTTTCTGAGCAAAATACAATCTATAGATTTGATTCTATTGATAGTATTTGAGTATTCTAGTATCCAGTAATGCCAAGATCATACTGAATTAAATAAACCTCACCCACGATTAAGTTGCATGCTGTTGTACATGGTGATGCATAGCCCTTTATAGATTGGACTGAAAGCACATTTTTATTTATGTATTTTCTCTGACAACTGAAGGTGACGTACACCCTCATTTTATGCCCATATAAGCACTCTAAGGCAAGGCAGAGAGAACAACTGGCCCAGAGTCATGGTATCAGCTTGTGAAAAATTACCTCTTATTAAAAGCAGAGATGCATTTGAATCTCATGCAAAAAGAAAAGAAAACTTGTAATGCAGAAGTGGAAAAAAAAAAGTGAGGATGTTTACTTTGGGCCTTCCCCCCAATTGCCCTTCTATCTGAATGCAGCCTCTTGTAAAATAATTTTAAAACAATACAGGACAGGAATTTAGTATCCAGACCATTTGCATGCCTGTAATAACCTGTATGTGTGTTTGCCGAAGGCAATCTAATGAGTGTTTGAATCAGACTCATAGAACTGAAAGGACCTCCACAAAAGTTAGGGATTTTCCTGAAAGTCTGTGCCTTCCTTTTCCATCAGTTTATTTCAAACAAAGACATGCATGATACTTCAGAGGAAAACTGCAAGCACAAAGAGCCTGCAGTTAATTTCTAGCCTTCAATCCCTGGCTTGGCTGGCGGATGTCATGTAACATCATCGGAGCTAATTAAATCATAGCATAACCACAGCGGCTATTGTTTAATTGCAATGTTTATATGTTGCAGCATATTGTTTCCTGTTGCTTTTCATTAATGTTGAATAACGTGTGTGCGCGTGTGTGTGTGTATATGTATGTATGTGTATATGTATGTTCACATATAGGCTGAGGAGAAGCAGGGATTACTAGCTACTAAATAAGAATAAAATAGTTCAGTCCATGGAATTTATTCACATTTTGTTGGATGAAGTGGATTGATGCTAATCTAAATGTTGTTTTAATTGTCGAACAGACTGTGATACTCTTTTCAATGCAGTGTTTCTTTGTTTTACAGAAAAAAACAATTGATGTATATAGGACAGAGGTAATTCATTGTAATTTGTTGTAATGTATATTGTTAATATAATCTACATGAGTACTTATAGCACATATAAATATTTTAGTCAAGATTGTCAAGAATCACCTTTTGAGCACATTAAAATCTTGGGCGTCTTTTTGCTTTTTTTACAATTTATGAATAAAATGATAACCCCCACATTCCATTTTTAGCCAGACTACATACTCCTTGAATTAATGGAGCCTGTCCATCATAGTCATAACTCATCACAGATGGAAAGTGGGTCAATTTTACAACATTTTTACAGCAGTTTTTAAGCAAATCATCGCAGTTATTAAATTAGTGGTTCACTAATGGCACCGATTTGCTGAAAACTGGAAGCCAAGGCTGGTTTTCCGCACAACTTTCATAAAAATGGTCACATGACCATGGGATGCTGCAAACAGCTATAAATGAAGCCTGGTTGCCTAGTGCCCGAAGTTTGGTCATGTGACCACAGGAGGGTAAAGGTCAGAACTTTGAATTTTGGTTGTTAAGTGACAACCAGGTAGTTCTGTCAGAAGATCAAAATGTCACAAAATGTCGTACAGGTAGTCCTCAACAACGGTTCATTTAGTGATTGTTCAAAGTTACAATGGCATTGAAAAAAGTGACTTTTCACACTTATGACCATTGCAGCATCCCATGGTTATGCGAGCTACGTTCAGATGTTTGACAACTGACTCATACTTACGACGATTGCAGTGTTCCAGGGCCATGTGATCGCCTTTTGCAAAACCTTCTCACAGGCAAAGTCAACTGAGAGGCCAGATTCTCTTAACAATCATATTACTACTTTAACAACTGCAGCGATTCACTTAACAACTGTGGCAAGAAAAGTCATAAAATGGAGCAAAACTCACTTAACACATTTCTCACTTAACAGCATCAATTTTGGGTTCAATTGTGGTCGTAAGTCAAGGACTACCTGTACTGTCAGGAGGCAAGTAAGGTCTGGAAGTTCCTCCAGTTAGGGCTTCCTTTCTTGCATCCATTCAGAATGGCTTTATGAAATGATATGGCCTAAGGTAGAATATTCCGATTCCATCTCTGGCCATAGTAAATGATATACTCAATTGTACATCATTTAATAATTGACTTACTAGCTTCCGTGGGCATCCATAGCAAACCATGAGGACATCAGAATGATGACAAACTCTACAGCTCTCCAGGTAATCCAGGTCAGGAAAGAGACTCCCCAAATTTGGCTGGTTCCATTGGTATAAGCTGCGTTAACAGAATCTTCAAAGCCTGCCTGAATTCTTTCTTACGTTTCCTCCGTTTCCTGGGCTGAAAGTGTATTTTTGCAAACATCATCTCTACCTTGTTTCTCCAAGGTTTAACTCCTTAACTCCCTACACATACATGGTGACACTATGTCACAACACATGCTATAACTGCTCGCATAGAAACGCCTGCACAAGTATATAATTTACACTAAAGTACTTGCAGCATGATGGGTCGGTGCTCATTTCATCATCTCCCCCCCCCCCCCCGCCCCGATGTTCAGTTCCTATTAATCCCTTTACAGGTAGTCGTCGATTTACAACTGCAATTGAGCCCAACTGGTAAGCTAGACTGTTAGTTAAGTGAGTTTTGCCCCATTCTTGCCATGGTTGGTAAGTGAATCACTGCAGTTAAGTAAGTTAGTAATAGTTGGTCACAAAAGGGGATCACATGATCCCAGGACACTGCAAATGTCATAAATACATACCAATTGCCAAGTGTCCAAATTTTGATCATGTGACCACAGGGATGCTGCAACGGTTGTAAGTATGAAAAATGCTCGTAAGTCACTTTTTTCAATGCCATTGTCATTTCAAATGGTCACTAAACGAATGGTTGTAAGTTGTAAGCTGTATTCTGCCTTTCGACTGGTAAAACCAATCTTTCGACTTCTCTCTTGGCTATCAATTTTCAAGTGATCACATTGAGTCTATTGATGCTGTGTCATTGGATCTATGTAATATACTGAAATGGCTGAGGGTTCAGTGGTCAACTACGCACCATCCTTCCTCCTCACTCACATTAGTGCACTATTATTTGTCATTGCAATCATTAAAAAAGTGAAGTATTTTTTGAATTGGTCCCTCCACATATGAGGCTTAAGTTAATCCTTCTGTTGTGCCTCCAAAT
Organism: Natrix helvetica; assembly: GCF_964273705.1. Taxonomy (NCBI): domain Eukaryota; kingdom Metazoa; phylum Chordata; class Lepidosauria; order Squamata; family Natricidae; genus Natrix; species Natrix helvetica. The sequence goes on along the minus strand of NC_138548.1, from coordinate 233,423,815 downwards.
AGGTGGTACACTTGTCTAATCCTCACACTGATTCTATGACCCTTCTTGTTTTTCTGTCTTTTAAATGGAAGTCTCTGTAGGAATAATACAGCCCAGGGATGGCAGGTGACCGAAACGAGCTTGTAATAAAATGTCTCTTCAGTTTATCTCTCCTCTTTCCACCACAATAAACTTAAACTACAATTCAGAAGTCTGCCTGCTGGGCATCCATTTCTTGCAAGGGTGGGTCACACACAATAACATATTGTGACCCCCTTTTGCAAGAATTCATTTCTTAGTGAATAAAGCTTGAAGTCAATTATTTGCTGTTCTGAGAACCTATGCAATATATCTTCCTTTACAGATCATGTACCTCCAACAGTCCCTCATGAAGACGGCAACAAAGTCATCTGTCTCTTTGGGAGGGTAAGGGTTGACATCTTGTATGTCTTTTGACTAATACTTTTGATCAAGCGATTTAGCCAGATGTTATCTTTTTAAACATAGAAAAGGTTTGTTATGATACTTAAGCTTCATCCAGAGGAGTTTATAATTAAGAATCCCCAAAGGAACTGATATACATATTCAGTAATGAGATGTGGTTGCTTAAGAAAGCCACACTACTGTAGCATTAGTGGACATAATTCAGTGAGAACCGTATAAGTTTCCATATTTCATTTTCAGATACCGTTTTCCTCCTTCTCTCCCCCTCTCTTTGTCCCTTATTTACAGACATACTTTATATCCTTACAGCACACACACATCATCTGCCCACCCCAACATTTTTCTATGACTGTAACTTCTCACGATTTAGGATGGATTGTATGCTACAATCAGTATTAGAAACCAATACATCCAGGGATGAGATTGAAAAATGTTAGCAACAGGTTCTCTGCCCGGTTGCGAGGTGGATGTGGCCATAGTGGGCATGGCCTACTTGGCCTCCTGCACCATGGTAGGGGAGTATTTTCACCCTCCCCAGGCTCCGGAGGTTTTCCCTGAGCCTCCAGAAAGGCAAAAACGGCCTCCCTCAGGCTCCGGAGGCCCGAAACAGTCTTGTTTCCTGACTTCTGGGAGGCCTGTTTTTTGCTCTCCCAGAGCCTCTACGTGGGATGAACGGACTGCGTCGAGACTTCTGGGAGGGGGTGGGGTGGGTGGGGCAATCGATCCTTGCGACAACTGGTTCGGCGAACCAGATGCAAAATTAACATCTGGTTCGTGCGAACCGGCTGAATCCCACCCCTGAATACATGGGTAAGACCTGAATAAAAACATTCAGGCCTACTGTTTTTCCCATATGAATATGAAGGGTTTTGCTGCTTTGTGAAACATAACCTGAAGATGGGTGGGCTGTCCTTACTTCAGGAGGCAAGATGATCCATAGCAAGGGGGTCTCAATCAAGAAAGCACATCTTTGGGCCCCAACTCTCTAACCTCACTCAGTTGGGGACTTGAAGAAGGCCCTTTCAGGCCCTCTCAGAAAGAAAGTGCACCGGTAAAATTGGGATTGAATTGGACCTGGAGGTTTATGCTCAGCCAATGTAGCAACTTCAAGATAGCTGTCAATTGCTAAACCTCTCTCCACGACTCTCAGAGGACTAATGACTCACTTTCAAAGTGCTAACAACCAGATGACTGTAAGGAATATAAATCCTTCCTTTCCCCAGCATTCAGTCAGAACTGAGGATACTTCTTGGATGAGAAGTGAAACATTTTCAAGAAAAAAACCCACAAATAAATAAGTTGCCTTTTGAAAAACCATCTTAGGGACTCTCTCCTTTGTCAACAGTCAGGACCAACTACACTTTCTGAATCACCACTGAGGGTAGCCCCATGTAAAATATGTTGCAGTAATGTCGTTGGGAGTCATGTTTTGAACACTTCGATTCAAACAAGCTCCTAAGTGGCTTTAACTCAAATGTATGCATCCCTCCTTCCCTTCACAGGTTTCCTTCTCACGTTTCCCAGCGTTCATACATTTGCAGTTGTAATCTTGTAAAATCCTTTTGAGGTTTTTTAAACAAGCAGGACAGTCATGCTTTCTACAACTAGATTTCTGAATAGGAACTGCAGTTTCATAGTTGACAGTTTGTAGAGGGTGCATCAGAAAGCTGCTTAAAAAGATTGAGATGGTGTTGACATTTTCTATGTTTTCCAGGGCAGAATTGTTTAATGGACATACAAGATCCTTTTTCTGAGAGGGAGGAAATCTTAGTTCAAACTATCACTGAAAAATATACCATGCTCACTACTAAGATTTCCACTATTTGCATGTTCGTCTGACTCATAACTAGCATTATTTCCAATCTACCAACCTGTTGAAAAAGTAGTTATTGAATAGTACTATTATAGTACTATACTAGTATAGTATATATAGTACTATAGTAGTACTCTAGAATAATAATCCATTTTAGAGCAATTAGGACATTTTCCAAATATGTCTGTGAATTTCCTGTTTTAAATGGATCAAGCTTATATATGTTTGTTTGTTATATCTGTATATGAATTCTCCTAAGTGATCTATTTCTCATGTCTGCTATAATCTAAAATTTGAGTCACATGTTTGTTTTTTAACCATAGCTATTATCTTTTTCATACATCAACTGCTGGCCAGGGAAGCTCCACTTGTATTTAATTCCATCCTTTTAAAAATCTGTAAATCTTATTCATTGTTCTGGGGCTGATAACTGAAAATACCAGAATTTTTGTACTGTTTATCTTTTTTATAACTTCAGCATATTTCATCCTGTTTCTGAATTGTGGTGAGCTGAGAGAGACTTAATTATAGGAGCTTATATGAATTTATTGTACATTATGTTCTAAACTAATTTATTCCTTCCTTATGATGTAACCTTGCAGAACCAGGAATTAAGTGCATAAGCAGTTTATATGTATTGCTGTGGATATAATCATCTTCATCTGAAACATCTATAAGCAGAAAATTACCATAGAGTTGCAGAAAAACCAAAGCTAAGGTGCCTCTATAACCAAGTATTGCTGGAAGGTACTTTGGGAGATGTTTCTAGAAAATCCCAGCTTTATTCCTGAACTACAGCATATCAACGTCAGAATTCTAGCCAGGTTTAGACTGTCTTAAAAATGTAAGGTGGGCTTAAATAGACCAAGCATCTGCCAATAGAAACCCAATGCTCAACAGCTCAATCTTCAATGAACTTGCTTAGAAAACGTATTTGGTGTTATCAGTTCTTAGTCTCCAAACAGCAACTGAAGGATCCCATGTTTGAATTGCTTCCCATGCCAAAACAAAAATTCTCTACATAGAGAAGTGCTGTATCTGGGATAGAATTAAGATAGATCCTTTCTGCCTATCATGCAAGCTTTCTATGGTTGGTGCTTTGGTGTTTGGGCATCCATTCAAACATCTGCTCCATTGTATCATTCCAAAGAGGAACAATCTAAGGATGTGCCATGTAGTATTTTGAAATGTCTCCATCATAGTAATCAGGCACAAACCTCTGAGTCCAGATAAGGCTGGCCAAGGGCTGCTACCTGCAGAGGCTCAAGTGTAGTATAATTAGACTTTTGAAGCCAGTTTCTTGGAGAGCTCTTAACCCCGTAAACAATACAGGAACGATAATCACTGGCACATCAATAATACACTAGACAGAAAACTGCAAGTGTTACTGTTTCCATCATATCAGCAATGAAATGTTCTCCTGACTTGGATGGCATTGGAAATGTGAATAATGTAAATTCATTTATTGATTCTGGGCTAATAACTGCATATAGATGTTTCCCTTTTTTTGGTCTCTAATACTTTCAGAATAGTGAAGTACTGTGAACAGTTCTGCTCCAATGACCCTATAATCTCAGGATGCCTGCCCAGCAATCCTTGGGTTTCTGATGATGTGGATTTTTGGGAACTCAATGCAAAACTGTATGTATTGCATTTATTTCAGCTCCTAAGTTACTTCAACTCTTATTCGCTTTTGCTTTTTTCCTTTTCTTTTAGAACGTAGAATAAGAGGCTTGGAAGGGATCTTGGAGGTCTTCTCATTCAACCCCCTGCCCATGGCAGGAGACCCTATACCAGCGATGGCGAACCTTTTTTGGCTCGCGTGCCATAAGTGGGGGGAGCGCAGGGGGGTCGTGTGCAGGCGTGCCACACCCATAATGCAATGCGCAACCCCCCTGTGCGCATGCGCGCACTACAGGCGCGACTCCCCCATTTTGCATGTTTTTTTCGCCCTCCCCAGGCTCCAGAGGCTTTATAGGAGCATGGGGAGGGCGAAAACAGCCTCCCCCGCCCCCCTGGAAGCCCTCCGGAGGCTTCAGGAACCTTCAAGAGGCTTCCCTGAAGCCTCCGGAGCGGTCAAAATGACTCTCCGAGCAAACAGGAAGTCAGTTCCTGAACTTCCGGTTTGCCCATAGGGCCATTTTTTTGCGCTCTGGAGGCTTCAGGGAAGCTCATGAAGCCTCCCGAGGGCCTCCGGGGGGGGGGGGGGGCAGAGGAGGCTCTTTTCACCATCCCCAGGCTCCAATAAAGCCTCTAGAGCCTGGAGAGGGCGAAAAATGGCTTTAAAAAAGGGTGAACTCAGTTGGCCAGCGCACGCATGCACGCTGGCCAGCTGACAGGGCAGTGCCTCGCATGCCATAGGTTCACCATCACTGCCCTATACCATTCCAGATTTTGTTTGGGCTTAATGGGATGGTTACATGCAATCATAAAGGGAATAACAGAACAGAATAATAGAGTTGGAAGGAACCCCGTCTTCCAGTCCAGTTTTAGTATCAGAGCAACTTTCAGTTTATGACTGTCTGTATGTACCAGAGGTGGTATTCAGTCGCTTCTCTCCGGTTTGGGCAAACTGGTAGCAGCGGCTGTGGGAGGTTCTGCCCACCCACCCTGACATAATGCGTGAGCACTGCACATGCGCAGAAGGCGGTGTGCATGCGCAGATGAGGGCCATGCAAGCGGGAAGATCTTAACAATGCGTATTGCAAATTCCACCACAAAATTTAATCTGCCTGCCTGCACTGTGCATTCTCCAAAATGTAATTTGGATCTATGCTTTATCTATAGTAGAAAAATAAAATATAACAAGCAAAGTGGAAAACAAATCTGTGAATTAAACGGAAATATGTTTCTATAATGATCCTAATAAATATTACAATGCATAATCACTGGCTGTACCAGATGGCAATACCTAGCTTACTTTGGCTACCTTGAAAAGGTTAAGCAAAGATGGGTCTCGATCAATGGTTCCCAACGTGGGGCCCACAACTGATAGGGGGAGCAATTTGATTTTCAATGGGGGCAATTTGAACATTGTTTAAACCAAGTTAATGGCCTTTTAGGCTTCCTCCATATGAGTAGAGTTCACTTTTTGACTAAAGTAAGAATTATATGTCACAGCGGGGGGGGGGGGGGATCAGGATTTTAGAGATGCTTAGGTGGGACATGGCCAAAAAAAGGTTGGGAACGATTGGTCTAGATACTAAAGATACTAGATAAGAAAATAATATTTCCGTGTCCTTGCAATTAACTATGAGTCAAACTTGACCTGAGGGATACTTATCTATAATGTCCTGGCTTGTCCTCATCGTAGTACATTAGAAGTCAGAAGAAAAATCAATCGAAAGCAGTCAAGATACTCACGTATGAATACCATGTTTCCCTGAAAATAAGACAAGGTCTTATTTTCGTTTGACCCCCCCAAATTAAGCGCTTGCTTTATTTTCAGGGAGGTCTTATTATTTTTGAGGTGCAGGAGGCAGCGAGCGTGGTCACCTCATGGCTGCTGCTGTGTTGCAATATTTTCAGGGTGGGCTTATGTTCAGGAGAGGGATTATTTTAGCGCATGTGCTCAAAAGCCCAAATGGGGTTATTATCCAGGGAGGTCTTATTTTCAGGGAAAGAGGGTACAAGTTTGCTAAGGAAGGACAGGCAGAGTTCTTGGTGCTGTCAAACACAAAACAAAATAGACAAATCTCAAAATAATTGATTTCAGGGAGATACAGCACTTTTTCTTTATGAATAAATCTGTGGGCAGGTCCATGAATTCAATCTTAATTTAAAGGAGACTTTTTCTCTTTTGGCAGGGTAGAAATCCCCACCAAGGCACGGGTGGAGAAATGGGCCTTAAACTTTAGGGAGCTGATGAAGGACCCCAAAGGACGTCAGAATTTCCAGCTGTTCCTGAAGAAGGAGTTTAGTGGTAGGTATGAAGATGCACCTACTTTTCCACTTGTCAAAGTTTTCTATACAATCTGAAGTCATTGTTGTCACCCCACAGCAACCTGAGAGGAATTTTATGTACAGAAAGTGATTTAATCCCTTAATTATTTGTAAGGTGATGTGGGATTACATTGCGGCTATCCATAATAAGAATGAAGCTGTGATTTACTATAGATCTTGTCTGTGAGATGAGAAGCCATTATATATATATATGTGTGTGTGTGTGTGTGTGTGTGTGTGTTTTGTAATTGTACTGATAAATAAATAAAGGGAGACTAGGATAGATCTATTTCGAGCTATTTATTTACTTATTTATTTAGATTTCTAGACCGCCCCCTCTCCCCGAAGGGACTCGGGGCGGTGTACAGGTATAAATTTAAAAAACCATACAAACAATAGTATACATAGCTAAAATTAGATTAAATAGCCTCTGTACGAATATAAAAATTAAAAACTTAGACCATAAAACCAATCATAAAAATTTAAAAATAAAACTGAGGTGGAAAAGCTGGAATTAGGCCAGGCCGGCTAGCTGAAACAGGTGGGTTTTGAGTTTCTGACGGAAGGAGCGGAGGTCCGTAGTCATTCTAATGTCAGGGGGAAGGTCATTCCAGAGGGTCGGGCCCATCACAGAGAAGGCCCTTCCCCTAGGCGTCGCCCGCTGGCATTTACGCAAAACAGAATCTAAAAGGGCTCAAAAACATTAATTTTTGTCCTTTACAAATCCCCTTGGTTTGGCACATTCATAAATTTTTTAAAAAGGTGTAAGCTGACAGCCATATATCAGGGGAAATAATTCCCATGTTTATTTGAGTAAGCATTTGGAGAATGGGAATTTTTGAATTTTTATTTGGAGAACAGAGTCCGAAAAATTAAACCTGCTAATGTTCTAGAACTCTGTTCATGGTCTTAGTATGGTGACTCTAGATTTACTTTATTCTGTTTTTAATATTGTCTTACAAGCGTTGATATTATAAAACCCTGCCTAGAGTCATTCTCAATAATGAGATGGGGCTGCATAAATTTAATAAATAAGATGCTGTTTTTCCTTCCTGTTAAATATCAGGGGAGAATCTGGGATTTTGGGAAGCTTGTGAAGATTTGAAGTATGGAGATCAATCCAAAGCGAAAGAAAAAGCAGAAGAAATTTACAAGTGAGTATATTCTACTTTGAAATCTTTCTTGTATCTTTTCTTGATCTGTTTAGTTCCATTTCTGTATTCTTTGACTACACAGTGAAAGGAATGACAGAATACAGTCTGAGAATATAATTATATTGTACCATAATGGAAATAAAGAACTGTGTCCAACAATAGAATCTAATAGAATTATTCTATTATTCAGAATTCTACTTTTTTCTAAAGTTCTGTCTTATTTATTTATTTGATTTTTTTATCCCACATTATTTTTGATCAGCTAGCCATTAAATGTGACATTTTTTTTCATTGAAGAAGTCTACAGCCTAACCAAATGTCAGCTGAAGATGGTGAAAATACTTCACGGTTCCAGTGATAGTTGCTATCTCATGTGATATTAATTCTGCATATTATTATGTTAATAACTAATAACATCTCTCAATATTATGTTAATAATATTTGAGATTTGTGAAACCGACACAATATCACTCCATATTCAAAAAGAAAACAAGCATTTAATTGATGGGAAAAAATCCCATCTCCCTGATTTTATTAAATATTTTTTCCCCCTCATAATTTTTAATTCTAGAACCTTCTTGGCCCCAGGAGCAAGACGTTGGATTAATATTGATGGCACCACTATGGGCATTACAGTCAAAGGCCTCAAAAACCCCCAACGTTATGTCTTAGATGCTGCACAGACTCATATTTATATGCTCATGAAGAAGGTTGGTCATTTTGCTTTTTCATTTGAATTTACATTCCAGCTACCTAGATATTTTTGACAGAAACAAAAAAGATACTACTAACATATATACTGTATACACACACACACCTAGATATATAGAGAAATACCTCTTCCTTGTTGCTCCAAAAAGAACAGATTGGAGCGTCTCTGTATGAGGAAAGATAATTTGGGGTTGATTCCGCTTGATTTTCATTATATAAAATGAATGACTTTCATACAAGAATACGTTTTTCAAGAGGAAAATTCAGTTTTTCAGGAACTGTGATATCGGGCATTGAAGTGGACAAAATTCTAATATCTATTAGTTTAGCCTCCTCCTTGTTAGGGGAGGGGAACACAGGGTGGGTTCATGCAGTGGTTTCAGCCTCTTTGCGGGGTGGTCTGACCAGCCTTTAAGAGGCAATGCTATGCCCCCCTTATGATATCAGCTATGGACCCTTCCCTCTCAGAATTATTGGCCAATTTCCAATCTGGGAAAGATTATGGGAAAGGTGGTTGAATGACAGCTTCAGAAGATCTTAGGACAAACTGATTATCTGGAAGCATTTCAGTTTGGCCTTAGTCCAGGGTATATTACAGAGACATGTTGGTTTGCACTTATTATTGACCTTTGGCAAGACCAGGATGGGGTCTACATCAAATGCTTCTTAGCAGCTTTCAATAATATTGACCACAGAATCTGTTGTGAGGGTAGAAGTGGGAGGCATTGTATTCCAATGGTTCATCTTCTTCCTCAGTAGTCAATTCCAGTTGGAGACAATGGGGAGAGATAGCATCCGCAGCCCTTTGTGTGGGGTGCCTGAGGACTTGATGCTCTCCCCTCTTCTCTTCAACATCTACATGACACGACTAGATAAGGTCATCCACTAGTTTGGGGTGTGGTATTATCAGTATTCTGCTGATATTCAGTTCTACATGTCAACCCCAAATGGCACAGGTGAAGCTATCAATGTCTTGATCTGGTGTCGGGGCTGTTCAGGTCTCAATAGGGCAGTACAGATTTCTGCTCATGTCAGGCTAAGCCCAAGAACTATTCTGGCTGAATAATTCAGCCAGTGTTGAGCTCTTTATTTGCTTACACGTTTCAGACAGAATCTTGCCAGACTAAATCTTTGTTACTGCTAGCCTAACGAACACACCTTAGGAGATTCTAGGGAGTGGGTATCCAGACTCCTTTCTCTGTCTCCTACCTTCACCCCTTGACTGTGCTGTATCTTATCCCACCCCAGCCCCTTTCTGGAATGTGCTCCCTCCAGAAAAGGAAACTGCCACCTTACTGTGATCCTTCACCCCAGCTCCTCCGTTGTGGACATTGACAAAATTGCCATCCGTCAATTGCAAAAGGCAGCTTTACTTGGAACAGATTACATTCTGCTACATATTTAACAACATCAAACAGCAAAATCCTAAGTCCTTGGGAAGGACTCGATAGATGGATAAAAATGCCAAATCCAAACACTTAGCTGACTGTGTGACCAACCATAATAAGTTGTTACCCAAAAGTTTTAGTATAGCATTATCAATTCCTCTCTCCCATCTTATGACTACCTGTTTTAGTAGCATAAAAAACAAAAATGGTCTGCTCAGCATTCCACTTGTTCAAAGATAAAGTTTGATATATTAGTATGACTCATCCAATTATTATTATATAGCCTGCTTCTAGGGTAGTTCTACATGGGTAGCTAGTTGGAAATGGTGATTTTGTTGATGCTGATGGTGTTCAAGTAGTGCTCTAGTTGTTTTGGGACTGCACCCAAGATGTCTATTATTATAGGTACTACCGTGTTTCCCTGAGAATATGACCTACCCCGAAAGTAAGTCCTAGCTTGGTTTTTACATGTGTGCCCAATATAAGCCCTCCCCCTCCCCCAAAATAAGCCCTAATTAAGAACCCGTCCACTCCGGGGTACGGGGGGGGGAAGGTGCATGGGTAAAAATTAAGGTAGGGTAGGGATGGGGAGGTGACCCTACGTACCAGACCTTGCACACCCTGAAACCTGCCTTTCCTTGCTGGCCCACTAGTGCAGCCGCTTGCCGCGGCTTGCACACATTGTCCCCGGCTTCCGTTTCACTGTCAGAGGCCTTCTGGAAAGGGCTCTGAAGCTAAGAAATGAGGTCTGGATTGATGGACGCCCCCCCCCCCCCCCCGCCTCGTTTTGCCATCAGGCATCTTTTAGAAAGGCCTCTGAAGCTAAGAAATCCGGATTGACGCGTGCATTGCCTCTGTTCTCTATTTTGCCCTTAGAGGCCCTTCAAGAAAGGCCTATGCAGCTGATAACAAAGTTTCGGATCAATCCAGAGCTCTCTTACCGGCTACAGAGGCCTTTCTTGAAGGCTTCTGATGGAGAAACAAAGACCAGGGGGCACCATGCGCATCAATCCGGAGCCCATTTCTCAGCTGCAGAGGCCTTTCCCGAAGGCCACTGACAGCAAAACAGAGGCTGGGGGTGATAGCGCAAGCAGCTGCAGAAGAAGTGGTCCGGCAGCAGGTTCCTGCTGTGTGGGACTGTCAGTGCTGCTGCCACAAGGTAAATCAGTGGAAGACACTCCCCCCCCCCAAAAAAAAACCTGGTGCCTTTTTTTGGTGGCAAAAAATTATAAGATTGGGCCTTATTTTCGGGGAAACTTTCTTTTGCCACAATTGTTCAGTTATTTACTTATTTTATTTTACTCAATTTATATGCCTCCCCCACTCCCCATTTTGCAACAGCAGCTCTGACCTCAATGCTCAATAGAAAATAACATCAAGAACAATGTCTTTCCCAATCCCTGTTGGATATTTCAGCATCTGAGAAAACATCTTCCTTGCCTCGCTTTTGAGTGTGTGAATTCTAACCATATGAGCTTTAATTTAACCAGTGGTTTTTCAGGATGCATATTTAGCATTAAGAAGAGATGTTTTCTTTTGCTACTTGGTGAGAATATTCTCTTGATGCCTTCACTCCCAGCCTCTTTGACTCCTAAACAGCTGTATAGAGATATGATTTTAATTAGGATGCTTGCAATCTACAACTACCAGTCTCCCTTTCTTTTTCCTAGTAGGATTCTTATGGTCGCTATTTAAAGTCTCCGGTATACAAAGAAATGTTGTCCAAGGCAATTGTACCACAGGAAGTGGTTAAAAAAAGGCAAGTCATCTGAGGTTTAATTACATTTCTTCATTATTGGTTTAAATTAGGAACTAAAGGAAAATGGTGATTATTTATACAGTTGCACAATTTAAGGTGGTTTTTCCCTGAGGAAAAGTGTCTGATTTCCAGTTTGATAATCAGAGACATCATGGCTCTCAGAGTCACCTCGAACCGCAAGGTGTGCGGCAAATCAATGCAATAATAAATAAATATTTTTAAATGTTAATGTTACAGCACTTATCAATAACTATTTCATGAGAGAAAAAGAACGGAAATTACCTATATGTGCTGTTTTTGCATTTTTAAGATGTCATAGAATTAGAACTTAGACGCTCCCCTAATAGCTTTTGGAAGTGATTTCATATCAATAAAACACAACCTGTATATATTAACTCACATCATTTGCATACGATAGTATAGACATGCATAGACACTTCATGTGGTATAGAATTGGCTTCTGAAAGAGCCATGCAAGTCTGGAAAAGACGTGCCAGTTCAAAAAGGGGTGCTTTATATGTGTTTTGGATGTTCCAAAGTGCTTCTTTTCAAAGACTTTGGACAACCCCAATATGCAAGGAGCGAAACATGACAGCAGCTGCTTTCTGAGAGCCATGGTAATTTCCCCAATATTCCACAACCTATAATAGGAGTGGAAAGATCTCATTAAAGATCAAGTTAAGTGAACTTAACTTTAACTTTCTAACTCTTAGAAAGACCTTTGTAGCTAGACCCAATTATATTCAGAGGTGGTATTCAGCAGGTTCTGACCAGTTCTGGAGAACCAGTAGTGGAAATTTTGAGTAGTTCAGAGAACTGGCGAATACCATCTCTGACTGTCCCTGTCCCCATCTATTCTCTGCCTCTCGAGTCCCAGCTGATCGGGAGGAAATGGGGATTTTGCAATAACCTTCCCTTGGAGTGGGAAGGGAATGGAGATTTTACAGTATCCTGCCCCTGCTATGCCCACCAAGCCACGCCCACCAAGTCATGCCACACCTACCAAGCCACACCCACAGAACTGGTAATAAAAGATTTTGAATCCCACCACTGACTATATTGATCATGATTTGATTAATACATCTGCTGAGCATATTTACCAAGTGTGCTACATACTAAAATAGTACTGATAGTCCTTAACTCACAACCACAATTGAGCCCAAAATTTCCATTGCTAAGCAAGATGGTTGTTAAATGAGCTTCGCCCCACTTTATGGCTGTTCTTGTCATGCTTGTTCAATGAATCACTGCAATTGTTAAGTAACTAATACTTTTGTGAAGTGAATCTGGCTTCCCCATTGACTTTACTTGGCAGAAGGTCACAAAAGGGGATCCCCTGACCCCAGGACACTGCAACCATCATAAATACATGTCAGTTGCCAAGCGTCCAAATTTTAATCACGTGACCATGGGGGATGCTGCAATAGTCATAAATATGAAAAGTATGTATGTAAGTATGAAAATAGCAATAGCACTTAGACTTATATTCCGCTTTACAGTGGTTTCTAGCCCTCTCTAAGCTGTTTACAGAGTCAGCCTATTGCCCCCAACAATCTGGGTTCTCATTTTACCCACCTCGGAAGGATGGAAGGCTGAGTCAACCTTGAGCTGGTCAAGATTGAACACCTGGCAGTCAGCAGAATTAGCAGCAATGAAAAACAGTCATAAGTCATTTTTTTCCCAGTGCTGCTGTGACTTTGAATGGTCACTAAATGAATAGCTTGTAAGTCAAGGACTACCTGTACAAAAAAAAGATACTCATCCATAGTTTTGCAGAATACTGAACTTGTGAAATACTATTTAGTTAGCGTCTTTCTGAAATACTTATCTATAATTCTGATGGCAGGATTATTTATTGCAATGAATATTTACAATGTGCAACAAAAGGGATCAACTATAGATCTGCATCAGTGTTGAATAAATATTTTTGTTTACACAATATTTTGGTTTAAGCAGAAGGGTTTTCATTTTTCATCATTTCTATTTTAGAGCATTTAAAAAAAATATTGGAGTAAGATATTTAGATAGGTGGAAAAGAGATGAACCTCACATTCTGATGCATTTGCAACATTTTTGGACGAAGGCCAAAATGTTTGTGCATCTGTTTAGGGCTTTACACAAACCCACACAAATTCTGGATATTCTGGCCATGTTTTCATGAAAACCTCTTTCTACAAATTGAGTTTAATTGCTCTTTCCATTTGTTTTAATTTTAGACTGGGTTGCTTCAAAACAATGAGGCATATGCTGAATTCAGTTGGATAAATAACTCACCATTAATTTAAAACTTAAAAAATTGTAGACATTGTGAGAAAAGAGAGGAGTTTATGGTAGGAGTCCTGATGATACTCTTTCTGACTAACAAATGTGTTAAGAGGCATAACCCTTTGTGAACTAAAATCTGTGGCAGATTGTTTTTAATCCACGAAAGGCACTTTTGCAGGTTTCCATCCTTTTATTGAAAGGCGGCGGAAATGTGTTAATTAACAATGATCACAATGATCATAAGAGTAACCTTCTGGCTTTGTTTTGTTTCCTGTTCAGCTCTTACAATCCGTTTGCCCGCAAGCACCTGCGCTCCAGTCCCAGCCCCATCCTCTTGAGGCAGTTGGAGGAAGAAGCCAAAGCTAAAGAAGCCGCCACCAATGTGGACATCACCCAGGTTATGAGCAAGCTGGATCGTAGAAGCCAGCTCAAGCAGGAGGCCCCACCTGCTAAATAGGGCCCTGGCGATAGTGCTGGAGAGCCCATGGCAGGAATAAAAACACAGAGCCAGGAGGAAAATGTTGGCTGAATGTAGAGCTGCATTTCCTTCCCCTGGCCTGCAGGTGTCACTAGTGTTTCATTGTTAGCAATCTCTCTCTCTCTCTCTCTCTCTCCCCCTCCCTCCCTACCCCCCTCTCTTCCCCCCCCTTGCCTTCCTCCCATCTACAGTCGGCTGTTGCCATGACATCCAGAACAGTGTCCCTTCATCAGCCCTTGCTGATGATAGAATCCTAGAACACAGGTGGCAAAAAAAAATATAAGTCCCCGTATGAGAATGGCAGTGACACTTTTCATATCAGATCAGCTCACTTTTACACCCGTTTTTTCTATAAACTCCCCTCCCACTTCTGCAATACACTACAAAGTCTGGATGCCATGGCAACCAGCTGCCTGGCCTCTCTATGCCTGTAAATAACAAAGAAAAAGGGCTGAACAATCTTTTTGCAAGACATCAGCCAGAAAACGGAATCTTCTTTCCAGATATCAATTATCTAGTCATTGCCTAGAGAACAACTCAAGAATTTGATAAGGAGCAGACCCTGAGGAAGGAGACTAGTGGACATATTTAAAAGATGGTGCCTAATGCAAATTTACTTTGTGAATGATTGGTATCATTTAATATCATTTAATCATTTTTTAAAAAATTCAGAATGGCTCTATATTGACCAACAATGGGCTGTGTTTTACTTTTATTTTAGAAAATGTTTGCAGATAATGTAAAAATTCTTCTTTAGGTTTCATTAGAATGATCCACTTTAATAAGTAGTAATAGGATAGTATCTTTCTTTGGGGCAGATATTTCAGATTTCCTAAGCAATTTAAAGATCCTAGCTGCTTAGATGCTTAATCATTTGCCTGATGCCCATTTAAAGGACAGCCTTTAGTGGGTTTTTACAATTCTACCAGACAAATGTATTTTATATTAGACAATTCTATATATTAGACTTGTTGGGTCAATATTTCAAAGATAATTCCTTACCTACGGAGAGAAACAGAATGATCATAGTTGGGAAACAATCAGCAGGGAAGGGAGTGTCTTCTGATTTTCTGGCAGCTTTCAATTCCCTTCCTTCTAAGAACCTGGCAAGGAGTGCTGGGAATTGTGATCACATGAGTACAGCTGGCTGCAGCAGTGCAGGAGTATGGCAGTACTGAGATAGTCACAAGTTTGCCAAATTTCAATCCCACAGGAGTCGTGGGTCCTGGATTTTGGATACATTCTTTAAGTTAGACCATTTGATGTACATTGATTCAAAAATTATTACCTTATGACGCACTGTTCTGTGTAATTGAAGGTTACAATCAGGACAAGCAGGAGAGTTTTAGAGATAGCTAGCTAGCTGGATGGATGGATGGAGGGACGGAGGGAGGGACAGACAGACAGACTAAAGGATATGCTCTCTGATGGATAAGATTAACATCCATCACCAAATTCCAAAGTTTAAATACTATTGGTCATTCGGGGCAGAAGGGTGATTCCACTTAACCTCAAATAATGCAATAATGGAGTATAAGAAGAAGCTTTCTAATGTACGTATGGGACCATGCAGTATCTATTGGGCTTTTCTGGAGAGCAGGTTTTTTTGTAATTTCTGAATGTATTATATTTACGGTGGTGTTCTACGTAATCGATTTTCCTGCTTAGCAACAGAAATTCTCATCCCAAATGTCATGACGAAAATTACCTGTATATGCCTGTCATAGAGGCTTGACTGCTATGTGTCTCAAAGCAGTCAGAGGTCAAAAGCCCTTGAAGTGATTGGAAATGCCAGAAGAAAGGTATTTTTCCCCCTTGCATTCATGATGAGCAACATCAGCAAAAACTTAAAAGCTTACCCAGCAGAAAGGTGAAGATGAATTGCAGGGCTGACCTTTCGTTTAAATAATCTATAGCTATTAATCATAGTCAGTATGTGCTTGAAATATTTCAGTGGTTTATGAACAACTAAGTGGAATTGAGGCTCATACAACTTCTCAGTATGTTTCATTTATTTTCAGGAAGTTAGTTCAGTCACGCAGATACTATTTCTATCATTTGATCTAGCTGGGCTTAGGTTGACTTTCAGTTCTGACCTTTTTTTGTGGTCACTGCTCTTCATCATTGGTTGCAAAATACACAGAACGGTTTGGGAATCTCTGTGATATTGGCAGAACTAGAACACTACGTTAAAAAGGCCATGAGAACATACCAAGGATGTGATCTTAAAACAATCCGAGGAGTGATAATTTATGTTAGATCAAAGAAATCTAAATGCAGCCCAGCAGCACTGCTGCAATTTAGGCAGAGCTTCCTGAGACTCTCAACTTTGAAAATGCAACTGTGGAGATTAATTAAAATGTTCTGTCTGTTTAGAAAGGTCAACACTATAGCTATGTAATACACCAAAATAATGTTTTGAAAGTCTTTGGGGGTAACTTCAGGGCTCCTTAGAATCTTTTCAGGGGTTCTTTAGTCATACATTAGTTATTTAGAAAATGTACAGTATATCCCATGTTTGAATATATTTTAAAGAAGACTAATAATAGATTATGGCCTCTGGCATACTATACCCATGGGAATTGCAAGCCACCCCATAGAGAATAAATCAGTCTGCATTGTTCACAAGCCTTAGGCCGGAAGTCTTGGGCACAAGTGGGAGTCAGCTTGCCCTAATTAAGAATAGGGAAGAAACCAAATTCTAAAGACACGTGCACAAATACACATTCCTGCTGAAGTAGAAGTATCAGGGAAGGGACATCCCAATTTGCAAAAGCTTCTTAGCAGACTGGTCTTTTTCTAAGGGTTTAATGCTAGATTACAACTGGCTATTTATTTATTTGTTATTTATTTAATTTCTGCCTCTCCCGTTTCACTTAAGCGACTCTGCGAGTTTTACAACTTCATAATGAAAACACATGAATCAAAGCATAGATTAAAAACAGGATTAAGAACAATCTAAAATTTACAGGTAAAAAATACAAACCAAAGTGAAAAATTGAAAAAGCTAAAAGATTAACAAGGGAGAATTTCCTCAAGCCAGCAGCCGTTCCCAAGGCTGTATCAAGACTATATCAGGTCTTAACACTCATCCAGAAACAGCAATAGTACTTAAGCTTATGTACCACTCCATAGTGCTTTACAGCACTCTCTGAGCGGTTTACAATGCCAGGATATTGCCCCCCGCAACAATGTAGGTCCTCGTTTTACTTACCTTGGAAGGATGGAAGGCTGAGTCAACCTTCAGCCCTCTGGATCAAAGTCCAGGTTGTGGGCAGAGTTAGCCTGCAATACTGCGTTCTAACCATTGCACCACCATGGCTCTACGCCTTCATGGAAAACCAGAAGACTGGGGGTTGTCCTTACCTCTGGAGGTAAGATGTTTCAAAAGGGAGGGATAGAAGCTCAGAAGGCCCTCTTCCTGGGTCCCACCAGTTGAAATTCCTCAACTGATGGATTACACAGATGCCGTCCCTGCTTGATTGATTGGAATGGGGCAGTATAATTGAGACAAGACAGTTCCTCAAATATTCCGTGAAGTGCTTTAAAGGTGATGACCAATCCCTTGTATTGAACTTGGAAGCAAACTAGCACCCACTGTAGCTCATGTGGCAAAAGTGTTACATGAGCCACCCTAGGGGTCCCCAAAGTCCCACTGTTGCATTCTGTGCCGAATGCAGCTTTCGAATACTCTTCAAGGGAGTCCCATGCAGCAGTTGTCCAGCCAGGAGATGATCAGGGTATGAGTGGCTGAAATGAGAGCATCTCCAGTGAGGACGTTACTGGTGCACAACTTGAAGTTGAGCAAACACCTTCCTAGCCATGACTACGCAATTGTGATAGCCCACCCAATTTCTTTGAGTGTGGTAAGACTACATATAATGCATATGCATAACATCAAACCACATAACACAGCAGCCCTTGGTCTCACGATCCTTAACTGAAGCAAGAATATGCTTTCTTTTTGCTCTTCAATTCACACAACTACAGTAGGAATTCAGGATTCCTGATGGCAGGAATAAATTACTATATTTATTTCTATACCTGCTTGTTTGACCATGGAAGGGGACCCAAGCTAATCTACCTCTTGCCATGATTATTTTCACTTATTCTAAGATGTTGAGAAACCGTTCATCAACCACTATGTCACTTTCCCCCCCTAGAATGGCATGCACACGATGGGTATGTTCTAGCTCAGGTGGAATGACTGTTCAACTAAAATACAATATTTCCTAGGAATTAAATAAAATAGTTGAAAGCATGTTGTCGGCCTCCAATTGTCCATGTTGTCTTCCATTGTGGCTTGGTTAGCAGATACAACTCATAAGATGTATACGGTCACTGCTATTTATTGTCTGTTAAAACTAGAATGTGCTTCACCTTGTTTTAATTACAAGCAATGGGTTGTCTTTTCATTATTCATCGAGACTTGCCATACTTTTCCCTCTTTTCATTTTCCTTAGTTAAATAAAACTAGAAGTTGAAACAATCATTGTCTGTGTGTGTGTGTGTGTGTTTCATTGTCTTTGTCGCCATCCAGACATTTTTATTTTCTCCACCTTCATGTCTCCACCTTTATCATTTTGATTTGAATTCTTTTTCTTCTTTAGAAATCGATTATCTAATAGCAGCTTTTTAAAATCATGCAGTCTGTTACTGAAGCATCACCTTCGGCCACAATATTATTTGTCAGATAAAAGATTTTTTTTCTTTATTTTGCAGCAATTTAGAAGAGTTCTGAGTCTGTGCTATCTTGGGAGATATTGGCTTTGGGGGTCTAATCCAAGCATTATCATTTCATCTACACAATAATTGCAACAGTTATGTGTCACAGCAAATGGCATCTTTGCAACATCAACTCTCACATTACTTTTCAAAATGACCAAGCAAAAATACCAGGTGAATTGAATGGATGGAAGTGGAGGAAACCACAATTCTGCTTTTCTTGAAAAGAAATGGAGTCTCTTTGGAACTCACAATCCAGGAAATTGATTAGATGGAGGGTCCCCCCCCCCCAGTTCTCCTATTGGTCAACTGGATGAAGAACATAAAATGTCCTATGGCATTTTATGGTGTTCCCTCAATTCCCAACAGCTACAGTAGAACTTTTGGAGGAATAGCAGAGTGGAAATGGTGTAGAAAATTGCAAACCTGTCTACTTATATTCTGCTGTGTAGGTGGGGATAACAGAATAACAGACTTGGAAGGGACCTTGGAGGACTTCTAAGTCACCCCCTGTTCAGGCAGGAAACCTTTATACCCTTAGAGACAAATGGTTGTTCCAAGTTCTTATTTAAAAAATCCAACGTTGGAACATCCATACTGGAGATTTTAAAGAAGAAATTGGACAACCATCTGTCTGTCCAAAAGAACCAGTAGAAACAGTAAGATGAGTTACTTGTTAAAGATCTTTTTTAAAAAGACAATAATTTGGCAAGGTTTACTAACGTTTAGGCTAGAAATCACTCTTAGACAACTAAGAGTCTCCCTACAAGAAAGGAAAAAAGTGAGAGTTCGTGAAGAGTAAAGCAGAAATGAAAGAAATTCATCAGCAAAGTTCTTTTTGAACGCATCCTCACTTCATTTTAGGATCAAACTAGATCTTCATTCTGCATATATATGGATCAATCTATTACTGATTAACCCCCTATGTTTACTTCCTCAGCCGATTATGCCTCATTTCCAGATTAATTGATGCCTTTTAAAAATAAAACTCAAAAATGACAATTGCAATTTAAATATCATGATCTAGGGATGAACAATATCGCATGGTCATTTCCTGGACTATTCCATTCCCCCTAGTATGAAATGGGCTAATCTTAGAATTCCTGGAGTGCAACATTTTTATGTACTATGCCACTGTCAGTTCAAGGATGAGCAATGTATTTTTGTGGAACTCTCCATCTGCTCTAACCTGCATAGCTAGGAATGAGAGAAGACGTGAACTGCAACTCAACGCTATCTGGAAACATCCGTCACCCATTCTTACTATGACGGAATGATCAGCTTGAATCTGCTATTGTATGAAGCAAACTGAAATTGGGTGTCCCAAGTTCTATGGACATACACATTAGTATTTTACATTGGAGAGTTTCACACTGTGGTTACGTCCTTTTAAATCCTTGGATAAATGTGATAGTGAGCAGTGCTATGATGTAGGTCCTTCCTCTCCAATACTGCAGTGTAGACAAGGAAAAACTGGAGGGAAAGCATTTGTACCATTCTGTGCAACCACATTTGGTACCTGAAATGGCATGCTATGAGATCATCTGCTTGGCGAGATTTGAAACAAAGATGTATCATGCCAAGGGCAAAAGAAATGCACCAGGGAATTCACACTGTACAGGATGAATGATCAAGGGAGATAAATAAAAGCATGACAGACACAACAGAACAGATATCTGTGTGACAAGATGCAGAAGTTTGATAGAAAACACCAAGAAACAGCAAATTCTTTTGAATTACATGAGACAATTTGAGGCCATCTTAGTTGACAATGTGAGAATTTCAAGGTAAGGAAAACTGGAAGAGGCATCTTTGTTTACAAACACTGAAATAAGCTGAACTCTCTTAATTCAATGTAGGGAGATACAGAAACTTCAACATGTAATACTGGCAAAGGCTGTGCTCTTGATTTGCGGTGCTTTTGATGTAAACCCAAGTGACATTCCATTCATCCTGATCATAAAACTGAATTGGGGAACAGAGCTAGCAAAAATTTGAAAAAAATTACTGACATTGTCCACACAGAAGCAGATCCTGCTTTTTCATATTTTCTTTTTCCTTATAATGTTATGAGATTTGGGAGTTTATTTATTTAATCCCAGTATAATTTTGTTGTTGGACTAAAGCTGCTCATCATTTTGATTTGGCAACTAACCTTAAACCATTTCAGGTATCTAGAAAATCCTAAATCATAGACTTATTTTTTTTAATATAACATTTTTATATTCTGACTAGATAGTATTATTCCCCTGTAGCCAAATTTGTAATGCATTTCATATCTAGGAAGTTTGTATAGGGCATCATAATGTGTTTCTATGAAAAATACATTTAATATCAGGACTATGCGCCCCTCAATATAGAAACTAGAACTAGGGCAAAGAGCTCGATTCAAAAAGCAAAATGTGATTTGGAGATGCATGTCTCTGCATGAGGTCCTGTGAACTCCCACAAAGTTGTGTTTCTTAAAAGGCACCTTTGTTTTTCTTGACAGGTTCCCTTGCATGCTCCAGGTCACATTTCTCCCTAACTAAAATATGCACACATGCTTCAATATGTATCATTAAGGTGTTTAGTATATACAGGGCCAGAAAACAATCATGTTCACAAGTGCTAGTTTGCTGGTTTCAAGGGATTTGCACCAGCGCTTGGAGAACTAATGTTCATCTTCCCTCTGAAATATTACACCAAATGACAGCATTAGTTAAGGTGATCTTTTTTTTTAAAAAAAGTCCAACTTAACCACCTTCTGCTTCCTCTGATTAACCACTTAAAAACAAATACTTTTTGCGCTATATGAGTAGAACAAACAAAATTCAGTTCCACTCTGCCAATATACTCCTAGTTCAGTGGTTCTCAACCTTCCCAATGCCGCGACCCTTTAATACAGTTCCTCATTTTGTGGTGACCCCCCAACCATAAAATTGGTGTCTCGGTTCCTAAGACCATCGAAAATATGTGTTTTCCAATGGTCTTAGGCGACCCCTGTGAAAGGGTTGTTCGACCCCCAAAGGGGTCCCGACCCACAGGTTGAGATCCACTGTCCTAGAGTACCATGCCCATGACTAAAGCTAGTCCTCGGCTTGGAACCATAATTGAGCCCAGAATTATAGTCATAAATTGTTACAATTATAAATCAAGACATCACATGGTTGAAGTTGCAAACATTTTTTTACAATAGTTAAGTGAACATAGTAATTGTTAAGTGAATGCAGCAATCATCAAGCTAATCCATTTTTCTCAATGGGTGTTTTTTCCTGGAAATCAGAATGAGGGAAACTAGCAAAAAAGTCGCAAACTCCTCACATGACTGAGGAATGCTGCAAACAACTGTAAAGATGAGCCAATTGCCAAACAGCCAAAATGCAATTATGTGACTCTGTGTGTGTGTGTTGTAACTCCGAAAATACCTCAGGGGAAGTCTGTGGTAACATCAAAGGGTTGTTCGGCAACTGGCCATAAGTCGAGGACTATGAATACATATTATTAAAGGGATTTATTTAGGAATATGCAATTGTATAACATGGTCATGATAATCAGGTAACAATTTTGACAGACCGAAACCAAAGTTGAATAGCTGAACTCTTACAATTAGTTGATTTATTTCTATGCGTAACCACCATAGATACCAATACTATTTATCATCAAACCCAAAATGAACCCATCAAAAGGCAACTGGAATTCTTGGTCTTTTCCTTGAAAACATTTTGCTTCTCATCCAAGAAGCTTCTTCAGAAGTTGAAGTGCCTTTGGGATAATCACGACCTGCCTGATTGAGAATCTCCATAGACATCTTCTGGATAACCACAGAGTAGGCAATTAAAATCTATCAATAGGGAGAAAAGTTTCCTAACATTTTAGAACTCTGGAAAACTGTTCTAACTAAAATTCTATTTAAAATTCTATTCTATTTATATTTATCCCAATATTTTGTTTTGATATTTTGATTTGATCTTCAGATGGGAGATTTCCCCCAATCTGAATGAATATGTTGAAGCTAAACTTGAGGTATTATACATATGAAGTATGTGCTTTATGAATGAGAAGTAGCCCTTCTGATTTTGGGCAGGAATTTACTTTGGGCTGCGGGAAATGGGTTTATTGTTTTAAGGAATAGACTGAAACCCACCAACCCCTGAGTTCTTAACACTGCAGTTTTGTTGCATAATGGCATCACACTTGCTTAACAATGTATTTGTATTTAAGAATTGTGTCAAAACTGTAATAGTTATACACATCTCTGTGTAGGAAACATAGGATTTCTGAACTAGGTTTTTTTTCTATGTATGTTCATACATGTACAATATATTTAGTGCTGAATTGGTTAAGGAGTATCTTTTGCTGCTATATAGCCAGTGTTAGAAGATGATAGATGATAGCTAGATAGCTAGATAACTAAATAGCTAAATAGCTAGATAGCTAGCTAGATGGATGGATGGATGATAGGTAGGTGGTAGGTAGATATACAGTAGATATACAGTAGATGTAGATGTAGATATAGATATGATGAGAAGGAGGGAAGAGGAGAGAGAGAGAGAGAGAGAGAGAGACAGAGAGAGAGAGAGAGAGACAGAGAGACAGAGAGAGAGAGAGAGACAGAGAATTCTAGCACTGGTCATGCATCTGAAGCTGCAACATTGCAGCCAAGGGGCCATAAGAGATGTAGAATTTCTCCACTCTCAAAAATTAATTTGAGATCAAATGTGTAGATTAGACTTCTGGTACATCCGGACTGGCTGGTTTCTACCTACTGGCAGAAGCTGGACAGGGTGAATGTGACATCATGCATGCTGTAATCAGCAGTAGCACTGCTTTGCTCATGCTGAACTGTAGAAAAACATGCCAGGAAGGTCATAATGTGAAGCCTAGCAGTGATGGTTACAGATGGCCAAGTGTAATAAAGACCTCAGTTTTCTATAAGAATTCCATGTCATTGTCTATGATAGCCATTCTCTCTCTCTTTCTCTTTTCCCTGCAGTTATGTCAATTTACTGTTCCTGTTTCCCATTTGGCTGCTTACACTGGTACCTCTGATCCTCTGCCTCCTTCTCAATGCTCCAAGCAACTCCCTCTGCCAAACACTCCGAGCTACTCCTCACCTCCTCGGGTAGCCTTAGGCAATGCATCTGTCACGGAGAAGAACTTGGAGCCTAACAAGTTTGGTTCTGATCCCATTCCTTCCCTTCTGGAAAGGGCTCAGAACTCCATGGATTCTGAACTGGACAACTGCCACTGTTCTTCAAATGCTATCAACTCCAAGGTGCCACCCAAGCCAAAGTTGGCCTTGTCTCTGGGCAGGTTCTTGAAATGGCGATGCTTGAATTCACCGGTGTTTGCCACCCTTTCACCTAAGCATCCTGCTGTGGCACAGGGAAAAGTGCAACCCTTAGAAGATCTGAGCCAACACCTTCAACCAAAATCCAAAAAAGCATCCATGTGAGTATCCTTATGGGTGGTTTTACTTGGGCTTAGTGGCCATGGCTTATTCTCCTGAACAGCAGGGGAATACAGTAGACCTAATAATGCTTTGTGATTGATTATGTGCCTAACAATCTCATAGAGAGATCTTCTCTATGACAATCTGTCCTTAACCGGGCCCCTGAAGTCTTTCAATTGTATACCCGATTCCCTTGTAACTGAGTCTATCCACTTTGCTGCTGGTTGTCTTCTTCTCTTCTTTCCACCAACCTTTCCCAGTACTAGGGCCTTTACCATTGAGCTAAGTCTGCATATAATGTGTCCAAAGTAGGGGAGCTGAGGTGCAGGGCCAGGGTGAGTGTGGCCAGTTGACGTCACTTGTTTAGGCTCTGTTTTTGGCTGTGACAGCCTCCTGCAGCCCTCTGGCAGCAGAAATGGAGCCCGTGGAGGCCGCTTGCAGACTTCCTCAAGTTCTGTTTTTGCTGGCAGAGGGCTGCAGGAGGCCGTTATTGCTGAAAATAGAACCCAGCCCTCCCAAGCTCTCTTTTCGCTGGCAGAGGCACTGCGGGCTGGTCCTTCACTGTTTCCAGCATGCCCCCACGAGCCAGATCTAAGTACCCTGTGGGCCAGATCTGGCCCATGGGCCTTGAGTTTGATAATCCTGCTCTAGATTGATTGGTTGTACCATCCATTTGTTTGTTTTCTTGGCTGGCCATAGTATTCGCAGGAATCTTCTCCAACGCTGTACTTTAAATGGGTCAATACTCTCTTTATCTCGCTTCTTTGAAGTTCAACTTTTGCTTCCATGGAGTGTCAGGGGGAATATCATTGCTTGAATGATTCAGATCTTTGTAGGCACCACACATTGTAGTATTTGGATATCTTTTCCAAGGCCTTTATAGGTGCTTTACCTGGTGCTGGTTCTGTGCATAATTTTTGACTGCTTGTTACTTTACTGGAGATGGTTGATCCTAAAAGGCAGATGCTCTCCAGGGCTTTGATAGCTTCATTGTCATTGTCTTCGAGGGAGATGGGTGGCTTAGAAATATGAAATATGAAGAGAATACATAAATTGTGATATTTGGTTTTGTTTGTCTTTGGTTTAGCGCCTTCTTTCAGATTTCTCTGGAGAGCAAAATTCACCCAATGGACTCTGGAGTGGAAGAAGATCACCATCCCTGGCCTTACAAGGAGCTTGCCAAAGAAGTGATCTGCCCCTGGGAAGTTCTGACTGAAGGACAAAGCAGATAAAAAGCCTCTGAAGCCATTCAGATGTGAGCCCCTTTAAAAAGTGACTATTTTTTCCTGAGCCTGATTTGGCAGGTATTAATCACCAACCATTTGACCTATACTACTACTATACTACTAGTAGTAAGTATTTTTTGAATTACTAAGGTTTTTATTAATTATTTAGTGTGTGATGAGAACATGATATAGAGAAGTAAACATATACACACAACCCATAAAATGATATAAAATAACTTCTATGGGGTATGGCAGTGGCCTCATAACTGCATGTCCAGTTCACTATCCAGTTGATTGACTCTGGTGTTTCCTTCATGCAGATCTTCTAGGGAACTAGAGAAGAGGGCAACCTTGCACAATATGTTCAATAATTTGCATATCAGCACTACAATCACAACAAGGGGAATCTTTCCAGCCCCGGAGATACAAGGCAGAGGTACTTCTGCCAATAGCACACCTGTTGCGAAGTCTTGTCCGACCCATTGCGACCCCATGGGCTATGTTCCTCCAGGCCTTCCTGTCCTCTAGCACACTCTGGACTCAATTTAAGTTAATGCCTACTGCTTGGTGACTCCATCCAGCCACCTCATTTTCTTCTTCTCTTGCCCTCAATCTTTCCCAGCATTAGGCTCTTCTCCAGTGAGTACACCTAATTCTGTTCAATTTTGTCCAGACACAGTGAGGCAGGTGAGAACCAGGTGGTTTGGTGGTGGGATCACTAATGGTTAGGCTGCAATAATATACCTTGCTTGGATTATTCTTCTCTCCAGGCATTCTCATGGTTAAACCGGAGAAATGTGAAATGAACAGCCTGTTTTTCATATTGGCCTACAGGATTTCAATCTTGTGATGGGCTGTGCATTGTCCTGATGAATAGGGAAGGCCTTGTGGTTTAACAACCTTACCCATAAAATCAAAAGCTCTTTGATTTCAAACCATTTGAGAGTATAAAATCAAAGGTTTTTTTTTTCATTTATTGGTTTTATTTAAATAAAGTATTTTAAACCTTACCCTCTATCCTAGAATATCAAGTAGATAATAGATAAGACCTAATACCAAAATATGCCACAAAATAGTAAATTAAAATAAAAATAATAGCAAGGTCAAAACCACTTGGAAGAAACCTTACAATCAAACAAACATCTTTATTTCCATATTTTTCTTAAAAGGAAAAATCAAGATGCCTCTTGTCCAGTGTTTACAATATTGGTAAATTGCCACGAATCACGTGCTGGGTTCTTCATGATGTATTACTGCTGAAAAAATATATCAGGAAATTCTTATCTTTGATCAGTCTTTTGGAATGTTTGCATTTTGTATCTGCATTTAATATATACTGTTTTTTTGTTTAGAAAGGCCAAGAATGTAATATTCATCTCCTAAAACTCTGCTATCAAATTAGCAACTTTCTAGCTTCAACAGTGCAACATCATTGGGTACCTGGATCAGGTGAGATAGTGCAGAATTCCCCAGCCTGGGGAATTCTGGGAGTTGAAGTCCAACCATCTTAAAGTTGCTGAGGTTGACAAACACTGAAGAGCATTTCCCAATTACATCTCACTATGCGCATCAGCAACATTGGGTTGCTTTCAGCTCTTCCCCAGTCAGGGGAGTCTGGTTTAAGACAGCTTTAGCTGCATTAGTATTAAAATTCCAATGCTACCTAAAGGCAGCATGAAAGCCTAGAAAATCCTGATGACTCTTACTTTGGAAGGACGTTGATGGTTGCCATGAGTTGGGATAGAACAAATACAGCTCAGCAGGGAGGGGATAACAAGGATTGGTATAGTTTTGGCTGACTAAGGAACATTGGGAAGTGTCAGGTGTGAAAAAATCACATCCAGACATGTAAAGTTCAAGCTAGGTTCTTGAACTGGGAGCCATGGTGGTACAGTAAAGCACTGTGAAGTGGTATATAAGTCTAAGTGTTATGCTATTACTACTTTGATGTCATCTGCCTGTTTCACAGGAATCTCCCCAGAATGGTAATTTTCACCTAGAAAAGGCCAGATATTAGGTAGCAAGACTAGGCTGATTCCTTGTTTCAGCCCTCCTCCCAATGGGATGGTTGATCTCCAAAAGGAGGCTGCTTCCACTTAGCAACGGAGGAAGTCCCTTAATGACTGACTTCCTAAATACAGGTACTATGCAGAGGTGGGTTGCTCCCCGTTCGGCTGAACCAGTAGTGGTATTTTGGCCTGGGTCGCAGAATCGGCAGCGACCCAGGCTGGTCACGGCCTCAAACCGGTTCCCCAAGTTGCCACTGTCGGCATGTTGTTTAGTAGTGCACGTGCGTGTGCAGTTCAGTGTTAATTGTTCTGTGCATAGGCAAAGCGAACTGGTAGTAAAACCAGGAGCAACCAACCTCTGGTACTATGCATACTGTTACAAATGTTGTCCAATAGTGAAATTGAAAAAGTTAGCCATAATATGCAAAAGGATTTGAATGAGAGAAAACTAAGACGAGGCTACTCAGGCACTGGGGTCTTGCTTGAGTAGAAAAAAGAGGTGGATAATCTTCAGGACCAGGTTGGCTTATGTCCCGTGACCAAACCTTGAGTGCTGCCTCCATCCTAAAATCACCAGTGGCTTCACAGTCAAAAGAAACTTTGGAAGGACCTGGCCCGATTGATTGGGTAGTTAAAAGTGGCAGTGGGAAGTTTATACTTCCACATTGTCAGATTCTGCTAATGGGGCCTGACAATAAATTAGAATTAGCTCATCTGGTCATGATTCCAGTCTGGTTTACCAGGGAAGGCTGTCAGTCATCGGGACCCACAGCATGCCCTCTCTGCAGGATCTGGTGGGAGAGGCAGTGACTCAAATAATCCAGCCCCATGCCAGGTAGGACTTTAAAGATCAATACCAGCACCTTGAATTGGATCCAGAAACAGACTGGTATACAAGGCAGCTCCTGGAGCAAAAAAAATAAAATAATGTGTGTTCTTCTAGAAATAACACACAGCTGCCCACACTGCTGCATTCTGTACCAGCTGAAACTTCTGGATACTCTTCAAGGGCCGCCCCATACAGAGTACATTAAAGTAGTCCAACTGGGAGTTGACTAGGGCATGAGTCACCATGCCCTAGTCAACACACAGAACACACAGAAACACCGGAGCACATGTTTCTCCAGTGCCTGTTTTACCAAAGCCTTTGTACTAGCTTCATCTCACCATAACTGCATAAACATTCATAACAAATTGGGTGTTTTTGATACCAACCGTACTAGAAACCTATAACGTTGCCAGGTCTGAGCCGCAGCACTTAATATCCATCAGATAATTGATGAACTGTGCCCTAGTCTAGTCTTAAGTTCAGAGCACTCCAGTTCATCATACTGGAGTGCTCTGTAATTTGAAATCACGTACAGGTAGTCCTCGATTTATGACTGCAATGGAGCCCAAAGTTTATATTGCTAAGTGAAAAATGTGTTGATTTTTCCCCCCGTTTTATGACTTTTGTAAAGTGAATCACTGCAGTTAAATTAGTAACACCGCTGTTGAGTAAATCTGGTTTCTCCGTCGACTTTGCTTGTCAGAAGGTTGCAAAAGGTGAACACGTTATCCCAGGACACTGCAATGGTCATAAATATGAGTCAGTTGCCAAGTGGCTGAATTTTGATCAGGTGACCATGGGGATGCTCCAATGGTCATTGTAACATTGTAATCTCGTTGTAACATTAAACGGTCATTAAACAAACTCTTGTAAGTCAAGGAATACTTGTATTAGCATTGATGTTCCCCTATACTCTTAATGTATGGATCCCTCCTTTTAGATTCCTTTTGGACTTCTGTTTTATATCTCTTGTTTTTTTTATAACAATAGTTTTTTAGACAATGTATTTTCTATGGTTTTTAATTGACTGTATCCCAGCCTTCTTATGCTGGTTTTTGAGTGTAATAAAGATTTGATTTGGCCACCTGTTCGAGTGGGAGTTGTAAGCCTAAGAGGACCCTTAGATTGTGCACAGGGCCCATTTGGGGCAGTGCAACCCCATCCAGCACCAAAGATGATACAACCCTAGAACTGCTGGGCTCCAAAACCCAAAGCCATTTGATCTTGTCATTGTTCAGTTGAAGCCTGTTGATTCCAGATCTTCACAGCTTCCATGCACCTGGATTAGACATCCTATGCTGTATGGCTAATGTAAATGCTAAATATATAATATGTAATCTTGGTATGTTTTAGTGTGCACGAATCAACCTTTTTCAAAGAGGATGCCTTCAATGGATTGTTTTCCTGATAAACAGATTTTCTAGTACAACGATTGATTGCCTAAGAAACATATTTCCTTTATCTGTTTCAAGTATGTGGGCTTTTAATGTTGCAAATAAAAATGTATTTGCCTGCAGTGAGAAGAATTTTTGTATTGTCTTATTCCTCACTTTGTTGTTTTTGTTCTCTGTCAGGAAATTGCCACAAGAAGGTGGAACAGAATTCTTCACTGAGGACCTATGGATAGATTTCTGGGAATCTCTGAACTTGGATGGGGAAGGGAGTTATTTTCACTATTTTATTTTACACACCTATTTTCTCATACTTTCACCAGACCTTATAGCAGAAAAAAAAACTAAGAACTCCAGACACAGAGAGTTTTAATAGGGAGGTTTCTCACTCCTCCGTACCAATAAGCCACCCAGAGTTCTTTCGATATGAGATCATGGCAAATAAATAAATAAAATAAGAATAGTTTCAATTGCATTTCCCCAAACTGTTGTTCTTCAAATGTATAATACAATACAATACAATACAATACAATACGGGACTTCCGGTTCCGGCGGCTACGGCGACAGGCAAGCCTTTGCCTGCTCCCGCTCTCCCGGTGGGCTTCCCCCGCTTCTGGGGGGGCACAGGACGCCCCGGAGAGGTGTCCTGCCGAGGGAACGGCTCGCGGAGGGTCCTGGCGTCGGCGGCGGCTGGCGGGGGCTCCTCCGCTTCGTTCTAGGCACCGGGGAGCAGTATCGGAGGGCGCCCGTGTGCGCGCGCCTCGCCCCATGCCGATCGGAGAACGCGCTATTGAACGAAGCAGCGGCAATGTGGTGAGAGGCTGCCCTTCTCCATTCCCTTTATCTTAAATTTATGGACCCTTCAGCATCTTTTTAAGAAAAAAAAGTTTAACTTTCGGACTTTTGCCAGAGGTGC
Source organism: Natrix helvetica (assembly GCF_964273705.1). NCBI lineage: Eukaryota > Metazoa > Chordata > Lepidosauria > Squamata > Natricidae > Natrix > Natrix helvetica. Next base: position 233,393,352 of record NC_138548.1, on the reverse strand, counting down.
GGCTAGAGGGAGGGGGATTTCCCCCCCTCCCTTGGACAAGCGGCTTGAGAAAATTTTGCTTTCGCCCTCAGGGGAAGGAGGAGGGGGGAGAGCCAACTAATGATGCCTCACCCTTATAAAAGTGACTTTCATCGGACTTAGCTCCAGAATCTATGGGTGAACTGAGAACTTTTTGAATCTTTAAAACTTTATTATGCCTCTGAGCCCAAAGCTGGCAGGGCAAGATGGCACACTTCCGTTGTCTTCATGAACTGTGAAACCTGACTCCACCTCTAAAATTCAGGCTTCCGGTCTTTGTCTCCGAGCCACCCAGAGGAATCTTTTGTGGATTGTTCTTTTTTGAACTCTTTGGGGAAAAAACTTTCATCTACTGCTAGACTGACTAAAGAAATCCCCATCTGTTTGGATCCTCTGCCCTCTGGATTCGCCTGCCTGCTCTACTTCTCCAGCTGCCCAGTCTCTATTTTGACAGACTTCCTTGCTTTAAAAACCATGCCTCCAAAAAGACCACCTCCTGGAAAGCCTGGATTTGCTACTTCTGCCCCAACGTCTGCAACGTCTAGCCCAGCTACACAGTCAAAGATAACAGAACTGATGCAACCCAAGACTACAGAGATAGACTTTCAACAAATGCTTCAACAAATTCTACAGGGCCAGGAGGAAATTAAGAAACAGTTAAGGGAAATGAAAGATGAAATTAAACAGAACCAAGCCCAAATCTTTAAGAACTCACAGAGACTGGACCTTGTGGAGGGTGGGGTGGCGGAGGCGAGGGGGGGGGTAGAGGCTTTACAGAAGGGGAACAAAGAACTTGACATCCAACAAATGAAAATAGAGTTTGAGAGAATGTCCTTTTATCTTAGATTTCAAAATGTAATAGAAGCAGATGGGGAAAACATAAGGGACATTATGACTAATATTTTAGCTGAATACATACACAAAGATAAACAACAGATGGATTGGGAGATAGACCTAGCTTATAGAGTGAATTCAGCATATGCCAGAACACATAATGTACCCAGAGAGGTTCACATTAAATTTCTTAGGAAAACCACAAGAGATGAAATACTGGCTGTGCAAAGGGGGCAAACATTGACATACTGTGATAGGGAGATAACCATTCTAAAGCAGATTCCCAAAAAAATTAGGGAAAAAAGGAAAAATTATTCGCAATTGGCGAATAAATTATACCAGAAGGGGGTGTGGTTTAGATGGTTGATGCCTGAAGGTATGCTAATATTCTGGGAGGAGACAAGAATCAGAATTAATACACCCATAGAGGCACAGGCCTTTATGGAAAAAAACAAAGCCAACCTAGAAAAAACAGAAGATACTACAACGGTCATACAGGACACGGGAGGGGCCGGAGCTCTGCCAGCGGGGGGTGAAGGGGCAACACCAAGAAAACTCAGATCACAAAAATAAATAAGGAAATCACAATGTTATAAACAGACCGAAAGTAAATATGAATTTATAACTAGACTATATATTATAATTATATAAATTGATTGAAAATTATTTTTTCTAGAATTAAGATGCTGACTTTTTATGATTATGTATTAAGATTTGATATTTTGATGTAACCTAGGAGTTTGGAGGGAGGGGGCGTCTGCCACATTTGCAACTGCCAAAATTTGTAATTCCACCTACCCCTTTTCCACATAAATGTTTTTAAAAAAACCAATAAAACTTTTTGAAAAAAAAAAAAAACAATACAATACAATACAATACAATACAATACAATACAGTATAACATTAACATTTCTATCAATAATAACTAATAGGCTTTGTGCTAACAGATCACTGGTGTTATTATCCAATTCATTTGGAAAATAAAAACCCCAGAAGGTTTGGTTAATCACACTGTCAAATACACTGACAATTTCCCAGCTGATATGTAGCTCACCACTGCCAGCTTGCCACAGCCAGTTCGCCAGGGCCAAATCGCCATGGAACAAGAATTAGATTAATGCTAAAAGAATGGTGGAATGATTAAAGAATCATTAAAGAAAGGCTGTTTTAATAATTTTAAATAATTAAATTGAATGGTTGAATTATCCTGTGGCAAGTTGCCCCGCGCATTTTTGCCGCAGCAAATTGACCATAGCAAGATGGCCATGGCGGGTTGACTGGCAAGTTGTCCCATTCCATCTTGAAAGGGACAACTTATCGTTTATTATTGGTTGTCAAGGAACTACCAATTACCAACTCAAACAAACAAGCCAACAATAAACAACAATCTAATCAAGTAATCACCAAAACCTCTCCCACCAACACTGATATAGCAACACATCCATTAGAATATAAGCTGACAGCAAACCACAATCTTTACTAGCATTGATGATGTTACCTAGTTCCCTACAAATGTCCCTTAAAACTGTCACTAATAAACTGCAAAGCAATTTATCAATCTCTTAACAGAGATTGGTAAATTCCAGGCTTTGCCTATTTGCGTGACTTTATCACATCACATCATCAATCTTTCTTCTGCAGTTCTTAATATCAAAAGCATTTTTTTTTAAAATGTGCTCCCTGACCAACAAAATTTATCCACTGGGGTTGAAAAATAACAGGGGACGATTTCAGATAATATGATGAATTTTGAACTCTACAGAAGCGGAAATGCAGAACTGATTTATATCAGATAATTATTTTATCCAGCTCAGGATTGTCTATCTGACTGCCAATTCCTTCCCAAGGCTGGAAATTTTTTTTTTAGCAGAGACATTTTAATGTGGAATTGACTCTGAAACTTTTCTCTATGCAAAGCATGTAGATTGTTAACTGTTTCCCAAACCGTTTGCCGAAGATTTCAAAGTAGGCCTAAAAAGTTTTCATTAAACAGGATATGACTTCATTGCTTTTATATCATTACGCTTTGAACCAACAGGCAATAGTCAAGTTTGTGTGTGTATATATATGTATATACAGTAAATCCTGATCAAATAATTATGATGCCTTGAAGGCAGGATTTTAGGGCAGAGGTCTGAGGCTCAAAACTCCGATTTATCATGCTTTTACATACAAATTATAAACTGAAGCATTATTTTATTTTCTTCGAATTTCTAGACCGCCCCCTCTCCCGAAAAGGACTCGGGGCGGTGTACAGTCCACACAACAAACAATAAGTATCAAATACAAATATAAATACAGATATAAATACACATAAGGAGGAGGTTAAAAATTTAAAAAGAACTGTACGGAAGAATATAAATCTGGTTCTAAAAACCCTAAAATCAGTTAAATTTAAAACCGTACCCTATAAATAACCAGGTAAGAATATGTTTCCAGGAGGTAACAGTTGTCACAATTATAATTATGCCAGGCCAGCTAATCGAAACAGGTGAGTCTTCAATTTTTGTCGGAAGGAGCGGAAGTCTGTGGTGGTTCTGATATCGGGGGGGAGGTCATTCCAGAGGGTTGGGCCCATCACAGAGAAGGCCCTACTCCTTGGCGTCGCCCGCTGGCATTGCCTAGTGGATGGCACCTGGAGAAGCCCCTCCCTGTGAGAGCGGATTGGCCCCAGGGATGTATGTGGGAGGATGCGATCCCGCAAGTAACTAGGTCCTGTGCCATGGAGCGTTTTAAAGATGGTAATCAGGACCTTGAAATGCACCCGAAAAACTACAGGTAGCCAGTGCAGCTCGCGCAGGAGAGGTGTTACATGGGAGTATCTAGAGCTCCCCATGACAACCCGCGCGGCCGCGTTCTGGACTAGCTGCAGTCTCCGGGCGCGTCCCAAGGGAAGCCCCATGTAGAGAGCGTTACAGTAGTCTAGGCGAGACGTCACCAGCGCATGAGTGACTGTGCGTAGGGCATCCCGATCCAGAAGGGGGCGCAATTGGTGCACCAGGCGAACCTGGTGGAACGCCCCCCTTGCCACGGCTGCCACATGGTCATCCATTGACAGCCGGGCATCTAGGAGGACGCCCAAATTGCGCGCCCGTTCCACAGGGGGCAATTGCTCGCCCCCTATGGCCAGCGATGGGGTCAGCTGGCTGAACCGAGGCGCCGGTAGCCACAGCCACTCAGTCTTGGAGGGGTTGAGTTTGAGTCTGTTGTCCCCCATCCAGACCCCGACGGCTTCCAAACACCGGGACATCACTTCAACAGCCTCGTTGGGGTGGCTCGGGGTTCAAATGTACAGCTGAGTGTCGTCAGCGTACAGATGGTATTCAACCCCAAAACCACGGATGATCTCGCCCAGCGGCTTCACATATGTATTGAACAGAAGGGGCGAGAGGACCGACCCCTGCGGCACTCCACAAGAGAGTGGCCTCAGGGTCGATCTCTGCCCCCCGTCAACACATATTGCATCCGGCCGGAGAGGTAGGAGCCGAACCACCGCAAAACGGTGCCTCCGACTCCCATCCCCTCCAGCCGGCGCAGTAGGATACCATGGTCGATGGTATCAAAAGCCGCTGAGAGGTCTAATAGGACCAGGATAGAGGAATAACCTCTATCTCTGGCCCTCCAGAGATCATCGACCAACGCGACCAAGGCTGTCTCTGTGCTGTGTCGGAAGCCGGACTGGCGTGGGTCTAGATAGTCGGATTCATCAAGGTGACGTGGAAATTGCTGCGCCACCACATTCTCAACAACCTTCGCCAGAAAGGGAAGGTTGGAGACTGGACGATAATTAGCTAGCTCCATTGGGTCAAGCGAAGACCTCTTGAGTAAGGGCCTCACCACCGCCTCTTTCAAGGCAGATGGTAAGGATCCCTCCCCCAACGAGGCATTCACCAGGCCCAGAAGCCAGCCTCGTGTCACCTCCCAGGATGCCAGTACCAACCAGGAGGGACACGGGTCCAATGAACATGTGGTGGGCAGCAGCCGTCCACGTAACCTGTCCAAATCCTCGGGGGCAACAGAGTCAAACTCCTCCCAGAGTGGATTCACAAGACTCGCTGTTGACGGCCCGTCCAGACCACTGGAGGGGGCCCATCCGCTTCGGATCTGAGAGACTTTGTTCTGTAGATATTCTCCAAACTCCTCTGCTCTTCCCTGTAAGGGTGCCCCCCGCGTCTCCTGAACCAAGAGGGAGCGGGTCACCCTAAACAGGGCGGCAGGGCGGTTATCCGCAGACGCAATAAGAGCGGCGCAATGTCTACGTTTGGCCGCTCTCAATGCCACAAGGTAGGTCCGTAAATAGGCTCTTACCTGTGTTCGGTCAGACTCGGAGCGTGAGGACCTCCACCTGCTCTCTAGACGTCTTCTATGGCGCTTCATCACCCTGAGCTCCTCGGTATACCAAGGTGCCCGGGTGATTCGCTGCCGTAGGAGAGGTCGCAAAGGCGCAACCTGGTCCAAGGCCCCAGCCGTCGCCCTATTCCAGGCGGCCACTAGGTCCTCCGACCGAGCCCGGGTAAGGGCTACAGGTAATGGCCCAAGCTCCGTCTGGAACCTATCTGGTTCCATCAGGCGCTTGGGGCGGTACCAGCTTGGACGAACTGGCTCCGCCTCCTCGCGGTGGGGGGTAGCGCCAGGGAAGTCTAGCCGGAGACATGAGTGATCTGACCATGACAGGGGGGTAATATCTAAATCCCCTATTCCCAGATCACTCGTCCACTGCTCAGATACAAAAACAAGGTCCAGTGTGTGACCACCTTCGTGTGTGGGGCCCTGAATTAGTTGGGTCAGGCCCATGGCTGTCATGGAAGCCATGAACTCCCGAGCTACCTCGGATGCTGCTCCCGTCGACGGCAGGTTGAAGTCCCCCATAACTAAAAGTTTGGGGATCTCCACCGCCGTCTCCGAGATCAGCTCGAGGAGCTCGGGCAGGGCTGCTGACGTATAGCGAGGAGCCAAGTATACAATCAGCAAACCCCACTGCCTCCCTGGGCCCCATTTCACACCAAGTGACTCACACCCGGATATCTGAGGAACAGTGAACTCCCTCGGCTCTAGACCATCCCGTATAACTACCGCCACCCCTCCACCCTTACCCAGGGCCCGAGGCTGATGGAATGCATGGAAACCTGGTGGGCACATTTCCACGAGGGGTAAACCACCTTCGCGACCCAACCAGGTCTCCGTTATTCCTGCAAGGTCCAGCTCCCCCTCGGAGATCAACTCATTAATGAGGGGGGCCTTATTGGTCACGGACCTTGCGTTGCAAAGCATCAGCTGCAGGCCCTGTCTCTGTAGTTCCCGACCATCTAGGTTGCGGGGGTTGGTACAAACGACCGGGCGTAGCCAGCAGCCACGGTCTCCCAACCGACCTTGTGATCTTCTCTTGTCCTCGCATCCCCCCCTCCCCGCGACCGTTGCAATAAAACAACCCTCTACTGGAATAGCTTGTTCCCTCACCCCCCCCCATTCCCCTCACTTCCCTCCTGGACTCACCTGTTCGTCTGGCACTGGCTTCCCTCCTGGCCTGGTTATCCCCCCCTCCCTTCCCAGAACCCCCTAAAAACAATATAAAACATTTAGCTAAAAAGCCCCTCAGCTTCCTCTTCTTCCATTATGCTCAGATCACCGTGAGATGATTAAATCTGGATTCCAAAATGATCTGTTTGTGATATTGCTGATTTAGGGTCTACAGAGGAAGGACAGATGGTAGTACTGAAGTTAAAATCAAAATCTTATATTGGCACTAGGGCTCACCTTTTGGAGGAGTGACATAGGCAAAATGTAAACCTATCCATAGTTTAGTGAACTGATTTGTAGGCTGTAGCAGCTCTCAAAAACAGGACATCTTCCATCACAGTAATATTTTTTTTTTTCATTTCAGTTCTAGCATTCAATTCTAAATATTAACCAGCTCTGACTGATCAGTCAAGTCTTCTAAGGGTTGCCATCTTAATAATAACTCACAGGAGTCCTTAAAATTTGATAAACTTATCCAACAAAGTTAGGGATTTCCTCCCTAAAGTGCGTTGCAATATGTCAATGAACCCTCAAGGCAGAGGTGGTATTCAGCCGGTTCTGACTGGTTCTGCTGAACCAGTAGCAAGTATTTTGAGTAGTTTGGAGAACCAGCAAAGACCATCTCTGACTGGGCCAGCCTCTGATCTATTTGCTGCCTCCCAAGTCCCAACTGATTGGCTGGGTCTTCTTTTGTTGCCCTGCACAGGAGAACGGAGCTGGAAAACAGGTTAATGGGGTGGGGAAGGAATGGGGATTTTGCAGTATCGTTCCCCTGCCACACCCACAAAGCCATGCCACAGCCATCAAGCTACGCCTACAGCACCGGTAGTAAAAAATTTTTTGAATCCCACCACTGGTATGTATGTATTATGCGTATAAGACAAAAACAATAAATATAAACAAGTCTAAGAATAATGAAGAACATAGTTACTAAAATAAATCCAAATAAAATACTATTACAAGAAGTTCTAATTGTCGTAAAATGGTTGGCCAGAACTGAGAGATTCTTGGGGGGTCCTTGGTGCTCTCTGAGCTTGCTTGTTTTCTTGCAGACGTTTCATTATCCAAACGAGGTAACCTCATCAGTGCTATTAAGAAGTGTGGTCTTAAACTGCTGTCAGTTTATATTCAAGTGACTTGCCCTCTCAGGGTTAGTGGGAGACAGTGATCTTAGATCATGGGTGTCAAACTCGGGGTGTGACGTTGCTGTCATGTGATGTATCACAATGTTTTTTTTTCCCTTTGCAGAGCTGGGGTGGGAATGACCTGCACATGATGCATCCGGCCTGCGGGCCGCCACTTTGACACCTCTGTCTTAGAATGATTTTAGAGACGTCGTCTGAGAGTAATAGCCTTAAGTAGAAGTTGTCCTCTCTAGTTGGGAAGTTCTTCAAGACGAGATATGTAAAGGTCTGTCTAGACTAGAATTTCTATTCCAATGGACCATCACCATATGAACATAGCTGAAGATACATTGGATTACCGGTAAAACTTCCAAGAAGGACTAAACAAGGTTAAAATGAGGAAATTAAAAAGTTAAAAGAGCAATCTCCAAACACCAGCCACCCTGGTGTTGCACAGCACCCTTAGTTCTACTCCCAGCCCGTGTACCACATGGCACAGCCAGGTCTTCATACTCTTCCAGATGGGCAGAAGAGTGGGGGCCTGGTTTCACTTTTGGGGTAATGTGTTTTTAAGGGGAGGGGGGGCAATGGCAGAGAAGGCTCTCTTCCTGGATCCTGCCAGTCAAAATTCTTAAGTCCTTGCAGAGGTGGTATTCTGCCAGTTCGCCCCAGCTTGGGCGAACTGATAGCAGTGGCAGCAGGAAGCTTCGCCCATCTGCCCAGATGTCATCATGGACACTCTGTGCATGCGCAGAAGGTTCTGCTCATGTGCAGATGGGCGTGCGCTCCCGGTAGCGAAGGTAAGAGGATTTCATGCCTGAGTCCTTGCAAGCAGTTTTATGAAAAGTAAGGCACTGTTCAAGCAACAGATACAAAAGCAGGAAGCAACCAACATACTCCTTCCCAATTCCTAGATCAGAAGTGCAGGACTGCTGGCAGAAAAAAACACTTGGCTGTATGGAAGCTTGTACTACCCTTGTGTTCAGCTCAGTGCCCATGCATGAAAAAGTAATATCTGCAATGGGATCACTCACAAAAGCAAATTGACTATGTGAGAGTTGAGAGTAAAGAGATATATCCAGAAACAGGGCACACAGACATACAGTTGATATGTGCGCTCAGAAGCATTGCCTGTGGATATATGGAGGTGCCCTAAGCCTCCCCCCCCCAAATGCTGCACAATCCTGATATAGATTTGGCGATATATAGATATAGATATGGAGATGAAAACAATACAGAAATGATTGACTAGCTTTACATATTCCAAGGCAAATTTCCGAACTTTTAATAGAATTATACAAGAAGGAATTCACTGTAAATCACAGCTTTTCTTTGGTCAGATTTAGCTCCCTTCTTTACAGGCTGATGGAAAGGAGATTCAGATCTACTTTAAACAAAGATCAACAAGGCTTCGAGACTTGGAGATCAACTGGGCCTTGTGGCTTGGAGGAACTTGCAAAGCTCAACCAGGCCTTGTGGCTTGAAGGAACTTGCATCTGTTACCATGGTTTATTGCATTGCCATTTTTTTTAAGGTAGCTTGGCGCTTAGACATAATAACCTCTTTTTCTCAAAAGTTTTGACTGGGCCAATGTTTTTTCTTAGTGCCTTTTGGCTGACCTGTTTTCTGAAGCATGCAGGAAACTAGCCAACCAGCCTTGCCCACTTGCCAGCTACCCATGGATCTTCTCCAGTGGAGATATCAAGCTATTGTTTGGCTTTTATATTGAGCCAAGGAGTGGCTTGGTACGTTTTTCAGGAATAGCTCCAGCTGCAGGCAACATTTAGAGACACAACATAGATGAGGTTGCAGAGGTACCAGCTGTGCTCCATCATTGGGCATCTGGAGGGAATGCTGATTCAACTCATGCCATGCTTTTTAGCATGTCCATCTTAGCGGCAGTGAAGATGACTGTGAGGAAGATTAAAAGAATTCCTAGGAAATAAAACAGTAGCAATGTGAAGTCTGATTTTCATTGGCAGCAGTGGTGGGTTCCGGCAGAGACTACTGCCGGTTCACTCAGGGGCACTTCACGTATGTGCATTTGATGTGGCTGTGCACGTATGCGCAGTACAACTAAAATCGATCTGCACATGCACAAAAGCAAAAAACAAGATGACAAGAGAACCAGTTCAGGGGCATGGCAGGCCTGGGTCGCTGCCGGTTCCAACGACTCAGGCTGCCAAGTTACTAACAGTTTAGCTGACCCGGTACGACCCGGTACGACCCACCACAGATTGGCAGGTTTCATTGTCACTGGATGGAGAGGTGTGCTAATATTCACCCATCCCCAAAGCATATCTAAAACCAGAGCCTACTGTCCTCGGCCAAGAACTGGAGAAGGTCAACCTGTATCCGATTAGCCCTTGGCCCAAGATGTCTTCTATTCTGCAATCTACTAAAGGTAGGTGGGGAAGGACACTAAAACCAGAATTAGAGGACCGGCTGAAGACTTTAATTTGTAAGAAGAAGAGTTAAATAATTGATGCCGCATTTATGCCAAAAGTAATTTCAGCTTGGTGCCTGCTCTCTTTCTTTCTCTCACACAAAGACATTTAGCATCGATTGAGATCAAAGTTTGAGGGAAAAACCCCTGCTGCTGAACTGCAAGGCAAAACTTTTAGCTGCCTTTCTCCATTCTAATAATATCATCTTTATGGAGTTAATAAACTGCACACTTCAGTCAAACTCCATTATTACAGAAGACTTAGGGAGCTAATAATTTAAAAGCAAAGAAGCGCCTCTGTTCTTGGCTTTGAACTAAACAACATTCTGTTGAATGAGGGGACATCAAAGCTCTGTCACTATTACGAGTGTGGCTGGAGCACAGGGTCTCCGAATCTCTACTTCAGTTATCTGAGGCAAAATGCAGGGAGAGGATCTGGAGATTAAACATATTGGCTTATCAAGCCAGGAACAGAACCAGGTGTTTTCTTTTTCTGCCTGGGCAAGCAACAGGTGGTTGGCTTATTAGCGAATTTGCTTGTTAAGTGGATGTATATATATGAATTATTCATCATCTCCTCTGAGTTTATTAGACACCTCTCAGCAACTTCTCGCTTGTTCCGAGAGATAAATAGATAGCAACGTATACCCATACATTGTTTTCTTCCAGAGTCTTCGAGCTTTATTAAGACAGTGATAACATTTCTTAATCAATTGGCAATGGGAGGTAGCAACTGGGCATAGAAAAAAATGTTTTTTTCTTGAAGAAATAACTCCAGGTCTTAGCCATTCATGATCTGGCCAATTTCTGACTGGATTACTGTAGTATACCCTCTGTGGAGCTACCCTGGAGACTTCTATTCATCCAGCTTGTGATGTCCATCTGATTGTGGCCTGCCAGTGGCAGAATGCACCACGTTGGTCTAGCGCCAGCCAACGTCGCTGCTTTCTAGTTTGTTCAACTTCAGCTTTAGCTTTTAACATCCTGGGATCGGAGATCAGCTCTGAATTCATCTCTTCCCACATGAACCTGCTCAGCGGCTTCCCACAGCCTCTGGGGCCTTCTTGTGATCTTCTCATTGGCAGACATTCAGTGGCTGTAAGAAGAGAGGTGACCTCTATGATCATCACAGTTAAAATATAAAAGAGGGACCCATAGAAGGGGTCCCTCTTTACAACAGGCTCTGATGGCAGTGTTGTCTGCATGGGCATGTTTACTTGAGGTATTTTAGAAGTTGCGGTTTTCTTACTACTGTCTCTAATATCACAGAGAAAGTGTCATTATAAAAAACCCTCTCAAATCTATTTCATGATTGCATTCTTGAGCACTGTTTGCTTGGAAAGAAGCCCCACTGACTTCAGAACAAACGTAAAGATGTTTTCACATTAAGTTTGACTCCTGCTTGCAATAGATACCTCCATCACTTGAGGTTTCCAAGATTGGACAACCATTTGTCTGAAATGGTACAGGGTTTTCTGCCTGAGCAGGGGGTTGTACTAGAAGACCTCCAAGGTCCCTTCCAACTCTTATTCTGTTATTCCTTTCCCAAGGGTTGTCCTTGGTGTCTGCACTAGAGAAGTGAGTTGCAGTGTGAACATCTTGGGCGCAAAACAAAGGTAGTGTGCTATTTCTCGGGAATGACTGTTTCCCTTATTACTCAAAATGCTGCAGTTGGTAATATTCATTAACTTGAGAAATACATAAAAAATTGAGTTTCCAAAGAAGTGATGTCCTTTGCTAGGACTCCAGCGGAGTCAAGTCTGAAGGATCATTTACTGTAACAGTTATAACCACTGTGCCATGGTGGCACAGTGGTTAGAATGCAGTATTGCAGGTTAATTCTGCTGCCTGCTGGTTGCCTGCAGTTCAACAGTTAGATTCTCACCCGATCAAGGTTGACTCAGCCTTCCATCCTTCCGAGATGGGTCAAATGTGGACCCAGATTGTTGGGGGCAATAGGCTGACTCTGTAAACCACTTAGAGAGGGCTGTAAAGCACTATGAAGTGGTATATAAGGCTAAGTGCTATTGCTATAGAGGAAGGCAAGGAACCATGAAGAGGGCTCTGTTCACTGATGGTGTGCCTTCACATTCAGACTCAGTAGAGTGTTTCTGATAAGGGCAAGGTGCAGAATTTGTTCACTATGGTGTATAATCAGAAAGCAGCAACACATGAGAACAGGTGCGTGTTTGCATGTCTGTGGGGATGAAGGATAACACAGGTCTGACACTTCCTGCTTGCCTTAGGATGGACAGGGAGCAAATTGAGTTCTTGCTACACCTAAGGAGCAAAATACAATACTAGCCAGTGGGATTACTTCAGAAGGCCACACTATGAGAGTAAGAGACATTACACCAGAGCTGGCTTTTGCTAGGGCAAGAAGATGCTGTGTTTGTTCCTAATGTCACCTGCCATCATTTCCCCACCAGAATTAGTTGACATGAGAAGGTCCCAGTGGAACTCATCAGTAAGTTTCAATGACCGAGGAGATCAAACGCAGCAAATCTCCTCCTTCTTTGGGGCTGCAGATGCTGTTTTCACCCTGTCACTCATGCCCTGTTTTCCCTCCCCCACCCACATCTCTATTCCCCCCCCACCCCAGCAACCCTCCTGGCTTCTCATTTATGTCCTCGATCTTTGATATTACATTATTCCAGCTCATTCCTCTGAGCCCGATTCAAAACCACAACTTAAAGAGAAAATGTTTAATTTGAGGCCAGATTCTATCTCCTCCCCTTCTATATTTCCCTTTTTTCTCTCTCTTCCTCCCCACCCTCCCTGCCCACCCTCTTCTATCTGGAAGGAAAACAAAGCGATTCAAATCAGGAAGCCAAGGAACTCAGTGCCGATTTTCCACTGGGACCTCATTCCCTCTTGGATTCGGCCTGAGCTGATTGAACTGAAAATTAATCCCCTTTTCATTTGCCACGATGCCATTTCAAGAGAAACACAAGTTCGCATCTGAATTTCAAACACGCCGCCGAGTTATTTCAGCAGGAGAAATTATTTGGTGAGCTTTGGTTAGGGGGATAGCTGGCAGGAAAACCAACTGGGGTTTCAAGGACTTGTAAGTCTATTTAAAATGTAAGATATTTTTTTAAGACTTTGTGTTATACGAATGCACAATGTGCCCCCCCCCAGTGCATAGCGCTTGATGCTGTAGGTAAGAGGAAAAAGAAAAAGACAAGTGCGATGCCCACTGACACATTTTTAATGCAAGACGTAATTTAGTCTGAGCATTCTCAGCACTTTTTTCCTATTTACTTGGAAAAATCCATCTGAAATCAGTGGGACTTATCTCCTTTTTCAGTTTAGGCTGAATTTAATAACATTCTGTGTAAAAGAATCATGGAGGGTGTAACCTACTTGAGGACAGTTTCTCCTAAAGATGCATTAATGTAGTTCACGAGTGTCAAACTCGATTTCATTGAGAGGAGCATCAGGATTGTGTTTGACCTTGTGTGTTTGTGTGTGTGTGTATGCGTGGCCAGGGGGCGTGGCTAGCTCGACATCACTCATGTCAGGGGCGCTTGTGGTGGGCTGAGCTCTCTGCCAACGAAAATGGGCTCCCGAGCTCCGTTTTCAGCTACGTCAGCCTCCTGCAATCTGTTGCCAGCAAAAATGGAACTTGCAAGAAGCACTGGCAGAAGCACTGCAGGTCGGTCCTTTACAGGATGGATCTCGAGTTTGACACCCCTGATGTAGTTTAAAGCCTTCTTATGTGATTTTGGTTCACTCACTCTCAGCTTAAACCTACCTTGCAGGATTGTTGCTGGAGGTGAAAAATGGGAGGAGGAGGTGCTATTTTGCTGCTTTTAGTTCCTGAAGGAAAGGCACAATATGCAAATAGCCATCAAACAATCAATTTCAGTTCAACCGGGGACATGAGCTCAAACAGACAGGAGGGAGATTCAAAAGTTATGTTAGAAAGTCTTACTTCACGAAAGAGTAGTAGAAGCTTGGAACCAACTTCTAGTGGAGATAGTGAGTGAATCATCAGTAACTGAAGTTTAAATACGCTTGAGATAAACACATGTTCATCATTTAACAAATGTTTAAAATAAAAAATAAAAATAATAATTAAAACAATAATAAAAAGAAAACAAACTCAAGGAGCAGACTTGATGGACCACTAGGTCTTTTTCTGCCATTGGTTTTCTATATTTCTAACAGCCTAATGAATAACACTCCCACCAACACTGACAGGGCAAGCCACTACTATATAAAAATAAGAGCAAACCCCATTCCCTTGTAGCACTGATGATGTTACCTAGATTGGTAATGAAATGTCTGCAAGAAAACAACCAAGCTCAGAAAGTACCAAGGACCCCACAATTCAACTCTGAGCTGCGAATATTCTTTTCTGTCCTCAGTTCAGTTCACCACCAGGTTTAGGTATAAATGTGGCAATTTGTTCAAGGCCTCATGGAATATCTGGGAGGCAGCAACACAGACACTCATGCCTGACCCCTCTGCACCCTGAGTGAATGGCACAGCTTCCTGTGGCAATGTGAGTTAACCACAGGTCATTTTCAGGATAGGATAGATATTAGAAGTTGGCCCCTTCCCCAGTTGATGTTCTTGTCTCAAAAGCAGGGGTGAAATGCTACCAGACTGATTCACCCGAACCGGTAGTAAAAAAAAAATGCTACCGGTTTGTGCCAACTGGTTTTTCCGACGATCAGCTGTAATGCATGATTTATATTAGCTAGAAAGCAGGATTTCCTGCTTTCTAGCTAATCTAAATCGTGTGGCACAGTGGATTCCCCCCCCCTCGCTGTTTGCTTACCTTTTCAGGCGTGCTTGGTGTGAGGCTCCACCCACACTCCCGGACCTCATAATGTCTGTTTTTGATGCTCTGCGCAAGCGCGAGCTCACCTCGCTATGTAACCGGTAGCAAAGGTAAGTGGATTTCACCCCTGCTCAAAAGAGACATCCAGCGAAACTACTTGTTGACTGGCCTTATAAGTCACCATTGCAATTAAATCCCATTTTCTTTGTGGCTTACCACTGGTGCCTATTTACTTGTCAAAACATCGCTTGGTGATTTAAAGGTTGAAAATTGCTATTTACAGTCATAAGGCTGGAATAAAATCCTACAGCATTGACACTAGTGGTTTCCGGTAAATCCAATAGTTAATTTGGCCAAATGCCACAGATGACAGCAACAGTAGACATGTGTTCAACATCATTGTTCCAGAGGTGCAAACTGTGTTTAAAGCCAACACGAGGGAAAGTAAGATGTGATAGCTAAAGCTACTTTTATGAGTGGATCTGCAGAGAACTTTTTCTCTGAATATTTGGAATCATCTTGCTTTAGTCCTATTGAAATGAGGAAAAGCCTTTCACATCAATTCACTTAAGAAATCAAGTTTTTATGACAGTTTAATCTGATTAACCTGATAAATGTCATAATCAGCAGTTAAGATTAGACCTGTGGGACAGAGCCTCTGTTTAGCAGGAGTAGAGCTGGAAAATGGCTTTGTCTGGCAAAGTCAGGTTATACTTGTCAAGTGTGCAGTTGTGATGAATCATACCTAACGCCTGCAGAGTGGTGGCAGTTGACATATATTAATACTAAGCCTTTAAAACCCACTCTTCGAAGCTTTTTGTTAATAATAAGCTGCTGCAACAAGTTTGTGCAGACTGATTACAAAGAAGATTGCACAGACTGATTACAAACAATAGCAATAAGACAGCGGCAGCAAATTCTGCAAGAAATACCACTTGCTTGCAAGCAGGAATAACAAAATAACAGAAAAGAATAGAATAGAAAATAGCAACTGGAACCATTGTTGGCAATAAAGACAAAAAAAAAGGTCTCTGATACTGAACACTGCAATACTTGGTGACAGCAGAACAAAAGAGAAAGAACTGGGGGGGGGGGGGAGATCACAAAAAGCAACAACCAGCAAATAGAATAGAGGCAAAAGAAAGCAAAGATAGTACCAATAGTGATAGGTGCCTTGGGTGCAATCCAGTGGTGGGATTCATTTTTTTTTATTACCAGTTCTGTGGGTGTGTCTTGGTGGGCGTGACATAATCTGGTGGGCGTGGCAGGATAAAATTACTGCAAAATCTCCATTCCCTTCCCACTTCTGGGGGAAGGATACTGCAAAATCCCCATTCCCTCCCAATCAGCTGGGACTCAGGAGGCAGAGAATAGATGGGGGTGGGGCCAGTCAGAGGTAGCATTTACAGGTTCTTCGAACTACTCAAAATTTCCTCTTCTGATTCTCCAGAATTGGTCACAACCTGCTAAATACCACCTCTGGTGCTATCCCAAAACATCTGGAGCACCATTTGAACCCCATCGGCACTGACAAATTGATCAGTCATTTGCAAAAGGCAACTTAGCTTGGAACAACTTACATCCAGTAACAATCCTTCAATATTATTAAACAACAAGATACGCCTGTCCCAGGTCTTTGGGAAGGGCTAGAAAGGGGTCAAAATCAGTCTACGTAACTGGCTGTGTTATCTTATGATAAATACATATAACCTTCTTGTCACGCATGGCACCATATATGGAGCTCCCATATTCTATTTCACAGCAAATCAGACTAAAATGGCTAACTATACATGAATGCTGGCTCTACATGGTCTATGTATGCTGCCTGCATTCCCATAAACCCATATTTCCCATAAAAGGTTTAATAAACCTCCATTACCTGGTTCGGTACTATTTGCCAAGCAAAATTGCTGGGTTCACACACTACCCTAAGCCAGGAAATGGCAACATAGAGCTGGAATTTTCTGCCCCAATGTCTTCCTAGTTCAAATCCTTGAAATGTTGTGGCAAATCCAGTAAATTTCAGCAACGTAATTGTCTACCTCCCCCACCTCAACTGCAGTGTCACTGCATCAATTTAACATGGGGGCCTGGAAACGTTTCAAACTAAGACTGGAGAGGTTAGAACAGTGTTTCTCACACCTGTGAACTTTAAGACAAATGGACTTCAATTCCTGAAATTCCCCAGTCAAACATGTTCTAGATCATGGCTGTCAAACTCGCCGTATCATGTTGCCATCAACCATGAGGTTTTGTGAGGTTTCTCCCATTCGCGCAGCTGAGGTGGGCATGGCCTGTGTGTGATGCATCCGGCCTGCGGGCTGCCAGTTTGACATTCCTGTTCTAGATCTATGCTTTTGTTCCTAGTTACTCAACCCAAGTCTTCAATTCTTTCAGTGATATGATTATTTTTTAAAGTTCTTTGTGGTTGTTGTTAGTTGCGAAGTCATGTCTGACCCATCATGACCACATGGACAATGTTCCTCCAGGTTTTCCTGTCCTCTACCATCCTCTGGAGTCCATTTAAACTCATGCCCACTGCTTCAATGACTCCATCCATCCACCTCATTCTCTGTCTTCCCCTTTTTCTTTTGCCCTCAATCTTTCCCAGCATTAGGCTCTTCTCCAGTGAGTTCTTCCTTTTCATTAGGTGGCCAAAGTACTTGAGTTTCATCTCCAGGATCTGGCCTTCTAAAGAGCAATCAGGGTTGATCTCCTCTAGGACTGACCGGTTTGATCACCTTGCAGAAAGTAACAAAACTCTCCTTTTTCACCATCTCTGACCTAAACGTACTCTCGCACACATCACACTCATTCCATTCTTATGCATTTGGCACTTCCATGGAAAACATAGGAAACAGACACCAGAACAGAGAGGAGGAAAAACTCCCACCAAAGAGAACTCTATAATTGTCATACTTTGGAAAAATGGAATCTGCTGGAGCCCCCAGCTGTTATCTGCACCTGTGTGCAACACTCATTCAAAAAGAGCAAAGGGGTTGTAATTTA
This sequence comes from Natrix helvetica, assembly GCF_964273705.1. Lineage (NCBI taxonomy): Eukaryota > Metazoa > Chordata > Lepidosauria > Squamata > Natricidae > Natrix > Natrix helvetica. The sequence goes on along the minus strand of NC_138548.1, from coordinate 233,375,612 downwards.
ACATAAACGCAGCCAGTTGGCTCAGGAATGAAAGGGGGGGGTATTTTTCATATTTTTTCAGGTGTTTCTGAAAGGTCCTGAAGCTTCCCATGTGGACATGCTTTGGGCCTTACCAAGCAGATTCAATGGAGTTATAGACCTGAGATGCAATGAAGGCACAGTGGAAGGTATTAGAACAGCTGGGGAAGGAAGAAACCCAGAGACTGAGACATACAAAACTCTGGGGAAACTGAACAGACCCAGCTGAGAGAGAAAGCCAATGAACATAAGCCGTTTTCATCTTTGGATAAATGAGTGAATGGAAGACCAAGTGAGTTTAAAACAAATTTCAGCTGTCTCGTGTTTGAGCAAAATGTTTCTAGGATCAGATACTGTACGTGCAAAGAGAAGGTATTTAACTATTTTCTGTATTTGTATGCTCTGTGTTTAGGATACCAACATTTTATAATGATGCCATTTATTGTGAATCCTGCCTGTTGTATTTTATCACATCCACGTAAAACCAGGGGTGAGCTGCTCCGGGTTTGCCCAGGTTCGGGCGATTCTCTAGCGAAGATTCTATGCAGTTCAGTGAACCCCCCAAATCCCACTCCTGGCTGGACCACCCCACCCCTCCCAGGAGTCTCTACTTGGCCTGTTTTGGATGTCAGGTAAGTGCAGGGCCCGCGTGAAGGCACAGGGAGGGTGAAAAAAGGACCCCCTGGAGGCTCTAGAAGGCCAGAAATGAGCCCATTTCCAGCCTCCAGGGAGCCTCGGGAGCCCGGGGGAGGAGGTTTTTGCCCTCCCAGAGGCTCGAGGAAAGCCTCCAGAGCCCGGAGAAGGTGAAAACAGCCCCCCCCCCCCACCATGGTGCAGGAGGCTGACTAGGCCACACCCACCATGACCACACCCACCTGGCAACCAGGCAGAGAACCCATTGCTAAAAAATTTAAAGCCCACCTCTGAATAAAACTAGTTGCTTGCTTGGTTTTTTTGGGGGTGGGTGGGGGGAATTTTAAAAGGATATTCAGGCAAGGAGAAATTGATTGAAGGACAAGTGAGATGCTTGGGATATGTGTGAGGGAGGAAGGTGATGTATTGGAAAGGGAATGAAATTTGTGAAAAGGCAATGTCCTCAGCAAACCAGGTTCATCAGGAGGGTTGTGAAAGGACATGGTTACCTAAGCACCTCTTGGTTTGTATGCAATTCTATCTATCAAGGCATGGAATATGTTTTAATCAGTAGTAAAGGTTAAGGTTTCCCTGTCCAGGTGGGTCTGACTCCAAGATGAGCCACCATGCTCATCTCCGTAACTTGGCTGAGGGAGTCAGTGTTGTCTGAAGTCAATTTCTGTGGTCATGTGGCTAGCACGGCTATATACCAAAGGCATACCTTCTCACCGAAGCAGGACCTATTCAGCTCCTTGCCTTTACATGCTTTCAAATTGCTAGGAGGGCTGGACTGGGGCAAGTAACCGGAGCTCGCCCCATTGCGTGGAGCTTGGGTCTTGAACCCGGGTTGTCAGCCTTCCAGCTCAGCGTTTTTAACCATTGAGCCATCACACCCCGGGTTTTAATCAGTAGCTATGTAGAAATAAGAAGATGAGGAAGATCTTCTGGAAGGTCAGGATTGATGGATGCTTATAAAATGGTAACCCATAGCAACAGTGAAAAGGAAATAGCAGCATTTCTCTGAAGATGTCCTGAAATAATCCATCTGTTTCTTGCTTTTTTTTTCTTTGAAAAGCTTATAATGAGTTAGGTCATAGACTGTGAAAATGTGAAACGCCATCCAGGCTAGGGCACTATAGCAATTATTATGGGCCATCCAACACTTTACTAGTGGAGGATGTGGTTCTATTTGTAGTTGTTATATTCTTTTCTCTTAATGACACACAGAGAGAATTTTAAGGGCTATAAAAATTCAGGGCTCCCCAGATCTGGGCTGCAAAAGCTAGATGGCAGCAAAGAATGTTTCTGTGTACCTTTGATGCCATACTCGGGATTTTTGCTCCCCAGATTTGGTAGCTGTAGTAAAATAAGCAGTTTTTATGCTGACCACAATCAGGATAGAACAATGTAAGGAAACATCTTGGCTGAGGTAATATGCAGGGGTGGGCTGCTGGGGGTTCACATGGATTCAGGCGATCTTCTAGCTAGGATTCTGTCTAGTTTGGCAAACCCCCAAATGCCATCCTGGCTGCCCCCCCTGCCCTGCCCCGCCCCGCCCATCCCAGGAGTCTCCATGCAGCCTGTTCTGCCTGTTCATAATGCCAGGTAAGTGCAGGGCCCGGGCGGAGGCTTGGGGAGGGGAGGAAATGGGCCTACCAGAGGTTCCAGACGTCCGGAAACGGGCCTGTTTCCAGCCTCCAGAGGGCCTCCAGAACCTGGGGAAAGCAATTTCTGCCCTCTCAGAGGCTTGAGGAAAGTCTCCGGAGCCTGGGGAGGGCCAAAAAAGTTAGGAAATGGGTCTGTTTCTGGCCTTCCGAGCACAGAGGAAGCAGTTTCTGCCCTTCCGGAGGCTCGAGAAAACCTCTGGAGCCTGGGGAGGGTGAAAAATGCCGCCCCGGTGGTGCAGGAGGCTGACTAGGCCATGCACACTGTTAGGTAAGCTCCCAGTTAGGAGAGCGAGTGCGCAGAGAAGCGTAATGAGAGTGGTGTGGAAGAACACGCACAAACCAGCATACAGGGACACCGAATAGTAAAAGTAATAGTATTTTACTTATGTGGAAAATACAGATATTCAGAGTTCAATTTACACACAGTTCAGTCAGTCAGTTATCAATGTTCTCAATTAAGGAGTGATCCATCAAACACAGTCCAGTATCATATAATCAGTTCAGCACACAAAGTCTCTAACAGTAGCAAAACCCACAGTAATTCACGATACATCTACAAGCAGTATCCAGCGATCAGCATCTAACGAACAGAGAGCTAACAGTCATTCTGGCTCCATCTTATGGCTGCTTGGGGTAACAGCAACCAATCCCATTACAGCAGTACTTAAAGAAACAATACTACTCTCATGGCTTATATATTGCTGATCCAATCGTTAGCTTACATTCCTAACACACACCATGGTCACGCCCATCCATGCCCATCCACCAGGACCCCTGCCCCACCCAGCAATGGGGCAGTGAACCCGCTGCGGCAATTTTTGAAGCAATATAATATGCATTATATACGTGGGGTTTATAAGCAACAATGACAATTAGGAGAGAGAATATTTAAATTCTCCTATGACCTTTAATTCTTTTCTCTTTTCTGTCAATGTGTAGTCCCCAGAAGTTCATCTACTACAGTATGTGGACTTTTTCTATAAGTATCCATTAGCCTTTACATTAATTTTGTTGTTATAAAGCAGTGCTTCTCAAATAGTGTTGTGTTCCTTTAAATCCTGTGCTCCTTTAAATCTTTTCTGCTACAGTTAATAAAGCTATTCTTTGTTGTAAATTGATCCACATTTCTTTCTTTTTTTATTCTCTTATACGTTAATAAGGATACAGTGTTATGCAGAGGTGTACTTATAACAATTTTATAGACAAATGATACTATTTACAGTTGCGCGGGGTGCGCGAAATGTTTTCTTCTTCCTAGGGGGGGGCATGACAGAAAATAATTGAGAAGCACTGACTTAGGGTAAGGGTTAGCTCCCCATGAATTCACAGAGTAAAACCGAAACTGCCATTGGATTCAGAGCCCATCGGTATGGTTAGGAGGGGGGACGCCTTTTGAGCCTGCCTTATGTACATTTCCTGGCAAAATAAATGGGAAAATCCCATTGGGGAAAATTCCACTTAGGGTTAGGGTTAGCTCCCCATGAATTCGTAGAGCAAAACCGACACTGCCATTGGATTCAGAGGCCATCGGTATGGTTAGGAGGGGGGACGCCTTTTGAGCCTGCCTTATGTACATTTCCTGGCAAAATACATGGGAAAATCCCATTGGGGAAAATTCCACTAAGGGTTAGGGTTAGCTCCCCATGAATTCGTAGAGCAAAACCGACACTGCCATTGGATTCAGAGCCCATCGGTATGGTTAGGAGGGGGGACGCCTTTTGAGCCTGCCTTATGTACATTTCCTGGCAAAATACATGGGAAAATTCCATTGGGGAAAATTCCACTTAGGGTTAGGGTTAGCTCCCCATGAATTCGTAGAGCAAAACCGACACTGCAATTGGATTCAGAGGCCATCGGTATGGTTAGGAGGGGGGGACGCCTTTTGAGCCTGCCTTATGTACATTTCCTGGCAAAATACATGGGAAAATCCCATTGGGGAAAATTCCACTTAGGGTTAGGGTTAGCTCCACATGAATTCACAGAGCAAAACCGACACTGCCATTGGATTCAGAGCGCATCGGTATGGTTAGGAGGGGGGATGCCTTTTGAGCCTGCTTTATGTACATTTCCTGGCAAAATACATGGGAAAATCCCATTGGGGAAAATTCCACTTAGGGTTAGGGTTAGCTCCACATGAATTCGTAGAGCAAAACCGACACTGCCATTGGATTCAGAGCCCATCAGTATGGTTAGGAGGGGGGATGGCTTTTGAGCCTGCCTTATGTACATTTCCTCGCAAAATACATGGGAAAATCCCATCGGGGAAAATTCCACTTAGGGTTAGGGTTAGCTCCCCATGAATTCACAGAGCAAAACTGACACTGCCATTGGATTCAGATCCCATCGGTATGGGTAGGAGGGGGGACGCCTTTTGAGCCTGCCTTCTGTACATTTCCTGGCAAAATACATGGGAAAATCCCATTGGGGAAAATTCCACTAAGGGTTAGGGTTAGCTCCCCATGAATTCGTAGAGCAAAACCGACACTGCCATTGGATTCAGAGCCCATTGGTATGGTTAGGAGGGGGGGACGCCTTTTGAGCCTGCCTTATGTACATTTCCTCGCAAAATACATGGGAAAATCCCATTGGGGAAAATTCCACTTAGGGTTAGGGTTAGCTCCCCATGAATTCACAGAGCAAAACTGACACTGCCATTGGATTCAGATCCCATCGGTATGGGTAGGAGGGGGGACGCCTTTTGAGGTGGCCTTATGTAAATTTCCTGGTAAAATACATGGGAAAATCCCATTGGGGAAAATTCCACTTAGGGTTAGGGTTAGCTCCACATGAATTCGTAGAGCAAAACCGACACTGCCATTGGATTCAGAGCCCATCAGTATGGTTAGGAGGGTGGATGGCTTTTGAGGCTGCCTTATGTACATTTCCTGGCAAAATACATGGGAAAATCCCATTGGGGAAAATTCCACTTAGGGTTAGGGTTAGCTCCACATGAATTCACAGAGCAAAACCGACACTGCCATTGGATTCAGAGCGCATCGGTATGGTTAGGAGGGGAGACGCCTTTTGAGCCTGCCTTATGTACATTTCCTGGCAAAATACATGGGAAAATCCCATTGGGGAAAATTCCACTTAGGGTTAGGGTTAGCTCCACATGAATTCACAGAGCAAAACCGACACTGCCATTGGATTCGGAGCCTATCGGTATGGTTAGGAGGGGAGACGCCTTTTGAGCCTGCCTTATGTACATTTCCTGGCAAAATACATGGGAAAATCCCATTGGGGAAAATTCCACTTAGGGTTAGGGTTAGCTCCCCATGACTTCGCAGAGCAAAACCGACACTGCCATTGGATTCAGAGGCCATCGGTATGGTTAGGAGGGGGGACGCCTTTTGAGCCTGCCTTATGTACATTTCCTGGCAAAATACATGGGAAAATCCCATTGGGGAAAATTCCACTAAGGGTTAGGGTTAGCTCCCCATGAATTCGTAGAGCAAAACTGACACTGCCATTGGATTCAGAGCCCATCGGTATGGTTAGGAGGGGGGACGCCTTTTGAGCCTGCCTTATGTACATTTCCTGGCAAAATACATGGGAAAATCCCATTGGGGAAAATTCCACTTAGGGTTAGGGTTAGCTCCCCATGAATTCGTAGAGCAAAACGGACACTGCCATTGGATTCAGAGGCCATCGGTATGGTTAGGAGGGGGGACACCTTTTGAGCCTGCCTTATGTACATTTCCTGGCAAAATACATGGGAAAATCCCATTGGGGAAAATTCCACTTAGGGTTAGGGTTAGCTCCCCATGAATTCACAGAGCAAAACTGACACTGCCATTGGATTCAGATCCCATCGGTATGGGTAGGAGGGGGGACGCCTTTTGAGCCTGCCTTCTGTACATTTCCTGGCAAAATACATGGGAAAATCCCATTGGGGAAAATTCCACTAAGGGTTAGGGTTAGCTCCCCATGAATTCGTAGAGCAAAACCGACACTGCCATTGGATTCAGAGCCCATCGGTATGGTTAGGAGGGGGGACGCCTTTTGAGCCTGCCTTATGTACATTTCCTGGCAAAATACATGGGAAAATCCCATTGGGGAAAATTCCACTTAGGGTTAGGGTTAGCTCCCCATGAATTCGTAGAGCAAAACCGACACTGCCATTGGATTCAGAGGCCATCGGTATGGTTAGGAGGGGGGGACGCCTTTTGAGCCTGCCTTATGTACATTTCCTGGCAAAATACATGGGAAAATCCCATTGGGGAAAATTCCACTTAGGGTTAGGGTTAGCTCCACATGAATTCACAGAGCAAAACCGACACTGCCATTGGATTCAGAGCGCATCGGTATGGTTAGGAGGGGGGATGCCTTTTGAGCCTGCTTTATGTACATTTCCTGGCAAAATACATGGGAAAATCCCATTGGGGAAAATTCCACTTAGGGTTAGGGTTAGCTCCACATGAATTCGTAGAGCAAAACCGACACAGCCATTGGATTCAGAGCCCATCAGTATGGTTAGGAGGGGGGATGGCTTTTGAGGCTGCCTTATGTACATTTCCTGGCAAAATACATGGGAAAATCCCATTGGGGAAAATTCCACTTAGGGTTAGGGTTAGCTCCACATGAATTCACAGAGCAAAACCGACACTGCCATTGGATTCAGAGCGCATCGGTATGGTTAGGAGGGGGGATGCTTTTGAGCCTGCTTTATGTACATTTCCTGGCAAAATACATGGGAAAATCCCATTGGGGAAAATTCCACTTAGGGTTAGGGTTAGCTCCACATGAATTCGTAGAGCAAAACCGACACTGCCATTGGATTCAGAGCCCATCAGTATGGTTAGGAGGGGGGATGGCTTTTGAGCCTGCCTTATGTACATTTCCTGGCAAAATAAGTGAGAAAATTCCATTGGGGAAAATTCCACTTAGCGTAAGGGTTAGCTCCCCATGAATTCACAGAGTAAAACCGACACTGCCATTGGATTCAGAGCCCATCGGTATGGTTAGGAGGGGGGACACCTTTTGAGCCTGCCTTCTGTACATTTCCTGGCAAAATACATGGGAAAATCCCATTGGGGAAAATTCCACTAAGGGTTAGGGTTAGCTCCCCATGAATTCGTAGAGCAAAACCGACACTGCCATTGGATTCAGAGCCCATTGGTATGGTTAGGAGGGGGGGACGCCTTTTGAGCCTGCCTTATGTACATTTCCTCGCAAAATACATGGGAAAATCCCATCGGGGAAAATTCCACTTAGGGTTAGGGTTAGCTCCCCATGAATTCACAGAGCAAAACTGACACTGCCATTGGATTCAGAGCCCATCGGTATGGGTAGGAGGGGGGACGCCTTTTGAGCCTGCCTTCTGTACATTTCCTGGCAAAATACATGGGAAAATCCCATTGGGGAAAATTCCACTAAGGGTAAGGGTTAGCTCCCCATGAATTCGTAGAGCAAAACCGACACTGCCATTGGATTCAGAGCCCATTGGTATGGTTAGGAGGGGGGGACGCCTTTTGAGCCTGCCTTATGTACATTTCCTCGCAAAATACATGGGAAAATCCCATTGGGGAAAATTCCACTTAGGGTTAGGGTTAGCTCCCCATGAATTCACAGAGCAAAACTGACACTGCCATTGGATTCAGATCCCATCGGTATGGGTAGGAGGGGGGACGCCTTTGGAGGTGGCCTTATGTAAATTTCCTGGTAAAATACATGGGAAAATCCCATTGGGGAAAATTCCACTTAGGGTTAGGGTTAGCTCCACATGAATTCGTAGAGCAAAACCGACACTGCCATTGGATTCAGAGCCCATCGGTATGGTTAGGAGGGGGGGGGGATGGCTTTTGAGCCTGCCTTATGTACATTTCCTGGCAAAATACATGGGAAAATCCCATTGGGGGAAATTCCACTTAGGGTTAGGGATAGCTCCCCATGACTTCGCAGAGCAAAACCGACACTGCCATTGGATTCAGAGCGCATTGGTATGGTTGGGAGGGGGGATGCCTTTTGAGCCTGCCTTATGTACATTTCCTGGCAAAATACATGGGAAAATCCCATTGGGGAAAATTCCACTTAGGATGAGGGCAGTGCTTCTCAAATAGTGGGGCGGGCCCCCCAGGGGGGGCGCGAGGCTCTGTAAAGGGGGGCTCAGCTCAAATTATTTTATATATTTTTGTTTTGCAGGTTAAAGTTTTTTTAAATATTGTGTTCCTTTAAATCCTGTGCTCCTTTAAATCTTTTCTGCTACAGTTAATAAAGCTATTCTTTGTTGTAAATTGATCCACATTTCTTTCTTTTTTTATTCTCTTATACGTTAATAAGGATACAGTGTTATGCAGAGGTGTACTTATAACAATTTTATAGACAAATGATACTATTTACAGTTGCGCGGGGTGCGCGAAATGTTTTCTTCTTCCTAGGGGGGGCATGACAGAAAATAATTGAGAAGCACTGACTTAGGGTAAGGGTTAGCTCCCCATGAATTCACAGAGTAAAACCGAAACTGCCATTGGATTCAGAGCCCATCAGTATGGTTAGGAGGGGGGACGCCTTTTGAGCCTGCCTTATGTACATTTCCTGGCAAAATAAATGGGAAAATCCCATTGGGGAGAATTCCACTAAGGGTTAGGGTTAGCTCCCCATGAATTCGTAGAGCAAAACCGACAGTGCCATTGGATTCAGAGCCCATTGGTATGGTTAGGAGGGGGGACGCCTTTTGAGCCTGCCTTATGTACATTTCCTGGCAAAATACATGGGAAAATCCCATTGGGGAAAATTCCACTTAGGGTTAGGGTTAGCTCCACATGAATTCACAGAGCAAAACCGACACTGCCATTGGATTCAGAGGCCATCGGTATGGTTAGGAGGGGGGACGCCTTTTGAGCCTGCCTTATGTACATTTCCTGGCAAAATACATGGGAAAATCCCATTGGGGAAAATTCCACTTAGGGTTAGGGTTAGCTCCACATGAATTCGTAGAGCAAAACCGACACTGCCATTGGATTCAGAGCCCATCGGTATGGTTAGGAGGGGGGACGCCTTTTGAGCCTGCCTTATGTACATTTCCTGGCAAAATACATGGGAAAATCCCATTGGGGAAAATTCCACTTAGGGTTAGGGTTAGCTCCCCATGAATTCGTAGAGCAAAACCGACACTGCCATTGGATTCAGAGGCCATCGGTATGGTTAGGAGGGGGGGACGCCTTTTGAGCCTGCCTTATGTACATTTCCTGGCAAAATACATGGGAAAATCCCATTGGGGAAAATTCCACTTAGGGTTAGGGTTAGCTCCACATGAATTCACAGAGCAAAACCGACACTGCCATTGGATTCAGAGCGCATCGGTATGGTTAGGAGGGGGGATGCCTTTTGAGCCTGCTTTATGTACATTTCCTGGCAAAATACATGGGAAAATCCCATTGGGGAAAATTCCACTTAGGGTTAGGGTTAGCTCCACATGAATTCGTAGAGCAAAACCGACACTGCCATTGGATTCAGAGCCCATCAGTATGGTTAGGAGGGGGGATGGCTTTTGAGCCTGCCTTATGTACATTTCCTGGCAAAATACATGGGAAAATCCCATTGGGGAAAATTCCACTTAGGGTTAGGGTTAGCTCCACATGAATTCACAGAGCAAAACCGACACTGCCATTGGATTCAGAGCGCATCGGTATGGTTAGGAGGGGGGATGCTTTTGAGCCTGCTTTATGTACATTTCCTGGCAAAATACATGGGAAAATCCCTTTGGGGAAAATTCCACTTAGGGTTAGGGTTAGCTCCACATGAATTCGTAGAGCAAAACCGACACTGCCATTGGATTCAGAGCCCATCAGTATGGTTAGGAGGGGGGATGGCTTTTGAGCCTGCCTTATGTACATTTCCTGGCAAAATAAGTGAGAAAATTCCATTGGGGAAAATTCCACTTAGCGTAAGGGTTAGCTCCCCATGAATTCGCAGAGTAAAACCGACACTGCCATTGGATTCAGAGCCCATCGGTATGGTTAGGAGGGGGGACACCTTTTGAGCCTGCCTTCTGTACATTTCCTGGCAAAATACATGGGAAAATCCCATTGGGGAAAATTCCACTAAGGGTTAGGGTTAGCTCCCCTTGAATTCGTAGAGCAAAACCGACACTGCCATTGGATTCAGAGCCCATTGGTATGGTTAGGAGGGGGGGAAGCCTTTTGAGCCTGCCTTATGTACATTTCCTCGCAAAATACATGGGAAAATCCCATCGGGGAAAATTCCACTTAGGGTTAGGGTTAGCTCCCCATGAATTCACAGAGCAAAACTGACACTGCCATTGGATTCAGAGCCCATCGGTATGGGTAGGAGGGGGGACGCCTTTTGAGCCTGCCTTCTGTACATTTCCTGGCAAAATACATGGGAAAATCCCATTGGGGAAAATTCCACTAAGGGTAAGGGTTAGCTCCCCATGAATTCGTAGAGCAAAACCGACACTGCCATTGGATTCAGAGCCCATTGGTATGGTTAGGAGGGGGGGACGCCTTTTGAGCCTGCCTTATGTACATTTCCTCGCAAAATACATGGGAAAATCCCATTGGGGAAAATTCCACTTAGGCTTAGGGTTAGCTCCCCATGAATTCACAGAGCAAAACTGACACTGCCATTGGATTCAGATCCCATCGGTATGGGTAGGAGGGGGGACGCCTTTTGAGGTGGCCTTATGTAAATTTCCTGGTAAAATACATGGGAAAATCCCATTGGGGAAAATTCCACTTAGGGTTAGGGTTAGCTCCACATGAATTCGTAGAGCAAAACCGACACTGCCATTGGATTCAGAGCCCATCGGTATGGTTAGGAGGGGGGGGGGTGGCTTTTGAGCCTGCCTTATGTACATTTCCTGGCAAAATACATGGGAAAATCCCATTGGGGGAAATTCCACTTAGGGTTAGGGATAGCTCCCCATGACTTCGCAGAGCAAAACCGACACTGCCATTGGATTCAGAGCGCATTGGTATGGTTGGGAGGGGGGATGCCTTTTGAGCCTGCCTTATGTACATTTCCTGGCAAAATACATGGGAAAATCCCATTGGGGAAAATTCCACTTAGGATGAGGGCAGTGCTTCTCAAATAGTGGGGCGGGCCCCCCAGGGGGGGCGCGAGGCTCTGTAAAGGGGGGCTCAGCTCAAATTATTTTATATATTTTTGTTTTGCAGGTTAAAGTTTTTTTAAATATTGTGTTCCTTTAAATCCTGTGCTCCTTTAAATCTTTTCTGCTACAGTTAATAAAGCTATTCTTTGTTGTAAATTGATCCACATTTCTTTCTTTTTTTATTCTCTTATACATTAATAAGGATACAGTGTTATGCAGAGGTGTACTTATAACAATTTTATAGACAAATGATACTATTTACAGTTGCGCGGGGTGCGCGAAATGTTTTCTTCTTCCTAGGGGGGGCATGACAGAAAATAATTGAGAAGCACTGACTTAGGGTAAGGGTTAGCTCCCCATGAATTAACAGAGTAAAACCGAAACTGCCATTGGATTCAGAGCCCATCAGTATGGTTAGGAGGGGGGACGCCTTTTGAGCCTGCCTTATGTACATTTCCTGGCAAAATAAATGGGAAAATCCCATTGGGGAGAATTCCACTAAGGGTTAGGGTTAGCTCCCCATGAATTCGTAGAGCAAAACCGACACTGCCATTGGATTCAGAGCCCATTGGTATGGTTAGGAGGGGGGACGCCTTTTGAGCCTGCCTTATGTACATTTCCTGGCAAAATACATGGGAAAATCCCATTGGGGAAAATTCCACTTAGGGTTAGGGTTAGCTCCACATGAATTCACAGAGCAAAACCGACACTGCCATTGGATTCGGAGCCTATTGGTATGGTTAGGAGGGGAGACGCCTTTTGAGCCTGCCTTATGTACATTTCCTGGCAAAATACATGGGAAAATCCCATTGGGGAAAATTCCACTTAGGGTTAGGGTTAGCTCCCCATGAATTCGTAGAGCAAAACCGACACTGCCATTGGATTCAGAGGCCATCGGTATGGTTAGGAGGGGGGACGCCTTTTGAGCCTGCCTTATGTACATTTCCTGGCAAAATAAGTGAGAAAATTCCATTGGGGAAAATTCCACTTAGCGTAAGGGTTAGCTCCCCATGAATTCGCAGAGTAAAACCGACACTGCCATTGGATTCAGAGCCCATCGGTATGGTTAGGAGGGGGGACACCTTTTGAGCCTGCCTTCTGTACATTTCCTGGCAAAATACATGGGAAAATCCCATTGGGGAAAATTCCACTAAGGGTTAGGGTTAGCTCCCCTTGAATTCGTAGAGCAAAACCGACACTGCCATTGGATTCAGAGCCCATTGGTATGGTTAGGAGGGGGGGACGCCTTTTGAGCCTGCCTTATGTACATTTCCTCGCAAAATACATGGGAAAATCCCATCGGGGAAAATTCCACTTAGGGTTAGGGTTAGCTCCCCATGAATTCACAGAGCAAAACTGACACTGCCATTGGATTCAGAGCCCATCGGTATGGGTAGGAGGGGGGACGCCTTTTGAGCCTGCCTTCTGTACATTTCCTGGCAAAATACATGGGAAAATCCCATTGGGGAAAATTCCACTAAGGGTAAGGGTTAGCTCCCCATGAATTCGTAGAGCAAAACCGACACTGCCATTGGATTCAGAGCCCATTGGTATGGTTAGGAGGGGGGGACGCCTTTTGAGCCTGCCTTATGTACATTTCCTCGCAAAATACATGGGAAAATCCCATTGGGGAAAATTCCACTTAGGCTTAGGGTTAGCTCCCCATGAATTCACAGAGCAAAACTGACACTGCCATTGGATTCAGATCCCATCGGTATGGGTAGGAGGGGGGACGCCTTTTGAGGTGGCCTTATGTAAATTTCCTGGTAAAATACATGGGAAAATCCCATTGGGGAAAATTCCACTTAGGGTTAGGGTTAGCTCCACATGAATTCGTAGAGCAAAACCGACACTGCCATTGGATTCAGAGCCCATCGGTATGGTTAGGAGGGGGGGGGATGGCTTTTGAGCCTGCCTTATGTACATTTCCTGGCAAAATACATGGGAAAATCCCATTGGGGGAAATTCCACTTAGGGTTAGGGATAGCTCCCCATGACTTCGCAGAGCAAAACCGACACTGCCATTGGATTCAGAGCGCATTGGTATGGTTGGGAGGGGGGATGCCTTTTGAGCCTGCCTTATGTACATTTCCTGGCAAAATACATGGGAAAATCCCATTGGGGAAAATTCCACTTAGGATGAGGGCAGTGCTTCTCAAATAGTGGGGCGGGCCCCCCAGGGGGGGCGCGAGGCTCTGTAAAGGGGGGCTCAGCTCAAATTATTTTATATATTTTTGTTTTGCAGGTTAAAGTTTTTTTAAATATTGTGTTCCTTTAAATCCTGTGCTCCTTTAAATCTTTTCTGCTACAGTTAATAAAGCTATTCTTTGTTGTAAATTGATCCACATTTCTTTCTTTTTTTATTCTCTTATACGTTAATAAGGATATAGTGTTATGCAGAGGTGTACTTATAACAATTTTATAGACAAATGATACTATTTACAGTTGCGCGGGGTGCGCGAAATGTTTTCTTCTTCCTAGGGGGGGCATGACAGAAAATAATTGAGAAGCACTGACTTAGGGTAAGGGGTAGCTCCCCATGAATTCACAGAGTAAAACCGAAACTGCCATTGGATTCAGAGCCCATCAGTATGGTTAGGAGGGGGGACGCCTTTTGAGCCTGCCTTATGTACATTTCCTGGCAAAATAAATGGGAAAATCCCATTGGGGAGAATTCCACTAAGGGTTAGGGTTAGCTCCCCATGAATTCGTAGAGCAAAACCGACAGTGCCATTGGATTCAGAGCCCATTGGTATGGTTAGGAGGGGGGACGCCTTTTGAGCCTGCCTTATGTACATTTCCTGGCAAAATACATGGGAAAATCCCATTGGGGAAAATTCCACTTAGGGTTAGGGTTAGCTCCACATGAATTCACAGAGCAAAACCGACACTGCCATTGGATTCGGAGCCTATCGGTATGGTTAGGAGGGGAGACGCCTTTTGAGCCTGCCTTATGTACATTTCCTGGCAAAATACATGGGAAAATCCCATTGGGGAAAATTCCACTTAGGGTTAGGGTTAGCTCCCCATGAATTCGTAGAGCAAAACCGACACTGCCATTGGATTCAGAGGCCATCGGTATGGTTAGGAGGGGGGACGCCTTTTGAGCCTGCCTTATGTACATTTCCTGGCAAAATACATGGGAAAATCCCATTGGGGAAAATTCCATTAAGGGTTAGGGTTAGCTCCCCATGAATTCGTAGAGCAAAACTGACACTGCCATTGGATTCAGAGCCCATCGGTATGGTTAGGAGGGGGGACGCCTTTTGAGCCTGCCTTCTGTACATTTCCTGGCAAAATACATGGGAAAATCCCATTGGGGAAAATTCCACTAAGGGTTAGGGTTAGCTCCCCATGAATTCGTAGAGCAAAACCGACACTGCCATTGGATTCAGAGCCCATTGGTATGGTTAGGAGGGGGGACGCCTTTTGAGCCTGCCTTATGTACATTTCCTGGCAAAATACATGGGAAAATCCCATTGGGGAAAATTCCACTTAGGGTTAGGGTTAGCTCCACATGAATTCACAGAGCAAAACCGACACTGCCATTGGATTCGGAGCCTATCGGTATGGTTAGGAGGGGAGACGCCTTTTGAGCCTGCCTTATGTACATTTCCTGGCAAAATACATGGGAAAATCCCATTGGGGAAAATTCCACTTAGGGTTAGGGTTAGCTCCCCATGAATTCGTAGAGCAAAACCGACACTGCCATTGGATTCAGAGGCCATCGGTATGGTTAGGAGGGGGGACGCCTTTTGAGCCTGCCTTATGTACATTTCCTGGCAAAATACATGGGAAAATCCCATTGGGGAAAATTCCACTAAGGGTTAGGGTTAGCTCCCCATGAATTCGTAGAGCAAAACTGACACTGCCATTGGATTCAGAGCCCATCGGTATGGTTAGGAGGGGGGACGCCTTTTGAGCCTGCCTTATGTACATTTCCTGGCAAAATACATGGGAAAATCCCATTGGGGAAAATTCCACTTAGGGTTAGGGTTAGCTCCCCATGAATTCGTAGAGCAAAACCGACACTGCCATTGGATTCAGAGGCCATCGGTATGGTTAGGAGGGGGGACGCCTTTTGAGCCTGCCTTATGTACATTTCCTGGCAAAATACATGGGAAAATCCCATTGGGGAAAATTCCACTTAGGGTTAGGGTTAGCTCCACATGAATTCGTAGAGCAAAACCGACACTGCCATTGGATTCAGAGCCCATCAGTATGGTTAGGAGGGGGGACGCCTTTTGAGCCTGCCTTATGTACATTTCCTGGCAAAATACATGGGAAAATCCCATTGGGGAAAATTCCACTTAGGGTTAGGGTTAGCTCCACATGAATTCACAGAGCAAAACCGACACTGCCATTGGATTCAGAGCGCATCGGTATGGTTAGGAGGGGGGATGCCTTTTGAGCCTGCTTTATGTACATTTCCTGGCAAAATACATGGGAAAATCCCATTGGGGAAAATTCCACTTAGGGTTAGGGTTAGCTCCACATGAATTCACAGAGCAAAACCGACACTGCCATTGGATTCAGAGCCCATCAGTATGGTTAGGAGGGGGGATGCTTTTGAGCCTGCTTTATGTACATTTCCTGGCAAAATACATGGGAAAATCCCATTGGGGAAAATTCCACTTAGGGTTAGGGTTAGCTCCACATGAATTCGTAGAGCAAAACCGACACTGCCATTGGATTCAGAGCCCATCAGTATGGTTAGGAGGGGGGATGGCTTTTGAGCCTGCCTTATGTACATTTCCTGGCAAAATAAGTGAGAAAATTCCATTGGGGAAAATTCCACTTAGCGTAAGGGTTAGCTCCCCATGAATTCACAGAGTAAAACCGACACTGCCATTGGATTCAGAGCCCATCGGTATGGTTAGGAGGGGGGACACCTTTTGAGCCTGCCTTCTGTACATTTCCTGGCAAAATACATGGGAAAATCCCATTGGGGAAAATTCCACTAAGGGTTAGGGTTAGCTCCCCTTGAATTCGTAGAGCAAAACCGACACTGCCATTGGATTCAGAGCCCATTGGTATGGTTAGGAGGGGGGGACGCCTTTTGAGCCTACCTTATGTACATTTCCTCGCAAAATACATGGGAAAATCCCATCGGGGAAAATTCCACTTAGGGTTAGGGTTAGCTCCCCATGAATTCACAGAGCAAAACTGACACTGCCATTGGATTCAGAGCCCATCGGTATGGGTAGGAGGGGGGACGCCTTTTGAGCCTGCCTTCTGTACATTTCCTGGCAAAATACATGGGAAAATCCCATTGGGGAAAATTCCACTAAGGGTAAGGGTTAGCTCCCCATGAATTCGTAGAGCAAAACCGACACTGCCGTTGGATTCAGAGCCCATTGGTATGGTTAGGAGGGGGGGACGCCTTTTGAGCCTGCCTTATGTACATTTCCTCGCAAAATACATGGGAAAATCCCATTGGGGAAAATTCCACTTAGGGTTAGGGTTAGCTCCCCATGAATTCACAGAGCAAAACTGACACTGCCATTGGATTCAGATCCCATCGGTATGGGTAGGAGGGGGGACGCCTTTTGAGGTGGCCTTATGTAAATTTCCTGGTAAAATACATGGGAAAATCCCATTGGGGAAAATTCCACTTAGTGTTAGGGTTAGCTCCACATGAATTCGTAGAGCAAAACCGACACTGCCATTGGATTCAGAGCCCATCGGTATGGTTAGGAGGGGGGGGGGATGGCTTTTGAGCCTGCCTTATGTACATTTCCTGGCAAAATACATGGGAAAATCCCATTGGGGGAAATTCCACTTAGGGTTAGGGATAGCTCCCCATGACTTCGCAGAGCAAAACCGACACTGCCATTGGATTCAGAGGCCATCGGTATGGTTAGGAGGGGGGACGCCTTTTGAGCCTGCCTTATGTACATTTCCTGGCAAAATACATGGGAAAATCCCATTGGGGAAAATTCCACTAAGGGTTAGGGTTAGCTCCCCATGAATTCGTAGAGCAAAACTGACACTGCCATTGGATTCAGAGCCCATCGGTATGGTTAGGAGGGGGGACGCCTTTTGAGCCTGCCTTATGTACATTTCCTGGCAAAATACATGGGAAAATCCCATTGGGGAAAATTCCACTTAGGGTTAGGGTTAGCTCCCCATGAATTCGTAGAGCAAAACCGACACTGCCATTGGATTCAGAGGCCATCGGTATGGTTAGGAGGGGGGACGCCTTTTGAGCCTGCCTTATGTACATTTCCTGGCAAAATACATGGGAAAATCCCATTGGGGAAAATTCCACTTAGGGTTAGGGTTAGCTCCACATGAATTCGTAGAGCAAAACCGACACTGCCATTGGATTCAGAGCCCATCGGTATGGTTAGGAGGGGGGACGCCTTTTGAGCCTGCCTTATGTACATTTCCTGGCAAAATACATGGGAAAATCCCATTGGGGAAAATTCCACTTAGGGTTAGGGTTAGCTCCCCATGAATTCGTAGAGCAAAACCGACACTGCCATTGGATTCAGAGGCCATCGGTATGGTTAGGAGGGGGGGACGCCTTTTGAGCCTGCCTTATGTACATTTCCTGGCAAAATACATGGGAAAATCCCATTGGGGAAAATTCCACTTAGGGTTAGGGTTAGCTCCACATGAATTCACAGAGCAAAACCGACACTGCCATTGGATTCAGAGCGCATCGGTATGGTTAGGAGGGGGGATGCCTTTTGAGCCTGCTTTATGTACATTTCCTGGCAAAATACATGGGAAAATCCCATTGGGGAAAATTCCACTTAGGGTTAGGGTTAGCTCCACATGAATTCACAGAGCAAAACCGACACTGCCATTGGATTCAGAGCCCATCAGTATGGTTAGGAGGGGGGATGGCTTTTGAGCCTGCTTTATGTACATTTCCTGGCAAAATACATGGGAAAATCCCATTGGGGAAAATTCCACTTAGGGTTAGGGTTAGCTCCACATGAATTCGTAGAGCAAAACCGACACTGCCATTGGATTCAGAGCCCATCAGTATGGTTAGGAGGGGGGATGGCTTTTGAGCCTGCCTTATGTACATTTCCTGGCAAAATAAGTGAGAAAATTCCATTGGGGAAAATTCCACTTAGCGTAAGGGTTAGCTCCCCATGAATTCACAGAGTAAAACCGACACTGCCATTGGATTCAGAGCCCATCGGTATGGTTAGGAGGGGGGACACCTTTTGAGCCTGCCTTCTGTACATTTCCTGGCAAAATACATGGGAAAATCCCATTGGGGAAAATTCCACTAAGGGTTAGGGTTAGCTCCCCTTGATTTCGTAGAGCAAAACCGACACTGCCATTGGATTCAGAGCCCATTGGTATGGTTAGGAGGGGGGGACGCCTTTTGAGCCTGCCTTATGTACATTTCCTCGCAAAATACATGGGAAAATCCCATCGGGGAAAATTCCACTTAGGGTTAGGGTTAGCTCCCCATGAATTCACAGAGCAAAACTGACACTGCCATTGGATTCAGAGCCCATCGGTATGGGTAGGAGGGGGGACGCCTTTTGAGCCTGCCTTCTGTACATTTCCTGGCAAAATACATGGGAAAATCCCATTGGGGAAAATTCCACTAAGGGTAAGGGTTAGCTCCCCATGAATTCGTAGAGCAAAACCGACACTGCCATTGGATTCAGAGCCCATTGGTATGGTTAGGAGGGGGGGACGCCTTTTGAGCCTGCCTTATGTACATTTCCTCGCAAAATACATGGGAAAATCCCATTGGGGAAAATTCCACTTAGGGTTAGGGTTAGCTCCCCATGAATTCACAGAGCAAAACTGACACTGCCATTGGATTCAGATCCCATCGGTATGGGTAGGAGGGGGGACGCCTTTTGAGGTGGCCTTATGTAAATTTCCTGGTAAAATACATGGGAAAATCCCATTGGGGAAAATTCCACTTAGGGTTAGGGTTAGCTCCACATGAATTCGTAGAGCAAAACCGACACTGCCATTGGATTCAGAGCCCATCGGTATGGTTAGGAGGGGGGGGGATGGCTTTTGAGCCTGCCTTATGTACATTTCCTGGCAAAATACATGGGAAAATCCCATTGGGGGAAATTCCACTTAGGGTTAGGGATAGCTCCCCATGACTTCGCAGAGCAAAACCGACACTGCCATTGGATTCAGAGCGCATTGGTATGGTTGGGAGGGGGGATGCCTTTTGAGCCTGCCTTATGTACATTTCCTGGCAAAATACATGGGAAAATCCCATTGGGAAAAATTCCACTTAGGATGAGGGCAGTGCTTCTCAAATAGTGGGGCGGGCCCCCCAGGGGTGGCGCGAGGCTCTGTAAAGGGGGGCTCAGCTCAAATTATTTTATATATTTTTGTTTTGCAGGTTAAAGTTTTTTTAAATATTGTGTTCCTTTAAATCCTGTGCTCCTTTAAATCTTTTCTGCTACAGTTAATAAAGCTATTCTTTGTTGTAAATTGATCCACATTTCTTTCTTTTTTTATTCTCTTATACGTTAATAAGGATACAGTGTTATGCAGAGGTGTACTTATAACAATTTTATAGACAAATGATACTATTTACAGTTGCGCGGGGTGCGCGAAATGTTTTCTTCTTCCTAGGGGGGGCATGACAGAAAATAATTGAGAAGCACTGACTTAGGGTAAGGGTTAGCTCCCCATGAATTCACAGAGTAAAACCGAAACTGCCATTGGATTCAGAGCCCATCAGTATGGTTAGGAGGGGGGACGCCTTTTGAGCCTGCCTTATGTACATTTCCTGGCAAAATAAATGGGAAAATCCCATTGGGGAGAATTCCACTAAGGGTTAGGGTTAGCTCCCCATGAATTCGTAGAGCAAAACCGACACTGCCATTGGATTCAGAGCCCATTGGTATGGTTAGGAGGGGGGACGCCTTTTGAGCCTGCCTTATGTACATTTCCTGGCAAAATACATGGGAAAATCCCATTGGGGAAAATTCCACTTAGGGTTAGGGTTAGCTCCCCATGAATTCACAGAGCAAAACTGACACTGCCATTGGATTCAGATCCCATCGGTATGGGTAGGAGGGGGGACGCCTTTTGAGGTGGCCTTATGTAAATTTCCTGGTAAAATACATGGGAAAATCCCATTGGGGAAAATTCCACTTAGGGTTAGGGTTAGCTCCACATGAATTCGTAGAGCAAAACCGACACTGCCATTGGATTCAGAGCCCATCGGTATGGTTAGGAGGGGGGGGGATGGCTTTTGAGCCTGCCTTATGTACATTTCCTGGCAAAATACATGGGAAAATCCCATTGGGGGAAATTCCACTTAGGGTTAGGGATAGCTCCCCATGACTTCGCAGAGCAAAACCGACACTGCCATTGGATTCAGAGCGCATTGGTATGGTTGGGAGGGGGGATGCCTTTTGAGCCTGCCTTATGTACATTTCCTGGCAAAATACATGGGAAAATCCCATTGGGAAAAATTCCACTTAGGATGAGGGCAGTGCTTCTCAAATAGTGGGGCGGGCCCCCCAGGGGTGGCGCGAGGCTCTGTAAAGGGGGGCTCAGCTCAAATTATTTTATATATTTTTGTTTTGCAGGTTAAAGTTTTTTTAAATATTGTGTTCCTTTAAATCCTGTGCTCCTTTAAATCTTTTCTGCTACAGTTAATAAAGCTATTCTTTGTTGTAAATTGATCCACATTTCTTTCTTTTTTTATTCTCTTATACGTTAATAAGGATACAGTGTTATGCAGAGGTGTACTTATAACAATTTTATAGACAAATGATACTATTTACAGTTGCGCGGGGTGCGCGAAATGTTTTCTTCTTCCTAGGGGGGGCATGACAGAAAATAATTGAGAAGCACTGACTTAGGGTAAGGGTTAGCTCCCCATGAATTCACAGAGTAAAACCGAAACTGCCATTGGATTCAGAGCCCATCAGTATGGTTAGGAGGGGGGACGCCTTTTGAGCCTGCCTTATGTACATTTCCTGGCAAAATAAATGGGAAAATCCCATTGGGGAGAATTCCACTAAGGGTTAGGGTTAGCTCCCCATGAATTCGTAGAGCAAAACCGACACTGCCATTGGATTCAGAGCCCATTGGTATGGTTAGGAGGGGGGACGCCTTTTGAGCCTGCCTTATGTACATTTCCTGGCAAAATACATGGGAAAATCCCATTGGGGAAAATTCCACTTAGGGTTAGGGTTAGCTCCACATGAATTCACAGAGCAAAACCGACACTGCCATTGGATTCGGAGCCTATCGGTATGGTTAGGAGGGGAGACGCCTTTTGAGCCTGCCTTATGTACATTTCCTGGCAAAATACATGGGAAAATCCCATTGGGGAAAATTCCACTTAGGGTTAGGGTTAGCTCCCCATGAATTCGTAGAGCAAAACCGACACTGCCATTGGATTCAGAGGCCATCGGTATGGTTAGGAGGGGGGACGCCTTTTGAGCCTGCCTTATGTACATTTCCTGGCAAAATACATGGGAAAATCCCATTGGGGAAAATTCCACTAAGGGTTAGGGTTAGCTCCCCATGAATTCGTAGAGCAAAACTGACACTGCCATTGGATTCAGAGCCCATCGGTATGGTTAGGAGGGGGGACGCCTTTTGAGCCTGCCTTCTGTACATTTCCTGGCAAAATACATGGGAAAATCCCATTGGGGAAAATTCCACTAAGGGTTAGGGTTAGCTCCCCATGAATTCGTAGAGCAAAACCGACACTGCCATTGGATTCAGAGCCCATTGGTATGGTTAGGAGGGGGGACGCCTTTTGAGCCTGCCTTATGTACATTTCCTGGCAAAATACATGGGAAAATCCCATTGGGGAAAATTCCACTTAGGGTTAGGGTTAGCTCCACATGAATTCACAGAGCAAAACCGACACTGCCATTGGATTCGGAGCCTATCGGTATGGTTAGGAGGGGAGACGCCTTTTGAGCCTGCCTTATGTACATTTCCTGGCAAAATACATGGGAAAATCCCATTGGGGAAAATTCCACTTAGGGTTAGGGTTAGCTCCCCATGAATTCGTAGAGCAAAACCGACACTGCCATTGGATTCAGAGGCCATCGGTATGGTTAGGAGGGGGGACGCCTTTTGAGCCTGCCTTATGTACATTTCCTGGCAAAATACATGGGAAAATCCCATTGGGGAAAATTCCACTAAGGGTTAGGGTTAGCTCCCCATGAATTCGTAGAGCAAAACTGACACTGCCATTGGATTCAGAGCCCATCGGTATGGTTAGGAGGGGGGACGCCTTTTGAGCCTGCCTTATGTACATTTCCTGGCAAAATACATGGGAAAATCCCATTGGGGAAAATTCCACTTAGGGTTAGGGTTAGCTCCCCATGAATTCGTAGAGCAAAACCGACACTGCCATTGGATTCAGAGGCCATCGGTATGGTTAGGAGGGGGGACGCCTTTGGATCCTGCCTTATGTACATTTCCTGGCAAAATACATGGGAAAATCCCATTGGGGAAAATTCCACTTAGGGTTAGGGTTAGCTCCACATGAATTCGTAGAGCAAAACCGACACTGCCATTGGATTCAGAGCCCATCAGTATGGTTAGGAGGGGGGATGGCTTTTGAGCCTGCCTTATGTACATTTCCTGGCAAAATACATGGGAAAATCCCATCGGGGAAAATTCCACTTAGGGTTAGGGTTAGCTCCCCATGAATTCACAGAGCAAAACTGACACTGCCATTGGATTCAGATCCCATCGGTATGGGTAGGAGGGGGGACGCCTTTTGAGCCTGCCTTCTGTACATTTCCTGGCAAAATACATGGGAAAATCCCATTGGGGAAAATTCCACTAAGGGTTAGGGTTAGCTCCCCATGAATTCGTAGAGCAAAACCGACACTGCCATTGGATTCAGAGCCCATTGGTATGGTTAGGAGGGGGGGACGCCTTTTGAGCCTGCCTTATGTACATTTCCTCGCAAAATACATGGGAAAATCCCATTGGGGAAAATTCCACTTAGGGTTAGGGTTAGCTCCCCATGAATTCACAGAGCAAAACTGACACTGCCATTGGATTCAGATCCCATCGGTATGGGTAGGAGGGGGGACGCCTTTTGAGGTGGCCTTATGTAAATTTCCTGGTAAAATACTTGGGAAAATCCCATTGGGGAAAATTCCACTTAGGGTTAGGGTTAGCTCCACATGAATTCGTAGAGCAAAACCGACACTGCTATTGGATTCAGATCCCATCGGTATGGGTAGGAGGGGGGACGCCTTTTGAGGTGGCCTTATGTAAATTTCCTGGTAAAATACATGGGAAAATCCCATTGGGGAAAATTCCACTAAGGGTTAGGGTTAGCTCCCCATGAATTCGTAGAGCAAAACCGACACTGCCATTGGATTCAGAGCCCATCGGTATGGTTAGGAGGGGGGACGCCTTTTGAGCCTGCCTTATGTACATTTCCTGGCAAAATACATGGGAAAATCCCATTGGGGAAAATTCCACTTAGGGTTAGGGTTAGCTCCCCATGAATTCGTAGAGCAAAACCGACACTGCCATTGGATTCAGAGGCCATCGGTATGGTTAGGAGGGGGGGACACCTTTTGAGCCTGCCTTATGTACATTTCCTGGCAAAATACATGGGAAAATCCCATTGGGGAAAATTCCACTTAGGGTTAGGGTTAGCTCCACATGAATTCACAGAGCAAAACCGACACTGCCATTGGATTCAGAGCGCATCGGTATGGTTAGGAGGGGGGATGCCTTTTGAGCCTGCTTTATGTACATTTCCTGGCAAAATACATGGGAAAATCCCATTGGGGAAAATTCCACTTAGGGTTAGGGTTAGCTCCACATGAATTCGTAGAGCAAAACCGACACTGACATTGGATTCAGAGCCCATCAGTATGGTTAGGAGGGGGGATGGCTTTTGAGCCTGCCTTATGTACATTTCCTGGCAAAATAAGTGAGAAAATTCCATTGGGGAAAATTCCACTTAGCGTAAGGGTTAGCTCCCTATGAATTCACAGAGTAAAACCGACACTGCCATTGGATTCAGAGCCCATCGGTATGGTTAGGAGGGGGGACACCTTTTGAGCCTGCCTTCTGTACATTTCCTGGCAAAATACATGGGAAAATCCCATTGGGGAAAATTCCACTAAGGGTTAGGGTTAGCTCCCCTTGAATTCGTAGAGCAAAACCGACACTGCCATTGGATTCAGAGCCCATTGGTATGGTTAGGAGGGGGGGACGCCTTTTGAGCATGCCTTATGTACATTTCCTCGCAAAATACATGGGAAAATCCCATCGGGGAAAATTCCACTTAGGGTTAGGGTTAGCTCCCCATGAATTCACAGAGCAAAACTGACACTGCCATTGGATTCAGAGCCCATCGGTATGGGTAGGAGGGGGGACGCCTTTTGAGCCTGCCTTCTGTACATTTCCTGGCAAAATACATGGGAAAATCCCATTGGGGAAAATTCCACTAAGGGTAAGGGTTAGCTCCCCATGAATTCGTAGAGCAAAACCGACACTGCCATTGGATTCAGAGCCCATTGGTATGGTTAGGAGGGGGGGACGCCTTTTGAGCCTGCCTTATGTACATTTCCTGGCAAAATACATGGGAAAATCCCATTGGGGAAAATTCCACTTAGGGTTAGGGTTAGCTCCCCATGAATTCACAGAGCAAAACTGACACTGCCATTGGATTCAGATCCCATCGGTATGGGTAGGAGGGGGGACGCCTTTTGAGGTGGCCTTATGTAAATTTCCTGGTAAAATACATGGGAAAATCCCATTGGGGAAAA
Organism: Natrix helvetica; assembly: GCF_964273705.1. Lineage (NCBI taxonomy): Eukaryota > Metazoa > Chordata > Lepidosauria > Squamata > Natricidae > Natrix > Natrix helvetica. The sequence continues at coordinate 233,350,494 of NC_138548.1, read as the reverse complement.
TTCCACTTAGGGTTAGGGTTAGCTCCACATGAATTCGTAGAGCAAAACCGACACTGCCATTGGATTCAGAGCCCATCGGTATGGTTAGGAGGGGGGGGGGATGGCTTTTGAGCCTGCCTTATGTACATTTCCTGGCAAAATACATGGGAAAATCCCATTGGGGGAAATTCCACTTAGGGTTAGGGATAGCTCCCCATGACTTCGCAGAGCAAAACCGACACTGCCATTGGATTCAGAGCGCATTGGTATGGTTGGGAGGGGGGATGCCTTTTGAGCCTGCCTTATGTACATTTCCTGGCAAAATACATGGGAAAATCCCATTGGGGAAAATTCCACTAAGGGTTAGGGTTAGCTCCCCATGAATTCGTAGAGCAAAACTGACACTGCCATTGGATTCAGAGCCCATCGGTATGGTTAGGAGGGGGGACGCCTTTTGAGCCTGCCTTATGTACATTTCCTGGCAAAATACATGGGAAAATCCCATTGGGGAAAATTCCACTTAGGGTTAGGGTTAGCTCCCCATGAATTCGTAGAGCAAAACCGACACTGCCATTGGATTCAGAGGCCATCGGTATGGTTAGGAGGGGGGACGCCTTTTGAGCCTGCCTTATGTACATTTCCTGGCAAAATACATGGGAAAATCCCATTGGGGAAAATTCCACTTAGGGTTAGGGTTAGCTCCACATGAATTTGTAGAGCAAAACCGACACTGCCATTGGATTCAGAGCCCATCAGTATGGTTAGGAGGGGGGATGGCTTTTGAGCCTGCCTTATGTACATTTCCTGGCAAAATACATGGGAAAATCCCATCGGGGAAAATTCCACTTAGGGTTAGGGTTAGCTCCCCATGAATTCACAGAGCAAAACTGACACTGCCATTGGATTCAGATCCCATCGGTATGGGTAGGAGGGGGGACGCCTTTTGAGCCTGCCTTCTGTACATTTCCTGGCAAAATACATGGGAAAATCCCATTGGGGAAAATTCCACTAAGGGTTAGGGTTAGCTCCCCATGAATTCGTAGAGCAAAACCGACACTGCCATTGGATTCAGAGCCCATTGGTTTGGTTAGGAGGGGGGGACGCCTTTTGAGCCTGCCTTATGTACATTTCCTCGCAAAATACATGGGAAAATCCCATTGGGGAAAATTCCACTTAGGGTTAGGCTTAGCTCCCCATGAATTCACAGAGCAAAACTGACACTGCCATTGGATTCAGATCCCATCGGTATGGGTAGGAGGGGGGACGCCTTTTGAGGTGGCCTTATGTAAATTTCCTGGTAAAATACTTGGGAAAATCCCATTGGGGAAAATTCCACTTAGGGTTAGGGTTAGCTCCACATGAATTCGTAGAGCAAAACCGACACTGCTATTGGATTCAGATCCCATCGGTATGGGTAGGAGGGGGGACGCCTTTTGAGGTGGCCTTATGTAAATTTCCTGGTAAAATACATGGGAAAATCCCATTGGGGAAAATTCCACTAAGGGTTAGGGTTAGCTCCCCATGAATTCGTAGAGCAAAACCGACACTGCCATTGGATTCAGAGCCCATCGGTATGGTTAGGAGGGGGGACGCCTTTTGAGCCTGCCTTATGTACATTTCCTGGCAAAATACATGGGAAAATCCCATTGGGGAAAATTCCACTTAGGGTTAGGGTTAGCTCCCCATGAATTCGTAGAGCAAAACCGACACTGCCATTGGATTCAGAGGCCATCGGTATGGTTAGGAGGGGGGGACGCCTTTTGAGCCTGCCTTATGTACATTTCCTGGCAAAATACATGGGAAAATCCCATTAGGGAAAATTCCACTTAGGGTTAGGGTTAGCTCCACATGAATTCACAGAGCAAAACCGACACTGCCATTGGATTCAGAGCGCATCGGTATGGTTAGGAGGGGGGATGCCTTTTGAGCCTGCTTTATGTACATTTCCTGGCAAAATACATGGGAAAATCCCATTGGGGAAAATTCCACTTAGGGTTAGGGTTAGCTCCACATGAATTCGTTGAGCAAAACCGACACTGCCATTGGATTCAGAGCCCATCAGTATGGTTAGGAGGGGGGATGGCTTTTGAGCCTGCCTTATGTACATTTCCTGGCAAAATACATGGGAAAATCCCATTGGGGAAAATTCCACTTAGGGTTAGGGTTAGCTCCACATGAATTCACAGAGCAAAACCGACACTGCCATTGGATTCAGAGCGCATCGGTATGGTTAGGAGGGGGGATGCTTTTGAGCCTGCTTTATGTACATTTCCTGGCAAAATACATGGGAAAATCCCATTGGGGAAAATTCCACTTAGGGTTAGGGTTAGCTCCACATGAATTCGTAGAGCAAAACCGACACTGCCATTGGATTCAGAGCCCATCAGTATGGTTAGGAGGGGGGATGGCTTTTGAGCCTGCCTTATGTACATTTCCTGGCAAAATAAGTGAGAAAATTCCATTGGGGAAAATTCCACTTAGCGTAAGGGTTAGCTCCCCATGAATTCACAGAGTAAAACCGACACTGCCATTGGATTCAGAGCCCATCGGTATGGTTAGGAGGGGGGACACCTTTTGAGCCTGCCTTCTGTACATTTCCTGGCAAAATACATGGGAAAATCCCATTGGGGAAAATTCCACTAAGGGTTAGGGTTAGCTCCCCATGAATTCGTAGAGCAAAACCGACACTGCCATTGGATTCAGAGCCCATTGGTATGGTTAGGAGGGGGGGAGGCCTTTTGAGCCTGCCTTATGTACATTTCCTCGCAAAATACATGGGAAAATCCCATCGGGGAAAATTCCACTTAGGGTTAGGGTTAGCTCCCCATGAATTCACAGAGCAAAACTGACACTGCCATTGGATTCAGAGCCCATCGGTATGGGTAGGAGGGGGGACGCCTTTTGAGCCTGCCTTCTGTACATTTCCTGGCAAAATACATGGGAAAATCCCATTGGGGAAAATTCCACTAAGGGTTAGGGTTAGCTCCCCATGAATTCGTAGAGCAAAACCGACACTGCCATTGGATTCAGAGCCCATTGGTATGGTTAGGAGGGGGGGACGCCTTTTGAGCCTGCCTTATGTACATTTCCTCGCAAAATACATGGGAAAATCCCATTGGGGAAAATTCCACTTAGGGTTAGGGTTAGCTCCCCATGAATTCACAGAGCAAAACTGACACTGCCATTGGATTCAGATCCCATCGGTATGGGTAGGAGGGGGGACGCCTTTTGAGGTGGCCTTATGTAAATTTCCTGGTAAAATACATGGGAAAATCCCATTGGGGAAAATTCCACTTAGGGTTAGGGTTAGCTCCACATGAATTCGTAGAGCAAAACCGACACTGCCATTGGATTCAGAGCCCATCGGTATGGTTAGGAGGGGGGGGGATGGCTTTTGAGCCTGCCTTATGTACATTTCCTGGCAAAATACATGGGAAAATCCCATTGGGGGAAATTCCACTTAGGGTTAGGGATAGCTCCACATGAATTCGTAGAGCAAAACCGACACTGCCATTGGATTCAGAGCCCATCGGTATGGTTAGGAGGGGGGGGGATGGCTTTTGAGCCTGCCTTATGTACATTTCCTGGCAAAATACATGGGAAAATCCCATTGGGGAAAATTCCACTTAGGATGAGGGCAGTGCTTCTCAAATAGTGGGGCGGGCCCCCCAGGGGGGGCGCGAGGCTCTGTAAAGGGGGGCTCAGCTCAAATTATTTTATATATTTTTGTTTTGCAGGTTAAAGTTTTTTTAAATATTGTGTTCCTTTAAATCCTGTGCTCCTTTAAATCTTTTCTGCTACAGTTAATAAAGCTATTCTTTGTTGTAAATTGATCCACATTTCTTTCTTTTTTTATTCTCTTATACGTTAATAAGGATACAGTGTTATGCAGAGGTGTACTTATAACAATTTTATAGACAAATGATACTATTTACAGTTGCGCGGGGTGCGCGAAATGTTTTCTTCTTCCTAGGGGGAGCATGACAGAAAATAATTGAGAAGCACTGACTTAGGGTAAGGGTTAGCTCCCCATGAATTCACAGAGTAAAACCGAAACTGCCATTGGATTCAGAGCCCATCGGTATGGTTAGGAGGGGGGACGCCTTTTGAGCCTGCCTTATGTACATTTCCTGGCAAAATAAATGGGAAAATCCCATTGGGGAGAATTCCACTAAGGGTTAGGGTTAGCTCCCCATGAATTCGTAGAGCAAAACCGACACTGCCATTGGATTCAGAGCCCATTGGTATGGTTAGGAGGGGGGACGCCTTTTGAGCCTGCCTTATGTACATTTCCTGGCAAAATACATGGGAAAATCCCATTGGGGAAAATTCCACTTAGGGTTAGGGTTAACTCCACATGAATTCACAGAGCAAAACCGACACTGCCATTGGATTCGGAGCCCATCGGTATGGTTAGGAGGGGAGACGCCTTTTGAGCCTGCCTTATGTACATTTCCTGGCAAAATACATGGGAAAATCCCATTGGGGAAAATTCCACTTAGGGTTAGGGTTACCTCCCCATGAATTCGTAGAGCAAAACCGACACTGCCATTGGATTCAGAGGCCATCGGTATGGTTAGGAGGGGGGACGCCTTTTGAGCCTGCCTTATGTACATTTCCTGGCAAAATACATGGGAAAATCCCATTGGGGAAAATTCCACTAAGGGTTAGGGTTAGCTCCCCATGAATTCGTAGAGCAAAACCGACACTGCCATTGGATTCAGAGCCCATCGGTATGGTTAGGAGGGGGGACGCCTTTTGAGCCTGCCTTATGTACATTTCCTGGCAAAATACATGGGAAAATCCCATTGGGGAAAATTCCACTTAGGGTTAGGGTTAGCTCCCCATGAATTCACAGAGCAAAACTGACACTGCCATTGGATTCAGATCCCATCGGTATGGTTAGGAGGGGAGACGCCTTTTGAGCCTGCCTTATGTACATTTCCTGGCAAAATACATGGGAAAATCCCATTGGGGAAAATTCCACTTAGGGTTAGGGTTACCTCCCCATGAATTCGTAGAGCAAAACCGACACTGCCATTGGATTCAGAGGCCATCGGTATGGTTAGGAGGGGGGACGCCTTTTGAGCCTGCCTTATGTACATTTCCTGGCAAAATACATGGGAAAATCCCATTGGGGAAAATTCCACTAAGGGTTAGGGTTAGCTCCCCATGAATTCGTAGAGCAAAACCGACACTGCCATTGGATTCAGAGCCCATCGGTATGGTTAGGAGGGGGGACGCCTTTTGAGCCTGCCTTATGTACATTTCCTGGCAAAATACATGGGAAAATCCCATTGGGGAAAATTCCACTTAGGGTTAGGGTTAGCTCCCCATGAATTCACAGAGCAAAACTGACACTGCCATTGGATTCAGATCCCATCGGTATGGTTAGGAGGGGAGACGCCTTTTGAGCCTGCCTTATGTACATTTCCTGGCAAAATACATGGGAAAATCCCATTGGGGAAAATTCCACTTAGGGTTAGGGTTACCTCCCCATGAATTCGTAGAGCAAAACCGACACTGCCATTGGATTCAGAGGCCATCGGTATGGTTAGGAGGGGGGACGCCTTTTGAGCCTGCCTTCTGTACATTTCCTGGCAAAATACATGGGAAAATCCCATTGGGGAAAATTCCACTAAGGGTTAGGGTTAGCTCCCCATGAATTCGTAGAGCAAAACCGACACTGCCATTGGATTCAGAGCCCATTGGTATGGTTAGGAGGGGGGGACGCCTTTTGAGCCTGCCTTATGTACATTTCCTCGCAAAATACATGGGAAAATCCCATTGGGGAAAATTCCACTTAGGGTTAGGGTTAGCTCCCCATGAATTCACAGAGCAAAACTGACACTGCCATTGGATTCAGATCCCATCGGTATGGGTAGGAGGGGGGACGCCTTTTGAGCCTGCCTTCTGTACATTTCCTGGCAAAATACATGGGAAAATCCCATTGGGGAAAATTCCACTTAGGGTTAGGGTTACCTCCCCATGAATTCGTAGAGCAAAACCGACACTGCCATTGGATTCAGAGGCCATCGGTATGGTTAGGAGGGGGGACGCCTTTTGAGCCTGCCTTCTGTACATTTCCTGGCAAAATACATGGGAAAATCCCATTGGGGAAAATTCCACTAAGGGTTAGGGTTAGCTCCCCATGAATTCGTAGAGCAAAACTGACACTGCCATTGGATTCAGAGCCCATTGGTATGGTTAGGAGGGGGGGACGCCTTTTGAGCCTGCCTTATGTACATTTCCTCGCAAAATACATGGGAAAATCCCATCGGTGAAAATTCCACTTAGGGTTAGGGTTAGCTCCCCATGAATTCACAGAGCAAAACTGACACTGCCATTGGATTCAGAGCCCATCGGTATGGGTAGGAGGGGGGACGCCTTTTGAGCCTGCCTTCTGTACATTTCCTGGCAAAATACATGGGAAAATCCCATTGGGGAAAATTCCACTTAGGGTTAGGGTTACCTCCCCATGAATTCGTAGAGCAAAACCGACACTGCCATTGGATTCAGAGGCCATCGGTATGGTTAGGAGGGGGGACGCCTTTTGAGCCTGCCTTATGTACATTTCCTGGCAAAATACATGGGAAAATCCCATTGGGGAAAATTCCACTAAGGGTTAGGGTTAGCTCCCCATGAATTCGTAGAGCAAAACCGACACTGCCATTGGATTCAGAGCCCATCGGTATGGTTAGGAGGGGGGACGCCTTTTGAGCCTGCCTTATGTACATTTCCTGGCAAAATACATGGGAAAATCCCATTGGGGAAAATTCCACTTAGGGTTAGGGTTAGCTCCCCATGAATTCGTAGAGCAAAACCGACACTGCCATTGGATTCAGAGGCCATCGGTATGGTTAGGAGGGGGGACGCCTTTTGAGCCTGCCTTCTGTACATTTCCTGGCAAAATACATGGGAAAATCCCATTGGGGAAAATTCCACTAAGGGTTAGGGTTAGCTCCCCATGAATTCGTAGAGCAAAACCGACACTGCCATTGGATTCAGAGCCCATTGGTATGGTTAGGAGGGGGGGACGCCTTTTGAGCCTGCCTTATGTACATTTCCTCGCAAAATACATGGGAAAATCCCATTGGGGAAAATTCCACTTAGGGTTAGGGTTAGCTCCACATGAATTCACAGAGCAAAACCGACACTGCCATTGGATTCAGAGCGCATCGGTATGGTTAGGAGGGGGGATGCCTTTTGAGCCTGCTTTATGTACATTTCCTGGCAAAATACATGGGAAAATCCCATTGGGGAAAATTCCACTTAGGGTTAGGGTTAGCTCCACATGAATTCGTAGAGCAAAACCGACACTGCCATTGGATTCAGAGCCCATCAGTATGGTTAGGAGGGGGGATGGCTTTTGAGCCTGCCTTATGTACATTTCCTGGCAAAATACATGGGAAAATCCCATTGGGGAAAATTCCACTTAGGGTTAGGGTTAGCTCCACATGAATTCACAGAGCAAAACCGACACTGCCATTGGATTCAGAGCGCATCGGTATGGTTAGGAGGGGGGATGCTTTTGAGCCTGCTTTATGTACATTTCCTGGCAAAATACATGGGAAAATCCCATTGGGGAAAATTCCACTTAGGGTTAGGGTTAGCTCCACATGAATTCGTAGAGCAAAACCGACACTGCCATTGGATTCAGAGCCCATCAGTATGGTTAGGAGGGGGGATGGCTTTTGAGCCTGCCTTATGTACATTTCCTGGCAAAATTAGTGAGAAAATTCCATTGGGGAAAATTCCACTTAGCGTAAGGGTTAGCTCCCCATGAATTCACAGAGTAAAACCGACACTGCCATTGGATTCAGAGCCCATCGGTATGGTTAGGAGGGGGGACACCTTTTGAGCCTGCCTTCTGTACATTTCCTGGCAAAATACATGGGAAAATCCCATTGGGGAAAATTCCACTAAGGGTTAGGGTTAGCTCCCCTTGAATTCGTAGAGCAAAACCGACACTGCCATTGGATTCAGAGCCCATTGGTATGGTTAGGAGGGGGGGACGCCTTTTGAGCCTGCCTTATGTACATTTCCTCGCAAAATACATGGGAAAATCCCATTGGGGAAAATTCCACTTAGGGTTAGGGTTAGCTCCCCATGAATTCACAGAGCAAAACTGACACTGCCATTGGATTCAGATCCCATCGGTATGGGTAGGAGGGGGGACGCCTTTTGAGGTGGCCTTATGTAAATTTCCTGGTAAAATACTTGGGAAAATCCCATTGGGGAAAATTCCACTTAGGGTTAGGGTTAGCTCCACATGAATTCGTAGAGCAAAACCGACACTGCTATTGGATTCAGATCCCATCGGTATGGGTAGGAGGGGGGACGCCTTTTGAGGTGGCCTTATGTAAATTTCCTGGTAAAATACATGGGAAAATCCCATTGGGGAAAATTCCACTAAGGGTTAGGTTTAGCTCCCCATGAATTCGTAGAGCAAAACCGACACTGCCATTGGATTCAGAGCGCATCGGTATGGTTAGGAGGGGGGACGCCTTTTGTGCCTGCCTTATGTACATTTCCTGGCAAAATACATGGGAAAATCCCATTGGGGAAAATTCCACTTAGGGTTAGGGTTAGCTCCCCATGAATTCGTAGAGCAAAACCGACACTGCCATTGGATTCAGAGGCCATCGGTATGGTTAGGAGGGGGGGACGCCTTTTGAGCCTGCCTTATGTACATTTCCTGGCAAAATACATGGGAAAATCCCATTGGGGAAAATTCCACTTAGGGTTAGGGTTAGCTCCCCATGAATTCACAGAGCAAAACTGACACTGCCATTGGATTCAGATCCCATCGGTATGGTTAGGAGGGGAGACGCCTTTTGAGCCTGCCTTATGTACATTTCCTGGCAAAATACATGGGAAAATCCCATTGGGGAAAATTCCACTTAGGGTTAGGGTTACCTCCCCATGAATTCGTAGAGCAAAACCGACACTGCCATTGGATTCAGAGGCCATCGGTATGGTTAGGAGGGGGGACGCCTTTTGAGCCTGCCTTATGTACATTTCCTGGCAAAATACATGGGAAAATCCCATTGGGGAAAATTCCACTAAGGGTTAGGGTTAGCTCCCCATGAATTCGTAGAGCAAAACCGACACTGCCATTGGATTCAGAGCCCATCGGTATGGTTAGGAGGGGGGACGCCTTTTGAGCCTGCCTTATGTACATTTCCTGGCAAAATACATGGGAAAATCCCATTGGGGAAAATTCCACTTAGGGTTAGGGTTAGCTCCCCATGAATTCACAGAGCAAAACTGACACTGCCATTGGATTCAGATCCCATCGGTATGGTTAGGAGGGGAGACGCCTTTTGAGCCTGCCTTATGTACATTTCCTGGCAAAATACATGGGAAAATCCCATTGGGGAAAATTCCACTTAGGGTTAGGGTTACCTCCCCATGAATTCGTAGAGCAAAACCGACACTGCCATTGGATTCAGAGGCCATCGGTATGGTTAGGAGGGGGGACGCCTTTTGAGCCTGCCTTCTGTACATTTCCTGGCAAAATACATGGGAAAATCCCATTGGGGAAAATTCCACTAAGGGTTAGGGTTAGCTCCCCATGAATTCGTAGAGCAAAACCGACACTGCCATTGGATTCAGAGCCCATTGGTATGGTTAGGAGGGGGGGACGCCTTTTGAGCCTGCCTTATGTACATTTCCTCGCAAAATACATGGGAAAATCCCATTGGGGAAAATTCCACTTAGGGTTAGGGTTAGCTCCCCATGAATTCACAGAGCAAAACTGACACTGCCATTGGATTCAGATCCCATCGGTATGGGTAGGAGGGGGGACGCCTTTTGAGGTGGCCTTATGTAAATTTCCTGGTAAAATACATGGGAAAATCCCATTGGGGAAAATTCCACTAAGGGTTAGGGTTAGCTCCCCATGAATTCGTAGAGCAAAACCGACACTGCCATTGGATTCAGAGCCCATCGGTATGGTTAGGAGGGGGGACGCCTTTTGAGCCTGCCTTATGTACATTTCCTGGCAAAATACATGGGAAAATCCCATTGGGGAAAATTCCACTTAGGGTTAGGGTTAGCTCCCCATGAATTCGTAGAGCAAAACCGACACTGCCATTGGATTCAGAGGCCATCGGTATGGTTAGGAGGGGGGGACGCCTTTTGAGCCTGCCTTATGTACATTTCCTGGCAAAATACATGGGAAAATCCCATTGGGGAAAATTCCACTTAGGGTTAGGGTTAGCTCCACATGAATTCACAGAGCAAAACCGACACTGCCATTGGATTCAGAGCGCATCGGTATGGTTAGGAGGGGGGATGCCTTTTGAGCCTGCTTTATGTACATTTCCTGGCAAAATACATGGGAAAATCCCATTGGGGAAAATTCCACTTAGGGTTAGGGTTAGCTCCACATGAATTCGTAGAGCAAAACCGACACTGCCATTGGATTCAGAGCCCATCAGTATGGTTAGGAGGGGGGATGGCTTTTGAGCCTGCCTTATGTACATTTCCTGGCAAAATACATGGGAAAATCCCATTGGGGAAAATTCCACTTAGGGTTAGGGTTAGCTCCACATGAATTCACAGAGCAAAACCGACACTGCCATTGGATTCAGAGCGCATCGGTATGGTTAGGAGGGGGGATGCTTTTGAGCCTGCTTTATGTACATTTCCTGGCAAAATACATGGGAAAATCCCATTGGGGAAAATTCCACTTAGGGTTAGGGTTAGCTCCACATGAATTCGTAGAGCAAAACCGACACTGCCATTGGATTAAAGAGCCCATCAGTATGGTTAGGAGGGGGGATGGCTTTTGAGCCTGCCTTATGTACATTTCCTGGCAAAATAAGTGAGAAAATTCCATTGGGGAAAATTCCACTTAGCGTAAGGGTTAGCTCCCCATGAATTCACAGAGTAAAACCGACACTGCCATTGGATTCAGAGCCCATCGGTATGGTTAGGAGGGGGGACACCTTTTGAGCCTGCCTTCTGTACATTTCCTGGCAAAATACATGGGAAAATCCCATTGGGGAAAATTCCACTAAGGGTTAGGGTTAGCTCCCCATGAATTCGTAGAGCAAAACCGACACTGCCATTGGATTCAGAGCCCATTGGTATGGTTAGGAGGGGGGGACGCCTTTTGAGCCTGCCTTATGTACATTTCCTCGCAAAATACATGGGAAAATCCCATCGGGGAAAATTCCACTTAGGGTTAGGGTTAGCTCCCCATGAATTCACAGAGCAAAACTGACACTGCCATTGGATTCAGAGCCCATCGGTATGGGTAGGAGGGGGGACGCCTTTTGAGCCTGCCTTCTGTACATTTCCTGGCAAAATACATGGGAAAATCCCATTGGGGAAAATTCCACTTAGGGTTAGGGTTACCTCCCCATGAATTCGTAGAGCAAAACCGACACTGCCATTGGATTCAGAGGCCATCGGTATGGTTGGGAGGGGGGACGCCTTTTGAGCCTGCCTTATGTACATTTCCTGGCAAAATACATGGGAAAATCCCATTGGGGAAAATTCCACTAATGGTTAGGGTTAGCTCCCCATGAATTCGTAGAGCAAAACCGACACTGCCATTGGATTCAGAGCCCATCGGTATGGTTAGGAGGGGGGACGCCTTTTGAGCCTGCCTTATGTACATTTCCTGGCAAAATACATGGGAAAATCCCATTGGGGAAAATTCCACTTAGGGTTAGGGTTAGCTCCCCATGAATTCACAGAGCAAAACTGACACTGCCATTGGATTCAGATCCCATCGGTATGGTTAGGAGGGGAGACGCCTTTTGAGCCTGCCTTATGTACATTTCCTGGCAAAATACATGGGAAAATCCCATTGGGGAAAATTCCACTTAGGGTTAGGGTTACCTCCCCATGAATTCGTAGAGCAAAACCGACACTGCCATTGGATTCAGAGGCCATCGGTATGGTTAGGAGGGGGGACGCCTTTTGAGCCTGCCTTCTGTACATTTCCTGGCAAAATACATGGGAAAATCCCATTGGGGAAAATTCCACTAAGGGTTAGGGTTAGCTCCCCATGAATTCGTAGAGCAAAACCGACACTGCCATTGGATTCAGAGCCCATTGGTATGGTTAGGAGGGGGGGACGCCTTTTGAGCCTGCCTTATGTACATTTCCTCGCAAAATACATGGGAAAATCCCATTGGGGAAAATTCCACTTAGGGTTAGGGTTAGCTCCCCATGAATTCACAGAGCAAAACTGACACTGCCATTGGATTCAGATCCCATCGGTATGGGTAGGAGGGGGGACGCCTTTTGAGGTGGCCTTATGTAAATTTCCTGGTAAAATACATGGGAAAATCCCATTGGGGAAAATTCCACTTAGGGTTAGGGTTAGCTCCACATGAATTCGTAGAGCAAAACCGACACTGCCATTGGATTCAGATCCCATCGGTATGGGTAGGAGGGGGGACGCCTTTTGAGGTGGCCTTATGTAAATTTCCTGGTAAAATACATGGGAAAATCCCATTGGGGAAAATTCCACTAAGGGTTAGGGTTAGCTCCCCATGAATTCGTAGAGCAAAACCGACACTGCCATTGGATTCAGAGCCCATCGGTATGGTTAGGAGGGGGGACGCCTTTTGAGCCTGCCTTATGTACATTTCCTGGCAAAATACATGGGAAAATCCCATTGGGGAAAATTCCACTTAGGGTTAGGGTTAGCTCCCCATGAATTCGTAGAGCAAAACCGACACTGCCATTGGATTCAGAGGCCATCGGTATGGTTAGGAGGGGGGGACGCCTTTTGAGCCTGCCTTATGTACATTTCCTGGCAAAATACATGGGAAAATCCCATTGGGGAAAATTCCACTTAGGGTTAGGGTTAGCTCCACATGAATTCACAGAGCAAAACCGACACTGCCATTGGATTCAGAGCGCATCGGTATGGTTAGGAGGGGGGATGCCTTTTGAGCCTGCTTTATGTACATTTCCTGGCAAAATACATGGGAAAATCCCATTGGGGAAAATTCCACTTAGGGTTAGGGTTAGCTCCACATGAATTCGTAGAGCAAAACCGACACTGCCATTGGATTCAGAGCCCATCAGTATGGTTAGGAGGGGGGATGGCTTTTGAGCCTGCCTTATGTACATTTCCTGGCAAAATACATGGGAAAATCCCATTGGGGAAAATTCCACTTAGGGTTAGGGTTAGCTCCACATGAATTCACAGAGCAAAACCGACACTGCCATTGGATTCAGAGCGCATCGGTATGGTTAGGAGGGGGGATGCTTTTGAGCCTGCTTTATGTACATTTCCTGGCAAAATACATGGGAAAATCCCATTGGGGAAAATTCCACTTAGGGTTAGGGTTAGCTCCACATGAATTCGTAGAGCAAAACCGACACTGCCATTGGATTCAGAGCCCATCAGTATGGTTAGGAGGGGGGATGGCTTTTGAGCCTGCCTTATGTACATTTCCTGGCAAAATAAGTGAGAAAATTCCATTGGGGAAAATTCCACTTAGCGTAAGGGTTAGCTCCCCATGAATTCACAGAGTAAAACCGACACTGCCATTGGATTCAGAGCCCATCGGTATGGTTAGGAGGGGGGACACCTTTTGAGCCTGCCTTCTGTACATTTCCTGGCAAAATACATGGGAAAATCCCATGGGGGAAAATTCCACTAAGGGTTAGGGTTAGCTCCCCATGAATTCGTAGAGCAAAACCGACACTGCCATTGGATTCAGAGCCCATTGGTATGGTTAGGAGGGGGGGACGCCTTTTGAGCCTGCCTTATGTACATTTCCTCGCAAAATACATGGGAAAATCCCATCGGGGAAAATTCCACTTAGGGTTAGGGTTAGCTCCCCATGAATTCACAGAGCAAAACTGACACTGCCATTGGATTCAGAGCCCATCGGTATGGGTAGGAGGGGGGACGCCTTTTGAGCCTGCCTTCTGTACATTTCCTGGCAAAATAGATGGGAAAATCCCATTGGGGAAAATTCCACTTAGGGTTAGGGTTAGCTCCACATGAATTCGTAGAGCAAAACCAACACTGCCATTGGATTCAGAGCCCATCGGTATGGTTAGGAGGGGGGGGGATGGCTTTTGAGCCTGCCTTATGTACATTTCCTGGCAAAATACATGGGAAAATCCCATTGGGGGAAATTCCACTTAGGGTTAGGGATAGCTCCCCATGACTTCGCAGAGCAAAACCGACACTGCCATTGGATTCAGAGCGCATTGGTATGGTTGGGAGGGGGGATGCCTTTTGAGCCTGCCTTATGTACATTTCCTGGCAAAATACATGGGAAAATCCCATTGGGGAAAATTCCACTTAGGATGAGGGCAGTGCTTCTCAAATAGTGGGGCGGGCCCCCCAGGGGGGGCGCGAGGCTCTGTAAAGGGGGGCTCAGCTCAAATTATTTTATATATTTTTGTTTTGCAGGTTAAAGTTTTTTTAAATATTGTGTTCCTTTAAATCCTGTGCTCCTTTAAATCTTTTCTGCTACAGTTAATAAAGCTATTCTTTGTTGTAAATTGATCCACATTTCTTTCTTTTTTTATTCTTTTATACGTTAATAAGGACACAGTGTTATGCAGAGGTGTACTTATAACAATTTTATAGACAAATGATACTATTTACAGTTGCGCGGGGTGCGCGAAATGTTTTCTTCTTCCTAGGGGGGGCATGACAGAAAATAATTGAGAAGCACTGACTTAGGGTAAGGGTTAGCTCCCCATGAATTCACAGAGTAAAACCGAAACTGCCATTGGATTCAGAGCCCATCAGTATGGTTAGGAGGGGGGACGCCTTTTGAGCCTGCCTTATGTACATTTCCTGGCAAAATAAATGGGAAAATCCCATTGGGGAGAATTCCACTAAGGGTTAGGGTTAGCTCCCCATGAATTCGTAGAGCAAAACCGACACTGCCATTGGATTCAGAGCCCATTGGTATGGTTAGGAGGGGGGACGCCTTTTGAGCCTGCCTTATGTACATTTCCTGGCAAAATACATGGGAAAATCCCATTGGGGAAAATTCCACTTAGGGTTAGGGTTAGCTCCACATGAATTCACAGAGCAAAACCGACACTGCCATTGGATTCGGAGCCTATCGGTATGGTTAGGAGGGTTGACGCCTTTTGAGCCTGCCTTATGTACATTTCCTGGCAAAATACATGGGAAAATCCCATTGGGGAAAATTCCACTTAGGGTTAGGGTTAGCTCCCCATGAATTCGTAGAGCAAAACCGACACTGCCATTGGATTCAGAGGCCATCGGTATGGTTAGGAGGGGGGACGCCTTTTGAGCCTGCCTTATGTACATTTCCTGGCAAAATACATGGGAAAATCCCATTGGGGAAAATTCCACTAAGGGTTAGGGTTAGCTCCCCATGAATTCGTAGAGCAAAACTGACACTGCCATTGGATTCAGAGCCCATCGGTATGGTTAGGAGGGGGGACGCCTTTTGAGCCTGCCTTCTGTACATTTCCTGGCAAAATACATGGGAAAATCCCATTGGGGAAAATTCCACTAAGGGTTAGGGTTAGCTCCCCATGAATTCGAAGAGCAAAACCGACACTGCCATTGGATTCAGAGCCCATTGGTATGGTTAGGAGGGGGGACGCCTTTTGAGCCTGCCTTATGTACATTTCCTGGCAAAATACATGGGAAAATCCCATTGGGGAAAATTCCACTTAGGGTTAGGGTTAGCTCCACATGAATTCACAGAGCAAAACCGACACTGCCATTGGATTCGGAGCCTATCGGTATGGTTAGGAGGGGAGACGCCTTTTGAGCCTGCCTTATGTACATTTCCTGGCAAAATACATGGGAAAATCCCATTGGGGAAAATTCCACTTAGGGTTAGGGTTAGCTCCCCATGAATTCGTAGAGCAAAACCGACACTGCCATTGGATTCAGAGGCCATCGGTATGGTTAGGAGGGGGGACGCCTTTTGAGCCTGCCTTATGTACATTTCCTGGCAAAATACATGGGAAAATCCCATTGGGGAAAATTCCACTAAGGGTTAGGGTTAGCTCCCCATGAATTCGTAGAGCAAAACTGACACTGCCATTGGATTCAGAGCCCATCGGTATGGTTAGGAGGGGGGACGCCTTTTGAGCCTGCCTTATGTACATTTCCTGGCAAAATACATGGGAAAATCCCATTGGGGAAAATTCCACTTAGGGTTAGGGTTAGCTCCCCATGAATTCGTAGAGCAAAACCGACACTGCCATTGGATTCAGAGGCCATCGGTATGGTTAGGAGGGGGGACTCCTTTTGAGCCTGCCTTATGTACATTTCCTGGCAAAATACATGGGGAAATCCCATTGGGGAAAATTCCACTTAGGGTTAGGGTTAGCTCCACATGAATTCGTAGAGCAAAACCGACACTGCCATTGGATTCAGAGCCCATCAGTATGGTTAGGAGGGGGGATGGCTTTTGAGCCTGCCTTATGTACATTTCCTGGCAAAATACATGGGAAAATCCCATCGGGGAAAATTCCACTTAGGGTTAGGGTTAGCTCCCCATGAATTCACAGAGCAAAACTGACACTGCCATTGGATTCAGATCCCATCGGTATGGGTAGGAGGGGGGACGCCTTTTGAGCCTGCCTTCTGTACATTTCCTGGCAAAATACATGGGCAAATCCCATTGGGGAAAATTCCACTTAGGGTTAGGGTTAGCTCCCCATGAATTCACAGAGCAAAACTGACACTGCCATTGGATTCAGAGCCCATCGGTATGGGTAGGAGGGGGGACGCCTTTTGAGCCTGCCTTCTGTACATTTCCTGGCAAAATACATGGGAAAATCCCATTGGGGAAAATTCCACTTAGGGTTAGGGTTAGCTCCACATGAATTCGTAGAGCAAAACCAACACTGCCATTGGATTCAGAGCCCATCGGTATGGTTAGGAGGGGGGGGGGATGGCTTTTGAGCCTGCCTTATGTACATTTCCTGGCAAAATACATGGGAAAATCCCATTGGGGGAAATTCCACTTAGGGTTAGGGATAGCTCCCCATGACTTCGCAGAGCAAAACCGACACTGCCATTGGATTCAGAGCGCATTGGTATGGTTGGGAGGGGGGATGCCTTTTGAGCCTGCCTTATGTACATTTCCTGGCAAAATACATGGGAAAATCCCATTGGGGAAAATTCCACTTAGGATGAGGGCAGTGCTTCTCAAATAGTGGGGCGGGCCCCCCAGGGGGGGCGCGAGGCTCTGTAAAGGGGGGCTCAGCTCAAATTATTTTATATATTTTTGTTTTGCAGGTTAAAGTTTTTTTAAATATTGTGTTCCTTTAAATCCTGTGCTCCTTTAAATCTTTTCTGCTACAGTTAATAAAGCTATTCTTTGTTGTAAATTGATCCACATTTCTTTCTTTTTTTATTCTTTTATACGTTAATAAGGACACAGTGTTATGCAGAGGTGTACTTATAACAATTTTATAGACAAATGATACTATTTACAGTTGCGCGGGGTGCGCGAAATGTTTTCTTCTTCCTAGGGGGGGCATGACAGAAAATAATTGAGAAGCACTGACTTAGGGTAAGGGTTAGCTCCCCATGAATTGACAGAGTAAAACCGAAACTGCCATTGGATTCAGAGCCCATCAGTATGGTTAGGAGGGGGGACGCCTTTTGAGCCTGCCTTATGTACATTTCCTGGCAAAATAAATGGGAAAATCCCATTGGGGAGAATTCCACTAAGGGTTAGGGTTAGCTCCCCATGAATTCGTAGAGCAAAACCGACACTGCCATTGGATTCAGAGCCCATTGGTATGGTTAGGAGGGGGGACGCCTTTTGAGCCTGCCTTATGTACATTTCCTGGCAAAATACATGGGAAAATCCCATTGGGGAAAATTCCACTTAGGGTTAGGGTTAGCTCCACATGAATTCACAGAGCAAAACCGACACTGCCATTGGATTCGGAGCCCATCGGTATGGTGAGGAGGGGAGACGCCTTTTGAGCCTGCCTTATGTACATTTCCTGGCAAAATACATGGGAAAATCCCATTGGGGAAAATTCCACTAAGGGTTAGGGTTAGCTCCCCATGAATTCGTAGAGCAAAACCGACACTGCCATTGGATTCAGAGCCCATTGGTATGGTTAGGAGGGGGGGACGCCTTTTGAGCCTGCCTTATGTACATTTCCTCGCAAAATACATGGGAAAATCCCATCGGGGAAAATTCCACTTAGGGTTAGGGTTAGCTCCCCATGAATTCACAGAGCAAAACTGACACTGCCATTGGATTCAGAGCCCATCGGTATGGGTAGGAGGGGAGACGCCTTTTGAGCCTGCCTTCTGTACATTTCCTGGCAAAATACATGGGAAAATCCCATTGGGGAAAATTCCACTAAGGGTTAGGGTTAGCTCCCCATGAATTCGTAGAGCAAAACCGACACTGCCATTGGATTCAGAGCCCATTGGTATGGTTAGGAGGGGGGGACGCCTTTTGAGCCTGCCTTATGTACATTTCCTCGCAAAATACATGGGAAAATCCCATTGGGGAAAATTCCACTTAGGGTTAGGGTTAGCTCCCCATGAATTCACAGAGCAAAACTGACACTGCCATTGGATTCAGATCCCATCGGTATGGGTAGGAGGGGGGACGCCTTTTGAGGTGGCCTTATGTAAATTTCCTGGTAAAATACATGGGAAAATCCCATTGGGGAAAATTCCACTTAGGGTTAGGGTTAGCTCCACATGAATTCGTAGAGCAAAACCGACACTGCCATTGGATTCAGATCCCATCGGTATGGGTAGGAGGGGGGACGCCTTTTGAGGTGGCCTTATGTAAATTTCCTGGTAAAATACATGGGAAAATCCCATTGGGGAAAATTCCACTAAGGGTTAGGGTTAGCTCCCCATGAATTCGTAGAGCAAAACCGACACTGCCATTGGATTCAGAGCCCATCGGTATGGTTAGGAGGGGGGACGCCTTTTGAGCCTGCCTTATGTACATTTCCTGGCAAAATACATGGGAAAATCCCATTGGGGAAAATTCCACTTAGGGTTAGGGTTAGCTCCCCATGAATTCGTAGAGCAAAACCGACACTGCCATTGGATTCAGAGGCCATCGGTATGGTTAGGAGGGGGGGACGCCATTTGAGCCTGCCTTATGTACATTTCCTGGCAAAATACATGGGAAAATCCCATTGGGGAAAATTCCACTAAGGGTTAGGGTTAGCTCCACATGAATTCACAGAGCAAAACCGACACTGCCATTGGATTCAGAGCGCATCGGTATGGTTAGGAGGGGGGATGCCTTTTGAGCCTGCTTTATGTACATTTCCTGGCAAAATACATGGGAAAATCCCATTGGGGAAAATTCCACTTAGGGTTAGGGTTAGCTCCACATGAATTCGTAGAGCAAAACCGACACTGCCATTGGATTCAGAGCCCATCAGTATGGTTAGGAGGGGGGATGGCTTTTGAGCCTGCCTTATGTACATTTCCTGGCAAAATACATGGGAAAATCCCATTGGGGAAAATTCCACTTAGGGTTAGGGTTAGCTCCACATGAATTCACAGAGCAAAACCGACACTGCCATTGGATTCAGAGCGCATCGGTATGGTTAGGAGGGGGGATGCTTTTGAGCCTGCTTTATGTACATTTCCTGGCAAAATACATGGGAAAATCCCATTGGGGAAAATTCCACTTAGGGTTAGGGTTAGCTCCACATGAATTCGTAGAGCAAAACCGACACTGCCATTGGATTCAGAGCCCATCAGTATGGTTAGGAGGGGGGATGGCTTTTGAGCCTGCCTTATGTACACTTCCTGGCAAAATAAGTGAGAAAATTCCATTGGGGAAAATTCCACTTAGCATAAGGGTTAGCTCCCCATGAATTCACAGAGTAAAACCGACACTGCCATTGGATTCAGAGCCCATCGGTATGGTTAGGAGGGGGGACACCTTTTGAGCCTGCCTTCTGTACATTTCCTGGCAAAATACATGGGAAAATCCCATTGGGGAAAATTCCACTAAGGGTTAGGGTTAGCTCCCCATGAATTCGTAGAGCAAAACCGACACTGCCATTGGATTCAGAGCCCATTGGTATGGTTAGGAGGGGGGGACGCCTTTTGAGCCTGCCTTATGTACATTTCCTCGCAAAATACATGGGAAAATCCCATCGGGGAAAATTCCACTTAGGGTTAGGGTTAGCTCCCCATGAATTCACAGAGCAAAACTGACACTGCCATTGGATTCAGATCCCATCGGTATGGGTAGGAGGGGGGACGCCTTTTGAGCCTGCCTTCTGTACATTTCCTGGCAAAATACATGGGAAAATCCCATTGGGGAAAATTCCACTAAGGGTTAGGGTTAGCTCCCCATGAATTCGTAGAGCAAAACCGACACTGCCATTGGATTCAGAGCCCATTGGTATGGTTAGGAGGGGGGGACGCCTTTTGAGCCTGCCTTATGTACATTTCCTCGCAAAATACATGGGAAAATCCCATTGGGGGAAATTCCACTTAGGGTTAGGGATAGCTCCCCATGACTTCGCAGAGCAAAACCGACACTGCCATTGGATTCAGAGCCCATTGGTATGGTTGGGAGGGGGGATGCCTTTTGAGCCTGCCTTATGTACATTTCCTGGCAAAATACATGGGAAAATCCCATTGGGGAAAATTCCACTTAGGATGAGGGCAGTGCTTCTCAAATAGTGGGGCGGCCCCCCCAGGGGGGGCGCGAGGCTCTGTAAAGGGGGGCTCAGCTCAAATTATTTTATATATTTTTGTTTTGCAGGTTAAAGTTTTTTTAAATATTGTGTTCCTTTAAATCCTGTGCTCCTTTAAATCTTTTCTGCTACAGTTAATAAAGCTATTCTTTGTTGTAAATTGATCCACATTTCTTTCTTTTTTTATTCTCTTATACGTTAATAAGGATACAGTGTTATGCAGAGGTGTACTTATAACAATTTTATAGACAAATGATACTATTTACAGTTGCGCGGGGTGCGCGAAATGTTTTCTTCTTCCTAGGGGGGGCATGACAGAAAAATGAGATTAGAAAAGCCCAGTCTAACACAATACCAATGAAGAAGAAAAACAACAGCTCCCAAAAGAAACCAGCATGGCTGCATAAACAACTATCTGACAAACTGAAAGACAAAAAAAGTAAGTATAAAAAGTGGAAGGAGGGGGACATAACTAAGGCAGAATATCAGCAAATAGCCCGAGCCTGTAAAGATGAAGTGAGGAAAGCTAAGGCTCACAATGAAGAAAGGCTTGCCACAAAAGTAAAAATTAACAAAAAAAGCTTCTTCCAACATGTTAAAAACAAGAAAAAAGTTAAGGAAACAATTGGTCCATTGCTAGGAGAAAGTGGCAAGAAGGTGACAAGCAACAGGGAGAAAGCAGAACTATTTAACTCATGTTTTGCATCTGTCTTTACACAAAGGGATAAAACAGTCCAACCTATCAAAAGCAGCACCACAAAATTAGGAACACAAATTGAAATAGGGAAGAAAATGGTAAGTGAGCACCTGTCTACCCTAGATGAGTTCAAATCACCAGGACCGGATGGATTACACCCCAGAGTTCTGAAGGAACTAGCAGACGAGATCTCAGAACCACTGAATTATATCTTTCAGAGATCCTGGAACACCGGGGAACTACCAGAGGACTGGAAAAGAGCTGATGTGGTTCCCATCTTCAAAAAAGGGAAAAAATTAGATCCAGGAAACTACAGACCTATCAGCCTAACCTCAATACCAGGAAAGATTCTGGAAAAAATAATCAAGCAACGAATTTGCGAACACCTAGAAGCAAACAAAGTAATAGCCAAAAGCCAACATGGATTTGTCAAAAACAGATCATGCCAGACTAATCTTATTGCATTCTTTGATAATGTGACAAAATTAGTGGACCAGAGGAATGCCGTTGATATAGTTTACTTGGACTTCAGTAAGGCTTTTGATAAGGTAGACCATAACCTACTACTAGATAAAGTAGAAGAATGTGGGTTAGACAGCATCACCACCAGATGGATTGGTAACTGGCTGACCAACCGCACTCAACGTGTAGTTCTCAATGGAACTGCATCTACATGGAGGGAAGTATGCAGTGGAGTACCCCAAGGCTCTGTTTTAGGCCCAGTACTCTTCAACATCTTCATCAATGATTTGGATGAGGGAATAAATGGGGAACTCATCAAATTTGCAGATGATACCAAGCTGGCAGGAATAGCCAACACTCCAGAAGATAGGCTTAAGATACAGAAGGATCTTGACAAACTTGAACATTGGGCACTATCTAATAAAATGAAATTCAATGGTGAAAAGAGTAAGGTTCTACATTTAGGCAACAAAAACGGAATGCACAGGTACAGTATAGGTGATACCTTACTCAGTAGTAGTAACTGTGAAAGGGATCTTGGAGTCCTAGTGGACAACCATTTAAATATGAGCCAGCAGTGTGCAGCAGCTGCCAAAAAAGCCAACACAGTTCTAGGCTGCATCAACAGAGGGATAGAATCAAGATCACGTGAAGTGTTAATACCACTTTATAATGCCTTGGTAAGGCCACACTTGGAATACTGCATTCAGTTCTGGTCGCCACGATGTAAAAAAGATGTGGAGACTCTAGAAAGAGTGCAGAGAAGAGCAACAAAGATGATTAGGGGACTGGAGACTAAAACATATGAAGAACGGTTGCAGGAACTGGGTATGTTTAGCTTAAGAGAAAGAAGGACTAGGGGAGACATGATAGCATTATTCCAATATCTCAGAGGTTGCCACAAAGAAGAGGGAGTCAAACTATTCTCCAAAGCACCTGAGGGTAGAACAAGAAGCAATGGGTGGAAACTAATCAAGGAGAGAAGCAACTTAGAACTGAGGAGAAATTTCCTGACAGTGAGAACAATTAATCAGTGGAACAGCTTGCCTCCAGAAGTTGTGAATGCCCCAACACTGGAAGTCTTTAAGAAGATGTTGGATAGCTATTTGTCTGAAACGGTATAGGGTTTCCTGCCTAGGCAGGGGGTTGGACTAGAAGACCTCCAAGGTCCCTTCCAACTCTACTATTGTATTGTATTGTATTAATTGAGAAGCACTGACTTAGGGTAAGGGTTAGCTCCCCATGAATTCACAGAGTAAAACCGAAACTGCCATTGGATTCAGAGCCCATTGGTATGGTTAGGAGGGGGGGACGCCTTTTGAGCCTGCCTTATGTACATTTCCTCGCAAAATACATGGGAAAATCCCATCGGGGAAAATTCCACTTAGGGTTAGGGTTAGCTCCCCATGAATTCACAGAGCAAAACTGACACTGCCATTGGATTCAGATCCCATCGGTATGGGTAGGAGGGGGGACGCCTTTTGA
Organism: Natrix helvetica; assembly: GCF_964273705.1. Classification (NCBI taxonomy): domain Eukaryota; kingdom Metazoa; phylum Chordata; class Lepidosauria; order Squamata; family Natricidae; genus Natrix; species Natrix helvetica. The sequence continues at coordinate 233,327,222 of NC_138548.1, read as the reverse complement.
GCCTGCCTTCTGTACATTTCCTGGCAAAATACATGGGAAAATCCCATTGGGGAAAATTCCACTAAGGGTTAGGGTTAGCTCCCCATGAATTCGTAGAGCAAAACCGACACTGCCATTGGATTCAGAGCCCATTGGTATGGTTAGGAGGGGGGGACGCCTTTTGAGCCTGCCTTATGTACATTTCCTCGCAAAATACATGGGAAAATCCCATTGGGGAAAATTCCACTTAGGGTTAGGGTTAGCTCCCCATGAATTCACAGAGCAAAACTGACACTGCCATTGGATTCAGATCCCATCGGTATGGGTAGGAGGGGGGACGCCTTTTGAGGTGGCCTTATGTAAATTTCCTGGTAAAATACATGGGAAAATCCCATTGGGGGAAATTCCACTTAGGGTTAGGGATAGCTCCCCATGACTTCGCAGAGCAAAACCGACACTGCCATTGGATTCAGAGCCCATTGGTATGGTTGGGAGGGGGGATGCCTTTTGAGCCTGCCTTCTGTACATTTCCTGGCAAAATACATGGGAAAATCCCATTGGGGAAAATTCCACTAAGGGTTAGGGTTAGCTCCCCATGAATTCGTAGAGCAAAACCGACACTGCCATTGGATTCAGAGCCCATTGGTATGGTTAGGAGGGGGGGACGCCTTTTGAGCCTGCCTTATGTACATTTCCTCGCAAAATACATGGGAAAATCCCATTGGGGAAAATTCCACTTAGGGTTAGGGTTAGCTCCCCATGAATTCACAGAGCAAAACTGACACTGCCATTGGATTCAGATCCCATCGGTATGGGTAGGAGGGGGGACGCCTTTTGAGGTGGCCTTATGTAAATTTCCTGGTAAAATACATGGGAAAATCCCATTGGGGAAAATTCCACTTAGGGTTAGGGTTAGCTCCACATGAATTCGTAGAGCAAAACCGACACTGCCATTGGATTCAGAGCCCATCGGTATGGTTAGGAGGGGGGGGGGGAATGGCTTTTGAGCCTGCCTTATGTACATTTCCTGGCAAAATACATGGGAAAATCCCATTGGGGGAAATTCCACTTAGGGTTAGGGATAGCTCCCCATGACTTCGCAGAGCAAAACCGACACTGCCATTGGATTCAGAGCCCATTGGTATGGTTGGGAGGGGGGATGCCTTTTGAGCCTGCCTTATGTACATTTCCTGGCAAAATACATGGGAAAATCCCATTGGGGAAAATTCCACTTAGGATGAGGGCAGTGCTTCTCAAATAGTGGGGCGGGCCCCCCAGGGGGGGCGCGAGGCTCTGTAAAGGGGGGCTCAGCTCAAATTATTTTATATATTTTTGTTTTGCAGGTTAAAGTTTTTTTAAATATTGTGTTCCTTTAAATCCTGTGCTCCTTTAAATCTTTTCTGCTACAGTTAATAAAGCTATTCTTTGTTGTAAATTGATCCACATTTCTTTCTTTTTTTATTCTCTTATAAGTTAATAAGGATACAGTGTTATGCAGAGGTGTACTTATAACAATTTTATAGACAAATGATACTATTTACAGTTGCGAGGGGTGCGCGAAATGTTTTCTTCTTCCTAGGGGGGGCATGACAGAAAATAATTGAGAAGCACTGACTTAGGGTAAGGGTTAGCTCCCCATGAATTCACAGAGTAAAACCGAAACTGCCATTGGATTCAGAGCCCATTGGTATGGTTAGGAGGGGGGGACGCCTTTTGAGCCTGCCTTATGTACATTTCCTCGCAAAATACATGGGAAAATCCCATCGGGGAAAATTCCACTTAGGGTTAGGGTTAGCTCCTCATGAATTCACAGAGCAAAACTGACACTGCCATTGGATTCAGATCCCATCGGTATGGGTAGGAGGGGGGACGCCTTTTGAGCCTGCCTTCTGTACATTTCCTGGCAAAATACATGGGAAAATCCCATTGGGGAAAATTCCACTAAGGGTTAGGGTTAGCTCCCCATGAATTCGTAGAGCAAAACCGACACTGCCATTGGATTCAGAGCCCATTGGTATGGTTAGGAGGGGGGGACGCCTTTTGAGCCTGCCTTATGTACATTTCCTCGCAAAATACATGGGACAATCCCATTGGGGAAAATTCCACTTAGGGTTAGGGTTAGCTCCCCATGAATTCACAGAGCAAAACTGACACTGCCATTGGATTCAGATCCCATCGGTATGGGTAGGAGGGGGGACGCCTTTTGAGGTGGCCTTATGTAAATTTCCTGGTAAAATACATGGGAAAATCCCATTGGGGGAAATTCCACTTAGGGTTAGGGATAGCTCCCCATGACTTCGCAGAGCAAAACCGACACTGCCATTGGATTCAGAGCCCATTGGTATGGTTGGGAGGGGGGATGCCTTTTGAGCCTGCCTTATGTACATTTCCTGGCAAAATACATGGGAAAATCCCATTGGGGAAAATTCCACTTAGGATGAGGGCAGTGCTTCTCAAATAGTGGGGCGGGCCCCCCAAGGGGGGCCCGAGGCTCTGTAAAGGGGGGCTCAGCTCAAATTATTTTATATATTTTTGTTTTGCAGGTTAAAGTTTTTTTAAATATTGTGTTCCTTTAAATCCTGTGCTCCTTTAAATCTTTTCTGCTACAGTTAATAAAGCTATTCTTTGTTGTAAATTGATCCACATTTCTTTCTTTTTTTATTCTCTTATACGTTAATAAGGATACAGTGTTATGCAGAGGTGTACTTATAACAATTTTATAGACAAATGATACTATTTACAGTTGCGCGGGGTGCGCGAAATGTTTTCTTCTTCCTAGGGGGGGCATGACAGAAAATAATTGAGAAGCACTGACTTAGCGTAAGGGTTAGCTCCCCATGAATTCACAGAGTAAAACCGACACTGCCATTGGATTCAGAGCCCATCGGTATGGTTAGGAGGGGGGACACCTTTTGAGCCTGCCTTATGTACATTTCCTGGCAAAATAAATGGGAAAATCCCATTGGGGAGAATTCCACTAAGGGTTAGGGTTAGCTCCCCATGAATTCGTAGAGCAAAACCGACACTGCCATTGGATTCAGAGCCCATCGGTATGGTTAGGAGGGGGGACGCCTTTTGAGCCTGCCTTATGTACATTTCCTGGCAAAATACATGGGAAAATCCCATTGGGGAAAATTCCACTTAGGGTTAGGGTTAGCTCCACATGAATTCACAGAGCAAAACCGACACTGCCATTGGATTCAGAGCGCATCGGTATGGTTAGGAGGGGGGATGCTTTTGAGCCTGCTTTATGTACATTTCCTGGCAAAATACATGGGAAAATCCCATTGGGGAAAATTCCACTTAGGGTTAGGGTTAGCTCCACATGAATTCGTAGAGCAAAACCGACACTGCCATTGGATTCAGAGCCCATCAGTATGGTTAGGAGGGGGGATGGCTTTTGAGCCTGCCTTATGTACATTTCCTGGCAAAATAAGTGAGAAAATTCCATTGGGGAAAATTCCACTTAGCGTAAGGGTTAGCTCCCCATGAATTCACAGAGTAAAACCGACACTGCCATTGGATTCAGAGCCCATCGGTATGGTTAGGAGGGGGGACACCTTTTGAGCCTGCCTTCTGTACATTTCCTGGCAAAATACATGGGAAAATCCCATTGGGGAAAATTCCACTAAGGGTTAGGGTTAGCTCCCCATGAATTCGTAGAGCAAAACCGACACTGCCATTGGATTCAGAGCCCATTGGTATGGTTAGGAGGGGGGGACGCCTTTTGAGCCTGCCTTATGTACATTTCCTCGCAAAATACATGGGAAAATCCCATCGGGGAAAATTCCACTTAGGGTTAGGGTTAGCTCCCCATGAATTCACAGAGCAAAACTGACACTGCCATTGGATTCAGATCCCATCGGTATGGGTAGGAGGGGGGACGCCTTTTGAGCCTGCCTTCTGTACATTTCCTGGCAAAATACATGGGAAAATCCCATTGGGGAAAATTCCACTAAGGGTTAGGGTTAGCTCCCCATGAATTCGTAGAGCAAAACCGACACTGCCATTGGATTCAGAGCCCATTGGTATGGTTAGGAGGGGGGGACGCCTTTTGAGCCTGCCTTATGTACATTTCCTCGCAAAATACATGGGAAAATCCCATTGGGGAAAATTCCACTTAGGGTTAGGGTTAGCTCCCCATGAATTCACAGAGCAAAACTGACACTGCCATTGGATTCAGATCCCATCGGTATGGGTAGGAGGGGGGACGCCTTTTGAGGTGGCCTTATGTAAATTTCCTGGTAAAATACATGGGAAAATCCCATTGGGGAAAATTCCACTTAGGGTTAGGGTTAGCTCCACATGAATTCGTAGAGCAAAACCGACACTGCCATTGGATTCAGAGCCCATCGGTATGGTTAGGAGGGGGGGGGATGGCTTTTGAGCCTGCCTTATGTACATTTCCTGGCAAAATACATGGGAAAATCCCATTGGGGAAAATTCCACTTAGGGTTAGGGTTAGCTCCCCATGAATTCACAGAGTAAAACCGACACTGCCATTGGATTCAGAGCCCATTGGTATGGTTAGGAGGGGGGGACGCCTTTTGAGCCTGCCTTATGTACATTTCCTGGCAAAATAAGTGAGAAAATTCCATTGGGGAAAATTCCACTTAGCGTAAGGGTTAGCTCCCCATGAATTCACAGAGTAAAACCGACACTGCCATTGGATTCAGAGCCCATCGGTATGGTTAGGAGGGGGGACACCTTTTGAGCCTGCCTTCTGTACATTTCCTGGCAAAATACATGGGAAAATCCCATTGGGGAAAATTCCACTTAGGGTTAGGGTTAGCTCCACATGAATTCGTAGAGCAAAACCGACACTGCCATTGGATTCAGAGCCCATCAGTATGGTTAGGAGGGGGGATGGCTTTTGAGCCTGCCTTCTGTACATTTCCTGGCAAAATACATGGGAAAATCCCATTGGGGAAAATTCCACTTAGGGTTAGGGTTAGCTCCACATGAATTCACAGAGTAAAACCGACACTGCCATTGGATTCAGAGCCCATCGGTATGGTTAGGAGGGGGGGGGGGGGTGGCTTTTGAGCCTGCCTTATGTACATTTCCTGGCAAAATACATGGGAAAATCCCATTGGGGGAAATTCTACTTAGGGTTAGGGATAGCTCCCCATGACTTCGCAGAGCAAAACCGACACTGCCATTGGATTCAGAGCCCATTGGTATGGTTGGGAGGGGGGATGCCTTTTGAGCCTGCCTTATGTACATTTCCTGGCAAAATACATGGGAAAATCCCATTGGGGAAAATTCCACTTAGGATGAGGGCAGTGCTTCTCAAATAGTGGGGCGGGCCCCCCAGGGGGGGCACGAGGCTCTGTAAAGGGGGGCTCAGCTCAAATTATTTTATATATTTTTGTTTTGCAGGCTAAAGTTTTTTTAAATATTGTGTTCCTTTAAATCCTGTGCTCCTTTAAATCTTTTCTGCTACAGTTAATAAAGCTATTCTTTGTTGTAAATTGATCCACATTTCTTTCTTTTTTTATTCTCTTATACGTTAATAAGGATACAGTGTTATGCAGAGGTGTACTTATAACAATTTTATAGACAAATGATACTATTTACAGTTGCGCGGGGTGCGCGAAATGTTTTCTTCTTCCTAGGGGGGGCATGACAGAAAATAATTGAGAAGCACTGACTTAGGGTAAGGGTTAGCTCCCCATGAATTCACAGAGTAAAACCGAAACTGCCATTGGATTCAGAGCCCATCGGTATGGTTAGGAGGGGGGACGCCTTTTGAGCCTGCCTTATGTACATTTCCTGGCAAAATAAATGGGAAAATCCCATTGGGGAGAATTCCACTAAGGGTTAGGGTTAGCTCCCCATGAATTCGTAGAGCAAAACCGACACTGCCATTGGATTCAGAGCCCATTGGTATGGTTAGGAGGGGGGACGCCTTTTGAGCCTGCCTTATGTACATTTCCTGGCAAAATACATGGGAAAATCCCATTGGGGAAAATTCCACTTAGGGTTAGGGTTAGCTCCACATGAATTCACAGAGCAAAACCGACACTGCCATTGGATTCGGAGCCCATCGGTATGTTTAGGAGGGGAGACGCCTTTTGAGCCTGCCTTATGTACATTTCCTGGCAAAATACATGGGAAAATCCCATTGGGGAAAATTCCACTTAGGGTTAGGGTTAGCTCCCCATGAATTCGTAGAGCATAACCGACACTGCCATTGGATTCAGAGGCCATCGGTATGGTTAGGAGGGGGGACGCCTTTTGAGCCTGCCTTATGTACATTTCCTGGCAAAATACATGGGAAAATCCCATTGGGGGAAATTCCACTAAGGGTTAGGGTTAGCTCCCCATGACTTCGCAGAGCAAAACCGACACTGCCATTGGATTCAGAGCCCATCGGTATGGTTAGGAGGGGGGACGCCTTTTGAGCCTGCCTTATGTACATTTCCTGGCAAAATACATGGGAAAATCCCATTGGGGAAAATTCTACTTAGGGTTAGGGTTAGCTCCCCATGAATTCGTAGAGCAAAACCGACACTGCCATTGGATTCAGAGGCCATCGGTATGGTTAGGAGGGGAGACGCCTTTTGAGCCTGCCTTATGTACATTTCCTGGCAAAATACATGGGAAAATCCCATTGGGGAAAATTCCACTAAGGGTTAGGGTTAGCTTCCCATGAATTCGTAGAGCAAAACCGACACTGCCATTGGATTCAGAGCCCATCGGTATGGTTAGGAGGGGGGACACCTTTTGAGCCTGCCTTATGTACATTTCCTGGCAAAATACATGGGAAAATCCCATTGGGGAAAATTCCACTTAGGGTTAGGGTTAGCTCCCCATGAATTCGTAGAGCAAAACCGACACTGCCATTGGATTCAGAGGCCATCGGTATGGTTAGGAGGGGGGACGCCTTTTGAGCCTGCCTTATGTACATTTCCTGGCAAAATACATGGGAAAATCCCATTGGGGAAAATTCCACTTAGGGTTAGGGTTAGCTCCACATGAATTCGTAGAGCAAAACCGACACTGCCATTGGATTCAGAGCCCATCAGTATGGTTAGGAGGGGGGATGGCTTTTGAGCCTGCCTTATGTACATTTCCTGGCAAAATACATGGGAAAATCCCATTGGGGAAAATTCCACTTAGGGTTAGGGTTAGCTCCACATGAATTCGTAGAGTAAAACCGACACTGCCATTGGATTGAGAGCCCATCGGTATGGTTAGGAGGGGGGATGGCTTTTGAGCCTGCCTTATGTACATTTCCTGGCAAAATACATGGGAAAATCCCATTGGGGAAAATTCCACTTAGGGTTAGGGTTAGCTCCACATGAATTCGTAGAGCAAAACCGACACTGCCATTGGATTCAGAGCCCATCAGTATGGTTAGGAGGGGGGATGGCTTTTGAGCCTGCCTTATCTACATTTCCTGGCAAAATAAGTGAGAAAATTCCATTGGGGAAAATTCCACTTAGCGTAAGGGTTAGCTCCCCATGAATTCACAGAGTAAAACCGACACTGCCATTGGATTCAGAGCCCATCGGTATGGTTAGGAGGGGGGACACCTTTTGAGCCTGCCTTCTGTACATTTCCTGGCAAAATACATGGGAAAATCCCATTGGGGAAAATTCCACTAAGGGTTAGGGTTAGCTCCCCATGAATTCGTAGAGCAAAACCGACACTGCCATTGGATTCAGAGCCCATTGGTATGGTTAGGAGGGGGGGACGCCTTTTGAGCCTGCCTTATGTACATTTCCTCGCAAAATACATGGGAAAATCCCATTGGGGAAAATTCCACTTAGGGTTAGGGTTAGCTCCCCATGAATTCACAGAGCAAAACTGACACTGCCATTGGATTCAGATCCCATCGGTATGGGTAGGAGGGGGGACGCCTTTTGAGGTGGCCTTATGTAAATTTCCTGGTAAAATACATGGGAAAATCCCATTGGGGAAAATTCCACTTAGGGTTAGGGTTAGCTCCACATGAATTCGTAGAGCAAAACCGACACTGCCATTGGATTCAGAGCCCATCGGTATGGTTAGGAGGGGGGGGGATGGCTTTTGAGCCTGCCTTATGTACATTTCCTGGCAAAATACATGGGAAAATCCCATTGGGGGAAATTCCACTTAGGGTTAGGGATAGGTCCCCATGACTTCGCAGAGCAAAACCGACACTGCCATTGGATTCAGAGCCCATTGGTATGGTTGGGAGGGGGGATGCCTTTTGAGCCTGCCTTATGTACATTTCCTGGCAAAATACATGGGAAAATCCCATTGGGGAAAATTCCACTTAGGATGAGGGCAGTGCTTCTCAAATAGTGGGGCGGGCCCCCCAGGGGGGGCGCGAGGCTCTGTAAAGGGGGGCTCAGCTCAAATTATTTTATATATTTTTGTTTTGCAGGTTAAAGTTTTTTTAAATATTGTGTTCCTTTAAATCCTGTGCTCCTTTAAATCTTTTCTGCTACAGTTAATAAAGCTATTCTTTGTTGTAAATTGATCCACATTTCTTTCTTTTTTTATTCTCTTATACGTTAATAAGGATACAGTGTTATGCAGAGGTGTACTTATAACAATTTTATAGACAAATGATACTATTTACAGTTGCGCGGGGTTCGCGAAATGTTTTCTTCTTCCTAGGGGGGGCATGACAGAAAATAATTGAGAAGCACTGACTTAGGGTAAGGGTTAGCTCCCCATGAATTCACAGAGTAAAACCGAAACTGCCATTGGATTCAGAGCCCATCGGTATGGTTAGGAGGGGGGACGCCTTTTGAGCCTGCCTTATGTACATTTCCTGGCAAAATAAATGGGAAAATCCCATTGGGGAGAATTCCACTAAGGGTTAGGGTTAGCTCCCCATGAATTCGTAGAGCAAAACCGACACTGCCATTGGATTCAGAGCCCATTGGTATGGTTAGGAGGGGGGACGCCTTTTGAGCCTGCCTTATGTACATTTCCTGGCAAAATACATGGGAAAATCCCATTGGGGAAAATTCCACTTAGGGTTAGGGTTAGCTCCACATGAATTCACAGAGCAAAACCGACACTGCCATTGGATTCGGAGCCCATCGGTATGGTTAGGAGGGGAGACGCCTTTTGAGCCTGCCTTATGTACATTTCCTGGCAAAATACATGGGGAAATCCCATTGGGGAAAATTCCACTTAGGGTTAGGGTTAGCTCCCCATGAATTCGTAGAGCAAAACCGACACTGCCATTGGATTCAGAGGCCATCGGTATGGTTAGGAGGGGGGACGCCTTTTGAGCCTGCCTTATGTACATTTCCTGGCAAAATACATGGGAAAATCCCATTGGGGGAAATTCCACTAAGGGTTAGGGTTAGCTCCCCATGACTTCGCAGAGCAAAACCGACACTGCCATTGGATTCAGAGCCCATCGGTATGGTTAGGAGGGGGGACGCCTTTTGAGCCTGCCTTATGTACATTTCCTGGCAAAATACATGGGAAAATCCCATTGGGGAAAATTCTACTTAGGGTTAGGGTTAGCTCCCCATGAATTCGTAGAGCAAAACCGACACTGCCATTGGATTCAGAGGCCATCGGTATGGTTAGGAGGGGAGACGCCTTTTGAGCCTGCCTTATGTACATTTCCTGGCAAAATACATGGGAAAATCCCATTGGGGAAAATTCCACTAAGGGTTAGGGTTAGCTTCCCATGAATTCGTAGAGCAAAACCGACACTGCCATTGGATTCAGAGCCCATCGGTATGGTTAGGAGGGGGGACACCTTTTGAGCCTGCCTTATGTACATTTCCTGGCAAAATACATGGGAAAATCCCATTGGGGAAAATTCCACTTAGGGTTAGGGTTAGCTCCCCATGAATTCGTAGAGCAAAACCGACACTGCCATTGGATTCAGAGGCCATCGGTATGGTTAGGAGGGGGGACGCCTTTTGAGCCTGCCTTATGTACATTTCCTGGCAAAATACATGGGAAAATCCCATTGGGGAAAATTCCACTTAGGGTTAGGGTTAGCTCCACATGAATTCGTAGAGCAAAACCGACACTGCCATTGGATTCAGAGCCCATCAGTATGGTTAGGAGGGGGGACGGCTTTTGAGCCTGCCTTATGTACATTTCCTGGCAAAATAAATGGGAAAATCCCATTGGGGAGAATTCCACTAAGGGTTAGGGTTAGCTCCCCATGAATTCGTAGAGCAAAACCGACACTGCCATTGGATTGAGAGCCCATCGGTATGGTTAGGAGGGGGGACGCCTTTTGAGCCTGCCTTATGTACATTTCCTGGCAAAATACGTGGGAAAATCCCATTGGGGAAAATTCCACTTAGGGTTAGGGTTAGCTCCACATGAATTCGTAGAGCAAAACCGACACTGCCATTGGATTCAGAGCCCATTGGTATGGTTAGGAGGGGGGGACGCCTTTTGAGCCTGCCTTATGTACATTTCCTCGCAAAATACATGGGAAAATCCCATCGGGGAAAATTCCACTTAGGGTTAGGGTTAGCTCCCCATGAATTCACAGAGCAAAACTGACACTGCCATTGGATTCAGAGCCCATCGGTATGGTTAGGAGGGGGGACGCCTTTTGAGCCTGCCTTCTGTACATTTCCTGGCAAAATACATGGGAAAATCCCATTGGGGAAAATTCCACTAAGGGTTAGGGTTAGCTCCCCATGAATTCGTAGAGCAAAACCGACACTGCCATTGGATTCAGAGCCCATTGGTATGGTTAGGAGGGGGGGGACGCCTTTTGAGCCTGCCTTATGTACATTTCCTGGCAAAATACATGGGAAAATCCCATTGGGGAAAATTCCACTTAGGGTTAGGGTTAGCTCCACATGAATTCACAGAGCAAAACCGACACTGCCATTGGATTCGGAGCCCATCGGTATGTTTAGGAGGGGAGACGCCTTTTGAGCCTGCCTTATGTACATTTCCTGGCAAAATACATGGGAAAATCCCATTGGGGAAAATTCCACTTAGGGTTAGGGTTAGCTCCCCATGAATTCGTAGAGCAAAACCGACACTGCCATTGGATTCAGAGGCCATCGGTATGGTTAGGAGGGGGGACGCCTTTTGAGCCTGCCTTATGTACATTTCCTGGCAAAATACATGGGAAAATCCCATTGGGGGAAATTCCACTAAGGGTTAGGGTTAGCTCCCCATGACTTCGCAGAGCAAAACCGACACTGCCATTGGATTCAGAGCCCATCGGTATGGTTAGGAGGGGGGACGCCTTTTGAGCCTGCCTTATGTACATTTCCTGGCAAAATACATGGGAAAATCCCATTGGGGAAAATTCTACTTAGGGTTAGGGTTAGCTCCCCATGAATTCGTAGAGCAAAACCGACACTGCCATTGGATTCAGAGGCCATCGGTATGGTTAGGAGGGGAGACGCCTTTTGAGCCTGCCTTATGTACATTTCCTGGCAAAATACATGGGAAAATCCCATTGGGGAAAATTCCACTAAGGGTTAGGGTTAGCTTCCCATGAATTCGTAGAGCAAAACCGACACTGCCATTGGATTCAGAGCCCATCGGTATGGTTAGGAGGGGGGACACCTTTTGAGCCTGCCTTATGTACATTTCCTGGCAAAATACATGGGAAAATCCCATTGGGGAAAATTCCACTTAGGGTTAGGGTTAGCTCCCCATGAATTCGTAGAGCAAAACCGACACTGCCATTGGATTCAGAGGCCATCGGTATGGTTAGGAGGGGGGACGCCTTTTGAGCCTGCCTTATGTACATTTCCTGGCAAAATACATGGGAAAATCCCATTGGGGAAAATTCCACTTAGGGTTAGGGTTAGCTCCACATGAATTCGTAGAGCAAAACCGACACTGCCATTGGATTCAGAGCCCATCAGTATGGTTAGGAGGGGGGATGGCTTTTGAGCCTGCCTTATGTACATTTCCTGGCAAAATACATGGGAAAATCCCATTGGGGAAAATTCCACTTAGGGTTAGGGTTAGCTCCACATGAATTCGTAGAGTAAAACCGACACTGCCATTGGATTGAGAGCCCATCGGTATGGTTAGGAGGGGGGATGGCTTTTGAGCCTGCCTTATGTACATTTCCTGGCAAAATACATGGGAAAATCCCATTGGGGAAAATTCCACTTAGGGTTAGGGTTAGCTCCACATGAATTCGTAGAGCAAAACCGACACTGCCATTGGATTCAGAGCCCATCAGTATGGTTAGGAGGGGGGATGGCTTTTGAGCCTGCCTTATCTACATTTCCTGGCAAAATAAGTGAGAAAATTCCATTGGGGAAAATTCCACTTAGCGTAAGGGTTAGCTCCCCATGAATTCACAGAGTAAAACCGACACTGCCATTGGATTCAGAGCCCATCGGTATGGTTAGGAGGGGGGACACCTTTTGAGCCTGCCTTCTGTACATTTCCTGGCAAAATACATGGGAAAATCCCATTGGGGAAAATTCCACTAAGGGTTAGGGTTAGCTCCCCATGAATTCGTAGAGCAAAACCGACACTGCCATTGGATTCAGAGCCCATTGGTATGGTTAGGAGGGGGGGACGCCTTTTGAGCCTGCCTTATGTACATTTCCTCGCAAAATACATGGGAAAATCCCATTGGGGAAAATTCCACTTAGGGTTAGGGTTAGCTCCCCATGAATTCACAGAGCAAAACTGACACTGCCATTGGATTCAGATCCCATCGGTATGGGTAGGAGGGGGGACGCCTTTTGAGGTGGCCTTATGTAAATTTCCTGGTAAAATACATGGGAAAATCCCATTGGGGAAAATTCCACTTAGGGTTAGGGTTAGCTCCACATGAATTCGTAGAGCAAAACCGACACTGCCATTGGATTCAGAGCCCATCGGTATGGTTAGGAGGGGGGGGGATGGCTTTTGAGCCTGCCTTATGTACATTTCCTGGCAAAATACATGGGAAAATCCCATTGGGGGAAATTCCACTTAGGGTTAGGGATAGGTCCCCATGACTTCGCAGAGCAAAACCGACACTGCCATTGGATTCAGAGCCCATTGGTATGGTTGGGAGGGGGGATGCCTTTTGAGCCTGCCTTATGTACATTTCCTGGCAAAATACATGGGAAAATCCCATTGGGGAAAATTCCACTTAGGATGAGGGCAGTGCTTCTCAAATAGTGGGGCGGGCCCCCCAGGGGGGGCGCGAGGCTCTGTAAAGGGGGGCTCAGCTCAAATTATTTTATATATTTTTGTTTTGCAGGTTAAAGTTTTTTTAAATATTGTGTTCCTTTAAATCCTGTGCTCCTTTAAATCTTTTCTGCTACAGTTAATAAAGCTATTCTTTGTTGTAAATTGATCCACATTTCTTTCTTTTTTTATTCTCTTATACGTTAATAAGGATACAGTGTTATGCAGAGGTGTACTTATAACAATTTTATAGACAAATGATACTATTTACAGTTGCGCGGGGTTCGCGAAATGTTTTCTTCTTCCTAGGGGGGGCATGACAGAAAATAATTGAGAAGCACTGACTTAGGGTAAGGGTTAGCTCCCCATGAATTCACAGAGTAAAACCGAAACTGCCATTGGATTCAGAGCCCATCGGTATGGTTAGGAGGGGGGACGCCTTTTGAGCCTGCCTTATGTACATTTCCTGGCAAAATAAATGGGAAAATCCCATTGGGGAGAATTCCACTAAGGGTTAGGGTTAGCTCCCCATGAATTCGTAGAGCAAAACCGACACTGCCATTGGATTCAGAGCCCATTGGTATGGTTAGGAGGGGGGACGCCTTTTGAGCCTGCCTTATGTACATTTCCTGGCAAAATACATGGGAAAATCCCATTGGGGAAAATTCCACTTAGGGTTAGGGTTAGCTCCACATGAATTCACAGAGCAAAACCGACACTGCCATTGGATTCGGAGCCCATCGGTATGTTTAGGAGGGGAGACGCCTTTTGAGCCTGCCTTATGTACATTTCCTGGCAAAATACATGGGAAAATCCCATTGGGGAAAATTCCACTTAGGGTTAGGGTTAGCTCCCCATGAATTCGTAGAGCAAAACCGACACTGCCATTGGATTCAGAGGCCATCGGTATGGTTAGGAGGGGGGACGCCTTTTGAGCCTGCCTTATGTACATTTCCTGGCAAAATACATGGGAAAATCCCATTGGGGAAAATTCCACTAAGGGTTAGGGTTAGCTCCCCATGAATTCGTAGAGCAAAACCGACACTGCCATTGGATTCAGAGCCCATCGGTATGGTTAGGAGGGGGGACGCCTTTTGAGCCTGCCTTATGTACATTTCCTGGCAAAATACATGGGAAAATCCCATTGGGGAAAATTCCACTTAGGGTTAGGGTTAGCTCCCCATGAATTCGTAGAGCAAAACCAACACTGCCATTGGATTCAGAGGCCATCGGTATGGTTAGGAGGGGGGACGCCTTTTGAGCCTGCCTTATGTACATTTCCTGGCAAAATACATGGGAAAATCCCATTGGGGAAAATTCCACTTAGGGTTAGGGTTAGCTCCACATGAATTCGTAGAGCAAAACCGACACTGCCATTGGATTCAGAGCCCATCAGTATGGTTAGGAGGGGGGATGGCTTTTGAGCCTGCCTTATGTACATTTCCTGGCAAAATACATGGGAAAATCCCATTGGGGAAAATTCCACTTAGGGTTAGGGTTAGCTCCACATGAATTCGTAGAGCAAAACCGACACTGCCATTGGATTCAGAGCCCATCAGTATGGTTAGGAGGGGGGATGGCTTTTGAGCCTGCCTTATGTACATTTCCTGGCAAAATAAGTGAGAAAATTCCATTGGGGAAAATTCCACTTAGCGTAAGGGTTAGCTCCCCATGAATTCACAGAGTAAAACTGACACTGCCATTGGATTCAGAGCCCATCGGTATGGTTAGGAGGGGGGACACCTTTTGAGCCTGCCTTCTGTACATTTCCTGGCAAAATACATGGGAAAATCCCATTGGGGAAAATTCCACTTAGGGTTAGGGTTAGCTCCACATGAATTCGTAGAGCAAAACCGACACTGCCATTGGATTCAGAGCCCATCGGTATGGTTAGGAGGGGGGGGATGGCTTTTGAGACTGCCTTATGTACATTTCCTGGCAAAATACATGGGAAAATCCCATTGGGGGAAATTCCACTTAGGGTTAGGGATAGCTCCCCATGACTTCGCAGAGCAAAACCGACACTGCCATTGGATTCAGAGCCCATTGGTATGGTTGGGAGGGGGGATGCCTTTTGAGCCTGCCTTATGTACATTTCCTGGCAAAATACATGGGAAAATCCCATTGGGGAAAATTCCACTTAGGATGAGGGCAGTGCTTCTCAAATAGTGGGGCGGGCCCCCCAGGGGGGGCGCGAGGCTCTGTAAAGGGGGGCTCAGCTCAAATTATTTTATATATTTTTGTTTTGCAGGTTAAAGTTTTTTTAAATATTGTGTTCCTTTAAATCCTGTGCTCCTTTAAATCTTTTCTGCTACAGTTAATAAAGCTATTCTTTGTTGTAAATTGATCCACATTTCTTTCTTTTTTTATTCTCTTATACGTTAATAAGGATACAGTGTTATGCAGAGGTGTACTTATAACAATTTTATAGACAAATGATACTATTTACAGTTGCGCGGGGTGCGCGAAATGTTTTCTTCTTCCTAGGGGGGGCATGACAGAAAATAATTGAGAAGCACTGACTTAGGGTAAGGGTTAGCTCCCCATGAATTCGTAGAGCAAAACCGACACTGCCATTGGATTCAGAGCCCATCGGTATGGTTAGGAGGGGGGACGCCTTTTGAGCCTGCCTTATGTACATTTCCTGGCAAAATAAATGGGAAAATCCCATTGGGGAGAATTCCACTAAGGGTTAGGGTTAGCTCCCCATGAATTCGTAGAGCAAAACCGACACTGCCATTGGATTCAGAGCCCATTGGTATGGTTAGGAGGGGGGACGCCTTTTGAGCCTGCCTTATGTACATTTCCTGGCAAAATACATGAGAAAATCCCATTGGGGAAAATTCCACTTAGGGTTAGGGTTAGCTCCACATGAATTCACAGAGCAAAACCGACACTGCCATTGGATTCGGAGCCCATCGGTATGGTTAGGAGGGGAGACGCCTTTTGAGCCTGCCTTATGTACATTTCCTGGCAAAATACATGGGAAAATCCCATTGGGGAAAATTCCACTTAGGGTTAGGGTTAGCTCCCCATGAATTCGTAGAGCAAAACCGACACTGCCATTGGATTCAGAGGCCATCGGTATGGTTAGGAGGGGGGACGCCTTTTGAGCCTGCCTTATGTACATTTCCTGGCAAAATACATGGGAAAATCCCATTGGGGAAAATTCCACTTAGGGTTAGGGTTAGCTCCACATGAATTCGTAGAGCAAAACCGACACTGCCATTGGATTCAGAGCCCATCAGTATGGTTAGGAGGGGGGATGGGTTTTGAGCCTGCCTTATGTACATTTCCTGGCAAAATACATGGGAAAATCCCATTGGGGAAAATTCCACTTAGGATGAGGGCAGTGCTTCTCAAATAGTGGGGCGGGCCCCCCAGGGGGGGCGCGAGGCTCTGTAAAGGGGGGCTCAGCTCAAATTATTTTATATATTTTTGTTTTGCAGGTTAAAGTTTTTTTAAATATTGTGTTCCTTTAAATCCTGTGCTCCTTTAAATCTTTTCTGCTACAGTTAATAAAGCTATTCTTTGTTGTAAATTGATCCACATTTCTTTCTTTTTTTATTCTCTTATACGTTAATAAGGATACAGTGTTATGCAGAGGTGTACTTATAACAATTTTATAGACAAATGATACTATTTACAGTTGCGCGGGGTGCGCGAAATGTTTTCTTCTTCCTAGGGGGGGCATGACAGAAAATAATTGAGAAGCACTGACTTAGGGTAAGGGTTAGCTCCCCATGAATTCGTAGAGCAAAACCGACACTGCCATTGGATTCAGAGCCCATCGGTATGGTTAGGAGGGGGGACGCCTTTTGAGCCTGCCTTATGTACATTTCCTGGCAAAATAAATGGGAAAATCCCATTGGGGAGAATTCCACTAAGGGTTAGGGTTAGCTCCCCATGAATTCGTAGAGCAAAACCGACACTGCCATTGGATTCAGAGCCCATTGGTATGGTTAGGAGGGGGGACGCCTTTTGAGCCTGCCTTATGTACATTTCCTGGCAAAATACATGAGAAAATCCCATTGGGGAAAATTCCACTTAGGGTTAGGGTTAGCTCCACATGAATTCACAGAGCAAAACCGACACTGCCATTGGATTCGGAGCCCATCGGTATGGTTAGGAGGGGAGACGCCTTTTGAGCCTGCCTTATGTACATTTCCTGGCAAAATACATGGGAAAATCCCATTGGGGAAAATTCCACTTAGGGTTAGGGTTAGCTCCCCATGAATTCGTAGAGCAAAACCGACACTGCCATTGGATTCAGAGGCCATCGGTATGGTTAGGAGGGGGGACGCCTTTTGAGCCTGCCTTATGTACATTTCCTGGCAAAATACATGGGAAAATCCCATTGGGGAAAATTCCACTTAGGGTTAGGGTTAGCTCCACATGAATTCGTAGAGCAAAACCGACACTGCCATTGGATTCAGAGCCCATCAGTATGGTTAGGAGGGGGGATGGCTTTTGAGCCTGCCTTATGTACATTTCCTGGCAAAATACATGGGAAAATCCCATTGGGGAAAATTCCACTTAGGATGAGGGCAGTGCTTCTCAAATAGTGGGGCGGGCCCCCCAGGGGGGGCGCGAGGCTCTGTAAAGGGGGGCTCAGCTCAAATTATTTTATATATTTTTCTTTTGCAGGTTAAAGTTTTTTTAAATATTGTGTTCCTTTAAATCCTGTGCTCCTTTAAATCTTTTCTGCTACAGTTAATAAAGCTATTCTTTGTTGTAAATTGATCCACATTTCTTTCTTTTTTTATTCTCTTATACGTTAATAAGGATACAGTGTTATGCAGAGGTGTACTTATAACAATTTTATAGACAAATGATACTATTTATAGTTGCGCGGGGTGCGCGAAATGTTTTCTTCTTCCTAGGGGGGGCATGACAGAAAATAATTGAGAAGCACTGACTTAGGGTAAGGGTTAGCTCCCCATGAATTCGTAGAGCAAAACCGACACTGCCATTGGATTCAGAGGCCATTGGTATGGTTAGGAGGGGGGACGCCTTTTGAGCCTGCCTTATGTACATTTCCTGGCAAAATACATGGGAAAATCCCATTGGGGAAAATTCCACTTAGGGTTAGGGTTAGCTCCCCATGAATTCGTAGAGCAAAACCGACACTGCCATTGGATTCAGAGGCCATCGGTATGGTTAGGAGGGGGGACGCCTTTTGAGCCTTCCTTATGTACATTTCCTGGCAAAATACATGGGAAAATCCCATTGGGGAAAATTCCACTAAGGGTTAGGGTTAGCTCCCCATGAATTCGTAGAGCAAAACCGACACTGCCATTGGATTCAGAGCCCATCGGTATGGTTAGGAGGGGGGACGCCTTTTGAGCCTGCCTTATGTACATTTCCTGGCAAAATACATGGGAAAATCCCATTGGGGAAAATTCCACTTAGGGTTAGGGTTAGCTCCCCATGAATTCGTAGAGCAAAACCGACACTGCCATTGGATTCAGAGGCCATCGGTATGGTTAGGAGGGGGGACGGCTTTTCAGCCTGCCTTATGTACATTTCCTGGCAAAATACATGGGAAAATCCCATTGGGGAAAATTCCACTTAGGGTTAGGGTTAGCTCCACATGAATTCGTAGAGCAAAACCGACACTGCCATTGGATTCAGAGCCCATCAGTATGGTTAGGAGGGGGGATGGCTTTTGAGCCTGCCTTATGTACATTTCCTGGCAAAATACATGGGAAAATCCCATTGGGGAAAATTCCACTTAGGGTTAGGGTTAGCTCCACATGAATTCGTAGAGCAAAACCGACACTGCCATTGGATTCAGAGCCCATTGGTATGGTTAGGAGGGGGGGACGCCTTTTGAGCCTGCCTAATGTACATTTCCTCGCAAAATACATGGGAAAATCCCATCGGGGAAAATTCCACTTAGGGTTAGGGTTTTCTCCCCATGAATTCACAGAGCAAAACTGACACTGCCATTGGATTCAGATCCCATCGGTATGTGTAGGAGGGGGGACGCCTTTTGAGCCTGCCTTCTGTACATTTCCTGGCAAAATACATGGGAAAATCCCATTGGGGAAAATTCCACTAAGGGTTAGGGTTAGCTCCCCATGAATTCGTAGAGGAAAACCGACACTGCCATTGGATTCAGAGCCCATTGGTATGGTTAGGAGGGGGGGACGCCTTTTGAGCCTGCCTTATGTACATTTCCTCGCAAAATACATGGGAAAATCCCATTGGGGAAAATTCCACTTAGGGTTAGGGTTAGCTCCCCATGAATTCACAGAGCAAAACTGACACTGCCATTGGATTCAGATCCCATCGGTATGGGTAGGAGGGGGGACGCCTTTTGAGGTGGCCTTATGTAAATTTCCTGGTAAAATACATGGGAAAATCCCATTGGGGAAAATTCCACTTAGGGTTAGGGTTAGCTCCACATGAATTCGTAGAGCAAAACCGACACTGCCATTGGATTCAGAGCCCATCGGTATGGTTAGGAGGGGGGGGGGGATGGCTTTTGAGCCTGCCTTATGTACATTTCCTGGCAAAATACATGGGAAAATCCCATTGGGGGAAATTCCACTTAGGGTTAGGGATAGCTCCCCATGACTTCGCAGAGCAAAACCGACACTGCCATTGGATTCAGAGCCCATTGGTATGGTTGGGAGGGGGGATGCCTTTTGAGCCTGCCTTATGTACATTTCCTGGCAAAATACATGGGAAAATCCCATTGGGGAAAATTCCACTTAGGATGAGGGCAGTGCTTCTCAAATAGTGGGGCGGGCCCCCCAGGGGGGGCGCGAGGCTCTGTAAAGGGGGGCTCAGCTCAAATTATTTTATATATTTTTGTTTTGCAGGTTAAAGTTTTTTTAAATATTGTGTTCCTTTAAATCCTGTGCTCCTTTAAATCTTTTCTGCTACAGTTAATAAAGCTATTCTTTGTTGTAAATTGATCCACATTTCTTTCTTTTTTTATTCTCTTATAAGTTAATAAGGATACAGTGTTATGCAGAGGTGTACTTATAACAATTTTATAGACAAATGATACTATTTACAGTTGCGCGGGGTGCGCGAAATGTTTTCTTCTTCCTAGGGGGGGCATGACAGAAAATAATTGAGAAGCACTGACTTAGGGTAAGGGTTAGCTCCCCATGAATTCACAGAGTAAAACCGAAACTGCCATTGGATTCAGAGCCCATCGGTATGGTTAGGAGGGGGGACGCCTTTTGAGCCTGCCTTATGTACATTTCCTGGCAAAATAAATGGGAAAATCCCATTGGGGAGAATTCCACTAAGGGTTAGGGTTAGCTCCCCATGAATTCGTAGAGCAAAACCGACACTGCCATTGGATTCAGAGCCCATTGGTATGGTTAGGAGGGGCGACGCCTTTTGAGCCTGCCTTATGTACATTTCCTGGCAAAATACATGGGAAAATCCCATTGGGGAAAATTCCACTTAGGGTTAGGGTTAGCTCCACATGAATTCACAGAGCAAAACCGACACTGCCATTGGATTCGGAGCCCATCGGTATGGTTAGGAGGGGAGACGCCTTTTGAGCCTGCCTTATGTACATTTCCTGGCAAAATACATGGGAAAATCCCATTGGGGAAAATTCCACTTAGGGTTAGGGTTAGCTCCCCATGAATTCGTAGAGCAAAACCGACACTGCCATTGGATTCAGAGGCCATCGGTATGGTTAGGAGGGGGGACGCCTTTTGAGCCTGCCTTATGTACATTTCCTGGCAAAATACATGGGAAAATCCCATTGGGGAAAATTCCACTTAGGGTTAGGGTTAGCTCCCCATGAATTCGTGGAGCAAAACCGACACTGCCATTGGATTCAGAGGCCATCGGTATGGTTAGGAGGGGGGACGCCTTTTGAGCCTGCCTTATGTACATTTCCTGGCAAAATACATGGGAAAATCCCATTGGGGAAAATTCCACTAAGGGTTAGGGTTAGCTCCCCATGAATTCGTAGAGCAAAACCGACACTGCCATTGGATTCAGAGCCCATCGGTATGGTTAGGAGGGGGGACGCCTTTTGAGCCTGCCTTATGTACATTTCCTGGCAAAATACATGGGAAAATCCCATTGGGGAAAATTCCACTTAGGGTTAGGGTTAGCTCCCCATGAATTCGTAGAGCAAAACCGACACTGCCATTGGATTCAGAGGCCATCGGTATGGTTAGGAGGGGGGACGCCTTTTGAGCCTGCCTTATGTACATTTCCTGGCAAAATACATGGGAAAATCCCATTGGGGAAAATTCCACTTAGGATGAGGGCAGTGCTTCTCAAATAGTGGGGCGGGCCCCCCAAGGGGGGCGCGAGGCTCTGTAAAGGGGGGCTCAGCTCAAATTATTTTATATATTTTTGTTTTGCAGGTTAAAGTTTTTTTAAATATTGTGTTCCTTTAAATCCTGTGCTCCTTTAAATCTTTTCTGCTACAGTTAATAAAGCTATTCTTTGTTGTAAATTGATCCACATTTCTTTCTTTTTTTATTCTCTTATACGTTAATAAGGATACAGTGTTATGCAGAGGTGTACTTATAACAATTTTATAGACAAATGATACTATTTACAGTTGCGCGGGGTGCGCGAAATGTTTTCTTCTTCCTAGGGGGGGCATGACAGAAAATAATTGAGAAGCACTGACTTAGGGTAAGGGTTAGCTCCCCATGAATTCACAGAGTAAAACCGAAACTGCCATTGGATTCAGAGCCCATCGGTATGGTTAGGAGGGGGGACGCCTTTTGAGCCTGCCTTATGTACATTTCCTGGCAAAATAAATGGGAAAATCCCATTGGGGAGAATTCCACTAAGGGTTAGGGTTAGCTCCCCATGAATTCGTAGAGCAAAACCGACACTGCCATTGGATTCAGAGCCCATTGGTATGGTTAGGAGGGGGGACGCCTTTTGAGCCTGCCTTATGTACATTTCCTGGCAAAATACATGGGAAAATCCCATTGGGGAAAATTCCACTTAGGGTTAGGGTTAGCTCCACATGAATTCACAGAGCAAAACCGACACTGCCATTGGATTCGGAGCCCATCGGTATGGTTAGGAGGGGAGACGCCTTTTGAGCCTGCCTTATGTACATTTCCTGGCAAAATACATGGGAAAATCCCATTGGGGAAAATTCCACTTAGGGTTAGGGTTAGCTCCCCATGAATTCGTAGAGCAAAACCGACACTGCCATTGGATTCAGAGGCCATCGGTATGGTTAGGAGGGGGGACGCCTTTTGAGCCTGCCTTATGTACATTTCCTGGCAAAATACATGGGAAAATCCCATTGGGGAAAATTCCACTAAGGGTTAGGGTTAGCTCCCCATGAATTCGTAGAGCAAAACCGACACTGCCATTGGATTCAGAGCCCATCGGTATGGTTAGGAGGGGGGACGCCTTTTGAGCCTGCCTTATGTACATTTCCTGGCAAAATACATGGGAAAATCCCATTGGGGAAAATTCCACTTAGGGTTAGGGTTAGCTCCCCATGAATTCGTAGAGCAAAACCGACACTGCCATTGGATTCAGAGGCCATCGGTATGGTTAGGAGGGGGGACGCCTTTTGAGCCTGCCTTATGTACATTTCCTGGCAAAATACATGGGAAAATCCCATTGGGGAAAATTCCACTTAGGATGAGGGCAGTGCTTCTCAAATAGTGGGGCGGGCCCCCCAAGGGGGGCGCGAGGCTCTGTAAAGGGGGGCTCAGCTCAAATTATTTTATATATTTTTGTTTTGCAGGTTAAAGTTTTTTTAAATATTGTGTTCCTTTAAATCCTGTGCTCCTTTAAATCTTTTCTGCTACAGTTAATAAAGCTATTCTTTGTTGTAAATTGATCCACATTTCTTTCTTTTTTTATTCTCTTATACGTTAATAAGGATACAGTGTTATGCAGAGGTGTACTTATAACAATTTTATAGACAAATGATACTATTTACAGTTGCGCGGGGTGCGCGAAATGTTTTCTTCTTCCTAGGGGGGGCATGACAGAAAATAATTGAGAAGCACTGACTTAGGGTAAGGGTTAGCTCCCCATGAATTCACAGAGTAAAACCGAAACTGCCATTGGATTCAGAGCCCATCGGTATGGTTAGGAGGGGGGACGCCTTTTGAGCCTGCCTTATGTACATTTCCTGGCAAAATAAATGGGAAAATCCCATTGGGGAGAATTCCACTAAGGGTTAGGGTTAGCTCCCCATGAATTCGTAGAGCAAAACCGACACTGCCATTGGATTCAGAGCCCATTGGTATGGTTAGGAGGGGGGACGCCTTTTGAGCCTGCCTTATGTACATTTCCTGGCAAAATACATGGGAAAATCCCATTGGGGAAAATTCCACTTAGGGTTAGGGTTAGCTCCACATGAATTCACAGAGCAAAACCGACACTGCCATTGGATTCGGAGCCCATCGGTATGGTTAGGAGGGGAGACGCCTTTTGAGCCTGCCTTATGTACATTTCCTGGCAAAATACATGGGAAAATCCCATTGGGGAAAATTCCACTTAGGGTTAGGGTTAGCTCCCCATGAATTCGTAGAGCAAAACCGACACTGCCATTGGATTCAGAGGCCATCGGTATGGTTAGGAGGGGGGACGCCTTTTGAGCCTGCCTTATGTACATTTCCTGGCAAAATACATGGGAAAATCCCATTGGGGAAAATTCCACTAAGGGTTAGGGTTAGCTCCCCATGAATTCGTAGAGCAAAACCGACACTGCCATTGGATTCAGAGCCCATCGGTATGGTTAGGAGGGGGGACGCCTTTTGAGCCTGCCTTATGTACATTTCCTGGCAAAATACATGGGAAAATCCCATTGGGGAAAATTCCACTTAGGGTTAGGGTTAGCTCCCCATGAATTCGTAGAGCAAAACCGACACTGCCATTGGATTCAGAGGCCATCGGTATGGTTAGGAGGGGGGACGCCTTTTGAGCCTGCCTTATGTACATTTCCTGGCAAAATACATGGGAAAATCCCATTGGGGAAAATTCCACTTAGGGTTAGGGTTAGCTCCACATGAATTCGTAGAGCAAAACCGACACTGCCATTGGATTCAGAGCCCATCAGTATGGTTAGGAGGGTGGATGGCTTTTGAGCCTGCCCTATGTACATTTCCTGGCAAAATACATGGGAAAATCCCATTGGGGAAAATTCCACTTAGGGTTAGGGTTAGCTCCACATGAATTCGTAGAGCAAAACCGACACTGCCATTGGATTCAGAGCCCATCAGTATGGTTAGGAGGGGGGATGGCTTTTGAGCCTGCCTTATGTACATTTCCTGGCAAAATAAGTGAGAAAATTCCATTGGGGAAAATTCCACTTAGGGTTAGGGTTAGCTCCCCATGAATTCACAGAGCAAAACTGACACTGCCATTGGATTCAGATCCCATCGGTATGGGTAGGAGGGGGGACGCCTTTTGAGCCTGCCTTCTGTACATTTCCTGGCAAAATACATGGGAAAATCCCATTGGGGAAAATTCCACTAAGGGTTAGGGTTAGCTCCCAATGAATTCGTAGAGCAAAACCGACACTGCCATTGGATTCAGAGCCCATTGGTATGGTTAGGAGGGGGGGACGCCTTTTGAGCCTGCCTTATGTACATTTCCTCGCAAAATACATGGGAAAATCCCATTGGGGAAAATTCCACTTAGGGTTAGGGTTAGCTCCCCATGAATTCACAGAGCAAAACTGACACTGCCATTGGATTCAGATCCCATCGGTATGGGTAGGAGGGGGGACGCCTTTTGAGGTGGCCTTATGTAAATTTCCTGGTAAAATACTTGGGAAAATCCCATTGGGGAAAATTCCACTTAGGGTTAGGGTTAGCTCCACATGAATTCGTAGAGCAAAACCGACACTGCCATTGGATTCAGAGCCCATCGGTATGGTTAGGAGGGGGGGGGGATGGCTTTTGAGCCTGCCTTATGTACATTTCCTGGCAAAATACATGGGAAAATCCCATTGGGGGAAATTCCACTTAGGGTTAGGGATAGCTCCCCATGACTTCGCAGAGCAAAACCGACACTGCCATTGGATTCAGAGCCCATTGGTATGGTTAGGAGGGGGGGACGCCTTTTGAGCCTGCCTTATGTACATTTCCTCGCAAAATACATGGGAAAATCCCATTGGGGAAAATTCCACTTAGGGTTAGGGTTAGCTCCCCATGAATTCGTAGAGCAAAACCGACACTGCCATTGGATTCAGAGGCCATTGGTATGGTTAGGAGGGGGGACGCCTTTTGAGCCTGCCTTATGTACATTTCCTGGCAAAATACATGGGAAAATCCCATTGGGGAAAATTCCACTTAGGGTTAGGGTTAGCTCCACATGAATTCGTAGAGCAAAACCGACACTGCCATTGGATTCAGAGCCCATCAGTATGGTTAGGAGGGGGGACGCCTTTTGAGCCTGCCTTATGTACATTTCCTGGCAAAATACATGGGAAAATCCCATTGGGGAAAATTCCACTTAGGGTTAGGGTTAGCTCCCCATGAATTCGTAGAGCAAAACCGACACTGCCATTGGATTCAGAGGCCATTGGTATGGTTAGGAGGGGGGACGCCTTTTGAGCCTGCCTTATGTACATTTCCTGGCAAAATACATGGGAAAATCCCATTGGGGAAAATTCCACTTAGGGTTAGGGTTAGCTCCCCATGAATTCGTAGAGCAAAACCGACACTGCCATTGGATTCAGAGGCCATCGGTATGGTTAGGAGGGGGGATGGCTTTTGAGCCTGCCTTATGTACATTTCCTGGCAAAATACATGGGAAAATCCCATTGGGGAAAATTCCACTTAGGGTTAGGGTTAGCTCCACATGAATTCGTAGAGCAAAACCGACACTGCCATTGGATTCAGAGCCCATCGGTATGGTTAGGAGGGGGGACGCCTTTTGAGCCTGCCTTATGTACATTTCCTGGCAAAATACATGGGAAAATCCCATTGGGGAAAATTCCACTTAGGGTTAGGGTTAGCTCCACATGAATTCGTAGAGCAAAACCGACACTGCCATTGGATTCAGAGCCCATCAGTATGGTTAGGAGGGGGGATGGCTTTTGAGCCTGCCTTATGTACATTTCCTGGCAAAATACATGGGAAAATCCCATTGGGGAAAATTCCACTTAGGGTTAGGGTTAGCTCCACATGAATTCGTAGAGCAAAACCGACACTGCCATTGGATTCAGAGCCCATCAGTATGGTTAGGAGAGGGGATGGCTTTTGAGCCTGCCTTATGTACATTTCCTGGCAAAATAAGTGAGAAAATTCCATTGGGGAAAATTCCACTTAGCGTAAGGGTTAGCTCCCCATGAATTCACAGAGTAAAACCGACACTGCCATTGGATTCAGAGCCCATCGGTATGGTTAGGAGGGGGGACACCTTTTGAGCCTGCCTTCTGTACATTTCCTGGCAAAATACATGGGAAAATCCCATTGGGGAAAATTCCACTAAGGGTTAGGGTTAGCTCCCCATGAATTCGTAGAGCAAAACCGACACTGCCATTGGATTCAGAGCCCATTGGTATGGTTAGGAGGGGGGGACGCCTTTTGAGCCTGCCTTATGTACATTTCCTCGCAAAATACATGGGAAAATCCCATTGGGGAAAATTCCACTTAGGGTTAGGGTTAGCTCCCCATGAATTCACAGAGCAAAACTGACACTGCCATTGGATTCAGATCCCATCGGTATGGGTAGGAGGGGGGACGCCTTTTGAGGTGGCCTTATGTAAATTTCCTGGTAAAATACATGGGAAAATCTCATTGGGGAAAATTCCACTTAGGGTTAGGGATAGCTCCCCATGACTTCGCAGAGCAAAACCGACACTGCCATTGGATTCAGAGCCCATTGGTATGGTTGGGAGGGGGGATGCCTTTTGAGCCTGCCTTATGTACATTTCCTGGCAAAATACATGGGAAAATCCCATTGGGGAAAATTCCACTTAGGATGAATATAAAGGAACCCGGAAGAGAAAATTGTATAAACAATGTTTAAGATGATCTCTGAGACTTTTAAGAGATTTCCTTCTCCTTTTTCTTCCATGGAGCAATGTTTAAAAAGAGGATAATAATGCAAACAATGCATTTGTGAGTGTGTTTATGTGTGTAGGTATGTGTAGTAGAGAGAATAACAGATGTGAGCCTAGTTTAATTTTTAATATCAGATTTTATAAACAGGATTCTGTAGGTTGGAATCCTGTCTCCCAGCCAGAGTGTCACCCAGACTATAATACTTCTGCATTCTCATTCTAAAGAAAACAACTAATAACCTCTATACAATTAACCCAAGATAGTCTTACAACTATTTGCTTAGTGATTGTTCAAAATTACCACGGCACTGAAAAAAGTGACTTATGACTATTTATTACACTAACATTGATCATTGTAACGTGATCAAAATTCAGATGCTTGGCAACTGGCATGTATTTATGACAGTTGCAATGTCCCAAGGTCATGTGATCACCTTTTTGCAACCTTCTTGCAAACAACGTGTCAACTTTAAACTAAACCTAGCCGCAGCCACCTTTCTGTTCCTCAGTTGCCACAGAGAGGGGCAAGGGGGGGAAGGAAGTTGGAATGCCTTACTAGACACAACAAAGAGCTTTCTCAAGAGAACCAAGGTCATCTCTTCTGGCAACGGATAAGGTTGGGAAAGGACTGACTGAAGAGCCCGCCAGTTAATCCAATTGGCCAACGTGACCTGTGACACTCGGGGATGGGGTTATTTCCTAGTTTAATTATACTGAAACCACAGGAAAGATTTACATTTGGTTTTCCATTGAAACTGTGCCGATATGATGTACTCATGAAAGAAGACCTTTGAGAAAGAGCCAAGTCTCAGCTGATTTTGCTTGGGTTCGTTAGGCAGAGCTTGGACACAAAGTCAATGGGAAAGCTGGATTCCATTAACAATCAGATTATCAGTTTAACTTCAGTGATTGACTTAACAATTGTGGCAAGAAAGGTGGTCAAATGGGGGAAAATTCAATTAACAACTCTCTTGCTTAGCGATGGAAATTTGTGAGCTCAATTGTGGTCATAAGTCCAGGATTTCTAGTACTGTGGGCAACTGTGCTTTTTATATTCCTTCTCTTCTGGTAGAAACCATACATAGAAGCACCATCTTTCCTTCTGTAAAATTGCAATGGTCAACTTTGGTGTTTAAAAGGCATTTAGTCAGCTTCGCAGATACCATTTCTCTCTTTATGTCTCTTTTAGAGCCATTATCAACAGGAAGGTCATAAATCACTGCCTATGTAAGAGATAAAGAGGCCACTGTCCGATAGATAGATAGATAGATAGATAGATAGATAGATAGATAGATAGACAGACAGACAGACAGACAGACAGACAGACAGACAGTCAGACAGTCAGATAGACAGTCAGAGATAGACAGATGATAGTCATAGATAGATAGATAGATAGATAGACAGACAGACAGACAGACAGACAGACAGACCGACCGACCGACCGACCGACAGACAGACAGACAGACAGACAGACAGGTCTCAAAGCAAGAATCTGTTCAGTGAGAAAATAGTCTATGAAAAGTTAAGCGGCACCTGCTTTCAGATCCAAGAGACCTTAGCATTGGTGCCAACTTGCTCCCCCGTGACTGCAACCCTTATAAAGTTTTGCCACAAATGTTCAGAAACTGCAGGGAAATGTATTAATTTTGGTGAGAAGCTAATCTGTTTGTTGACTTGTGGACTGAGTTCTATTGTAGGCAAGCATACATACATATCCAGAAAGTGACTTGGAACATCTTCTTGTCATCATTTACCCAGCAATCCTGGTTAAATTCTTTAGCACTGGATTTTTAGCTGAGCACCGAATGGAACATGTCTAAAGAAACTGCAATTTTGCAATTGCATTAATTGTATTAATGGCTTGAGAATACCATGCTAGTAATACTTCAAGTCAACTCAAACAAGAGGTTCTGCCAGCATATGGAATAAAAGGGTATGTGTTTATTTTACTCATTTGGCACTCAGGATAGGTTAAAGTAATTTATCCCTATTTTATGACCTCTAGGTGTGTTCGACCGCAGCTCCCATAATTCCCAGCCTGCAGGATCATGGCCTGCAAAGGCAAATATAAAAACAGAAAATGTTTTGACATTGGCAGGCTAACGCTGTGCCCAATATTTGCACATATTTCTACCCACCAAACCAGAGATTTCTGGTAAATTATGAAAACACATTTCTGATTGTGGAGTCCTTGGGGCTTACTGAGCTTGGTGGTTTTCTTGCAAGACGTTTCATTACCAAACTAGGTAATAAAACATCTGCAAGAAAACCACCACGACAGTTCCCCCCACCCCGAATGCCATCACTCTGCTAAGCAGCTAACTTCCACAACACTGTCAAATAATTTACTTAAACTGTATCATTATTATTATTATTATTATTATCATCATCCTTCCTAGTACCTATCTCTTCTCTCTTATGACTATAACCATGTTGCTTGTATCGTTACAATTTATATTGTTTTGTTTCCTAGTATGATTTAATTGCTTTTTAGTAACCTATGACTATAACTAAGTGTTGTATCTTATGATTCTTGATGAATGTACCTTTTTTTTCTTTATGTACAATGAGAGCATACGCACCAAAGACAAATTATTGGATTGTGCATCCAATCACACTTGGTCTATTCTATTCTATTCTATTCTATTCTATTCTGTTCTGTTCTGTTCTGTTCTGTTCTGTTCTAACATTGAAATAGTATAAAAGAGAGTATACAAAAACCTCATCCAAGTTGAACAGAACAAAAAACATAAACTATACTAATCCATCATCTTTCATCAGTCAGTGGGGAAGCCAGATTCATTTAACGACTACCGTATGTTACTAACTTACCAACTGCAGTGATTCACTTAACAACTGTGACAAGAAAGGTTGTAAAATGGGGCAAAACTCACTTAACTTTTTGCTCAGCCATGGACATTTTGGACTCACTTGTGATCGTGAGTTGAGGATTACCTGTATATATAAATAAGGGTTGCCCAGGGGTGGGCCCCTTCCTAAAATTTAGCGTGCCTTTTCTTACCTGAGCTTCCGGAGGCCCCGTACCGGAACACTTCCTCCCCTGGCCTGCCTCCCCACTCGCTCCCGCCTGGTTGCCGCTGGCTTGCTTCCTCTCCCCGCCTGTCCACACCAGGCCTGCCACACCTGCCCACTTCCTTTGCCGGAACATAGGATTCAGCGGTTGGGAGAAACCCACATGGCATGCGCTCCCTTCTCTTTGACAGCCACCTGGTTTTCAATGGGGGGGGGAGGAGAAATGCATGTGTTGGAAACCAGGTGGCTGTCACACACACACACACACACACACACACCGTGCATGTGTAAGGGGGACTGGATCAGCTTGGAGGCTGGCAAAGAAGCCTCTGTTTCTCCACTGCTGTGGCTCTTAGAGGAACAAGGCAGGGATCCCTAGCAGAAGCTCGGCTTTCTCCTTACTCTCTCCCCCCTGATTTCTCCCTGGAAGGAGGCAGCGATGCTGGCCAGCACTCTCTTCACTTACCACTCACCACTGCCGCCCCTGAGGCCTGCCGGCTGCAGCCCTACCTGCCCTACTTAGCTGGGTGGCTGGCCAGGAAAGTGTCGAGGAGGCGAGCGCTGGCCAGCATCGCTAGGGTTACAAAACTAGGGTTACATCCCTAACATTCTCCCCTCTTGGCTTGGCAATGTATATAAGCCATGATTGTAACAAATGTTACTTTAAATGCTAGAGAGATGTAATTGGTTGCTGTTACCTCAAGCAGCCATAAGAGGGAGCCAGAATGACTGTTAGCTCTCTGTTTGTTAGATGCTGATTGGATACTGTATCATGAGTTACTGAGTCTTGCTACTGTTGGCTACTTTGTGGGTTAAACTGAGAATATTGATAACTGACTGACTGAACCGTGTATGACTTGGACTGTAAACTGAACTTTGAATACCTCTATATTTCCACATAGTAAACTACTATATTTTATACTCTTCAGTGTCCCTATATGCTGGTTTGTGTGTGTTCTTGCATACCACTCTCATTACGCTTCTCTGCACACTCGCTCTCCTAACGGGGAGCTTACTTACTAAACACTGGTTATGGGCCCAGAGTGTACCAGATGTAGCTAAAAAGAGAGTTGGTGTTGATACGCCATACCGTGTACAGATAGCTGTTTAGTTTGTAAGTGTTACTATTATGAAGAAGATGGCACAGGAGCCATCAGCAAGTCTATCACTAATAACCCGGTTGGATGGAACAAACTATGTTTCCTGGTCTATGAAGTACAGCCTACTCCCCGTTAGGAGAGCAAGTAGCTAAGTAGCTAACAGTAGCAAGACTCAGTAACTCACGATACAGTATCCGATCAGCATCTAAAAAAAAGAGAGCTAACAGTCATTCTGGCTCCCTCTTATGGCTGCTTGAGGTAACAGCAACCAATTACATCTCTCTAGCATTTAAAGTAACAGATACATTTGTTAAAATTGTGGCTTATATATATTGCCAAGCCAAGACTAGGGTTACATCCCTAACAATCATCCCTGCCTCCTTCTTTTGCGAGTCGCGGCAGCAGAGAAACGGAGGCTTCTTTGCCAGCTTCCCAGTTGATCCAGTCCACCTTACACATGTGCCTTGCATTGTGGCAAGCGCTGTGTGTGTGTCTGACGTGCATGCCTTCCGTGGCATGTCCAACACCTTCGGACACCCATCAGGCCACCCACTGAGCGGCACAGAAATCTGGCTTCAGCAAAAGGAAAAAAAGCCGTTTGAAATTAGCCCTCTCTGCCGCTCTGCTAAAAAGGCGGGAACCAAGGCCAAGGGATAACAGGATGACTAACCATATTCGGTTAACCCCCAGAGTAAGAGGCTGAATTGGGAACTCTGTGAATTGGCTTGTAGGACACAGAATGCTGTGATCATAGGATTTATTGGGCACCGGTTTTAGTTCACAGAATATATCTACAAATATAATTGGAAGGGATGTGTGTGTGAGAGAGAGAGTGGGGGGAGAGAAAGAGAGAAAGTAAGAGAGAAAGAAAGAGGAAAAGAAAGAGAAAGGAAGGAAGAAAAAGAAAGAAAGAAAGAAAGAAAGAGGGAGAGATACAAGAAAGGAAGGAAGGAAGTAATGGAGGGAGAGTGAGAAAAAAAGAGAGGGACAAAGATAGAAAGAGAAAGAGAGAGAGAGAAAGAAAGAGAAAGAAGGAAAGAGAAAGAAGGAAAGAGAAAGAAAGGAAGAAAGAAAGAAAAGAGAAAGAAAAATACAAAGAAAAATACAAAGAAAAAAAAGAAAGAAAGAAAAAAATGAGAGAGACAAAAGAAAGAAAGAAAGAAAAAGGGAGGGAGAGGCAAAAGGAAGGAAGGGAGGAAGGAAAGAAGGAAAGAAAGAAAGAAAGAAAAGAAAGAAAAGAAAGAAAAGAAAGAAAAGAAAGAAAAGAAAGAAAAGAAAGAAAAGAAAGAAAAGAAAGAAAAGAAAGAAAAGAAAGAAAAGAAAGAAAAGAAAGAAAAGAAAGAAAAGAAAGAAAAGAAAGAAAAGAAAGAAAGAAAGATAACTTATGACCACGATTGAGCCCAAAATTTTGGTTCTTAAGCAAGAGCGTTGTTATGAATTTCACCACATTTTTAAGTTGGCCATGCCCACTCAGTCACATGACTGCCGAGCCAATCCCACAAAACAGGCCACACCTACAGAATAGATTCTAAAACTTTTTGAAACCCACCACTGGGGTTGCCGTACACATTTTGGACAGCATTACTCTGCTTTTTGTTAAATCCTCCTAACGTTTTCCAGGCTTCTGTTTGAACCTGGGGGAAAATAATACTTCTGGTTTAAGGAATCTACTTGGTAAAGTTAATGTGACTTTCCCCCCCCCCCCCCCCCCCCAGGCTCATGCAGGAGCCTGAAAAAAGTCAGGAACCGCCTCCTCTTCAAATCCATGGCCATTTTAGAGGGTACCATAGGATTCCAATTACTTTTCTGTAGAATGAACATCTTTAATTTTTCAGAACTGCCAGTACTGTATAATTGGGACCTGAACATGTGACCTTAAAATGTCTTAGTTCAATAGGACTTGCTGCTAACTAAATGGTGCAGCAATGCAAACCAAGAGGCAGGTGGATGGCCTAAACTGTTTTTGAACAGAAGACAAAAAATGTCTTTTCTTCTTCTTCTTCTTCTTCTTCTTCTTCTTCTTCTTCTTCTTCTTCTTCTTCTTCTTCTTCTTCTTCTTCTTCTTCTTCTTCTTCTTCTTCTTCTTCTTCTTCTTCTTCTTCCTCTTCCTCTTCCTCTTCCTCTTCCTCTTCCTCTTCCTCTTCTTCTTCTTCTTCTTCTTCTTCTTCTTCTTCTTCTTCTTGTATTCCGTAAGTGCAGGGTCCACTTTTCAGATCATTGAATGCCATTTTGCATGGTCAGCTATGTCTCCAGTGTGCAGGCCCACAGCTTGCATATCTTTGTTGATGGTGTCTTGCCATCTCTTTGGATGCCCATGTCACCGGCCATTGACTTCTAGTTGGTAGATAGTCTTGGCAACGGTGGAAGGTGCTGCTCTCAGGACATGTCCATACTAGTGGAGCCGCCCTTCTCTCATCTTCTCTATAATTGGTGCCACAACAAAATGTTGTTGAATGGTGTCATTTGTGAGAAATTTGGTAAGTGAGTTTTGCCCCATTTTATGACTTTTCTTGCAACATTTGTTAAGTGAGCCACTGTGGCTGTTAAATCAGTAACATGGTTGTTAAACGAATCTGGCTTCCCCAATGACTTTGCTTCTCAGAAAATCACAAAAGGTGATCAGATGACCCGGGGTCACTGTAATCGTCATAAATATGACTCAGTTGTCAAGCATCTGAATGGAAATCTGGTGACCATGGGGAAATGACAACGGTCAAAAGTGTGAACAACGGCCATAAGCAGTGGTGGGTTGCAGGCAGTATGCCCCGGTACGGACGTACCGGAGCCTGCCCAGAGCACCGGATACCGTTCTGATATGGTGCTCTGGAGGGCCCACCTGCCTGCCTGAGCTCCTTACCGGTCTTTTAAGTCTTCGGCGCTTCCGCGCATGCCGCATACAGTGCCTGCGTGACACTCTGCTGAGCAGCTGGAACATCGTGGAGGCTCGCGGAGGTGCTAAGATGCATGGCGCACTGCGCACATCCATGTGGATGCCGCCGGGCCCACCACTGGATCCGGAACCTACCACTGGCCATAAATCACTTTTTTCAGTGCCGTCGTAACTTTGAACAGTCACTAAACCAACAGTTGTAAGCCGAGAACTACCTGTATATTCGAATATATGCAAAACCAGTTTTCATGTCCCTTTTATCCCCATCCCCTGATTCAAAGGAGGCTAAAGGCAAAGTTCTCTCCACCTGTCCCGGCCCACCAAAAATTCGTTCCCTGGGAAGACTTAGGTTGCAAAAAGGTCTCTCTGTCTGCAGGCCGAAAACAAGGCTATAATCGCAACTTTAAGACGAGGCTGTAAATAATGGAGCCGATATCCTAGGGGATAATTTTGTAAAGGGTAAAAAGAGAGAGAATTCCTTGATTACTTTAGAAATAAAGACGGCACTTTTCTTGGAGAATGGCAGAGCAATAGGCTGAGGAAGACGTGCATAAATTGTCTGAGCGAAAGACAGAGCTACCCTCAGGAGGTTGACTATGATTCTCTCTCTCTCTCTCTCTTTCTCTCTTTTGCTCTTTCTTTAATGATTGCATTTCTTGAAGTCATAAATACACAGCCAGTCCTATTTCTTTCACGGACTGGCTTGGAGCCTTCTGAGCTTGTATCTTTGATGTGTAAATAATCAGTGACTGCCTGTAATCAGAGGGTTATTTTGATAGCCGTGATTGAGTTTCCTCTTACTTCATAGCCAGGCAGGGTGATTTTTTTTGGCCCATTTGGAGGAGCTGTTCTTAATTGATCGGGACCTTCGGTTTTTAACCTACCAAAACCTTTAACGCTGTAGAGCTTGAGATGTGCTTTCTTGGTGACTGCTGTGGCTCCCCACGAGAGGGGAAAAAAGTCAATAACTAAGTTATTTTATTGCTCTTTTATCACTGGCATTGGTTCTGGAGGAGATCCATTTATAGCTATCAGGCCTTAGAGCAGGGGTCCCCAACCCCCGGTGCATAGACCAGCACTGGGCGGTGGCATGCCAGAAACTGGGCCACGCAAACATGTGAAGCCCCACCCATGCGACGCAGGCAGCACACAAAATCATGCCCCCTTTTCACAGAACCAGTCCCAGGAGCCCAAAAGGTTGGGAGGTGCTGCCTTAGAGATACCAGTAGCCTTAACCTCCATGAATTTGTCTGAATTCCTTTCATGGCCATCTAAGGTAGGACTATCAGTCATATTTTTGGCACCAGTTCCCATCACTTGTGAATAATTGTGTATGGTGACATTTGAGACCTGACCACCCAGGTCACCCTTGTGATAAAATTCTCTGAATCTGTGTGTGTGTAGAAAGTAAGGAGGATGACCTTGATGGAGATGTGCAAGGAACATTACCTAGGCCAGGGATCAGCAACCCGTGGCTCTGGAGCCCCATGTGGCTCTTTCATCCCTCTGCTGTGTAGCTCCCTGTCACTCAAAATATGCGTCACAACCACCAATGTGTGACACCCGCCAGCATGTGATTTATTGATAAATAAATGGATGAAGTTTCAGAAGAAAACAGAATGTTTAATTCAACTACATATGCTAGTTTTGTGGTCGCTCAGGAAATAGTCAGGACAAGAAGAGTTTTGTGGCTCCCGGTGTTTTCTTTTCTGTGGGAAACAGGTCCAAATGACTCTTTGAGTGTTTATGGTTGCTGACCCCTAACCTAGGCAAAGGGACGGAAACCAGTGGGTTTCAATTTATTTTACTACTGGTTCACTTGTGTGTGTGCGCACGTGTGATACTTCTGCGCATGCACAGAAGCTGGGCAGGTGGGGGGAGCCTCTCGCTGCCGCCACTACCGGTTTCCCTGATCCGGGGCGAACTGACAGAAACCCACCTCTGACTGAAACACTATGACATCCCGAAGAACTAGATAATATTGGGAACAGTCAGTGGTGGGTTTCAAAATTTTTTAGAACCTCTTCTGTAGGTGTGCCCTGCTTTGTGGGAGTGGCTTGCTGGCCATGTGACTGAGTGGGAGTGGCTTGGCAGCCATGTGACTGGGTGGGCATGGTCAACTTGTAAAATGTGGTGAAACTCACTTAACAACGCTCTTGCTTAGCAACCAAAATGTTGGCTCAGAAACTCTGGCATTTGAAGCACACAAGTCTTAAAGCTGTCAAGTTACAAGACCCTTGTACCCCTAACCCTTTAGGAAAAAAAAAACCCAGGGGTGTTCAAACTTGACAGCTTTAATACTTGTGGACTTCAACTCCCAGAATTCCTCCTCTCGCTCTTCATCTTGATGATGTGCGGACGGGCGGGGGGGAGGGAGCTGGAACCTGCTCCTAAACGGCACTGTAGATTTGTGGAACCTCTTCTATAGAAGAGGTTAGAACTGGCAGGAACTCACCCCTGGGAACAGCACACAGACATAAACTGCCCTAATTTACTGGAGTATAAGAAGATGGAGGAGGACTTGCTAGACTGTTACCATAGCCAATCACAATAAAGGGAGTTTTAGCCTTTCTGGAGAGTTGATTCCTGGATCTGGTCTATCCCATGAGCCTGAGAGAGTGAGAATGACAGTTTGCAAGATATGCTTAAATCATTCTGCAAATCTGAAGCAAACATTCAGGAAGATACTAACTTTAACGCAGTTGATTATTCTTGTGATGGTTTTCCTTTCCTTTCTCCTTGTATAATTCCTTATTCTAAACATAGAGCATGAAGGTCTCTACCATTTCCAAAGATACAACATTTAAATCCGGTGTATCCAACTCGTGACCTGTTGCCTGCATGAGGCCCTGGGTAACTAGCTAATGATGAGGCCCTACAAGATTATGTGAAGAGGAACTAAAGAGCCTCTTGATGGGAATGAAGAAGGAGAGTGCAAAAGTTGGCTTGAAACTAAACATTAAGAAGAGTAATGGCATCCGGCCCTCTCAGTTCCTGGACAAGAAATGGAGGCAGTGACAGATTTTATTTCCCTGGCTCCAAGATCACAGCAGATGGGGAATGCAGCCAAGAAATTAAAAGACACTTGCTCCTAGGGAGGAAAACTATGGCAAATCTAGACAGCATACTAAAAAGCAGAGACATCACCCAGCAACAAGTGCATATAGCCAAGGCTATGGTTTTTCCAGTTGCAATGTGTGGCTGTGAAAGTTGGACCATAAGAAAAGCTGAGCATCAAAGAACTGAGGCCTTTGAACTATGGTGCTGAAGAAGACTCCTGCAAGTCCCTTGGGGTGCAATGTTGCAGAAAATAACAGGGCTTAGATGTTTCAGGATCGAGGAGAAGTTTATTTGGCAGCCA
Organism: Natrix helvetica; assembly: GCF_964273705.1. Classification (NCBI taxonomy): domain Eukaryota; kingdom Metazoa; phylum Chordata; class Lepidosauria; order Squamata; family Natricidae; genus Natrix; species Natrix helvetica. The sequence goes on along the minus strand of NC_138548.1, from coordinate 233,289,771 downwards.
GGTTCAGAAAAGCCAGTCAAAGGCAAGCATGTAACTTCTGAACAACTCTTCTAATGGAAGCACACATTCTTATACTTTGTCAAAAGCACCACAACACGGAAATACTTAACCCATTTCTGATTGGTTACCTTGAGGAAAGAAGCCTTATAGGCAGATATTGTCTTGCTTCCCCTTTTGTCTGGGCCGCAGGTCATAATGGCTACGTGGCTTTGTATTCTTTGGCTGAACTCTGTGGCTAGGCATTCACGCTTCCTGTTCTTTTGCAAGCTTCAAACTCCGTCTTTTACTTTATAATAACAAGATGAAAGGGTCCCCGAGAGGTATCCAGCCTGACCCCGTATGTTCACTCTTAATGTCCAAATCTCACTTTACGTCCTACTTTAGCAAGGCTATCAAACTGGTCAGAACTAGAGGAGATCAACCCTGACTGCTCTTTAGAAGACCAGATCCTGAAGATGAAACTCAAATACTTTGGCCACCTAATGAGCAGGAAGGACTCACTGGAGAAGAGCCTAATGCTGGGAAAGATTGAGGGCAAAAGAAGAAGGGGACGACAGAGAATGAGGTGGATGGATGGAGTCATTGAAGTAGTAGGAGTGAGGTTGAATGGACTCCAGAGGATGGTAGAGGACAGGAAGGCCTGGAGGAACATTGTCCATGGGGTCATGATGGATTGGACATGACTTCGCAACTAACAACAACAGAATTATAAACTTTTTTTTATTTTTTGTTCTCTCTATATACATTCACCTAATTATCATTCTTTTTTTTTACATTCATAATTTTAATACATTTGTCACTCCGTTTATAGAATTGTAATATTCCATTCGGGTTGTTTTGTTTACCATCCCTCGCCTATTTTAACACCACCTTCTTCTCCTTTCCTTTTCTCCCTCCCTCCCTTCTTTACTTCCTTCCTTCCTTCTTCTTTTCCCTTCCTTCTTCCCTTACCTCTCTCCTCCTCCTCTCTTCCCCTTCCTACCCTCTCTCCTTCTCTCCTTCTCCCTTCCATCTTCCTCTCCTCCTCACTACCTTCCTTCCCTTCTTCTCCTCTCCTCTCCTCTCTTCCTTTCTGTCCCTTCTCTACTTTCTTTTTTCTCTCTCCTCCTCCTCTCTTCCCCTTCCTACCCTCTCTCCTTCTCTCCTTCTCCCTTCCATCTTCCTCTCCTCCTCACTACCTTCCTTCCCTTCTTCTCTTCTCCTCTCCTCTCTTCCTTTCTGTCCCTTCTCTACTTTCTTTTTTCCTCCTCTCCTTTCCCTTCCTTCTTCCCTTACCTCTCCCCTACTTCTCTCTACCTCTTCCCCTTCTTCCCCTGTCTTCTTCTCTGCTCGCCCCTTCCACCTTCCTGTCCTCACCTTCTCTCTTCCTTCCCTCCTTTTCCTCTCTTCCTTTCTTTTTCTATTGCTGCAGGTGTCTCTTCCAGCTCTTAATTTCTATTTTCTTGGGGTGGTATTTCCGCAAACCCAAAAATCTTTTTATATCATTTCTTGTTTTTTTTAAAGAACATTTTTCTTTTTTGGTCAGACAAAAACAGACAACAAATAACACATAGAACCTTCTTCAATCACATACAGCATGTTGTTTGGTTGTAAAGTTTTTGTGCATCACTTCCATAGTCCTCACTTTCAAATGTATGTAAGATCACAAATTATCAACTCATTTCAAACAAATTCTTATATCATCAATCCAGTATATTATATAAAAATTATTATAATTATTAAACATTCATTTGACTATAAATTGCTTTTACATCCTTTTGTATGAAATATCCTAAATTTGAGGTAAAACTATATAATAGCATTCCACTCAATAACATTTCATCTTTCTAACATATTCTAAATAAAAATTGATTATATTTAATAACAAATACTTTTAAGTCTCCTCTCGTAGTCCTCATTTGCAGTTTGTATAAAATTTCATATCCTCAAACTAGTACCAATATATGTATTATTATCAATATTACTCATTTATATGACTATATATAATACTCTAAATTTAACTAAGTTTGATTTAATTTTTATTATAAACTTTCACTACATCAACCTGTATCTTTCCAGTAGTAGTGCAGTTTTATATCTCGTGTCATTTGTGGAATTAATATTCTGGTTGTTTTTTTCATGGGTCTTTTATGGACTTCTTTTCGCAGCTTGTTGCTCATTGTATATCTTATGAGCACTCAAAACCCTCCATCTATTCCTTTCATCAACTTATCTTAGGTTATCACCAATGTTTCAGTCAAGATTTTTCTCCTTACTTCTATCAAATTTTCTGTTTTTTCTTCGTCTGTACTTTGAGGTCTGAGATAGTTCCAGTCCACCTATCTCCCCTTTCCATAGTCCACTCTTATTATTTCCAACCATGCTCAGTATGCTGTCATATCCACAATTTTCTTATCTCTTTGTTCCTTTTTTCCTTCAATTTTTGGAACTCTGTCCTCAACTTTCTTCTTTTGATAAATATTCTCAATTTTTCCATCTCTTTTTGTTGTTCTTTGTTCTACGTCATCCATTCTCATCTCAATTTTCTCTGTTATTATTAATATCTTTTGAATTTTGAACATAATCATTTGCAATATTAATGTTGCTTTTTCATGTTGTGCCATCCTTCCAACTTATAAACACTGCGACTATAGCATTTGAGGCTTTTATTATATTCCAAACAAGTTCATTATAATCTTTCAAGTCAAAACTTTACCTTCACTGCAAAAACTCTGAAACAGCAGCTGTATAAACAAACCGTGCTCTTTCCACTATCACTCTCAATAAACAAACTGAAAGGAACTCCGATGATCAAAGAGAGGAAAGAAAATACAATGATTCAGCCTCCAGCCTTAAAGTGGCAGTGTTACTTTTTCTCTCTCTCTGCTATTACAGCCCTTTTTAAATAGCAGACTTATGGAGAAAAATTCTCAATTAAAAAAAAACAATCCAATCAAACGTTGTAGAAAAGCAAGACATTTTTAATCCACAAGTATATAGAAAAAGTAAAAAATAAAAAGTAGAAGAAAAACTGAGCCCTCCAATTTAAAAAATAGGAAACATTTGCAGAACTTCCATTCATAAAAAGAGAATTTTAAAAAAAGGATAACACTCTGTTTAATGTAGCTTAATTTCGCCGCTTGTTTTCTTTTGTCTTCAATTTTAATTTAGTTTTAATTTTCTTTGGGTAGTCTCTTTTCTAGTAATAAAATTTCCTCACCAATCCGACACACTGTTCTCTTCCATTTTGTTTCTGTTCCGGAGCTGTCCCAACTTCAGCAGCTTCAGGGCTGGGTTTCTGTCATCAGGAAAAAGAGCTTCTCCTGGATCAATCAGAGACTTTGCGGTGTCCCTGAGATCAGCAGGATGTACTCTTCTCTATCACCATCTCTTCGGGATGGTTTAGGTCCAAAAGGACCACCCAGTGGCAAAAATATCGACTGTGATCTTAGAGCTCCAAGAACGCACATCGTATCATCAGCTCTCGAGAATTATAAACTTTTTAATGTAAACTTTTATATACATTAGCTATATTATATATTTTATATTTGCTATGAATGGATCATCTACTGATAGAAGAGAATATTTATAGCTTGGGGTTCAACTCTGGGGTCCATGGTGCTCCCTGTGTTTGGTGGTTTTCTTGCAGGTGTTTCATTACCAAAATAGGTAACATCATCAGTGCTAGAATCAAGAGAACAAAAGATTCTCTTGTGCATCTCTTTTTGTAGCATCAAACTTCATTTTTTAGAAATATGGGAGAAACAGATGGTAGATTACTGTTGGGCAAAAAAATGGTATCATATTCATATTGGGTAGAGTCTGTTTTAGCATTGATGTTACCTAGTTTGGTAATGAAATGTCTGCTAGAAAAATCACTAAACTCAGATTCCATCAAGGATCCCATGGATCATGTACTGTTTGTCTTAGCTGTTTGGAGGTCTTCTAGTCCAACCCCCTGCTCAAGCAGAAGACTCTATACAATTTCAGACAAGTAGCTGTCCAGGCTATTCTTAAAGACCTCCAGTAATGAAGCACCCACAAAGTCTGAAGGCAAGCTGTTCCACTGTTTAATTTTTCTCACTATCAGGAAGTTTCTCCTTAATCCCAGGTTGCTTCTCTCCTTAATTAGTTTCCAACCATTGCTACTTGTCTTGCCTTCTGGTGCTTTGCAAAATAAGCTGAGCCCCTCTTCTTTGTGGCAGCCCCTCAAATACTGCTATGATGTCACCACCTAGTCCTTCTTTTCTCTAGACTAGCCATAGATAACATTTTACAAAGTCTACTTTTCTAGTTCACTACCTATGTTGTGTTTACTAACATTTGTCAGAAAATTATGCCGAGTGCAAATTATGTCCTTTCCAGTGTCTAGGGGTTTCCTTTCACATCTTGCCATGAGTCACATGTATCTGTCTGAGGAATTGTTTGGGCATCGATGACATTGCCCTAGAATGATACAGAACATTGGTGATTGAAAATGCACGGCATAACTTTGAAGATTTGAGATGAAGCTTCCACTGGTTTCAAACTTTCTTTTAATTGGACAGAAATTCACAGTTGGCTTGATGGTTAGGACTACAGCATACTAGGTCTTGATATTCTGGTTGGTTAATTATTTTTTTCTAAGACAATAAACAATATTGAAGTCTACAACAGAGAAGGCCTTTTCTACAACATGCAATCTGCATTCGTAAGACATTTTTCCCCACTGCAATCTGTCATTTGGGATGCAGAAAATGCAAGGTGAAGCCTTGCTTTTTGTCTTCGTGGGCTGCACAGGATCATTAAACAAAAACTTGGAAATCTCCATGGGGTGACAGTAATTGACCCAGGATTTTTTTAGTACAAGGGCCGTACTTTCCTTTTCTTCTTTTTTATTGTAATAACCATGCAGAGATGTAGACATGGATCTCCATTGGGGGATACACCCCCATTGTTCTTCTTAGCCCTGATGTTTGCCTTCACCCTTTGAGGTTTTCAGAAGCTTGAGATTATTTGGTTTCTTTGAAGAACAAAGTACAAAAGAGGAAAAAAAGCATTTTTTAAAAAAAAAAGATGACTGGCTATTTTGATCTACCAGGTCTGCTCACAGTATGATGGAACAAACATCAGCAATCATTAAGGATAAAGCAGAGGAGGAAATATAATCAAAAGAGTGTTGCCGGAAATTGTGCTCTACTCTGCCTAACAATTGAGGGCCTGATCCTATGATGAAACTTCCATCCACACAGCCACATCTCTACAGCCACACCTCCTCCTTTTGCCATCACACTCAAAATATGGAACACGAATTATGTAACCAACATAATTAAAACAGTGTCCTGGAAATCAATGAGTTTCTCCCCCCCCCCCCAAGTCATGCTGTACCTGGACTACAATTTTAAAAAATGTATAGGAGCTATTGTATTAGCGTTTTCTTTTTAAGGGCTATAATCTGGGAACTTCCCTTCAATGAACATTCAGTTACTACCCTTCTAAACAGTAGGAGTGTTTGGTATTTTTTTTTGTCTCTTGTTTTTCAGAAGCAATTAGAAAAGCAATCCTGGGTTTTTAAGAAGTTCTGGTAGAAGCTCCCAATCCCCTGAAGTTTTACCCTTAGTCAAAAGGTTGTAATGTATAAATTACATGCAAACTTTGAATAACTCTTCGTGAACCTGACGAAGAAGCCTCTTGTCCATGTCTTATTTCTTATAACAAATTTGTTAGTCCTTAAGGTAAAAGGTAAAGGTAAAGGTTCCCCTCGCACAAATGTGCTAGTTGTTCCCAACTCTAGGGGGTGGTGCTCATCTCTGTTTCAAAGCTGAAGAGCCAGTGCTGTCTGAAAACGTCTCCATGGTCCTGTGGCCGGCATGACTAAACGCCGAAGGCACACGGAACGCTGTTACCTTCCCACCAAAGTTGCTCCCTATTTTTCCACTTGCATTTTTACATGCTTTTGAACTGCTAGGTTGGCAGAAGCCGGGACAAGTAACGGGAGCTCACTCTGTTATGCAGCGCTAGGGATTCGAACAGCCAAACTGCCAACCTTTCTGATCAACAAGCTGAGTGTCTTAGCCACTGAGCCACCAAGTCCCTGTTTGTTAGTCATTAGGATGCTACAAATAAATTATTTTTCCAGCTCTGAGCCATTCAATAGAAGCATTTGGTCTAGTGATTAAGGTGCTGGCCTAGAAACCAGAAAACTGAGTTCTAGTCTTGCCTTAGGCATGAAACCCAACTGGGTGACTTTGGGCCACTCACCCTCTGTCAGCCCGATTCTCCTCACAGGATTGTTGTTGTGGGACAAATAGGAGAAGGAAAAAGAATTAACTATGTTCACTGCCTTGAGTTGTTTCTAAAAATAATAAAAGTAGGAAATTAAGTAAGTAAGTACCTGGAGATTCAACCTCAACCTCTTAAACTCTACATACAATTTTTTTCCTAATCAGCTAGGCAGCAATGGTGTATTAACCATTAAGCAGACTAAGCACTTGCTTAGGGCACCAGGCCCAAAGGTGGCACCACAAAGTTGAGAAAGAAAAAAACAACAATGAAGATTTGTACAGTATGTACAAAGGAGAGGGGCACCAAGATTTGTCAGGTCTTAGGGTACCAGTGAGCCTTAATCCACCACTGCTAGACAGCATTCTCCCACAATCCCCTACTCCACTGCAGAGAGTTGTGGGTGGAAACCCATGCTTTAGATCCAAGCTGGATACAGAATGGACTTGCTCAGTTGGCTGCTACATAGAACAGAATGACAGCAGATCCTCAATCCAGCCAAATACTGGGTATCGCTACCCAGCAAACATACTATTGTTATGTATCTTAAGTATAGTATTAAGTAGTACACATTTCATACAAGAGCAAAATGGGCATGCGCATGAAAACATGGCTTCACAAATCACATACAAATATAAATACAAACACAACAGGAGAGGTCTGTGGAGATTCTCAGTCATCCAAGTCTTGGTTGTCTCAAAGGTGATTTTTCAAGAGGCAACTGGACTTTCTTGTTTTTCTTTGAAGATGTTTTGCTTTTGTTTCTTTGAAAAAACAAGGAAGCCCAGTTTCCTCTTGAAAAAGCACCTTTGGAATAACGAGGGAGGGCAAGTGATTTCTGAATAACTAGCACCGCTTCTACGTTTTTATCAGGTAGAGGTGACTTGATGTTAGACTTTGTACTTTAGTAATGATAATTAAAAAAAGAAATACAATCTTTTCTTTCTTTACTTTCGATTTCCCCTTTCTGGGCTTCACATGCACAAGGAAGATACTTTGGACATTTGAAAACCGATGCCACCCATTTACAACAGGCCCTGTGTCTACTTTTCTTATTCCATTTTTGCAGTTTGGAAAATAAAAAGTACACTAGAGCTAAGTGTCTATGGAGATTCTCAGTCATCCAGGTCATGGTTGTCCCAAAGGTGCTTTTTTCAAGAGGCAACTGGACTTTTTTAGCTCTACTGTACCAAAGGGGCTTTTTTCAAGAGGCAACTGGACTTCCTGGTTTTTCTCGGAAGACGTTTTGCTTCTCATCCAAGAAGCTTCTTCAGCTCTTCTCATGCAAGCTTCTCATCCAAGTTTCATCAGCTCTTCTCTTGGATGAGAAGCGAAACATCTTCCGAGAAAAAAACAGAAAGTCCAGTTTCCTTTTGAAAAAAAAAAAACCTTTGGTACAGCTAGAACTAAAAACGGAAAGGTATGGCTACCTCATAATAAGTTGCACATGTCTGACGGAGCCATATTACTGAGCCTGCAATAAAGAGTCTCATACTAGAATTTTAAAAGCTTCACTGAATTGGGTAATTAACGTGTCTCAATTAATATATTGTCATGTAACTAAAAAGCAGTTGGATTTTTCCCCTTCCTCTCCTGGTGAGACAATGGTTTTTCTTCTGCAATTTTGGAAGCCAGCACTACCTGATGCCTCCACAAGATGGCCATATTTCACGCTCCCCAGAGTGAGAGTTACTAACACTGGCAGCGGATCAACAGCGATTCCAAGTATTTCACACGGAGGTTGAAATGAATTTGGGAGGTGAAAAAGCCAAGGAACTTTTCCCAAGTCAGATGTGCATCAGTTAAAATCTCCTTCAAGTTGAGCCCGTGTCCTGCTAGTTTCTTAGCACCAATGAAAAAAAAGGATTTGCTGTTGCTTTCTTTATATTTCTGTTTCTTCGCCCAGCTTGCAGCTGTAGTATTTCCTGTGGGTCTCCCACCCAAGTACAGGTAGTCCTTGAGGTACGACCACGATTGAGCCCAAAATTTATGTTGTTAAGTGAAACATTGGTTAAGTGAGTTTTGCCCCATTTTACAACCTTTCTTGCCACCGTTGTTAAGTGAATCACTGCAGGTGTTCAGTTAGTAACCCAGTTGTTAAGTGAATATGCCTTCCCCATTGACTTTGCTTGTCAGAAGGTCGCAAAAGTGGATCACATGACCCCGGGAAACAGCAACCGTCATAAATATGAACCAGTTGCCAAGCGTCTGAATTTTGATCATGTGACCCTGGGGGAAATGCTGCAATGGTTGTAAATGTGAAAAACGGTCATATGTTACTTTTTGCAGCACCATTGTAATTTTGAATGGTCACTAAATGAACTGTTGTAAATCAAGGATTACCTGTACTTCCTTTTTCCCCTGCTGAGTTTAACTTTGCTTAGAAGAATCACAATATTAATTAAACTCTTCTTCCATGTTCAAATGTTTGACATCAAAGATTGAATACTGAGATTTTAAAAATAAACCACAAATCTCCACGTTTTATGTACGTCTGTGTTTGTGTATTTCAATTATTATTTATTCAATCAATCCAACATTTTAGTTTGATTATAATTTCAGTTCTGCACCACAATCTCTAGCTCTGTCATTTTCTGGTTACATTTCCTGTAGTATAATAAGTGGTCATATATCAAGGATTACATTCCAAAATATGTAGCAGCTAATCAGATGCTTTGAATGCTAAGCAAATGTTATTTCCAGACTTATTAAAATGTAGACATGACATGAGACATGTGGTTATTACTTTTGTCATAAGAGCCACATATTAGTGCAATTTGCCTGAGACGCAGAGAAAAGCATGATGAAAAAGTAATGCATACCCCCTATCAACTGCTAATATAATAGTAATGATAATGTAATTTAACATTGTAACTTATAATTTATTTTTCTAATTTACTGTGTTATTTTATTGAATATTTTATGCAGTTTGTGACATTCGCAGAAATTTAGTACAAAATGAAGATGCATAAATATATATTAACATACATTATAGAAAATAGTCAGTGCTAAGACCAGTGGTTGGATTCAGCCAGTTCACACCTATTCGGGAGAACCGGTCGTTGGAACTTTCTAAGCAGTTCAGAGAACCGGTTGTTGGAAGAAATCTCATTTTGTTTTTTCCCACTTTACAAGGCTAATCCTTTAAGGAAGTCAGGGAGGAAACATTCTGGTGTTGTTTGTAGTCTAATTTTTTTTGCTTACAAAAACTGCCTCTCCGGTTAACCCTTATTACTTTGTAACAGCTAAGGTGAAGCGCCCATCGACCTGAGTGACATTGAGTTGGCCACACCTACATTGTCACATGACCACCGAGCCACACCTACCCAGCTGGTCTTTAGGGCAGAGAACCGGTTGTTAAATTGTTTGAATCCCATCACTGGCTAAGGCTATTAGAACAAGAATGGCAATATTTAAATAAGATTGTTCAGACAATTTAAAATTCTATTTGTGCGGTTTGACGGAGATTAGGAGAGGTTAACAGTCCACTCCAGACACAAAGAGAAACTTTACTGATGGGAGGACAGATTTTCTCAGTGGCACTATTGATGAGAGGTCCTGAAAGAAGGGATTTCAGAACAAGACAGAAATGACATTGGATCCACTGAATCCCAAACCATATTAATTTCAATTGGAAAACTGTTTTATAAATAATTGTGCTAAAATCTTCAGGAAAGCTTCTCTGACCATCCATCGTAGCTAATATGATATGGTACTGTAGCAAGCCTGGACTTCTTTTCCCATTTCACAGCTGGTATTCCTATCATAAGATTTTATATCTTATAATAAGATTTTGTATTTATTTTATTTTATTGGGTTTGTCAAACATGTACAAGATAACAGGTGTAAGTATAAACATGGACATGAAGAAAGGAAATGAGTGCAAATAAATGGGGACAGTGGGACAGGGACGGGAGGCACGCTGGTGCGCTTATGCATGCCCCCTTTACGGACCTCTTAGGAATGGGGTGCGGTCCACGGTAGACAGTTTGAGGTTGAAGCTGTTGGGGTTTGAGGATGTAACAACGGAGTTGGGTAGAGCATTCCAGGCGTTGACCACTCAGTGGCCGAAGTCGCTTTTTCTGCAATTGAGTTTGGAGTGGTTTACCTTGAGTTTGCATCTATTGTTTGCTCACGTATTTTTGAAGTTGAAGCTGAAGTAGTCGTTGACAGGTAGGACGTTGTAGCAGACAATTTTGTGTACTACACTTAGGCCAGACCGTAGGCGCCGTACTTCCAGGTTTTCCAAGCACAAAATTTCAAGCCTGGTGGCATAAGGGATTTTGTTGTGAGCAGAGGAGTGGAGTACTCTTCTCATGAAATACCTCTGGACTCGTTCAATTGTATTAATGTCCAATATACAGTGTACATAAGATATCTTATGACAAGATAAAATAATTCCCCACTGTGGGTTTTACTCCAGTAATCATTGCTGACTATAGCGAATGGTGCTCATTTTGTTTCAAGGCCAATGAGCCAGTGCTGTCTGAAGACATTCCATAGTCATATGGCCAGAGTGATATCATGGAGCACTGTTACCTTCCCACCGAGATGGTACCTATTTATCTACTTGCATTTGTATGCTTTCGAGCTGCTAGGTTGGCAGGAGTTAGAGGCAAGGGCGGGAGCTCACTGCATTGTGTGGTGCTCGGGGCTCGAACCTGGACTGCTGCTGGCTTTCCAGCCAACAAGCCCAGCATCTTAACCATTGAGCCACTGCACCACCTCTATCACAAGATATTGTACAAGATTTTATCCTATTAAAGATTTTTTTTTAAAGGAAAAACACTAATACAGACAGATATAAAGTAAGAAAATGAAAAAAGAAAGCTAAACTGCAAGAAAGAAAACAGAATTAGAAGATACAAAGAAGTAGCTTCTGATTTTCTTTACCGCAGTTATAAGTACAGTGATAGGTGCACCTGATTACAGCATACATCTCTTGTTTTTATCATCTGTTCTGCCTAATCATCAAACCCATAAACCATAAGCTTCCAAATAAGTCATGCTTAGAAACTTAATTTTAATGATGAAAGCATTACATATTATGAAAAAGACTGTAAGGCAGTGATGGCGAACCTATGGCACGTGTGCCACAGGTGGCACGCAGAGCCATTTGTCAGGGCACGCGAGGCGCTGCCCTGTCAGGGAAGTGTCCTGAAGGTCCCTCAAGCCTCCGGAGGGCTTCCGGGGGGGGGAGGCTGTTTGCGTCCTCCCCAGACTCCCATAAAGCCTCTGGAGCCTAGGGAGGGCAAAAAAAGCATGCAAAAAATGGGGGGAGCGCCTGTAGTGCGAGCATGCACACTGGGGGGATTGCGCATTGCATTATGGGTGCGGCATGCCTGCACACTACCCCCCTGCGCTCCCCCCACTTATGGCACGCGAGCCAAAAAAGGTTCGCCATTGCTGCTGTAAGGGGTTTCCAGTCTGGAGTAAACTTATATGTTTTGTCTTTTATAAATGTATATTTTTTTTGTCTTTGATCATATCTGATCAAAGAAGTCAATTTAGCTACCTTATTGTTTTCATCAAGCATTCTTCCATTATGGATAATGCCAAATCTTTCCATCTTTGGCCATACAATAATCTCGCTGCAGTTATCATTGACAAAAACAAAGTTCCACAACTTTTTTCCAGTTGTTTGTCCCTCCACCCCAAAAGAAAAACCTATGGTTTTAATTGTATATTAAACATTAACATCCCCTAAATCAACCCATGTATTTGAATCCAAAATTTCCTATCTGTTTTACACATCTACAGTACCCAATGTGGTAAAATGTCCCTTCTTGTTCTTCACATTTCCAGCATAAATTTAATGCGCCTTTATACATTTCTCTGGTGACATATGCAGAGAATCATTTTATGAAAATTCTCTTTAAGATTGCAACATGTAAATGCCAATTATTTCATTTACATATTCTCCCATTGTTCCATTTGTATGTTATAGCCAATTTTGACAACCATTTCCTTCTGCATTCCTGGTGGTCTCTTAGGCTTTGTTAGGAGTATAGCTAATATTAGAAGCAGTAGCCCAGCATAATTTTTTCCAGGCCTGGTATAAATTTGAAGAATAGGTTTACCATATTCTATGTTCATGGGCTGGAAGATTGACTGGTGCCTTTTAGATCCCTTAAAACAAGTATTTGTTATTCTGGCTTCCTTATTTGTGGATGGTGCAGTAGTTAGAATGCAGTATTGCAGGCTAATTCTGCTGACAGCCAGCAGTTCGATTCTCACTAGGCTCAAGGTTGACTCAGCCTTCCATCCTTCCGAGATACGTAAAATGAAGACCAAGATTGTTGGGGGCAATATGCTGACTCTGTAAACTGCTTAGAAAGGGCTGTAAAGCATCGTGAAGTGGTATATAAGTCTAAGTGTTATTGTTATTATTATTCATTTGTACTTATAATTAGAGTATGAGTTCTGCAAGACTTGAATTCTTATCTGTTTGGTTCGTTTCAACCTGATTTGGGAGGTAGATCTTTCATGGATCTCAGCTGCAGATTAAAGAGGTTGTTTGGTACAATACCTAGCTGACCTTGGCTGATCTCAGAAAACTAAGCAGGGTTGACTATAGTTAAGATTTGGATGGGTAATTCCAGGGCTCTGTGTAGATTTGGAAGTTGAAAAAGTATCCCAGAACAAATCAGCGGCAATCCAGTTCCATAACATCGATGAGATAAATGTATGGAACAGTCAGTGGGAACTTGGCTTGATCTGAAGGTGTCTTCACCCCTTTTAATGTACAGTATGTTTCTTGGCTATGTTTTTGAAGAGTAAATATTTCCCAGCTAGATGGCAGCACCTATCTGAACTTGGCCAATCTAGAAACCTAATCAAGTTTGCTCCTGGTGAGTACTTGAATGGAGATCATTGGGAAGTTCAAAACAATAGCGTGGATTGTATATTCAAACAAACATCTTAGAAGACAATGGCAAACCATTTCCATATTAAGCTACTTGTCTGCATGGATGTGTACTAAAGAGTTGATTTACCAATTAGGCCTAATCTTGAATTATTTAAATTGAGGAGGTAACGGCCATATTTACTCACACATTTTATGAATATGTGTATCACTTTACCTTTTTTTTTAGCGTACATTTGAGTATGTACCTTGTAAAATACCCCAAAGCAGAATAAAATATAAATCAAGAGCTTTACATATGAAAGAAGTATTCTGACAGAATTTTGATTTACCATTGGAGCAGCATTCCTTTCTACTGAAATATTCAACAAATAAAACACCACTTCATTTCCCGAGAAACGTTACACCAGGCTATGAACTAATTATGCTACTCATTGGTCATTTAATGGAAACCAAATTTCAAACAACTTGCCTCCAAATAAGTCACGCTTAGAAAACTTAATTTTAATGATGAAAGCGTTGCATATTATGTAAATAATGGAAAAGGGAAGCACCTAAGGTTGTGCGTGTGCAGTGAAAGGCTGATCCAGCCCTTTACTTAGGGGAAATTGCTGACAGAGGAGAATGAGAATAAAAGGTGTACAGGAAAAAAGAGAAAAGAATGAGAAATATTCTTATAGTAGCTACTGATCTTAAGGACAAGTGCAGACTTAATAATTCATTTATGTATAATGTTACACGTAGGTATCTTTTCTTCCCATATTGTACCCCATTGTCTGTTTCTGTATTGTACAGGTATACTTGTGTTTACACTATTTACTTCTTAATGTAGGTTTCTATATTTTTAAATCTGTTTTTATATCTGTGTTTTTTTATCCAGTTGTTGTGCACTGCCCAGAGTCGCTTTTAACGAGATGGGCGGCTGTACACATTGATTAATAAATATATAAAAGCAAAATTTCTTATACATACACACATCCATATATTAATAACATCTTAACTCTAATATCAGTGAAAATTCCATAAAGGGATCCCAGATTTATACAACATGTCTTATTTTAACATTGATCAAATTAACTGACTTTGAACTCCTTCCGTTTGCTTCTAACAATCTTAATCTTTATTAAGATGCTGTCATAGATTGCTCTTCTGTTTTACTTTTTCCCATCTCAAAGCTATCTTCTAGACTTTAACCATCTTCTTTTGTAAATCTAGTAAAAAGGTAAATTCAGGTAAATCTTCTGGGTTTTGTGTTTCCATTTTAATTTTTTTTTCTTTGTCTTATAGTCCATACTTTTTAATTTTCTAACCTGCAAATTCTTTATGTTCTGCTATTTCTGCATCAGGAAAAAATTGTTTCGCACCAATGGTTTTTTTCTTTAGTATCTTTGGGACATAAGCCATTCATAGAAGTATGTATCATTGCTGAGACTGAAGTTGTTATGTTTGGACTCCATTCTTCAAAACTCTCCTGAAGTTTTTCAAACGTTTTTGGTCATTTTGTAAACTACAATGCTAACAGTAGACAAGAGACAGGCTTTTCACATTTCTCCCCTCTTTTTCCTCCCTTTCATTTTCTGCCTTATATCATTATTATGAGGGTCCAGATTGTTGGGGGCAATGTGCTGATCTGTAAACTGCTTAGAGAGGGCTGTAAAGCACTAGGAAGTGGTATATAAATTAAGTGCTATTGCTATTAGTCCCCTCTAGTATCCAACAAAATCTTTATTATGGACACAGACCAACTTAAGGAGGGTGGGATACAGTGAATTAAAAAGCACAGAAGATACATCAGAGTAAAAAAAAATTATGAAAAGCTGAAAGATATAAAGCAAAAAATTATGCTCTAATGCTCCCACCTCTCCTTCTAATTTTTTTTAGACCCTTATTTTTTATAAGAGTCTATTTTTGTAAGAGTCTAAAATAATTTAAAAGGAGAGCATTAGAGGAGTGTAGGGGAGCATGAAGGTTAGTACATGGCAGAATATATCAAGTCACTGAATACTCTAGTATGATAAACCAGATGTTCATTAAGACTAGTTTATGGCCATCATCATCTGCTGGATTTTAAATGCGACCATCCAGAACCTGGCGATATCATGCGTTGTAGCAAGCTTCATATCTGAAAGCAGCCTATATTGACAGATTTCCTATAGTTTGGCTAGGCGATCTACTTTCAATGCCCTTCAACAAAGGTGTTCAGGTAGAGTTCCTAAAAGCATTCCTTCTAGGTCCCTTGAGGGATATGACAATCCATCATGGATGGACCATTGCTTTAGGAGCTGGATGTGATATGCCAGAATGACGGCTGAGTCATCGAATCAGAGTACCTGAATGAGTCATGAGTCAGTTGTTTTTCATGACTTCCTCGTTCTCACGTGACAGGGGTTGCTCATTAGTAGCTCTTCTGCTGGAGGAATCCTGTGTAGCTGTCAGCATAGAGTGTGTGTGTGTATGTGTGTGTGTGTGTGTACTTTGTCAAACTGTGGCTTGAAGTAGTACCGGTATCGTTGCCTCAAGGGTACAATGTTAGATGCTGTTGGGGGTCTTGGATAAGAGTATTATAGTTCCCCAAAAGATTCAGCTGGTGTGAGGGAAAGATAAAGATACTGTAGGAGACCTGAGGCAGGTAGCTCAGTTATCATTAGAAGCCTGCAAAGTTTGATTTGAGCAACAGGTGAGGAGGAATCCATCATTTACAGGGGTGGAAGAGGGACATTTGTGCTATGCATATTCATCAATGATTTGGATGAGGGAATAAATGGGGAACTCATCAAATTTGCAGATGACACCAAGCTGGCAGGAATAGCTAACACTCCAGAAGATAGGCTTAACATACAGAAGGATCTTGACAAACTTGAACATTGGGCACTATCTAATAAAATGAAACTCAATGGTGAAAAGAGTAAGGTTCTATAAAATAAAAACGGAATGCACAGGTACAGTATAGATGGTACCTTGCTCAGTAGTAGTAACTGTGAAAGGGATCTTGGAGTCCTAGTGGACAACCATTTAAATATGAGCCAGCAGTGTGCAGCAGCTGCCAAAAAAGCCAACACAGTCCTAGGCCGTATTAACAGAGAGATAGAATCAAGATCACGTGAAGTGTTAATACCACTTTATAATACCTTGGTAAGGCCACACTTGGAATACTGCATTCAGTTCTGGTCGCCACGATATAGAAAAGATGTGGAGACTCTGGAGAGAGTGCAGAGAAGAGCAACAAAGATGATTAGGGGACTGGAGACTAAAACATATGAAGAACGGTTGCAGGAACTGGATATGTTTAGCTTAAGAGAAAGAAGGACTAGGGGAGACATGATAGCAGTGTTCCAATATCTCAGGAGTTGCCACAAAGAAGAGGGAGTCAAACTATTCTCCAAGGCACCTGAGGGTAGAACAAGAAGCAATGGGTGGAAACCAATCAAGGAGAGAAGCAACTTAGAACTGAGGAGAAATTTCCTGACAGTTAGAACAATTAATCAGTGGAACAGCTGGCCTCCAGAAGTTGTGAATGCCCCAACCCTGGAAGTCTTTAAGAAGATGTTGGATAGCCATCTGTCTGAAACGGTATAGGGTTTCATGCCTAGGCAGGGGGTTGGACTAGAAGACCTCCAAGGTCCCTTCCAACTCTACTATTGTATTGTATTGTATTGTATTGTATTGCTTGGTCACTGGGGGCCAATCTAGCATTGACGTCTCCTCCTAGGACTACAAATGCATTTGAATTCAAGAGTATGAGGCCAGCAGCATACATTTCCAATGCAGCCCACCGCACTGTGATCTGGAGCTCCTGCCTCATTGGGGTACATAAAAGCATTTATTATCTATAGAGTATGGCGAATGAATTGGATTAACATTGCCATGGCATATGACTTGAATGGAGAGAGAAGCCTTGATATGGAACTTAGAGTAGTGGAGATTAGGACCCCTAGGTCCTCTTTTGCTCTTTCATGCTTTACTCCTGGCTCTGTCTCAACTGAGAATGAATGAAACCTATTTACTAGCAATTCTTCTTTAGGAGCTGAGATAGGGAGATGGGGAATAATCTTGCAGCTGTTCCATCTGTGGGCATTCTGATGGATTTGTAGGATAAATTGTTTTTTTTCTTTTCCTGAGGCACACAGCAGTAGTTGGCTATACAAAATGCTTCTGGATGTCCGCTTGGCATGGTAAGACAGGCTGCCAGAATGCCAATGTAGCCAGCTTCTGCTGCCATGTTAATCCCCTAATTGCCATGGAGGATTTGCAGATCAAGGGCTTATAAAAGCTGTCCACCTTCACTGCAATGTCATTTAACCATAGCGGGGTAAAGATCACAGTTTCTGCAAACAAAAAGCAGACTTCATAAAAAGGTTGAATAATTTGGTTGGGGAGGGTGTAAAAGACTTGTTCCAGGAGATTTATCTCCTCTTCCTTCCGTTCTGGGGAGTGATTTGGGCTGAAGCTTTGAGAGAATGGGAAGGAGGCCGGTCTTGTTACTAGCTTCTGTTTTGTCATATTTGGGGGGGGGGGGAGGGATGTATGTGTGAAGGAGATTCTGATTTATCACAAGAAATTATAGGATGACTTCTGGAACTGGGACCTGATAAGCGCTAACTGTTACAGGTTTTCTACCTTAAAAATAATGCACCCATCTTATGTTATGCATAGTATTGGAGAGATGAGATCACAATCATCAAATTTACTCACAAATGTTATTATTGTATGTGTTCAATTATTAGCAAATCATGAAATAACTACAAAGTTTTATTAGACTACCACCATGGAACAAGACTAATTTCCAGAAACAATCAGAATTTTTTAAAAAATTACAAAATATGTATATGCTGTACTATGTTTTGACCCAAATAACTCATCTGTTGAATGATCCCCTGTGAAACAGGAGCTTAGAAACCCAAATTCATTGAAAACAACAACAACAAAACCAGTTCCTGAAGCTTTGTCGAACAACTGAGATTTTCTTTTAAAGTAATCTAGTGATTAGTTCCCTTTTCAAGCCTGCTTCAGAAAAATGGATTTAAGTTGTCTTCTATCTGCTTAGCCATCCCTGAGTTAAGAAATAGGAGCTTGAAATCCATAATTGAATTCTGGTTCTGTTTTTACAAGAGGAGAAATTTCAGTACATTGATGAGTTGGGCTGTCTGTAGTTCTACCACAACTTGGCAACGATGCAACTGATTGCCATAAAAAGGTTTATTTAGCCCAGAATGTTTTCACTCCCACCATTTTTCAAATAAAAGTTGTCAGCTTATCTATGTCAATCTGTAATTTTTCTACCTTTTATCTCCTTTCTTTTTCAGTCAAACTCTAGAGTAATTGGTAACTAGCATTCAGTCTTAAGCTTTGAAAGAGGGTTAGGGTTAAGGTTATTTATGTTCAGTCGCAGGCTTTGAAAGAAGCAGGGATTGTGACTGTGTGTCCTGTTTATATTATTCCCCCTTCAAAATGGCTTCTGCTAGCTTCAAGGGAGTTCTTTCATCTATAAAAGAGGGTTGTGAAAGAGGAAGTGTGAGAGGCACATAGTTCCTGGTTTTGGACTTCAGCATGTGTAATGTGGAATAAGGAAATGTACACATAGATTCCACACAGCTGTGTGTTTGTGTTCCAGATGCAGCAACAATCTGTATATGGCCCATGAGGGAGATGTGCACATTTATTTCAACAAAGGAAAAGAAAGCCCAAGTCGCTCTCAAATCATTTGCTATGTTTCCTATAATTTAATTTCCTGCCTTAAAATGTCATGTCCTCTGATCTTCCAGGCTATTAGAATAAGACATCCTTCCTCTTCTGTTTGCAGGTCCAGCTTAACATAATATTTCCTGCTTTCTTGGGCTTGCTGTAATATCCAAATCAAGTCAAAATTGCAAATCTGGATCAGATAGTAGCTTGTAATCCTGATGTACAGGAATCACTCAAGCCACACTTTGCCTGTTCAAATCTCCAGCAACATGCGCTTTGTCAAAGGCTCCTATAAAGCATGATGTGCATTTTAGTATCTAGGAAAAGAATAGATACTTAAGCACATACCATAGTTGTTTCTAGTGGGATCAGACAGTGTGGTGTCTGAGACAGCTCAGATCTGAGAAAAGTCAAGAGTTCTCTCTAATTGTTAAATGTGCAGGATTAGGTTTAAACACATCTTCAGCAGAACTTTGTCACAACAGACACTATGCTAGCAGAAATAGAAAATTACCAGTCATATGTGATAGAAAAAAGGTGTTTTTTCCATGGCCACAAGGATAGACTTGTTAGGGCTATGTTCACACAACATGCTATTCCATGGTTTATTTAACCATAGCTTATTGAATTAATCCATTTGGCTAGGTTCATATGACAAACTCAACCATCCATCAACTTCATTGGCTAGGTTTGCACAACAAAACGGAGCTGCTAATTAGTCCACCACCATTTATTTTGTATACTCTGTGTGTGCCTTTGCAGTGCATCCATTATGTCGGCCTTCCTTTTGAAGTAGGGTTGGGTAACTGCAACACTGTGGGCCTTCCAAAGTTTCTCCTGAGGATTTAACAAAGTCCCAGAGCCCTCTAATTTGCCACCCAAGATTTTGAAGGGATGCAGTTGGCTTCCAAGTTTTAGGAACCCATCTATGGATAAGTGAAGCTATATTCTTTTGAAAGAAAGATGTCTGTTGTGAAGGGAGACAGCTCAATTTCTAAGTGGCAACCCATTTTTGCTGCTTTATGCCATCTAATTTTAGAAAATGCAATCATTTAGAAGATGAAATGCCTATAACCCCTAAAAATGATGAATATGCCTATAACCCCAAAACTAAGCTGATATCCACAACCCTGAAAACAATGGATTTCTTCCCGATTGCACTGTTTGTTTCTTTATTATCCTGCCTTTATTATTTTTTATAACTAACTCAAGGCACTAACACTTCTTCCTTTTCTTATCCACTCCCCCCCAACAACAACCCTATGAGGTGGGTTAGGCTGAGAGAAATGACTGGCTTAAAGTCACCCAACCAGCTTTCACGCCTAAACTTGGGCTAGAATTCATGGTCTCCTGGTTTCTAATCTGGTGCTGTTATGTATTGTATATAGCAGTGATGGCGAACCTGTGGCACGCGGAGCCATTTGTCAGGGCACGCGAGGCGCTGCCCTGTCAGCTGCCCAGCGCGCATGCGCGCGCTGGCCAACTGAGTTCACCATTTTTAAAAGCCATTTTTTCGCCCTCCCCAGGCTCCAGAGGCTTTATAGGAGCCTGGGGAGGGCAAAAAGAGCCTCCCCCGCCCCCCCAGAGGCCCTCCGGAGGCTTCAGGGACCGTCCGGACAGTCCCTGAAACCTTCGGAGCGCTTAAAACGACCCTCCGTGCAAACCGGAAGTAATTTCCGGTTTGCTCGGAGGGTCATTTTAAGCGTTCCGAAGGCTTCAGGGAAGCCTCCAGACGGTCCCTGAAGCTCCGGAGGGCCTCTGGGGGGGCGGGGGAGGCTCTTTTCACCCTCCCCAGGCTCCTATAAAGCCTCTGGAGCCTGGGGAGGGTGAAAAAAGCATGTAAAAATGGGGGGTCGCGCCTGTAGTGCGTGCATGTGCACTGGGGGGGTCACGCATTGCATTATGGGTGCAGCACGCCCGCACACGACCCCCCTGCGCTCCCCCCACTTGTGGCACGCGAGCCAAAAAAGGTTCGCCATCGCTGGTATATAGTGTATAGTTGTCAGTTGAAGTTCTCATTCTGGACCTCTGTGGAGTGGGAAAATGCTTTCTCCTGAGAGGTTGTTCGGCTGATCAGTTTCCTATGAAAGGAGCTGTGTCAGCCAGGGAGTAGAGCTGCCTCGCAGGCGGTATTGAATAAAAGGCTGTTAGAAATCACTCTGGCCTCGCCTCCATTCTTCGCCCAGAACTTCACAGGTGCCTTAACCATTTTGTTATGTTAATGTTATGGCAACTTAACATTATGTAACTCTGTCTGCTTTGTAATTAAAAATGGAATTTTTTGAATATTGAATCGCAGATGGCATATGTTGCCCTTCCATGGGCTTTGCGGTGGCAGGAAAGCAATGTGTTACTAAGTGGTTTATTATTGTACACCTAGGGAGAAAACGAATATGTGTGCATGTGTGAAATCTTTACTTTACTTTACTTTACTTTACTTTTATTCATATTTATAGACCGCCCCCTCTCCCAAAAGGGACTCGGGGCGGTGTACAGTCAATACATGTATTTCATACATGTGGTTCACACAGACCTGCCAATGTAAGATAATGTACTTAATTCCTAAGAATTTGCAAGGTATGTCAAATAACAGTGGCATTTTGGATGATGATGATGACGATTAAAAATCTATGGCTAGGATTAAGTCTTCATCTACATTAGTGGTATGTCTTTTAGCTGGAGACATTAACTATAGTCATATTTGTCACATTCTGTAGCAGCAATTCTCAACCTTTCCAAACTTTAAGGCAGGTGGACTTCAACTCCCAGAATTCCCCAGCCAGCACATACTGGGGACTTGAAGTCCATCTGCTTTAAAGCTGCTAAGATGGAGAAAAGCTGCTCTATAACTTCAGAATTCCCTCACTCACACATTGTGCTAGTTGTTCCCATGCTCATCTCTGTTTCAAAGCCAAAGAGCCAGCGCTGTCCGAAGACAGCTCCATGGTCATGTGGCTGGCATGACTAAATGCTGAAGGCTCATGGAACGCCGTTACCTTCCCACCAGAGGTGGTTCCTATTTTTCTACTTGCATTTTTAACATTCTTTCGAACTGCTAGGTTGGCAGAAGCTGGAACAAGTAATGGGAGCTCACTCCATTATGTGGCACTAGCGATTTGAACCACCGAACTGCTGACGTTTCTGATCGACAAGCTCAGCATCTTATCCACTGAGCCAGCGTGTCCCTTCAGAATATCTAGGTTTGCACTTAGTTTGGTCAGGAAGTTGAAATAGATTCCTCCTGTTCTAAATGAAGTATATCAACATATCAATAAGACAAAGGCTACTCTTCAAAGACCTTGCCAGCAATGTAAACAGAATGAAAGGATTAGCTGAAGGACAAGGCAACATCCCTGTTTTACAGCTGGGGAAGTGAGGGTCTGGTAGATTAAGGAACTTGATCAAGGTCACGTACAAAGTCTGTAACAGAGACAGGAACTGCATTCAGAGCTGAGTGGCAGTCCATTTGCTTTGAAGGCTGCAGCCAGCTTCCGTAGACCAAAGATTAGCGTGGAGTCAGGAGAGGGTGGCACAATTTTACCAGGGTGGAGAAAAGAATTTTATGAGGATTTTGTCTGGGAAGCTTCTAAGAGACCAAAAGACCTCATTTACGCAATCCGTCCTTGATCCACTCCGTAGATTGTGTATTTTGAAGCTGCAGGCTATCTGGCTAAACCAGAATAGATCTCAATTTCTGTAAAGTCAAGTGCATAAGAGAACTTCAAAGCAAAGTGGAAAGCTGAACTTTGCTTCCAGCTACATCGACTTCTATCAGCAAGATTTGTTTTAGATGTTGGCCTTTGTCTTACATAGATGTTCTCGTGACTCATCTTGACTAATGCATGGAAGCCTGGCTCCTGATTAAAAAGAGATAACAGGCAGAGCTGTTTCAGGTGAAATATTTACCCTTACCATCAAAAATCTTGATTAGGACATTTATTACCAGGTATATTGAAAGTGCCACAGAATCAAAATCAACGTATATGAACAAATCAAAAGGCAGTAACTCAAAACACTCTGGTCTATACAGGGGACATATGCAGAAAGAGCCCTTCTGTGCCTATATCAGGGATGAAATCCAGCAGGTTCTTACAGGCTCTGGCGAACCAGTAGTTCAAAAAACCAGCAAATCCCACCTCTGGCTGGCCCCAGAATGGGGTGGGAATGGAGATTTTGCAATATCCTTCCCCCAGGAGTGGGGAGGAAGTGGGGATTTTGCAGTATCCTTCCCCTGCCACGCCCACCAAGCCACGCCCATAGAACCGGCAGTAACCGGCAGTAAAAAAATTGAATTTCACCACTGGCATATATCAATTTTTTTCATGGAGAATTATGGGGGCACAGGCTACTCCAAAGTTGTGCTAAAGGTACCTTTAGCAAGGCGTTTGGTTAGAAAACCCATAAGATTCCTTCTAGCTTATGCATTTGATGAAAATAAGATTGGAGCTTCAGCCACAACACATACACAGATAATCCTCGACTTACAACAGTTCATTTACTGATCGTTCAACGTTAAAACGGCAGTGAAAAAAGTGACTTATGACTGTTTTTCACAGTTAGGACCTTGGCAGCATCCCCACGGACATGTGATCAAAAATCAGAGGCTTGGCAACTGGTTCCTATTTATGACTGTGGCTGTGTCCCAGGGTCATGTGGTCCCCTTTTGCAACCTTCTGACAGGCAAAGTCAATGGGGGAAGCCAGATTCACTTAACAACCGGGTTACTAACTTAATAACTTCAGTGATTCACTTAACAACTGTGGCAAGAAAGGTCGTAAAATGCAGCAAAACTCATGCACCTCTTATAGCCACTGTTGGTAAAGGGAATAGAAAGAGTTCTAGAAATTATGCTCTGCGTGCTTTTTTTAACCTCTTTGCATAACACTTAGACCCCAAGTAAAAAATTCATCTCAGTATTGTTTCACATTTTTGTGTGGCGATGGTGGTGGGAATGCTACAAATTCTACTTTGATGAAAACAGTACAGGTAGTCCTTAGCTTACGGCCACAATTGAACCCAAAATTTCTGTGATTCAGGGAGATATTTGTTAAGTGTGATGTGTTGTTTCTAAGTATGCATCTCAATGTGTCCTCTAGCACTTCTCTCATGCTCTTCTGAGAGCTTTTAGGAGGCAGGAGTGGGTAGAAATGGCAAGATCCATTCTTCAAGCTTCTTCAAGCAAAGTATTTTTGAGATGGCCGGTTGTTTCTCTTCTCCTGGAACTTATTAAAGGTGTGGTAAGCGCGGTGGCTCAATGGCTGAGCTTCTCGATCAGAAGGTCAGCAGTTCAATGGTTCGAATCCCTAGTGCCACGTAATGGAGTGAGCTCCCATTACTTGTCCCCAACTTCTGCCAACCTAGTAGTTTGAAAGCATGTAAAAATGCAAGTAGAAAAATAGGGACCACTTTTGGTGGGAAGGTAATAGCATTCTGTGCGCCTTTGGTGTTTAGTCATGCCGGCCAGATGACCACAGAGATGTCTACAGACAGTGCTGGCTTTTTGGCTTTGAAACTGAGATGAGCACTGCCCCCTAGAGTCAGGAACGACTAGCACATATGTGCGAGGGGAACCTTTACCTTAAGCTTCACCATCTCTTGGCCGCTAGATGTACAGTTTCATCCAACTCTGCAATTCGTATAGATGCGACCTGTATTTTAATTTTCCCATTGCAGATCGTCTTCGACTTGTAACTATTTGCTTAGTGACCATTGGAAGTTAAAACGGCAGTGGAATGACTTATGACCATTGTTCTTCTGACAAGCAAAGTCAATGGAGAAGCTACAGTAGATTTACTTAGCAAAAGTGTTGTTTACTTAACAACTGCACTGACTGATTTAACAAGCATGGCAAGATAAGTTATAAAGTGGGGCAAAACTCATTTAACAACTGTCTTGCTTAGCAATGGAAATATTGGGCCCAATTGTGGGTTGTAAGTTAAGGACTATCTGTGCTATTTTAGTATGTAACACACTTTGAAAATACGCTTAGCAGATGTATTAATAATATCATGATCAATATAGTTGGATTTAGCTAAAATGTTCTTTCTAAGAATTGGAAAGTTAAAGTTAAGTTCATAAGGCAGATTCACTTTCACAGTTGTGTATTGTGGCCCACCAGTGGCCAGTGGAGCTGGTGGCAGACTCAGACAATGAGGTTGGGGAGGAACATGGGCCAGTCCTGGAGTCTGGGGAAGGCTCTAATGAGGGCTCTGTGTCGGAGGCAGAGAGGGGGCCAGAGCCGAATGCCAGTTATCAGCTGCCTTCGGAGTCAGATATCAGTGGGGCAGAAGAACAGCTGGAGCCTGTTCCTGATGTGTGCAGCCAGATGGTGAATGACCCCTCCCATAGGGAATAAAGAGGAGCAAAAGGGGAGGGGAGTTTGCAGGAGACAATTAGTTCACCTTATTAGTGTGAAGATTTGTTTGTGACTCTCAGAGACTTCTTGCCAAGTATTTTCTTGTACAGCATTGCGTTTGGAAGATACCGGCCTGGCAGCTCTCCAAGCTTGTTAAGGTCTGTGATTGTAAATTCACCCTTGAAAGACTGTTTCAAGTCAGGACTTTGCTGGATGTGAATGAGAGGAATTCACATTAGCTTAATAAAAAGGGGTTTTGTCGGGACAAGGAGTCTGCTTCGTGATTGTGTGAAGCCTAGGTCAGAACATCGTGCTTCTAATTCAACAAGGGCCGTGATTCCCTTAACAACTGTGGCAAAAAAGGTTGTAAGATGGTGCAAAACTAGCTTAACAACTGTCTTGCTTAGCAATGGAAATCTGGAGTTCAGTTGTGTTCGTAAGCCAAGGACTATCCATAATACTTGTAGTAGAAAGATGTCTGAAAAAGGCGCTGCCTCACATTTTTAGCAAAGCAGAGCTCTGAGCGGCTTTTAGACTTTCAAAATGCCTTTGACAAAGTTCTCCATCAAAGGCTTTTGAGCGAACCTAGCAGTCATGGGGGAAAAAAGGACCTTTCATGTGTGCTCCTGCTTTTCTCTCATGTTGCATCTGTCCTTTTATGAGTTGCTAACTGGTTAAAAAGCAGAAAGCAAAGAGATGGAATAAATGGACAATTTCATCCGTGGAGAGAAGAAGTAGGGTCCTGCAAGAAACAGCTTTACGACCAGTGCTTTCCAGCTTGTTCGCCAATAATCTTGATTAAGGGATTCGTTTCCACAGATTGTATCTCCTGTGCATATTCTAATTGTCCAGCAGATTACAGCAGAGGTGGTATTCAGCAGATTCTGACCAGTTCTGGAGAACTGGTAGCGGAAATTTTGAGTAGTTCGGAGAACCAGAAAATACCACCTCTGGCTGGCCATGCCCCCATCTATTCTCTGCCTCCAGAGTCCCAGCTGATCGGGAGGGAATGGGGATTTTGCAGTATCCTTCCCCTGCCATGCCCACCAAGCCACACCCACAAAACCAGTAGTAAAATTTTTTGAATCCCACCACTGAATTACAGGTAGTCCTCAATTTACAACCGTTTGCTGAGTGACCGTTCAAAGTTACAACGGCACTGAAAAAAGTGACTCATGACAGTTTTCACATGACCGCTGAGGCATCCCATGATCAAAATTCAGGTGCTTGGCAACTCATATTTAGGACGGTTGAGGTGTATTGGGGTCATGCGATCATCTTTTGCCACCGTCCGATGAGCAAAGTCAAGGGGGAAGCTGAAGTCATTTTTCAATTGTGTTACTAACTTCACAAGTGCCGCAATTCATTTAACATGGCCAGAAAGGTCCTAAAATGGGGCAAGACCCATTCAACAACTGCCTCGCTTAGCAAAGAAATTTTGACTCAATTATGGTCATACGTCAAGAACTACCTCTAGTCTGTTTGAGAAGGTTTAGTGCTAAATATACTATACCGCCAACCATTGGCTAAGTTAACACGACTCCCCTTCTTATTGCTGACATACTTTTCGCTTGCTGTGCTGAAACTGGAAATGGATGGAAAGGAACCAAGTGGGAAAGCTGAGAATGATCCAGTTTCTAGTAAATCCACTGTTTCTGCTGAAAGCAGACCCCGGGCTCTTTTGCTATCAGGAGATTTATTACTGTAATGAACTGTAAACTTAACACCGAGTCTTTGTATAGGGAGAGTATAGGGAGAGCAGGGAGCAAACGTGTTTTCCTGTTAACTGCCAGTAAAAGTGTATTGTGTTACTGTTTACAACGTCTTCCTCCAAGCAATCAATTCACATTACGGAAAAACCCAGTCATTCCGTGGAAGCCGTTCTCTTAACCAAACACGACTGCTTGTTACATAGAATTTAATATTGACATAAGTGAAATAAGCAGTAAAATAAAAATATAACACATATAAAATGATCAAAATGCTGATTTTGAAGGGTGGTTACAAATTGGACAAGCAATGCAATTCCATGGTTAGCATGCATTAGGTAAAGGTTTCCCCATACATTCATGCTAGTCATTTCCGGCTCTAGGGGGCGGTGCTCATCTCCATTTCCAAGCCGAAGAGCCAGTGCTGATGGAAGACGTCTCCGTGGTCATGTGGCCGGCATGACTAGACACCAAAGGCACACGGAATACTGTTACCTTCCCACCAAAGGTGGTTCCTATCTTTCTACTTGCATTTTTTACATGCTTTCGAACTGCTAGGTTGGCAGATGCTGGGACAAGTAACAGGAGCTCACTCCGTTATGAGGCACTAAGGATTTGAACAGCTGAACTGCTGACCTTCTGATAGATAAGCTCAGCGTCTTAGCCACTGAGCCACTGCATCCCCCAGTTTAATGTGCATTAAAGTCTGGCAATGAGTCTAGTTATATCAATAAAGTCTAGTTTTAGAATGTCTGCCATATACCACATGTAAGAAATAACCTTTATTGAAAGGGCTGGCCTTCATTATGATTTTTTTAAAAAGAAAGAATTTAAGCAAGTAGATTTTTCCAAATAAAGTAACATGAACATTGAACCCCACATCTCTAAAGAAATAAAATTGTTCCTGACTGACTAATACTCATCTAAAATTTTGTGATTTTCCTCCCTTAAAACACCATTCTTTTGCTTTTGGAATAGTTGAGAAAACAGGTTTTTTTTTCTGCATAAAGTGCTTAACTGGTTAATAGGTTGAGGACTCTCTCCTATCCTATTTGGCGGTTATCAAACCTTGTCATTATGTCATGCCATGTCATTGGTATAATCACAACTGTATGGAGAGAATGAGGACAGTTCCATCTTGTGAAGTGTTATACTAACATATATATGTTATATATATAAAACATAAAAAGTGTGCTATCATATAATCTTATTTAATTCCTCTGTGTATATATTTTTTCCCATGGAAGTACCATCCAAGCTGAAAGTTATTTGCCAAAGATGTTACCTCTACGTTCCCTCTAAGCTGCGCGGCTGCGCTAGCGCGCACTTGAAAAGAAAACGCCGTGCAGTAGCTTCCAACTTCCGCGCAGTGTTTTTTAGCATGATGAATCCAGAGCCAAATCCTCGGCTCTGCCAGCTGCCTTCCTCCCCCGAAACGTAACTACCCAGCCGGGGAGAGCAACGAAGCCGAAATGACACCATTCAATTCAGGACCAAGAGGAATCAACAAGCTGGGCAGGTAACCCCCACCACCACCTGCCGCCGCCACCACCGGCAGCAACCCCTGTCTCCGTACAAGCTTGTCGCGGAGTGGCTGCCAGTTCTGTCTTTCAGCAGGCCCAGCCAATCACCGCATGAGCAACTTAAAGGCGGTCATGAATAATAAGTGTCTCCCGGGCCCTCGGGGATAGACTCGGCCTCCGCAGAAGGAAATGCGCGATGGATGGGAGGGAGGGAGGGGCGGTGGAGAGGGAATTGCGGCGGCAGCTTGTGTCTCAGTTCGGATGGGCGCATCGCATCCATTTTGCCGTGTGGCCTGGCGAGCGCTGGGGCTGCTCCTGGTGGTTGCCTCCTCTTTCCCTCTGGGTAGAGCAGAGCGCTTCAATCGCCTGGCACCTGCAGCCCCCGTCACTTATTGGTGTCTATCCAGGACTGCTTTTAAAGCTCTGAGCGTGTAAGGCAGGCGGCGAGTCCGCAAATTGTTTTCCTGAAAATAATCTCCACTTAATGGAGAGGGGCTTCCTTGTGATAACTGTGAACAGGACCACCGGCCCCGAAGGGCTGCTGGAAGCACATTAGAGCACTCTGCCTTTGGGGAAGCGGTTGGATTTCAGGTTACCGATCGGTCTGTTGCACATATCTATTGGAAAGTATAGGCGCGTAACACACACACACACATTTAGTCTGGGAGGGGATTTCTTTCTGTTTGATTCTGAAAGTGTAGGGTCATATACCTCTTTCCCTTATCTATAAGGGGAAGGCTTTGCTGACACTTGCATGCTGTCATTATCTATTTTCTTTTTAAATGCTTTGAATTAGTCTTCTGTTTTTTTTACCAATGGCACCAGAGAAGAAAGGGATAATTTTCAGGAAACAGAAAACTGACCTAATGTATTGGTTTGCCTCTTTTATGCATCTTTGTCTGAAAGTCTGAAAATTAGTACTTACAAATCAACATTTCATCACACATTCCATGCATTATTATATCATTTGCATATGAAAAGGCTGTATATTAAATGAGCCATTTAATATATTGAAAACCAACTTTATTTTCTGTTGGTTCATCCTCTCAAAGGTGACTGATCGGATTTCTTTAGCAAGTTCAAATTGGCTAACCTCCATGTAGTTTGTTTTGGCAGCAGTACAGAGTCTACTAGTTTTGGGGGGATCAGCCGTGGTCAGCTAGGTGATACCATCCATAGTATTGATACAGCAAATGGTTCCAGTTCTTTGATCATCATATAAAAACAAATGGTTAAATATATTTTACAGCCAGCCAATATATAAATGTTGTATACATGCAACTCAATAAATAATAGGTTTGTTTCTTTATGTACCCCAATTGCTAATCTACATCAATTGGTAATTTATTCATCACTTGCTAATATCACTGCAGACTATTGGATAGTAAGGGGGAAAGTATGAAGCATATAAAGTAATTCATAGTATGGAAAATGTGGATAGATCCTTTTCCCATAGAGAGTCATCCATTGAACTTGAATACAAGTAGTCCTCAACTTACTATATATATTACATAGTCATATATTATATAACAGTTTTAATTAAGCGGGTATCTTGAATAAACATAACTTTGAATTTCAAATAACACTGATTTTGTTGTTGTCTTGGGTGACATCTGTGAAAAAAATTCGGGTGCTCAGGCATGAAAATGTGCTGCTCAAACACTATACTTTTCCGCTCACACTGAAAAAAAATTAGAGGGAACATTGGTTACCATAACTGAATGAGCCTTAACATATTTCATTTATATTGGTCGTAGTCAAACTGTACCAAAGCTAATAGAAATGGGGGTGGGGGGGGAGAGAATCTATAAAGGTAATAAAATCCTCTTTTCTCTTGTATGTACTTAAAAATAACATGTGAAAATCCTTATAAAGATTACATGAGCTTCTATGGTAGAGTCATTTGGGTAACACATAACTACAACTTCACATTCTGGAATCATTTAGATAGTATCATTTCTATACCACATTGCTTAGCCAAGGTAGCAGGGAATTATACAAGTTAAAATTCAAGATATATCCCCAATATGGGTAAATCTGCTTCAAATGAATACGAAGAACCAACCTGCCTTAGTGTCTTACTAAATCTATAGCTCCCAGATCAATGAATGAATATTTGATCAGATGCAATGAACTATACTATTAGGATATACACTACCAGGAGAGTCCCCCATGATGGACGTCATAAACCAGGAACCAGACTAACCATGATCGAATTGGAGAACTAACTCACAAGATATTTTAAGTGAGCAGAAATTAACACTAAGATTAATGCTAGAGCAACCCTCAAGAAGTAAACAATATCCTAGTTAAGGATCTACTAATGCAGGCAAACTAACAACCGTAAACAACAATCCAATCAAGGAATCACCAAGAATTCATCCACTAACACTGAGAGGGCAAACCACTAGTATATAAAAAGAGACCAAACCCCATTCCCTTCAGACACTGATGATGCTACCTAGTTTGGTAATGAAATGTCTGCAAGAAAACAGCCAAGTTCAGAGAGTAGCAAGGGCCCAATAATCCACTTCAACATTCTGCCAAATAAACCAGATGAACCTCCACAATGAAGACAACGTTAGCACAATACTGGATGGCAAGATTTTTAAATTGGAAGAATTCTAATGTGTTACTGGGGATGAGGAACAACACAAATTGCCCTGGTGCTTATGATTGATTGCATGAAAGACAAAAGATTCCCACCTGCTCATGTGCCCATGCGCAAAAGGAAAGCTTGAGGAGGGAAAGGCTAGAACCAAAGCAAACCTGATATTCCCAGAGCTCTAAGTCATATAATTTATACTAATTGCAATTGCCTTTGTACCACAATTTCAATATGATCCTTCATCATATTTGGAAAGATCAATCTAGTCACATCTGACAACAGAATTTTTCCCCTGCTTGACCAAAATTATTTGACTTCCATGAGGATATGTGGAGTGCAAATTGCAACAATAATATTTAAATACAACTTCAAATAAACAGCCAGCATGTTGAAACCCCCGAACTGGACTGACTGGAATATTAAACTGCATCCATCCCAATACAATTAACAGCCTTTGGACTAAGATAGAATTTTAATCGCATGAATTATTTCCAACTCCACTGGCTTTAACAGGATTTTTGTCTGGATAAATCACCTGTTCGTTCCAGGACCCTGATTCTTATAATAACAAAAATAATTTAACAAGTAGGAAATTTCCAATATAAATCTAATTCTCCATACAATACCATCATGTTAAATAATGTATCCTGCTGATATCTTTCTGAGTTATTAGATAATGGCTGATTAAATTTGGTCCTTTGCCCTTCTCTAGGTTCAGAAATAAAACATTGGAAACTGACGGTGCATGTAATAGGTTTTGGTGTGTTTAGTATCTCTCAAGTGAGCATCTGAATTTGATATTGCAGGTTGAGAAGCCTATCTTCCCTTTTGGAAAAGCTCCATAAAGTTGACTCTGTCTGCTTAGCTATAATTAGCAAATGAGTATCTGCTACAAAATTTCCTCATTAGAAATTCATTTTGTAAAAGACAATACTCGGCAATTCTCACTGGGAACCACTAAAAAGAGAATAATTTTCGAGCCATTCCATTTTTCTCAGCTCAGTCACTTGGGTGGTCCTTTCCCCCCACCTCCACCCCTTACAATACTTGAAAGATGTGCTTGTGTTTGTGTTGGAGAAAAAGGACATGTAAGAACCGCAGTAGGAGGAAAAAGTGAACACAGTATGATGATCTTCTTGCCGTCAACAATGTTGGGTTCTAAAATTAAAATATGAAAAAGATGCCATCGGTGAGTGCTATCCAATGTTTTGCTCTTTTCATTTTACATAATTAGTATTTGAGAGATTCTTGTTTAATAGTTTGAAGGTAGCTATTTTGGCCATTAAAACATCCATGCTGAGTTTTCCTTTCGTCCCTCAGGTAGAAAATAAAGATTCAGGTTGATGGAATTTAAGAATAGGCTGCACGCCTTTGATGTAGATTTCATGACAGTCTAAAGTTTTGGGTTGTATCTCAGATTCTTTCTGGGGCTGCTGGAATGAATAGAAAAGACTAGACATAGAGCTGCGTGGAATTCCCTCCTTGCCCCACACAAAAATTTCATTGGATTGTACTGGTAGAATTCTCGTTTCATTCCTTCTATCATTGTTAGAACTAAAAGTTGACAAACTTGAGTGGAGGACTTGGAGTCTTAGAGATCAAGGAAGCAAGAAGAAAACCAGTCAGAACTAATCAGCTGGCACAAATCTCAACTAGATTGTATATGCACTCTTCAAGCAAAATGAGAAAATATTGATTTTCCCCCATCTCTCAATTAAGCCTTTATAAAACTATAATAAACTGCCAAAAATGGAAAGAAGGGTTTGTTCACATTCACATGTAAACATGTGCAGGACTGGGTTACTAACATATAATGGGCAACCTGATTTCCAACAGATATTTTGGTCTACAATAGTAAAAACTAAGAGAGAAACAGTAAATAAACTCAGGCTGAAGGCATAATGGAAATTATTGAAGAAAGGACTTGAAAAAGCATGGATGATGCCATTTTGGAGGATGTCACTGGAGAAGAAGATGTGGCAATTCCACATTAACCCAAAAGCGTCAGGAAATAAATTTTTTATTGCTCATGTTATTTACGGAAATCCACAATAATTTGGGCCCAGGCATGTTCCAAGACTTAGTTCTACTGTATCATTGGTTGCTTACTTTCTAAAGGCTGTCACTATTGGAACAATTTTACATTAAGACACAAGCTTCCACTTTGGGTATGTATGTGTGTGTCTGTATGTGTGCATGAATTAGAATTTTTTTAAAAAATATTGCAGATGGGATTCCTTTTGTGGGGCCATAGCTAAATGCAAACTGACTCTTCTGGGTGATATGGCTAATCACAAAAAGTTCATAAAATCTATTCTTTATCTCTCTCTATAATCAGCCTCTAGTTTCATAAGCTTGGAACATAGATACCCAGAGGTCAGAGGGAACACACATAAAGGCAGTTTAGTCAAGATGAACACCTAAGTAGGAGACCGATTATACACATTCAGAAATAAAAAATAAAGGTACAGAAAGGGGAAGGCAGGCATTGGACAGAAAAATTCCTTGTGTGTTTAATCACACTTGGTCAATAAAGTACTCCATTGTATTCTATAAAGAAAATGGGATTATAAAGAGGACAAACACATACAGACCAGTGGTGGGATTCATTTTTTTTTACTACCAGTTCTGTGGGTGTGGCTTTGTGGGCATGGAAGGGGGAAGGATACTGCAAAATCCCCATTCCCTCCCGATCAGCTGGGACTCTGGAGGCAGAGAATAGATGGGGGCATGGCCAGCCAAAGGTGGTATTTTCTGGTTCTCCGAACTACTCAAAATTTCCGCTACCGGTTCTCCAGAACTATTCAGAACCTGCTGAATACCACCTCTGATACAGACTTAGACAAAGAGATGGGTGGATAGAAAGGCTGAGCAAGAAAAGATCAGAAAGTCACCAGGTCAACCAGTTTATCTTAAAAAGAAGGGTAGCATGACAGGATATCTGACTGGAGGTTAATACCGCTGTTTAGGATTCTAACCCACTTCAGATTATCTTTCAGACACACTCATTTAATACATGAAGTGGGTGAGCGTTGCCCGGAATGCTTGCTCAAGGCTGCGATTCAGATGCAAGCCTCCTGATCCTAAATACCTGCCTGTCGCCTGTCGCCGGCAAAAACAATTTAGAGAGTTTGTTTCAAAGAAAAAAAAAATCTTCCATTTCTTTCAGTTGCACTTCTTCCTCTGGCTGGAAGAAGCATTTATCAAAATGCGCCACAGCATCGGGGAGGGGCGGGACATTAAAACAAATTGCAAAAAAAGTAATGTTTTTTAAGGGGATGATGTAAATGCCGATAACAAATGCAGGCATTAGCAATCAAAATCCTTTGTGTTTATATAGCCTTTTACACACTTCAGAACATTTTATGTACAATTTATCTCTGTAATCATTACGGTGGTCTAGTAAAGTAAGCCAACATTATCGTATATATCAACAGTGCAGGCAGGGAACTGCGCAAAGACATCATTTGGGGTTTGAATTAGGCAATGTGATTTCAAAAATGTGGAGTAGAAATACCTTCATGGCTGGTCATTTAGGCATTCCTCCCTCTCTGATGGAACAAATAACGCACACATACATACGCACTGCTATTGTCAGTAAAAATGATAAAAGCCACTTAGCAAAAAGAAATGTAAATGCTTTGGAGAAACAACCATATCTTAGCTGAAGTAGAGGAATGAGGTGAGCATAGTTGCAAGGCAGTGATGGGTTGCTAACCGGCTTGTTTGTGCTTGCGTGTGTGCTTGCGTGCGTGCCAACACTTCTGCACATGCACAGAGGCAGGTGGGTGGAGCCTCCCACTGCCGCCACTATCAGTTTAGCCGAACTGGGCCGAACCAGGAGCAGCCCACCTCTGTTGCAATAGTAACTTTACAATCAAGGAGCATTTAACAACCTGTATATCTATTCACATATAGATATGTCCCTCCAATTTTGCTGAACAACTTCATTGTGGTTGTGTGGGAGAAAGGAGAGTAACATGTTGAGAGTGCATAATCCCACCAGGCTCACTCAAAGCATGAAGGCCCTACTAGCTGAAAGAAGCAGGTACCTATGTATGGAACAGCTGCCACATAGGAAGATGTTGGAGGTGGAAGATCACTTGGATGACAGTGGTATAGACTTTATTTCACACTGAGTGGGAGTGTAGGAGATGACCCAGGTGAACCTAAGGGTGGGGTCAAACACATCATTAGTTTGGCTTCACCATGGCTGTCTAAAAGACCTAAATCCATCTTCTCTTGAAGTCTATGGACTCTTATCTAGTGCCAAACTTGCCCTGACCATTAGTAGATCAGCTTCTTGTATATTGGTTGTGTTGTGGCCCAGCAGCGGCTGGCTGAGCTGTTGGTGGACTCTGACAGCTCAGACCATTATGGGACTGCTCTGGAGGATGAGGAAGACTCTGGAGGGTGTTTGGAGTCAGAGCAGGAACTAGAGAAACCTGTTGGCCACCAGGTGGCATCTGAGTCAGGGAGCAGTGAGGAGGAACTGAGGGAGGTTGTCCCTGATGTGCGTAGGCGTCGAATTGATAGGAGAAAGGAACAGCTGTGGAGAAGACATCATAGAAGGAAGTAGGGACAACTGGCTAAGGGTGTGGCCCCTCCCAAAGAGTTTATAAGTGGAGCGACGGGAGGGGAATCTTTGCATGAAATAACAGTCCATATTCAAGCCATTGCGAAAGCCTTCTGTAAGTTATATCTTGTGTTCATGAAGATAACTTTCTAGGCTCCCAGCTAGGGGTGGCTTTATCTATGTAATTAGTCATGGCAGACAGTCAAGCCTGGGTCTGCATATTCATTGGAATCACGGGGCAGAACAGGTTGCATGGAATAATCTCAGTGGTGTATTAACCATTAAGCCACATAAGCACGTGCTTAGGGCACCTGGCCCAAGGGGTCACCACAAAATTGAGAAAGAAAATAAAACCAAAGAAGATTTGTACAGTATGTACAAAGGAGGGGGGCATCAAGATTTGTCAGGGCTTAGGGTACCAGTGAGTCTTAATCCGCCACAGAATAATCTTGGTACTTTTGAACTGTATCCTGGCTCTTGATTTCCTTCTACTTGATAGGGAGAAGGTAACGGTAAGGTAAACCGTTCCTGAACTTGAGAAAGAAAGATAACTCAGACTTGGTTAATGCTTGGAAACCCCAAGGTTGAAGGAAGAATAGAACAATTAATCAGTGGAACAGCTTGCCTCCAGAAGTTGTAAATGCCCCAACACTGGAAGTCTTTAAGAAGATGTTTGATAGCCATTTGTCTGAAACGGTATAGGGTTTCCTGCCTAGGCAGGGGGTTGGACTAGAAGACCTCCAAGGTCCCTTCCAACTCTGCTATTGCATTGTATTGTATAGTAGGATAATTTAAAAAATCTCAGAAAAGAGCAATAGCAAATCCCTTTTGTATTGCTGTAGGAATACAACATAGATTTCTCCATGTAGTCAACAAGAGCTGAGCTTGACTGAAGAGAAACTTTACTTTTTTACTTCTTTATTCTGTTTCCATGGAAATGTATGTTGGCTTTATTTACTGGATAGCTCTGTTTGAAAGATGATTAACTCAAAGATGAAGCTTTTGCTATTATTACGAACTGAGAAAACGGAAAAATAGCAAAGAATAAGCAGGAAAATATAAAGGAATGTTGACTAGCTCAATGTATGACCTGATGCCTTGAGAATGCCTGAAGTAGTGAGCAAAAGGAGGAAGAAAGAATGCAAGCTAGTTTAAGAGAAGAGGCTGGGGAAATCAAGATAAACTTTGCAGAAATGACCAATTTTTCAAACACATTTGCTGCTGTTCAGGATATTATCAAGGGAGTATATTTGAGGAGACATAGATGAAACCAACAGGGTCCCCCAAAAAAGTGTGTGTGTAGAACAAAAATAAACTAGATGTTTGTAATCTGGGAGGCCACTGGAGTGTGGAAGGGCATGATCAGACCAGATATTTCTCTTACCAGAGGAATTAAATAGCTGTGGACACTCTGAAGGGAACCAGAAATATGGATCAGTCAGAGTATCTATTAATTGAAATAGTGTTAGACTAACTAGTAATTTATCAGGAAAAAACTACTTGGTAATGTATGAAACAAGGGATGTGGTGGCTCAGTGGCTAAGATGCTGAGCTTGTCAATCAGAAAGCTCGCTGGTTCGAATCCCTAGTGCCGCATAATGGAGTGAGTTCCCATTACTTGTCCCAGCTTCTGCCAACCTAGCAGTTCGAAAGCTCGTAAAAAATGCAAATAAAAAATAGGAACCACCTTTGGTGGGAAGGTAACAGCATTCCGTGTGCTTTCAGTGTTTAGTCATGCCGGCCACTTGACCACGGAGATGTCTTCAGACAGCGCTGGCTCTTCGGCTTTGAAACGGAGATGAGCACTGCCCCCCTAGAGTCAGGAACGACTAGCACATATGTGCGAGGGGAACCTTTACCTTTAATGTATGAAAGGAAAAACCAACTATTGGGAACTGAGTTGCACTTCTCACTTTCCTGGGGAATTGATGTCCACTAATTGGGCGGATATTTAATTACAACGGCATGTAGCTGATATCTTTCTTTGACTAAATTGCCATTAAGATTATTTTACAGTTTATATTCCTTTTTTTTTTTAAAAAATTCTCACCTCAAATACTATATGGTAGTGTGATGTCAGTTTGTCATCAGTCATAGGGAATCTGAAGATTACAGAAAAGTGGACACGGGGCTCCTTATATCTCTGGGCCACATGAAGTGACAATTCCATTGCTCAGTGACAGATGGGA
Source organism: Natrix helvetica (assembly GCF_964273705.1). Taxonomy (NCBI): domain Eukaryota; kingdom Metazoa; phylum Chordata; class Lepidosauria; order Squamata; family Natricidae; genus Natrix; species Natrix helvetica. The sequence goes on along the minus strand of NC_138548.1, from coordinate 233,252,024 downwards.
AACATGTAAAGGAAAGTAACAAAAATGGGGTGCATAGTTTAATACTTAAAAATGATGTAGATATGAAAGCTTTAAGGGATAGTTGGCCATAGCTGTGCAAATTACCGAGCCAACTAATATATACTGGCCTTCATGAAATATTTTTGAGAAAATGTATTGAGGGAAAAACTAAGCTGACCCATTACATTCTTGACCAGGGGAAGTTTACCCCCATTTTTTAAAAAGAGCAGCTTTACGAGGAGTGCATTGCAATAATCCGCACAGAAAGTGAGTAAGATAGATGTGACCATGTGCAGAGTCTCCATTTAACTACCTTTAACCAGAAGGTAGAAAAATATGTACGTTATTAGCTGACAATTAGAGATTATTAGTTAACCTTGTAGCTTTAAATAATGCTAAGATGGCTCCAATTGCACTTATTTCATAACATGCAGAGAAAGTGTTGGATAAAATGTGTTGGCCAGAGAATCTTTCTGTAATATTTATGGCCTTGTTCACCAAATTCTCCAGCTTTGATTGGCGTTTCTAGGAATTTCTGGGTATGTATGTATGTATGTATGTATGTATGTATGTATGTATGTATGTATGTATGTATCAGAGGTGGTATTCAGCAGGTTCTGACCAGTTCTGGAGAACCAGTAGTGGAAAATTTGAGTAGTTCGGAGAACTGGTAAATACCACCTCTGACTGGCCCCGCCCCCATCTATTCTCTGCCTCCCGAGTCCCAGCTGATATGGCAGTGAATGGGGATTTTACAGCATCCTTCCCTTGGAGTGGGGAGGGAATGGAGATTTTACAGTATCCTTCCCCTGCCACAGCCACCAAGCCATGCCTATCAAGCCACACCACACCCACCAAGCCACGCCCACAGAACTGGTAGCAAATTTTTTTGAATCCTACCACAGTTGTGTGTGTGTGTGTGTGTGTGTATGCATGTGCTTGTCTATTCATTCATTCATTCATTCATTCATTCATTCATTCATTCACTAACTGTTTATATAGCCACCATCTTATAACAAACTCTGGGTGTCTCCCAAGAGTCTCCCCCAACCCTCTTTTCCCTTCTTCTTGCTAATCTATTGTGGTCATAGTCTTTTTCTTCATGGTTCTTTTCCTTTCCCTTTACCATGAATATGCCATAGAAATGAGTTTCGTTCTTCTCTTCTCTTTCTACATTGTCCAGTAGATGATAAGACATTTAGCCTCTCTTTGTTATTGTTGTTTGAAGAGGTTTGGCCTTTCCTGTTGAAATACCATAAATCTGTCTCCAGGTATGTCGAAGCACCATCTGAAGTTGAAAATGAATATGCAAATCTGATTCTTCAACCTGACTACTTCTCATAACTACCTCCTGGTCCAATTCTTGTCACCCATGGTTGCCAAATGTTTCTAGAAACTTGAGATCTAGGAATTCTACATCCTTATCAGGGTATTTATTAAACCTAGATTAGGGATCAGCAACCTTAAACAACCACAAAGATCCTAACCAGAAGCCCCCCGTTCAATTCTGGAGCCAACTGGAAGTCCGGTTCCCCCACCATAGAGTCTCCTCGTAGCGCAGCATCCTTTTTTCTTTACCTGTCCTAACCAAAAGCCCTATCAATTGTGGAGCTGACCAGTGACAGGGAGCCGCAGCAGAGAGATGAAAGAGCCATGTGCAGCTCCAGAGCCGCAGGTTGTTGACCCTCCAACCTAGGTCAACACAAGTCATTTTCATCTCATCAGGATCTGCTGGCTCCCAAGATGTATAAACTATTTGCTTATGTCCTGGTGGTCTCATGTATGGACAGTTTAGGACTAGCATATCTGGGCTACAAAAATCAGGGTTTTCTGTATCTTTTGGCTAACCTCAAGATATGATCTGGATGTTTAGAGCACGGATATGGTAGGGCCAATGCTTCTATCTCTGTCTTTAATCTTAGTCCAGAACACTGAAAAGATCAGCAGGTGTATTTCTTTTATTCATCACCACTTCTTTGTATAAGAGAGTGATAGCTTACAGCTTTATATTGCTTATTGTGTACTTAACCAAAATACTATATCTGATAATAAATCGTTCCCCTGGGTAGTAAATGGATTTGTGGGAAACTCACCATTCTTTTGTTTTATATCATTGTCAAGAATATCAACCCAGATTTGGGAATACTGTAATTAATTATCTCATAATGTATTATATTTTGAAGAGAGACCACAAGACTGGGCTAGACTAGGATCCTATTTGAGTTCATAAATGCTTCTGATGCATTTCAAAGATTAATGGGAAAGTATGAACCTATTTCACAGGGTTGTTGCTATGGGGAAAAATAGGAGGAGAGAATGTTAAGTCTTTTGCCTTCAGCTACTGAATGAAGGATGATGTATAAAAGAGAGAGAGAGACAGAGAGAGAGACAGAGACAGAGAGAGACAGAGAGAGAGAGTCTTCAGAAGAAATGTTAGAAAACAAATTTAACATAAATTATCCAACTCTTCCATGTAAAATATATTTTTAAATATTTGAAATGAACTGCAAATGCTGTAGTCAGATTGACAAACTTTTGAGCGCCTGATGATTCTAAAAAAGGAAACAAATCTCTATCAGTAGGAAAGCTGAGGAAGTTTACCAGGGTCCCCATCACAAAAAAAAATTGTATTGTGTGTATTGTCAATATATTAAGGTTCTATTGTCTGTTATACAGACCATGATCATTTGCTGGAGTGGAAAGCAATAAAAATTATAGATTTTTTAAAAAAAGTGTTCACATATCCTCCATTTATGTATTCATTTTGCATACTAGTGCTTCCTCTGAAAGATTAGTGACAATGCTTTACCAAGAACAATACTATTTATTATGTCATACCCTATGAATGGACAATGACAATTATACTACAGATAGTCCTCGACTTACAAAAGTTTGTTTAGTGACTGTTTAAAGTTACAATGGGCTTGAAAGTGACCTATGACTATTTTTCACATTTACAACCGTTGCAACATCCCCATGGTCACGTGATCAAAATTCAGATGCTTGGCACCTGACTCATATTATGACTGTTGCAGTGTCCCATATGATCACCTTTTGTGATCTTCTTCAAGCCAAGTCAGTAGGGGAAGCCAGATTCACTTAACAACCAGGTTACTAACTTAATAAATGATTCACTTAACAACTGTGGTGAGAAAGGTTGTAAAATTGGGCAAAATTCACTTAACAACTGTTTCATGTAGCAACAGAAATTTTGGGTCCAGTTACGGGGAGGATCCAATGTCGCGACGATACGGCCACATGGTCTCGATGCTCCGAGACCGCAGCCAATACTTTTGCCGCTGGGTGGTCCAATCCGACCTAAACCGTCCCGCAGAGACGGTGAACAGGAAGAATACGTCTTGCTGATCTCAGGGACATCGCAAAGTCCCTGATCGATCCAAGAGAAGTTCTTCAAGCCAGCGACAAAAAATCCAGCCATTAGGCTGATGAAGTCAGGGCAGCTCCAAAACAGAAGGATATGGAAAGAGAAAGTGTTTTCAGCTGGTGAGGAATTTTTACCGTTTTAAAAGAGACTGCCTATAAAAAACTTAAAATTAATTTAAATTGGAGAACAGAAGAAATAAGCGGTGGAATTAAGTTTGGAATGGTTTTGGACAGTGGGTTATCTTACTTTTTAAATGCTATGTTCATGGATGGAATTTATGCAAGCCTTTTAAAATGAATGGATTAGGTTTTCTTCTACCATTTTTTTCTTTTATTATTCTTTGTAACCTATGGACTAAAATTCTCCTCTTTCATTACTGTGGGTGTTCTTCTAACTCATTCAAGAATTGGATTTTTTTAAAACTTGAAATACAAAAAGATACAAAAAGAAACAAAGAAAATTGCAACAATAACACTGCTACCCGGAGGCTGGAGGTTTGTGTATTGGAAACAAAACACTCTTACTTTTCTCACTGATTATCCTGGCTTGGCACTCCAAGGTCTCACTGCTTGTTTATAGAGAGTGATAAGAAGAAAAGCATACAGATGTCCCTTTGAAGTATATCTTTAACCAGAGAAAAGTGAAAATAAAACTTTATTGTGAATCTATGCTTAATCTTGTTAAAACCTTCCAAGCTAAAGCAGCAGTGTTTGTTAGCTGGAGATAATGGCACAATTTCAACAGCAGAAAAAAACTTCTGCAAAAGATATTCTTAGAAATACAGAAATTATCAAACACATTTGAGAGGATAGAGAAGAAGTTGGAAGACTTAGAGCATCTAACAGTAAAATATGATGAAGAAGTTGGAGATGTTTATCAAGTGGAAAAAGTGGTGGTTAGAATCCTAAAAATCAAAGAGGAAAATGACTATAAAGAAATTAAATTTGCTGATATTTATGGTGATTGGTTTGTTTCTGAAAATGGAAAGAGTGGAATACTGAAAGAGGAATTAAATGGAGGGGAACTCTACCCCAGATGGCACGATACAGAAGAAGAAAAAACAAAAGAATTTGTGGATTTAAAGAGAGAAATTTTATTAGCAGCATCATTGATAACACTATCGACAATCAAAGATAAGCTGATTAAGGAAACAGAAGAAGGGCATCGAAATTACATGAGAGATTTTATAAGCAAGGAGTTACTAAGAGGAGTCCATACAAATTTGATTAAGGAGATGATTAGAGGACTGACACCACAAATGGCAGAAGATATGAGACTGTTTTGCTACTGGAAAGATACAGGTTGATAGATGGAAGAGTATAATTTAAAACTAGCTAAACTTAGTGAAATTTAGTGATAATAGATATAGTTAAATAAATAATTGATAATGATAGTGATGTATACAATGTGTAGTGTTATGATAAGTAATAATTGGATATGAATATTGAATGGTACCCATGAAAGGAAGATTAGAAATCCTTTTGGATTATATATAAAGGTTAATAAAAAAGAACTAAATTAGATTCAGTTAAGTCTTGATTATTAGGGGGGAAATGTTATGATACAGGATATAGTCAAATAAAGGAGGGATAATGATAACAACGTGTATGTATGTATGTATGTATGTATGTATGTATATATGTATGTGTACAACATAAGGAAACTGGATGTAAATTATAAACAGTGATTTGGAAAGGAGGATTAGAAAATTTTGTTATTAAATATTATGGATTAGGTAGAATAGGACATAAGGATTTAGTGTCATTGGAGGATTTTAGAAATAGTAAATGAAATGCCAGTATGTGGTTATGTATTAAATCTTGGTATATTTTATGATGAAGGATGTTTAAACAATTATAGTCAAATGAAAATGGAGGTATGATGACGGTAACATGTATAAATATCTGAGTTAAAATACTTGAGTTAATATGAATTATGCTTGATGACTGTGGAAGAGATGCACGGAAGTCTTTTGTAACCAACTGATACACTTTCTACAGTATGTAAAGAAGGAAGATTTTATGTGTTGTGTTTGTTTTGAAAATTTTAAAAAAATATATAAAAAAAAGAAATTTGGGGTCCAGTTGTGATCGTAAGTCAAGGACTAGCTGTATAAGCAGGGAGACTAAACATAGCTTTGCTATTGGGCGTTGAATGTAAGATTGATGTATCTATTACTAGTTCCACTTAGAGTGGAAAGGAGCTTTCAATTTGTCTATTAAAAAGCTGAAAGGGAAATAAGCACAGAGCGAAAAGCACAAGAAAGTTCTAATCAGTGGTAGGATTCAATTTTTTTTTACTACCAGTTCTGTGGGTGTGGCTTGGTGGGCATGGCAGGGGAAGGTTACTGCAAAATCCCCATTCCCTCCCGATCAGCTGGGATTCAGGAGGCAAAGAATAGATGGGGGCGGGGCCAGCCAGAGGTGGTATTTACCCGTTCTCTGAACTACTCAAAATTTCCACTACCGGTTCTCTGGAACTGGTCAGAACTTGCTGAATACCCCCTCTGATATATTCTACCCATATTTCATACAATTCAAGGTGGTGTGTATCTACATAGCTATCTCCTTCTATTTTCCCTTCAAGTACAGCCCTGTGAGAAAGGTTGGACAGGGAGAAAGTAACCATCCCAAAGACACTCAGCTTGTTTTCATTTCTAAAGGAGGACCAGAACTCACAATCTTCTGTTTTTTTAATCCAACATCTTAACCATTACATCAAACCAGCTTTTTTGAGTTCTCATGTCTCACAATGTACATTAAAGTAACTCTTTAGAAAACTGCACCAAAATAATTCAGTAGCTCGATTTCTGTGAAATGAGCATGGGCTTCACATCAGGGCTAGGTTGGAAATCCTCTCTTGCTGGACCACAATTGCAAAAGGTAGCTTTTTGCTTGCCATAACAACCAACTCCAATCCTTAGGCCATTGTTCATTACATACATACACATAAATATTAATCACTGTCCATTTTGAATACAAAGCACAAAGAGGAAACTTGAGAGTTCACAAGGTTGATGCTATACGGAACAAAATTGTGCCTGAATCTAGATGTTCTGCTTTGGATACCACGAAGCCTCCTCCCAGAAGGTAACAAGGAAAACAAGTCATGAAGAAGATGTGTAGCATCCCAGACAATCCTGCACACCCTGCTCAAGCATCGCTTAAATGTTATGTCCTGGATAGAAGGCAGCGAATTACCGATAATCTTTTTTGCCATCCTCACCACTCTGTACCACTTTCCTATCTGAAGCAGTAATGCTTCCAAACCAGACAGTAATGCAGTATGACAGGACGGTCTCGGTTGTCCCTCTATACAAAGTGGTGAGGACACGGGAAGGAAAATGTACTTTTCTCATGCAACGCAGAAAAGTCAGGCGCTGCTGTGCCCACTTCACCAGTATCTCGTTGCCGAGTATCCAAAAGCAACAGAGAGACACAGAGAGAAAAGATGGCCAACAATCACATGGAGATGGTAGAATAAAGGAGCCGAGAACAAAGAGCCAAATGGTATATGGAGATAGATCTGCAATTCCTTATAACACTGAAAGAAATCATGTTTTCAGACTACACAATATGACTTCCAGTATGGGAAAAAGAGAAAAGAGAAGCAGTGTGTGAGATCTAATTTCTTGGGAGTGGGGTGTGTGAGAAAAAAAGGCTGTAATTTTTAACTGCATGAGCTGCATTTCAGGAACTTCCTCCTGTGAGAAAAAAAAGTATCAGTGACCTCTCTCTTTCTTTCTTTCTCTCTCTCTCTTACCACAATGAGCCTGTACTTAAGTGTGATTATAGAAAACTCTATTGCAAAGGAAACACTTTGTTGTTTAAAGCCCAGTGAGGGAACATCCTTTCTCCCTCAGACTGATGTCATGGTGGTTTATGTGGTTGCGGGTGTTTTCCTAGGGAGACTGTGTCAAAACAATCAGATCCTGTTGGAATATATTCCCCTATGCATACAACCAATTTTGCCCTAGAATTGGAGAAGGCAGCGGTGGCAGTGTGGAGTGGCATGGGGAAATTGGAGCAGAAGAAATAGCCGAAGCTCACTCTAGGATTAAAAGTTTTAGAAAACTGTATACACAGGTCGGGGCCTTACTGGGTAAATCAAACCATTTTCAAACCAGGAAGATTCAGGGCAGTGGTGGGACTCAAAAATTTTTACCACCGGTTTTGTGGGCATGACTTGGTGGGCGTGGTGTGGCTTGATGGGCATCGCGGGAGAAGGTTGCTGAAAAACCCCCATTCCCTCCCAATCAGCTGGGACTCCGGAGGCAGAGAATAGATGGGGCAAGGCCAGTCAGAGGTTACCGTTTCTCCGAACAATTCAAAATTTCCACTACCGGTTCTCCAGAATTGGTCAGAACCTGCTGAATACCACCTTTGATTCAGTGGCCATTTCATAGTGGGAATAAGAGTGATTACCGTGACATACTGTCTTCCGTGACCATTCACAGGTTAATCTCCATCCCTCTTCCATATCTAAACACCAATCTGAATTTCATCTATTTCGGATTTCCTGTTTAAGTCGGATTTGGCTGCTTATGTGATGAAGGCAATTGGTTGTATATGCAACCAGGATTTAAAAATGAAAAATAAATAATAACTGACAGCAATATCCTAAATCCAGGTCGCAGAGAAAATCTATTACAGGATGATAAATCCTTCAAAAATAAAATAAAATAAAAAGCAATCGATAATGTATTCTTTTTGAGAGGGGCTCCATTGCTAGAGCTGTACATTGAGTGCTTCTCAAACATCATCTCTCCCAGGAAACTTTCCCTCCACTTACAATCAGTCTATGGCCGAACCAATCTGAAAAACGTGGATATCCAGTGCAAAGGGAGCCTTTGAGACCTCTGATACACAGAGACCTAGATTATATTACAGATACTTCTTCGGTATGAATTAAAGGAGGAAGCCTTTCCTTCATAAGAAATATCCCTTTCTCATTGTGTAAAAGAATTGAGGTTTTGTAGCCTACAATAAAAGGATAGAAGAACAATTCTGCTAGGCTTATCTTTTTTTTAAAATAAGTTTTTTTATTTCTTATTCTCTTACATACCATTGTAAGTATGCATTCACATACCGGTAATTCTTCTTCTTCTTTACATTTGTCATTCTTATACATTTGTTATTCCATTTAATAGGTTATAATATACAATTTGGATTGCTTTATTTACAATTCCTTCCGCCTGTTGTAACACCACCTTATTTTGCCTTTCTTTTCTCCCACCCTCCCTTCTTTACTTCCTTCCTTCATCCTCCCGTTCCCTTTCTTCTTCTCTTACCTCTCCCCGACTCCTACTCTTCCCCTTCCCCTACCTACCCTCTCTAGTAGGCTTATCTTTGTGCTGGCTGAAAGGTGTTACCAATCCCAATGTCCCACTGGCTCAAGAAACCAACACAACACTCTCCCACTGGGGTGGGGATGTGGGGTGGGGATGTGGAAGCCGCTAGGCATCCCTTCTTTATTCTCACGTTCCTCCATAGCCTGCTTCTACTGCTCCTTTGCTTACAAGCTTTCCATTTAAAAAAATGGGGAGGGGGGAGCCCAATGCACACAAGAGCTGCAGCTCCTTTAAATCAGTCCTGAATATGGAGACAACTGGTTTAAAAAAAGGGCAAGGAAAGGTTTCGTTGTAGATAAATTAGAATATGGATGAAAGCATAGCCAGGCACATGTGCGTGCGTGCACACGAATATCTCTTGCCACTGGGTTGTGGTTTTTTTTTGGTACCAACAGCTGACAGCTCAATTTAATTTCTTTCTTTGTGAAAGAGATCTTTGAACCTCCCAAGTGTGATGCTTTCTGCAGATTAGGAGAGCTGTGTGCCTGCTTTGGAGAAATTTGTTCCATCTGCCAGCGGTCCTCCCTCCCTCCCTCCCTGGACTGATAAGGCATCTGTAAACACTCTCTGAAACTCTTAACACAGCTTCCTCTGTATGTTGCTTTGAAGGAGATCGGCACGAAGATCTCTGTATCAGCCTGAAAATATCTTGCAAACTGATGAAGAAGTAAAGATACAGCAAGCCACTACTGTGTAATAAGGATTAAGCAACCCAAAGATGCCTGCTTGGCTTTGAGATTGAATCCCAGACTTCCATCCATTTCAAGCCAATCAAAACTAATTTGATTTCTTCTGATAATGCATAGTCTGAGTCCCCCTCCTCCCCATGGCACATATTCTGGGATAAATACCCAGCCCTTGAAATTAAAACAGAATAGCAGTTAAGTTTAGCAGTTTGGAGTATTTAAAATGCCGATCCTTCATTAAGACATCAAATGGCTTAGAGTGAACGTCTGCCTGGATAATGTAACTAGGACATCTGTTGGAAGGAGAAGGGGAACTTCCAGATCTGATGTTGGTTAGCCAGGAAGGCCCAAAGTATAAATTTGAATTTCCAAATAACCTTAGGTATGCCCATGCAAGTGATTAGTTGGCCTAAAGCAGTGATGGCGAACCTTTTGTGGCTCATGTGCCAAAAGCGAGGGGAGCGCAGGGGGATCATGCGCAGGCATGCCACACCCATAATGTCCGTAGGGGCCTTTTTCTTCCACCAGAGCCTTCAGGAGCCTTCCAGAGGTTTCCCTGAAGGCTCCAGAGGGCAAAAAAAGTCTCTATGAGCAACCTGGAAGTGACTTCCGGTTTGCTCATAAGATCGTTTTTTGCACTCCGGAGCCTTCAGGGAAGCCCCCTAAAGGCTCCTGAACGCTCTGGAGGTTAAAACCGGCCCTACGAGCAACCCAGAAGTACATTCCTGAATTTCTGATTTGCTCTTAGGGCTGGTTTTTCATGCTCTGGAGGCTTTAGGGAAGCTCCTGAAGCCTCCAGAGGGCGAAAAATGGCCTTAAAAGAAGGCTGAAGTCAGCTGGCCAGCGCATGCATGCGCACTGGCCAGCTAACAGGGCAACGCCTTGCATGCCCAGACAAATGCCATAGGTTCGCCATCAAAGGCCTAAAGGTAAAGGTTCCCCTCGCACATATATGCTAGTAATTCCCAACTTTAGGGGGCGGTACTCATCTCTGTTTCAAAGCCAGCGCTGTCCAAAGATGTCTCTGTGGTCATGTGGCCGGCATGACTAAATGCTGAGGGCACACGGAATGCTGTTACCTTCCCACCAAAGGTGGTTCCTATTTTTCCACTTGCATTTTTACATGCTTTTGAACTGCTAGGTTGGCAGAAGCTGGGGCAAGTAGCAGGAGCTCACTCCATTATGCGGCACTAGGGATTCGAACTGCTGACCTTTCTGATCGACAAGCTCAGCATCTTAGCCACTGAACCACCGCGTCCCTCTTGTTGGCCTAGAAAAAGCCAAAAGGGTCCGATTTGATTTGACTGGTGACAAAATGGGCCACACACCCATTGTGCCTAACAGTATCCATGGATCTCAAGTATAGCCTAGTTAATGGGGGAGAAAAGGAGGCAACTACCTGGTCAAAGCTTATTTGAAATAATGGCATATTTTAAAAGCTGAATTGACTTGAAACAGAATTGTATAAGTTCCTTGCTAAACCACTTTCAGGATATATTAGGCATAACAATACTTTTTAACATGAAAATAGCTTTGAACAATCTCCAAAGAAAAGTATTTTAAAAGAAAAGGGTTTTTTTTTGGTAGCACATTAAATTGGATGTGAATTTGACAGATTTCAAAGACCATCAAAATAACGAATTTACATCATAAATGTGCAGTCTTTCTTTCTAAAGGCACTTCAACAACTCAGGAAGGCATTTAATGGTGAGCAAGTTCAAAGTATCATGGACTCCCACTGGTATAAAAAGGAAGCAATACCTACCATCGTCTCTCTGTTTCAGATAATGTATCTGTCTCTTTTCAAGTTAATAAACTGCACTCCTGTCAAATTGCAGATAAATGAAAGCGACCAAGACATTGTTTTCCTCGCATATTGCTAAGAAAGATATCGCCCAATATTTCTGAACAACTGGTATGCTAAAGAGAACTTGAAGTGAATCCACCCTGCAGTTATTTTACAGCATCAAAGACAATGAAATTTCCACAGAGGCATTTTCTGAACTTTTAAATGCTTTCTTTCCAATAGCGGCTCATTAAGAAGTTTCCAGATTTTTTTTTAAACGGTTTCAAAGGCAGCCATCTAAATTTTTAATCATTCATTAGTGCTCTATTACTCTCTATCTTGTATATCACAAGGATATGATTGCCTTTTTAAAAAAAGCTGCACCCTAATATCACCCTGTTGTTCTTCCTCATTAGTACGTAAGGTGCTTTGGTTTATCGCCCCCCACCCCAAAAGAACCCTTTAAAAAAAAATCTATTCCCCCCCCCTTTCTCAAGCAAAAGGGGAAAATATCTATTTACTGGAAGATCAATACTGATCACCGCTGGGGTTTGACCCTTCCAATGTAAGGAGGCAGACCTTGTGTAGGGAGCAGTAAGATGGTGCCTTCTATTGACACAGAATTTCACTCTAGCTTCCTCAATATTGCTGACAATGACTTTCAAGGGTTACTCTGGGTTGTAGGATGGGAGCCCCTAAGGCTGTGATGGTGAGTGCCCTCTCTGGCCCCAGTTCAGCTCTGCTGTGCATGCGCAAATGCTTCCTGCCGGCCAGCTGGCTTTGGGTCTCTGCCGCACATGTGCAAGGGGGCGGGCTGTGTGCGGGGGGCCAGGACGCATGTGGGGGGTGCACATGCATATGGTGTGCATGCATGGGGGGGACGTGTATTGCATTTTGGGGGTTTGGGCACCCACTTTGGGCACTCATTCCGGAAAAGGTTAGCCATCATTGCCCTATGGCTTTTCTCTACAGATGCCAGAGATCCAAACCAGGGGTAGGTTGCTACCGGCATTACTGCCGGTTTTGGCATGCAAAAAATGCGGCATGCGCACGCGCATTTACACCCGAAAAAGCCTGTGCATGCACACAACATTAGAAAAGGGGGGGAAACTAAATTTTTGCAATGAAGATTGTTCTGCGCATGCGCAGAACCAAAAATCAAGATGGCAGCCCCGCCAATAGAACCAGCTCAGGGGCATGGCAGGCCGAGTTACTACCTACTCGACCAAACCGGTCCGAACTGGTAGGAACCCACCTCTGATGCAAACTTCCATAGGTGGAACATGTGCATTGTCACTGAGCAATAGTCTAGTCATATAAGGTTAAAGGTTTTCTCAGCTTTCCAGCCTCCATCCATGTGACCCCCAATGGCACCACTACACTAGGACAGTGTTAAATATTATTGCTGCTGAAGACCAGGGCAGGGCAATTTAGAATAAAAAATAAAAATATATATTTTATTCTAAATAAAAAAAAGGTGGCCTCCAGGGGAGTGGGGAAGGCCGTTTTCGCTTTCCTCAGGCTCCTAGAAAGGCTCTGGAGCCTGGGAGAGCAAAAAACGGGTCCACTGTTCCATCGTGTGCCAAAAGCGTGGGGAGCGTGGGGGGGGGTCATGTGCACATGCGTGGGGGGAGGGCACATCGAATTATGGGTGTGAACACACACGCACACAACCCCCCCCTGCACTCCTTCCACTTCTGGCATGCAATGCCAAAAAGGTTAGCCATCACTGGGCTAGGGTGTCCCAAGCTGGTTTTCATACCTAAGGTGGGACTAGAACTCACAGTCACCCACTTCCTAGCCTGGTGCCTTAATCACTAGACCAAACTGGCTATTCATACATACAATGCCTGGGCTCACTTTGGAAATCCACTAGCCATGGTGTAATACACCTACTTCTTACATGAGTATAACATTGTAATGGGAAGGGTTAGGAATGACCTTGAGGAACAGAAGGAAGGGCTGCAACCAAGGCCATGATCAGAAAATGAAATCTGAGTTCGGGGTAGAAATGTAATTTGAGTAAGCATTTCAGGCATGATCTTTCCTCGTTCTCACGAAGGTAAAAGAAGGGAGAGATGGGGGACGTGCATTCAGACTTTCAAGATTCTATTCCGGTAACCTCATAATAAAAATAGCATTAGCATTTATGCCACTGGCATCCTAATCTGGTGTGCCTTGAAGGGCTGACAAATATTAACAAGCAAACAAAACATGCTTGGTTGTTTCTACCTCCCTATTCGCATAGAGACACAATTGTTTTAAACAGGGGATCTTTTCATATTTCCTTCCTATAACTAAGACTGCCAAAGGAAAAACATAACCCAATGCTCCTTGTCAGGGTGAAAACTCTTCTATGCTCTGTAGAAGTTAATTGTGTGAAATACAAGTTTTATGAGGAGCTTCATGAATTGGTCCACTGGCAATTTAAGGACTCTGTGTAAGTCAGTTTGCCTGCACATCACATAGGACAGCCCTGGAAAGCTCTCTCAGACATATGGAGACCAGAGGTGGGTTCCTACCGGTTTGGACGGGTTTGGCTGAACCGGTAGTGGTTTGGCGGCCTGAGTCACTGGAACCGGCAGCGACCCAGGCCTGCCATGGCCCCGAACCGGTTCTCCTATGGGGCCACCATCTAGATTTTCGGTTCTGTGCACGGACAGAACAATCTTCATTGCACAAATTTAATTCTTTTCTTTTTTAAAAAAATGTTTTGTGCATGCCCAGACCTATTTTTGTGCAAATGCGCCCATAGGCGTGTGTGTACGAGAGAAGCAAGCATGTGTGCGTGAAATTTTTGCGCACACCAAACTGGCAGTAATGCCGGGAGCAACCCACCCCTGATGGAGACGCTCAGGTTTCAACTCTGGATGAATCAATTGCACCAGAAGAGTTCAGGAGATGTCTCCATTGAACCTTGCCAGGTTGAACCTATGTTCTGGGACTTCCTTAAATAGAATTGTTAGGGATGTAACCCTAGTCTTGGCTTGGCAATGTATATACACATATGCATAAGCCATGATTGTAACAAGGTATCTGTTACTTTAAATGCAAGTGAGATGTAATTGGATGCTGTTGCTTTAAGCAGCCATAAAAGGAAGTAGGAACTATTACTGTTTGCTCCTGATTGTTCCTGGTTGTTCCTGTATGTTCTCCATGCTTGGTATTGGGATTGAATACTGTGTATTGGATGGTGGCTACTCTGTATATTAGTTACCTGTCTACTGAGCATCTGTAAATCAACGTGTTGTATCATAGACTGTGTATGTAATTCAAGACTACTTATAGCTTGTTTTGGAGACTATTTATCCTATACGTAAAACTATCCTTGTTTTACCTTCGGTGGCTGTGAGTGACTATTCAGCGGCACATTCATTGCTACCTTCTGCTACTCAACTCTAATCTCCGAAAGTAGATATAGTTAACAAGAATGTTGTCTCCTCACTTGCTGTTTTGATAGACACACACACACACACACACACACACACACACACACACAGACATTGATAGGGCGCTAGACTGGGTTCTGGGAAATAGGCAGACAGTCCAGTTTCTGAGGGTTTAGAAAACTGGTTTAGAGCAGGGGGTGTCAAACTCAAGGCTCATGGGCCAGATTTTGCCTGCGGGGTGCTTAGATCTGGACTACGGAGCCGCCCTTGAAACAGCACAGGTCCGGCCCGCGGTGTCTCTGCCAGCAAAAATGGCATATGGGCCATCACAGGTGCCCCCCAACACGAATGACATCCAGCTGGAAATGCAACCCTGGCCAGGCCCCCACCCCTCCGAGGTCAACCCGGATGTGGCCCTCAATGAAATCGAGTTTGATACCCCTGGTTTAGAGAAACACTGAGCTATGCTGAGGCCAAGCTTGTTGAGTTCTATAAACAGATATGGGGTCGGCTTAGAAAAGAACCATATCTGCAGAACTGACATAGTAGTTTTCATACCTTTCCATGGCATATCTGTAGTGCATTCAATATTATTTTCTGCCATTATTCATGGAAGATGAGAGTTTCTAACCTAACTGATTGATGAAAGATCCTTGCAGACTCACCATCCATTCTTTTAACCGATGCACTACCCTGGCTCTGTAATCAATTAGAACCAGGAATAGAGGCAGCTGGTAATGATTGTTTTTGATGTACCTAGTCCAGGGCTCCAGAGGGAAACTACAGTACTCTGTATTGTAGTTGTAATTAAATCCCTATGGACTTTCTTTCTTTCTTTCTTTCTTTCTTTCTTTCTTTCTTTCTTTCTTTCTTTCTTTCATTCTTTCATTCTTTCTTTCTTTCTTTCTTTCTTTCTTTCTTCTTTCTTTCTTTCTTTCTTTCTTTCTTTCTTTCCTTCCTTCCTTCCTTTGACACTTTGAAGAAATGATAATCTTTCTCTCACCAGTTGCATCTTACATGAGAGTCTCTTTCTCAACTTATTTTATCTGCATGAGACTCCAAACAATGCATGGTATGTTAAGCAAACATAAGTGAAGAGCACTTACAGAGGAAGGAAGGAAGGAGGGAGGGAGGAAGGAAAGGAGAGAGAAAGAGAGAGAGAAAGGGAAAGGGAAAAGGAAAGAGACAAAAGAGAAAGGGAAAGAAAGAGAAAGGGAAAGGAGAGGGAGAATGAGAGAGAGAAAGGAAAAGGAAAAGGAAAGGAAAGGGAAAAAGAGAAAGAGAAAGGAGAGAGAGAGAGAGAGAGAGAGAAAGGAAAGGGAAAGAAAGAGAAAGGGAAAGGAGAGAGAGAATGAGAGAGAGAGAGAGAAAGGGAAAGGGAAAGGAGAAAGAGAGAAAGCTCACTTCAGGAGCTGTGTAGCAAACTCTTTCTCTTGCAAAGCTTATGGTGCTAAGATGTTAAGATGCATTAAATACCTGCAAGAAAAACAATAGTTCAGATGAAGTGGATTAGACCATTAACCCAGTACAAGGGCATGTAAAAGAAAAACATTATCATAGCAGTAGCAGAAGTCCAGTGAGATGGAATTCAATCGCTTAGCTGTCAGAATCTCTTCCCCTCCATCTGCACCGTGAATCTAACTGTAAACAATTTACTTATCTGTAATTTGGATTAATACGTATAACTAGCCTCGGGAAACATTATTTATCTATTCCAGTTTGTTTTGTGCGCCAGCAGCCTAGAATTAATATGGCAGCGCCACTAACTTTAGTCAGAGTCTATTGGAATAAAGTAGTTGTGGATTACATTAGGAACATACCAGAGAAGCTAAGACTCCGTGTAGAGTCCCAGCCCATGGAACTGAGAAGCCCGCCTACTCCAGAAGCTGGATGACTGCAGTGATGGAATTACAGATGGCTTGGCTTTCCTCGCTCCTCTCTTTCCCACACAAATGATGTCTCTTTGAAAGACAGGCTGGGTTTCTTTCTCAGCCACAATGGCTGTTGATTCTCACATTCAAGCACTAAGGGGAAAAAAAAAACAACTGAGCTACAAGCCTGCATCAAATTTCCTCCCTCAGAAACCACAAACCATTGCCTCATCTCATCAGGGACAATTTTCCATTCTTGGGAACATATACAAGTATATGACTGAGGCCTTGTTACTAAGTTGAGCATCCTTCCCCTTTATCAGACATAAAAGCATACGCAGAGGCATTTTCCAGGCCACGCAGTTCAGATCACGACGAGGGGGAGCATTTTCCTCTCCCCCACCTCAATCCAAAACTGCTATTGGCTGCAGACAAGCAGATAGTCCCAGACAGTTTAATGGTTTGATCCATTTCGCAAACAGAAACAAACGACGGGGTCTTAAACATCAAGTCGATTTTGAATTCTGGAAGAAAATCTGACTGGAATTGAATGTTATTCATCTGGTTTTGGGGGGCGGGGGATGAATATTGAAAAAAAATCTGTCCTGGGGATGAATGGAAAGCTTTTTCTGTGGGGAGGGTGAAGATGTTCATTTATTCATCTGCACCATGCCTTTTCTTAATTGCTCTTAGTTTTATTCAGTGAACCTAGTCTGACTTTGAGGTATCAATTATTTAATTTATAATGTCATTCCTCGTTGGATGGAATTATAGGCATGATTAAACCAGGAAACTGCATATATACGGAGATGTGTGTATTGTGTTTTGTGCATTATGAAATGACTTTTCTTCTTGCACCTCAAGTCTCTGTTTCACCTCTAGAAGATCTATAAAGCACCTTAGGCCCAATCTAGGTCACGGCATTCACCACATTCACCACATTTGCAAGTATTACATTATCCAGTACAGATAGTTTTGAAGAAAGGAATCAGACTAGCTAGAAGATATCTTACAATATTTAAGATGCAATATTTTATTGAGCGCACATCTGCTCACTTAACAAACCTCTTTTTAATGGGCGCCTTAGTTTTTGAAATGGGGACCTGAAGTAGAAATCATATAGTTTTCTCTGAGCTCAGGAATGAGGGGGAACAGAAGGCACATTTTCACAATTATAATGAAGCCATAGCAAGAGTACAGACTCTTCATTTCTTTAGCGTGGATGTCTTCACTCAGATCAGGTTGTCCTTTTCATTCTGTGCCGGGTACAACCCTTCTTTTCCTAAGAAGAGGTGGAGCTCTGTAGATGCACCCTATAGGCTTAATTCCAAATCGCAAATGATCAATTAAAAATGAACAGGAACATCTGATGAAATGAATGGAAGATTCCCTGTGCATTCTTCTCCCCTGTCCTCCATCAGTTTTTCTCCCTGCACCCCATCCTGCAATGGCTTTTCTGTCCATCAATATGATTGATGGAGAGAGGGAGGTGGTGTGGTAGAGCAATTTGTCTGACTTCAGGAGTTCCAAAAGCAAACAATGTCAAGTGCAGGTTGACTGTTATTAAAACAGAGGCAAGCGAGGCCAGCAGGTAATACAGTCTCTGGACGGGCTGTCACTTTCTGAGGCAGAGGGATGACTTGACAAGGAAGCAAGAGTAAAACTGCTGGTTGCAATTAATGCGAGTTATCCTGGGAAAGAAAATAAACAAAGGCTAGGGCCCTGCTAAGTGCCTTAGCCTTGGGAAAAGAATGAATCCTTAACCAGCTATTTTGTGTGGGAAGTAAAACAGGAGCAGCTGCTTGGTGATAGTTGCCTACAAGTATGAAGGCAACAAGATGTAGCGTGTTCTTTGGAGCCCAGGTTTATGGGTTATGCTTTGTTTGGTGTTGGTGTGTGATTTGAGACCAGTTTTAGGATTATGAAGATGATGAGGATGAGGATGAGGATGAGGATGGGATGGGATGGGATGGAATGGAATGGACTGGACTGGACTAGATTAGATTAGATTAGACTAGACTAGACTAGACTAGACTAGAATAGAATAGAATAGAATAGAATAGAATAGACTTCTTATTGGCCAAGTGTGAAACACAAGGAATTTGTTTCTGGTACATAAGCTCTCAATGTACATACAACAAAATGATAGATCATAGATCATATATCATAATTACAATCATTAATCATAAGATACAACAAGAAGTGATAAACCACAGATACCAGGATACTAGGAGAAAGTAGTAGGAAAAACGGGAAGATGAGAAAGATGATGATGATAATGATGATGATATCCATTTAGTCATGTCCAACTCTTGGCAATTCCATGGGTCAGGTCTCCCCATATCTTCCAATCTTGTACTACTTTGGGGTTTTTTCCCTATGCTTTGGCTGGTATCAGTTTTGATGGTGTTATATTTGGTCTGTGATTTAAGTATCTTTTTATAAACCAGCACATTTTATCTTGATCTATATATTTTTGCTCCTCAAGCTCACTAGACATTCTCTCTTTTTCTTTACTTTTTTTCAACCTACACAAGAAAAATAAGCTTTAAAAAGTTAAGTTTGATTATGAGGATAATGGAGATCAACAGCTATTAGCCGTGATGGCAGGATGACTGCTTTTGAAGGTTGTTTGCTGGGAGACTTCCGCCCACTAATTGGTTGACCCCTATAAGAATGGACTGCTGAACTTGATGGGCCAAGAGGCTAATCCAGCAAGGATCTTAAGGTTCTTCCCTACAAATGACTTACAGCTTCATGTAAGGTCATCCAGACATTAATAAAGAAACATGACATTGTGGCACAGTGATGGTTGGATAAGTCTAGAAAGTAGATGATTCTAATGGAGATCCCCACCTGAGCCTTAGCCTAACAACAACAGCAACAACAACAACAACAAACCCTTAGTCAACAGTCTGCTTTTGTATGGAGACCTTCATTACTCTATGCTGTTTCCAGATGAGGAAGTTGCTAGGGCTGAACTACTGGATACATACCTGGAGTCCTACATCCCATGGAGTTAACACAGTTTAAATGGTTCTAGCTTTTGATTCAATCAGATAGCCCACTCTTTCTCTTGCCAACATTCTTTGAGACTTTTTCTTCACTTTTCCAAAGCACATCTCAGTAATCCTATTTGGGGACAAGGAAAAACCCTTGTGGGTGCTTCATTAGGAACATTTAAATAGCTAAAACGGAGTTATCTTTGTTGTCCAAATTAGAAAGAAAATAGCTTAGGTCTATTTTCCTCTCCCTCTCCCTCTCCCCCTCTCTCACATACTCACATGGACATTTTATAGGAATCTTCCTCTGAATTATATAACTGCTCATGTAAATAGCTGAAGAATTTATTTATTTTTTTTAAAAAAGCATATCAAGCTGCTTTTTCTCTTTAATACTACAATTCCCACATGTGGACTTTAAAAAAAAATCAGCAGAATAAGTCCCTTTTTAAACATTACTATTAGTGTATACAGAAAACTTCAGAAATGTACTTCGGCACACATTTTTTGGTTAAGGTTTGATGAGAAAAAAGATGAACCCACGTAGACTTTGAAGCTAGATTCATCCCACTACAATTCCTATGGGAATGGAAAAGCCATTGGCTTTTAATAGAAGCTGGCTTTCAATAGAATTTGGGGAAACGTTTCATCCCATTTTGCCCAGCCTCTCTTAAAGTTTGGCACTGCCACTGTTTACAAAATGTGCAGGTGCAGTTGAGGGGGTCCTCTTCTACTTATTGACATAAGCTTGTGGCTTCACAGCATTGATCTTCCACTGATCCTCAAAGACTCAAACACATATTAATCCTCAACCCCATGCTGTTTTCCCTCCTTTGTTTAAGGTTTTTCTTTTAAAAAAAATCATAACAAGGATAAAGAAGAGAGAAAGGGAGAGAAAAAGATTAGAAGTAAGGAAAAGAGAGAAAGAGGAGCAAAGCAAAAAGTAACAGAAGCAGAAGCAGTACAAAAGATGTTAAAATAGAAGCATTTAAAAAAAAATAGAAAAAAAGTAGAATAAAGGGGTTGTCGCCGAGTTGGGGCTGAGAGTATGTGCCAGATCTTAAAAGAGGAGGAGGAAGAAGAAAGACGACTGGTAGGGCTCAATTGCTGATATAGCCATTTCTTTGCTTGCAAAGGTCCTGGGATCAGTCCCTGGCACGTCCAAATAAGAAGTTTAACCTCTTCTTAAAAACCTTACAACTACCAATCATCATCAACGGTTGAGTCAGGACGAGACTTACAGCCACTGACAGTAGCCACCTACGCTGCTACCTTCATTATTTTACAGCTTTTAATTGAGCGAAACTCAGCCTTCCTAAAGTATGTGAGCCAACCCTGGGAATGTTGTAATGTACATCAGGCTGGCTGGAAAGCAGAAGGGTTTTTCCCTTTCTTGCTTGCTGTGAACCGATTCCTTGTAAAAGAAAACTTCTAGAGGGATAACAATATTTGTGTATGCAGAAAAAAAAACCCATTAAAATATTGAATGGCATCTTCAAGACTAATGGATTTATTGCAGGCTGAGTTTCCATGCATCCAAGCCAGGATTTTATGCAAGGAAGTAGCTCTGGGCTAGTAAAGCTTATTATTATGCCCTAAAGAATCTGTTTTCTTTTTAAGGAGTCACTAGACACTGTTTGTTCTGCTACACTGAAAATATGAATAAGGATGAATTTTTAACTCAATGTCATAAAGATAGCTGTACTGTATGTCCAGGCCCAATCTTATGGGTTTTCTTTTGATTTCCCAGGGGGATTTCTTCCTTTCCCCTTGATTGTTGCAGTGGGACATGTATAGCCTTGCAAAAACGATACATTTGATTGGTGCCTGTTTTGAAAAGATGGATTTTTATATTTGTGAGCCATCTTTGCTAGTGCTACGGTATCCGAACTGCAAGGATTTGGGCAACCACCAGATGGCAGCACAAAGATAAAGAAATATCTCATCTCTGCATCCTACTAGCGGTTGCCCTAATTTTTGGAAGCCAGAGCTGGTAGCCGGTCTCTTTGCTTTTCTTTCTCTTGCTGGCCCGTTTGTATTTCTGGAGGTGTTTTGATAAAAGCTGCATCATAATCCCTTGGCCACTAGGGGACAGCAATACTCCCAACAAGGGAAAACCAAAACCCAGGCCCAAATAATTTCGATCAGTACTCAGTTGCTCCTTTAAAGCAGGATTTGGCGAATTTTTATTTCAGCAAATAAAGGTGGCTTCCTTCACTATCATACATGTCCAGTCCATACTCCTAATTCTCATGCTGGATTGATCTTTGTCCATTGTCTGTGTTTTTTATTCTTACATTTTTTGAATACCCCAAGACGCCAGTTCTACATACCTTAGTATATTTGTAGATTGTAAATGTTATTAGTTTATTTGGTGACATAAGAAAAAGAAAAATGGGATTTTTTTAAAAAAAAACTTGGAAACAACCCCCCCCCCCCAAACTGGGATTCCAGGTGACTTCATTAATGCTGGGTTACCGACATGTGCCAAAATTAGCATCTGAGGTGATTCTGGCTAAGTGGTTTCTGACCACAAGGGTATGAAAATTTGAAAACCAGAAAAGAACAGAATGATCACAAAATTATTATTATTATTACTATTAGTTCAAAGCAGTTACAACTTACAAAATAAGATCCTTGCACAGTACCACTTGCATCTTCATTTTTAACATGCTATGAAGTCTGAGAGCCGGTTTGGCAGTCTAGAAACCAAGAGGACTTTGAGCCAGCTCAATGATCTTGTGCCAGTCATATTCTTTTAGCCCTAGGAAGAAGGCAATGGCAAACCACTTCTGAAAAACCTTGCCAGGAAAGGTGTGGGGATCGTATTAAGGCAGTTGTCAAGAAACAACATTGATTTGAAGACACATACATATATATGCACACATAAAGTGTGTGTGTGTGTGAGAGAGAGTATTTGTATTTATTTACAAATAAATATACAAGATAACAGATATAAGTATAAACATGGACATGAACAAAGGAAATGAGTGCAAATAAATGGGGACAGTGGGACAGGGACAGGAGGCACGCTGGTGCGCTTATGCACGCCCCCTTTACGGACCTCTTAGGATTAGGGTGAGGTCCACGGTAGACAGTTTAAGGTTGAAGCTGTGAGAGCTTGAGGATGTAACAACGGACTCAGGTAAAACATTCCAGGCATTTACCACTCTGTTGCTGAAGTCATATTTTTTGCAATCGAGTTAACTTTGAGTTTGTATCAATTGTTTGCCCGTGTATTGTTGAGGTTGAAGCTGAAGAAGTTTGTTGACAGGTAAGATCAGGTTGTAACAGACAGATTTGTGTACTGTGCTTAGATCATACCGCAGGCAGCACATCTCCAGATTGTCCAAGCCCAAAATTTTGAGCCTGGTGGCATAGGGAATTCTATTGTGAGTAGAGGAGTGGTGTGTGTGTGTATGTGTGTGTATGAAAGAGAGAGGGGGGGAGGGAGGGGGGAGGGAGGGAGGGAGGGAGAGAGAGAGAGGGAGGGAGATTG
Organism: Natrix helvetica; assembly: GCF_964273705.1. Classification (NCBI taxonomy): domain Eukaryota; kingdom Metazoa; phylum Chordata; class Lepidosauria; order Squamata; family Natricidae; genus Natrix; species Natrix helvetica. The sequence continues at coordinate 233,229,056 of NC_138548.1, read as the reverse complement.
AGAGATCTCCTTAATACACAGCACAGAACGCAAGACATAAGCAGCATCTGTTGGGTAGCTGTAGTAAAAAAAAAAAAGTAAAAGTAAAATGAAGAAGTGGTGTCTGGATGCAAGCCCCCCCTCTCCTTTTGTAGGTGTATGCGTTCATGGAAACTCACTTTTCTGTAGAGAGGATCTTTGGCTGCTTTGCTCCTAAACTCTGGAGCCCATTCCTTGAAGAGCTGCATTTTCCTTCCTTTTAGGAAAAAGTGAACTATATCTCTTCTGCTCAGGATTAGGTTGATCACAGTACTTCAATATTCAAGATGCCTGTTTGTGGCTACTTGTATTCTATCCTGCATTAGCAAAATCACGTTGTTGCATTGGAGCAAGCAAGCTCTAAGATCTGTTCCTCATCACTGTCTGAAAATGACCTTGAATGAGAGATGTCCAGATTCAGACCCAGGCGGTCAAAAGTTCTTCAGATTCAACATGGCTGCCCTTGAACTCTTTGTCCACTGATTGCTTGTCATGCTTGTCATACCTGTTAAGATCTGAAATCAGGCTGAATTTCATCCTGACTCCTAAATCAGCCTTCTCCAACTCAGAGCCTCCAAATTAATTGGATTATAGCTCTAGTTATTTGAGAAATCCTACTTTTTCTTACAAAGTTTCTTGAAAAAGCTTTGATAACCTAGTTTTATTGCACAGATCTACAGCCTACTCTACTCTTTAGCTTTCCATTTCCCCCCTTATACAAATCAGGCCTGTATTGTAGCAACTCCTGCTGGGATTAATTTGGCTGTGTATCATTTCATATGGACACTACAATGAGTGCCTGTGTCTTTGTGTTGGTTTGTGTAGAATCAGAAGAAAGTCACCAGGCTGAAGAAACTACTTTGGCAGGACTTTCTGTCCAAAGTAGAGCCTATGATATCATGGAAATCGAGTGTGGAAAAGAAAGCATGTAGGTAAAATACAATTTTTATATGGGTCTTCACATTTTAATAAATACAACTTTATAACTAAATACGTTTTTGAACATACGAGTGGGCACCGAAGCATATGATTGTATTCTCCTTGCAAATATAAATTGAGTTTATATAGAGGTGGTATTCAGACAGTTCTTATAGGTTCTGTAGAACCGGTAGCAGAAATTTTGAGAGTGGGGAGGGAATGGGGATTTTGCAGTATCCTTCCCCTGCCAGGCCCACAAAGCCACGCCCACAGAACCGGTAGTAAAAAAAAATGAATCCCACCACTGAGTTTATATTATTTTACTATCAGGGTTCCCAGATCAGAGGTGGAATCCAGCAATTTCTGACCAGTTCTGGAGAACCGGTAGCAGAAATTTTGAGTAGTTTGGAGAACTGGTAAATACCACCTCTGACTGGCCCCGCCCCCATCTATTCTCTGCCTTGCGAGTCCCAGCTGATCGGGAGGGAATGGGGATTTTGCAGTAACCTTCCCCTGGAGTGGGGAGGGAATGTAGATTTTACAGTATCCTTCCCCTGCCATTCCCACCAAGCCACGTCCAACAAGCCATGTCATGCCCACCAAGCCACGCCCACAGAACCAATAGTAAAAAATTTTTAATCCCACCACTGTTCCAGATGTCACCATTCCCATCATGAAAAGATTACTGGCAATTTTTGTGAGACATAATAGCTAAGAACTTAATATTGGGAAAGATCCTGATCTTCCTTCTTGACATCCTTTGAGAATATTGGAAAGAAAAGTGCCACTTTCGAGTATCATGTTTGTTTCCATAAATGTCTCTGCTCCCTAGGAGAGCCCTGGGCATATTTAGAGATTTTTTTTTTAAAAAAATGAGATTATTTCTTTTGTCTTTTGAAATGTGCTTAGCCAATTTGGGAATCTGTGTGCTGATTGCATTGGACTAGTTTCAAATCAATCATCAGTCACTTTGTGGTTAATCTGCTTTGCAGGGATGTTTTTGTTGTGAAGGATCATGAGCTTCCAGAGAAAAGATAGGATAAAATTTTAACGCACAATAATCATAAAGTGTGCTGGTATAGTGGGCAATAGTGGCACATTAGTTAAAGTGCAGTATTGCAGGTTAACTCTACCCACAGCCTGGAGTTTGATCCTGACTGGCTCAAGGTTGACTCAGCCTTCCATCCTTCCGAGGTGGGTGAAATGAGGACCCAGATTGTTGGGAGCAATAGGCTGACTCTGCAAACTGCTTAGAGAGGGCTATAAAGCACTGTGAAGCGGTATATAAGTCTAAGGACTATTCTGAAGAGTTTAAGTGAAGGATTGTTTTTTGCCAAGGTTATACAGGTAGTCCTCTATTTCCAACCATTCTGTTGGTTTGCCCCGGTTTGGGTGAACTGGTAGCGGGGGCGTCAGGAGGCTCCGCCCACCCGCTCAGACATCATCATGGACGCTCGCGAGTGAAGTGAGGTCATGCACAGGCACGCTCCCAGTTCTCAACCGGTAGGGAAGGTAAGAGGATTTCATGCCTGAACCATTCATATAATGACTGCTAAAAATTGCAATAGAACTGAAAATGTGACTTATGACTGGTCTTCATACTTACAACCATCACAGCATCCCTACAGACACGTGATCAAAATGTGAGAAAGAAACTCAAAACAACGCCACCTTGATAGGGTTGGGCATGAGTTGATGTAGACAGGGGCTTTGTTAGGCTTTCAAGATTCAGTTCCCATATCTTACTACATGGAGATGCTTTCCAAGATGTCTATAGCTCCTGTTTCCTGAACTTGTCTAGTACAAAGGATTGACTGTTTGTGTGTTGATCAATTTGTTTGTTCCAGCGTGATGTGTGTTTTGCCCAGATACTATTCAAGTGATATGTGTGTGTGTTTTAACTAGCTTTGTATGTATATTTGTGGTGTGGATGAATGTTTGTCTCCACGTATGCCTTTCTGAGTATCATCAGTTTGGTGTGTATATACATACATACATATTGGGCCCCATCAACTTGCCTTTTATGAAATGGGTATTGGAATGTGAAATGAGAATTCAGAAGAGGTGATTCAAGGGCATCCATGGAAGATAAGAGTGGTACATGGATTGTCAAGCCCCAAGAACCAAAGATCACACATGGAATTATTTCTGAGTAAAGTAATTTATTCTGCAGACAGAAATCTTGCCAGACTAAAGCCATTATACACATAACTATAGATATACTTTGTGAGCTGCTAGGGAGGGGGCCATCTGAGCTCTCTTCTGCCTACCAGATTTTCCAAGCCTTATGGGACAACATTCCACTACATGGATGATATACACACACAGTAAAGTCATCGTGTAAATATTCAAGGTCCAGATGCAAGTATGATGACGTGGCATTGATGTCACACAGACCACTCCTTTGGTATCGCTGAGATTTGCCACAGAGCCTGCTGGAATAAACCAGTGTTCTAGAAGACAGTCTTCCAACTTTGTCTTGGGCAGTTAGATCTGTGGACAAGTTACGTTTCTTCCAGCTCCACAGGATTACATTTGGGGAAATCGGTGTTTTCTTCTACAATAAGGTAACAAATTTGGGTGGCACCCTCAGCAGTTCCCTTCCGACTGCTTGTGAGAATGCCTGTAAGAGGTGCCCAAAATTTCAAATGTTTGTGGTAGCCCAGATGGGTGCCCTAGCTGAAGCTGGTTCATTTCAAAATCTCAGCATCTGCGAACGTGAGTCCCAATATTTCTTTGATATTTTTGTTGTTGTCTCACGTCTAGGCTCTTTTGTTTTACAAAGTCTTCTTCTAAGTTTAAATATCCTGTTACTACCTTTGTTTTATTTATGATTTTATATCCAGAGAATTCACCAAAGTCTGATTATTTTCAACTGTCTTATTTACATAATAGTATCACATTGTCTGAGGAGCACTTGAACTGATATTCGTCTGCCAAAACTTTAAAGCATTTTCCAATAATAAGGCAAAAAGAGGGCAATTAAAGCAAGAGTGGCTCCCATATGTACTACACATTACACAACAGGACAAATTTAGATATCAGGAACATGTTTTTTTTTTTTATAGATATCAGGAACATGTTGGTTTTTTTAAAAAAATAATAGTTATGAGACAATAACAAATAGTAGATAAAAGGATTGAAACAGATACTAACAAAAATATGTAATGTTTAATGTAAGCATTAAAAGGAAAGTTCTGCTTTGGTTTGAGGATTTCAATTGCCGTCATTAAGCAAATAACTGTGAGTCATTAAGCAAAGACATGTGGTCCCCACTTGTGTCTCTACTGACGTTGCTTGAAGGAAGTCAGCAATGAAGGTCACAAGTGGCCTTCATGTGAACATAAAAAGCTGTGAAGTCGTATTGTGAGCTGGGTGCCAAGTGCCTGGATCAAGATTAAATGGCCATGAGGATACTTTGACCGACATAAGTCTGAGGACTAGTCATAACGAACACTCATTCCGCACCATCGTAAGTCTGAACACTTGTTGAATGAGGGATTGTTAAATGGGGACCATCTGTAAAAATTCTATGTCTTTTATCAGAAACTAAAAGTGGCTGCAAGTGGGAAAAACTATATGGCAAGATTTCTAATGGATTAGGTTCAGTACAGCAGCTGTCAATCCTACGCAAAATGTCTGTGAGGATGCTGAAACTATCTCTCATTGCATTGGCACATTTCTTCCAGCATTTCATGATACACAGTGCCAGACTGACTCTCCATTTCCGGCAACAAAGTTCACATTTTTCAATCATTGTATAATATAAGGGGGAAAGCAAGTTGTTTCCTTCTTTCATCATATTCCCCCAAACCGCTATGCTTGGCTTTCAAAAAAGAAAGAAAAGCTTCAAAGTATCCAAGCAAAACTGTGCCTACTCTGGTCTAGCCAAGCAACCAGCCAACCCCTCTTAAGTTACCTTTTGTGGCTGTCTGATCATTTTGAAGCTGCGGTCCCAATTTCCTTCTCTTCTCTAAAGCAATGCCATCACTCCATACATTGGGAGGAAAGCATTGCAGAGATCACCGAATGCTTGGGATGCTATCCAAGATGACTGGTTTTCATTTTTGAAGCTCGTAAGCTTTTACAGTCTTGCAATTGCAGAAGGTTTTTTTTTAGAACATCTGCTAGAAGGGCAGGACTGAGAGCAATAGTTGAATTCAGTGATCTGGTCAGTTTGATCTACTTCAGGAGTCTCCAAACTTGGCAACTTTTAAGACTTGTGGACTTCACCTCCCAGAATTCTGGCTGGCTGGGGAATTCTGGGAGCTGAAATCCACAAGTCTTAAAGTTGCCAAGATTGGTGAGCCTTGGCCTAGTTAAAGAAACAGTGTCGCTTCCCTTCCTTCCTATCTAATATGCTTGAGACAGAAGATGACCAGACCTTCTTGGTGTCTGTGTTAGGTTTCCTTATGTTTGTGTTTCTTTCTAATATTTAATATTCATTGTATTTGTGATATTGGTGTCCCAAAGCTCCTGCAGGGAGTACAAGCTACATGTACAAAGTCCCTCCCTCCCATTTTATTTCCATTAGAACATGAGAAAATTCAGTAATGGAAGATAACAGGTCTCATAGCTCCCAACAAATTTAAGTGCCAAGCTATCAGGCACAAGGAACCAACCCAACCCCATGAGTTGATCAAAGTTACTTCTTTAATGTTGCATTGCCTGTTTACAAGAATCTCCCCCAGATTGACTGCATTCTCTTGGGAACAGTCAGATAAAGCCTCGGGGGATTCTGGGGGGAAGTTAAGACCTATGTCACTTTCTTCTGGATGAGGACCCTAAGCTAGGCAAGCTCTTACCACCTCATTCCCCCCACCCTGCACTAGCTGGAGATTCTACCATACAAGCAGGCTTTAAACTTTGATTCCCTGCTTTAGCCATCACACCCTGGGACTGATATAATGGCATCTATCATACTTGTTTTGCAGAGAACATTTAGTACTGAGAAACAGAACTGTAGTGTGACATTCAGAGTGATGAAACAAAACCTGGGGTAAGTAGAAAGAGGTACTAATTAACATTTGACTATAAATTATAGATTTCATGGACAAACAAACCAGAGGTGGGTTGCTGCTGGTTTTACTCCTGGTTCGCTTAGCGTGCACCAGACATGTGCTTCACGTGTGCTAGATGCGTGTTTTGCACATGCGCAGAACAATTCACAGTGAACTGCACACACACACACACACACACACTCACTAAAGAACGGGAGTGGCGACCAGGGAACCGGTTCAGGGGCGTGGCCAGCCTGGGTTGCAACCGGTTCTGCACCGGTTTGGCAAACCAGGCCTAATTGCCATTACTGGTTCAGCCAAACTGGACCAAACCAGGAACAACCCACCTCTGGAACAAACATCTGTGAATATATTTGGGGCATATTGTGAAATTGACAGCAACCAAATCAAAGGCACCTTGGAACAGACCAAAGGTGGGATTCTGCCTGTTCGGCGCAGATCGGGCGAACCGGTAGTGGCAGCGGTGGGAGGCTTTGCTCACCCACCTGGATGCTTCTGCACATGCGAGCGCGCATGCGCACACGAGCGAACCGGTAGTTTAAAAAAAAGGGAAACCCACCACTGGAATAGGCATTTTCACTTGCATCTAAATGCAATAGAAATATAGCTGATTGCTTTTTTTCCTTTGTTTGCCATGATCCCATGATTCGCCCTCATCTTGCTCTTAGCCCAGGAGAGGGACAGGCTTAAATCATCCTTAGCTGCATGTCTGCTAAAATAATCCTTTCCCCTTATTTTGATATCGTCTGAAGACAGCCTCAGCTTGTTAGATTGGTCATCCATTACTTTGGAGAGAAGTTAAGTAAGCACAAAGGAGGAATGGAGGCAGCCTGCAATAAGCACTATAAAGTTTTTGCTGTGTTCATTGATTAATTAACTCAGCAATGGGGACAGACAAAAACGAGAGTCTAATAAATAGTTTGAAATGGAAGAAATGTGTGAAGAGTAAAAGCAGTACAAGTAGTCCTGGAGTTGTAACCATTCATTTAATGATTGTTTGAAGTTACAGCACTGAAAAAAGTGACTTACGATTGTTTTTCGTGACCATTGCGTCATCCCCACTATTACTTGGTCAAAATGTGGATGCTTGGCAACTAGCTTGTTTGTTTGTTTTTGTTTGTTTTTATTGGATTTATATGCCGCCCTTCTCCAAAAGGACTCAGGGCGGCGTACAACATTAAAAAACACACATCCCAAAAGTTAAAAAGAAATTAAATACATATCCAAAAAAACCAAACCAAATTTATAAGACAATATATTTAAAAATGAGTTAAAATTAACAGGCCAGGCCGGCTTGCTGGAAAAGCCAACTTTTTAGGGCGCGTCGGAAGGATCGGAGGTCAGGGATTATGCGAAGCTCTGGGGGCAGCTCATTCCAGAGGGAAGGTGCTCCCACAGAGAAGGCTCTCCCCCTGGGGGTCACCAGCCGACACTGTCTGGCCGACGGCACCCTGAGGAGGCCAACTCTGTGGGATCGTACTGGATGGTGGGAGGCTACTGGTGGCAGTAGGTGGTCTCGCAGGTACCCTGGGCCTAAGCCACGGAGCGCTTTAAAGGTCATAATTAATACCTTGAATCACACCCGGAAAACAACCGGCAACCAGTGCAGGCCGCCTAAAAGGGGTGTAACATGGGAGCACCTAGGTACCCCCATGACAACCCGCACGGCCGCATTCTGGACCAGCTGAAGCCTCCCGGTGCTCTTCAAGGGCAGCCCCATGTAGAGAGCATTGCAGTAGTCCAGGCGAGAAAGGACGAGGGCATGAGTGACTGTGCACAGAGCATCCCGATCTAGGAAGAGGCGCAACTGACGTACCAGGTGAACCTGGTAAAAGGCCCCCCTGGTCACGGCCGTCAGGTGTTCTTCTAAACTTAGCCACGTAGCCAGGAGGACTCCCAGATTGCAAGCCTTCTCTGAGGGGCTAAAATTTCTCCCCCTATCATCAAAGATGGAACAAGATGTACAAATCGGGATGACGGAAACCACAGCCACTCAGTCTTGGAGGGATTGAGGTTGAGCCTGTTCCTCCCCATCCAGATCCGCACAGCCTCCAGGCTTCGGGACATCACGTCGAGGGCATCGTTTGGGTGGTTTGGGGTAGAGATGAAAAGTTGGGTATCATCAGCATATTGATGATACCGTACATGTACAGTGGGGCAAAAAAGTATTTAGTCAACCACAATTGTGCAAGTTCTCCCACTTAAAAAGATGAGAGAGGCCTATAATTGGCATCATAGGTAGACCTCAACTATGAGAGACAAAATGTAAAAAAAAACCCAAACAATCATATTGGCTGATTTGGAAAGAATTTATTTGCAAATTATGGTGGAAAATAAGTATTTGGTCACCTACAAACAAGCAAGATTTCTGGCTCTCACAGACCTGCACCTTCTTCTTTAAGAGGCTCCTCTGTCCTGCACTCATTACCTGTATCAACGGCAACTGTTTGAAATTGTTATCAGTATAAAAGACACCTGTCCACAACCTCAAACAGTCACACTCCAAACTCCACTATGGTGAAGACCAAAGAGCTGTCGAAGGACACCAGAAACAAAATTGTAGACCTGCACCAGGCTGGGAAGACTGAATCTGCAATAGGCAAGCAGCTTGGTGTGAACAAATCAACTGTGGGAGCAGTAATTAGAAAATGGAACACATAAAAGACCACTGATAATTTCCCTTGATCTGGGGCTCCATGCAAGATCTCACCCCATGGGGTCAAAATGATCATAAGAATGGTGAGCAAAAATCCCAGGACCACACGGGGGGACCTAGTGAATGACCTGCAAAAAGCTGGGACCAACGTAACAAAGGCTACCATCAGTAACACACTACGCCGCCAGGGACTCAGATCCTGCAGTGCCAGACGTGTCCTCCTGCTTAAGCCAGTACATGTCCGGGCCCATCTGAAGTTTGCTAGAGAGCATTTGGATGATCCAGAAGAGGATTGGGAGAATGTCATATGGTCAGATGAAACCAAAATACAACTGTTTGGTAGAAACACAACTCGTCATGTTTGGAGGAGAGAGAATGCTGAGTTGCATCCAAAGAACACCATACCTACTGTGAAGCATGGGGGTGGCAACATCATGCTTTGGGGCTGTTTCTCTGCAAAGGGACCAGGACGACTGATCCATGTACAGGACAGAATGAATGGGGCCGTGTATCGTGAGATTTTGGGTGCAAACCTCCTTCCATCAGCAAGGGCATTGAAAATGAAACGTGGCTGGGTCTTTCAACATGACAATGGTCCCAAACATACCATCCGGGCAATGAAGGAGTGGCTTCGTAAGAAGCATTTCAAGGTCCTGGAGAGGCCTAGCCAGTCTCCAGATCTCAACCCCATAGAAAACCTTTGGAGGGAGTTGAAAGTCTGTGTTGCCCAGTGACAGCCCCAAAACACCACTGCTCTAAAGGAGATCTGCATGGAAGAATGGGCCAACATACCAGCAACAGTATGTGCCAACCTTGTGAAGACTTACAGGAAACATTTGACCTTCGTCATTGCCAACAAAGGATATATAACACAGTATTGAGAGGAACTTTTGATATTGACCAAATACTTATTTTCCACCATAATTTGCAAATAAATTCTTTTCAAATCAGCCAATGTGATTGTTTGGGGTTTTTTTGTTTTACATTTTGTCTCTCACAGTTGAGGTCTACCTACGATGCCAATTACAGGCCTCTCTCATCTTTTTAAGTGGGAGAACTTGCACAATTGGTGGCTGACTAAATACTTTTTTGCCCCACTGTATTTACGACGTTTCCTGAGATCACCTGATTACCTTTTGGGATCTTCTGACAAGCAAAATCAATAGGGAAGCCAGAGTCACTTAACAAGTGTCTTACCAGCTGAACAACTGTAGTGATTCCCTTAAGAACTGTGCCGAGAATGGTTGTAAAATAGGGCAAAATTCACTTAACAACTGTCTTGTTTAGCCACAGAAAAGTTTGCGCTCAATTGTGGTTGTGAGTTGAGGGCTATCTGCCAATGAAAGAAGAACAAAAGCCAAAGGAGTAAAAAGCAACAGGCAAACCAAGAAAGTTGCGGTTAAGTGGAGTGAATCCAAAAGAAAGAGGTGAGAAGTTTAAAGCAACGTATGAAGATATGGAAATGAAAGAAGCAAGGATGAAGGGTAGAAAGCTATCGAGTGGCATAATGAATGGTGTTGGCAAATGATGAACTAGATTCAAGAAGGTTTCCTTTCCTTTCATCTTTTACCTTTATATTCTTCTCCTCACTGCATCATATTGCTTTTTCTGCCCTGCATATCGTTGTTTCCGCCAAAGGAAATAACAGCATGACAGGTATGTATGTATGCAAGGTTTATTAAACAAAAGCATTGCTCTCTCATTACCTCGACTAAAACTCTCGCTTCAAGTGGAGATTTGCCATTTCAGATGTCATGAGGAAAACACATAAGACGATACGTAAAGTCATAATGGTGTTCTTATTGACAGCTTCTAATAGCAAACAAAGGTGTGACAATTTTCTAGAAGGTGATAATGGTCTCTCTTTATAAGAATGACTCGCATTCAATTACACAACTCAGAAACAACCTGTTGGAATATTAAGCATATTTGAAAAATCAACACCATCCCTTTCAGAAGACGTAGTAGGTGGACCAATTAGGAGTGACACAAAGATGTCTGTTATTCATGAGTTTATTGCCAAGTACAGACAGACAACTACAGGGAACTTAAAATTAGAGTGCCTTTTCCCCCCTGTGATTGACAGTGGAAGGATGAGAAAATCAGCTATTTTAGTATAAAACCACATTGATTACAGTACTTTTTTCACCCTTATAAAGAAAAGGAGCTGAAATGGAAAGAAGAAGAAATACATCTTTCAGTACAAAGATAAGTATATTTTTGGTGGTTTTCCTAATCATCCCATGCCTTATTACCATGATTCATCCAAGCTCCGTGTTTCTTACCATCACCCACAATTCACCTGTCTTTTTCTCTGAATTGGTTCCATTGATTTCTGAGCTACAAATATTGTCTTCTATTAGTAATACTTTCTAGGTATCTCTATATATGTAGTGTTAGCTTGATAATCAGGAAAAGCTCTGGTTATATCTGTAGTGCAGTGGTGGGATTCAAAATATTTTACTATGGGCGTGGCCTGACTTGGTAGGTTGTCTTGGTGAACGTGGCAAGGGAAGGATACTGTAAAATCCCCATTTCCTCCCAATCAGCTGGGATGGGAGGCAGAGAATAGATGGGGGTGGGGCCAGTCAGAGGTGGTATTTCCCGGTTCTCCCAAATACTCAAAATTTCCGCTACCGGTTCTCCAGAATTGGTCAGAACTTGCTGAATACCACCTCTGCTGTACTGCACGGAAAGCATCACACTTCAGTAAGAAAGAGAATTAATTTAACGATGGCACATGGCTACAGAATCCTGCCCTCTTGAAGTGGTACCAACTAAGAAATCTCAACCTGATAGTCTCAAATCCTTTTTTCTTACTCAGGTATTCCAGTGGGATGAGTCAATGTTGTCTCTTTGCTGTGCTTCAGTTTTCACGGTAGAAGCTAACTTTAATCTTTTCATTGAATGGTGTATTGTTTCAATCGCATTCAGGCAATGTCCATAGTACATAGTACCATTCCAGAGAATGGTCACCAACGTTGACCAAAGAGATGTTGTATTTGAGAAACATCACAGCTATAATACATTTTGCTAGGGCCAGTTGTAGTTCCAAAGATCAGAAGGACTTAAAAGTTTGGTGGGAACAAGTAAGAGGCAATTTTGTAAGATTGTTTTTTTGTAAAAAAAAAAAAAAAAGTAAGAGACATCTCTTCTGGCACATGGTGAGTGCAGTATGGTTAGGAGCCCCAGCAACAGGCATCTCTTGATTGACTAATTGCTGGAAGCTGTGTGTGAGTAGCTGTGCAGAAGCGGCTCCTAGCAGCATGTTGTATTTTTGGACTTTGACCATTGATGACAATTCAGGTAATGAGAATGAATAGCAGGGAAAACCAATTTTTGGAATAGATGTTCCAGGTGATGCAAAGGAGACAATACCTAAGTCAGATAAATGCCACTGAGTCGGGTCCATAGAGGGAGAAATGCCTGCCACCTCGATCTGTCCCATGGGATGGTCTCTAAATTTTCTAAGACCCTCTCAGTCATCTCCTTGATCCCCTCCATAGACATTATTCTTCCTCCCCTCCATTTCTTTGCCAACCAGGGTAATTTTTCTAGTCCATCTTTTGTTCAACTAATATGCTCCACATATGCATGTTTCTGTCTGCTGATCATTGCTTCAAGGGAGCAGCCAATGTTTATTTTATTGGGAACTAGCTGAGTGGCACTTCCTGCAGTTCATGGTATTCATAGCAACCATCTTCAAACCCATAGTTCAAAAGCATCTCTGGTTCCCCCCCCCCCCCCCCGCCTCCCATTCTTTTTCACTGTCCAACTTCCATAGCCATACAATACCATTGGCAAAAAAAAAAAAACATTACTGCTGTCATGGAAATGCCTTGATCCTTCACGTTCTTGTCTACGTTTGCTGTTGCCTTGTTGCGCCTTAGAATTTACCTCCTCTTTTCTTTCCCAGCACATTGTTCGTCTTCATTATTGAGCCCAAGGAAACTAGGTTCTCTTTACTGGAAGCTAACAAGGTGTTGGTGTCTGCATCACTAAAATGGTCAACATTCTGATTTCCAAATTTGATACTTGCCGTCATCTCTTCCAATCCTGTCGTTCTGATAACAAATTCTCTGTACAATATACGGTAGCAGTACAGCTCCTTGGGGATGTGGTGGCTCAGCGGCTAAGACGCTGAGCTTGTTGATCAGAAAGGTCGGCAGTTTGGAGGTTCGAATCCCTAGTGCCACGTAACGGAGTGAGCTACCGTTACTTGTCCCAGCTTCTGTCAACCGAGCATTTTGAAAGCTTGTAAAAATGCAAGTAGAAAAAATAGGAACCACCTTTGGTGGGAAGGTAACAGGGTTCTGTGTACCTTCGGCGTTTAGTCATGCCAGCCACATGACCACAGAGACGTCTTCAGACAGCGCTGGCTCTTCGGCTTTGAAACGGAGCACCGCCCCCTAGAGTCAGGAACGACTAGCACATATATGCAAGGGGAACCTTTACCTTTATAGTTCCTTACCTCACTCTCTTCCCTGTTTGGAATCATTCTTTTCCCCAAAACTCATTTCCCAGATAGCTTCTTATCCACTGAAAATGTTCCTCAGAAGGATGATCAGGTGTTCTCAGATATCAATATATTCCAAATGGTGTGTACCATCAAAGGCCTTGCAAAGGTAGACCTTCTCCTTAAATGTTCATGCTATCTAATATCCATCTTATGTTAGCTATCTGATCTTACGTCTGATTTTTCTAATTCCTGCTTTTTCCTCTGGCATATTCTCTTCCTCTCTTCCTCTTCCTCCCTACCTCCCTCCTTCCTTTTCTTTCCCTCCCTCTCTCCCTCTCCCTCTCTCCTCTATGGATCTCATGCCAAACTTTGCCCGTGTGATGAATTAGTACAATATTTCAATTATTTGCACATTGTCTGTAATGCCAAGTTCCTTTCTTGTCCATCCTTGGCATTCTAGTCATCTGTTAATAATATTATATCCTTTCTAAATGGTGCATTTTATCACCTCTTGTAGTTATGATAGAAGTCCTCAGTGTTTTATCTCACTGTGTCTAAAGTAAGGCATGTCATTATATAACATTAATGTTCATCAGACAGCTAAAGTAAGGCATGTCATTATATAACATTAATGTTCATCAGACAGCATAGTCACAATATTAATATTTACCATTCTGAGGTTTATAAGTTATAGCTGAGCGTATAGTTAACGTTGTCCTCTTTAAAATGTCCTTTTTATTGCACTCTATTCCTTCATACAGATTCATATCAAGCAGTATCAGTCTTAGAATGGTCCATTATGCTCCACTTTAAGTTCACTGATTCCTAAAACACCAATCTCAGTACATTTTATTTCAACTTTAAGGATTTCAAGTTCACTTTGTTTGGACCATCCATTTGAGAATGACCATCATTTCCATCAGAATTATTTGTTTAGTGTTCTTAGTCAATAATTAGATGAACTATTGAATTAGATGAATGGCTCCTCACATACCTAAGTTTGTCTAAATATTTCAGCAATGTCTGAAGTTGTTGTGTTTTTTTTAGGTCATGCAAGTAGTCCTCAACTTATAACCATTCTCTTAGTGACTGTTCAAAGTTACAAAGGCACTGAAAAAAGTGACTTATGACTGTCTTTCAGCCTTACGATCCCCATGGACATATGATCAAAATCCAGATGCTTGGCAACTGATTCATATTTATGATGGTTGCAGTGTCCCTGGGTCATGCGATCCTATTTTTGCAACCTTCTGACAAGCAAGAGTCAATGGTGGGGGACGGACCAGATTCTATTAACAACCATGTTCCTAACAATTGCGGTCATTCATTTAACAACTGGGGCAAGAAAGAGAGCAAAATGGGGCAAAGCTCACTTAGCAACCAACTGGTAATGCAGAAGGGTTTAGCCAGTGCCTTCTTAAGAGTTTGATTTTGGAGCTCTTTCTACCTGGGCTGTTTTTCTCATGCCTGCAGAGCTTCCCTTCTCTTTACCTTTGGCGTCAAACTTCCTTTCTCACCTTACCAACAGGGAGGGACCTACTGAATCTTACCACCGCATCAAGCGGTTGGTAATTTGATAGAAGGAAGCAACAGGTAGTGAAAAAAGCAAATATATAAAATATAGCCTCGCAGAAGCCAATGCTTAGCAACGGCCAAGCCAAGTGCATTTTGCATTGCTCTTAGCGACCTGCCCTGTCTCATTATGACTTTTATGGGCTTTCTTTCTTTCCCCTTTCTATTGTTGCGAACAGACAGATAAACAAAGGCATTGGGGGTCTCAGCTGCACATGAAAAATTTACATGGTAGGTTTTTAAAGAATAGTTGTTTTTTATTTTTATAAAATAGTAAATTTCAAAACTGCCATTAAATATTGATAAGGAAAGTTTACAAAATTAAGGAAGGGGAAAGTGGCTGGAAGTCTTCTAAGCTCATTAAAATTTTATGCTGTTGTTCTCAGGAATGCCTAAAAAAACCCACAATACTGTGAAACAAAGGACCTTCAATTGGGAATATTTGGTTGAATGTTTAGCCGTTCCTGAAATGAGTGTGTATGTTCATACCCAAGGCATAGTTAATATAAAGGATCTGGGTGAAAGAAGGTGAAGAAGCTATTATCTTTGCTGAAGTATGGCGCAGCTATGTGATCTGAGCTAATAAGGGAAAAAATACTTTATTTTCTTCATTTAAAGGGAAGAATCTAGCAGCATCTTGGCATTAGAAAAGGGTTAGATAGCTAATGTATCTTCATTTCAGGCTTCAGTTAAATTGACAGTCATCCCCTTAGTTCAGTGAAGAGGTCTTCAATGAAGATGCCAGATTTAATCTTTGCACGCTTTATGGATGGAGTAAAAATGAAACAAATGCACACCACACATGTTTATCCTCATGACTGAACCCATTTTTGGCCGGTATAGATAGAAACATAGAAAACTGACAGCTGGAAAAAAAAACCTAGTGATACAGGGAGTGTGCCATTTGAGTTTGTTTATTTTTATTTTACTTTTAAAAATTTTACTGGATGAAAATGAAGACTAGGCAAATTTGGGAGGTTGATGGCATCTACACTGTTGAGGGTACTTTGCAGGACTGAAAACAGCTATCATGGTAGGACCAAGTAGTTGCCCAACAGCCATTTATCAGAAAATAGATTGGGGAAGGTGTTCTCTGACTGTCTTCCTGCATAAGTAGGGTATTCTGCATTATCTCAACTTATCTTTGTCTTTTCTCAACAGGTGGGCAATAAGTCCTATATGAGTTGATCTGTAGAAACTAAGGTAGACATTCAGCAAACCCCTGGAACTGTAGCGGTATCCCGCAACACTTTCAGATCTTCCCAAAGTGCACAGCTAAATGGCCTATGGAGATTCTCAGTCATCCCGGTCAGGGTTGTCCCAAAGGTGCTTTTTCAAAAGGCAACTGGACTTTTGTTTTTCCTTGAAGACATTTTGTTTCTCATCTAAGAAGCTTCTTTGGTTAATTTGGTTCATTCATTCAGTTCTTCAGAAGTGAAGAAGCTTCTTGGATAAGAAGTGAGATGTCTTCAAGGAAAAACAAAGTCCAGTGGCCTTTTGAAAAAGCACCTTTGAGATACTTTCAGAACTTGTATCTGAATTTATTCAATTTGTATGGCCACCAATTGAACTATGGGTGACTAACATCTAATCAAAGCAACAACAAAATCAGCAGCAAAAATTAAAATACATATGGGCCTGAGGTAGCCCAACTTCCTGCATACTGTAAATAGCCCCCTGAAAACAGACTCCAATGTATAAGGAGAACACGCAGATCTTTGGTATCTTATCTAAGGCTAGCTGGGTCTGGGCCATCTGGGTGTTGGAGGGTATGCTGTCCCAATGGGCATTTACAACGATGGGGAATGTACAGCTCCTAGGTCCAATCAGAAGTCTTTAAAAAAAAATAGGACCCAAAGCAAGCCCACTTTTCTTACCTTGGTTTTTGTAGGATGGGCAGAAATAATTGAGGACAAGTGTTCCTTCATATAACCAGTCTTTGTACTATGTTTTATATGTGACAAAAACTCTTGAATTATATCCCGGAAGCTTATTGGAAGTCCATGCAGTGGCTGTTACATAGGCATACTAAGGTGTATCTGGTGGTATTACATAGAGATATCAAGGTACCCCTATCAGAGGTGGGTTCCTACTGGTTCAGACTGGTTTGGCCAAGTAGGTAGTAATTCGGCCTGTCACACACCCCGAACTGATTCTATTGGTGGCGCTGTAGGAGCCGCCATCTTGTTTTTTTATTATTGCCCCTGTGCGCGTAGCAGAAGCTGGAACCCATCCCTGCCCCATAACTATCAGTACCACCTTATTCTAGACCAGCTGCACCTTCTAAGTGATCTTCAAGAGCAGTGCTATATGTAGGACACACTGCCATAATTCAACTGGAAGGCAACCAAAGTACAAGTGACTTTGAATGGGGGCAATAGGTGCCCAAGGTGGATTTGTACAACTGTAAGGTGTTTGGAGACAACCTTGAAGAAGATGTGCAAGAACTCTTGAATGAACAACCTTGGTTCTAGGAAAGAAGAAGGTGTGAGAAAGAAACTCAGGATAGTCCCACCAGTTTGGTATATAAGAGAAGACCGGCATAATCTGGCAGGTTTTCCAGATTCTTTTCTTATTTTCTATATTAATAAATTAATTCCAGGAAAATACAAACAAGCACACCTGATTCCCTGGATAAAGAAGAACGTGAAGCGAAATGTATTCTGGATTCTAAATGCAGGAAGAAACACTTGGAATGTCTTATTCGCTGGAAAAAAAATTCCTGAGTCTGAGAAACTGTGGGACAGTGCAACAGACATTCATGTACACCAGTTTCATCTGAAATCCCCACATAAACCCTATCTCTCTCACGCGCTGCCTTTATCAATGAAATCTGGGATGAAGAGGACTTTTTATTTCCCACCATAGTAGAATCTCCTACGCAGGTTGCTGTGCAACAGGAAAGGAGGGGGTGCTGTCTGCTCTGCATAGCCAGTTTTGTCTTCTGACCTTGCAGTACTGCCATGCGAGGCTGGGTGGGAGTGAATATGTAGTTGTTTCCCATAGCAACTTGCCAGGGCCTTCTAATTCCTTAGGGAGCAGAGGTTGAGGCTGATGAAGTGGTTCTGTAGAAGAGTACGGAGATAACCTTGTAGAAGGAATATAAAAATCATTAAATAAATGACAGCTCACTCCTGGGAATGAAGGAACGAGAATGAAACTCAAGATAATCCTGCCTTGATATAGCTTGATATGAGGTGGGAAAGGTGAGTGGGGGGGATATTCTGTTGTTATAGTTTGCAACCATAAAGTAAAGTTGTATTATCTGTTCTCTGCCCTGGGCCACCCTGAAAGGCTGACAAAAGGTTGTTGTAGCTGTAGCTAGTGCCTCAAAGCAGATGCCAAGAGTCTAGGAAAACCTCCAAACTGTACACCAGTCTTGCCTTGGGAGGGAGAGGAGTCCATCCAGAACCAATGATAGAAAGACCCTTAATCTAGAAAAGCACAAAACCCACAGCCACTCAGTCTTGCTAGGGTTGACTGGTTCCTCTTTATCTAGGACCACACAGTCTCAGGACACCGAGAAAGAAACTTAATGGCATCACTTGGTCAACTCAGGCTAGAAATATTCAACTGGATATCATCCACATATTAAGTCTGCGCCAGCAGATAACCTCATCCAAGAGCTTTGGGTAGATGTTAAATCAAAGTGGGTAGTAGAACCCCATGGAAATCTGCAAAGCAAGGGCCTAAAACTAGACCTCCCCCTCACAATTTAACACTGATCCTAACTGAATCTGAAAGAAGAAGTAAAGTAGCACAACACTATGCCTCTCTCTCCTAACTTTCTGAGCTGGTCCAGAAGGATTCCATGATCCATAATATCCAAGGCCACTGAAAAATCAAGGCGGCTCAGGATGGATATTCCATCACCATCCTGATTACCAGGAGAAGTCATCCACAAGCAAGATCAGCGTCACTCCAGTACTATGTCAAGTCTGAAACCAGGCTAAAATAATCTGTCCATTGCCCTCTGCAACCACAGATTAGCCATTTTCTCAACAACGTTTCTTCAAAAGGGAAGGTTGGAAACAGGACAAAAATGGTTAAATCCTGATGGGCCCAACAATGGTTTGTTGAAGACAACTGCCTCCCTCTAAGCCGAGTCTCTTTTGAGAGAGGGGCGGTCTAGAAATCCAATAAAGTTAAGTTAAGTCATAATCATGCTTTTGTTGGCGGTAGGATTCTCCACTGCTTGGACTGAAATCATGTTGTGGCTCTGAAGTCCTTGATCAGCTAGGACGGACATAGACACAGTTGGCCAAAGCCACAAGGATCCATTGTACTTCCTTGTGACTAATAGACTCAGGTTGCCCCATTTTATGACCTTACTTGCCATAGTTGCTAAGTAAATCACTGTGATTGTTAAGTTAGCAACATGGTTGTTAAGTGAAACTTAAGTGAAACTTCCCCATTGACTTTGCTTGTCACAAAATGTGATCACATGACCCTGGGACACCACAACCATTATAAATTCATGCCAGTTGCCAAAGAATCTGACTTTTGATCAGTGTGCAAGGTGATCACTTCTTTCAGTGCCGTTGTAACTTCAAACTAAATGAATGGTTGTAAGTGAAGGACTACCTGTAAAAGTGAGATTATTATGCACAAGGGACCGAGGCTCTGTGTGTGCCATTGTGTTTGTGTCTTAACAGGCCAATATTGATCTGATATGTATATAAAACTGTATCCGGAGCATTTTGCTCCTTATTTTGAGGGCAGAAAACTGGAAGTTAAAGTCAGTCTCTCAGCAACCTTTTCCAGATTACAAATCAAGTCATTTAGAGTGGTTATCATTTAGGAATGATACTAAATAGAGAAAGAGAGAGAGAAAGAGAGGGGGGAAGGGAAGGAGGGATAGAGAGAGAGAGAGAAAGAGAAAGGGAGGGAGAGAGAGAGGGAGGGAAAGAGAAAGAAAAAGAGAGAGAGAGTGAGTGAGGGAGATAAAGAGAGAGGTAGGGAGAGAATGAGAGAGGGAGTGAGGGAAAGAGAAGGGGAGAGGAGAGAAAGAGAGGGAGTGAGGGAGAGAGAAAGAGAGGGAGGGAGAGAGGGAAAGAGAGAGAAAGGGAGAGAGTGGGAGAGGGAGGGAGAGAGTGAGTGGGGGGAGAGGGAGGGATCTGCTGCAGATTACCACCCGTACAACCACATATAGTTGCACAAATATTGTTTTTGCTCTGGATAGAAGTGGAGGGTGAACCTGAATAAGCAAAATCAGGGAGAGAAAGAAAGGTTTAGCAGCAGACTCTGAGCCAAATGCAGTAAACCTGGACATAGAAGGAAAGGCTCACCTAGGCAAAATCTCAATCAATTGTATGGCTGTGGTGCTCTCTGAGCTTGTTTTTTTTAAAAGATATTTCATTATCAAACTGGGTAATGTCATCAGTGCTAGAAGGTAGTGGGGTTTTCTCTCTTTTTATATACAAGTGGCGGGCCTGCCTATGTTGGTGGGAGTGATCTCGGTGGTTTCTTGATTAGGCTGTTGTTTACTGTTAGCTTGTTTGTCTGAATGGACAAGTTCCTTGATTGGAGTATTGTTTACTCCTTGATTGATGATCTAATGTTAATCTTGGTGTTAATCTCTGTTCATCTGGGTGTTGATTGATCATCTGGATCTTATCAGAATCTCATAGTGCTCAATTATGATTTCACTGGTTAAAATAGTGGGGATATTTCCTGTATTACTCCTGCAATAATATTCAAATAAATCATTCTCTCTGCTCATTACTAGACTGCCGGGATTGGCAATTTGCTTCTTTTTAGGGCTATTTAATCGGGGAGGACCTTGCATAATTAAAAGATACTTTCATCTAAGATTGATGACTCCATCTACAAAATGTTGCATGTAGAAGTTTGGAGGAATTTTTGCACATCGCTTGAAAGTCGAAAATCTATTTTTGAAATTCTGTGTCTGTGTGTTTTGCTGCAGTCCACAGAGCGGTGGGGCACCTGTTCCCGGCGTTTTGTTGGTTAGTAATTACATTATTCATATTTTATTCATTTCCTCAACAGAAACAAAGTCATCATTGCACAATTCATCTCTTTCTGTTTCTCTTCTTCCTGCCTGAAATTCCATTTTGGAGAAATAATCATTTCCAACCTAGGAGATTGTCCACAAGATTCGACTTCAGTGTATCTCATTACAGAGTGTTTTTTAACAAAAAAAAAATTTTTTTTTTTTAAAAAAGAAATGTGGTGGGGGAAAAAAAAACACAAAGCACCGCTGTGCTGTTGTCTTTTGCTTCTCTTTAATGTCAGTTCAGAAGTAATGATGGCGGGAAGAATCAGCCTTCAAGTCTCTGTTTTCCTGTGTTTACTCATTAAACATGAGACCCAGGTGCTCTCATGGGGGAAAAAAGCTCATTGTAACATTGGCTTTAGATATCAAAAAGCCTTTCACCTTTCACTAACAAGCGTTGCTTCACAGGCAAGGAACTGAGATAAACAGAGGAATAAATAAAGGAAGGGCCTGCTTCATAATGAAACGGCAGGGCCCAATCCCGTAAACAAATATATCTAAGGAAGCTTCCCTTCCCTAGCAGAGGAATCTGACTGCAGTGAAGTCTCCCTCTGTGAAAAGACTCTGCCGGGCAGATCCCTTTCCCCGTATTTTATTCCACCGTTTTCTACTCGATTCTATTTTATTCCATCAGTACTTCGGAGTGGAAAGGAGAACCTGGGCCGGGGTTTTTGGTCCTCAAACACTGTTTTGTGCCAGGAATATGAGATACAGCATGAGAAAATTGGAGCAGAAGCAGAATGACTCCGTTTTCATACCTAAATGGCAATAGCACTTAGACTTACCACATTTTTTGGACTCTAAGACGCAATGGAATATAAGATGCACCAAGATTTTGAAGAGGTAAATTGGGGGAAAAAAGTTTTTGCACTCTGCAGGCCTCCCAAACCCTCTGCACTCCCCATTTTTTTGTGAAAAATGGTGCATGCAGAGAGTTTGAGAGGCCTGTAAAGTGCTCCTAGGGGCTGGGGGGTAGGGGCAAAATTGAGCAAAAAATGGGCCTGTTTTTTATGAAAAACAGGGCATGCATAGGCTTTGGGAGGCTTGTAGAGTGCTCCTGGGGGCGGGGGTGGGGGGAGGCAAAAATGAGCCACAACCAGGCCCGTTTTTAGCTCATTTTTGCCCTCCCCAGTCCCCAGGACTATGCAAGCCTATCAAATCCTCTGCACGTCCATTTTTGTGGGATGCATGGGGGCAGAGTTTTGGGAGGCCAAAAAATGCTGTATTCAGTTTATAAGACACGCCCAGATTTTCACCCACTTTTTGGGGTGAAAAAGGTGCGTCTTATACTCTGAAAAATATGGTATATACCGCTTCACAGTGCCTTACAGCTCTCTCTAAGCGGTTTACAGAGTTAGCCTATTGTCCCCCAACAATCTGGGTCCTCATTTTACCCACCTGGGAAGGATGGGAGGCTGAGTCAACCTTGAGCCTGGTGAGATTCCAACTGCCAAATTGCAGTCAGCTGGCAGTCAGCAGAAGTAGCCTGCAGTACTGCACTCTAACCAAGGTGCCACCGTGGCTCATAAAGATGGGTGGCTTTGCATGGATCCAGCCTAATGTTCCCGTATCTTTCTGGGAAGACCCCCCCACCCCAAAAGAATGAATTATTTTGGGAACTATTAGAAAAAGGCTGAACATTATGTTTCCCCAAAGGGAGAAATGGAGAAACATGTTTTAGAGGCAGAAAGCTGGCCCCAGTCTTTCTTAATAGTCCATAGTGGATGCCAGTACCTAAGGAGATAAAGAACGTATTGCAAGAGAAAGCCAAGTGTCTAGATGGCTCTATTCATAAGCAAAGCAAAAGCTGCAGGCAGAAATCCATTCAAGGCAGGATATTTTGAAACTCCTTGGCAGAATGGTAGGATTAGAAAGCAGCCCCTCACCCAAGATCCAACATGGGACGAAAGCCATTAGCCACAATAGGAATTGCCCAATTTCCTTGCAGAACACAAGCCCCTTCATTGCACCATCCCCAGAACAATTCAAACTTCAAAGTCACAGAAACCTATACAGATCCATCTACTCATTTCACCAATTGTTCTGCTGACCTAGACCTGCACACCAGTGGTAGGTTTCCAATTTTTTTTTACTACTGCTTCGCTCGCTCGCGCTCACATGCTCGCACTCACACACGCACGCTCATACGCGCATGCGATGAATCTGCGCAGAAGAGACTGGGTGGATGGGTGGACCCTCCCACCGCGGCTACTAATGGTTTGCCCGATTCGGGCCGAACCGGGAGCAACCCACCTCTGCTGCACACCCTCTTTGTGTGTGTGGTTCCGTTCTTCATTAAACTTTCTTTCCAATCAGCCTCCATTTTATTTTATTCGCGACTTGGACTTGAACCAGATGGATTTTCCTTTCCAACATCTTTAACCAATGATGTAGAGAATAGCCATCTTCAGCCTAGCACCCTCTGGCTGGTGTGCTAAGATTTCCCAGCCAGCAGAATTGTGACCGGGAATACAGATAGTCCTTGACTTACAACTGTAATGGAGCCAGCCCATTACGATTGTAAATTGTGAAAGTCGTAAGCTGAGTCCACACAGGATTGGACCTATTTTTATGACCCTTTTTTTGCAGTGGTCCTAAGGTGAATGCCGTGGTTGTAAAGAGAACCACAGCTTTTTCACTATGACTTTATTGGATTTCTAGACCGCCCCTCTCTCAAAAGAGACTATGAGCTGTTTTACGCAAAAACCAGAAGTCAATGCTGCCTTGTGGAACTCAGTTACTTGCTGTGGGATGCTGCAAATGGTCCTAACTCTGGACTGGCTGCTGAGCACCTGACATGTGGCCCTACGTCTGCGGGAGGGAGGGAAGGCTGACCACCGCAATTTTGGAACTGGGTCATAAGTATAGGTAGTCCTCAATTTAAGTAAGACTGTTGTCAAGTGAATTTTGCCCCATTTTACATCTTTCTTGCAATGGTTGTTAAATGAATCACTACAATTGTTAAATTACAAGTAGTCCTCCACTTACAACAGATCCTTTAGTGAGCATTCAAAGTTACAAAGGCACGGAAAATAGTGAATTATGACCATTTTTCATGCTTAACAACCGTTGTGGCATCCCCATGGTCAC
This sequence comes from Natrix helvetica, assembly GCF_964273705.1. NCBI lineage: Eukaryota > Metazoa > Chordata > Lepidosauria > Squamata > Natricidae > Natrix > Natrix helvetica. The sequence goes on along the minus strand of NC_138548.1, from coordinate 233,205,306 downwards.
GAGATTTACATTCAGATTGTAACCTGACCACTGACTCATATTTATGACAGTTGCAGTGTTCAGGGGTCATTTTTGCGACCTTCTGACAAGCAAAGTCAAAGGGGGAAGCCAGATTCAATTAACAACTGTGTTACTAATTTAACAGCTGCAGTGATTCACTTAACAAATGTGGCAAGAAAAGTTGTAGAATGGAGCAGAAGTCACTTAACACATTTCTCACTTAGCAACATTAATTCTGGGCTCAATTGTGGCCGTGTATAATTGTGGACTACCTGTATAAAAGCCATTGCCCACTGCTGCACAGAAGCATTATCCATCTATCTTTTTTTTGGAGGAAAAAGATACTAGCATGAAATCGATCATCCCTATTACCCATCCCTATCCTGCCTCTACTCTTTCTAGTCATTTCTGACTCCTGACCTCTCTCAAAGATAAAAGGTGATACACTGTAAGCCTAATACTTTTAATGCACTTTGTACCTGGATAGGGGGCGAAACAGACAATGCTGGGCTCAATTGTGGTCATAAAGTGAGTAAGTTGAGCTACTACTACATGTAGTAGCACAGTGGTTAAATGAATCTGGCTTCCTCAAGGACTTTTCTCATCATTAGCTCACAAAAGGTGACCACAGGACACTGGGACACTGCAACTGTCATAAATGGGAGCCAGTGGCCAAGGATATGAATTTTGATCATGTGACCAAGGGGATGCTACAACAGTCATAAGTGTGAAAAATAGTCATAAGTCACTTTTCTCAGTGCTTCTGTAACTTCAAACAGTCACTAAAATCAAGGATAACATGTACTTTTGTGGAGTCCATCGTAATCTGGATTGGAATAAATCTGAGTCCAAATTAAGCGCCTGGTTTGTAAATTGAGGACTAGCTGTTAGATGAAGGGATTCCGTTTATTCTAAAGACAACCTATGAAAATGTGCAGTTTTGCTCCATGATGAAAATAAGGGAAGCCTCCAAATAAAACTAATTCTACTGCATGTCAGTTTTGCTTTTGTTCATTCATACATCCATTTTGTCCTCTTCCCACAGCAGCCTGGAATTATTCTGCCTTTACATCATTTTATTTCAAAACGATACATTTCTAAATGTGTTTTGATTTCCATTTCGAACTGCGACTCGGTAGTTAGAGACACGCCGAACTGTGAATCTGCATCTGTGGAAATTATAAGTCTTTGTGATAATCATGGGTTTACTTATCCATAGAATTTTCTAATCCTCTTCTCCGATCCCCCCTGGACACGCGGATATATTTGCCAGCTAAGAAAAATATACAGGGCAAGGCCCTTCTTAGTCGATAATTTATTTCCCAGTGATTTGGCATACTTTGGTATGGCTTGCTTTGTTGCCCATGAAACATCATAATCTCATGCAGGGATTTTCAATGCATCCATCAAGAGAATCCTTTTCACATGGATATGTTCACTGAAAAAAATGCCTCCTTTGGTGAGGCCGGACATTCTGGAATTTCCCCAGGACAGATGTGTAGGCTGCATCATCCCCTGAAGTCTTGTGATAACTCCCTAAGAATATACATGGTGGGGGATAGAGTGGGGAAAAGGCAGAAGATTGCTCTAGAACAGCTATGTCCAAACACGGCAACTTTAAGACTTGTGGACTTCAACTCTCAGAATTTCCAGCCAGAATGACTGACTGAGAATTCTGTGAGTTGAAGTCCACGGGTCTTAAAGTTGCCAAAGTTGGAGAGAACTGTTTCAAACCATTGCAAAGTGGGGGGCTACCCAGATTCTGGGAGGGGGGACCCTAATTTTCCACCTCCCTTCTACTTTTTGAGAACATTTGAATATGTGGTGGGCAGTCAATGTCCTCTCCTTTCAAATGTTCAGGATGACGTAAGTGGATGAGACACAATGATGCAGTCGTTTGAACATATTCCAAGAGGACATATATATGAATAATGATCCATGTGGGAACGACACAATTCCTGTTCTTACCCAGGCTTCCCCAAAAAGCAAGAAGCAGATTCCTGGTCCTGACAAAACCCCTTTTATTAAATGAATGTGAATTCCTCTCATTCACATTCAGTGAGGCCTGGCAAACAGCCTTTCAAAGGTGAATTTATGACCACAGACCTTATCTACCTTGGAAAGCTGCCATGTAAATATTTTCCGAACGCAGGGCTCTGCAAGGAAAGACTCGGCACAGAGTCTCTGAGATTCCCAGACGGATTTTCACACTCATGAAATGAATGAACGAATGAACGAACAAATTGTTTCCTGCAAAAGCCCACTCCCCTTTCACTCTTTTATTTGCTATGGGAAGGGCCATTCACCGTCCACCTGATTTCTGAGCTGCTCTTTTCTTCTGGCAGCTCTGCGCATATACACACTGGGGACAGGCTCCAGTTGTTCCTCTGCCTCACTGCTGTCTAGCTCTGAAGGCAGCTGAGAACTGTCAGACGACCTTGGCCTCATCTCTGCTTCTGACGCAGAGCCCTCATCAGAGCCTTCTCCAGCTTCTAGGACTGGCCCATGTTCCTTCCCAACCACCTCACTATCCGACTCTGCTGCCGTCTCCGCTGGCGGGCCACAACAATTCCAGTATCTAAAATGTAGTCTAGAAGTGTATGTTCTTCTCTAGAAGATACACTCTGCAGGAAAGGAATATATATTCCAGAGCAATGGTCTGCCTTTACCCGCTATATTTCTCATAATTGACTTCTTAGCACCTTCCCTCACAAACCTTCTCTTATTTGTTATTATTGCTATTGCTATCTCTGCTACTTCTACAATTGTTCTAGTCCTGCTATCATCCATTTATCGTCTGGTTTTCTCCAAGAACCTTAAGTGGAGGGGGGAAGCAAGTGGTGGTCCCTCCTCAATTTATATCTTCAACAAGAACTTGTGGTAAGCAGAGCTGAAAACGCTGACTGCCCTCAGATTTTTCTAGCCAGCTTCATGGTCATGGGGTGACTTGAACCTAGGTTTCCCTAGCCCACATTTTAATCATTACATCGGTTTAGTTGTTTGAATATGCTCTGGGAAGATGAGATCAGGTGGTGCTAGTTGCAGATATACTCCAGGAGTTGTTAGTCTCTTTAGGGATTGTAAATAGGAGCAATTCCCCTCTGCCACGGTCTTGTCTTTTCACTCAATTTATTTAGAGAACAATTCTTCCTTTAATACTATTGTGGTTCTTTGGACAGTCAGCCAGATGTTCAGATGGATTTGGCACTTTTGTCCACCTGGGATAGGCAGATGTGGATGTCTGATGGTGTTTCAGATATTTTTCTACTTGCATTTTACATGCTTTCGAACTGTTAGGTTGGCAGAAGCTCAGCCAAATAACGGGAGCTCCCTCCGTTATGCGGTGCTAGAGATTCGAACTGCCAAGCTGCCGACCTTTCTGATCGGCAAGCTCAGCATCTTAGCCACTGAGCCACCCTATACTATACTATACTATACTATGCTATGCTATGCTATGCTATGCTATGCCACGCCACGCCACGCCACGCCACGCCACACCACACCACACCACAGTATACTATACTACTATTATATTATTAGTATTTTCTGCTCCTACTGCTCATCCTGGTATTTGGGCCTATTCCTAGTCCACTTTCTTTGTTCTCCAGTCTTCTCTTTGTACCGTTTTCTCTCTTCCTCCAAAATAAAGCAAAAGAACACCAAAGACAAACCTCTCTAAATGGGAGCAAATATTAGGAAAGGGGACATGTCTGTTTGACATGTTTGGCGTTGCTGGCTTTGCTTTCTGGAGACGGCAGACGCTCCATTTCAATTCGATGACATTTCATGGCTGACCTTGTTCCTGTTAGTACAGAGGGCTTTCCCTCCCCCCTTCTTTCCCCCTTTTTCCTTTTTCCTCCTCCAGTGTGGCACTTCTGTAATGTTTTTGTTCTTTGTTCTAGTTCCCTCTCCCTTTGAGGTTCTCTCTGATGTTGAATCGGCGGCGTGCTTTTGATACATTCTTTCTCTGGCATGTGCATCCTCACTCCAGGTATCCAAGCTCAGAGCGGTGGCTATTGGAAAAGGCCACGCTGGAGCGACAGTGTCTGTGTTGCTCTGACACCACTTGCAGTGACCACCTGAGTCAACAAATGACCGGGGTTTGAACAAAGAAACAACAGACCTGGCCTTTCAGGCTCGGGGTTTTTCAGCTTTGCTGAGGCACAGAGAAGGACTCTGGTGTGCCGTGGACTTTGAGGAGCAGGTGCCTGGCCAGGAGAGATCTTCAAAGGCAAGCTGGCGGGTGTCACTTGGATAGCAGCACCTATCACTCAGGCTGTCAGTCAGAAGGGAATTGTGACATTGTCTTTAAGGTCAGGATCATAAGAGCAGACTTAAGAAGAGTAGCCCTGCTGGATAAAACTAGGGGGGGGGGCTCTATTCCAGCATCCTGTTTCCCACCGAGAGCCTCTGGAAAGCCCACACATAGCCTGATGGTCCTGATTTGCTTGGTCCAAGTCACTGGTGGATCACAGGACCCCAAAACTCCCTGGAGCTCCCATTGCAGGTAGTAGTAGTAGCAGCAGCAGTAGTAGTAGTAGAATCCGAATAGAGCTGGAAGGGACCTTGGAGGTCTTCTAGTCCACCCCCCTGCTCAAGCAGAAGACCCTATACCCGTGATGGCGAACAGGTGGCACGCGGAACTATATTTGGTGGCACACGAGCCATCAGTTCTGCTGCGCATGTGCACCACGGCCACCTGATTTTTCGCCCTCCCCACTATACGTTCCTAAACTTCTGGCTGGGCCCTTCAGGCTGCTTTTTGCCCTCCCCGGACAGACAAGTGGCTGTCCAGTCTTTTCTTAAAAACCTACAGTGATACAGCACCCACAATGTCTGAATGCAAGCTGTTCCACTGGTTAATTGTCCTCCCTGTTAGGAAGTATCTCCTTAATTCCAGGTTGCTTCTCTTCTTGATTAGTTTCCACCCATTATTTCTGGTGCTCTGGAGAATAAATTGACCCCTCTTCTTTGTGGCAGCCCCTCAAATACTGGAATACTGCTATCATGTCCCCCCCTCCCCAGTCCTTCTTTTCTCTAGACTAGCCAAACCCAAACCCTGCAACTGTTCTTCACACGTTTTAGTCTCCGGAGCTTTAATCATCTTAGTTGCTCTTCTTTGCACTTTTTCCAACGTCTAGTAGTAGTAGTTGCAGATCTTTGCAAAGTCTGCCTGACTTTCTTCTCACATTGTGTAAACCAGAAGCCAGTCCCACATCTTGTGGCAGCATTCATGTAATTATATCACGGGAAGGAATCTTTTCTGAATTTACCATTGATGAATTGTCTGACCTTGAGTTTTAATGTTATGGAAAAGGAGAGAGAAGAAGAATCAAACTGATTACTTTTCTTCCCAAACATTTACATCTATGAAGTCACTGACCACTAGTTCAAGGAATTGGCAATCCACATGAAAGTCTCACAGGGATCCAGACCAGTTTCTACAAATACAATTTGTAGAATTTTGTAGAATTTGTAGGAAAAAAAATACAGAATGGTCCACGCCTGGAATGCTCTACCTGACTCTGTTGTTACATCATCAAACCTCCACAGCTTCAACCTTAAACTGTCTACCGTGGACCTCACCCCATTCCTAAGAGGTCCATAAAGGGGGCATGCATAAGCGCACCAGCGTGCCTCCTGTCCCTGTCCCATTGTCCCCATTTATTTGTACTCATTTCCTTTGTTCATGTCCATGTTTATACTTATACCTGTTATCTTGTACATGTTTGACAAACTAAATAAATAAAATAAAAATAAACTATGTAATAGCACACAGACTCCATTACTTTGTTCTGATGCCTGGTAGGATGCACATACATACCTTACGTTCATGGCACAAACGTCAATGTTTTCAAGGAGCCCAGGATTGGTGTGATAGCTAACTTGGGTTAATTGTGCTAATTGTCTAATCATGCTGTTAATAAGATTGTCTAAGATTCAAGGAACCTTAAAAAAAAAGACTAATCCTCTGCTCAGCTTCTCAGTTGATGTCAAGTTTTGTTTGATGGCCACTGGAGAACAATGTTCTCCATGGTGCTTCCTGGTTTAAAAAGGCACTTTGCCCCAAATCAAAATAATCTAAATTCAGATTTTTGAGAGATACCTGCCCTGTGGAAGACAGGGCAGCCTATCCTGGGAGCTAGCAAGGAATGGAGGTACAAGGCCATTACCAATGCCTCATTGAAAACAATCTCTTGGAATGGCTCTTGGTCTTTTTAAAGAACATATGAGTTCATACCCATATGGGTTTTTGGCCACCGTTAGCTCTTCATTCTGCTCCCTGAGACCTTCTGTAGTAGAGAAGTAGCTGAGGACCAAACCTGAGATCTTCTGTGTCAAGGATAAAGAGTCTTTGGGGCTGATGGATGCATTCAATCTTTAGTATCTGGCCAAATACATGTTTAATGGACCCGTGCCCCTCCTGGCTGGTACTGGCAGCCTGGGAGGTGACACGAGGCTGGCTCCTGGGCCTGGTGAACGCCTCACTGGGTGAGGGATACTTACCAACCACCTTGAAAGAGGCGGTGGTGAGACCCTTGCTCAAGAGACCTTCGCTCGACCCAATGGAACTAGCTAATTATCGTCCAGTCTCCAACCTCCCCTTCTTGGCGAAGGTTGTGGAGAATGTGGTGGCGCAGCAATTTCCACGACACCTGGACGAATCCGACTATCTAGACCCATGCCAGTCCGGCTTCCGACCCGGGCACAGCACTGAGACAGCCTTGGTCGCGTTGGTTGATGATCTCTGGAGGGCCAGAGATAGGGGTTGTTCCTCTATCCTGGTCCTATTAGACCTCTCGGCGGCTTTTGATACCATCGACCATGGTATCCTATTGCGCCGGTTGGAGGGGATGGGAGTCGGAGGCACCGTTTTGCGGTGGTTCGGCTCCTACCTCTCCGACCGGAAGCAATGTGTGTTGACAGGGGGGCAGAGGTCATCCCTGAGGCCACTCACTTGTGGGGTGCCACAGGGGTCGGTCCTCTCGCCTCTCCTGTTCAACGCATATGTGAAGCCGCTGGGCGAGATCATCCGTGGTTTGGGGGTTGAGTACCACCTGTACGCTGATGATACTCAGCTGTACATTTCAACCCCAAACCACCCCAACGAGGCTGTCGAAGTGATGTCCCGGTGTTTGGAAGCCGTCAGGGTCTGGATGGGGGACAACAGACTCAAACTCAATCCCTCCAAGACCGAGTGGCTGTGGGTACCGGCACCTCGGTTCAGCCAGCTGACTCCATCGCTGGCCATAGGGGGCGAACAACTGTCCCCTGTGGAGCGGGCACGCAATTTGGGCGTCCTCCTTGATGCCCGGCTGTCAATGGAGGACCATGTGGCAGCCGTGGCAAGGGGGGCGTTCCACCAGGTTCGCCTGGTGCGCCAATTGCGCCCCCTACTGGACCGGAGTGCCCTGCGCACGGTCACTCATGCACTGGTGACGTCTCGCCTGGACTACTGCAATGCCCTCTACATGGGGCTTCCCTTGGGACGCATCCGGAGACTGCAGCTAGTTCAGAACGCAGCCCCGCGGGTTATTATGGGGAGTACACGTTACTCCCACGTAACACCTCTCCTGCGTGAGCTGCACTGGCTACCTGTGGCCTTTCGGGTGCGTTTCAAGGTATTGATCACCATCTTTAAAGCGCTCCATGGCATAGGACCTAGTTATCTGCAGGATCGCATCCTACCACACACGTCCCTGCGACCTATCCGCTCACACAGGGAGGGGCTCCTCCTGGTGCCGTCCGCTAGGCAATGCCAGCGGGCGACACCTAGGAGTAGGTCCTTCTCTGTGATGGGCCCAACCCTCTGGAATGACCTCCCCCCTGACATTCGAACTACCACCGACCTCCGCTCCTTCCGTCAAAAGTTAAAGACTCACCTATTTCAATCAGCTGGCCTGGCACTTTCTTAGTTTTACCTCCCGGGGATTTATTTTAATTGGGTTTGGGGTTTTAATTGGGATGTTTTTAGGGTTTTAGAATAATTTATTTCTTGTACAGTCTATCTCCCCCTCCAAATGTATTTTAAATGTATTTCATTGTTATGACTGTATTTTATTTGCATTGACTGTACACTGCCCCGAGTCTCTTGTTGGGAGAGGGGGCGGTCTAAAAATCTAAGAAATAAATAAATAAATAAATAAATAAATAAATAAATAAATAAATAAATAAATAAATAAAGATATTTTTTTTTTCAAATCTGCATATGGCTAAGAAAAATTGGTCAGGCCAAAAAATGAATTGTTTGGGGCTAATTCAAAAAAGAAAGGGAAAAAAGGGTGGGGGGAATAAATTGAATAAAGATTCTGTATTCAGCTGCTTACCAGGAGTCTGGAATTAAAGCAGAGAAGCTTTTACAAGATATTACAGACCTATCGACCTATTCGTCAACAAGGGTATCATTCAGATCTTGAGAAAGATGCAACTTACAAAAAATAAACAGAACAATTTCAAAATCTTTCCGAAATTGAATTTAACATCAAGGTAATTATGTTTTGAAGTCCTATCATTCTAGATATTTTTAACCCATTACCTTTTCTTCTTCTTCTTCTTGCTTCATAAAAGAGACAAAAATAGAGTGAAAGAAAGAAAACAGAAGGCCTTTCAGAAATTTTGGAGCCAATAAAAGAAATGGCCACAGGTTGCAACCCCTCCTTATGGGTGAATAACATGTGCCATATCACCAGACGTGCCTTCTCTTTGATTTCTTTAATACAGAGGGTTTATTGCAAGGGCACAGCCCTCAAATGTGCCATTTCTCTACAATTAGTATGAAACAGCAGCCAAGAACTCTGCCACATGACTTTCTTGAATATATAGCTCAGCCATCCGTGCATTTTAGACTTAGTCCCTGTCGTGTGATGTTTGAAATGGAGGCAAAGTAACCAAAGAAGTGGATTGACTGCGGTCTCCTCTGTAACACTTTAATGACGCGTCCTCAACCACCGCCATATAAAATGGTACAGATTCCTGGCAGTGAAATTATTAAAAAGAAGGGGGCGGGTGGAATGCAAAGGAAAACCTAACATTATCCTATTAATAACCAGACTTGTTTATGACATGATCAGAAAAATCCAGACTCCTTGCTGCAAACATTCCGCGCACTGCAGCAAGCCACAGCTTGACAGAACAAACAGACCATCTGGAACATGCTTGACCTTGGTTCATCCTTTACACACCTCTTTTAAATTGCTGGTAGCATCCGAGTTAATTGAGCGCACGTAGCCCTTGTGGCATGGGACTCCTGGCCCTGTTGCTTTAAGAGCAGGTTGGCACATCTAAATGTCATGCAAAAGAGCATATTCATCCAACTCTCTCCCTCCTCTACCCCGGCCCCTCCTCTGCCTGCCTTTGAAAAGCAATGCAAAATAGGAGGTTTGGCCCCACTCTAGTAAGAATCTTCAAAGCAGGACTTCCCCCTCTGTGATCTGAAGGATTTTCAAGAAGGAATCCCCTCCAGCACTAGCAACTCTCAGAAGGGATGCCAGCACCAAGGCTTTGAAGATGGGGCCTCCCCATTGATAGAAGTCTTTGCAGAAGCTCCATCCCTACCTTCCCTGTTGGAAAGACTTTCAAGTGTCAGGAAGTTAGAGGCTTTCAAAGGCTTCAGACAGAAAAAAAAAAGAAAAAAAGAAAAGGAATGGAAAGAAAGAGAACCCTTTCTTTGGATCCCAGATTGGGAAGATGGTTATTGGCTCTATTGGAAAGTACCAAAGCAAACTTCTACCAGCCTACTTGATAGGAGACCTTCCTTCTGCAAGGTTTTTAGCAGAAGATTAGATCACCTGGTGAGGTTTATCCTCAATGGAAAGAGGGAAAGGAAATATACCTATCCTTCGGTTATCATCTTCAGAGATTAAAATGCAGGTGGGTCAATGCAGTCCATAGGAAGACCCACTTCCTCCAAAGTATTCGGCTCTTTGTTTTTCTCTGAAAATAATCAACAGGGTCCTTGACCCCCATATTTTTACAGCCAACTGCCTTGTTTAAGTTCAGTGACTATCCACTCAGGAACAGGCTCTGCAATATTTATCTATCTATCTATCTATCTATCTATCTATCTATCTATCTATCTATCTATCTATCTATCTATCATCTATCTATCTATCTATCTATCTATCTATCTATCTATCTATCATCTATCTATCATCATCTATCTATCTATCTATCTATCTATCATCTATCTATCTATCATCTATCTATCATCATCTATCTATCTATCTATCTATCATCTATCTATCTATCTATCTATCTATCTATCTATCTATCTATCTATCTATCTTTGTCTGTCTGTCTGTCTGTCTGTCTGTCTGTCTATTTATCTATCTATCATCTATCTATCTATCTATCATCTATCTATCTATCTATCTATCTATCTATCTATCTATCTATCTATCTATCATCAATCTATCATCATCTATCTATCTATCTATCTATCATCTATCTATCTATCTATCTATCTATCTATCTATCATCTATCTATCTATCTATCTATCATCTATCTATCTATCTATCTATCTATCTATCTATCTTTGTCTGTCTGTCTGTCTGTCTGTCTGTCTATTTATCTATCTATCATCTATCTATCTATCTATCTATCTATCTATCTGTCTGTCTGTCTGTCTATCTATCTATCTATCTATCTATCTATCTATCATCTATCTATCTATCTATCTATCATCTATCTATCTATCTATCTATCTATCTATCTATCTATCTATCTATCTATCTTTGTCTGTCTGTCTGTCTGTCTGTCTATTTATCTATCTATCATCTATCTATCTATCTATCTATCTATCTGTCTGTCTATCTATCTATCTATCTATCTATCTATCTATCTATCTATCTATCTATCTATCTATCTTTGTCTGTCTGTCTGTCTGTCTGTCTGTCTATTTATCTATCTATCATCTATCTATCTATCTATCATCTATCTATCTATCTATCTATCTATCATCAATCTATCATCATCTATCTATCTATCTATCATCTATCTATCTATCTATCTATCTATCTATCTATCTATCTATCTATCATCTATCTATCTATCTATCTATCATCTATCTATCTATCTATCTATCTATCTATCTATCTATCTATCTATCTTTGTCTGTCTGTCTGTCTGTCTGTCTGTCTATTTATCTATCTATCATCTATCTATCTATCTATCTATCTATCTGTCTGTCTATCTATCTATCTATCTATCTATCTATCTATCTATCTATCTATCATCTATCTATCTATCTATCTATCTATCATCTATCTATCTATCTATCTATCTATCTATCTATCTATCTATCTTTGTCTGTCTGTCTGTCTGTCTGTCTGTCTGTCTGTCTATCTATCTATCTATCTATCTATCTATCTATCTATCTATCTATCTTTGTCTGTCTGTCTGTCTGTCTGTCTGTCTGTCTATCTATCTATCTATCTGTCTGTCTATCTATCTATCTATCTATCTATCTATCTATCTATCTATCTATCTATCATCTATCTATCTATCTATCTATCATCTATCTATCTATCTATCTATCTATCTATCTATCTATCTATCTATCTATCTATCTTTGTCTGTCTGTCTGTCTGTCTGTCTGTCTGTCTGTCTATCTATCTATCTATCTATCTATCTATCTATCTATCTATCTATCTATCTTTGTCTGTCTGTCTGTCTGTCTGTCTGTCTGTCTATCTATCTATCTATCTGTCTGTCTATCTATCTATCTATCTATCTATCTATCTATCTATCTATCATCTATCTATCTATCTATCTATCATCTATCTATCTATCATCTATCTATCTATCTATCTATCATCTATCTATCTATCTATCTATCATCTATCTATCTATCATCTATCTATCTATCTATCTATCATCTATCTATCTATCTATCTATCTATCTATCTATCTATCTATCTATCTATCTATCTATCTTTGTCTGTCTGTCTGTCTGTCTGTCTGTCTGTCTGTCTGTCTATCTATCTATCTATCTATCTATCTATCTATCTATCTATCTATCTATCTTTGTCTGTCTGTCTGTCTGTCTGTCTGTCTGTCTGTCTGTCTATCTATCTATCTATCTATCTATCTATCTATCTATCTATCTATCTATCTATCTTTGTCTGTCTGTCTGTCTGTCTGTCTGTCTATCTATCTATCTATCTGTCTGTCTATCTATCTATCTATCTATCTATCTATCTATCTATCATCTATCTATCTATCTATCTATCATCTATCTATCTATCTATCTATCTATCTATCTATCTATCTATCTTTGTCTGTCTGTCTGTCTGTCTGTCTGTCTGTCTGTCTATCTATCTATCTATCTATCTATCTATCTATCTATCTATCTATCTATCTTTGTCTGTCTGTCTGTCTGTCTGTCTGTCTGTCTATCTATCTATCTATCTGTCTGTCTATCTATCTATCTATCTATCTATCTATCTATCATCTATCTATCTATCTATCTATCATCTATCTATCTATCATCTATCTATCTATCTATCTATCATCTATCTATCTATCTATCTATCTATCATCTATCTATCTATCATCTATCTATCTATCTATCTATCATCTATCTATCTATCTATCTATCTATCTATCTATCTATCTTTGTCTGTCTGTCTGTCTGTCTGTCTGTCTGTCTATCTATCTATCTATCTATCTATCTATCTATCTATCTATCTATCTATCTTTGTCTGTCTGTCTGTCTGTCTGTCTGTCTGTCTGTCTATCTATCTATCTATCTATCTATCTATCTATCTATCTATCTATCTTTGTCTGTCTGTCTGTCTGTCTGTCTGTCTGTCTGTCTATCTATCTATCTATCTGTCTGTCTATCTATCTATCTATCTATCTATCTATCTATCATCTATCTATCTATCTATCTATCTATCTATCTATCTATCTATCTATCTATCTATCTATCTATCTATCTATCTATCTATCTTTGTCTGTCTGTCTGTCTGTCTGTCTGTCTGTCTGTCTATCTATCTATCTATCTATCTATCTATCTATCTATCTATCTATCTTTGTCTGTCTGTCTGTCTGTCTGTCTGTCTGTCTATCTATCTATCTATCTGTCTGTCTATCTATCTATCTATCTATCTATCTATCATCTATCTATCTATCTATCTATCATCTATCTATCTATCATCTATCTATCTATCTATCTATCATCTATCTATCTATCTATCTATCATCTATCTATCTATCATCTATCTATCTATCTATCTATCATCTATCTATCTATCTATCTATCATCTATCTATCTATCATCTATCTATCTATCTATCTATCATCTATCTATCTATCATCTATCTATCTATCTATCTATCTATCTATCTATCTATCTTTGTCTGTCTGTCTGTCTGTCTGTCTGTCTGTCTGTCTATCTATCTATCTATCTATCTATCTATCTATCTATCTATCTATCTTTGTCTGTCTGTCTGTCTGTCTGTCTGTCTGTCTATCTATCTATCTATCTATCTATCTATCTATCTATCTATCTATCTATCTATCTATCTATCTATCTTTGTCTGTCTGTCTGTCTGTCTGTCTGTCTGTCTATCTATCTATCTATCTGTCTGTCTATCTATCATCAATCTATCAAAGTAAAATCTTTGAGTTAGGCTCAACTCTTGGAGGTTTACCTGCACATGTTTATGCAGTTTGCCTGGCATGAGGCAGAAATGGTTCGCCATGTGTCTACTTCCTTATGTTTGGGGCTAGATTAAGAGTTGAAAACATCAAGAAACATAGGAGAATAAACAAAGAGGGGCTACAGAAATATTTTCCAGTTCATCTGTTTATCGTTTCAATGGAATCTTTTTCATTTTTCAAATACCGTACTTGATGACATTTGAGTGCACTCAAATAAATAAAGCTGATTATTAACAAGTAAACATTTCTGTTTCCTTTTAAAGATAATTACCTGTCTTCCTTCTTGCCCTTTATAACTCTGTTCTAATGGTTCTTTGCTTTGATTGCCAAATCATATTTCTGCCTTGCTTGCTTGGGTCAAAAAAAAAATTCTTATGCCAGATACCCTTTTTCAGGTTGAAAATTAACCCCAACTATGCAAGTATCCCTTATTCAGAGGCTATGCTGGATTGAAAAGTGATGGCTAATGCATACTGTGTTTCCCCGAAAATAAGACAGGGTCTTATTTTCTTTTGACCCCTGAAATAAGTGTTTGGCCTTATTTTCGGGGGGTCTTATTATTTTTGAGGTGCAGGAGGTGGTGAGCGTGGTCACCTCATGGCTGCTGCTGTGTTGCAATATTTTCAGGGGAGGGCTTATTTTCACAGGAGGACTTATTTTAGCGCATGCACTCAAAAGCCTGATTGGGCTTGTTATTCGTGGAGGTCTTATTTTCAGAGAAACAGGCATGACAGTAGCACAAGATAGCTTTTATTTCATTGCAGCTAGGTAATCCTCACAACAAGGGCTTGATATTAAATGTTGTGTTGGTACAGTTTCCCCCACAGAGAAAACATGGACAATGATAGTAGGGTTATAATTTAAGTCTTGCCCAAATATCACAATTTAAGATGCAAAGGGTAAAGTTGGGAAAACTGGAGGATGGAAACCTGATGCGATCAGAAGCATCTTATTTTGTGGTACAAAACAGTAGAGCATGTGCCATGCAGCATACTGATGATTTTATGATTTGTGCTCTGCCATGGAAGACACTGACCTTTGTATTGTACTACAAAGTAAGACACAAATAGACTTTATAAATAGAACGCAAAAGGCCAGAAGACTACTAGATGGCAGGGAAGAGCTTTATGTATCTCTCTGCTGCCAAACAATGGTCTATTAAAACATTGCAGTCTAGATTTGGTACTTGTAGTCATCAGTATCCACAGCCAGTCTAAAAGGAGTTGGCCATCTCTAAAAGAGATAATAAACCCAAGTGAAAGAAAAGTATTTTAGGAACTTGCAAGGAATTAGGAAGAGCCATCATTTTCTTCCTGCCTACGTTTCCCCAATACTTGTGGCACAATATGCACAAGTGCATGGCACTGTCTTTTTCTAGCTACTTGTTAGTAATTAGATCTTCGTGTCTGTTGATGTAGCAGCATATTAAAACTTGTTTAATACCTTTGTTTAATACTTTGTTTTAATACTTTCAGTTAGTGTTGACGCTTCCATGTGTTACAAAGTAGGATTGGATAAGAACATGGAGTGAGTTATTTGGAAGATGGAATGTTAAGGTCAGAAGGAGCTGCTTTTTGTGTGGCATAAAGGAGTTTTAGGGATTTGTTAATAAGAATTCTGAAGTTGGAAAGGATCGTTTAAGTCACTGAATTCAGTCAGTTCCAGCTGACTGTATACTCAGTCCCTACTCAGTTTAAGAATTCAAAGAAAAATCATATTAGCCATACAGCTGCTTAGCTTTCACTAGAATGCAGTGAAGGGGAACCCATCATGACCCTGGGTAACTGCTTCTCATGTTGAGCTGCTCTTACTGTTAAGAGGTTAGTCAGTCAGATTATGATTATGATGACATAAAAGTCCCAAAGGTGCTTTTTTCAAGAGGCAACTGGACTTTCTGGTTTCTCTTTGAAAACATTTGCCTTCACATGCAAGAAGCTTAATCCAGTTGCCTCTTGAAAAAAGCACCTTTGGAACAACCATAACCTGGATGACTGAGAATCACCATAGACATTACATGAAAGTATTATTATTTGTCCTACAATGTGGAATGAGAGAAAACAGATCTTGGTTTTCCACTACATAACGTTTTTTCAGGTTTTCGAGAGTGTATATCTTCCTAGTCATCTTTGTCGTACTTTACTCAGCAACCAACATTTTTCCCCCTTTTATTAGCTACGTAGGAATACTGACTTGATAAGGAATATCAAGGAGAGTTGATATTTCTACTGGTAGCATCCTCTATTTCCTACTATGTAATTCCAGTCCTTTTGTCCTTGCTTCTTAGGAAACACCATCACCCTCCTCAACAAGATCAGCCTTTGGGGAAAAGCCACAGTTTCTTGAGATCTACATAAGCTGCTCTGAGCAAGGAAGTAGTAATTTTTTGGGAATTTCCATAGTAAGTGTCACACAGGAAGGAAGGTGTTTAGTTGGAGAGCTGTTATTTTGGGCACTATGTCTACTAGATTCAAGGAGTGGACAGATATCAAAGTCAGCTTTTGGGACAAATTCTGCTCCACTTGCCCAGCTAGTTGATTCATTTTTGAGTCAGTTGAGCCACCTGGGATGCTACCCATTTTTGATATCGGTGTGATAATAATAATAATAATAATAATAATAATAATAATAATAATAATAATAATAATAATAATAATAATAATAATAAATATTTATTTCTTAGCCGCACCCTCTCCCGAAGGACTCGGGGCGGCGTACAACAAAACATAGGAAATAAATATATCGACATACATATAACAAAACATATACCAAGACATATATACGACATATACAAGGAGGAGGTGAACTGATAGATAAAAACAAGTAAAAACACAATGTTTAAAAACCCCTAAATAAATTGAATGCAATTAAAATACCCCAAATAAAAAACCCGTCAGGAGCGATATAGTTGGATCAAAGTTGAGCCAGGCCAGCAACTTGAAAAAGGTGGGTGATATACAGGTAGCCTGATTGCCGGTCAATAGATTTGCCTGGGAGTCTGTAGCCAGATTTCATCTGGGGCACAACCATAAGTCTGTCTCTAGGACAGGGGTGTCAAACTGGTGGCCCGGCCTGTGGGCCGAATGCCTCTGGTGCAGGCCATGCCCATCCCAGACCCATGAATAGGAAAAAGTCACAAAGTATCACATGAGAGCAATGTGACGCCACGAGTTTGAGACCCGTGCTCCAGGAATACCAATGCACACTTACAAGCTTAAGAGGAAGTCTGAGGAATCAGAATGATATAAATGATTTTTTCTCTCTCAGATCCCATCAATTTCTCTTAGAAATTGGGGGATGTTGAATACTAACAAGGGAGTGAAGCCAAAGTACGAAGGCTTCACTCAGGTCCGCCATTACGGTGGGAAAACAGTTAAATTTCATTGATTGAGCCGTCTGACAGCTCCCTATAAAAGGGCAAGCTGTCGGACAGGCAAGTTGCTGGGTTGTACTGAACTATTTAATAAAGAGTTCTTAGTTGAAGAATCAGCATCCTGCCTCTTCATCTGCCCCAACTTAATAGGGGACCAGGCACAGTATTCTAATAATCATTCTGCTTGGTGTCGGAGTCTTCAAAATCTCAGGTGTATTTGCTTCCTCCCTGACATTTTTTTAAAGCTAAACTTACTCCTTCACACTCCCTTCATAGGGATTTTCTAGTTCTCTAATCATCTTGATTGGTTTTCTCTACACGTATTCCATTTCTATGGATTCTTCTTAAAGGAGAGTCCTAGAACTAGATATTATAATTAAAGTGGGATGTGATGAGCACTGACAGGATAGCAGTGTTCTAAAACCTATTCTCCAAAGCACCTGACGGGAGGACAAGTAGCAATGGATGGAAACTAATCAAGGAAAGAAGCAACCTTGGAACTAAGGGGAAATTTCCTGACAGAACAATAATCAGTGAAATGACTTGCCTCCAGAAGTTATGGGTGCTCCACTACTGACTTTGACACTGGAGGTCTTTAAGAAGAGATTAGATAGCCACTTGTCTAGAATGGTATAGGTCGAGTCTCCTGCTTGAGCAGGAGGTTGTACTAGAAGACCTCCAAGGTTCCTTCCATTATTCTGTTATTCTCTTACAGGTAGTCCTCGACTTACAGTAATTCATTTAATGACCGTTCAAAGTTACAACAGCACTGAAAAATGTGACTTATGACTGTTTTTCAGAGTTACAACCTTTGTAGCATCTCCATGGTCATGTGATCAGAATTCAGACGCTTGGCAACTGGTTCATATTGATGACCTTTGCTGTGTCCCAAGGTCATGCGATCACCTTTTGTGACTTTCTGACAAGCACAGTCAATGGGGAAGCCAGAGTCACTTAACAGCTGGGTTGCTAACTTACCAACTGCAGTGATTCACTTAACAATTGTGGCAAGAAAGGTCATAAGTGGAGCAAAACTCACTTAACAAATGTCTCACTTAACAACAGAAATGTTGGTCTCAATTGTGGTCATAAGTCGAGGACTACCCGTACTTCCCTTGGTTTGGAAATTATATATCTATTGATGCACCCCAATTTCCATTTGCCATTCATTCATTGGGCCCTATCCAGTGTACAACTGCTATCCTGAGATCTCTTTCTCGTGTACCATTACTGATTAAGTGAGCTGTAACTACTGGTACTGTGTTGGAGTCTGCAGTCAAAGTGGGGAGAGGAGTTAAGAGAATGGCTAGCCTGGAATCGTTGAAGGGGAGAAAGTGACAGAAAGCAGATCCTCTTCAAATAAACCTTGGAGTGCTTATCTGGTTGTTCTGTAGTGAGAGCAGTTAGTCTGGTGGGATTCTTGTGAATAGGCAAGTAGCAACAAACAAGTGCTCTGATCAACTTCCAGTGGTTTTCTGAAACCTTGTGCCTGACAGATGCCTTATTCCAAATTGCTACCCTCCTGGCCAAGATAGATGATTCTCTCCACACTGTGCCTTCAAGGAAGAGGGCAGAAGCTGCACTGGTTGTTAGCTTCTGCCATTTTTTGAACTTTCTGTGCTACATGAACGAAGGCTACAAATTGATCTGAGATGAGGACAGTTGGCACATAGCATTCTTGGGCTTGACATAGTTTGCTCTTTTGAGCAGAACAGAGTTGGAAGGGACCTTGGAGGTCTTCTAGTCCAACCCCCTGCTCAGACAGGAAACTCTATACCATTTCAGACAAATGGTTGTCCAGTCTCTTCTTAAAAACTTCCAGTGTTGGAGCATTCACAACTTCTGGAGACAAGTCATTCTACTAAATAATTGTTCTAACTGTCAGGATATTTCTTCTTAGTTGTAGGTTTCCTCTCCCCTTGATTAGTTTCCACCCATTGTTTCTTGTCCTATTCTCAGGTGCTTTGGAGAATAGCTTGACTGCCTCTTTTTTGTGGCAGGCCCTGAGATATTGGAACACTGCTATCACATCACCCCTTGTCCTTCTTTTCATTAAAGACGAGAGAGAGGCAGGGCGGGGAGGGAGGGAGGAAGATACTATACTCAGCACAAACTTAATTGGGTATAAATGTATATGACAATGATATATAGATAGATATATAGATACAGATATATGTTTTACATTCTGTCACCAATTACATTTGCTAATTGATTATTCCACGTCTAATTCCATTCATCTTTTGAAGGTCTGCACATCCATAAAGCTAATAGCTTTGTTGAACAGAGCAATTTAGCAATTTCAAAAATTTTGACCTTATTGCTTGAAAATCATCTTTGCCCTTTAGCTGAAAAAAAAAACCACTAATTCAAACATTGGCAAATAATACATATCAGGCATTTCTTACTACAATCGGGAGAACATGTCTCTTGTCAGTATAATGCAGAATAACAATTACTTTAGCTATCCCTGAAAAATACGTAATATTTGATATTTTGATAGATTCCAAATGTAGGAGACATTGCTAAAGACCCCTTCATAGGTACCTTCTTATGTGTACACAAATATATATTGTATACTGAATATAAAAGAATGTCATCTATCCTGTTATTTTTCACCCCAATTATAACAATACTAAGATGACCAAATACCATATAGTTGCATCTCTTGAGTTACCCCTTCAACAGCCAGATGATTATATAACCAACCTTGAAACATCTAGTATATACAAAACTAATGTTTTTGTTACTAACCTCATTTTAAAATATAAAATATTAATTGTGGATTGTTTCATGCAATCTTTTTGCTGGTTTACTAGGACAGGAGATTTAAGCTCATTATTCCTAAAATCTTCTAAATAATATCAATAATATCAATTTCTTATAAAGGAGGAGGAAACTGAAAATGATTCTTCTAAGACCTCTAACACTTGTAGGGTTTTGGAAGACAAGCCAAATAACAAATCCTCAAATGGCCTATTCTATCAAGAAACTCTCTGAGATAAATCAAATTTATTTTAATCATGTAAAAAATTTTTAATGACTTCATTAGAACTGAGTTTATTGAATAGAATAGAATAGAATAGAATAGAACAGAACAGAACAACAAGTTGGAAGGGTCCTCGGAGGTCTTCTAGTCCAACCCCCTCCTTGTTTACTTTCCATCCATTGCTTCTTGTCTACCCTCAGGTGCTTTGGAGAATAGCTTGACCCCCTCTTCTTTGTGGAAACCCCTGAGATATTGGAACACTACTATCATGTCTCCCCTAGTCCTTTCCCCCCCATTAAACTAGACATACCCAGTTTCAGCAAGCATTCTTTATATGTTTTAACCTCCAGTCCTCTAATGATCTTTGTTTCTGCACTCTTTCTAGAGTCTCCACATCTTTTTTACATTGTGGCGACCAAAACTGAATGCAGTATTCCAAGTGTGGCCTTAACAAGGCATTATAAAGTGGCATTAACACTTCACATGATCTTGATTCTATCCCTCTGTTTATTCAGCCTAGAACTGTGTTGGCTTTTTGGGCAGCTGCAGCACATTGCTGGCTCATATTTTAGTGATTGTCCATAAGGACTCCAATATCCCTCTCACAGTTACACAGTTGAGCAAGGTACCACATATACTGTACCTGTGCATTTTGTTTTTCTTGCCTAAATGTATAACCTTACTTTTCTCACCATTGAATTTAATTTTGTTAGATAGCGCCCAATGTTCAAGTCTGTCAAGATCCTTCTGTATCTTAAGCCTATCTTCTGGAGTGTTGGCTATTCCTACCAGCTTGATGTCGTCTGCAAATTTGATGAGTTCCTCATCTATCCCCTTGTCCAAATCATTGATGAAGATGTTGAAGAGTACTGGGCCTAAAACAGAGCCTTGGGGTACCTCACTGCATACTGCATAGAGAAGTTTAGCCAGGAGTTGAGAAGACTGAAGGAAAACCTAGCTGCCTTCAAGTATCTGAAGGGTTGTAATGTACAAGATAGAGGAGAAGTGTTCAGACTTTTGTCAGAAGACACCACGTGAAGCATTGAATTTACATTTCAAGGATGTGAATGTTGGGTGAAGATCAGAGAAAAATTCTTCATATAAGAGCTGTTCAGCAATAGAAAAGACTGTCTTGGAAGATGGTAGACTCTTGTTTGATGGACAAATGTAAACAAAGACTAGATGGCCATGGTGAGGAATACTCCACCGGCAGGAAATTGGACCAGATTTCCTCTAGATTTTCTTCTAGCATTTTCATGTTATGATTCTATGACAATTCTGAGCCCAAAGAAAAACTGAACTTGACATTTCTTTTTCCAAGCAATGATTAAATAAATAAATAAATTAAATAAATAAATTTAATTTGTTAGCCGCTCCCTCTCCACAAGGGACTCGGGGCGGCGTACAATAAAAGCACACATATATATATATACATATACACATACACATACACGCATACACATACACGGAGGAGGTAACAGTCATTAAATACATACAATAATAGTAATAAAATTTGCAATTAAAATACCCCAATTTAAAAATTACGAATTTAAAAAGACTGTCAGGAGGAATAGGATGGAACTACGGTTGAGCCAGGCCAGATAATTGAAAAAGGTGGGTCTTGAGCTTTACACGGAAGGAGCGGAGATCGGAGGTAATCCTAATGTCGAGGGGGAGGTCATTCCAAAGGGCTGGGCCCATCACAGAGAAGGCCCTACTCCTGGGTGTCGCCCCCTGACACTGTTTAGTGGACGGCACCCGGAGAAGTCCCTCTCTGTGTGAGCGGATTGGTCGTAGGGATGTATGGGGCAGGATGCGATCCCGCAGGTAGCTAGGTCCTGTGCCATGGAGCGCTTTAAAGATCGTAATCAAAACCTTGAAACGCACCCGATAGACCACAGGAAGCCAGTGCAGCTCGCGCAGGAGAGGTGTTACATGGGAGTATCTAGTACTCCCCATAATCACCCGCACGGCCGCATTCTGGACCAACTGTAGTCTCCGAGTGCATCTCAAGGGAAGCCCCATGTAGAGAGCATTGCAGTAGTCTAGGCGAGACGTCACCAGCGCATGGGTGACTGTGCGTAAGGCATCCCGGTCCAATAGGGGGCGCAATTGGCGCACCAGGCGGACCTGGTGGAACGCCCCCCTTGCCACGGCTGTTACATGGTCATCCATGGACAGCCGGGCATCCAGGAGGACGCCCAAATTGCGCGCCCGCTCCATGCTCGCCCCCGATGGCCAGAGATGGAAGCAACTGGTTGAACCGGGGGGCCGGAAGCCACAGCCACTCCGTCTTGGAGGGGTTGAGTTTGAGTCGGTTGTCACCCATCCAGACCCGTACGGCTTCCAAACACCGGGACATCATTTCGACGGCCTCGTTGGGGTGGTTCGGGGTGGAAATGTACAGCTGAGTATCATCAGCGTACAGATGATATCCCACCCCCCCAAAAAAATTGAGGGTGGAAGTCCCCAATAGCAGGCATAAATTTAAAAAAGAGGAAAATTAAATCCACCTTTCAAAACAAATATTTGTAATTTACACATTACACAGATAAGCCAAGTGGTTAGAGTGTAGTACTGCAGGTTACTTCAGCTGACTGCTAGCTGCAGTTTGGCAGTTCAAATCTCACCAGCTCAAGGTTGACTCAGTCTTCCATCCTTCTGAGGTGGGTAAAATGAGGACCCAGATTGTTGGGGGTAATAGGCTGACTCTGTAAACTGCTTAGAGAGGGCTGTAAAGCACTGTGAAGCGGTATATAAGTCTAAGTATTATTGCTAGTGCTATTGAAAATCTTGCAGGATGACCTTGTCAAAGAAAGTGACAGGGCAATTCTCAGTAGTGGAACTGGTCCCGTGGAACGCCCTATCCCCTGAGATTTGGCAGCCCCCTCTCTTCAGGCCTTCTGGGAGGCTTTTAAAAGTTGGCTGGAGTGATTGTGATGTTTATATATTAGGAAGTATTGTTTAGGGCACCGGGAATTGGTTTTTGAATGCTGGTTTTTATTGCTTATGTTTTTATTTCTGTTGGTGTGAGCAGCCCAGAATTATGGCACATATAGTAAGAGAGACAGCCATATAAGTCTTTTAGATGGATGGATGGATGGCTGAATGCATTCATGCATATATACATAAATATGTTCAATATCCTATAAATACATTAAAAACAATACAATAGGCAGAAACTTTTCTCTGTGGAAAGAATATGAGATAGATTCATTCTCTTGGCAGAAATATGTAAACATTAGCCATATGGAATTTGGCAATGGATACTAACTATTTCGCTACGATTTGTTTAATCCACTCTTTATTGAATATTACTACTATCATGGCTCATCTAGTAGAAGCCGCAAACTGATCATGCTATGATACATAATCCATACAATATTTGCCATCATTCATTCACATGAAGTATTGACTATGTTATACCTCTCTCTGTGTTTTTCAGGATGTTTCCTTGCCATCCCTCCCATCCCCCATTCATATTTCGTTTCCATCTTACTTTTAGGATATTGTAGAGCCGAGGAAAAATATCATTTTGATAGAGTTTAAGCCTATTTTATCCCCCCTCCTTTGATCTTGTTCATATCATCTGTCATATCAACAGATGCCTTCAAGTACTTATTAACGCGATAATGTTTCATTGCATTTGCTATTTAGTGCTTGCTAACAAGACACGTTAACTGTCCATGTCTTTATCTGGATGGCGCATGGATTCTGCTGTTGGTTTGTCAACATTGGATCATGCAGACCTCTTGTGTTGTGTAACTATCATTTCATCACTGCTTTCCCCTTCACAACCCCTTCAGGCAAAATCTGACCAATCTCATTAATTATCCTTTGATCACAGAGTAACACCAACCATTTGCTGTCCTTCCCCAGCTATTAATTATATAGCAATGGTTTATCTCCCAGCTAAAAGTTTCAAATCGGGAAGAAATTGTGTTTCCGCGCTTATATGAAACGATAAATAACATCACTTTGTGCTGAAAAATAACCTTCAAAGACACTCATGAAAGAATAATAAAAATAAAATCAGCATAATGCCCAAACATAAGATTCATAAAACACTATTTCCTTCCAAATTATAGCAAAGGAAGGAGGCATTGTTCAATTAATTGATTAATTGTACAATATTTAATCATACCAAAAGCATCTGGAGGTGGGAGTGGAGGAACAAGAAAGGATAGACAGATGGAGAGCAAAGATTATAGGAACTGAATTTCTGTTTTATATGCTGTTGTTATGCATCTGTGATGCACAAAATGCTTATATGAGCCCCCCAAAAGAAGGGGTCATTTTCAAAAAGTGTGTAATATCCACAGAAGATATATGCAGAATGCTTTCTAAAATGAGAGACTTACTTTGTTAGTGCACAAGGGTAGTTCAACTATCCAGTAAGTGTGAAAAGTACAGGTTTATTTTAAATATATGTTTTGTAGGCAAGGACATTAATGCACGTTGGCCATATTGATAATAACCATAACAATCATAACAAAACTGGGATAGAATAATCAGCAAGCAAAACAGCTGCAAATAAAGAATAGAAGAGTGTACGATTCAGATTGATTGTATGTATTTGTTTTAAAAATAAAATGTAAACAACTTTGTGTAGAAAACAAAAACCAGAAGTTCCATAGCTACATTATGATGATTGTTACAGCAGCCTCTGCTTCTGTTTGAACATAATAGCAAGAAGAGGGAATTTCTCTGGGATATTACAGAACGGGTTAAGTTCAGTGGTCAAAGAGTCTGGCATGAGTCTTAGCTGATCTCCAGGCTAATCCTCCGGCACATTTTGGCCTCCAACAGTCAGGTTTAGGGAGATTTGCATCTCCCTCAGTATTTTGCATTCAACAACTTGGCCTATTCCTGTCATGAGGAAACAGACCAAGCAAAAGAAAGAAAATATGTGTACTTGATATGGGAATGCTATGGCGCCTTGTTTGCATATGATAGTTTTAATTTTGTAAGGTTTTTGATTTTTTGCTTTGCTAGCTTTGCAGGTTATGTACATGATTGGTGACTATATAAATCTGGTAGATGATAGATAGATAGATAGATAGATAGATAGATAGATAGATAGATAGATAGATAGATAGATGGATGGATGGATGGATGGATGGATGGATGGATGGATGGGTGACAGACAGATAGATATAGACATGGGGATCCTTGGTGCTTTCTGAGCTTGCTTGTTTTCTTGCAGATGTTTCATTAACCAAAATAGGTAACATCATCAATGCTGAAACATCTGCAAGAAAACAGCCATACTCAGAGAGCACCAAGGAAACCCCCCCGCCTTCAACCCTGAGCTAAAAATATTCTCCGATAGATATAGAGATTGTATATTCATGTCAGAAGCATCACAATTAAAATCAGACATACTATATGACATAAAATTTAAAAATACAAGATTAAAATATGATCAAATTAAACAGAGCTTACCCAGAAACCAACAACATCAATTGCATTCTGTCGTGCTGCCATGAGGTTCTCAAGTGTACATTGATTGGGACACAAAGGGCAGGTATATATATAATAGATACTTACATCGAAGATAGGTAGCTGATACTGTAGCTATCTAGCTATATAGATAATCTTACAATCATTTCTGACTATTTGAATAACATTTAACAGAATAACAGAGTTGGAAGGGACCTTGGAGATCTTCTAGTCCAACCCCCCCCCCCCCCGCTCAAGCAGGATACCTTATACCAGTGACGGCGAACCTTTTTTGGCTCGCGTGCCACAAGTGGGGGGAGCGCAGGGGGGTTGAGTGTGGGCGTGCCGCACCCATAATGCAATGCGTGACCCCCCAGTGCGCATGAGCACACAACGCGCGACCCCCCCCATTTTTACATGCTTTTTTCGCCCTCCCCAGGCTCCAGGGGCTTTATAGGAGCCTGGGGAGGGCCAAAAGAGCCTCCCCCGACCCTCTGGAGGCTTCAGGGACCGTCCCTGAAGCCTTCGGAACACTTAAAACCACCCTCCGAGCAAACCGGAAGTGACTTCCGGTTTGCTTGGAGGGTGGTTTTAAGCACTCCGAAGGTGTCAGGGAAGCCTCCGGACGGTCCCTGAAGCCTTTGGAACGCTTAAAACGACCCTCCGAGCAACCCGGAAGTCACTTCCGGTTTGCTCGGAGGGTGGTTTTAAGCGTTCCAAAGGCTTCAGGGACGGTCCCTGAAGCCTCCGGGGGGGGGGGAAGGCTCTTTTCGCCCTCCCCAGGCTCCTATAAAGCCTCTGGAGCCTGGGGAAGGCGAAAAACAGCTTTTAAAAAGGTGAACTCAGCTGGCCAGCGCGCGCATGTGCGCTGGCCAGCTGACATGGCAGCGCCTCACGTGCCCTGACAAATGGCTCCGCGTGCCACTTGTGGCACGCGTGCCATAGGTTCGCCATCACTGCCTTATACCATTTCAGGCAAATGGCTATCCAGTCTCTTTTTAAAAGCCTCCAGTGGTGCAGCACCCAGAGCTTCTGAAGGGAAAGCATTCCACTTGTTTATTGTTCTCACTATCAGGAAATCTCTCATGTTTTCTCCTTAGTTGTTAGATTCAACCATTGATTCTTGTCTTGCCTTCTGGTGCTTTGGAAAATAGATTGACACCCTTTCATTGTGGCAGCCCCTCAAATATTGGGACATTTTTAATACATGGAATGCACAGAGATTACACCTGAGTTCTCTGTCTTACCTCTGTTAGACATGGGATTACTTCAACATTTTGCCATTCCAGATTGGCCAGTTTACTGAGGCCTGCCTTCCATGCGCATGCATTCAGTAGCATGTGCATGTAAGGTTATTCAATAGGGGTGATTCCCATTCACCAATTCCAGAATCACACAATGTTTTCAGTTGACTTGCTAGGAGAAATATATTTTTATAAATAATTCAAAGTGACAAACGTATCTATAAGTCTTTCTTCCTCCTACTTTTCTCATCACAACTCTGTGAGATGAGAGAGTGGGATTGGCCCAAAATCGCTCAGCTGACTTTCATATCTAAGACAAGATTAGAACTCCCAGTCTCCCAGTTTTTAGCCTGGGACCTTAACCACTAGACCTCAGTTTCCCATAGAATACTGTCAACCCTAATTATTCATGAGGA
This sequence comes from Natrix helvetica, assembly GCF_964273705.1. NCBI lineage: Eukaryota > Metazoa > Chordata > Lepidosauria > Squamata > Natricidae > Natrix > Natrix helvetica. The sequence goes on along the minus strand of NC_138548.1, from coordinate 233,178,182 downwards.
TTCTGAAAAAACCTCCCACATGCCAAGTTAATATCATAGTTAGAATCAAAATGTCTATGTTTAAAAGCAGATGTTGTTTTTTAATGCCATTGATCCTGATTCTTTGTAGTTACAGAGGTGATAAGTGAAAACAGAGCTTATCTGATTTTTCACTCTCTCATATGTGGGATATTCTTTCCCCTTAAGATTTGCTCTGCATCAACTTTAAGATTACTTCAACTTTAGCGGAAGTTGTAATTTGCCTGAGGATTGGGACAATAAGTATAATTCAACTTGACGATGGTTTTTATCCATTCTGCTAAATTTCAGGCTTCATTTTAATTGCTGCTTGTGCTGATTTATTTTTGTGTGTTTTAAAAATAATTCACTTTCAAATTTAAATCCCCCCCCCCCCACCGCTCATTGCATTTTTGATGAAGAATAGGGCCGAAACCGAATGAGAAATGTGGGGGGAGAGATATGCCACATATTAACTTTGGGTAAATAAACCCTGTCGATTTAGCAGAACTTACCTTTCCTGCTGATTCTTGGAGTTCAGTAAAGAAAACTTATATATTTTCTGTTAGTACTGTAAAGGAATGGTAGTGGTAGCAGTGAATCGTTATGGCAATTAACAACCAGAAGTATCCGATAGAGTGTGCAATATAGCAAAAAGTAAGAAAAACAATAAAATGTATGTCTGCACAAAATCTTTTCTGAAGGAAAATCTATAATTGACTCATTGGTAACAAAACCGACAATATGCAACTGGCACAGTCCAGCTCTACTTCCTGGATCAAAACAACTTTTCATACACCTTGAGTTATTTATAAAAAGAATAGAAGTAAGATACAAATAAATACATAGATAAAAATACAGATTTTCAACAGAGCCCTTGATCTAGGACAGGGGTGTCAAACTCAATTTTATTGAGGATTGCATCAGGGCAGTGATTGACCTTGGTGGAGGCAGATGTGGCTGAATGGATGGGCGTGGCCAGCTTGACGCCACTCCCCAAACTGCTGGCATGTTTCCTCTAGCACTGGGTAGACCGGGCCGAAGTGACGCAGGCTGGTCCCTTACATTTTCCAGGATGGCCTCACAGGCCGCATCCGGCCTACGCCTTGTCTTTAACACCTCTTATCTAGGATATGACCAACAGTTTAATAAAGGTCAGGCACACATGTGCTCATCCATTTAAAATTCCCAGGGTTCTTTGAGGGGACAATTACAATCAGTACAGGTAGTCCTCTTCTTACGACAGTTCATTTAGTGACCATTCAAAGTTACAATGGCACTGGAAAAAATGATTTATGACCATTTTTCACACTTATGACCATTGTGGCATCCCCATGATCATGTGATTTACATTCAGATGCTTGAAAACTGGTTCATATTTCGACGGTTGCAGTTTCCCGGGGTCCCCCTTTGCGACCTTCTGACAAGCAAAGTCAAAGGGGGAAGCCAGTTTCACTTAACAACCAGGTTAATAATTTAACAGCTGCAGTGATTCACTTAACAAATGTGGCAAGAAAAGTTGTAGGATGGAGCAAAAGTCACTTAACACATTTCTCACTTAGCAACATTAATTCTGGGCTCAATTGTGGCCGTGTGTTGAGGGCTACCTGTATAAAAGCCATTGCCCACTGCTGCACAGAAGCATTATCCATCTATCTTTTCTCTGGAGGAAAAAGATACTAGCATGAAATTGATTATACCTATTACCCATCCCTATCCTGCCTCTACTCTTTCTAGTCATTTCTGACTCCTGACCTCTCTCAAAGATAAAAGGTGATATACTGTAGGCCTAATACTTTTTATGCACTTTGTACCTGGATAGGGGGCGAAACAGACAAAACTAGACAAGAAAAACTGCCCAAATGAAAGCCACTCCTTCGCCCCTATGAAACTGCCTCACAACTTGCTTCCATTCCAGTAAAGAAAGACCTCCGGAGTCCTAGAGAGCAACCCATCCAATGATCTAATATGGCCCTCATATATTTAACGAGACTTTCAATATCATCAAAAGAGCTGACGTTGATTTCTGTGGCCCTTTCAGAAATAACGCTGGCTGTTAAGAGTATCATCCGAAACTCCTCAACTTCTAGCCACCTCAGCGTGACTCCACCAGCCTTCCTTTTTTTATGCAACTTGCAAAGTCATGAATCTTCCAGAAGAGACTCCTCACTTCTGGTGCAGTCTCCAAAGGGCTAGTGCAGAATAAGTGGCTTGAATCTTGAGCTTTAATTTCTTTTCATCTGAAATCTTTGTAGACTTAAAGCGCTTGTAATGCTATGTGGCAGAATCAAAGCGCTTTGATGTTAAGACTATATATATATAGAGAGAGAGAGAGAGAGAGAAAGAGACTTTCTTTTTCTTCCCTCAGGATGACATGATCTCATTTATCTAAAGAGCTTCTGGTGCCTCAGCCTAGAAGCCTGGAAGATCCCACACACACTTAGAGGACACCCATTCTATTCTACCCGTGGTCTTGTGAAGTTGGATTTCAATGGTTGATTGAGGGGGAGTTTCTTTGTTACACACCCAGTGCCCGAAAATGAATATTCAGATTAAGGGCCGTGGTGGCCAAATGCCTCATCCAGACATCTTTTATTTACTTCAGTGGTTTTAACACAGACTAACACAATCACAGAAGGACACAGAGAATGAACATTCTCTAATTTTCCAAAGGGAACTTTTAAGCCTCTATTGAACCCTGTTTTGTTTTAAATATCTAGGAAGAAGCAGGATCAAATGCACACATGGCCATGAAAGCAAACAGATCCAGCAATGATTGATCACCCATTATAAAAGAACAGGCATTTGAAATGCCGTAGTTTCGCTGAAAAGGGCTTTGTGTTACCTCTTTTAAAAAATAATAATTTAAACGTACGTGGCAGAGCGTTGAGCACTCCATCCAAGTAGGTCTCCGCTGCAAACTTCAGAAGTCAAACGACAAAAGATTGCTATATTTCTTTTTTTCCCCCAAAAACATTTTTTTTCCTTACAAAAAGGGAGAACTTTTAAAAATATTATTATTAAGAGCCTCATCTCAGTGAAATATTTCCCGTTCCTTTTTCTTGCTGAAGCTGCAGATGTACATTATGCTGGTGTGAAAAAAAAAAAAGCTAATTAAACTGCATAGGCTCTGCAGGAGGCAGCGAAGGCCTGCAGTGCGCAGGGAGTGATTGATTTGGACTGTCACACAGCTCTGCTGGGTGTCATAACTTAGTGACAAATAAAGGATTAGAGTGTCCCAGAGCTGCTCTCTCCCTTTTATTGTTCACCAGACATCAAAGCACAAAAGCATATTAGCATTTTTAATAAGTAGTTAGGTCAGTCTGTGGCTTACAGTTTGGAATTACTTTATGGAAAACTAAGAGAGGGAGGCAAAAAAAAAAAAAACCTTAACTCAAACTTCTTGGTAGATTAAAATACCAAATGCCCAGAAGGCATCAAGGTTCCTTCCATGGGCTTTAAGCTGAGCTTGTATTATTTGTCTAAAGCACTCAGGGAGGGGACGTTTTTAGCGCATTGTCTAGATCACTCTCTGTTAAAAATAGAAATAATACACACACACACACACACACACACACACATGAGGAGAGAGAGACAGAAAAGTTGAAAGAGTAGCATCAAAGGAGCAGTCAGTGACAAAGAAGTGAGTGTGGAATGTTGCACATTTTGTTGTTCAGAGGGGAGCAGATTGTTTCTCTTCATACAATTAGTGCATTAGATATAATACTCAAAAGGGGGAGAAGAGAGGACAATTTAGTTCCAATAAACATATACGAACCCCCCCCCCCCAAAAAAAAAACTCCTCTTGGTTTATGTCATAGAAAAAAATGGGAAGTGGAAAAAAAGAAAAATAGTGTTTACCTCCCGAAAGTAAACAGAAATAGGCTATGGAAATCTGAAGTCGGGGAAGAATAATGAAGTTTGCTTTCTTATCAGCAATAGTATTAGCTCAAAGAACTGTTAACATTTCTCTTTGAAGTGGGCACAGTCCCATTTTTTTGATCAGGCGCCTCTGTAATGACAGAACCGTAGGAAATGACAAGATTGCAACTTTATTTGCATATCAGATGTCAAATCTATATTGCTCTTTTGAAGCTGGGAGATCTCTCTGCATTCGTATGCAGGGATGCCACTGCTCAGCATTATGGAGAGTGTAAAACTCATCTCTCCCCATAATGTAGCTGACAACAGCAAAGCCCCAGCTGAAATGGAATTAGCACTTCAATTCCCGTATACAGGTGATCGTACTTCTCAGCTCTGTTGCTAAAAATTGTATTCTCTCTTTTTACTTTTGACTGCGAACACCGTCTCTAATTATTCGTACGACGTGATCAAAAGAAACCTCCTGACCTGAATCCGGTGTCTTAAAATCAACACGGTTTTGTGGAGAAGGGCTGTAAGGTGAAGAGGGAGATGGTCCTTGCAACCTGCCTTCCATGAGTAGGACCTTTCGGCTGGGTTGCGTCTGAACAGAAGTCCAGCTCTTTTTTTTTTTTAAAAAAAGGGGGCTAATCCTGCATCCCAAAACAGCCTGGGAGAAAAGTTGCAGTAGTCCAGACTAGGAAACTAATGTAATGTAAAGGTAAAGGTTCCCTTCGCACATATGTGCTATTCGTTCCTGACTCTAGGGGGCGGTGTTCATCTCCATTTCAAAGCCGAAACCAAAGGCGCATGGAATGCTGTTACCTTCCCACCAACTGTGGTTCCTATTTTTATACTTGTATTTTTACATGCTTTCGAACTGCTACGTTGGCAGAAGCTGGGACAAGTAACAGGAGCTCACTCTGTTACATGGCACTGGGGATTTGAACCGCCGAATTGCTGACCTTTCTGACCAACAAGCTCAGCGTCTTGGCCACTGAGCCACCGTGTCCCTCATGTAGGTCAGTACTATTTTTATTGTAAAGCTAGCGAAACAGAATCTTGCAAATCTGAGTGCACCTGAAGGTAGGACAAGAAGCAATGGATGGAAACTAATCAAGGAGAGAAGCAACGAAGAACTAAGGAGACATTTCCTGACAATTAGAACAATTAATCAGTGGAATGACTTTCCTCCAGAAGTTGTGGGAGTTGCAATGCTCCATCATTGGAGAGATTGGACAGCCATTTACCTGAAATTAAATAGCGTCTCCTGCTTGAGCAGGGGATTGGACTAGAAGACCTGCAAAGTCCCTTCCAATCTCTTATTCTGAATGCACCTTTCTTCTCACTTCCTTTATCTTTGTGTGAGGGCTTGCCTGAGATGCTAACTCACACTTCTTTCTTGGCTCTTTTATCTGCTACCATTGTCTTGGAAACAGCTCTCCTTCCTGTCCTTCAAGGCCATTCCCTCTGCCTTGTTCAAGGATAGGAGTCATACTCTGAAAAGGCCTGAGAAGTCACAGGCACAAAGTGAAGTGCCATTCTGCAATAGCTAGGCAATTTTTATGGGGCCAAATTCACCTGTCAAATCATCTCGCTGCGCCCAGATGGCTATGGCCCACCACATGGTAAGGAAAACACTCCCCCCGCCAGCAGGTGTTGCTAACTGAATGGGAAAACAAAGTGAATTGTATCAACCAATGGCTTGTCTTGATTTGTCCCTCATTAAGACCACAAAGGCTACTTCCTAACTTCATTAATATGGCAAAACTGGTCTCTGCTACTGAACATAGGAGATGACCAGGCTGAGCCCGAGGGAGGGGTCAAATGCATCATAAGTCACAAGTCCCTGGGTGCTCACAAGAAATCTAAGTCCAGCCCACCTGGAATGTCTTTCTTATCTCCTGCTCATTTCCCTTGACTGTTAGTTGGTCAGATTCTTGTAGAGAGCTTAAGCTTACAGTAAATATTTGAACTGCCTGAATCTCCTGATTTCCCTGGCGCTTGACACTGGAGCAGCAAAAATGCCCCTGGCCCATTTTCCTAGTGGATTTTAACCTGCCCATCTGATTGTGCCCTTAGAGCTCTCTCCTGCTTCTCCCCTGTCCTTCTTCCATGTCTGGGAGCTGTCAGACTATTTTTGACACGAATTGAATGATCTTTCAAAGGAGACCTAGACCCTTATTTAAAAATGGACAGATCACAGGCACAAAGCAAGGGGTTGCCAGGGATTGAGGGTGTTTCCTTACATTTCACCCCATGCTCATCCTCTACTCCTGACCTCTCAATCAGTGTGAGGAAGAGGATGAACCAGAAGGGAATAATAGAGAATTATCCTCGATTGCTGCTGCAAAGGAATAGCAATGCTAGCAGTGAGTGATTGTGGCTATTAACAACCAGAAGGACTTGTGGAGTATGTAAAATAGTACATGACAAAGTAATTAAAAATAATAGCAAGTATGGTGACATGAAGTCTCTTGGCAACAGAAATATCAGAAACCTTCTACAGACTTATTGGTGACAAGAACCAACACACAGCTGTCTTTTCTGGGCTAACCCAACCTTTCATACAATGTATAACTAGCATTTTTTTGAAAACAAAAATGTTAGGTCTGTGTTTATAACAAGCTGGTTCATAACTTGACTAACACTTCATAATATGTTAGTCCAGCAGACTACAAACATCTGTTCTCTCCTAAGGCCCATAATGTGGGAATCTCGTAGAAAGTACCTGTCTCCACTGGGATTGATCCAGCCCCTGACCACATCACAAATCGAGTTGCTGATGAAGTGTGCTAGGTCATGTCCACAGTCAAGGAGAGTAGATAATTCCTGTTGTAAAAGTGGAAGAGTTGAAGACAACTTTAAACTCTCGTCTATGCTGGAGAGGAGACAAATTGCAACGTCATGAGGCATAAGGCATATAACCCGTGCTTATTGTAAATCATTCTGGAATGGAAATGCGGTTGCTTCCACGTGTCTCTGATTCTCGAAAAGAAAATAGGGCCAATGTCAAATAACCAAATCACTCTTTTGTAAAACACTGCCAAATCTTTCATACTCTATCTGTGACTAATAAGACCAAAGGAAGTCGCTGCTGTACAGCTTGGCAGCCTCAGATCCCCCTCAAAAAGGGGGAAAAACATATAGCATTTAAGAATGTTGTTAAGCCTTTCATGGCAAGAAATAAATGGATCAATTCCAAAAAGAAGCAAGCTGCCATCCTCTTGAGAGGTACTAAACAATGTTTAAACCATAAAGGGGAATCAACATCGCCTGAGATACTGATATGACACGCGTTCTCATCAAGAGTGATGCACAGTTAAAAAATGGTCAGGCTTCAGTCACAGGGTTGAAGGCCCCAGTTTGATTTCTTTTTTTTAAATTCCTAATTTGAACATCCAATTCTCATGTATGATTGTTCAGAGTCACTTTTAATCAAAAGGTTAACACCAGAGGTGATATTCAGCAGGTTCTGACCGGTTCTGGGAAACCGGTAGCGGAAATTTTGAGTAGTTCGGAGAACGGGTAAATACCTCCTCTGACTGGCCCCGCCCCCATCTAGTCTCTGCCTCCCAAGTCCCTGCTGATCAGGAGGGAATGGGGATTTTGCTATATCCTTCCCCTACCACGCCCACCAAGCCATGCCATGCCCACCAAGCCACACCCACAGAACCGGTAGTAAAAAAAATTGAATCCCACCACTGCTTCACACTGTAGTAATTGCATGTCCCCCCCCAAAAAAGATATGAAAGATCATGATAATCACAGTAGTGAATCAAAAAATTTGCTTTGTTAAGACCAAGATATAGTTTCCAAATTAAAGATAAAATTTACTTTTAGTTCCTCTTGTTAACATCTATATATGAGAAATTGTACCCTTAAAAATTGCTTTATTCTGTCTTTGTACTATTGGCAGCAGTGGTGGGATTCAATATTTTTTTACTACCAGTTCTGTGGGCATGACTCTGTGGACACAGTGTGACTTGGTGAGCGTGGCAGGGGAAGGGTACTGCAAAATCCCCATTCCCTCGCCACCCCACTAACCTGCTTTCTAGCTCTGTTCTCCTGTTCATGGCACCAAAAGAAGATCAGCTGCGAGGCAGCAGGGGTGGGGCCAGCCTATTTGCCAGTTCTCTGGCTCAAAAATTCGGCTACTGGTTCTCTAGAACCTGTCAGAACTGACTGAATATCACCTCTGATTGGCAGCCACCTCCAAGAATGACATAATATTTGAAAGGTAGTATGGAAGGGTGTAGGAAACCACAATAGATCTGACTTAGGCCATGTTAGTCCAGATATAGATAGCAGGCCTCAAGCCTTGTCTGTTGTCTGGATGATTATTGGAAGACCTTCTTGGATGTGTGTCCTGCAAAAAACAACATTCTTTCCCTTAGAAGATGAAACCTTGTTCTGTGATTTTTTGCATGAAAGCCCATCTCAGGATGGTTTGATTTGCATTTGAGAGGGAATAGAAAAGAACTATAGCCTTCAGGCCCAGAAGCAATAAGAGAGGTCTTCTTTGACTTCTACACAGTCTCGATGTTAGCACCTTGCAGAAATCTTTCTTTCTATGAAACGTTTGTTAGAGAAAATTGTGTCTGGAGCAGGGGTGGGTTGCTACCAGCATTACTGCTGGTTCGGCGCGCAAACATTTTTGTGCGCAAGCATGCATATTTACACTTTAAAAGGTCTGTGCATGCACAGAACATTGGAAAAGGGAAAAAAACTACCACATTTTTCAGAGTGTAAGACACACCTTTTTCCCCCCAAAAAGAGGGTGAAAATCTTAAACACTGAATACAGTATTTTGGCCTCCTGAAACCTCGCCCTCTTTGCAAAAATGGCTGTGCACAGCCTTTAGGAGGCTTCCAGAGTGCTCCTGGGGGCTCGGGAGGACAAAAATGAGAGAAAAATGGGATGTTTTTCACTCATTTGTGCCCCACCCAGCCACAGGAACACTCTATAAGCCTCTTAAAGTCTATGTATGCCATATGTTTTGACAAAAAATAGGCCCATTTTCACACAAAAACTGGCTGTTTTTTGGAGGTCTACAGAGTGCAAAAACTTTTTTAAAAAGTTGCCTCTTCAAAATCTTGATGCGTCATACTCTGGTGTGTCTTAAACTCTGAAAAATTCAGTAGATTTCTGCAATGGAGATTGTTCTGCAAATGCTCAGAACCAAAAATCAAGATGGCGCCACCGACAATAGAACCGGTTTGGGTGCATGGCCAGCCAAGTTGCTACCTACTCAGCTGAACTGATCCGAACTGGTAGGAACCCACCTCTGGTCTGGAATGTGACTGAGTTCATCGGCGAGAGGAAATGTCTAAGAAAACATGGACATAGACAAAAGTGAACTGCAACTGCAGATTTTAAAAAGCCTTGGGGAGCTGATTTCTCATTGCCAACATCAAAAACTGGACACAGTTCTTGGGGAGGCTGAGTAATACATCTAGTGGAACTATGCTTTTCTGAAACCACAAGAAAGTGGGCTACAATCCCAATTTTGCAACATTTGTCAGTTCCAAACAGCTTCCTCCCCAAGGTTGGGCTCTTGAGCACATTCCAGATATGCTGATCACTTTGGGCTCAGAATACATTTAGATGCGGAATTTTGTTTTAGGTGTCGTTGAAATGCTTGAGAGCAAGCTTCTCATTTCATATCATGGGTGGTGCCTAAGTAATGTAATATGAATACAACTATCTAAAATAAACGTTCAAATTTAATCGAAATACAGGAGTAGTACTTTCAGGGTGCTAATCAACCCCATAGCTGCGTGGAGCAGGGGTGGGATTGAAAAATTTTAGCAACTGATTCTCTACTCAAGTGCTGGGTGGGTGTGGCCATGGGGCGTGGCCTAGTCGGCTTCCTGCACCATGGCGGGGGGGGGGGGAGTTTACACCCTCCCCAGGCTCTGGAGGCTTTCTTTGAACCTCCAGGAGGGCAAAAACAGCCTCCCCTGGGCTCTGGAGACCCTCTGGAGGCCAGAAACAAACTTCTGGTACTTCTGGTAGGCCCATTTTTCGACTTCCCAGGGCCCTGCATTTACCTGGCATCCAAAATGGGCTGCGTCGAGACTCCTGGGAGGGGAAGGGTGGGCGGGGTCAGCCAGTCCTTGCAGCTATCCGTTTGGTGAACCAGATTAAAATTAACATCCAGCTCGCCTGAACCGGTCCGAACCAGCTGAATCCCACCCCTGTGCAGCATGCTCCTCTATGACCCCCCAAACAAGAGGGCAGAGCCATGTCGTTAAATATAGAATAGAATATATTCTACAATTGGAGTTGGGACCTTGGAGGTTCTCTAATCCAGCCCCTTGCTCAAGCAGGAAACCCTATGCCATTCTGAACAAATGGCTGTCCAATCTCTTTTTAAAAACCTCCAATGATAGAGCATTCACAATTTTGGGAGATAAGCCATTGATTAATTGTTCTTGCTATCAGGAAATTTCTCCTTAATTCTCCTTGATAAGTTTGCATCCATTACTTCTTGTCCTGCCCTCAGATACCTAGGAGCATGGGTTGACTGGAAGACTACTATCATGTCACAACTAGTCCTTTTCTTCATTAGACTAGACATACCCCATTCCTGCAACTGTTCATGATATGTTTTAGCCTCCAGTCCCCTAATCATCTTTGTTTCTCTTCTCTCACCCTTTCTAGAGTATCAACATCTTTTTGTATCATGGTGACTGAAGCTGGTTGCAATATCCCAAGTGTGATCTTGTCAAAGTAGCATATAGTGGTACCAACACTTCATGTGACCTTGATACTATTCCTCTGTTGATGCAGCCTAGGGTAGCATTGGCTTTTTTGGTGGCTGCGGCACATTTTCTTTTCTTTTTATGATCCTGTGATCCCTTGCTTTGGGGTGGGATAGCAGCAACTGAATGGAACTGAGCATTTACTGGCCAGATGCCCTTCCTGACACCTATGCAGAGTTCACAGTAGATATTTTCTCTTTGCATCCTGATAGAGAAACATCTGTCACTGCCTAGGATTGAATTCTCAACTTTCCAAGTGGAAGGCAAGCATCTTCATCTCTAGGCCACCAAACCGCTCTTCCTGCAGCACACTACGGCTCATTCTTAAGTGGCTGTCCACTAGAACACCTAAATCCCTAGGTCACAGTGACTGCTGTTGAGCCATGTACCATCTATTCTATACCTATGCATTTAGCTTCTCTTGCCTAAGTGTAAAACCTTACTTTTCTCACCACTGAATTGCATTTTGCTAGATAGGGGCCAGTATTTAAGTCAACCTATCTTCTGTTGGTCACCCTTCTATCCTATCATCTAAATCGTTTATGAACAGGATTGAAGAGTACTGGGCCTAAGATAGTACTTTGGGGTACCTCACTGCATGCTTCCCTCCATGTCAATGTAGACTGTAATCTACTTTGTCAAATGCCTTACTGAAATCCAAGCATACTGTGTCTACAGCACTTTGTTGGTCCACTAATTTAGTCTCTTTTTCAAAGAATGCAAAAAGCTTTGCCTGGCATGATCTGTTGTTGACAAACCCATGATGGCTTCCAATAATTTCTAGGCTAGTTTCTAGGTGTTCACAGATTTGAAAAGATGATGCTTTTCATGCATGAACAAACTCTAGAACATAGTACATAATGGGGTTACTGCCATCACAATCACATGTCAGTAATTACTTGATTGATGATTCAACAATGAGAAATAAATGCAGCCATGTACCTCTGATGTAATTAAGGTAATACAATGAAAATTTCATGCTTACCATGAGTTGGGTGGGAAATAAATTACATTAATCACACCTTCATATTCTCACTTTCAATTATGTTGCTCTTGACATTCAACACCACTCTGCTGTTTTCTAGATTTAAAACAAAATATTTGTAAACAGTAATGGGAACAATAAGAAACAAAACTTCATTCTCTAGACAACAGAATCTGGGGAGATCCTTATAAGACTTGCATTGATGCTGTCTTATGGTAAATGTAAACTTTTGTCCAAGTATGCTCTAATAGAGAATAGCTATTCTGGAATCGAAAAACATATGGGGAGCATTTTGAATCCAATCAGTCCTAGTTTAAAAGGGCAGAAATATGTAGGAGCTGTGATGTAAAACATCTGGAGAGCAGTTGCCTAGCGATGCTTCAGTAACTGTGCTTATGTGGAATCTGACTCTCCTCCTTTCTGGCTAGACATGGATTGTTTGCTACTTCTTCTCATTCCAATGGTAGTTCACAGGTGGCAGAAGAGCAAGTTTCATACAATGGTTAAAGGCACCAGGTTGGAAAGTAGAGGACTGTAACCTCTAGTCATCTTTTAGGCATGAAGCCAACTGGTTGGCCTTGGGCCAATCCCACTTGCTCATCCTTAGAAAGAAGGCAATGGGAAGCCATTGGAAATCATTGGCAAGAATTTGCAGGGACTTGTCCAGACAGTTGCCATGAGTCAAAACTGGCTTGAAGGCACCAGACAACTACCCCGTTTCCCCCAAAATAAGACCTCTCCGGATAATAAGCCCAATCGGGCTTTTGAGTGCACGCACTATAATAAGCCCTCCCTGAAAATAAGCCCTCCTTGAAAATATTGCAACACAGTAGCAGCCATGAGGTGACCATGCTCACCGCCTTCTGGACCTCAAAAATAATAAGACCTACCTCCCTGAAAATAAGGCCAAGTGCTTATTTTGGGGGTCAACAGAAAATAAGACCCTGTCTTATTTTTGGGAAAACCCGGTATTATTTACACATGGCAGAAAAGCAATTCACAATCAACCATTTACTTTTGTTGCTGATGTGCTAGCACAATTTCCTTAATATATATATATATATTTTCAAATCAGAAATTGGATAAGAGATATATTGAAATTACAGATTTACATGGTACTGTGATGTCCTTACTTGGGTTAGTGATTAGGACAAGAATGATTATTAGATTATTCCATTTCTTTCCAAATGCACTGAAGAAAATTTACTGATGGAAACATTAGGGTCTCTTCTGTCACTCTGGCAATGTCCCCTTCCTCAAAACTCAGATTTTCAAACAGTTGAGTTGTGGCTGATAGCAGCATCTATCAGTTGGAATATTAACTCAGTTGGAATATTAACTCATATAGTCTAGACTTGCCCTATCATTGCCACATTTTGGGCTGAAATCCACAATATTCATTCAACAAGAATGTAGCACAATCTTTGCAAATTGAAGATGCATATGTTCTGTTGGCTATATTCCCAGTATTTGAAATTTATCAAGACATCAAGAGCTGTGGAGTTTTTGTGCATGAAGGCTGCCCAAAAGAATGATTATACAACACTGGAAGAATAAATCTATACCTGATTCATAGCAATTGCCGATAAAGTGTTATCTGATCATGGTTAATTAGACTTTTTCTTTCTTCTTCAACCAGAGGGATATTTGAGGTTTTCAGTCAAATTTGTTGGTATTTTGTTTCTGAGATAACTTTCCAGGTCTTCTTTTTTTTCTTCTTTTCCTTCTTTTAAATTGAATGATATCAATCTATGTCACTTGGATATAGAAAATTTACACACCAGTAAAAAGCCAGGTTTTTGAAATGTAAAAAAAAAAAAACAGACCAAAATAAATCATTTCATAATTATTTCCACCTTTAACGTAGAATAGAATAGAACAGAAGAAAATAATAGAATAGAATAGAATAGAATAGAATAGAACAGAACAGGGGTGTCCAAACTTGGGAACTTTAAGACTTGTGGACTTCAACTCCCAGAATTCCCCAGCCAGCCATGCTGGCTAGGGAATTCTGGGAGTTGAAGTCCACAAGTCTTAAAGTTCCCAAGTTTGGACACCCCTGGAATAGAATAACAGTGTTGGAAGGGACCTTGGAGGTCTTCGAGTCCAACCCCCTACTTAGGCAAGACACCCTACACCGCTACAGACAAATAGTTACCAATTGCAAGGTGTACAATTGCATGTATACTATAAGCTGTACAATTCAATTGAGAAAGAAACTGAAGTCTTATCGAGGGAAAATGTAACAATCAAAAACTTACAGTAAGATGGTTGTATAAAGATCCACACTGAAGCTAATACTTTTTTTAAGCACCTTTTGATTTTTATGACAACATTGAGTCTTGAAGATGAATTGCATTGAGCTTTTCACTCTATCTTCCTTGAAATGACAAAGGGATTTGATACTGTAAACAGGGAGGCTCTCTGGATCATCCTAGACATCATGGTTGCTCAAGGATATTCATGAAGTTGATTCAGCTACCGCAAAATAGAATGACAGGGCAGAATTGCAAAGTCTGCCTTTTCTGAGTGCTCTTTGTCTGTCTTCATTTTATTTCTATGAAGCAAGGAATCAAAGGTGAGTTTCTTTTATTATTTTTCTTGATTCTCGACTGCTGAGAAGATGATCTGCTCTTTAGGATGTCACCAGTTTATTTATTTATTAATTTATTAATCAAATGTATATAGCAGTGATGGCGAACCTATGGCACGTGTGCCACAGGTCGCACGCGGAGCCATTTGTCAGGGCACGTGAGGCGCTGCCCTGTCAGCTGGCCAGCGCGGGTGCGCACGCTGGCCAGCTGAGTTCACAGTTTTTAAAAGCCATTTTTTCGCCCTCCCCAGGCTCCAGAGGCTTTATAGGAGCCTGGGGAGGGCGAAAAGAGCCCCCCCCCCGGAGGCCTCCCGGAGGCTTCCCTGAAGCCTTCAGAATGCTTAAAATGACCCTCCGAGCAAACTGGAAATGACTTCCGGTTTGCTCGGAGGGTCGTTTTAAGCGTTCCGAAGGCTTCAGGGAAATATATATCTGAAATATATCTTAAATGCTCCGAAGGCATCAGGGAAGCCTCCGGACTGTCCCTGAAACTTTCGGAATGCTTAAAATGACCGTTTGCTCGGAGGGTCGTTTTGAGCGCTCCGAAGGCATCAGGGAAGCCTCCGGACTGTCCCTGAAACTTTCGGAATGCTTAAAATGACCGTTTGCTCGGAGGGTCGTTTTGAGCGCTCCGAAGGCGTCAGGGAAGCCTCCGGACGGTCCCTGAAGCCTCCGGAGGGCCTCCGGGGGGCGGGGGAAGCTCTTTTTGCCCTCCCCAGGCTCCTATAAAGCCTCTGGAGCCTGGGGAGGGTGAAAAAAGCATGTAAAAATGGGGGTCGCACCTGTTGCGCGCGCATGCGCACTGGGGGGGTCGCACATTGCATTATGGGTGCGGCACGCCCTCACATGACCCCCCTGCGCTCCCCCCACTTGTGGCACGCAAGCCAAAAAAGGTTCACCATCGCTGGTATATAGCATCCCATTTCATGGAAAGTTACCCTGGGTGGCATACAACAATCCGATAAAAACAGTAAATAAATAACACAATTGTTAGTTAAGATCACTATATAATTAAAAATTTATGTTTGAAAGATAGGCAATCAACTCACATTCCTTTAAAATAGATTTTTTAATGGCAATCTGTAGAAGTAGTTCATTTAATGACCATTCAAAGTTACAATGGCACTGAAAAAAGTGGCTTACGACCGATTTTCACACTTATGACCAGTGCAGCATCCTCATGGTCACATGATCAAAATTCAGACACTTGGCAACTGACTCATATTTATGACGATTGCAGTGCCCCAGGGTCATTGTGATCACCTTTTGCAATCAATGGGGAAGCCAGATTCACTTAACAACCATATCACTAACAACTGGAGTGATTCACTTAACAACTGTGGCAAGAAAGATCGTAAAATGAGACAAAACCCACTTAACAAATGTCTCACAGAAAATTTGGGTTCCGTTGTGGTCATAAGTCGAGGACTCCCTGTATTGTGGTTATTATTGTAGATAGATTTAGATTTTGTGTTGCACCTTTGGGGAAACTCTAATCAAGTTATGTATTGGGCATGTAAGAGATTTTTCCCTTTGACTGGCTATTTGGAGGGCTATCTCTCCCTGGTTACATCAGCCCACCCTGTTTGCTCTGGCAGAGAAGACATGCTATGGGTACCATAAGCTAGGGACCTACATTGAGAACTACATTAGGTGGCTTCCAGGAGACATGTCATCTCTGCCATGGTGATTGCCTTATGGAACATCATTCCTCCTGAATTAGCTCATCAAGTGCTGCGGTGGTGCAGTGGTTAGAGTGCAGTATGGCAGGCTACTTCTGCGGACTGCTGGCTGCCTGCACTTTGGCAGTTCAAATCTCACCAGCTCAAGGTTGACTCAGCCTTCCACCCTTCTGAGGTCGGTACAATAAGGACCCAGATTGTTGAGGGCAACAGGCTGACTCTATAAATATCTATAGAAGTCTAAGTGCTATTGCTATTGCTGTCTTTTGATGCTCCAGAAGTCCCTCAGGATCCTGTTATGTCACCATGTCTGGGGGTTCCCAGGAAACCAGAGACATGCCTAGATAACTCCATGCAGTGGTGAAATTCTTTTTTTTTTACTCCCAGTTCTGTGGCCGTGGCTTGGTGGGTATGGTTTGGTGAGCGTGGCAGGGGAAGGATACTGCAAAATCTCCATTCCCACCCCTCTCTGGAGCCAGCCAGAGGTGGTATTTGCCGGTTCTCTGAACTACTCAAAATTTCCGCTACCGGTTCTGCAGAACCTGCTGGATTTCACCCCTGACTCCATGGCTAGGTATCCACTCTTATTCCCCTTTTGCCTAGGGCTGATACATTAGTTTTTATAATTATTTTTTAATCTGATTTTTTTTATTGCCTATTTTTATATTCATTGTTATTTGAGCACTGTGTATCACCCAAAGTCTCATTTTGTGAGAGAGTGGGAGCTGTACAAATTCGATTAATAAAATAAATAACATTGTGCTTGTAATATAAATCTCTATTTGCATGGTGTTGATTGGCATGCTTCTAAAGTTTCAGATCCTTTCTTTCTATAGATTTCTTCAAGGACATTGGGGCAAAGGGAACATGTTAGGTTTTTGTTGTTGAAGAATTTAGGCATGGATTCATGAATAGTCTATTTAGATTTTTACGAATTCTTTGGAATGATTCCAATCACAAAGACGGAGGCTGCTATGTATTTGGAAATAATGGACTTAATTTTTTCCCCAAGATTGAGTCAATGGTAAGTATACAACTAACACTTGCATTTGTGTTGTAATGAAAGCCCCTTTATTTTTACTTTGTATGATTTGACGTCAGGAAGTCCCTTTCATTGACACTTCTTCCAGTTATCCGATTGTTACACTTAGATTCCAACCATCTAATGTGCCATTGCATTCAAGGAAACCAGGATATGATTCCAAATAATGAGATGTTGTGGGTGACAAAGCTGGCTTTGGAGAACAATATTTGGATTTTGCTATTCAGTATGAATTTACAGTAGGGACATTAGAAGGATCCAGTTGGAAAATACGGTGCGCTGAGAGTGACTTTTTCACTCTATGTCCTCCAGATATGGGGCCTCCACAATCATTTACACAACAGCAACTGAGAAAAAGTTGCAATAAGTCCTTATCTATACAGAACATCTACCCCAGAAAGGCAATTGGAAATTCTTTGCTTACAAGTAGTCCTTGACTTATGACCAGAGATAGTATTCAGCAGGTTCTGACTAGTTTTAGAGAACTGGTAGTGGAACTTTTGAGTAATTTGGAGAACTGGTAAATACCACGTCTGACTGTCTCTGCCCCCATCTATTCTCTGCCTCCTGAGTCCCAGCTGATTGGGAGGGAATGGGGATTTTGCAGTATCCTTCCCCTGGAGTAGGGAGGGAATGTAGATTTTACAGTATCCTTCCCCTGCCACACCCACCAAGCCACGCCCACACAACTTGTAGTAAAAAAAAAAATGAATCCCACCACTGCTTATGACTACATAAGACCAGCATACCTACACCCGTGAATATATATATATATATATATATATATATATATATATATATATATATATATATATATATATATATATATATATATATATATATATATATATATATATATATAAAATTTATTCATAGATTTTCACGGGTGTAGGTATGCTGGTCTTGTTGTATTCGGGTCTTTTCCCATGTAAGATTGAGATTGTCTTGGCAACATTTCAGCGAGGTCTCATATCTTCAGGCTGGGTTTTGGGCTTAAAGTGTGATCGGAGCTGCCGTCTTTCTATAAATCTTGGTGGGGGTGTGTGGAGTGCTGGCTTTGTTTCAGTAAGTGGAATGATTGGTTGTGTGGTTGTATCATGATTGGTAGATTGGTGCTGATTGGTGCTGGCTGTGTGTCTATTGTTGTTTCGTGTTGTAACGGCCTGGGTGGTGGGTGGGACTCGTTTGTTGACTAGGGCTGGTTTCCAGATGTCTGGTAGGTGGGAGGTATCGTCACGTTTATTCATGTTGTGGGGGTGTTTCTCTATTTCGATAGCTTCCATAATTATGAAACCAGCCCTAGTCAACAAACGAGCCCCACCCACCACCCAGGTTGCTACAGGCACTTGGGTGAAGAGGGATATGACATAAGAATAATTATGGAAGCCATCGAAATAGAAAAACACCCCCACAACATGAATAAACATGACAATACCTCTCACCTACCAGACATCTGGAAACCAGCCCTAGTCAACAAATGAGCCCCACCCACTACCCAGGTCGTTACAACACAAAAGAACAACGAACACACAGCCAGAACCTCAGCCACACAGGATGATACAAAACAGCCCACAAATCCACAAAAATCAACTCCATCTACCAATCAGGATGCAACTACACAACCAATCAATCCACTTACAGCAACAAAGCCAGCACTCGACCCCCCTCAAGATTTATAGAAAGATGGCAGCTCCGACCATGCTTTACTCGCACAAGCACAAAGCCAAAAACACCAGCCTGATGATGGCGAGTGGGACCTCGCCGAAACATTGCCAAGACAATCTCAATCTTACACGGGAATATATATATATATATATCCACCCATTTCACAAAAGCCAAAATAACAATTATACAAATACATGGCCAAATCCAAAACATTTTTAAAAATATGATTAAAAGGCAAAGATACAGGGTTTTTAAAAAAAAATAATTAAGAAGAATTTTAATTACAACAGTTAAAACAAATGCAAAATAAATTTAGAGCGAAAGAAGAGAATGGAAAGAAAGAAGAAAAAGTGCTAGAAAAGAGAGAAAATAAGAAAATATAATAAAGAAAAAAAAGAAATATATAAAGAAGCAACCCACCCTTCATCATAACGTATAAACAAATTTAATAACTCTTCATAGTGGGACTCGGGATATTAGCTGTAATAATGCCACCTCAGCTTACACAGAATTCAGTGATTAGTGCTCCATCACTGGAAGTTTTAAGAAGATTAGATAAGTATCTGTCTGCAATAGCATAGAACTAGAGCAGGGGTTGGACTAGAAGACCCCCAAAGTCCCTTCCAACTCTGTTACTCTGCAAGATCCAATCTGGATCAGTCACCAGGACCAGAGGTTCAGTCTTTTGAACTAGTGCTGCAGCCCATCCTCAGGGAACTTTTCTCTACTGGAATATGTGCTTTGGGCTATTCTATACTTCATATTTATGTGATGTCTTCCTATTGGTTGATAGGTGTGTTTATGGCTGGAGATTGGCTGTTGTTTCCTTGTGCTGCCCTCAGCTCCTAATATGTGATAAGCTGGTGGTAAATCAGTACTCCTGTTGACTGCCCTGTTTCCCAGGTTTCAATCATTTCCCTGACTATATTTGTACCTGCACGGCCAACAATCTTAGTAGCTGTGAAATTGAATGTATGTTCTTATTCATTGCAATTTGAGGCTTCCAATCAGTTTGGGCCTCCTCATCTGAGTGCACACTTGTGTTCTTGCAATCTGGGGGTTAGCTTCCTCCCCATCTGTCCTATATAGTCACAGGGGCAATCCAGGCAAGTCGTCCAGTAGATTATATTTGAAGCACCTCCAAGAGATCTTCGCAACGCATGATTTGTCCTTGTAGTGTGGGCAGTGTGTGATGCCCACCTACAGAAGTCGAAAGATGCGTTATACTGCTTCTGAAACATTATTATTAAGTTATTATGTTCTGTTATATTTCTAAAAGGAGAAAAGAGGGAATTGTCCTATTGGAAGTTATCACCCAACAGTCCCAAAGGTGCTTTTTCAGGACGCAACTGGACTTTCTTGTTTTTTTTCTTGAAGACATTTCGCTTCTCATCGAAGAAGCTTCTTTAGCTCTGACAGGACAATGGGGAAAGAAAGCTTCCCCACTGTCCTTTTAATGCCGAAGAAGCTTCTTGGATAAGAAACAAAACTTCTACAAAAACCAGAAAATCCAGTTGCCTCCTGAAAAAGCACCTTTGGGACAACCATGACCTGGATGACTGAGAATCTCTACAGAAGTCAAACGGAATTATTCATTCCTCCCATCCTCCATATTTTGGGGATAGTTCCAAAATGCCCCACTACCATTTCCTACTCTGCCAAGCCCATCTCCCCACAAAAAAAGAGGCCATCAGATACAGGGCCGGATTTAGATGAAAAGAGGCCCTAGGCTATTCCACTTATGGGGCCCTTTCACCTCTCATTTTTAAGTTTGTAAATTACATGAGAGATAACAAAATACATCATTACTGTGATATATATCAATATATTAAATGAAACATGTTGTAATTGGTACTAACCTTTATAAAAAATGTGGCACGGATAATAAATAAAAATAAAAGGCCCCTCTTGATCTTGAGGCCCTAGGCTGAAGCCTAGTTAGCCTATAGGAAAATCCGGCCCTGATCGGATATGATATGACTTCACACCAGTAGCCAACAGAGTCCTGGCCCTCCCACAGTAAGGATATAAAAAGATCTGCTTTAGACTAGCCCTCTGTGAGATCAGAGTGACTTCTGAAATGCCCTTTGTCTTTTTTCTTCTTCTTCTGTCTTTTTTTCTCATCCATTCTCGCTCGCTTGACCCAGATGTTGCTAATTTTCTGTCTTTTCAAAGTCCTCCATTTAAAAAAAAAAAACTCCAAATGCATTCTTATCCTCAGAAAAAGAAAAGCTATCACAATGGTCACCTTCCCTTTCATATCTAAAATAAATGAGTGAAGCCCTGTTTTTCTCCTCTAGCTTATTACTCTTCCTTAATCCACGTTCTAAGCTCTACTATGCAAAATCACAGGAGGAGTTAAAACGAAGATTTGTTCGGGTTTTGGCACATAGAAACGGTCCCTTCGAATTGCAGACCTTGGTTGTTTTGACTGCTATGCACAGGATTTCACAAAACTAATTACTGGCCAGTAAGTTGGTGCAGTGCAATAGAGAGCAAAAATCAGATGAGCTCACCTGCTTGAAGGAGTAAGTTCACGTGTGTTTCTGAAACTGTAATCTGTGTTTTCTTCATTCTGGGCTAAAACCCACAGGATAGTTAATAGGACTACAGAATCCTGATTGATCGCAATGTGTTCAAGATGCTTGTATTTGCTTTATTCCTTGTGTTTCAGCTTTGTTAGGATCTCCAGAATTTTTGAGCATGGCAGCTGCTAAAAGAACAATTATAGAAAGAGGAAATAGGGAACGAATACAGGTACAGGTAGTCCTCAAATTACAGTCATTTGTTTACCGACCGTTCAAAGTTACAACAGCATTGACTTAACAACCAGGGCTTGTGCTTATGACTGTCACAGCATCCCCATTATCATATGATTCGAATTTGGGTGTTTGGCAACAGGCATGTACTTACGATGGTTGCAGAATCCCAGGGTCATGGGTTTGCCGTTTGTGACCTTCCCAACCGGCTATCAATAAGGAAAGACAATGGGGAAAGCTAGATTTGCTTAATGACCGTGTAATTCACTTAACAGCAGTGATACGCTTTACATCCGTGGCAAAAAAGGTCGTAAAATCGGGCATTATTCCCTTAACAACTGCCTTGCTTAACAACAAAAATTCTGGTTCCAGCTGCGGTCTTTAGTTGAGGGTCACCTGTATGGTGTTACAGAAAGGGTTAGACGGATGCAAAGCAGACCCACCTTCTAGTCTACTGGATGGAAACTCAGAGGGTGATTTCTCTCTCCCTCCCTCTGTCCTTCCTTCTCCCTCCCTCTCCCTCTCTCTCCCTCTCCCTCTCTCTCTCCATTCCTCCCGCCTCTCTCTCCATTCCTCTCTCTCCCTCTCCATCCCTCTCTCTCCCTCTCCCTCTCCATCCCTCTCTCTTCATCCTTCTCCCTCCCTCCCTCTCCATCTCTCTCCCTTTCCCTCTCTCTCTCCATTCCTCCTGCCACTCTCTCCATTCCTCTCACTCCCTCTCCCTCTCCATCCCTCTCTCTTCATCCTCCCTCCCTCTCCCTCTCTCTCCTTCTCCCTCTCTCCCTCCCTCTCCCACCTCTCTCTCCCTCCCTCCCTCTCTCTCCCCCTCCCTCTCTCTCTTCATCCCTCCCGCCTCTCTCTCCATCCCCCTCTCTCTCCCTCTCTGTGTCCCTCACCCCCTCCACTCCTCTCTCTCTCCATTCCTCCTGCCTGCCTCTCTCTCCCTCCATCCCCCCCCTCTCTTCCACCTGGTAGGACTGTTGTGGTGGGGGAGATTTGTGTACAATACCTTGAGATCCAGAAAGAAAGACAGAATATTAATCCTGCCTGTCCTTAACTAATTTAGAGCCAGGTGAAGAAATGTGTTTGTCAGCATTTGAATTAGGTTTCTGTTTTGCTTTGACAAAAGGCGTGCAAGATTTTCAAGCAATACAATCAACATTTTATTTTTCTAATGATTTTTTTCAGATCTTTCTTCCTGTTACCTTTTATTTTCTTCTTCATCATCAGCAGCAGTGCTACTTATTTGAGTTCTACCTAGAATTGGAAGAATCAATTCATCTTCAACTTGATACAGGTAGTCCTCGGCTTACAACCGTTCATTTAGTGACCATTTGAAGATGAATGAAAAAGTGACTTGTGACCATTTTTGGCATTTACAACCACTGCAGCAGCCCCCATGGTCATGTGACCAATATTCAGATGCTTGGCAACTGGCATGTATTTATGACGGTTGCAGTATCCTGGGGTCATGTGATCCCCTTTTGCAAACTTCTGACAAGCAAACAGTGGGGAAGTCAGATTCTCTTAACAACTGTGTTACTAACTTGACAACTGCAGTGATTCACTTAACAACCGTGGCAAGAAAAGCCATAAAATGGGGCAAAACCAGTGGTGGGATTCATCCGGTTCACACCAGTTCAGCCAAACTGGTTGTTAAATTATACACACACATCCTTGCTATCAAAGTGGATCCTGTGGGCTGCACTGTACTGCAATAGAGAAATAGGCAATGGAGTGGCCAACACAAGGCAAGAAGGCCACTTTCCCTCTTTCTTCTCTCTGCTCCTCCTCCTCCTCTTCCTCCTCTTGTGCCGGCTGCTCCGTTTCCCATTTCCCATAACAGCGCAGCACCCAGGATTCTCTTTAATTGAACAACCAGTTCACCCAGGGTCAGGTTGGCTGTCATGGGAGGATCATCCCACATGCGTGACAGAGCTGGAGGACGGGGATGGGACATGCCTCCCATGAACAGGCAACCTGATCCCGGGCGAACCAGTTGTTAAATCATTTGAACCCCACCACTGGGAAACTCATTTAACAAATGTTTCACTTAGCAACATAAATGTTGGGCTCAATTGTGATCGTAAGTTGAGGACTGTCTGTACTGTGAATTGGGGACCAAAATATATCTTCACAGCTGGTTGTACATCCTCAACTATACACCTACGCACATTTGCAACGTTGCTGCAGCTGAGCAAATTTTAACCGACTGGTCAAGAATAGACAGTTGCTCACCTCAGCGCACATTTTTTTTTTTGCAAAGTGGAAGACTTGCTTCAGGAATTAGAGGACTGGCAAGAAGGTGGTGTTACTTGTCCCCAACCATTTGACATGAATTCCTTCCCCAAATGGTCTCCCCCAAGTAGGACTGCAGACAGAAAACCCAGAAGCCACGAATATTGCCATCATCATGAGGAAAGTCTGCCCTAACTGTTGACTTCTGTTGCGGAAAAATCAACTGCTGCACAATCCATCAATTTAACTCCCCTAGAATATTGATCATTCCATTTAGATACCTCTCTGTTCTTCCCACAGGCTAAATTTCAGAATAGCAGAGTTGAAAGGGGACCTTAGAGGTCTTCTAGTCCAAACCCCTGCTTAAGCAGGAGACTCTCTGCTATCCTGGACAAATGGTTGTCCGATCTCCTCTTAAAAACCCCCAGTGTTGGAGCACCCACAACTGCTGAGGGCAAGCCACTCTTAATTGTTTCTAACTATCAGAAATCTCTCCTGAGTTCTAGGTTGCTTCTCTCCTTGATTAGCTTCCACCCATTGCTTCGTGTCCTGCCTTCGGGTGCTTTGGAGAATAGGTTGACCCTCCTCTTCTTTGTGGCACTAGATTTTAGAAACAAATCCCACTCAAACTGCATTTAACTCTCAGTTCTAATTTTTTTTTAAAGAATGGAATACAGTGAGCTCCCTTTTGGTCTTCAGCACACTCCCCCCCCCCAAAAAAAAACAACTAGCAGCACAAGAGTCAAAACACAAGCATTGTGGGTTAAATTTAATTGTTTATTAAATAAGCTCTCCTATTTATAAAACGATCTGATTCCTTCACCCCAGCGGTAGGTTGCTGCTGGTCCTGACTGGTACGGCCGTACTGGTAGTGGCCTGGAGCAGCTGAGAGCATACCGGTATGGTGGCTCGTTTGGCCCACCCACCTGCCCGCGCTCTATAGCTGTATTTATGCCAAAAGGCACACTGCCCACGCACGCACCCCAACAAGCAGCTGGGTGTCACGGGGGCGGTGGATTTCACATTTGCGTGCAGCGCACGTCAGGCTCATGCACGAACAGAGCGTGATTAGTGTACCGTTAGCGACGGTAAGAGCAACCTCCCACTGCCTCACTCCTTCCCACAGAAAATGTGGGGTGGGGGAGAAGAAGAGAAAAAAGCATGATGGAGACAGGTTGAGGGAAGAAGGTAGGTGCAAAGGGAAGGGGAAAGGCAAGATAGAGCTAAGGTGAGAAGAAGAGATAATTGGATAAAAAAAAGATAGAAAAGTGTTACAAAGAGGGTTAAAATTCATCAGAGAATCAGCTTTCAGGATAATGGCTAAATCTCCACAGGGGAAGAACAGCAGTCGCTGCAATCATTTGTACTTCCTGCTCTTTCCTTTTTTCCTTTTTTTTTCTTTTAAAGGAAAAAAAAGCTGACTTTGATTCTGATCAAAATATTATTTACTTATTGCTATTTATACGGCCTTTGCTCTTTGCACAGCAACTCTGGAAGGCAAACAAAATGTGAACAGAAATCACATAAAACCTTAATCTTATGATAAATTAATAATAATCCCCATCAGGGCATTACATGGTGTTCATTTGATCACCTTAACAAGAATCCTGTTTGAACTCAGAAATATTGATTGGTTCAAAATCACCCAAAAAGGCTGAATAGGAACTTACACCTTAGTTACTTGCATCCAGCGTTTAACCATCAGACTAAAAATAGTCCTCGATTTACAACCACAATTAAGCCCAAAATGTACATTGCTAAACAAGAGTTGTTAAGTGAGTTTTGCCCCCATTATATAACCTTTCTTGACACAGTTGTTAAGTGAATTTAGCTTTGCTTGGCAAAAGGTAATCAAATACGTCAACTGCAACTATCACAAAAAGTGTCAGTTGCCACACATCCAAATTTTGATCACATGACAATGGGGATGCTGCAATGGTTATAAGTGTGAAAAACAGTCATCAGTCACTTTTTTTTAGTTCCATTGTAACTTTGAATGGTCATTAAACAAATGGTTATAACTTAAGGGCCACCTGTACCTGGTAGTAATAGATGTAGAATTCCAAATTCGGGGACTCTTGATTTGGGAAGCTGGGACAACAAAACCATTCAGAATAGGTAAATAAATGCATGTAATAGATCAGGGATCTCCAAACTTGGCAACTTTTTAGGATATAATGGAATGGAATGGAATGGAATGGAATGGAATAGAATAGAATAGAATAGAATAGAATAGAATAGAATAGAATAGAATAGAATAGAATAGAATAGAATAGAATAGAATAGAATAGAATTCTTTATTGGCCAAGTGTGATTGGACACACAAGGAATTTGTCTTTGGTGCATAGGCTCTTAGTGTACATAAAGAAAAATAAAATAGAATACATTTATCAAGAATCATAAGATACAACACTTAGTGATAGTCATAGGTTACTAATAAGCAATCAAATTATACTAGGAAACAAATAAAACAATATAAATTTTAAAGATACAAGCAACATGGTTATAGTCCTAAGTGGAAAGAGATAGGTACTAGGAAAGAAATAGGTACTAGGAAGAAAGAGAAGAAGAATAGTATTACAGTCTTAGTAGATAATTTGACAGTGTTGTGGACTTCAACTCCCAGAATTCATAGCTGGATGAAGAATTCTGGGCGCTGAAGTTCACAAGTCTTAAAGTTGCCAAGTTTGGAGACTGCTGAACATAGAAATATGTAGGAGTCCATGAGTGCCAAGTTAGAACATGTGAGTCTTGAATGCCTCACAACAACCTGCTTGCAGATGTGTAACTATCAAGGCAAGTTCTTTGCCATTTCCGTTTACCGTTTCTGCTCGGGGTGAGAGGATCAAACCTCAATGAGATGAGCATATAAACATTGTCCCTGGGATGGTGTCTTTCTGGGTATCCTACTCAGGGGTGGGATTCAGCCAGTTCGGACTGGTTCGCAGAACCGGTAGTTCCGGCGATCAGTTGGCCCTGCCCACCCACCCCTGGCCTATATTTCCTTTGTTTGAAGTCCAACTGATAGGTGTGGCAGACCGGATTGCCGCGACACACCTGTTTTACTTACCGGGGCTGCAGTAGAAGGTAAGTTTTAGAGCTGTTTTGAAACGAACTCAGCAAACCAGTTGTTACACCGGTTGAATCCCACCACTGATCCTACTCCTCACACACTCTTGCAACCATTGTCTTTTTGAATGCCCAGCCCTTGAATATGACTTCATAACCATCGCACCACATCAAATCAGCCAGAGATACATTAATTTAATCTTTTGCTTTATCATTCCACTGCTGACCAAAGCATCTTTTATGAGGGTGACTAAAGTCACCACAGAGCAGAGAAACAAAGGGCCTTCCCCTCCTCCCCCCCACCAGCACATACCTTCAAAGGCTGACTCTCTCATTCTCTCATCTTCCGCTGCTTTCTATATATTCACAATTAATTTAACACCCAGCTGGCTGTAAAATTAGGTGCTTTCTGTGCATTATGCTTTTTAAATTGCTTTTTAATGCTAACCGGCATATCCGAGTCATCCTGCTGAGGATGGGCCTAATATCCTCTCCCAAATTCAGCCCGGCTCTCCACAACTGTGTGAGGGAGAACAAAGTCCCAGCTGTGAATGTTTCGTTAGATCCACAACTCCAACAGGGTCTCCTGAATCCTAATAAATCTTCCCTATCCTAAGGAGATTTCAGATCTTCCTCTCTCTGATTCATTAAGCTGTGCGTTCCTGTTGTTCTAATAAAACATATACTATGAAGTCCTGGAAAGAAATCTTGCAATGATTGCTCCATCGCATCCATAAATAATAATAATAATAATGCTGATTTTCTTTCATTTTTAAATGTTATTCATTGTAGCATCGAACAATGTTACATATATAGTTATTTAATATGGTGCTTACCAACTTGCACAGCAGAAAGTTCTTTTAGGCTGCCTCTGGAAATTAGGAACCATGAAAAAAAAAAGATCGTATAAAATACTTGTTTATAAATTACTATCAATAGATGTTAAGTAAAACCAAGGAATTTCCAAGAGTTAGAATAAATTAATATTTCATTTGAGAAAAAAAAGCATAGTGAAAATGTTATACTGGCAAAGAATTAAAGGAGGATAATTCTAAATGAAATGGGAAGAAGTGAGGAATTAAAGGAATGGATTCTTTTTGTTTTGGTAAAGTGGTTTTTTTTTTGTATCCTGTGCAGGAATATGGCTGCTCTCCAGGCATGAAATCCTCTTAACTTTGCTACCGGGAGTGCGTGCTTGCTTCGCTCACACGTGGCGCTTCTGCGAATGCGCAGAGCGTCTGTGATGACATCTGGGCAGGTGGGCAGAGCCTCCCGCCACCACCACTGCCGATTCACTCAAACCGGGGTGAACTGGCTGAATACCACCTCTGCTGCTCTCCCTGACTTAATGTAACACTTAATGCTACTCTCTTCTTTGGAATGTAGTTGTGGTGCCCCAAAGCAGACAGTACAACATATTGTGGAATCCTACCCTATGAATGCATATCAGGGACTTTCGGTATGCAACTCCATCATGTATCTACTACATAAAGAATTAGTATTTGTAAATAGAGTAAATAGTTTCATATTTGCTAATTTGAGAATGTAATTCTAATGCGCTTTTTAATACTTTTGTCACACACTAAATAAACAAACTGGTGGGTAGATTTGCACTGGAAACGTGGGGTATTATATATAACACCTTTTATGTCTGCTAAAAAGTTAGTCCCTCTCCTTGCTTGATGTATTTTGGATTGCTGCCTGAATCGCATTTTCAAGCTGTTTTATAGAGGATGAATAGTTGAGTTGTGAACTTCTCGGCAAGGAAAAAGCAAAGCAAATTTTGGCCAGTCTGCAATCTGTGGTCACATCACACTCTCAATCCTATTTTGGCAGCCTCAAGAATCCCTTCAGGTCACACTGCTGATATGTGGTGCCAAATCAGCCATTTTCACATTAATTTCATTACAAAATGAGGGCCAAAATCAGTGTTAACTTTACCTCAAACAAATGTGCACTTTGGTTGCATTTGCATAACATGCTTAACTTGGTTACTGAATTGAGCCACATTCCAAGTTTGTCTTGCACACCCAAATGGGTTGGATTTGTACACTGTGCTAAGATGCCAAAAAACAAACAAACCCTATCCTGGGTTAAAAGTTACCCAGTTTTGCATGTTTCAGAAATTTAGTTGCCAGATCTTTAATTGACTTGGTTATGTGTGTTGTGTGAATACAGCTCTTAGCTATCCTCAGTTCTTTCCCTGCGTGTGATTAAGCATAAAAATAAATAATTTCTCTAGGAATGCAAAAGCAGAGCTGTGAAGGACATTAAAACAATGAGAGCCAGTACCTTGACTCCAGTCCAGCTGCTAATGGAAAGCCAGAAAAACTGACAAGCGTGTGCTCCCATCATATCTCCTTCACTTTAAAAACTAAAGTCGAACAAAATACTAGGTTTCTTTCATACACATTCTCAGCATTGGCAGCATACCTCTCTGCTTGGAAAAACATTTGATTCAACTGTTATCCTTTAAAGTAGGAAATACTGGAGCCAATTAGCGGTTTCAACATATCTAGGGAAATATGAATAAATCGATTTTTTATGGGTTTTGACTAATTAACAAACATAAATAAAAATAAACTCTACAACTGGAATATTTTGCAGTTACAGCCACGACAATAGGACTTGATATCTCATCTGTCTGTCTATCATCATCATAATCTGTCTGTCTGTCTGTCTATCATCATCTATGTCTGTCTGTCTAACTATCTATCATCATCATCTATGCCTGCCTACCTGCCTGCCTGCCTGCCTGCCTGCCTGCCTACCTACCTACCTACCTACCTACCTACCTACTATCTATCTATCTATCTATCTATCTATCTATCTATCTATCTATCTATCTATCTATCATCTATCTATCTATCTATCTATCTATCTATCTATCTATCTATCTATCTATCATCTAGTCTGCCAGTCAGCCAGCCAGCCATATGTGCAATAAATTATTTCTTCCTGGGAATCTCAAAACTACTGGAACTATTGAGAATTTGTATTAAAAATATAGTCTATATAAAGTATGATAATAAAGATGGTGGTATATTAGAATGTGAATTGAAGCTTCCAAGATATCAGAAGGACAGGAAGAGATATCACTAGAGCATTGGTGGTTCAAAAGCTGCTTCTCTAGGTGGAAGAGGAAAATACATTAACATCCTTTGTAAAGAAAAACCTGAATTTGAAAAGGTAGACAAAGGCAAATAATCTGCCCCTTTATTATCCTAAGGGAAAACTGATGCAAATATAGATATCAAAATATACACT
Source organism: Natrix helvetica (assembly GCF_964273705.1). NCBI lineage: Eukaryota > Metazoa > Chordata > Lepidosauria > Squamata > Natricidae > Natrix > Natrix helvetica. The sequence goes on along the minus strand of NC_138548.1, from coordinate 233,148,257 downwards.
GTAAGGAAAACCAAACAAACCAGCATCAGTTTTCTTGTGTTACCTGAACATACCTCTTTCCACAGTTCTTAAGTCTCAGGGATACAAAGTTGAACCCTCAACTCGTCAGTCGCATAGATTCCCTTCCTCCTATTAGTTCAGAAAGTTACGTGGCATCTTTTTGGTGTTTGGGTTCATTGAAAGATTTACATTTTGTATTTCCTTGTCCTGTTTCTCATTACATACATAAAACAACCATAAAACAACAATATATGCTTAGGAAAATCAAAGCTGTTTTAAGTGCCCAGAGTTCTACTAATGTAGTATTTCTGTAGTGCATGCAATTAAAAAACAATCAGGGATTTAATATACAGGCTTATGCTTTTTTCATTGGATGAAATCCTGGCTACTCTTAGCCTTGGCAATGCTGTTTCTACTCAACTTCGCATGTGTGTGATGAGGTGTTTGTATCCCTTTCAGAAAGAAAGGGGTCCCACTTCCGTTAAGCAGAATCCCCCCAAAAGCTTTTGCCATCAGTAGAGGTAATTCAGACTGATTTATACACCCCACCAGGCCACTTTAATAGTTAACAGGAGCGTACAATTTTGGTTTCAAGTTCCATTTCCTGCAAACAGCAACTAACAGCTGGTCCCAGTTCAGTTGAGACACAAAGTCTCAATTAAACTTGGGATTGTGGTGAAAGGGCCACATGGGGGCCCTCTGAAGACGACTAGCTCTTTGAGTGGCTACGTTGCTCTTTTGAATGTGTCATCCTTAGGAAATAGAGGGGTTCATGTCACAGTTGGAAAGTGCTTCCTTCCTTTTTGTGGCTACCAGAAAACAGTGGATCGGCCATGGTTTAATTTAGCCTGTTGTGCGTATGTTTCCTAAATCATGGTTCAGCAAGCATTGGATAAATATGGTGAATACAGGACTTTGGAGCTATGATCCAACATGGACGTTCATGCAAAGATTTTTCTTTTGTTCGAGAGTTCTCTCATGGCAGGTGTCAGTCAAAGACTTTAGGACTTTCGTATGCTAACTTGTACAAGTGGTTCTCAACTTACAATAATTCATTTAAAGAATGTTCAAAGTTACAACTGCATTGACAAAAGTGACATGACCTTTTCCCCCACACTTACTACCATTGCAGCATCCCCATGGTCACGTGATCAGATGCTTGGCAACTGACTCATATTTATGACCGTCACAGTGTCCCGGGATCATGTGATCCCCTTTTGCAAACTTCTGTCACTGGGGAAGCCAGATTTGCTTAACAACAGTGTAACTCACTTAGCAACTGCAGCAATTCGCTTAACAACGGTGCCAAGAAAGGTTGCAAAATGGGACAAAATTCACTTAACAAATGTTTTCTTAAAAAGTTGCTTGTATCCTTATGATTTATATTGACATTGATTGTTTCCTGATTGCTTATTTGTACCCTATGACTATCATTAAGTGTTGTACCTTATGATTCATGATGAATGTATCTTTTCTTTTATGTACACTTAGAGCATATGCACCAAAGACAAATTCCTTGTGTGTCCAATCACACTTGGCCAATAAAGAATTCTATTCTATTCTATTCTATTCCATTCCATTCCATTCCATTCTATTCTATTCTGCTTAGCAACAGAAAGTTTCATTTCAATTGTTGTCATAAATGGAGGATTACTTGCAGTTCAGCATTCTATTGCAAAAACCCATGTCTGTGGTCAAAAACAACCAAACCCACGTTTCCAAGAAAAGACAAACCCTCGATGTCTTTGTATTGGTAAATAAAATGGCTGCCAGGAGATCCTACGAGAGCAGGCTGGATTGGGAAGTCAAATGACATTCAGGCGGGGTGGTGGTGGGGGAGTGGCAACCTGTCTCCATATCATTGCCAAGAAAATTGCTTAGACATGTTTATGAAATTACCCGAAGTTCAGTAAATCTCACCTTGAAGGAGGATAATACTTTTACCTGAGTGAAGTTGGCCCACCTCAAGACATTCCTTTGGGCTATGAATCCGAGCATAATTAAGAAGCTTAAATCCTATTAAGGCTGAACTAACTTCAGCATGCAAATGGGCTCTTGTTCTTGATTGGATGCACTCTGAACGTTATGTTTTGGTGCCTTGAGAGAAGCAGTTATCTTATTCTAAGATATCTGTATCTCCAGGGTGTGGGTGTGGGTGGGACAACTTCTTTTGCTGGTCATACGTAGCAAAGGAGACTGACAGCCTCTGAAAGAAGATAGCCATAATATTTTGCCCATATCTCTCAGATGCTCACATTCTGAATGCAGCCTCTAGCTGAGCCACTTAAGCCTAGCCAAGGGGAAAGTTTCCTCCACATCTTGCTACAGTTAGTAGATTTACTATGGTGCTTTGCCTTCTCAGGTCGCCTTTAGAGGAATGCTTTGCACATATGAACTTTCTCAAGCTTACCAAACAGCTTATTAGTTTCAGCCTGTGCCTGTCCCTCTTACTTTTATGCTCTTGATAACTTTATTAAAGACAGCCCTATGTATTCATCTGATTGAACGGCTTTGTTTTGTTTTGTTTGGTGTTTGTGTTTGTGTGTGTGTGTGTGTGTGTGTGTGTTTTACAATTTGTTAGATAGTTTGAAGTAGCCATCCTTGGACCATGATGGCTTCCAGATCTCACCAAAAGGAGCGCACATGTTTGAAATGTCTGTTCTCTGGCTCTGGTTTTTTACCCTAAAGTAGCCAATTTAATTTTGCACAATATTGCTCGATAACAACCATGTGTGTGTCTTCAGTCTTCTGCATTTAGTCATTACAGAGAAGATCCTGCTTGGTCAGTGCAGGAGACAATTTTGCAAAAGGGAAAACAGAACCAGATGTTTTGCCTTTACTCCCTCTTCTCGGTCCCACTGTCAATCGCGATGCCGAGATGTTTGCTTATTTGCCCGTTTGCTTCGACATTTCTATCCTACTGTAATTTCTTGCAACGCAAGAGCCAGGTCGGAATTGTTTACTGTCAGAAGAGTCTATCTGTTGCATCTCTCCCTGAGTTAGTGCTCTGGATACCTCTCTGCCCGGTCCTTTCTAATATTGAAGAGAGGGAAGCTGCCAATTTTTAATTCAGAAAATGTAGCATGCTTCCTTGTTAAGGAGTCTAGAGAAACGGAGTTAGATCATGCTGGGCTTTGTGCTCCATCTTAAAGAGATCTGACAGCTGGTTAAGTGTAGGTTTAGATCATGTTCTTCTTAATATAGAAAACTATTTAATTTATTCAGATTGCCTGGATTAATTAATGTAGAGCTGAACTCATTCAAAGATAAGGCGAGTTTTTCATAGAATGGGATTGCTTCATTTAAGGTTTTTTTTAAAAAACACTGACTGACTGACTGACTGAGGTCACACATCATGCTAAACCTGGCTGCGTTTACACAACACACCAAGCCATAAACCTGTTGTGGCCCACCAGCAGCCAGCAGAGCTGGTGGCAGACTCAAAAAGTGAGGAGGTTGGGGAGGAATATGGGCCAGTCCTGTAGTCTGGGGAAAGCTCTGATGAGGGCTCTGCATCGGAGGCAGAGATGGGGCCAGGGCCATCTGACAGTTATCAGCTGCCTTCAGAGCCAGATATCAGTGGGGCAGCCAGAGCCTGTTCCCAGTGTGCGCATGTGCAGAGCTGCCAGGAGAAAGGAACAGCTAAAGAACAAGGGCCAACTCGGGAGTAAAGGCACAGGTGGACGGTGAATGGCCCCTCCCATAGGGAATAAAGAAGAAAGGGGAGGGGAGTTTGCAGGAAACAATTAGTTCAATTCATTAGGGTGAAGATCTGTTCCTGACTTCTTGCCAAGTAATTGCTGCTACAGCATGGCGTTTGGAAGATATTGGCCTGGCTACTCTCCAAGCCTGATAAAGGTCTGTAGTTGTGAAATCTCTTGAAAGACTGTTGGCCAGGACTTTGCTGGAGAGGAATTCACTTTAACCTAAATAAAAGAGGTTTTATCGGGACGAGGCGTCTGCTTCATGATCTTGGGAAGCCTAGGTCTTTCTAGGCTTTGCATGATTTGCAAACATACATGAAAATCAAGCGACTCCTATGATGGATTCCTGTGCTGTGTAAACCCAGCCCTGAAGACGAATCAGGATACAAACAGGAAGCAGCAGAAAGAAAAGTTCTTGAATGCAATGCTCAGGCTTATACTTACATCTCAGTTCCTCTTATCCTACTGAGGACACTGATCAGGAGACTTGAGAGGAGGAGAAATTTACATTTAATCTTACATGTAAGAACAACTCGACAAAACACATTTGTTTAAAAAAATGGTATGTACTTTCAGTGTTAGAATCACAAACTATAAATTGCACGAAAGGGTCAAGAATATTAGAAAAGCAAGATGGGCAAAAAATAGGTTCACACCAGAGGTGGGTTCCTCCCGGTATGGTCTGGTACACCAGAAGAGGTAGTGAAAATCTGGCGTACCAGACTGGACCGGTGGTAATAGTGGCTTGGCCACCCCCACACCCCCAAACCTTCGTCAGACGCTTTTGGTTTATAAAGCCCCTTTTCCCTGCTGGTTCAGGCAAGGGAAAGAGGTTTTAAAAACTAAAAGAGGGAGAGAGAGGGAGGAAGGAAACAAACTCACTTTTTAGCTGGGACTCAGCAAAGAGAAAAACAAATGCTGTTGCTTTAAATCAGAACTGAGCATGCCTGGCTGTGGAATTCTGGGAGTTGAATTTAGGGCTAGAAGGCTACTCAGCGGTCCTCTAGTCCAACCCCCTGCTGCAGCAGGAAACCTTGCATTGTCTGGATTATTTTGGTGTCTCTTACAGAGAGGAAAATTGCCAGAAAGGAGAAGGAGTTTTCTAGGACAAGTACCTGCCATGCAGAGGAAAGCAGAGATAGTCCTTGACTTATGACTACAATTGAGCCCAAAATTTTGGTTGCTAAACAAGAGCGTTGTTAAGTGAGCTTCACCACATTTTACCCAATCTATGACATCTCCTGATGAGTGACATCAAGTTGGCCACACCCACCCAGTCACCAAGCCACACCCACAAAATAGACCACTCCCACAGAATAGGTAGTAAAAAAAAATTGAAACCCACCCCTGGTTCACACCATATGCTCTATCTAAAACCAAAATAACCAAATGGAGTTGTTGGCGTCACATATATCACATCGTGTCCTCCTATGCATACAAATAAAGTACACTATGGATTGGTGGGATTTTCTGTTCTTCACGCAACATTTTCAGAATGAGTTGGGAGAGAACTTGGAGTCCAATTTAGCAATAGTCCCAATTCCAGTTCAGCTGCTGGATTATTGGCAAAAATTGTTCCAAAGGGCTCTTCGCCACAGTAGCCATCTGGAAAATTTACTGTGAACTGAGACACAACTCCATCCCATCAGCACTGAATTCCAACCTGTTCTTGCACACCCTGCCCATTAGCACCTCAACAACATTCAAAGGTCCCCATGACTTTCCTGGGAATTGGATAGTGAGGAGCAGTCAACCTGGGTGGCATCAGCTCCTTCAACCTCTCCCAATGATCTCTAGTTGTTTTGGGTCAACACTGCACCCCAAAAATTGTACCACCTCTCTGCCTCCGGAAAACAGCTTTTGGTGCCATCTCTGGGATACTAATGACCTTGCTGAAGCAAAACATGGTTGTTTCCACACTCTTAACAATCTGTAAGGAAAATGTATTTGCCCTTTCAAATATAATTCATTCATTCTCTCCCCCCCACCCTCTAAAATACTGTAGCAGACAAAATAATCACTTGCTGGTTAGGTTTATCCAGGATATAGACTATACAACTTTTTGTGACCAGAGACAGTAGTTTCTGTTTTGTTTTGTTTTTTAACTTGGGGTTTGGTTGAGGGTTGCAAGAAATGGGTCATTGATTTTCATTTGGATCTGTCCCAGGGGTGAAATCCTCCTGGTTCAGCCCGGTTCACCTGAACCAGTAGAGACGATTGTCCTTGGTTCTGTGAACTGGTAGTAAAAAAAAAAGTTTCCGAAGATCGCATGGATCAGCTAAGCCACATTTTTTTTTATTTTTTTATTTCTTAGATTTTTAGACCGCCCCTCTCCCAAAAAAAACATGATTGTTGGAAGCTCCCCCCCCCCCTTTTAAAGCATTTTTTCCCTGCCGGTTCAGGCGAATAGGCAGGGAAACAATGCTTTAAAAAGCAGACGGAGGGGGGGGGGTGCTGTGAAAGAAAGAGAGGGAGGGAGGGAGGGAAAAAGGAAAGGGAGGGAGGACCACAAACCTGGCATTAGACGCAGCTTCAGAGGATTCCTTGAAAGAGCACAGCAATCCAGGGCTGGAAGGGATCTGGATGTCATCTAGTCCAACCCCCTGCTCCAGCAGGACATTGTTAAAGTGAGTTTCTGGGTTTTGACACCCCCTCAGTCACATGACTACATAGCCACACCCACCCAGTCACATGACCCCCCCAAGTCACGCCCACAGAACCGATAGGATTTTTTTTTTAGATTTCACCACTGATGTGTCTTTTCCCTTTCCCATTTCCATTTCCATTTCCATTTCCATTGATATATTTATCTAAGGCTTAATACATTATTTGATTTGATTTTCTCCCACTCACCCCAACACAAAACTCCATCTTCAAGATTCAGCGGTTTGCTGTTGATACTTACTGGCACAATCTTGGAGAGCTCTGATAGATGTCAACGGGGTGTTCAGAGCTACAGGCAATCCAGAGGACTCAGGTGAGTTGCCCACTCTGATTTAGGCACAAGAACACCAAGGAATAATATCAAAACTTGGGCTTTGAGACCAGAGTATGAGTTGTAAGAAAGTATGGGCTTCCCCATACAAAGTGTACCTCATAAAAATAATACAGGAATGGAGATATTGGCAAATGAGAAAAAAAGGAGCAAGTGCCAGGAGAGGGTAAAGTTCCCCATCACTTGCTGACGGACCTTTTTCTTTTCCAAATGTTTCCCAGATTTTTCTCCCTCTCCCAGATTCCAAACGCCAAAAGTTTGGTGTGAGAATCCACAGGCGAAAGATGGATTACGCACCCTGATCCCCGCTCATTCATTCTCCCCTAAAAGTGTAAGCCTTCAGCTTGGTGTTAGTTTGTTCACCGTCAGAGAGTAGCCATTAAGTAATGAGAAATTACATCTGCCTAGGAATGTAGTAATCATGAGGTTGTGTACATGCAGCCCATCTTAAGAGTCCGTTGGGGAAAAGCTGTCCAAATTTCTGCAATGGAAGAATTGTGGGTGTATGCCGGTGAGCTGTGTAGAACAGTAAATGTCAGTGGTTGTTTGGCTCTGCTCTGAAACAGCAGCCCGTCATAAGGTGTAGCATAAAGATCTTGGCAGATGAGTAGAGTAAATGAAGCCCTGGGAGCTATGACTACTGGACTGAAAAAGAAACAGTCCAGAGCTATCCCAAGTGAGTCAGAGGCATGCACTGGCACAGGGTGAAAGGCAGATCAAAAAGAATTCACAAGGCCTCTCAGCATTTGATACGCTTCCCAGCACTTCTTGCTGCGAGTCTAGAAGGCACCAAAATGCCAGCTCAACATTATTATTTATTTTAAGGTACTGTCCTGCATTTTTTTCAACTGCTTCTCTGGAGTTCCCAGCTTATGGAAGGGGTGCTACTCTTATTTGTTGACCGTGAGGGTATTGTTGCCCTTGCGATTACCTGCCCCTCGAGGTCTACTACAAGGCAAAGAAGCCTCATGCAATCTGGATCGAGTATCAATGGTTGACATATGGCCAACCTGTTTCCAAATATTGGATTATCAAGGTGTAATATGCACAGACACATACTAGTTAGCATACTTCAACAGGTTTATTGCTTTGTTGTTAGTTGCGAAGTTGTATCCGACCCATGGACAACGTTCCTCCAGGCTTTCCTGTCCTCTACCATCCTCCGGAGTCCATTTAAGGTCACGCCGACTGTTTGGGTGACTCCATCCAGCCAGTTCATTCTCTGTCTTCTCCTTCTTTTGCCCTCAATCTTTCCCAGCATTAGGTTCTTCTCCAGGGAGCCCTTCCTTCCTTATTGCTTCAATGTATTCTAAAAGGCTGGAGTGCACTTGTACTTGTTCAGTGAATATCAAAGATCAGAAAGGGAAAACAGATGCACTCGGGCTTCAGAGTGAGTGAAATCTTCCTGAGGTTTGAAGTGGTATCTGCCCCTAGGAGGATGGACAGTTTATGGGCATGACTGCTCTTTGGATTTGTAGAAATTGTGCTTCAGCAGAGATGCAAGTAAACTAATTTGATGAGGAGCATCTTTTGCTCTCAACATTTCAAAGTACAAAAAGTAAACAACCCCAAAAGGAACACATTTATTTCCTAATCTATGGTGAATAATCCTCATCAAGATCCTTTTTTTTTTCCTGGAAGAGACATGCAAACCCACATTCTTTTCCTTGGATAATCCTTTTCAGCTCTTGATTCTAGACTAATCCTGAAGGATTTCTTTTTACAAGACTTGGCCTACAGATGAAAGAGTAGAGATCCATGCTAAAACTTGGAGATGGAAATGGTTATCCGCTTTTTCCTTTCTACTGGTCCAGTGGATTTTCAACAACTCTTTTTAACCACTGCCATCTTTCCAGCTGATTCCAAACGAGATTAACAATCGGCTCAGTGATGACTATGAACTCTAGGGAGCTATAGTTCCAACACACATAAGGAAGGCTGATCCAGAAGAACACTTCTGCAGAGGAGTTATTCTACCCATTGTAATTTACTATTACTACAGAAGCATCTCAGGCATGGAAAGTGAAAAAGGGAACATTGCATGCTTAGGGGAAAACTCTGTGATATTGCTTGTTTCTTTTGCAAGCTAGGAAGGAAAGTCCAACATGTGGTCTGCTGGTAAAATCAGCAGGATTCTCATTTGGACCTAGAGCTTGCTATAGGAAATGGAGAACAAAATGTGATGGCTTCAGAGCAGGGGTAAAATTCAGCAGGTTCTGGAGAACCAGTAGTGGAAATTTTGAGTAGTTTGGAGAACCAGCAAACACCACCTCTGGCTGGCCCCAGAGTGGGATGGGAATAGGTATTTTGCAGTATCCTTCCCCTGCCACACCCACCAAGCAACGCCCACAGAACCGGTGGTAAAAAAAATTGAATTTCACCACTGCTTCAGAGGTTTATTTGATCAGGGATAGCTTATTGCTTTTGACTGTTTTTCATATTAGGTTTTTATATTTGTAAGCTGCCCAGTCACTAAGAGTGAGTTGGACGGCCACATACCCTGTTTCCCTGAAAATAAGACCTCCCCAGATAATAAGCCCAATTGGACTTTTGAGAGCACGCATTAAAATAAGCCTTCCCCTGAAAATATTGTAACACACAGCAGCAGCCATGAGGTGACCATGCTCGCTGCTTCCTGCACCTCAAAAATAATAAGACCTCCCCAAAAATAAGGCGAAGCACTTATTTCAGGGGGGCCAAAAGAAAATAAGACCCTGTCTTATTTTTGAGGAAACACGGTAAATTTTCCTAAATAAATAAAGTAAGTAAAAACTGGAAGAGGAAGAGAAGGGAAAGCAATGGTGCAACTTTCTACAGAACTTCCAAAGTAAGAAGTATTCTCTGAACATTAAAATAGCCTTGCCTGATCGAGCCAAAAGGTCATCCTGTCCAATACCCTACTTCCAAAAACCAAACCATTGGTAGGAGTTCTTTCTGTTGGTTTCCAGGCCTTTGAATCTGGAGATTCCATATTACAATCATTGCTACTAATTACTAATGGAATTATTTTCCAAGATGTGACTAAACTATTCATACTTAAAAACTGAAAGCTAATGGTTAAGGCTTTCATTTTCTGTTATCATTTTAATCAAGCGCACAAATCGATTAGGTGCTTCTGGAAATAAGCCAGGATGTTGTTTGTCTGAGGTTCATATCCAGGGAAGAACAAGCCTTATTTTGTGGTTTGACTCTCGGCTCTTTCTTCAGAGTAACAGCCCTGTTGCAAGGCACTCAACATCTAAGGCATCTCTTGTAGGAATAGTTTTCATACTTGGCTAACAATGCTTATTTTATTATTGTTTACAGTTTGGCGGTTCTTCTCAAGTTACAACTAGCAGGATATAAAGGGCAGTGCCATAAAAAAATGGCTTCTGCACATTTCCCCCTTTTAAGCTCAGTCAGTGAGGTTGGAAGTATTGGGATTTCTGTTCCTCTCAGCCTCAGCTAACCTCACCAATGAGCTGAAACAATAGGAATTTCGCCTTCTGTCATGTTTGACGGTCAAAATATCCACACCTCTACAGAAGAGGCTCAATACTGACCTTGGGCTCTACTGTAGGGGTGGGTTCCAGCTGCCACTACTGCCGGTTCACTCAGGAATGCTCCCCCCCCCCGTGCACGCTGTGCTCTCATGCACAGCGCAACAAAAAATGCTCTACGTATGTGCAGAAGGCAAAAACAAGATGGCAGGGGCATGGCAGACCTGGATCGCTGCCAGTTCCAGCAACTCAGGCCACCAACTTACTACCAGTTCAGCCGAACCGGTCCAAACCGATCCAAACCAGTAGGAATCCAATTCTGCTCTACTGCCCAATTCCAGCCCTGATTTCAGGGATAAGTAACCCTTATTCTTAGTTAAAGGTCTTTGTCTTTTACAAAGCTATCTGCAAATGATCGCTAGCAGGAATATTCTATTTCTTTCTTGACAGCCTGAGGTGGTGGGAGAAGAGAGAAGATAGAGCATCCCAAAATAAGGCAGTAGAATTAGGAATCTTTGTGTTTTTAATTAACCCTATTGATATGCACTTTATCTCTAAGATGGGCCTTGACCAAGAAGCTTCTAAGGTAAAGACAATTGGGAGTAGAAGAAAGTAACCTCAAATATACAAAAGCTTCCTCGATTTTGAGGAAAGATTGAGCCTGATGTTTCTACTTTCTGCGCCGGAGCTGACCTAACAAAACTAGTATTAACATAAACTTTCCAGGGAGCAATGCAATTCAAATTACTTAACATAGTTGGTAAGGATTCAAATACTCAGAAGAGGGCTTTCTCCTTTCATGCTAAAAGTTCTCCTCATTCAGCTCTGGCTGAGCCAAGAAAACAGTGGATGGATTGATGACTTCTAAGCTTGCTCCAGAGCAAAGTTTTCCATGCAAGGGACAAAACATCCCAGCATTTCTTCACACCATACCTCAAGGTGGAAAAACTGATTGCATCTTCATTCTGTTGATTGGAGAATTCTCATCCTGATCAAGCTGCAAGTGATCTCTTGCAGTGCATGGCTCTCTTTCTAACTTTGTCTGATTTGGGCTGAAGAAGAAGAAGGAGAAGGAGGAGGAGGAGGAGGAGGAGGAGGAGGAGGAGGAGGAGGAGGAGGAGAATGAGGAGGAGAAGGAGGAGGAAGAGGAGGAGGAGGAGGAGGAGGAGGAGGAGGAGGAGGAGGAGGAGAAGGAGGAGGAGGAGGAGGAGGAGGAGAATGAGGAGGAGGAGGAGGAGGAGAAGGAGGGGGAAGAGGAGGAGGAGGAGGAGAAGGAGGAGGAGGAGGAGGAGGAGGAGGAGGAGGAGGAGGAGAAGAAGAAGAAGAAGAAGAAGAAGAAGAAGAAGAAGAAGAAGAAGAAGAAGAAGAAGAAGAAGAAGAAGAAGAAGAAGAAGAAGAAGAAGAAGATGATTAAGAGGAGAAGGAGAAGGGGAACTTTGTAAATAAAAATAATAAGACTAGCAGGGTTTTCAGCACTGGGTGGATTTATTGTTACAGATTCAAGTCTGGGTGAAAACAATCCTACCTGGTTAATTTATTGCAGTGACCTCACCTGATGGATAATTTGTTTGGAAGCTGCCAACAGGTTCTCTTCTCTTGATGTGAGTCTATCATGTGGAAGCTGTTTTGGCTGGCTTGAACTCTCCAGGGGAGGAACTGTTCAGCATACAAACTCATTGCAGAATATGCTTTGTGGTAACTGCGCAAGTCAACAAGCCAATCCAATTTTTACCTGGAAAAGTTCTGCCGTTCCTCATTAACATCTCATAATCCGAGAAACAACTGTGAAGATTAGCCACTTTCGAAAAGCCCAGCCCGCGCCTGCCTTTAGAAATTGGAATCTGTGGAACCTTCCCCATCCCCCACCCTTGGAAAAATGAGAAATATTAAATCCTCATTAATATATGCCCACTGTGTTTCGGGTGTCAAAAATGTATTTCACAAAAGCCAAAAGCTGAATTGCACAAGTTGCCTCATTATCAATAATCTAGCAAGGTCCCTTTTATGTGTCATTTCTTTACACAATATACTATCATTTATGACTTTTAGCAAATACATCATGGCGAAGGATTACTCTCATCAGAGGCAGTCTTTGAAAAGGATATGCTAATTTCTAGAGAGCAGAAAACATCAAAACAGTGCCAGCAAATAGCCAAGGGACTTTCATGTCTTAATATCCTTCAGAAGTGCTTTATCTCCTAGTGCAACGTGTATCATAGTATAAACAGGAAATGAAACAGCCAAAGCATCAAAGAAGCTCCAACGCATGGCTGTAATTTTAGATCAGGTTTAATAAAGGTTATCTACAGCAGGCTAATCAAACAAAAGAGGGTATGTTTTAAAGCGTCATTTGATAATTTCCATTTAAGTGCCCTCCCCCTCCCCCCTTTGATCAAAGAGATCCTAACGATGTCTTGGTGATTCCAAATAGATCGCTTCCCCTCACTTTTCCAAGTAGTTTGGTTTATTGGTCGTAAAAAAAATGTTTTGATGTTTTAATGGTGATTGGGGGCTGGGAATGGAAAGGAGCAGGGAATTGCTTGGGCTTCGTCTGCATCTTAACTGGAAAGGCTCAAAAGGCAATCAAGCCCACGATGGAGCTAGTTCCATTCAATTGCTTGTCCCACTTAATGAACGAAAGGTACATTGCATTCCAATTTTAACAGAAAAACAAAGTTGGAAGGGACCTTGGAGGTCTTCTCCCTGCTCAAGCAAGAGACCCTATACCCGTGATGGAGTGCTGAAAAGGGAGAGTGTGTGTGCTCGTCAGGGACATGACCTGTAAAAGAAGCTGCCAAGTGGGCACGCGCACGCCGGGAAATGAACTTCCAGTTTCCGGCGCACGCATACCCACTGGCCAGCTTGTCTTCTAGTTACTGGTGTGCATGCACGTGTGCTGATCAGCTGGTTGACACGCATGCACACAATGGAAACTGGAAGATCAGCTCTTCCAGTTTCCAGCACTGCCGCAAGCGCAAAAAAACAGCTGATCATTGTGAACGGCAGAAACCCGGAAGAGGAACAGACGATGCCACGTGTGCCAGCCGACATGGCTCTGCATGCCACTTTGGGCACACATGCCAGAGGTTTGCCATCACGGCCCTATAGCATTCCATTCCAGGCAAGTGACCGTCCAGTCTTTTCTTTAAAACCTCCAATGATGGAGCACCCACAACTTCTGAAGGCAACTTCCATTCCACCGATGTAATCATTTTCACTGACAAGAAATTTCTCCTGCGGTGGGGAAAGTGGGAAAAGGGAAAGCAAGAGTGAAAACAATTGCTCTGATCAGCGCTGGATGTCGGACAGGAGAAAAACCCCAGAGATCAAACTGCATATATGCTCATGACTCAAAGAAGCTAGAGACTGCTTCAGTCAATGAAAAGAGTATCGCTGGCTTCAAGGAGACTCTTCTTTAGTCAATTGAAACTCACACAGATGAGGAGCAACCTACCCTGCAATCACTAACACAACGGGGCGATGTATTGTAAGGCTGTCCTCAAAACCGAGGTTTTTCTTACTGTCTGCCACAGATTGAATTTTACCAAAGGAAATGTTAGCATTCTCCAGATGCCTTAAGACTGCAGCTGGGAGAAATCTCAGCCTCTATGACCATAAACAATACCAATATCCAGCGATTTTGGAAACTTTAATTCCAAAACCATTTAGATTTGGAATGCCAGATCTGGGTGAACTGATATACTATTAATATTTCTTGTCCAAACCTAGAATTAATTCAGTCTACTTCAAGCTGATGCTCTGTAGTCTCCACATGCCTGCAGGGTACCAGGCTGAGGAAGGCTAAACTGAATAAGGAGGATTGACCAAATTGCAAACTGGACAGTTTTGTGAATTATACCGGGGTTTCCAACCTTTGATGCCCCTATGGAAACTATAACAATTCATGGATTGTCATCCGGAGGTACCGGATAAGTTCCAAACCTTTGCCAATGTAGACTATACCCAACTAGATTGTCCCATAATGATAATATTTGTGCTATAATGGCAAGTTAAGCAGTATGCTACAAACCACGTTTGCAAGAAAGCAATGTCTGGTTTATCTCTTGCATCACTGAAGCAACACTTTATGACAACGCTATTCAATGCCAGTAAGCAAAGGAAGTATGTCAGAGTAGAAGTTGGATGATTGGAGGTGCTGACTAAGGTTTCTCAGTGAAATTTAGAGGGACACTGCAGTCATCAGTCCCTTCATTTCTCCTTATTATCTATCACAATATCTATAACTATCAGAATAAAATTATAGAATGTGTTGGGAGAGAAACTATTGAGACTCCCTGCTTACTGTGGTTCAGCCGACTACTGGAATGCATAGGTCCTTTTCATCTGTAGTCTGCCAAGCCAGGTGTCCCTACCATCACCCTACCAACACCTTCTTTTTTCCTGTCTAAATGCAGAGCCTTGTCCTTTTTTGCAGTGTTCTGCTGGATTTGATCACTATTCCGGCCTGTCTCCATCCAAAGACATTGCATAGTTTTAAATCTGAACTATGTTCATAGGAAGATATTTTTAATTGAAGAAAAAAAAATAGGAAGCTACTTCTAGTCTTTTGGGCAGGCAAGCTCTTGAGTCCCCCAAAACTGTGTGTGTGTGTGTGTGTGTGTGTGTGTGTGTGTGTGTGTGTAAAGGAACACTGTGGGCTTTGCACTATTCCAAGTCAGACGATTGGCCTGTGTAATTAAGGACTATGCAGTGTGGGAACGGCGAGATGGTGAAGTGCATCTTTTTTTGGCTTTTTTTTTTTTTAAATTTAAGCCTCGCCTCTAAGTGGTTGGGTACACATTTGTGCAAAAGGACTCGGAAAGACCTCACATGACCTTCCTTAACTCCCAGGCAAGTTCCCTTGAGGTCATCTTCCTCTACTCCTTTTACTACTCCTAAAATATCAAGAGTCGTGTCTGGTTCTTGTTTCTCTGTGTTTTATCTGCAGCCAATGACTGCTTGTTAAGAATTTCCAGAAGGCCTGAGCCAAATGGCACCGCGAGGAGTACTTCAAAAGCTATTGACCTTAGCAAATACTTCTTATAGTTTCATCTGGTCAACGTTGTTCATGGGGAGAGTCCCTCACAGCGATCAGCTGCCTCCGCTTCTCAGCCTGTCCCTGAGATCAAGCAGCTCGGTTCAGGGGTCTCTGGGACTCTCGGCCCCAGTGGGAGAGCCGAGCTAACTTTCTAATACCCTGCAGAAAGATCAGCGATAGTTCTCTCCAAATCCACTCGAGGCCAGTGCCTCATTTTCTACGTATTAGCCAATTCGGGTTTTGACAGTTAAAGGGTTCAAAAAGTCACCGGATCCAAATTTACTTATGTTATTTTTTAATGCAGCTGTTTCTCATGTGGGCGTGTATGATTCATGTTCTGCCTTTCCTATAGAAGCTCAGACTGAAGAACCTGCTACTCTCTCCTCTAATTTTACTTTCTAGAAAACATTTTTTTGAGATCAATTGGTGTGTGTGTGTGTGTGTGTGTGTGTGTGTGTGTGAGAGAGAGAGAGAGAGAGAGAGAGAGAGAGAGAGAGAGAGAGAGAGAGAGAGAGAGAGAGAGATGACCAGAGGTGGCATTCAGCAGGTTCTGACCAGTTCTGGAGAACTAGAAATTTTGAGTAGTTCAGAGAAGTGGTAAATACCATCTCTGACTGGCCCCGCCCCCATCTATTCTCTGCCTCCCGAGTTCCAGCTGATTGGGAGGGAATGGGGATTTTTGCAGTATCCTTCCCCTGCCACGCCCATCAAGCCACACCCACAGTATCAGTAGTAAAAAAAAAATGAATCCCACCACTGATGATGAGCTAGGCTTACCCAGTAGACTCTCATGGCTGAGTGTGCAGATTTAAATCTGACTCTACTTAGCTCCAGTTTCACAAGCACTCTAACCATCCCAACAGTAAAACAACAGCCCCAAATATTTGGTCTTTTATGGAGGCATCTTTCCTCAATAAAGGCACATTTTTGAGTGGTAAACAGGAATGTTAGCAGGCATCATAGTGATTTGTGTTGGGGAGGAGCTAGAGATTTGACTCTAAGGGCCCTGAAGCCTCCATCCCCGCACCCCGATTAATTTTCCTGGAATGTAGAAGAGATGAAGCAGAGGGGGAATCAAGTATTCCCATCAGGCTTCCTTGGGAGAAAAAGTGAAAGCAAGTGAAATAAGAAAAATAGGAGATTTAGGAAACGTGATGCAGCCTTAGTTACTGGACACAGAGGATTCCCTTCCTGGTTTTGTTTTCTATTAGGACTGGAGGCTAAAAGATATGATGAACAGTTGTAGGAATTGGGTAGGTCTAGTCCATGGGTCGTCAACCTGGTCCCTACCGCCCACTAGTGGGCGTTTTGGGATTCCAGGTGGGCGGTGGGGATTTCGGAGGTTAAAACCTCCTTTTGTGCGAGTGGGCAGGCGAGCTCAACGCGTGCACAAGCAAACACGTGGGAAGAGGAAGGGGAGGAGTAGAAACTGTTAGCAGGGACAGGCAGAAGCGGAGCAGAGCAGTTGCAAACACGTGGGAAGAGGAAGGGGGGGAGTAGAAACTGTTAGCAGGGACAAGCAGAAGCGGAGCAGAGTAGTTGCAAACACGTGGGAAGAGGAAGGGGAGGAGTAGAAACTGTTAGCAGGGACAGGCAGAAGCGGAGCAGAGCAGTTGCAAAATAGGAGAAAGAAAAGGCAGGAGAGAATTGTTGTTGGCTAATAATAATAAGTGGGCTAACTAGCTCAGCCTTACTTTTGTACATAGCCCTAAGGAAGATAAAAAAAAGGAGATAAAAAGGAAAAGCACTCCTTTCTAAAAAATATTCCGCACTTGCGCAAAAACTGGTGGGCGGTAAGGAAATTTTTCCATTAAGAAAGACCCATTAGTGGGCAGTAGGTAGAAAAAGGTTGACTACCACTGGTCTAGTCTAATAAAAAGAAGGCCCAGGGGAGACATGATAGCAAGAGCAAGAGCACTTAGACTTATATACCACTTCGCAGTGCTTTACAGCCCTCTCTAAGCAGTTTATAGAGTCAGCCTATTGCCCTCAACAATCTGGGTCCTCATTTTACTGTCCTCAGAAGGATGGAAGGCTGAGTCAAACTTGAGTCACCCTGGTGAGATTTGAACTGCCAAACTGCAGGCAGCTGACAGTCAGCAGAAGTAGCCTGCAGTGCTGCATTCTAACCACTGCACCACAGCGGCTCCTGATAGCACTCTTCCAATACCTAAGGGGCTGCCACAAAGAAGAGACGGCCAACATATTTCCCACCTGAAAATATGTCTGAAGTCAGGACAAGAAGCAATGGATGAAAATTAATCAAGGAGAGAACAAACCTAGAACTAAGGAGAAACATCCTGACAGTGAGAACTATGAACCAGTGGAAGTTTGCTTTCAGAAATTGTGGGTGCTCCATCACTGGAGGTTTTTTTTTTAAAAAAAGACTGGACAGCCATTTGTCCAGAATGTTATAGGGTCCCCTGTTGTAGCAGGGGTTGGACTAGAAGACCTCCAAGGTCCCTTCCAATTCTGGTATTCTGTATTCTTTTCCCCTTCTTTTTTCTTAATTTTATGTCTAAATCTGTAAAAATGAAATCCAAATATTCTCCGCATAAAGCACCATTTTTATTTTGTTCCGCGTACAATAGTTTGGCTTTGTTGCTGTTCTTTGGTTATACAACGAACACATTAAAAAGGTTTGCTTTGTCCAGGCAAAGACTACAATATTCATTTACAGTTTTAAACTTTGGCCTCTAGAAATGTTTCCCAGAGGAGGATTTATTTATTTCATTCATTCATTCATTCATTTTTCATGCATTTATTTATTTACCGTATTTTTCGGAGTATGAGACGCACCTTTTCTCCTCAAAAAAGAGGGTGAAAATCTGACTGCATCTAAATACAGCATTTTTGGCCTCCTGAAACCCCGCCCCCTTTGCAAAAATGGCCGTGCACAGCCTTTAGGAGGTTTCCAGAGTGCTCCTGGGGGCTGGGGAGGGCAAAAATGAGCAAAAAAGGCCATTTGTTTGCTATTTTTTGACCCCCCCCCAGCCCCCAGGAGCACTCTATAAGCCTCCTAAAGGCTATGCATGTCCTTTTTTGACAAAAAATGGGCCCCTTTTTAGAAGGTCTGTAGAGTGAAAAAACTTTGTTTTTAAATTTGCCTCTTCAAAATCTTGGTGCGTCTTATACTCGGGTGCGTCTTATACTCCAAAAAATATGGTATATTTTTTCCAACATTAGAGAGGGAATATCAGTCACCAAGGCCTTGGAAAGACTGTCCCGGCCACCACTGGGAAACCTCTGAGGGTGATTTTTTTCCAGTACCAGAATTTCAATTTCCAACAGGGCAAAAGACAGCCCACTGGAGAAAGAGCTGTGAGGATGTGTCAGATCAGGAACCTATCTTCCCACAGTCCTCTTTCCTCAATCAGCTTCTAATCTATGCCAGCCTTGCAGATGGTTTCACTGAGAGGAAGTTCATTTCAATATACGATAATAAAAAACAAATAACAGCCAAGCAGAGGCAGGATCAATGCGGTTCCCACACCTCTTTTACTGCCATCCCGCCAGCAGAATCCTAGCAGAAATCTCAATACGGTAGTGTGCTAATCAATAATTTTTAGCTGGTTCTGATTAAAGTTGACCCAAATCAATTGGACCATTATATAATTCCTTCCCAGACTGGGAGATAGGACAAAAGTTTCTCTTCCCCCTCATTCATCAGCCTTTTTATAGTTTTATAAAATTAGGAGGTGAAAGTATTTTAAATGCACGAACATCCCCCAAAAGTATGAATGGACCAACTAGGATGGTATCAACATGTCCAGAGACAGAGCCCTGGGCACCAGGTGGGTCAGATGGGGTATTCATGGAGTTCTCTTGCAAGTAAAATCTTGAAGGTGACAATGGATTTTAAAAGAAGAAATTAAATGTGAAGTGTGAGCAAAGTCCAGCTGTTTTACTTTCGGTTTGAATTTCTACACTATTTGAACTTCTATTGCTGTTTCCATGTTTTTATGACTACCACTCTTTTGGAAACAGAAAGTACAGGAGATCTAGTAGAAACCAGTGAAGAACTAAGACTATTAAGCTGCAAAATTTGGAACAATGCTTAGGCTGGTTCTAATACACAAGACGGGAGAGGGAATCAATTAAAAATAACAACAGTTATCCTATAGAAGCCCCCAGCTGAGAGCAATTACTGGCACTCCAACCACCTTTATAAGATCATTTTTTTCCCCATCAGGCTTCATCACACTGTTGAGAATTCCTGTCTATTAAGGCTCAGTTTGCACAATAACTCCCAACAGTTCAATCGTCTACACCTGTTCCCTGGGAAGTACACCACTGCCAATCACTCTTACGATCAAGTAAATCTGCATGAAAGTCACAGAGCTTTGTGATCAAGTAAACCTGCAAATGTCATTGACACTTACTTCCAAGCAAATCTATATTAAATGACACTGTGAGTACAATTAAACTAGGATGTGGCCTTCCTTGGGATGAGAGAAACCAACAACGGTGGTTAAACCATTGGCCCAAGCTGCCTTTAAAGATCAAACAGACATTTCCAGCAGTGCCTCAAGTGTTCATGAGTCCATTAAGACTCATTGCAGGTAGTCCTTGATGTACGACCACAATCGAGCCCAAAATTGCTGTTGCTAAGTGAGAGAGTTGTTAAGTGAACTTTGACTCATTTTATGACCTTTCTTGCCACAGTTATTAAGAGAACCACTGCCGTGAAGTTAGTAACATGGTTGTTAAGTGAATCAGGCTTCCCTAGTGACTTGTCAAAAGTTCACAAAAGGTGATCACATGACCCCGGGACATTGCAACCATCATAAATATGAGCCCATTGCCAAGCGTCCGAATTTTGATCACATGACCACAGGGATGCTGCAACAATTGTAAGTGTGAAAAATGATCATAAGTCACTTTTTTTCAGTGCCTTTGTAGCGTTGGTCACTAAATGAGTGGTTGTAAGTCAAGGACTATCTGTATATCTAGTCAATAGGCCCTGCATTGGCTAACCAGGAGCTTCTGAATGCAATTTATACTCCTGGGTTAACCCATAAAACCCATTATGATTTGATACCTGGTTATCTGCAGGACTGCATCTCTCTATTAGAGTTGACATGACCATTGCGATCTTATGTCAGGGGTGTCAAACTGAAGGCCCGGGGTCCAGATCTGACCTGCGTGGTGCTTAGGGCGCAGTCACTCTAGAAACAGCAAAGGACTGGCCCGCGGTGCCTCTGCCAGCGAAAATGGAGCTTAGGAGTGCCATGTGCAGCCCTCCCAGGCTCCATTTTCTGTTGCGACAGCCTCCTGCTATCCTCTGTCAGTGAAAACAGAGCTCAGGGAAGTTCCTGCAGGCCCCATCCCCTTGAGCTCTATTTTCCCTGGCAGAGGGCAGCAGGAGGCCAACGCAGCTGAAAATGGAGCTCTGGAGCCTTTTTTTTTTTTTGCTGGCATAGCACTTGGCCCACTACAGACACCCCTGACACAAGTGACGTCAAGCTGGCCACGGCCACCCTGGCCCCTGAGGTCAATCAGAACCCTGATGTGGCCCTCAATGAAATTGAGTTTGACGCCCCCGTCTTAGGTGGAAAAACAGCCGGTTGTCTCTCTTTCTGGGAGACCATGGGGCCCCAGCGTGGAAACTGTTTGGGTGATGCAGCCAGCCTTTTGGAAGGAACTCCAGAGGACATTAATTTAACTAAATTAACTAGAGATTTTTGGAGGTCTGGCATTATGCGTTGGGCTGGGTTTTATTGCTTTATTTCTATGCTATTTATTGCTTGCCTGGTCAGGCAGCAAGAGTCTTGTGATTGTCGCAGCATATAAATCCAAGAAATAAAGGCAACATTCAGTAGGTTCCTCTTGCACTGTTGCAGCTACAGAGTTCTGAAGTGGCTGCAGGCTAATAGGTCTCTACATCTGAAAAGCTTTCTTTTCCCCCCTCTACTTTCCTAGCAAAAGGAAAGTTGCCAAGATTCACTCGTGATCCTCTCATGAGATCACTTAGATCGAATGATCTAAAAAGGCAAGGAAACCTGAGCCTTTTGTTTTTTGCTTTAGAAGCAGATTGGTTGTGGTCTCCTCCTCTATCATCATTTTCCACGAAAAGATCAGAAACTTGCAAGTTTTATGTTTTCCTAAATGTTAACCCAGGCACTGCTTACCTTGCGTTCCAGGAAGTGATGGTTTTCTGCCATTTATAAGAATATGAATCAGGGCACAATCTGAACCTAAACAAGTAAAAAAAAAACAAGATAGAGAAGAAGGGGAGGGAAAGGCGATAATAACTTCTCAGCAGTCCATGACAGGGGCTTAGAGAAAGATCCCTACATTTTGATTGTGTGGTTTTGGGCTTTTAAAAAAAACAAACTATACTTTTCACCTACCAAAGGTTGGAAATCAATTCCATGCACATGCCAGAATCAAATAGCCCTGCTAAATCCTAAATTATCCAAGGCGGCTTCCATAATCTTTATGAAAGGAAATATTAAGCCTTCAAAGAAAGAAGGAATTTAAACAAACTCTGGTTCAAAGAAAATTGCCACATGCCGACAAACATTAAGAATGATAATATTTTTCTAAACCCCCTTTAAATCTTTATCTGGCTTTTCTGCATTTCCTTTCCCATTGCCTCTCGGAGACATATCCTCCTCCAGTAGATGGAGAGAGGCAGGAAAGAGGGAAGAATCTTGCATTTTACAAGATCTTGCAGTACCATCTTGCAGTATGGTGCTTGTTATAGTTTCAACCCCCTTTCTCTGCCTATTCTTCACTCCCCAGTGATCAACCTGACCCAGAAAGAAGGAAAAAGCTAATCACCTTCTTAAACCAGTGTTGAGGTAGGCAGGACAAGAAGCAGCCATGTCAGAAATTCCAGCCATGTTCTTTATTGTTGTGGGTGGGGTAACAACATAGCAATAGCAATAGCATTTAGACTTAAATACTGCTTCATAGTGCTTTACAGCCCTCTCTAAGTGGTTTACAGAGTCAGCATATTGTCCCCAACAATCTGGGTCACTTTACCCCCCTCATGAGCCGGTGAGACTTGAACTGCTAAACTGCAACTAGTAGTCAGTTGAAGGAGCCTGCAATGCTGCACTCTAACCACTGCACCACCTCGACTCTACATCATGAAAACCTCTTCAAGTTTCTATCTCGCTCCTCCTATATCAGGGGTGTCAAACTTGATTTCATTGAGGGCCACATCAGAGTTGTGTTTGTCCTTGGGGGGATGAGGGGCATGACCAGGGTGGGCATGGCCAGCCTGATGTCACTCATGTCGGGGGGTGCCTGTGGTGGCCCGAGTACATGTTCCTCCCCCCCCAGCTCCATTTTTGCTGGCAGAGGGCTGCAGGAGGTCTGGGAGGGATGTGTGCAGCCTCCTGAGCTCCATTTTTGCTGGCAGAGGTACCACAGGCCGGTCCTTCGTTGTTTCCAGGGTGGTCCCATGGGCCAGATCTAAACACCCCGTGGGCCGGATCCGGAGTTTGTCACCCCTGTCCTATACTAAACAAAATCAAAGTGTAGTGATTTTGAAAGATTTTTCTTTTCTCCTCACACTTTCCTCTTTCACAGGACAGAGTAACCTTTCTGAGTCAATCCTAAAGGAAATCAATCCTTGGAAGGGCAGATCCTGAAGCTAAAAGTCAGATACTTTGGCTACTTAATAAGAGAGGACTCTTTGGGAAAGACCATGATGTTGGAAACGATTGAAGGCAAAAGGAGAAGCAGATGGCCACAGGATGAGATGGTTGGATAGTGTCATCAATGCAATGAATACGAATTTGAACAAACTCCAGGAGACAGTGGAGCACAGGAGAGCTTGGCATGCAGAGGTGGTATTCACCAGGTTCTGACCAGTCCTGGAGAACTGGTAGCGGAAATTTCGAGTAGTTTAGAGAACTGATAAATACCACCTCTGACTAGTCCCGCTCCCATCTATCCTCTGTCTCCCAAGTGGCTGATTGGGGGGAAATGGGGTTTTTGCAGTAACCTTCCCCTAGAGAGGGAATGGAGATTTTGCAGCATCCTTCCCCTGCCATGCCCACCAAGCCTCATCCACCAAGCCATACCACACCCATCAAGCCACGCCCACAGAACCGGTAGTAAAAAAACACTGAATCCCACCACTGCTGGCGTGCTATGTTCTATGAGGTTGCAGGGGGTTGGACATGACCTAGCAACTGAATAATGACCTTTCTGCAGGCTCCACCTTGGTGGTTTGCTCATTCCTTCTCCCTTCCCAAAGTCAGATCCAAGTTCCTTCAATACCAGCTTCTCCTCTCTCTCTGTTATAGTTTTTTTTAGGATGACACAGCTGGTGCTTCAGAAAGAGTTATTTTTGCCACTTTAAGAGTTATCACAAGTATGAGGAACAGCCATAAACCAAGTGGGAAGCTGGCCTGGATCAGGTGCCAGGCTTTTCTCTTCCTTCAGTGGGCATTTAGCTAGAAAGGCCTGGTATCAATGCAAAGTTCAGGCCTCCAGGCCTGTACTTTTCTTGGGTTATTCCACACATATATAAGAACTGCAACAGGAATTTGCTAATAGATATAATAGTTTTCCTTTTTTTTGTCTCCCTGAGTGGATGTATGAATGGGTGATCACTAGGGGATCATTTCCATCTGATCTGTTTTCCAAACTCTCCAGTTTTTATCACCTTATCATTCTTAGCTGAGGGAGTGGACACAAGGCCTGCTGCGTTTGGTTTAATCCAGCGTGATCCTATGTTAAAAAAAATAACAGTTCACTCACTTGCTGGATACCAATTTGTTGAAGATCATTGGTTAGTCAAGTTCCATTATCAATCTCAGCATTTCTAAGAATCCAGAGAGCATGTTAAATTGGGGCTGCAAATCAAGGATGAAGGGTGCGCTGGTCTCCTCACTTTCTCATGACCCACATAGATTCACCCCCTGCCTGCACCCACATAGTCACTCTCTGCCCTTTAAGTTTCGATTCCTCTTCACTCAGTGGTGGGTTTCCATTTTTTTACTACTGGTTCACTCATGTGCATGCGCGACGCTTCTGCACAGAAGCATCTGGGTGAGTGGGTGGAGCCTCCCACCACTGCCACTACCTGTTCGCTCAAACAGGGCCAAACTGGCAGAAACCGCCTCTGTCTTCACTTTTCTCATTGGGACTGGCAAGGAGCATCACCTCCCATTGTTCTGGTGTTCTATCAAAATGTTCCAGGTCCCATCAAAGAGTGACTCCCCAAGGACTCCCTAGCTCAGAGATGAGTTTCTGAGAACTTCAAGATATATCATTTTGAGATAGTAATGTCCAATCAGCATGTCCTTCCTTCTCTCCAAGAGATCAGCCTCAGATGACTCTAAGGAACAGATACCGTGGGGACTGAGAGTTAATGGTTCTCTACTCGCATTATAAGGCAACATATAAAACAATATGTCAGGCCTCGAAGGCATCTTTTGCATTGGGCCTTCAGGCCTGCTACATTCAATGCTGTGGGGAAATGGGAGGTGGGGTTATATGGAGCATGGGAGATATATAGTCATAATAACATTTCTTACTCAGAGAGTCAAGGACATCTTGCCCTGCACCTGGAGGGGTGTGACTGGGAAGTATCTCCAGAATGGATGGTTCCTGATTGGGCCTTGTGAAAGATATGTGGGTGCCGGGCAAGGGCTTGGACTTTCATTTGGGTGGGGAAAACCTGGAAGCTTTCGGATTTGGGTTTTCCCAGATGTGCCAATAGGATATCTCTAATAAAATGGAACTTTGAGGGACTTCAAGCATCAGAGTCCTCTTTCGTTGGGGGCGTTACTTGGAACCCTTACCCAATAGTCCAAAACATGATAGAATTGCCCTTCTTCTACAGCTCTTCCCAAAGGCTAACAAAAACTATTTTCATAAAAGTGGGCACAAAGTTTCTATCCTATCATCTTTTGAAACAGTTTCTCACCAAACCCATTTGAAAATAACATAGAGGGCAGTGAGAACACAGATGGTTTCATGCCTTTGCTCATATTGCTTTGCTTTTTCAAATCCACTAGCCCTTCTTTCCCTGTTCGAGATTCAAGAACTACTCAAAGAGAGGCATCTACAACTGAACCCTGACCTCTTTTGTTGCTGCAACATTTGCTGTTGTTAAGATGATTTAACCTTAATCATAATGCTCAAAGAAGTCTTCCTATCTTTTGGAGAAATTCTCCCAGCAGCTGCAGCTGCAGTGATGTTCAAAGCAAACCAGTTTAGTGTTAGTCATCCATCTGTACCCAATTTTGCTGTCCAAAAGGAGGCTCGGCTACCTTAACGAGAGAATATGACATTAAAAGCGATGAAGAACAGAAGTGGTTCAGCCAAGATCAAAAAAGGTACGTAGCTCTACCCTGACCCTTTTAAACATGGAGCATATTAAAGTAACCACATCAAAACAATGCACAGATGATTAAGTCCAAGGTTAATGGCAGAACAGTTTTGTTCTGAACTTTGTCCTTGTATTTATATTTTTTGTTTAGTTAAAGACAACGGTTTGATCTGGAATTTACCGAACCAAAAGACAAACACCTGTCCTTAATAAACACACACACACATACACACACACTCACAAACACACACACACACACCGGCAGTACATATGCCAGCAAAGACCTGATTTCATTCTCAGTTCCAATTTTGGGCCAATGTCATTTTTTGTCTCAAGATAGTATTAATTTGATACTGGGGACAAAAAAGACAATGTGAAACATAAGTAGATTATTTTTACAGGGAGACAGACAAGCATTGAGAAGTCTCCTTTGTGCTATGTATTGTGGAAGAGGTGAGATTTAATTTAGCACCCATCTTATTTCTATTGCACTATTTTTTATTATGGGATTAATGAGAACTTGTGGCATGGAAAGAAAATTGGTTGGTAATCTATAATGGATTAGAGAACTGAGGCTAATTGTTCTAGTTCTCATTGGTTGTAACATTCATATTCCAGTGTAATCAAATGCTATTCTCTCTGCTTTGTAACGTATCATAGAAACATAGAAAGCCGGTGCTAGAAAAAGACCCAGTGATCCATCAAATCTGCCCTTTGAGTTTGGGTTTTTTGTTTTCTTTTTAATTTATTATTTTTCCATTATTATTATTTTTATATTTTATTTATTTTTGTCAGATGATGGACATGTGTTTATCCCAAGTATCTGACAATTAGCAGTATTGCCAGCAAGTGGTCAGACAGTTGTAAGAATTTTGAATGATATTATATCTTATTACTAACGCCAGCTGTGCAATACCATGGATTTGTTCCAGAAGAAAGATTCCCAGGTAGAATGGAATTTCCTTGATCCTCCCCAGCCTGATATCCACTCAATGTGTGAGGTCAATAATGCTTGGAATTCCCAGGAAGTAGACAAAGTCACTGCCTCGTTATTTTCCTCATTCTCTATTTGTGTTTCTGCCTATTGATCCCAAAGAATTTTATACTTGAATGCAGAACATTTTCTTGAACGTTCAGACCCCCCCGTCCATAAGACCAAAACTCTGACAATTTGACCATCAACAGACATATAGACATAAACAACATCTACATACCATTCCAAAGGCATAATCAAAAGGAAACAAAAAGAGCAAAACACTTCCTCTCCAGCAATCAGCATCCAGATGAGCAGAGGTTAACAATGACTAACAATTATGAATTGAACAATGAACCAATTAAGGAACTGCCAAACAAGTTTAACAATGAAACCCCAACAAAGAAACTCCAAGACTGCTCCCACCAACATTGACATGGCAAGCCACTAGAATATAAATTGAGACCAAACTCCACTTCTTATTAGCACTGATGATGTTACCTAGTTTGATGATGAAACATCTGCAAGACCACCAAGCTCACAGAGTAACAGGGACCCCATACTATCTTGCTCTGTTCTGTTTCACTTTATTTTAATGTTTTAATTTTTAAACTTGGTCTATGAGTGTAATAAAAAGTTAAATAAATAAAAATTAAATAAAAAGCTGTCACTTTTTTTGATTCCCAAGAAAAAGGATGGCCTGGGAGCCCTTTATCCTTGTAGTCTTGAAAAAAAATATCATTCCTTCTGCTGGGAATGGGATGGGGGATCAAAATCCCCTAAAGCTACACTGCGCTGTGCTGCTGTTTTACTACAAGGCTGATGATGAGGGAAGTAAGGAAGGATAATATAACATATACACAGGCTGACTAAATTATAGCAAAGGATAAGGGCTATTAAACCAAAAGGTGTTAAGCCCTGCTTGTGATTTGCAGTAAAATACATTTGCACAGTATTGAAAGCAGAAAGTTCTTATATGTGCAGACTGTAAAAAAAGCCACCCACACCTACGTAAAGCTATAAATGATGACTATTCATTTTCCATTGTATACCAACCTTTCCCCTTCTGTCTGTGGATTATGGGAATTGACCCTTAAGGGGCAACAGATTGGGGGCAGTTCCCATGTATAAACATATTTATATATATTTAAAGCAGTCCCCTTTAATAATTTAAACAATGCAGTTGGAAAACCAATAGCGGTAGATGCAAGCATTTCGTATTGGTACTCGTCAGTACCTAACTTACAATAACACAGTTAAAAGCAACATAGAACATAGAGTCCAGTTAGAGCATTTATTAAACATGTGACATATGTGGAAACCAGCCCCTGACAAATCTTACGCTCATGGAAAGTGTAAATTGATGTACAGTTGTTTCTGCACACACAAAGGAGGCTTCAATCAATTGATGGCAACCGCTTCGGTGAAACACAGAAAATGAGAGTTCCTGTGGTGCTGCAAAACTTTGAACGCAGCGTTTCAATCGACTTGGTGACCCGTAGCTAGTATATGTCTCACGATAGCAGAAGAAGGCATTTTGTGCAAAGCAAATCATGGCCATAAGATGTCTTCTTCTGCTATCACGAGAATAATCTTTCACCTCTTTGATTTACAAAGAAGGAAATAATCCAAGTCCACCCAGGTTCATGTCTACCTATTTCCTTACCTAACGTTGATTACAGTACAAATTTTAAAATATAATGTTTAATTGTTTTTATATTCGTTTTTGTTGTTGGCAACCTGCTCAGACCTGCCTTATTGGTGAGATGGGTGGCATATACATTTAATTAGTAAATAAATGCAGGTCACTGTATAATTTCTATGGCAGTGGCGTAGCGTGGGTTGTCAGCACCCGGGGCAAGGCAAGTAATTTGCGCCCCCTAAAGCGAGGGCGGCCTGACTGCAGCTGCCCCTGGGTCGGCATCAGTCAAGTGAGGCTCTCCATGCTGGCCTCCTGCCTTCCTCCCGAGGAGGAGCTCGAAGGGCAGCGGGAAAAGGCTCGACTGAAGGGAAGCAGGTGCCGCGGGGGTGGGAGGCGCACCGGGGGCTTCGGGAAGGCGCCGGCTTCCCGGGGCGCTCCAGGCGGAGCGGGAGGACGCGGTGGCTTTGCAGCGGCGGGCAGACGGAGCGCAGCGCCGCTCTCCTTCAGCTCCGCCTGGAGCGCCCCGGGAAGCCGGCGCCTTCCCGAAGCCCCCGGTGCGCCTCCCACCCCCGCAGCACCTGCTTCCCTTCAGTCGAGCCTTTTCCCGCTGCCCTTCGAGCTCCTCCTCGGGAGGAAAGAGACGGCCACAGTCCGGCAAAGGGCGGCGCAGGGCGAGTCAGGGCGCCCCCCCCAGATGTTGCGCCCGGTGCGCCCGGCCCCCCCTGCACCCCCCACGCTACGCCACTGTTCTATGGCAATATTGAACAAATAATGAATTGATACTTCCCCATCACTCTGTATTCACTTGGAAGAAACCCACAAGACACCATATGAACCTAATGCAAAAAAAGCTTTTGACAACTTAGAATGGCCCTTCACTCTTGCAATTCTGAAAAAGAGGAATTACAGATTTTTTTTTCACATGAACACAGCACATTTCTAAATAGCAGAACTCAGATAACAATATTTTTTTATCACAACAATGTGGTATACTGTCTGGACAAGACAAGGATTCCCGCCATCTCCTTATTTTTATGGTGTTAGAGCCACTGACAAAAAAGTACATCACAGCAGTATGACTCCATGATAGATTTTTGGATCAGTAAAGAAAATACACAGAACTTAGTAGGAGAACAAATGCAACATTTGCACCTAATAATGGGGCTCAATATTATTGCAAAAAAGGGGGATTTACTTCAGAAATAATAATAAAGACCTATTTAGAATAACTATTCACAGATTTAGAAAACTACATTGGTAGACATTTCAAGATGCAGAATGCTAAAATTGTCTTGCTTAGGAAGAATGACAGCTGAGATGAATAGCCAAGATTTAGTTTTTTCTTCCAAGTGATTCCAATAAATATTGAAAACAAGGCATTAAATTACAGTATAAAGAAGAAATCAATTTCATATGGCCCAATAACAGGACAATGATTAAATTCAAGGTTCTCCAGAACTCAAAACATAAGCTGGATTGGCAGCTTCAAGTTTTAAATTGTATCACAAGCTTAGTTGTCCTAATTTGGTTCAAAGACTGAAACACATCATTTTTGTCTGACTATCACTGTAGATGAGCAGAACTTCCAGAAAGATTTCATAAATATTTTTGCATTGATCCATATAAAAATAGTCTAAAAGAGATCATAAAATAGAAAACGGTGTCACGAAAGTCTTGGGTAAATGCGGGAAAAGAATCTAAGTTTATTTCTGCAATGTTTACTTATTTTTATGAAGAGGAAAGCACAAAAACTGGGTCCAGTGGAGAGATAATAATTTGGAGTCCAGCCAATCAGTGAGCGGGCTGGAGGCGACCCGTTTAAAAGCGTGGCGCCAACGGCCAACATTCCTCTTTTGAAAAGAGTCTTTCTCTTTTGGAGACTTCTCTTTTCAAAAGAGTCTTTCGTTCCCGAGCAGTCTCGCATTGCACTTGCTGCCCGGGTCCTCCATTTCAAAACTCCCTTCCCTTCACCTTCCAGGAGCTTGCTGCTTCCCTCAGGTAAACAACTAAGCGTGAGGGGGGGCGGCGGGACTCGGGAGGCTAGCTTAGCCAGTTTACGAAAGCCGTGGGCTGGTGTAGGACATGTAGCCGAAGGTGGGTGGGCAGCGGCCTAACTTTCATGAGGGAAGGCCGCGGGCTCGCATAAGCCACACGGTGGAAGGTGGGCGGGCAGTGGCGGCCTACGCCACGAGGGCGGGTGGGCGGCGGCGGCGGCAGCAGGAGCATGGACCTAACTTTCGCAAGAAAAGGCCTTCCCTAGTGAAAGCCGTGGGCTCGTGTATGCCATGCGGCCAAAAGCCCCCCTCTTCTTCAGCCTCGCCTGGCTAGCTAAGCCTGCCAGGTGATCTGCTTAGTGACAACCCTGGCCTTGTCCCTCCAGTCCAGTGTCTTACCTGTCCTGCTGCCTCTCTGCCTGCCTGCTCCCTGTTGCATCCATCCATCGCATTGGAGTCGGATCCATCGCATCGGAGTGCTGCTGATTCTGCCTGCTGGTAAATGACCTGGGTTTTTTTCTTTTATTTTTTTTAATGTATTTTAAAATAATATTTTATTTATTGTGCATAGAATTTTTTAAAATAATTTTACTTAAAAGTATTGAGTATAGAATATTTTAAATGGTTTACTTCAATTTATTGTTTGTGGATTCTTTTTTTAAATTGTCTTAGACTATTTAAAAAAGATTCTATCCAAAATAAATTAAAATAAACCATTTTAAAATATTCTATACTCAATACTTTAAAATGTATTGTGCATAGAATTTTTTTAAATAGTTTTACTTAAAAGTATTGAGTATAGAATATTTTTAAATGGTTCAATTTATTGTGTGTGGACCCTTCCTTACATAATTGGTGTTTTCTTTCATACTTTTGGATTTCTAATTTCTGTTTCCATTAGTTAGGAATTCCTAAAACAAATCCCACGTGAAAAAGTATTCAAAGCCTTCTTGATTTTAATTGTCAATTTATTTATTCCTGCACATTGTAATATTTATTCATTTTCATATCTCTGTTTTTCCACTGTTGTGCAAACACAATTCCAGCAGCTGCTAACAAGTGTAAAATTAAATATATATTGTACTCCCTTTCAAATAGCCAACAAAATATTTCTGGTTTTAATTCCATATCTTGCTTTACCATTGCTTCTAACCACTAACTTCTGAATAGCTACTTGGACCGACTTAAGTAGTGAACCTAATTCATATATTCCTGTTTTTTGGAACTGAGAACTAAATTTCAGAAAAAGGAAATAAGGTGGTGTGCAGAAGACTGTCAAGCCAGTGAGATCCTTCCTCTGTGAGTAGCTGTCTTTATTGTGCTCTGTGCTGGGTTCATCCTTGAGATAGTAAAGTCTTGCTTTCTGTGTCTCCCCTTTGTGCAGGTTGTTGGAGCAAGGTGGTGAGGTGGTGGTGCAGGAGACGCAAAAAAGGACAGTAATTTTCCTTTTCTATTATTTTGTGTGCTTGTTTCATCCAAATGCAGTGCATGCAATTAAGGTTTTGCTTTCTGTGTCTCTCCTTTGTGCAGGCTGTTGGAGCAAGGTGGTGAGGTGGTGGTGCAGGAGACGCAAAAAAGGACAGTAATTTTCCTTTTCTATTATTTGGTGTGCTGGTTTCATCCCAATGCAGTGCATGCAATTAAGGTTTTGCTTTCTGTGTCTCTCCTTTGTGCAGGCTGTTGGAGCAAGGTGGTGAGGTGGTGGTGCAGGAGACGCAAAAAAGGACAGTAATTTTCCTTTTCTATTATTTGGTGTGCTGGTTTCATCCCAATGCAGTGCATGCAATGAAAGAGTTCATTTTTGTGTCTCTTCTTTGTGCAGCCCATTCACTGGAGTCTGTGATACTGAAGACTGGCAAGAATAGTCATCTTCATTCTGTAAGTAGCTCTTTTATTGTTTTTGTACTTATTTTAATCTTATTGTAGTTCATCCATTGGGGCAAAGACTTCAGTGACATCATCTTGGCCACTCCCATCTGGTCACATGGCCGGCAAGTCACTCCCACCTGGTCACATGGCCAGCAAGCCACTCCCACCAGGTCACATGGCTGGCAAGCCACTCCCACCAGGTCACATGGCCGGCAAGTCACTCCCACAAAGGAGGCTACACCCACAGAGTAGGTTCCAAAAAAGTTTGAAACCCACCACTGTTGTGATCCATAAACTAAACAAGCTAATGATTATATGAATAAATGGAAGTCAAATTTAGATGCAGTAATAGATATGTGACAATGGGAATTTCAGTGAGAGAAAACAGCACATTTATGCTGAATATCGCATTCTAAAAATGGATAATATATCACTGGTGAAATGTTTTTTTTAAAAATAATATATGGTAAAACTCAATGTTTCTGGAAAAGGATTTCTTTTTAAAGTTGAATATCCTCCTATAATTCCTTCTTTATTAAATAATATTTTCTTAGATATTTTGCAATTTTGCAATTTCAAGTTTTTCAGTTCAGATTAGCTTTGTAGATATTAACCGCTGCAAGGATCCTCAATGCTTCTTTTTGGGAAAAGCAGATTTGATCCCTTCTGTGGATGGATGTCTACCTAAATTGTGGAAATAGGCTTTGATGTTCAAAGTAACTTTATTTTAAAAATAAATCTGACCAAAAAATTGAACTCAGTTTGGACACTGTTTCTAGATTACAATTTTGTAAATGGATTTGAACCATATCTAAATTTCTTACATAAAGACAGTTAAATAGAATTTCACAGGATTTCCTATACCGTGTTGACATTTGTATTCTACTTATAATTCAATACTTTTTTAAAAAATGATATAATATAGTCATTTACAATTAATCAAGAAATCCTGAAAACATTTATTATCTATGACATTTGTAAGTTACTTGATTTGTGAGTGCCAAAGTTTTGTATCTTCTTTCCCTACCTTTTCACTTATTATTCTTTAAAAGCATTAATAAACACACACAGTGTACACACACACACACACACACACACACACACACACATATGTATGGGGCTATATTTTAATAATAATCATCATCATCATCAGAATAGATCACAATGACTTTGGGACACTGCAACCTTCATAAATATGAGCCTATTGCCAACCATCTTAATTTTGATCATGTGACCATGGGGATGCTGCAAGGGTTGTAAGTGGGAACAATTGCAGAGCCCCTGTAATTTCAAATACTCACTGAACAATCTGTTGTAAGTCGAGGACTCCCTGTAGTTTATTTTGTCAAGGGTGTATTCTGACCACACCAAGGGTGGAATAAACCTGGCATCTAAGGGTATGGTGCAAAAATAGCAGGTACCAGCATGGCCTTTTCTGTACAATCCTTTCTCTCAGGGTCCTTCTGTTTTGGGCAATGGGATAAATCAATTCTTTTTTTTTTTTTTTAGCCTTTAGAATTATTTTTATTTGAGGTCATGCTTTTCAGTCCCACTGAGGTGGCAGAAGAGAATCTCGTGCATTTAGTTTGCTTGTGGGCGGCTGTGCCAGTTGCAGTGGCCATTTTGTGAAAATGCTATTCTCTTACATCAGGGGTGTCCAAACTTGGGAACTTTAAGACTTGTGGACTTCAATTCTGGGAGTTGAAGTCCACAAGTCCTTTTTTTTTTTTTTGAATAATTTTTTTATTGTTTTTGTCTTTTTATCACATATTACATTCTTTATATCAACAGTTTGTACAATGTTACATCGTCGTATCTATGTATGTTTTCCTCTCTTTACCATATATTACAATCCTTATGTCATTTTATCTATACATTTTTATGATATTTAACATATTTACCTATTTTTATATACAGTTCTATGTTTATTTATGTATATTGTTTTCGGCTTAAATGTTTTTCTTATTATCCAACCATTCATACCACTTATTCCAAATTTCGTAGTATTCCGATTCTTCTTTGTCCTGTAATTTTTGAGTTAGTTTGTCCATCTCTGCGCACTCCAAAGTTTTTTTTATCACTAATTCGTCTGGCGGTGTATTGTTTTGCTTCCAGCATTGGGCGAAGGCAATTCTAGCTATAGTTAATATATGTGTTAGTAAATATTTAATTTTTTTTGTATAGTTCCCTTTAATTATTCCTAATAAAAGGGTTTCAGGTTTATACTTTACTTGTTCCCCCGTAATTTCTTGTGCCCACTTCCAGATTCTTTTCCAGTATTTTTGCGATTCCGGGCATGTCCACCACATGTGGTAGTAGGTCCCTTCTTCTTTTTTACATTTCCAGCATATCGATTTCAGTGTTGGGTACATTTTTGCTAATCTTGTTGGTGGTAGGTGCCAACGATAAAACATTTTATATATATTATCTTTCAGGGTCGCTGATCTCGTTAATTTATAATTTATATTCCAAATTTTTTCCCAATCCGCTAGATCTATGTTATAACCAAAATTTTTGGCCCATGCTATCATACATCCTTTAACTATTTCTTCTTCTAAGTTTATTTCTAACAAATATTTATACATTTTCGTTATAAATTTGTTTTCTGGGCCAGTTAAGATTTTGTCTATTTGTTGCAATTCCGTATATATTCCAGGACTTCCTGTGGTGACGTGGAGGCGAATGGGGGGAAGAAAGCAGGGCTCTGCTCTTCGAACCCCGATATACACGCCTGGAGGATCCCCCAGGGGGATACGCTGAGCTTGTAGGGTGAAGCGGAGAAGTAGGGATACCCCAGAACGAACGAGGCGGAAGGCGATCGCCCGTTACGACTGGGGATACCCTTTTTAACCCAGCGTGTAAACGTTCGCCGCTTGCTGCACTGAATGGTGGACCTGAAGCCTCGGCAAACCACCAAATAGAAGAAGGAAGGAAGAGAATTGAATCAACTTTTGCTACATTGTTGCAACGCCTGATACAAGTGAAAACAGCGGAGAGCTACAGGCTGGGAAAAGACGTACCGAAACTATAGAGGAGAACGGGCAAACAGGGAGACTCCAGAGATCTGGCGTGAAAACCCCATCAAAAAGTCCACTGAAAGAGGTGAGAGCGACACTTTAAAGTTTAAAAGGAGCCCGAACAGAAACGAGGGGGAAAGAAATACGATCTGGCTGAGGCTACTGTGGACTCGGGTAGCAGGAGAAAGGAGACAGAAGATCGTGCTAGACCGGGGAACAGCAGCAGACAGCCATTAATTATAGAGCAACAAAGTATCAAGGCGGAAGAGAAAGCTGACGAAATCGCAACATTGTAACAACTTAGAAGAGCCGGAGTATCTGAGCAAAGTTGAAAGAAAGGACTTGAAAAGAACTTAAAAGAATTTAAAGAAGCTCTAAACTTAAAGAAACACAGAGGAAAAAGTGGTGAATGAACTGTCTATATTAACTTTATACAATTGTTATAATCATTATAATCAAATATTTAAATTAATCAATATTTAAGACAAATAGCGTTATTTATATATATATTTATTGCTACATTGCTATAACCATAAATAAGTAAGTGTGAATCCTGGTGGCAATTACTAGCTATATATGCCACAACCATTTAAATAAGTTTAAATTTAACATTATTAAGAAACAATCTAAGCATTTAAGTACTTAAATATAGCACTGTAAATGTTAAAATGAACAAATATTGAGACTCTCCTCAGTCCTCCCTCCCT
This sequence comes from Natrix helvetica, assembly GCF_964273705.1. Lineage (NCBI taxonomy): Eukaryota > Metazoa > Chordata > Lepidosauria > Squamata > Natricidae > Natrix > Natrix helvetica. The sequence continues at coordinate 233,112,542 of NC_138548.1, read as the reverse complement.
GCCTATATAACCCCTTCTCCCAACACCTCTAGATATTATTGTATAATTATTATACAAAAAAAAGAAGGTAGGGGGAAAGATTGAATGCCAGTTTGGGACAATATATACAAGATACTTTCAGAACAAGATAAAACTATAAGAGAAATGGCAAATATAACATCAACAGCACTTAGAAGTGGAAAAAAGATGAACATCAACCCTGCAATAAACCCAACAACAAGGGGTTCGCCGCCCCCCCCAACATCCAAAGGGCCAACAGAAGAAATGAATGAAACAGAAAAAACAAATGTGGGGTCGAATACTGAAAATATACAGACAGTGCTGCAAACCATTCAAGAAACTATGCTAAAATTCCAAGAAACAGCAACAAAAAACCATGATGAAATGAAAAAAGATATGAATGAAATGAAAATAGATATGAATGAAATGAAAGCAGAGATGTGTGAAATGAAAAATGAAGTCAAGAAAGATATACAGAAATTAGATGATAAAATGGAAACTATACAACAAGCTCTGGGAAAGAATGAACAATTAATAAAAGAAGTAGAAAAAAGAACAGAACAGACAGAAACAAAAATAAATCAGGTTGAACAACAAATGAAAGCATCAAATAAAAATCTAGAGGAATTGCTTATTCACATGGAGATGGACCGTGCAGCTTTCTACCTCCGCTTTCAGAATGTGACAGAGGTAAAAGGTGAAGACCTAACTACGATAATGTCTGGCTTAATTGCAGAAACTTTAAACACAGATAAGCAAGAGATCATAAATGAACTCGACGACATTTATAGAGTTACCACCAATTATGCGAGGAAACATCGACTACCCAGAGAAGTGCACATCAGGTTCGCGAGGAAAAAAGTAAGAGACATACTATATAAAATAACAAGAGAAGAACCGATGATGTACGAGGGGAAGGAGATACTAATATTAAAACAAATCCCACGAAGAGTGAGGGAACAGAGAAGAGACTACCAATTCTTGGCCACGCAATTAATTAAGAGGGAGATACTATTTAGATGGTTAATACCAGAAGGGATGTTATTAACATGGCAGGAGAAGAGAATTAAAATTGACAACCTTGAAAAAGCACAGGAATTATACGAGCAATTAATGTATCCAGAAGAGAAACAAAACACAGAAGAGGAAATAGAATATAGAAGAAGGGAAGAAAGACAACAAAAGGCAAGGGAGGGAAGACAGGGAGGACGTAGCAGGGAAGAGGAAGAACAACAGAAAGAAGAAGAAGTAAGACCAAAAACAAGAAGTCAAAAAGAAACTAGAGACAAATAAAAATAAGGACAAGTAGAGATCTAGGAAAATGGAGGAAGAAATCCAACTACTATCTGTAAATGTCAATGGTTTAAATTCACTAACAAAAAGAAAACACATCTGGGCAAAATTAATAAAACAAAAAGCAGACATAATATGTCTACAGGAAACACATATCAAACAACAAGACATAAAATACTTAGAATGTCCGAAATTGGGGAAATTATATACAGCATCGGCAGAAGAAAAAAGAAAAGGATTAGCAATTTATGTTAAAGAGAGAATAAAGACAAGCTTAATCTATGCAGATCCAAGGGGAAGAATATTAATTTTAGAGATATGGATAAACCAAAAACCAATATTGCTGGTAGCAATTTATGCCCCAAACGAAGACCAGAAAAATTTCTATAAAAAATTACATGAAAAAATCAGAGAAATTGGAGGGGAAAACATCTGTATAATAGGAGACTATAATGCCATAGTAGATAGCAAAATAGACTATGTAAGTGACAAAAAAACCAAAAACAAAAAAAAAGTATTACCAACAACGTGTATGGAGATGATGGAAGAGCTAAATCTAATAGACATCTGGAGAAAAATGGAACCAAATAAAAAACAATTTACCTTTTACTCAAATCCATACCAATCTTGGTCACGGATCGACATGGCATGGATGAATAAGGAAATCGGGGCAGAAGTATATAAAATTGAAATACTACCAAACACCTGGGCAGACCATAACCCCATTAAAATAATCTGGAAAGGGGGAAAAAAAACTAGACGAAGATGGACATTAAACCTGCAAATACTAAAAGAAAAAGAATTTATCCAAAAGTGTAAGAGTGAGTTGGGACTATTTCTCAAAGAAAACACAAAAGAACAGACATCAATACAAAACCTATGGGATACCATGAAAGCCTACATACGAGGAATCATTATAGCTTATTCAGCAAAAAGAAATAAAGAAAAATGGGCACAACAGAAAGCATTAGAGAAGGAAATTGAGAACCTAGAAAAAGAACTCCAAAACAAACCACAAAGTGACAAAATTAGAAAAGATTGGATGCTAGCGAAACACAAATTAAACATACTAGTCCAGGAAGAAATAGTAAAACACTTAAAACTAACGAAACAAAATTTTTTTGAACAAGCAAATAAACCAGGAAGGTGGTTATCTTATAGATTGAGAAAAGAAAGAGAAAAAAGACTAATATATCAACTCCAAGAGGAAACGGGTGAATTACAACACACAATGGAAGGGAAAAAAAAGATTGTACATAAATATTTCGAGAAGTAATACAAGGGGGAACAAGTAGATGACAAACAAATACAAGAATATTTGAACAAAGAAGAACCCCCAGTAATACCGGAAGAGATGAAAGAAATGCTAACGAAACAAATAACAAACATTGAACTGAAACAGGCAATTCAAAAACAGAAAAATAATAAAACACCAGGTCCAGATGGATTCCCAGCAGAATGGTACAAAACGATAAACGATCTGAATGAATCAATAGAACCCCTAATGTTGGAGATGTACAACGAAACATTGACGAAAGCAAAAATACCAAACACATGGAGGGAAGCATACATTACGTTAATATATAAAGAAGGTACAGACCACAACCAAATTCAAAATTACAGGCCAATCTCATTGCTGAATGTGGACTACAAAATATTTGCAACAATAATAGCGGAGAGACTAAAAAGATTACTAAATGATTACATACACCCAGATCAAAATGGATTTCTCCCAACAAGACAAATTAGAAATAATACCAGAATAATTGCTAATATCTTGGAGTACTATGAGGTGCATACAGAGAAACAAGTGGCACTTGTATTCCTGGATGCACAGAAGGCATTCGATAATTTAAATTGGCAATACATGAAACAACAAATTAAAAATATGAATCTAGGAAATAAATTTGAAAAATTAATAGAAACAATATACTCCACCCAAAAGGCAAGCATACTATTGAATGGGGAGAATACAGAGTCTTTTGAAATAACGAAAGGAGTGAGACAAGGCTGCCCACTATCACCTCTGCTTTTTATTCTGACGCTAGAAAGCCTTCTGATACGAATTAGAAAAAACCAGGAAATAAGAGGAACCAAAACTAAAAAGGAAGAATACAAAATACAGGCCTTTGCAGATGACTTAGTATTTATCATAGAAGATCCATTAGAAACAGGGAACAGGTTAATGCAAGAACTAGAAAAATATGGAGATGTGGCAGGACTAAAAATTAATAGAGAAAAGACTAAAATAATAACCAAAAATCTGAAGGAAAAACAGAACAAAGAATTAGAAAAAACAATAGGACTCCAGGTAGTAAAGAAAGTCAAATATTTAGGAATATGGCTAACTGCAAAGTGCTCAACCATAAAAGAAAATAATTACACAAAATTAGTGCAACAAATTAAAAAAAGACCTAGAATTATGGGGGAAACTACAACTATCGCTATTAGGGAAAATAGCAACTATAAAAATGAACATACTACCAAGAGTCCTATATCTATTTCAAACGATCCCCATAAAACTAGAGAAAACTTTTTTTACTGAATTGAATAAAATAATACTAAAATTCATCTGGCAAGGGAAAAAAGCTAGGATAAAACTGAAAGCATTACAGGACGATAGAAGCAGAGGTGGTATGGGACTACCTGACTGGGAACTCTACTACAATGCAGCAGCACTAATTTGGATTAAAGATTGGATAAATCTAAAAAACAAAAGAATATTAGCAATAGAAGGCCACGACCTACAAACAGGATGGCACTTTTTCTTATGGGAAGAGAGTAAAAAGAAGCAAAAATATTTCCATAGACATTACATTAGAGAAGCATTAATTCAAGTCTGGAATAAAATTAAAGCAAAACACTATATGAAAATACCGGCATGGCTTTCCACCATGGAAGCCATGATACACCCCAATACGCTAGATTTATCAAAAATGGTTAGATATAGTGAAATATTAGATAACCAGGGGAATTTGAAAACGAACCAAGAACTAAAAGAGAATAATATCAATATAGATTGGTGGCCATACCTCCAATTACAATCAAGATATAAAAAAGATATAAAAGAATATGGGATAAATCAATTCTTACTAACTGAGGTCCCCTCTGTATCTGCTAGTAGTGAACTCATCCTCTTTTGTTTTAATGCTACATTTTTTTCTCATGCCAATCAACTGCTAATTGGGCTCCTTTTTATCATGGATTTAATCACCTCCTAGAATAATGCTAGATCCATATCCATAATGAAGCCTAAACCACACCTAATGGTCAGGATCTCTTTCAATTGATTTGCATAAAATAAATTCATAAAAACAGAGGAAGTTTTGACAGATGGCTAAATTTATTTCATTGGTTTAAACAACAGTCTGTCAAAAGTTGACTTCGCTGGCTTAATCCTACATTAAGGAGAATGGACATATTTCTGCCAGATGTCACATTTGTTGGCAGTGGAAAGAAGCAAGGATGGGTGAATCCACCAGATCATAATTTGGCCTGTATATAGTAAACTAACTGATAACCCGGCATTGCCAGGGTATTTATTTATAGGAGTAAAATGTCCGGACCAAATGTAATTTCTAATCTTGGATTTTCCCCCTTACCAGAGAGACACCCCCCCCCCCTTGTGAAGTACTGTGAAGCTGTTACCATGGCAACTCCACTGCATTGGGCAGTAGAATCCATTTTACGGCAGTACAGTAGAAGCCATTTTAAGGCACAACAGGCTGTATCTTAATAGAACACACATACTGAGGGGTTTTAAGGGTGTCTTACCCCCCACAATATTTGTTTCCAGAGAGTAAGTCATCTGTGTACTAAGTTTGGTTGAAATTGCTGGAGGTGTTCCAGGGTTATGCTGGAACATACACAAACAAACAACCATACATACATACATACATACATACATACATACATACATACATACATACATGGATGCTGCCATTTACCAGACTTGTGCCGGTAATAGACTAAGGATTGCAAATAGGGGCAGAAAAGGTTATGCCTATGCAGTGTTGGGCCAGCTTGAAGACTAATTCGTAATGCCTTACTTCAGCCTTGTGGAAGATCCCACAGCCCGTAAAACTATTCAACAGTAAAGCAATAACATCAAGATGTATATGCACCAATCAGGAAACAGACTCCACAAGAAGACTAGAACTCAGCTTTAATCGCACAGGCTATATTGGCCGAATCCTGAAACTCTGATTGTATTTTCTTTCCTTCCCTCTTATACCATACTGAGATAGGGAGGAATAGACTGTGTTTCTTCCTACCTCTTTCTCCCAGGGCTCAACAAATGCTTCTGTGCTTTTTGTTTTTATAATGGCTTCTGAATATTTTCCCCAAGGCCATCTCCATGGCTGTTTATAGTAAGTCAATACATGCTCCCTCTCTCTTTTTCTTTAAGAAACAATGTGGTTGTTCTTTTTTTCCCCAGTACAGAAATTTCCGAAGAAACTGTAAATATAAAAATCGCATTTCAGATGTGGCTTTAGAAAAAGGATACTAATCTTGTTCCTATTCCTTAGAATCCCAAATCATTTCCATTTTAGGGATATTTCTCCACCTATCTATAGATTCTAGTTTAAAAACATAGCGTTCCCATCCTGCCCCAGTCCCCATTACCTTCTATTTCTTTAAATCAAACAAACATAGTTTGGATACATGTTGGGCTTAAGTCCTTATTCGCCTCTCTGGAAACCTGTCCCAGTTAGATTGGATGCAAGATGAATTGAGATGTTTGCAGGACACTGACATATGTCATTATGCCAATCATGCCAGCTGGATGTGCTCTGAAATGGGAACTGATTTATAGGAAATACCACATAAGACTATAGGAGGTATAAACCAAAATTTCAAGGATGGATGGAAGGATGGATAATGAGATAAATAGATGGATGGATGGATGGATGGATGGATGGATGGATGGATGGATGGATGGATAGATGATGCCAAACTGATGCCAAACCATTCTTATTTTATTCTTTGACAAAGTGACTAAATTAGTAGACAAGCTAAATACTGTGGACATAGTATACTTGGATTTCAGTAAGGCATTCAACAAAGTAGGCCACAATCTACTTCTTGGTAAGCTAGAAAATTGTGGGATAGACAGCATCATACCAGGGTTCCAAATAGAACCCAAAAGTAAATCAGAGTCCGAGGCAAACGATTCTTCAAAGTTCCAATTTATTAAGAGAGCCATGTTGGCACATCTGGGAAAATCTGAATCTGAAATCTTCCTGGTTTTCCCACCCAAGTCCAAGATCTTGCGCCCCACCCACATGTCTATCACATGGTCCAATCTTCTACTGACATGCTGGCAGTTCCACCCATCCAATTCTGGCCAGGTGCAGAGACAAAGAATGACCTTGGCTTTCTGGAAAGAAATTTATTATGGCTACATATCATCCAACTGCGTATAACTCCCCCCCCCCATTTTCCCACAAAAGAAAATGCATAATAGAATAATAAAAAATGTGGCAGGCCTAAGATCCAAAAGAAAAGATGGCTGCTGGCCTGACACATCATTATAAGATGGATTTGTAACTGGTTGTCAAATCATACTCAATGAGTAGTTCTTAATGGTACTACTTCTACATGGAGGAAGTAAGAGTGGGGTACCACAAAGTTTTGTCTTAGGTTCAGTACTCTTCAATATCTTCATAAATGACTTAGATGAGGGAATAAAAGGGGAATTCATCAAATTTGCAGATGATACTAAGCTGGCAGGAATAGCCAATACCCCAGAAGAAAAGCTCAGGATCCTAAAATACCTTGACAGACTTGAACAATGGGCCCTACCCAACAACATGAAATGTAATGTGGAGAAAGGAAAGGTTTTACACTTAGGTAGGAAAAATGAAAGATACAAGTACAGGTTAGTCGAAACCAAACTCAAAAACAATAATTGCGAGAGGGACCTTGGAGTCCTAGTGGACAATCACTTAAATATGAGCCAGCAGTGTGCAGCCGCCACAAAAAAGCTAATATATTCCTTGTTGTATAAACAGAGGCATAGAATTAAAATCATATGAAGTATTACTGCTGTTTTATAAAACCATACTAAGGCCACACCTGGAGTACTGCATCCAGTTTTGGTCACCCACATTACAAAAAAGTGGAGACTTTGGAACACATGCAGAGAAGAGCAACTAAGATGATTAAAGGCATGGAGACTAAAACATATGATTTGGGTATGGCTAGTCTAAAGAAAAGCAGCACTAAGGGTGACATGATAGCAGTAGTCCAGTATTTGAGGGGCTGCGACAAAGAAGAGGGGGTCAAATTATTTTCTAAAGTACCAGAGGGCAGGACATGAAACAATAGGTGGAAACTAATCAAGGAGAGAAGTAACCTAAAACTAAGGAGAAACATCCTAATTGTGAGAACAATTAACCAGTGGAACAACCTGCCTTCCAGTGGCGGGTTCCAGATCCCATTGCAACCAGTACAGTGCAACGGGGCCTGGCATCCACCATCTGAATGCACACAGCACATACGTGCACGTGTGCAGCACACGCATGCGTCCTTACTTCCTGTGATGCTCTGCAATGCCTCCGCAACGCTCCAGCTGCTCGGTGGAGTTTCGCACAGGTGCCGTACCCTCCATGTGCGTGTGCAGAAGCGCCGAAGAGTTCAAATACTGGTAAGGAGCTCGGGTGGGCAGGTGGGCCCCCCCAGAGCACCATACCAGAACGCTGCCAATGTCAGCCGCCGATGTCGGCCACCGATGTCGCTTTGTGGTAACTCCAGCTGGAATTTCCTCAGGGTCATACTTCTGTCCCACTCCCAATGGCCACCTGGGGCAGAAGGATCGTTCCTCCAAATTCAGATCCGCCATCCACTCCGTCTCCAAGGACACGAGAATGCAGCCGTCCTCATGTTGTCCTCCTGGTCGCTGCCTGGGTAAGGCATTCCTTTGAAGGTTTTGGTTTTATTTATACTCCCCTCAGAAGGTGTTAGCTCCGGGATGAGTGCAAAAGTGAGATCTTGCTTAATGTCAAGCTGGCCTCCCTCAGTAAGCAAGAAAGAAACCACTTAACTCCATTTTGCAGAATTAAGAGTACTTTTACTGATTATGAAAAGATAGCAGCTAAGCAAAGCAAGGTCTGAGGCAAAAGCGTGCGAAATCATACATATCAATATGTGACCAACCCCCTCCCCCTGGTAACCCTCATCCCAGTGTCCAATCTGCAAATCCCTTAGGTGTCATGTAAGTTCCATCTTCAAGGAGCATCATCAGGTTGGTACGCAGGACGGTTGGGCCTTGACCGACACCAAGCACCAGTCTCCAGCATGCGCAGTAGACGGTGAGACCAAAACTCCCTTTTTACAATCTCTCCTGTACTTAAACTTCCCCTCCCAAATACCAAGCCCCCCCCCTCCCCATTTCAATGGCAGCTGAAAGCAAATAGCGAAGCAGATGCACGCACACTCACATTTGCGAACCAGTAGGGAAAGTAGACGAACGCAAAATAATGAGGGAACAGCCCAGGGTTCGGTTCCGGCTGCTGCTACTGCCTGTTCTAAAAATATGCTTCTTTACTTTTTACCTTTACTTTTATTTAGACTTTTATACCGCCCCCTCTCCCCAAAGGGACTCGGGGCGGTGTACAGTCAGATAAAACACATCAATAGATAGAAAATACAAACATAAATACAAACATAAAAGAGGAGGCAATAAAAAACTGTACAAAAAGCAAAGCAGTTAAAAACAATATTTAAATAACCCTAAAAATACCCAAGTAAAATATCTGCCAGGAGGTAGAATAAACTATGAATGGGCCAGGCCGGCTAAACGGAACAGGTGAGTCTTCAGTTTTTGTCGGAAGGAGCGGAAGTCGGTGGAAGTCTTCCACCGCACATGCGCAGAAGCAAAAAACAAGGTGAGAACTGGTTCGGGGGCCTGGCAGGCTGAGTTACTACCGACTTGGCGGAACCATTTGAACCGGTAGGAACCCACCTCTGGAACAACCAAAAAAAAATACATTGTCAAGGCATATTTGTCCTATAGTTACGGTATATGCCAGTGGGTCTCAACCTTCCTAATGCCACGACCCTTTAATCCAGTTCCTCATGTTATTATTTTATAAATTATTTTATGTTTTCCGTCATCTTTCGAAAATATGTGTTTTCCGATGGTCTTAGGTGACCCCTGTGAAAGGGTCGTTCGATCCCCAAAGGGCTCCCGACCCACAGGTTGAGAACCACTGGTATATACGATCCAGATGTAGGGTGGGGGGTGAGAGAGGAAGAAGGTGTTTTGGAACAGTTCACAGCATTTAAAACCTGCCGGAATGGGTCACATACTTAATTATGGGGTTGAAGTGCAATGCTATCATTGAAGTACAACCCTATTCTCCCCGAAAATAAAATACCTTTGTCATTTGGCCGCCCTGTGTTTTTGTGCCAAGGATAAAAGAGTTAAATCTAATCATCCTATCCCTGCCTTGATTTCTGTAGATCCTACATGAAGCTTAAGCCATGCATTAGCATTTAACAACTTCATCTCCTTTGCGCTACAAGAAACAAACCCAGGAAGCTGTGTTGCGTGTTTTTCTTTGGTGTTCTTCCTCCTCTCCCTGTATATTTTATACATCGTGGAAATAAAAGCAATTCACACGCATGTAATTTGTCGGAAGAAAAGCATCTTTCAAAACATAGTCAGGGAAAGGTTAGCTTCTCTGCAGACAACAGTTCATATAAACAGGATGCAATCAGATAAAGAAATTACAGTAAAAAAAAATATATTGCCTCATCTCCCCAGCTCAGAACTTTTCTTTCCCTTTTGGTCTTTTATTTTTAATTGAGAAAGATAATGAAAGAGGAAGCTCGAAACCACATTTCCATTGATGTTCGAATACACAACTGCTGGATTTAAGAACTGGAGAAGATCAAAGAGAATGGTTTTCATTCTGATAAAATTATAGCAGGTCTAGTGGAGGGTGGAGGCTCCTTTATGAACCTTGTGAACAAATAATTGTTAAGGCACCTTTCCTCACCTCCAAAGCTCTAACACACACACATACACACACACACACATCATTCTGCATTCCTTGCACTGCAAACTCTCTAGGGCGGGAGAAGATTAAAATAGTTTTGTAATAGCTACATGGCAATGGGATGACACAGTGACACCATCCATCAAAGCCATAATGAAACAGCTACTGAAAGGCAGGTAATGGGTGGGCCAACATGAGCCTAAGTATATTTACACAGAAATGATTTCCATTGAGTTTGGTGATGCAGAGTCCAAGAAAGCTAGGATTAGTAAATCGATTGCTGAGTCCCATCCTGGAAAAAAGCTGGGTGAGAAATTTAAAAAAAATATTAAGCAGTGATTCATTCACATCAGAGAAGGAAGGAAGGAAGGAAGGAAGGAAGGAAGGAAGGAAGGAAGGAAGGAAGGAAGGAAGGAAGGAAAGGGAAGGAAGGAAGGAAGGAAGGAAGGAAGGGAAGGGAAGGAAGGAAGGAAGGAAGGAAGGAAGGAAGGAAGGAAGGAAGGAAAGGGAAGGAAGGAAGGAAGGAAGGAAGGGAAGGGAAGGGAAGGAAGGAAGGAAGGAAGGAAGGAAGGAAGGAAGGAAGGAAGGAAGGAAGGAAGGAAGGAAAGGTAGGAAGTTAGCACCTGTCCTTCTCCTAGGAAAATGAGATATTTTAGGAAATATTAAAAGGACAGAATACTTCCCCTAAAAGGGAGGCAGAAATTCATCTCCCCACCTTTGTCAATAGGCCATTAAGGCCTGAGCCAATGTATTCTACATAACAAAGATCTACCTCCTTCAGGCAGAGCCATAGTAGGAATTGCCCAAAGCCCTTTCATTACTTCATCGCTCAGCAAGGCTCAACCAAGCTTGGGACTCAGGACAACCTACAGAGTTGCCCCTGCATGGCCCCATGGGAGCCTGACAACCAATCAGAATACAAGCTCAAAATCAATAGCCCATAGAGGGCATAAAACCCAGGCATTCTCAGCATCTCTTCCCTTTTCCCCCAGGACCTCAAACCATGTTATGCTGTCCATCCTCAATGAACCTTCTTTCCAAGCAACTTCCAATAATTCAGTGTCTTTTTCCCCATTTGGAACTGAACCCAGATGGACATTTCTTCCAAAGGAAGGAAGGAAGGAAGGAAGGAAGGAAGGAAGGAAGGAAGGAAGGAAGGAAGGAAGGAAGGAAGGAAGGAAGGATGGATGAAAGGAAGGAAGGAAGGAAGGACTCTGACAGAGAAAGCATTTCATTGTTTCAATAGATAATGTCCTCCTTCACACAAATAAGCTATTTTTAAGTATTTCCAGAGGAACAAGTGCAAAGATTCATACAGACCAGTGACGTGCGGTGAGGTTTATGACTGGTGAGGCACTGAAACAGTGCTGGGTTTCAAATATTTTTAGACTTGTGGACTTCAACTCCCAGAATTCCACAGCCAGGCATGCTCAGTTCCAATTTAAAGCGACAGCATTTGTTTTTCTCCTTTGCTCCTTCTTTCTTTTTCTTCTCCTTCCCCTCCTTCCTCCCTCTCTCCCTTCCTCCCCCTCTCTCAAACACACACACACACACACACACACACACACACACACACACACACACACACAGAAGTTGGATTGGACTATCTCTCCTACCCCTTCCCTCTCTCACTCACTCTCAAACAAACCCCACACACACACAAAAGTTGGATTGGATATCTTTTCCAGTGGCTTGAAAGCAGCTCCCCTGCCATCCCCCCCCCATTCCCCTGCTGCCTTTCCCAAACACCTCCGCCATTGCAAATGCAGCCTGCTGTCTGGGTGGGAAATGCCTGGAACACAATAAAGCCCACCCACCACCTCCTGCTGGCAGGCTGGGGTGAGAGGAGAGGCAGAGAAGCCGGAGGGGAGCTGATCCGAGCCTTCCAAAAGGAAGAGGCTGGGGGGAAGTGTGTGTACTACAGCATGGCTCTTTGCCTGGCTTCCTGCCTCCTCCTGTGGTCTCCTCAGTGCTCACTTGTGCTCTCCCTCCCTAAGTGTAGTTTGATTGCAGGTGGAGCCACGTTGCCTTTTCAAACTTGTAATCAGTGAAGCTGGGCTAGATTTTTATATAGTTTTATCCAGCTGTGTGTGTGTGAGAGAGAAATGAATGGGGGCCTGGGGAGGAAGTCACTACACTTGGGGAGGGAGAGCACCAGTGAGGTTAAGCAGAGTCATCCACGGTGAGGCAGCAACTAGCTCAGCTTTTTCCTTTTACTTTTTTTTTTCATGATGAGAGTGGTGAGGCTGTGCCTCACTTGCTTCACCTGACTGCACGTCACTGATACAGACAAATAAAAAACTAGGCCTGCATGAATGTGTCCTGATGAATTCACTGACCTAAGGATCTGAAATGAACACATCACAGAATGAATGACTTAGGAAGGGAAGAAAAAAGGAGAATGCTATTGAATGGAGTGACTGGAACCATGAAAATAGTATTGTATCCTGAAAAAAATAATTTTACAGCTCCTTATATTTTTATAGTAATAAAAAATGATAGTAATAAAAATAGAGGGCACTTTTTTAAAGGATGACTCTAAGGAAAAACCTTTCCCCCCCAAACAGCTAAATGTGGTCACTCAGCAAGAAATGAGCACAATCTCTTCCTTCCTCCCTCCCTCTGTTTATAGATGGATGGATGGATGGGTGAGTGGGTGGGTGGATGAAGATATTAAAGCAGGAGAGTGATACACATATGCAACTGTAGTGGAGACAACCAGGCAAATATCCTGGAAGCTACTATCCTGCTCAACTATAGATTTGCTTCCTTAGCATCCAATTTAGAAAGCCCATGCCATGCTTTAAATATCACAGCACACGCCACACTCATAATCATATAATGCACATGGAGAAGTTTAACTTTCTAATTTAAAAGTGGGGCTCTTATTGCATATGGTAAAACCACTAAATTCAACTTGAAAAGCCTAATTATTGATGACTTCTCAAAATAAGTCAGGCTTAAAGGTGGACGAAACAGATATTTTATAAAAGCAGCACATTCTTAATGATAATCTGTTGCATTTAACCATCAGCAGAGTGTCAGCAATTATTTTTCATTCATTTAGACATCAAACCAGCAAAACCAAGAATCTAGTAACTCAAACAGACATGTTTCTTTGGCAGTAAATCCTATTAAATCTAAAGAGATTTCTTCTCAAAGCACAGTACAATTTGAAGTGGAATTGGAGAGTGTGGAGATAATTAAATTATAGATCCTTGGACATTTCCAGTATCCCATGAGCAATCCTAGTTGTTTAGGCCATGACTACAATTTATTGCCATCAGTGTTCATTGAAATAAATTACTTTCCTACTGACATTTGGTCCGGACATTAAGTCTCAGAATATTCATTTTCTGTTGATATATATGGGAATTATGTTCTGATGATGCTATCTAAAAAGATTAGACTTTCTTCAATCCTTCCAATGACTCAATTATTGAGCTTGGACTTGAAGTATATATCCCAGTCCAGATCTAAAGCAATCTGGTTTTCCAATCTGGTTCAACCCTGCCCAATGCAGAAGACTTGACCAAAGATACACTGAGATCAAAGATTGATCTGAGATCAATCCATAGTGCCTGATTCCTATCCTTTGCCACTGAACAACCAAGTTATTAAAACTAACAAATAATCCTTCCTCCTAGAGATGCAAAACTCACTGGAGTATATGACATTGTTTCTGAAAACCAAATCTTGTCTGGAATGCTAACTTTGTTGAGATAGTACAGTGAATCATCAAAAGCAGGCAATATTTTGGCATTCTTAGGGCATATGGTCATTAAAACCATGCACAATCAAAAAGAAACACAAGGAGGTCGACCTAATCCTGCTGTTACTCAGGAGCATTTCTTTCACATTAATGTGACATGAGTTTGCAAACAGATGGCTGAGGACATTCAATAGTTGGGATGTGTGCCAAAATGAAATAAACTGATCATGCATTTCATAAAATCTGTTCCAAATTGGCATGCAATTCCTGGTTTATGGGAGAAGAAGAAGAAGAAGAAGAAGAAGAAGAAGAAGAAGAAGAAGAAGAGGAGGAGGAGGAGGAGGAGGAGGAGGAGGAGGAGGAGGAGGAGGAGGAGGAGGAGGAGGAGGAAAGGGAAGGGGAGGCGGAGGGGAGGAGGAAGAGAAGGGGAAGGGGAAGGGGGGAGGAGAAAAAGAAGCATATCATCCAAGTGAAAGAATTTTAAAGGGAGAGAAAGCCAATTGACAGCCCATTGCCCGCATTTGGGTTATCAGACCATTTTCTCTGGTATCTAGAGGTCGTGTGGCAATTTAACTGGGATGCATTTAAATAAATTGGCCACCACAGTTTCACTTGTGAGAAAAATGACTTCAAAACATTAGTGGCAAAAATAGATGTGTAACACCAATGAGAGGTTTTGGGGGGGCATGGGATAGGTTTAATGGTGATGAATGGAGAGAAAGAGAGGGGGGGAATTTATTTCAGGATCATAGCAGGGAAAGGAAGGCTCAACTTCTCCTTCCCCCACCTCCCATTATTAAGCAAAACTGTATTTGTGTTAGTATCCCATTTAGCCTGACCCTGACAAGTTGAACACCACGAGATACTGGGAGGATATCATGTCCTTCACTGCAGAGATGTGTTAGTCATTTAATTTGACCAGCACGGAAGAGTTTTTGAAAATAATTAAATTTGAGGGGGGAGGAAAAATGTTTTTTTTAAAGGTCCAATGCTGAGTCTGAAGCCCAGTTTTATGTGCCAAAACCATGCCTGAATTCTGCATAGTGGCAAACTATTCAACGCCTTTTAATGTCAAGAAGGACCAGGATTCTGCCCCATCAATTACAGAGATGAGGAAAGGATAACTGGGCACTCTTAAGACAGATGTTTGTTGAAAATCGTACTGCTGATGCTTGAATTGGGGAATTCCAGTGCACAGCACATATGTATTTCTCTGCTAGTTTTCCGAAAACAGCACTTAGCTGAAATCATGGAGAGGAGACGTGATTTCCTCAATTGAAGCAGCAAAGGAAGTCAGTAGCTGAAAGCAATTGCCTTACTGTTTGGCCAAAGCCTACCAACTTTCAGCTACGTACTGTTCTTCTAATCCTCACCACTCATCCCTGGGGCTGGGTGAAGCCAAAGAAATGACTTTCACTGGCATCATTCCAAGAGTTTTCTAGATTAGAGATTACCCAGATTCCACTAACAGGGGAGGCTAAAGGAGACACCCAAGGCACCAAAATTACAGAGCTTCCCTTGTTCTGCTCAGTCTCCCCACCCCCGCTTGACTTTAAAACAATTTAAAGAACTCTGCTATGCCACAAAGCAAACTATCAACCTCTAACATAGTCTTTATTTCCAAGAATGTGTGTGGGCTCCATATGTGCCATCGGTATGGTTAGAAAATAAAACTGAGGAGTGGCTGCAGCTTTGTGCTTTAATCAGATATACGCTATGGACTTCTCCTCATCCCAGAGGTGACAAACGCTTCCTGAGGAACTAGGAACAGCAGTTACTAGTTTCTCCCTTAAAATGACTTTTAGTGAATGGATATTTTGTTCACATTGATAGCCATTTTTTTTGTGCCCATGAAAAGCTTTCCAGATTCCAAACCAGAGGTGGCATTCAGCAGGTTCTGACCAGTTCTGGAGAACAGGTAGCGGAAATTTTGAGTAGTTAGGAGAACCGGTAAATACCACCTCTGACGGCCCTGGCCCCATCTATTCTCTGCCTCTCGAGTCCCATCTGATCAGGAGGAAATGGGGATTTTGCGGTAACCTTCCCCTGCCACACCCACCAAGCCACGCCCACAGAACTGGTAGTAAAAAAAATTGAATCCCATCACTGTTCCAAATATATTCACCCACTTCAAAACATTGGAGACTGATTTCGGAGTCAATATTTGTCTTTTGGATCTAGCTCAGAACTTAACACAAAGACTGGAAGGATCTAAAGCTCAGATTTCTGGGTGACCTGTCTTGGCTGAGCTTCTGCATAAGGGCACTGCTCTATCTTTGCTCTCCCTGAGAAGGACAATTGAAGCAGCACAGGTCAAGTGGACCCTGTAACATCTTGGGAAATATATGTGTGAGAGAAGTCTCTCTTTCTGCCCCAGTTAGTTGACTTTTGGACAGGATGCACCTCAAACAAGTGTAGACTTCAACAAGTTCCGATGACATGTCCTACATCCGCTAGGCTGGCATCCAATTTGGAATAAATTAGAACGTTGAATTTCCAGGTGTTTGGTGGATTCTTAAATATCACTCTTGTATTATTAAAGATTGGTATCATGGTAATATTCCCCTAAACTTTTCAAGACACAGAATGGAAAATCTAACAATACTTAAAGTCTGTTGAAAAAGAAAACTTTGCCTTCCTCTGTTCAGGTTGCTCATTTTGATCTAGGGTAATTCAATTCTTGGTAATTCCTTTGACTCAGATCTGTAATCCATCACCTCAAAGATCCATTAAGAGGTGGCAAAAGAGAGGGGGTGGAATGCTTAAATCACCCATTAAAAATACCATTTGCTGTTGTAAAGTGAGAGAGAGGGGGGGGAGGGAGGGAGAGAGAGAGAGAAAGAGAGAGAGAACTGTTGATGGAAAAAAATAAAAGGAATCTGGGATGAGAGACCAAAGGAAGGGAAGCCTCAGAAATGAAAAGAGGTAATAAAGTTTTGGAAAGCTACACATTGAATCAATTTTGAGAAAGACATTTAAAAGCTTAAAATTAAAATCTGATGCTATGTGTGTCGGGAGAGGGAAGCATTCCGGCTTCAAACATTAGAGTTTCAAATGAGGGTCAGCACTCGATTTAAGGAGGACCAGAAAGCAGAACGAAAAGGGGGAAATGGCAAGAATTAGGAGTAGGGTAGGGTCGAGTAGAGTAGAAGTCAACAACCAGAGTAAGTACTAGAAGTAGAACAGTAGACAACGAGGAGGAATTGTGTCATGAGGAAGGCAGCTGAAACTAAATTTACCTCGGACAGATCAAAATAGTTTCTGAGAATGCCATGGCCTGAAAAAGTCATCTTTGTTTCTCTAAAATTCCAAATTACTGCCCAAAGTGAAGGCTGAGAAGTCTACCAAAGTATTACCGAGTCCTAAGCTAGTTGCTACCTTGCATGTCCAAAGCTCCAGCTTTCATCTTGGAAAGGGGAAGAGCGGTTCTGACCCTTTCCCTGAGAACATCAGACAGCATTAAGTGGCTCAAGAGCTGCCAAAGTAAATATGCCGATATTTATCTATAAACAAACACAATAGACAATTGTCCCCTTCTCTGGGCTCCAGAAGACAGAAAATTCGTTGTTTGTCTTTCTTGCTGCTTTTCCCCCTGCTGATCTTCCCAGTCTCATCAAAGATTGCCAGAAATGTCATTTGGCTCAGAGGCCCCAAAAGCTGGTCATTGAAACGATGGTTCTGGAGCAGGATGGGGGGTGGATGGGTAGACAAGGGAAGGAGCTGATTTCTCAAAATGCCCAAACAAGCTGGCTTTGTTCAAATGTAGTAGGATTTCAGGATAAATAAACTAAATGAGCGGGATGCTCAACATGAACTTTTGAGTCGCTACTCTGGGAACACAAAATAATTTCACGGCAGACATGACGTCCTTGAGTTCTGTCTGGGCTTCGAGGAGCAAGTACGTCTTACTGAGCCTATAAAATGGCACATCAGATTTCTGAAATGAAACTATCTCAACACAAAGTTGGCCGAAGCAAGATGAATTTATGGTGCCTATTAATATGCGAGGGGAGATGGCCATCTGGGACAATAACGATAATAGCCACAGGGATGGATTTCTGCAGCAACACGTCAAATCAATCAGCAACACGTCAAAATGAATGGACAGGAGCTACCAATGTTGAAATGAAAATTGCCTATCAAAATCATAAAGAGGAGCCTGTAATGGTCTTCTTTTTGTTAGTGTTCAGCTTGGTCCTCGGTCATAATAAGCTACGTTTTTGCACTTGAGAACTTCAGTGTGGGTTATATATAGCCTTAACATCGCATGCCAGCAAAATTGTGTTGCAGCCTGAAGGTTCCAATTAAGCTCGTAATGTTCTTGTTGTTTCATCCCGATGGTCAAACATAACCTGTATCAGGGTATAAGGCTGAGTAATGTAACTTAAAATGGTCAAACCTTCTATTAGAAAAAAAATATGTTAATACAAGTCTACCAGGTATGCAGACATTACAGCATGTTTTGGTGACATGCACCGGCTGTTGAGAATATCCTTCTCCTTTCTGAAGTATGCTAGGGTACAGGTAGTCCTCACTTAACAACCATTCAAAGTTACAATGAACTAAAAAAAAGTTACTTACAACCCATTATCAAAGTTACAATTTGCACTCACCTTCATGGTGACTTACTGGTGTTTTGGGCACTTGGCAATCATCTTGCATATACGACCAATTGCGACATTATGGTCATGATCTGTGACATTATTTGCTGATTTTTACCATTCGGGAGAATGGATTTGCTTAACGACCACATGGTTCACTTAAGAAGCATGTGACTCATTTCATGACTACTGTGAGTTGCTTTACAACTTTAGTTGTAATAGAAAGTCAGGTCTTAACAAGCACACTGACCTATGACAAAAATTCCACATCCAACAGTTGTGGTTAAGCGAGAACTACCTACATTTATTTATTTGTTTGTTTGTTTGTTTGTTTATGTGTTTATTTATTTATTTATCACATTAGTGAACCATCCATCTCCCTGAAAGAGGCGCCTTGTACTTGATAAAAACATCTACCTGCGTCAGAGGCTTGACTAACAACATGCTATTATGTCAAGTTGTATAAATTAGAAGACACTGAGAGAAAGATAGTTTCCTAATATTTTTCTGAAACTTAATTGAGTTGTTGTACTGTGAACTAATCAATTTGGGTGGTGGAGTTTCAGAACTTGAGAAGAGTAGCAAGTTGTTATAAGATAAACTACATGTCTTATGGGAGGATCTGCATTCCATTGATCTATTAGTATGTTTCCTGGAATAGAGAAGCACCTCTTATTCATTATCCACAGAGTTTGTACCCCATATTCAAGTGGTGTGGTGGCCTAGTGGTGAAGACTCATGCCTCCCACTCAGAAAGTTGAAAGTTCAATCCTAGGTAGTGGCAGATGTTTCTCTCCTAGGATGCAAAGAAAAAATATCTGCTGTGAACTCCATTTAGTGTCGGGAAAGGCATCTGACCATTAAATGCTGAGCTCCATCCCCAACTCTACCCCAAATTAAAGGATTACAGGGTCATAAAAAGGGAGTTTATACAAAATAATGTCCATTATTTCCTCCTTCTTCCCTCTACCCTTAACTAGCAGAGTTAAAGTCTATCTGCATCAATTTGTTAACTGAAATTATGTCAGAAGATATACTAAATAATTTGCTGTCCCCAGCTATCCTGTTCTGACCTAGGCTTCCCCAAAAACCATGAAGCAGACTCCTGGTCCTGACAAAACCCCTTTTATTAAACAAATGTGCATTTTATTAAACAAATGTGAATTCCTCCCATTCACATTCAGCAAAGGCCTGGTAAACAGCCTTTCGAAGGTGAATTTATGACCACAGACCTTATCTAGCTTGGAAAGCTGCCATGTAAATATTTGCCAGACGCAGTGCTCTTCAAGGAAAGACTTGGCACAGAGTCTCTGAGATTCATGGATAGATCTTCACACACTCCTGAAATGAATGAATAAATTGTTTCCTGCAAAAGCCCACTCCCTTTTCACTCCTCTTTTATTTCTTATGGGAGGGGCTATTCACCGTCCTGTGGCTTTACTCCCAAGTCGACCCTGATTTCCGAGCTGTTTTTTTTCTTCTGGCAGCTCTGCGCTGTTCTTTTCTTCTGGCAGCTAGCACACACTGGGAACAGGCTCCAGCTGTTCCTCTGCCTCACTGCTGTCTCGCTCTGAAGGCAGCTGAGAACTGTTAGACGGCCTTGGCCCCGTCTCTGCCTCTGACACAGAGCCCTCGTCAGAGCCTTCCCCAGCCTCCAGGACTGGCGCATGTTCCTCCCCAACCTCCTCACTGTCCGACTCTGCTGCCAGCTCTGCTGGCTGCTGGCGGGCCATAACATATCCTGGATTCAGATTCCAAACAGAATGTTCACACTGGTGAAATCATTGCCATGTTATCTCCTTCAGGCATGTTCACGTCTGAGTGGGCAAACTAATCTAGACTCCCTGTGAACCACTCTTTCTAGTTCTGTGGGCATCATCTTACCAGTTGTACCAAACAGTTGTAAATCCTACAGGCCTGTTTGCCACCATAGTCTCTTTATGTTGTGAATCTGTCGCATTTTGGCTTCTTCCTCCTTCTGGTTTGCACACTGAAACGAAAAAGGCATGGAGAACAACAACATAATGGTCAATAAGAAACAGGACATACAACAGGTCGAAATGGGATAACAAAACTCAAAGAACAAATCAATGAACGATAAGAAAAATAGGAGTGTCCTTCCTCATGGGCCATACACCAATCTCAATTTATTTATCAGTTCCTGCCATGAATTCCCATTTAAAACAACCATGACTCTGAATAACAAGAAATGTTCTTTTGGTTGAAAACAATGGAGAAACCAAAGCTGCTCCTCACCGATTATCTCGAGAGACATATTGTTCTGAAACACTACATCTCCTTAAAGAGGAGGGGGCTACGTTCTTTTTTTTTTAAAAGAATAGATGACAATAATTAAAAGTTGTGCTGATTTTACACGCTTTATAGATCGGAACGAAAGAACTAACACATTTTTTTCCTCTCCCGCTACAGAAATCATTTGGCCATGAACCACAAAGATGTTGCTAGTGACTGAAAAGGTTCTTTTGTGTGTACTTTTTAAATAATTACAGTAAAGTACTCAGCGTTCTGATGATTGTCTATTCCTAATGTGATGCTTCGTTTTGTTTCCATTCAAGGGTGAAAGCTTTATGAAACATCTATTTTAGGATACACCCTCCTGAATCTTATTATTTGCCAAAAGGAGAAAAACCCATTGTGGGCAAAATTCTTTATGCTTCCCTATTAGCCCCACTACATTCAATAATGTAATGGAGCTATTCATGAAAAAAAAATATTGTCAATTTTCTATTGCTAAGCCCATCAATAGACCAATTTGATGTTCAGCCAGGAATGTTTGTAATATAAAAATTAGGGGGGGAATCCTAAACACTGTGCTAGCATTTCTGAGTGCTTGATATGTCCATAGTCTAATTCTCAGACGCTGCCTCTACAAGTCCCTGCAATTTGTTTGGCAAGGATTTTCAGAAGTACTTTTCCTTTGCTTCCTTCCTAAGGCTGAGAGAAAGTGACTAGCCCATTAGGACTTTCATCTGGCTTTGTGCCCAAGGCGGGACTAGAACTCACAGTTTCCTGGTTTCTAGCCTGGTGCCTTCCAGGAGTGGGCTGCTGCGGGTTCGCCTACATTTGGGAGAACCCATAGCTAATATTATGGCTGGTTCGGAGAACTTCTAAATCCCTCCCCTGGCTGGCCCCTCCCACTGCACCCCACCCCTCCCTGGCACTCCAAGGAGTCTCCATGCAGCCCATTTTGGATGCAAGGTAAATGCAGGGCCCGTGCAAAGGCTCAGGGAGGGGGAAAATGGCCTCCCGGAAGGCCTCCGGAGCCCAGGGGAGGCTGTTTTTGCCCTCCCAAAGGCTTGAGGAAAGCCTCCGGAGCCTGGAGAAGATGAAAAAGCCCCCCCCCCCCCGCCATGGTGCAGGAGGCCGACTAGGCCACACCCACCATGGCCATGCCCACCCAGCAACCAGGCAGAGAACCCGTTGCTGAAATTTTTGTTTTAAAGAATTTTATTGGTTTTTAAAATTTATGGGAAAAGGGTAGGTGGATATACAATAATTTTTTTGGCAGCTCCATCGTGCTAGAGGTAGGAATCTCTCCAATTCTCACAACTTTTACAGAAAGAAAAAAAAACAAAAGATAAAAGATAAGCAGAAACAGCATCTTATTATACATTGTATCAACCATGTGTTCAATCAACTCTTTTGCCACTTTCTAATATATTAGAAATTGTAATCAATTACAATGATATTCCAGATATATTTATTTTTATGACCTAAGTCTTTCCATTATTGTTCCTTCCCCCCTGTCCCCAGGCCCCTCCCTCCTTCATGTCTTGTGTATTGTCACCTTTTTCACTACTTCTTATATTTCCGTCCTCTAGGAGGGCACTATGTTTTTTAATGAAGGCCTCTGCCTCCACAACTATGTTAATTCTAATTCTGTTTCCTTCCCAGAAGATCAGCATTCCTTGTCAGGGGAAGATTTCACCCTGAAGAAAATGAGGTCTAGGATCGGGCTGATTTCCAACAGCATATACTTTAAGATGCGAAGAAAAAGAAAATAAAGATTCTGGGAAGCATATTCTAATTAATAAAAAAACTTTAATACAAAAATAATAAATGGAAATAAAACAGAAACTAACTAATTGTTACATTTTGATAAAAGTGTTCCGTCTGCCAGCTTTCCTGGCAGCCGGACAAAAGATCAGAAGTAGCTCTCTCTCTGGAATGTGTGAAGTCATGCGCAATATATCACTGTCAGATAAGACTTTTATGACCTGCGCAATAACTCTTTCTCAGTTTAACTCTTTAGTGTCAATTCAGTCAGTTCATGGCTAGCAAACAATTTAACGCAGTGACATTCCTTCTGGCAATAACAATCTAAACCAAATTCCTTTATTATATAATTTCTTTGATAAGGAGGAATACTTCCTTCTCTTATCTCTTATTTTTTTCGGAATTTGCTTAAGAATGGCAATTTCTTTATCTTTATATTTTAGTGGTCCCCCCCTTTGAGCCCCTAGAATCTCATCCCTCGTGGTCTTCCTAAGAAATTTAACATGTTCTTCCCTTGGAACATTATGTGTTCTGGCATATGCTGAATTAATCCTATAAACCAGATCCATATCCCACCACAACTGTTCTTTATCTCTTTTAATATATTCTGCTAAAATTGTACTCATAATATCCTTAGGATCTTCATCTTCTGTCTCCGGTAGGTTCTGGAATCAGAGAACGAAGGACATTCTTTCAAATTCTATCTTTGCCATAAAATTTTCCAATTCTATATTCCCCTTCTGAACTGCCTTAACCTCCTCCCTCAGCCCAACCTCGCCCTCCTCCAGCACACCAATTCTCTGTTTATTTTCTGTTATTTGTTGCTGCACACTTTTAAGCTCTTCTCTAAAATCTGCTACCTCCTTTTTCAACTCATTTTGTCCCTGCATAAGAGCCTGAAACATTTGAGTAACAGATAAATCTTTTGAACTCTCTCCAGTCCTTTCTTGTGAAAATGATGAAATTTTTGTCTGTTGAATCGTTGGACTGGATGTAGAAGAAGTCGGTGCCGAGGCTGCTTTGCCTGTAGGTGGTTTTCTGGGCCCCATTGTCTAAGTTCAGAAAGAGTATAAATCTTTTGCAAAAGAAATGGCATCTGTGAAACGCGCAGCCTAACGAGTCCGAGAAGACAGGCAAAATCAAGTACAGAAAGACCACGTAACAGGAGAGGCTCCAAGAGTCCTTCAGGGGGGATAATATAAAGCCAGACTTTCTTCAAAGGTAGTTTCAAAAGGCAGACTTCATTTATAAGTGCGAAGAAGAAGACAGAAGCAGGCCATCTTAGCTCCCTCTTGGAATCAGGAGCCGAACATTAAAAACTTCCATAAAGCTTTCAAAACAACTCAGCAATCAGCTCTTGCAGTTATGATATAAATCTTTTCACATAGTTAGTTCAAGTGGCTAATTCAACTTTTTGCTCTCTCTCTCCATTCCGAGATTGAGAGATAGTCCAAATGCCACTTTGCCTGAGAGGGGTAGAAGAAAAAAGCAACCCCCCCAATCTTCCTACTTCAAACAGATTGAATCCACAACTTACAAAAAAGCCGTTGCTCATCAATTAAAAGCAGTTAAGGAGATTGGAGCAAACTTCTCACCTCCAGCACTTCAGCCGCTGCATGTAGTTAACTCTTTCCTTCCGGAATCCATTCAGCGAAGGTACTGCTATGCACCCCCTATGCTCCCCGGCTCCTGAGGCGAAACTGGAACCCCCCCCATGGCTGCCGCCTATCCAGGGGGTTCCAGCAAGCCACCCTATGGCAGGTGGTCCCTCCAAGACCACCTGTGCTCCTAAAAGGAGCCCACCAGAGAAGCAAACAGTGGACCAATCCGTCGCCTTCGGAAACTGGAAGCAATCTCCCAGTTGCTGAAATTTTGGAAGCCCACTCCTGGTGCCTTCACCACTACACCGAACTGACTCTCATTCATACAATACACAATTTATCCTACTCACTTCAATGGTGCTGAAAGAATGGAAACCTACACTTATGCCAGCACATTCATACAAACCATCAAAACTGGGAAAAACTCCCTTCATTTGAATCCTAAAAGTTTGTTCGCTATTGAGAGCTGAATGCTCTAAATAGAATGGAATTGATCTGCCTACTTTTCCAACGGCACATATTCTCTTTTCAAATATACCCTTAATGACAATATAAGCTCCATCTGTATGGTTTTGAAATCGATATAAAAAATTTGCCGGAACTGAACAATGCTGACAAAGTATAGGCATACTGTAAATGCATTACTTTTCTTCACATTCAGTTTCTTTGATCCTGTTTCAAACCTCTGAAATATTGGCCACTGTTGCAGGCCAAATATTATGTTTCAATCACTTAGTTGTTTCTAACTCTTTGTGACCCAATAAATATCATCTTGCCCTCGTTGTAGGTCAGGAACTGCTTTTCTGAGTTTTTTTAATGTTCTTATATCAGTGAGAGTTTGATCACCTTGCCTGTTAATAGTTTGTCTGGATCTCTGCTAGACTTCTCCTCATGCAGCAGATATGCTTTATGCCGTGGCTGCAATCCCTGTCTCTAAATGTTTAGCTTTGGTTTTGTTATTGCTTAAAATTCTTCTCTATTTGCATTGGATTTGCATGGCCTGTCATTTAACAATTTTGTTCTTTAAAAGAATCAAACGTTCCTGTGAACTCCCTCCCTATAAAAATGCAGGCTAAATTAAGGGATGTTAGACATTTGACTAACTTGATCCTATACATGGCTGAATAACAAGATTTATTATGGTAATATTAGAATAACAGGTCACACCCTTTTTCAAAGGGAGAAGAACTAAAAACATTCTTGCATTTCAGCAGAGAAGTTAACAGATGTTAGAAGGGTTGGAAGGGACCTTACAGGACATCTAGTCCAACCCACCACTCAAGCAGAAGACTCTACATAATTTCTAACAAATGGCAGTCCAATCTCTTTTTGAAAGTCCCAAGTGATGAAGCTCCCACAACTTCCAAGAGCAACTTCTGTTCCATTGGTTGATTGTTCTCACTGTCAGAAAGTTCCTTCTTATTTCTAGGTTGAATCTCTCCTTGGTCAGTTTCCATCCATTATTCCTTGTCTGGCCTTCAGGTGCCTTGGAAAATAGCTTGAGTCTCTCCTCTCTGTGGCACAATCTTGATCTCTACAAGATATTTCCTATTATTGACTATTGATTAATCCTTATTGAAAGTCAGCCTGATTAGAGGAAGCAAAATTTATTTTAAAACCATGGTTATTATTTTACAAAATTTTTACAAATATTAAAGGCAGTGAATATATCCTACATACCTTCCCCCTCTTATTTTTCCTGTAAGAACCCTGTGAGGTGAGGTAAGCTGAGAGAGAGTGACTGGCCCAAGATTACACAGCTGGCTTTCATGCTAAAAAGTAGGACTTGAACTGACGGTCTCCCACTTTCTAGCCTGGTGCCTTAACCACTAGACCAAACTGCCTTTTTAACATGCTACATGTTTCTCCCAAGTATTTTTGTATATGGGTCTCCTTTCTTATTTTTCCACTGAGTCCAATAGTTTAGGCTAGACTTGGACCAATTGCAGCATGCCACACGGGTCTTTATTTGAAAGGTGAAGCCTCTCTTGAGGTGGGTGTGTCTCCTGGGGAATACATGTCCATGTTGTTTTATGAGGAAAAATACAAAATGGTTTGCCATTGTTTGTTTGTTTGTTTGTTTGGATTTATATGCTGCCCTTCTCCATTGTCTTCTTTCTGGATGACTTTTTGACTTCCCAGTACTCTTGGTTTCTTATCCAGCTACTAGCTTTTCTTGAGATCAGTCAAAGTTGCTAGGTGTTGCTTCTACTGTCTTTGTGTTCCCTAGGCATGTTGTCTCAATCTTTAGATAATCAGAAAAAATGACTTCTATATAAATTCTGGAATCTGTAAAACGCAGACAAGCAGGAGTGTCCTTAGATACCAGGCCCAATAAGTAGACCAGACCAGACCATCAACTCCCTGGGAAGATTAGAACTACTTTTATTGAGAATGGCTATAATAACAGATTCTTTCCAGTGTGATCATGCTAAATTTCCTCATTCTTGTACTCCAGTAAATCAAGAATGCATCTGACTGAATCACTTCTGAATATTATCTCCTTTCTCAGAACTTAAAAAATGTTTCAGCCTCTTTTGTGTAGTTAGTGGTTCTTACATATTTCCAGCAAAGTCAGCTTCCCTATTCTCTACATTAACCAACCATTTTCATCTATTATTACTGATGTATTTGTAGACACAAAATGCAAATATTTAGGAAGTGTTAACTTCTCCCACCATATCTTTGCAAAGATGTCTAACATCTCTGCACATAGTAGCATCAAATGATAAATTTTAAGCCAATTAAAGAAAATACATTTCCATGGACCCAATTCTTCAGTTTTAATTAAAAGGGACACAACTGTCAAAGAAACACAAGAGGAGATGGATATAAAACAAAATGGAAATGACAGAAGTCACAGGAGCTGTTGAGGATGAGCTTAATATTTTGATATGTATTGAGATGGTAGGCATATTTCATTTAAAAGGTTGTAATAATTTTTTATCTTTAGCTAATAATCTCATTATGGGGGCTTTAGCTTTAGCCTAAAAATTGTACTTTTCAGGTATTAGTTCCATAGTCATATTTGACTATATTTATTTTTTTCTGCAAAGTAACAGTTTACACAAGCACACCACTAGTCAAATGGATGGTATTAATGGGTTACACATAATCATAAGTATTGAAGTGTCTCATTATCAATTGCTTCAGGTTTAGTTTTTCTATACTTTGAATTTTCTACCTGTGTCTTATTGATCTGGAGGGAGGGTAAGTAAATGATATGAATTTGAGTGGATATGTTGTCATTTATTTGAAACGAAAGCAGAAAAATATTGCTAAATTATTTCATCGGCTTGGAAAGAGAAAGGGGAATAACATAAATATGACGAAAGCTAGAGACTATAACAAGAAATTTATCCTTCTATTTGCATTCTGCTTCATGAATGATCAACTATTGTTTTTAAGCACTGTAGAAACATCGAAATGTATGTGTTTATCTTATCATCTATCTATATCTTTCTATCTATCTATCTCTCTCTCTCTCTCTCTCTCTCTCTCTATCTATCTATCTATCTATCTATCACCTACCTACCTACTTACCTACCTACCTACCTACCTATCTATCTATCATTTACCACATCCTAATACTATGTACATTATATCCCAAAGATTATTGTAAAACAAAAACTCTCAAAGAATAATCCATGCATTAATTTCACTCTCATTATGCACCCTAGTGATGATATTACAGTAAATTTAACACTTTCCAGTTACTGTATATCTGAACTATTTTGAGTTCTCTATATTTTTTATTATGTAGGAATTTAATCATAGTTTCTTGGTTTAGGTTTGATTTTAGACCATCCCATCACTAAGGAGGCTTAGAGAAGAGTAAACGGATTATTCGCTCAAGATCATTATACCTGAACTAAATTTAAATATTCTGCAGTGTATTAAATTCTGCCAAATCTTGGGAAATAAATGCTTAGATCCTTTCATCCCCAAAGGAATAAAAAGCATCAGGATGTATTTAATTGTGTTTGTGCCAGTTAAAAAGAAAGAAAGATAATATTAGAACGTTCTATGTTCAACACAATAATGCAGTTATATTCTGTCACTTCGACTCATTGAGCTTTTAAATTGGATTTTTCCTTCCAATACTGGGTCACAATATTATAATAATAATAAAAAAAAAACACCTGCACAGGCCCAACTGCAGTTTATACTCCCTGCTTTCCCTCTCTTAATATGTTGCTGACTTCTACATGAATACAGTTGTTTAAAGAAATCTGGGCTACAAAAACCAATGACAGGCCAGGGGCTTGCCAGCTGGGTAGTAACCTCCTTGCTTGTAGTTTTCCAGCAACAAAGGGAGAATGGACAACAAAATTTATTTATTTATTTATTTATTTATTTATTTATTTATTTATTTATTTATTTATTTATTTATTTATTCATTCATTCATTCATTCATTCATTCATTTATTCATTCATTCATTCATTTATTTATTTAGTCAAGCATGAATTAGAGAACAGATATATGTATAAACCTGATTATGAATACACGAAATGGATACGAATAAAAGGGAACGTTAGGACAGGGACGGTAGGCATGTTAGTGCGCTTATGCATGCCCTTTAAAGACCTCTTAGGAATGGGGTGAGGTCGACAGTAGACAGTCTGAGGTTAAAGTTTTGGGGGTTTGCGGAAGAAACCACAGAGTCAGGTAGTACATTCCAGGAACTGACCACTCTATTGCTGAAGTCGTATTTTCTGCAATCAAGTTTGGAGCGGTTTACCTGAAGTTTGTATCTATTGTGTGCTCGTATGTTGTTGTGGTTGAAGCTGAAATAGTCATTGACAAGTAGGACAATGTAGTGGATAATTTTATGTACTATGCTTAGGTCGGATCGAAGACAGCGAAGTTCCAAGTTGTCTAAGTCCAAAATTTCAAATCTGGTGGCATAAAGTATTCTGTTGCGAGTGGACAAGTGGAGGACTCTTCTTGTGAAATATCTCTGGACTTGTTCGATTGTATTAATGTCTGATATGCAGTGCGGGTTCCAGACAGATGAACTGTATTCAAGAATTGGTCTAGCAAAAGTTTTGTATGTCCCAGTTTGCAGTTCAATATTACCGGAGAAGAAGCCATGCAAGATTAGGTTAATGCCTTTTTGGCAATGATGTTACAGTGAGTTCTGGCGCTTAGATCATTTGAGATGAGTACGCCGAGGTCCTTGACAGAGCGAGGGTTGTCTACAAGGTCATATCCGCCCAGCTTGTATTTTGTTTTGATTTTGATTTTTGATTTTTTTTGCCAATGCCAATTATTCTAAATATGCCACAATTATTCTAAAGGAGTTCCTTTGGGCCCGTATGCAGACATCTGAGATTGGATCACAGTGCAATCCATATTTAAGTGCCATTCACCAGGGGAAATACTTTCCTTTTGAAAATGATACTCCTGAGACTGGATGCTCCAGATACTTAGAATTTGGAGAGCACCTGGCAATCCCTCTGACAGAAGGATGTCTCTAGTTATTTGATTTCCCAGGATGGGGACAACTGAATAGAAGAAGAGTTTGAATTGAAATACTTTGGAAAAGTTGGAATTTCTGCCCTGGGGAGGCTGAAAGGAAGCATGGAGGCTTTTTCCAGGAAGAAAGTCAGGACCAGTTCTCAAGGTTCTTATGTGTCTGAGGCACACCAAGTTGAAACCCAGAATGAATAAGGGCTGTTCAAAGCAGCTTTTAATTGAAGCTGATCCGGGAATCCCTTACTCACTCATTAGAACAAGTGCAATTAATGGCCCTGCTGCTAGCATGAGTAAATCTTACTCGTCTTAGCCAAGGGCTGTGAGATCAAGGCTCCGGGCTGTGAAACAACTGGGGTGAATCAAAGCAAGAAGGTGGTTTTAATTAAGTTTTGCGCTGATCCTGCCCTTTTGGCAAACTCTACCTGGAATAGCCATTCTCTGGCTACCAAAATAGCAAAACAATGTCAACCCATTGGCCAGGAGTCAGAGAAGGGAAACAGAAACGATGAAAGGTTCGCTCTGATTTATGAGGAAACATGAAAAGAGCGAAGGGGTGTTTGGCTTGGCTGAAGGATTGCCAAGGGTGGATATGATAACTGTCTGCCGAATCCAAGAGGGTGTAAATTGCAAAAGAGCAGAGGAATTATTCACCACAGTTCAAAGAGAAGGGGAGAAATGGGAACACAACAAAATGACAAAGGTCTTTTGTGGATTACATAAACAGGAAAAAATGTCTGGGTGTTTATTCCCGTCTGTCTGTGGAAACACATGCCTTCAAGGGCCTAAAGCAGAGGTGTCCAACATTGGCAACGTTAAGACTTGTGGACTTCAATACCCAGAATTCACTAGCCAGTCATGGGGAATTCTGGGAGTTGAAGCCCACTTCTGAGGGATTCTGGGAGTTGAAGTCCACACAGCTTAAAGTCGCCAAGGTTAGACACCTCTGATCTAAAGCATTATGAGAAAGGCAGAGAAGGCGTCTGGGCCTGCAAGGAAGGAACAGATACCACAATATCTGGTTCCTATTTCCTTCACTTCCAGCCTGCCCTAAAAGGTAATCTCCAATGTGTGCAGGAAATAATTAAATAGGATGCAGAAAATGAAAAGGCATAGAGCAGGAAGGAAGAGCCATAATCCCATTAAAATGATCTATATGCAAAACTGGCTCCGAGAACAAAAAAATATTAAAATTAATGAACATTTTAAACAGGTCTGCTGCAAAATTCCTGCTAGGGTTTGTTTTCTTTCTTTCTTTCTTTCTTTCTTTCTTTCTTTCTTTCTTTCTTTCTTTCTTTCTTTCTTTCCTCCTCCTCCTCCTCCTCCTCTTCTTCTTCCTATTCTTCTTCTTCTTCTTCTTCTTCTTCTTCTTCTTCTTCTTCTTCTTCTTCTTCTTCTTCTTCTTCTTCTTCTTCTTCTTCTTCTTCTTCTTCTATGCATATGCTAAGAGTGGTGGGGGAGGAGAGGTGGACTTCATCTGTTTTCAGGGTTGACAGCAAAGCAGCTTGGAGCAAGAATCAAAATACCATCATTAGCAGAAGTTGTTGCTTCTCTTACTTGAAGAACCACAAACAAACAAGGCTCCCTTTGCCATCTTCCCCAAAAGAAAGCAATTATTAATAAGGGAATGATATTGTCGTATGAAACACTCCACTCTCTCAAAACAAGAACCATATGTTG
The DNA here is from genome assembly GCF_964273705.1 of Natrix helvetica. Taxonomy (NCBI): domain Eukaryota; kingdom Metazoa; phylum Chordata; class Lepidosauria; order Squamata; family Natricidae; genus Natrix; species Natrix helvetica. Next base: position 233,081,157 of record NC_138548.1, on the reverse strand, counting down.
GTTTATCATGAAAAGTATGTAAATACAAGCCTGGGCTGATAGAGAGCACATGTTACCGGTCATGAAGCAACCATTTAAAATTCCGCTGTGAGATTAGAAATTTCACAGAAGGCTTTAGAGAAGACGACAGGATAGTATTGGGGAAAGGAGGGAAAGAAGATGGCTTTATTGTGGTTTTGTAGGGAGGGGAACTTTTTCTTTGCAACAACAACTTGATCAGGGAAAATAATAACCCATCCTTTCTTTTTTTTTTTTTTGAGGTCAGGTGGGTGGGGACTTCAACACCCAGAATCTGCAGGCAGCGAATGGTAACAATAGGAGGGATCATTTGTTACTCCGGTTTGAGCAGTGGGGTCCTTGGTGTTCTCTGAGCTTGGTGGTTGTCTTGCAGACGTTTCATTACCAAACTAGGTAACATCATTCATTGTTTTTTTTCCAAATAAATTAATTAATAAAGTAAGTAAATACATTAATAAAGGGGCTCAACCTATTCTCCAAAGCATCTGAAGGCAAGGCAAGAAGCAATGAGTGGAAATTAATCAAGAAGCAACTTAGAACTGAGGAGAAATTTCCTGACAGTTAGAACAATTAATCAGTGGAACAGCTTGCCTCCAGAAGTTGTGAATGCCCCAACACTGGAAGTCTTTAAGAAGATGTTGGATAGCCATTTGTCTGAAACGGTATAGGGTTTCCTGCCTAGGCAGGGGGTTGGACTAGAAGACCTCCAAGGTTACATCCAACTCTGTTGCTCTATTATTTTGTTAATCTTATGCATATTTACTCAGAAACAAATACTAACTGTTCAGTTGGTATTCTAACCCAGGAAGGTGCACTTAACTAACATTTCAAAAGCCCTGCTAGAGATAAACCAACAGACACAAAATCTTAGGCATGAAGTGATCTTCTGTTGAAAGCCATGGGAAGGAACTGATGTCTAGAAGAGCAGGATTTATATTTCCTTTCACATGGCTATCCCTGCTACACTTCTTTCTGGGGTTCTTCCAAGATTGGAGTTTCCTAGCCTCAAAAGAGTTAGTAAGAGGTAGAAAGGTGGATCTGGGGCAGGGGTGGGTTCCTGCCAGTTCTAACCTCTTCTATAGAAGAGGTTCCACAAATCTACAGTGCCGTTTAGAACCGTTTCCAGCTCCCTCCCCCCATCCATCTGCACATCATCAAGATGAAGAGCGAGAGGAGGAATTCTGGGAGCTGAAGTCCACAAGTCTTAAAGCTGTCAAGTTTGAACACCCCTGGGTTTTTTTTCTAAAGAGTTAGGGGTGCAAGGGTCTTGTAACATGACAGCTTTAAGACTTGCACACTTCAATGCCAGAGTTCCTGAGTCAACATGACTGGAGGAGGAATTCTGGGAGTTGAAGTCCATAAGTCTTAAAGCTGTCAAGTTTGAACACCCCTGGGTTTTTTCCCTAAAAGTTTAAGGGTGCAAGGGTCTTGTAACTTGACAGTTTTAAGACTTGTGTGCTTCAAATGCCAGAGTTTCTGAGCCAACATTTTGGTTGCTAAGCAAGAGTGTTGTTAAGTGAGTTTCACCACATTTTACAAGTTGGCCGCGCCCACCCAGTCACATGGCTGGCAAGCCACTCCCACAAAGCAGGCCACACCTACAGAAGAAGTTCTAAAAAAAATTTGAAACCCACCACTGATCTGGGGTCAGCTTGTCTTGCAAAAGCTGGAAATTATCTCTGATTCAGAGGTGATATTCAACCAGTTCGGACCGGTTCACCCAAACTAGTAGTGGAAATCGTGGGTGGTGGGCCCTCCCACCCCTCCCTTTCAAGCTCTATGCTGTCCTATTTAGGCACATTTTTTAGGCCGGGTGCATGCGCGGCGAACCGGTGGTAACAAAATGTGAATCCCACCGCTGCTCTGATTTAGAGACAGAATTCAAGTCACTCTCATCTCAATCATCTCTACAAATAGCTCCCATTCAACCTTACAGAAAACATTTCCAAGGAGATACGCATAGGAGCGTGATTCATTAGATTAGGATTAGCAGATCCTAAAGCAGTTCTAAGACGCACCTGGGAAGGACTGTTGGACCAATAAGCCAAACAGATCTGCAGTGGTTGAGGCCCACTGTGGAATGCAGGGAAAGCCAGATGTTCCCCAGATGCCTTCTCATGGAACGACACGGTCTTTGCTTTTTGTTAAATATAAGCACTTCCAGTTAAGCCACATCCGTGCTCATATGAAAGACTAATGTTTTCTAATTTACTCATACATTTCATTTCTAATGAAATTTCCTTTCCTTTGAGTCGCAGACCCTTTCTTAGACTCAGGAGTTAAATATAAGATGGGTAATTGAATTTATAATGTCTGTCATATTTTTTAAAAAATTAAAAACTAAATCCAGAAGATGAAGCTGATTTGCATGTGCACTTTTAACACTCGGCTCCTGCCACAAACTGCAAAACTTGATTTGTTTTTACATTCATGAATTGTTTTTGGTGGGTTTTTTTTTTTTTTGCGAGAAAAGATTTGGAAGAGAAGAAAAGAAGACTCAGGACTGTTGCTAAAATACAGTCAAAACGGCAGAGGATGATGGTTAAAGTTCATGACACAATATTTAAACCATCTGCTGACTTCATTAAGGCAAACAGCTTAATGAATTTATGCCGGCAGGATATTTCATCGCCGCCAAAAAAACAAAAGGAACCCTATTTCCATAACTGTCTGCAACTCAGGGCAGCAAGCTTAGTCTAGTGGTTAAGTCACCCAGACTAGAAAGCTAGACACTGTGAGTTCTAGTCCCATCTTAACTATGGGTGATATTGCACCAGTCGCTCTCACTCTCTCAGCACAATTCACCTTCCAGGGCTGTTGTGTTGTGGGGAAAATAAGAGGAGAAATGATACCGCGTTTCCCCCAAAATAAGACCATGTCTTTTTTTAATTTTGCCACCAAAAGAGGCACCAGGTCTTATTTTCAGGGGGGGAGAGTGTCATCCACTGACTCACCTCACTTGTGCTCATCACTCCTGGCCATCTTTTCACTGTCGATCATGCAAAGTCCTCGACTTGCGACTGGCACAAAGTCCTCGGCCTACGACCAGTGCCAAGTCTTCGACTTATCACCTGATAACTATCGTAAGTCTGGTATCTGAAGGACAGCTCCCATTGGCTGAGACGCACCCGGCTGAAGTGGGAATTTTACTACCCTCTGATCGGTTGTTCTGCTTGAGAGCTGTAGTATAAATAGCTGTCAAGAAGAGCGTGGTGCTGAAGTTGTTCTCAGGTAGTTCTGTTGCTGTTAACGTCAATAAAGGGTTTTGTTGTTACTTCAGTGTTGCCGGCTAGTATATAACAGATCCAGAGCTCTGTTATCAGCTGCCTTCAGGAAAGCCTTGCCGGCCTCGCTGGCTGCAAAAGAAATGGGCCTGCCAGCCAGGCGTTGACGTGTGCGAGGCCTGGTTGCAAGTGTCCAAAGGTAAGTAGTAGGGCAGCTCCACCACCACCCCATCCCCACCCTAGCTTAATTTTTACCTGTGGACCCAGGGGGGGGGGGGTCAGAGTCTTAATTAGGGGTTATTTGTGTGTGGGGGGGTAGGACTTATATTGGGCACACGTGTAAAAAATCAGGCTAGGACTGGGATGGCGAACCTATGGCACGCATGCCACAAGTGGCACACAGCACCCTCTCTGTGGGCACGTGGGCCGCCAGCCAGCTGGTCTTTGGGTCTCTGCACACAGGGGGGGGCAGGGTGGAGCATGCAGGGAGAGTGTGCACATGCATGGAGACTGGGGCATGTGTGGGGGAACTGTGCGTGCATGTGCTGCGGTGGTGCCTGCGAGGGGTGGGACACGTATGCATGGGGGCTGTGCATGCCTAGCATTTTGGGAGTTTGGGCGCACATGTGCGCATTCACGTGGACACACACGCGCTTTGGGCCCTTGGTTAGCCATCACTGGGCTAGAGCTTACTTTTGGGGTAGATTGTATTTTCCAGGAAGCACGGTACTAGATAATGTTCACCAATTTGCAAAAAATAATAAAGGTGAGATACAAAGAAATACATGATAGATGGCTAGAGACACAGAGCAGCTCTCAGTGGAAGATCGCACGGGGTTTGAGGAAGGACAGGTAACAACTGCTTTTTCAGAAAGACTGACCTCCTGCTCTTCAGAGAGAGGTCTCTGGGAGCTGCTGGAGATGTGGCGATGATGGCGATCCCCAAGTTTAGACTTTTAGAAGAAAATGGGAAAAATAGGTGTACTTACCTTCTGTTTCTAAAAATGAGCAAAAATAATCATGCCTTCAACAAATTTGCTACTGAATATTGATAGTCCCAAAGGTGCTTTTTCCAAAAGCAACTGGACTATCTTGGGTTTTTTTTTCCTTTGAAAATGTTTTGCTTCTCATCCAGTTCAGAACTGGAGAAGCTTCTTGGATTAGAAGTGAAATGTTTTCACAGAACACGCCCCTACTCCCGAGAAACTCCAGTTGCCTTTTGGAGAAAGCACTCTTGGGACAACCAGGACCTGGATGATTGAGAATTTCCATAGCCTTGAATTCTCAACATTATGCTATCAAAATTCAACCCTATGGAGATACAGATGTTTCTCTCCTAGGGCGCAATGAAAAAATATCTGCTGTGAACTTCACATGGTGTCAGGAAGGGCATCCGGGCAGTAAAGGCTCAGCTCCATCCAGTTGCCCCAACTCTACCCCAAATTAAGGGATTAAAGGTAAAGTTCCCCTCGCACCTGTGTGCTATTTGTTCCCGACTCTAGGGAGTGGTGCTCATCTCCATTTCAAAGCCAAAGAACCAGTGCTGTCCGAAGACGTCTCTGTAGTCATGTGGCCAGCATGACTAAATGTCCGAGGCACACGGAACGCTGTTACCTTCCCACCAAAGTGGTCCCTATTTTTCTACTTGCATTTTTACATGCTTTCGAACTGCTAGGTTGGCAGAAGCTGGGACAAGTAAAGGGAGCTCATTGCGTTACATGGTGCTAGGGATTTGAACTGCCAAACTGCCAACCTTTCTGATCAACAAGCTCAGCGACTTAGCCACCGAGCCACCGTATCCCACATAAAAAAGGGACTACCAGCTCTTTAAAAAGGGAGTTATAATATTGAGAGGTTCTGGGAATTTTAGATTGCCCACACAAGAGTTAGGCACATTTATAGGAGGTCCTTTGTCTCGAGCCATTTGGGAGAGACTGCCCATTAAAAATACTATGCTTGAAGTGGCCATCGGCACAGAGCTTTGTAATGATTGTTTTGTATCTAAAACCCATAATTTGATATTGCAACCTTGGAGTGATTCAACATGCATCAGTAAACCCCATTCCTACTCACCAACATGAGTTTCTCTGCTCCGAGCCAGCCCTGTGGCCTCTTGTCTTATTTCTGCAGACCTTCAAAACAGACCCATCCGTCGATTTACAAAAATGGCTTGCTATAAATTTAACAGTATTGCCGTTCTCAGCATGAATTGTTCTGGCCTTCTGGTATCTTTTTCGCATTGCATGGTTGCTGCTTTTAAAGAACATTCTGCTTTGAAGAACATAAGAAATAGCCATGGGAAGAGAATTATAGGTTTGTGTTTTCAAATTAGAACAGAGATTAATGACAACACTCTTTTAATTTCAGCAAGCACAGCAGTGTGACTAAAATATGGTTCCATATGGCCTACAGCAGCAGCACCTCAGACGGTGCCTTCAGATCTTATTAGGGAGATTAAATCAAGTCTATTGGGCACTCTTGAAAGGAAGACTTCCAGAGGATTCTGTTTTTTGCAAGGACTTTTTATTTTGCACTGCAGACTCCATACTCCACCTTAAGATACATGATCTGGTCTTTGATTAAGCAATATAATTCAGACCCATCAAGGGCACGATTCGAAGAATTAGTATCACCCTAGGCTGTAAACTGTATAAATGCCTTTCAATTGTTTGGGCAAGAAAACATTCAACCATAACCTGAGTTTTGCAGCATTGAGAATCATGATCATTTGAATAAAATATGAAATTAGAGTGATGGTAGCCACTCAGAAAAAAGAAGGAAGGAGATGTATTTTCTGAAGATACAAGGAATTTACCAAGAGGGGTTCCAAAGTTACTTCCCCCCAAAATGTTACCCTCTAAATCAGCAGTCACCAACTGGTGGTCCGTGAGAAAACTTTGGTGGTCTGCAGAAAAATCTTTGCATTTTTGCATTTTTTATATTGCACTAAATCAAGGATCCTCAAACTACAATCACTGGGTCAAAGATGGTCTGCCGAAGCAATTACTCCTGCTTGCTGATGGGATGGGGTCCTTCAGGCACTTAGCTTGGCTGCCTGTTTAATAGCTCCAACCCTTCCCTCCCTCCCTCCCTCCCTGGGAGTCCAAGCACTTCAGTGAGCGATGCGTGAAACTTCAGCCAGGTTCCTCGAAAGACAGAGTTTGCAGGGGGCCGATCTAGCGGCCGGGCTAGTGACAACACAAACATTCATTCTTGACCATATTTGAGATTCCTAGCTGCAATGGATAGCAAACCTAGGGTTGACCCCGGACACTTCTCTCTGCTAACAGGTGGCCAAGCTATGTTCCTGAAGGACCCTATCCCATCACTAATTCATATTAGTGGTCCATGGGATTTAGTGGTCCCTGACGTCCGAAAGGTTGGTGACCCTTGCTCTAAATGTTTTAGATTTTGTGTCCTCAAAGTGGGGAAGTTGTAATCTGTTGTTGCTGGAGGATATTAGAATTAGGAAAATTGTGTAATTGAATTAAGAGTAAAAGATTGATATCTGTTTCAAATTGGAAACAACTGAAAACTGCCATTCTCACTCCTTTTGTTTTTAGAGAATACCTCTTAGGTTGGACTGCTTGCTTATTAGATTGATAAGCAAAATTTATTTATTTCCCTTTTAATTAAATTTTGAATACTGGTGGAGGAATAATAATTTCAGATAATAAAAGCTATTTTTATCCCATTCCACAGCTCATATACTGAGAGAAAATGTCGTCTGCAGGCAAATTTGTAAGCAACGACTATAAAGAAAGTCGATAACGTTGATACTTTTGATATCTGCAGTAGTGATATTGCTTCTGATCAACAGAAAGCAAATTATTCCAACTCAAGATTCTATCAACATCCCTGAGACTTTTTTTTTAATGTAACGTTTGATGCCTTCAAATCTCTTCCTTGGGCTTTGGCAAAAGTTGAGGCCAACAGGCAGAAGATGAACTTGGTGATCACAGTTTTATGAGGTGAAGACTGATCAACTGAAAAACACAGATTTACAATTCACTAAAGAAATATCTAATGAGACTCTCAATCATCTCAGTTAGGGTTGTCCCAAAGATGCTTTTTCTAAAGGAAACTGGACTTTGTTTTTCCTTGAAGACATTTTGCTTCTCATCCAAAAAGCTTCTTCTGTTCAGAACGTTCAGAACTTGGAAGTCCAGTTGCCTTTAGAAAAAGCACCTTTGAGTCACTAAAGAAATGCTGAGTGATCCAATCTGAGTCAGTCACCGGGATTAGAGGATCTTGCAACATTATTCTGGGACACATACAAAGATGGTATTCAGCAGGTTCTGACCAGTTCTAGAGAACCAGTAGTGGAAATTTTGAGTAGTTTGGAGAACGGGTAAATACCACCTCTGACTGTCCCCGCCCCCATCTATTCTCTGCCTCCCGAGTCCCAGCTGATCAGGAGAGAATGGGGATTTTGCAGTATCCTTCCCCTGGAGTGAGGAGGGAATGGAGATTTTATAGTATCTTTCCCCTGCCACACCTACCAAGCCACGCACACCAAGCCACACAACGCACACCAAGCCAGAACCGATAGTAAAAAAAATATGAATCTCACCACTGGATACATATATTTGCCTTCATTCGTGAAATTTTGAGTCTTGAAGACCAATAGTTCAGATAAGATTTGTTCTGTAAAAATAAGATTCCTCAATATTTACTTGAACCCAGAGCAAGTTCAGTTTCTGATGCCCCTTGTGAGGTGAATTTCATTTGAAACTGGAAAAAGTCTAAAAATTGAACCTGCATATTATGTCGGCTCTCCATGGGCATTCAAAATCGCAGTCCAGACTAACTGTAGTTAAATTCCTTTAAGTCAACAACTTGAAATAATATTTCGCAGCTCTCTCAGTAAACAAGTTCTTTGGATTATAGAAGAATGAAGATAATGCTATTTCTTGATTTCCTCTCTATTCCCTCCCCCCTCGATAATTAACCAAGGTAAAGTATTATATTGTTCACCTTGCAGGAAATAAACGGATTGATTTTTTTTCATAATCTAAAAATGGTAATTTATTTCTACAAATACACTAATAGTATAATTTTTATTACAGATGGGATACTTTAAGTTTCTCTCTAATTACATTTAATATTTCCCTTGTGTTATAGTAATTTGTTTTTATTTATGTTGTATTTTGTTACTAAATTGGGGGGGTGTGTGCATAGATTTTATCGTCATTATCCATTCTATGAATATTAAAGATCTGGGATATCCTTCTAAGAAAAGAAAGACTTTTATTAATTGGGCAATTTAAAACCTGAGATAACTTTTTCAGAAAAAGGAAGAGGGAAAATTGAGTATAATAATTTGGAAAAGTAAATTTAAAAAGTGTATGTGCTTGTGAGAGAAATCCTACTTCAGAATAATATACAAATTCTTGCATATCTGCTGAATTGGAAATTCCATCCCCACTTGATGCTATTAGTCTCTAGATTGAGGCCAATAGTGGGCAAAGTATATAATAATTTAAATCCCTTCTTTTGAATGATATTAAATATATTTGACTGTATGAAATGTTATGCAGCTGTTAATATATAACTTTAAAGGCATTTTTTTAAAAAAAATCTGCTTTATAACTGTTATAACTTTTTTCCTTAGTGCTGACTTGATGGCTTTTGATGAAAAAGTAAACAATTTTTGTAAACAAATCAAATGCTTGATTTTGCTGCACTATATTAAATGCAATGTTATTGCATTTAATCAGCCACTGTGGCACAATGGTTAGAGTGCAGGGCTGCAGGCCACTTCTGCTGATTACTGGCTGCCTGCAATTTGGCAGATGAAATCTCACCAGGCTCAAGGTTGACTCAGCCCTCCATCCTTCCGAGGTGAGTAAAATATGGATCCAGATTGTTGGGGGACAATAGGCTAACTCTGTAAACTTAGAGAGGGCTGTAAAAGCATTATGAAATGGTATATAAGTCCAAGTGCTATTGCTATTGGAATTACAGGTATTCCTTGATTTAAGACTACAATTGAGCCCAAAATTTCCATTGCTAAGTTGTCAAGCTTCTAGATTGTGATCACATGACCGAGGGGATGCTACAACAGTGGTAAGTGTGGTCATAAATCACTTTTTTCAGTGCTCCAACTTCACATGGTTACTGAATGAATGATTGTAAGTCGAGGACTACTTATACAACACAGTTTATATTTATAAAAACGTAAGGTTGCTAGTCCATATGGTTTTCCTCTAGAATGTAATAGGATAATTAATAAATATTATTTGCTCCTATATTGTTGGAGCTGTCTAATACTATTTTTATAAATAGAGTTTTTCCCCCTCTTCGTTTTGTGAAATTAGCATATCAGTAATTGAATTGAACCCAAGTAAAGATTGGGCAATTCCCATCAGCTTTCTTTGCTTAAATAGAGATGCTAAGTAAGACTTGAAAGCAATTCTGGCACAGAATTTGCAAACTATAATACTCTTGATAATTCATTTCTAAAAGGCTGACAGATTTTAGATAATATAAGATTGTTCACTGGTGTTTTAGAGATATAATCAGAGAAACCTGAATTGGCAATGGTGGCTTCATGGGATGTAGAAAAAGTCTTTGACATGGTGCAGGTTAAATTTTTGGAAAATCTTGTATTAAAAAACAAAGGATTCTCTGGATGCTTATGAAGGATTGTGCATTGACTTTATAGTGCTAGAAATGTAATATATAATGAGGTGACTTCAATCCAATTGATACAAATTCGATACAATTTGAGTTGTCTTGCTTTGATATTATTGTAAATAAGATTTAGGAAGAAAAATCAGGTTCAACTCTGCTAATATGGAATTATACAATGGAAACCTAAAATGTGTGGATTTATAAAGAATTTTAGATTTAATGAGGGATAATTTATATTGTTGGAAAAATTATTAACCCAAATTTAAAATTATGGGTTAAATACAGTGTGTTCACTGTCAGTGTTTGAACTGACCCTGTAGTTATATTGTGGAAAAACTGGTAATTGTGATTCTTCTTCTCTCTGTCTGTCTGTCTCTCTCATCTATCTATATTTATCTATCATTTTTCTTTATTTTTGTTTGGGTTTGTAAAATCTATATTATCTTTGTACTTCGTTATCATTTTTTCCCATTTGGAAGGAAGGAAGGAAAAGAAGAGAAAGAAGGAAGGAAAAGAAAGGAAGAAAAGAAGGACTAGATTCCATGACCAACTTAGCTAGAGTTGAAATAAATTATTAGAGCAAATCTCATTTTAGTGCCCTATTTTAAAAAGCCAGGAATGGGACCTTGATTTAAACAACAGCCAGCCCCTTGGGAATTGTCTGCTATGCCAAATAGGTCAATTGTAGCAAAATATGAATTTTAAACTAGTTATACCAAGGATCCAGGAAAGCTTTTTTGTGGCAGTTTTTTAAACTCAAAAAGTTTAAGTCTGGATCTTTCAACTTTCTGTTTTAGAAATAGTTTTCTAAATATTTTCCCAGGTCTCAAACTACAATGTTTTGACTCTGGAGATGATAGTAAAGTTTTTTTTTCCTCCCACAGTCCAGCATTTTGATAAGAAACAAGTTTTTGATGAAAAACTTGACATGGCTTTATTTATAGTCCCAAACCTGGTTATAGCTTTGGAGACCACAGCTGCAAGAACTATCACAATTCTTTCCCCAATAAATATTTTTTCAATGTTGATGGGTCTTTCACAAACCAAGTGTCCTCCTAAACATGCCCTCAATAGGATTGTCTTCCCATCTAGCACAGAAAATGTATCAAAGTCAACTATCTCTAACCAAATGCCCTGTGGACATTGTATGCTGGTGTTTCAGCTTCCAGAACTGACAGCAAAAATTCTGGAATTTCAAATCCCAATTCCAAGGCTACTTGGAAAAGTAGCTAAAGTAGCTAAAAGTAGCTACTGGCTAAAGATTCTTTCACATCCCTTCTTTTCCACTTGAAGGCATTTTTATTAAAACGCAGGAACTGTCTGTCTCTACAACATAGAACTTTTGCCCGTGCTAGAGAAAAGAAGTTGTGTGGAGGTCAGATGATGAGCAGAATGGCTGCTGTGGAAATGATTCTGTGCCCTTGTTCATCAGCCTTCTTAGCCATTTCCATCAGGAAAGCGATCACATGGGGGGACAAAGGAAGTGATACAAAGGCACGTTGAAAGCCTCCTTCAAGTCTGTGGATATCGACATCACCTCCTGGGAAACCCTAACACAAGATCGATCGATATGGCACACGTTGATCCACCAAGGCTGCCAGACGCCTGAGGACAGGAAAACAACCATAGCACAAGAGATGTGAGCATTCCGCAAAGCCAGAGTAGCAAATGCTGCAACTATGGTGCCCACACATGTCTGCCCGACATGTGGCAGAACATTCCATGCCCGGATAGGCCTTACCAGCTGCCTGCGGACACATCATGGACAGCCCACAACTTGTTAGATGTCAATATCCTCTTCAAACAAGATGGGCAAACATCATCATCATCATCAGCCATTGCCCAGAATATTTTCCTTCCAAAGCTATTTGAAACCTGAGATGTTGTAACATCAAACAAACTACAATTTTAACGTGAGAAAGATTCTCAGCTTCTTGTCTCCTGTTGCTCCAAAGATGGCCTCACTTTGTTGTTGTTCAGTGGCTACGTCATGCCTGACTCTTTGCGACACCATGGAACCTATGAACTACAGCAGGCCAGGCTTCCTTGTTCTCCTGTGTCTCCTGGATTTCACCAAACTCAAGCTCAAGTTCTTTTGCAACAGGTTCTCTCTTCCCATTAGGTGGCCAAAGTATCTGAGTTTCAAGTTCAGTATCTGTCCTTCCAAGGAACACTCAGGGGTGATTGACTGATTGGATCTCCTTGCAGTCCAAGGGACTCTCAAGAGTCTTCTACAACACCACAATTCAAAAGCATTAATTCTTTGGCGCTCAGTCTTCCTTATGATCTAGCTCCTACAGCCATATACTGTATTACTACTGGGAAAACCATAGCTTTGTCTGCATTAGGAATACAGAAGGGGTCATAAAAAGGGGAGAGGAGGAGAGGTAGCAAGGGATGACCACTGGGTAGAGGTCTTCTATTTCCCAAACCAGTGGCTCCCACAATTATAGTGACCAAGTGTCCATATCTCCTGTCCACTGTCAGCCCTTTAAGGCAGGAACAATATTGTTGAATCTTGAAAACCTGAAACAGTTTCTTTCGCTTCTGTCTTATAGCAAATAGAATCAAGATGGGGTAATCTTAAGTTTCTTTCTCAAAATTTTCTTTCTTTCAGTTAAATGCTTGTATCACTATTCCGGCATTCTATTTTCAAGGTTACCTCCATGTTTTTCTACACCATACGTATACACTTCCCTCCTGCTTTCACTCCCTCCCACCACCCCCATTTTTAAAGCACCACCAAAGGCCGTGAGCAGCATCTTCCTAGTTTTATTTTCAAAGTTAGAGGAAGAATCTGTAGAAGGATGCTGTAGTTGTACCTGGAATCTTGATTTCTCAAATCTCTCTGTACTCCAGGTGAGGAGAGAAAGAACAGCTGAGCTGAGATGCAGCTTGAGGTCTGTTAAATTTTAAAAAATGAGATTATTATATAATTCAGCACAAATATTACAATTCCTCAAATACAGATCATTTGGAAAGACTCTTCCTGATGGACGGTCTTGGGGAAACCTTTCAATACTCAATTCATGCTCCCGTCTAGATATTTACTTCTGCAATCCCTCTTTTGTTGCTTAGCTCTTTTGCTATCAGCCTTTCTGAAAAGCTCTCGGTTTGGGAAAATATTCACTTTCCTGTGAAGAGGAACCGACTTGTTTGTTGCTTGTTTGTTTGTTTGTTCAAAACTCTAAAAAAAAGTCATTTGACATTCCCTGATCTTTTCTCAGTTTGCAAAATGCAGATGGATACATCTCTAGAGCATAAATCTACTGTTGTGCAAGACAGATGGACAGTCAAAGAGAGCGAGCTTGTACCGATCGGACGATGCAAAATTGAAGGAAGCAGCGGCAGTGTGGTGAGGCGCTTCCTCTCTTCATTCCCTTTCTCTTGAGTTGATGGACTTTTCAGCAATTTTAAAAGTAAAACTCTTGGATTCTTTTTGAGGTGCGGCTGGAGGGAGGGGGATTTCCCCCCCCCCTTGGACAAGCGGCTTGAGAAAATTTTGCTTTCACCCCCAGGGGAAGGAGGAGGGGGGAGAGCCAACCAATGATGCCTCACCCCTGTAAAAGTGATTTTCTCTGGATTTAGCTCCAGAATTTACTGATGACCTGAGAATTTTGTGAACTTTTAAAACTCTACTATGCCTCTGAGCCCAAAGCTGGCAGGGCAAGATGGCACACTTCCGTTGTCTTCATGAACTGTGAAACCTGACTCCACCTTTAAAATCCAGGCTTCCGGTCTTTGTCTCCGTGTCACCCAGAAGAATCTCTTGTGGATTGTTATTTCTTGAACTCTCTGGGGGGAAAATTTCTCTCTATTGCTAGACTGACTAAAGAAACTCCCATCTGCTTGGATCTTCTGCCTCCTGGACTCATCTGTCTGCTCTACTTCTCCAGCTGTCCATTCTCTACACTGACTGATCTCTCTATTTTATAAACTATGTCTCCAAAAAGACGACCCCCTGGAAAACCTGGCTTCGCTACTTCTGCACCGACATCTGCAACATCTAGTCCTGCCACACAGTCAAAGATTACAGAACTGATGCAACCTAAGAGTACAGAGATGGATTTGCAACAAATGCTTCAGCAACTTATACAGGGCCAGGAAGAAATTAAGAAACAATTAAAGGAAATGAAGGAAGAAATTAAAGAGAATCAAGTCCAAATTTATAAGAACTCACAGAGACTGGACCTTGTGGAGGGTGGGGTGGCGGAGGCGAGGGGGGGGGTAGAGACTTTGCAGAAGGGAAACAAAGAACTTGATATCCAACAAATGAAAACAGAGTTTGAGAGAATGTCCTTTTATCTTAGATTTCAAAATGTTATAGAAGCAGATGGGGAAAATATAAGGGACATTATGACTAATATTCTAGCTGAATACATACATAAAGATAAACAACAGATGGAATGGGAGATAGATCTGGTCTATAGAGTGAATTCAGCATATGCCAGAACACACAATGTACCCAGGGAGGTCCATATTAAATTCCTTAGGAAAAGCACAAGAGACGAAATTCTGGGTGTACAAAGGGGGCAAACATTGACATATCACGACAGGGAGATAACCATCTTGAAGCAGATCCCAAAAAAAATTAGGGAGAAAAGGAAAAATTATTCGCAACTGGTGAATAAATTATACCAGAAGTGGGTGTGGTTTAGATGGTTGATGCCTGAAGGTATGCTGATATTCTGGGAGGAGACAAGAATTAGAATCAATACACCCATAGAGGCACAGGCCTTTATGGAAAAAAACAAAGCGAACCTAGAAAAAACAGAAGACTCTACAACGGTTATGCAGGACACGGGAGGGGCCGGAGCTCTGCCAGCGGGGGGTGAAGGGGCAACACCAAGAAAGCTCAGATCACAAAAATGAATAAGAAAACCACATTGTTATAAACAGACCGAAAGTAATAATGAAATTATATGTAGACTATATATTATAATATATAAACTGATTGAAAATTTTTCTAGAATTAATATGCTGATTTTATATGATTATGTATGAATGTTTTATACCTAGATGTATTTTATGAGTTTGGAGGGAGGGGGCGTCTGCCACACTTGCAACTGCCAAAATTTGTACACCATTCCACCTACCCTTTTCCCTATAATTGTTTAAAAAACCAATAAAAATTTTTGGGGAAAAAAAAAGAGAGCGAGCTTGTTGTAGCTTCTCACCCCATCAAGTATTTTACGGTGGTGTTAGAATGTTGAAAAGTCATATCCAGAAACTGGGGGAGATTAGAATGACCTATGAGTCTATTAAAACATCATTTTTCTCTTCATGCTTGGTATTTTAAGGGAAAATTCAGGGCAGCAGAGAGAATTAGCTAGGCTGCTGGCTTAATATTTTAGATCACCTGTGTTTCTCATCAAATGTGCTACCTAAAAGAATTGGTTAGAGGCTTTGATCTGACTTTAAATACCTCCAAACTTCAGTCGCTGGAGGCATTTTAATCTGATTTTACTGGGGCCAGTGGGATGGATTTAAGAGAATCAGAATGTAAAATGGACATCACATTTTCCCATCAATCCTTGAGGTTTCTGATGCACCCCTGATCTTTAAAGTTAAGGGTAGAACAGAGGAATAGTCTCAGGTGATTCACATCTGGGTGACAGTGAGACTACAACATCTTGGAAGCATGCAAGAGCCAAGCTTGTTATTGGATGCAGAAGAGCTTTTGAAAGTTCAGCCACATCTGCTGCCTTTTATGTTGGTGGCTGTGCCCTTGTGCTTAATTGTTCTATAAAGCAATTACCCAGAAAATTAACCTTTCAAATGTATCCTGGCAACTCTTTCAGTCACTGAAATGAGAAAATATGAAAGCAATCTCTACAATGGTGGGCATATTTATACATCCCTGTGTGATAGCAGTAATGTTTGGTTTTAGTAGTTAGGTCGGTGAAAACCACGAGCATTAGAAAAGCAGCCGTACATAAATTATTATTATTTTTAAAAGCAAACCAATTGCAGCAAAGGAAGCAGGAGACCCTGTAGAGGTCAACAACCATGCTGGCATCAACATTCAGCATCCTCACAAAGGGCACTGCTAATGTTGGTTGGTCCCTCACTTTCCCTGCTAGGCAACAAAGACAGAAGGCCCTCACCATTGTAATTCTCCACAATGTTCTCCAGTGTAGTGTTATGTCAAGGCTTCCTGAGGAGTTGATGGCAAATAGCCTCCAATGCTCGCTCTCACCATCCAGACAGGAGGGGAGGGGAGGGGGAGGTGAACCACATACCCAGAGGGAGCTTTGCTTAACTCTATCTCAAGGGATGCTGTTTTGCATCTGTCTGAATAAGGTTACCTGATCAGGATTGTAAAAATGCAGGGCACCACTAGGTGGTAACCTAAGGAGACATAGAAAAATCAGGTCTTTTTGTTGGCCTCTAGTGGCCACCAAAGTTTCTGCAGCCCAGGTATAGATACTGTAAAGCTAGATGGAATTGGGTATGTCTAGTCTTATGAAAAGAAGGACTAGGGGTGACACGATAGCAGTGTTCCAATATCTCAGGGGCTGCCACAAAAAAGAGGGACTCAAACTATTCTCCAAGGCACCTGAGGGTAGAACAAGAAGCAATGGGTGGAAACCAATCAAGGAGAGAAGCAACTTAGAACCAAAGAGACATTTCCTGATAGTTAGAACAATTAATCAGTAGATCAACTTGTCTCCAGAAGTTATGAATGCTCCAACACTGGAAGTCTTTAAGAAGATGTTGGATAGCCATTTGTCTGAAATGATAGGGGTTCCTGCCTGAGCAGGGGGTTGGACTAGAAGACCTCCAAGGTCCCTTCCCACTCTTATTCTGTGTTCTATGTTTTCTAGATAAGTGAACTGAAACAGACTGGAGATTTGTTAAAACCATGTTCCATTTTTTTTTTTTTAAAGAAAGCCAGTTCTTTACGCACATTTCCATACAGCACGATGGTCGACCTTCCTCAAACTGATGGCATCCAGATATGTTGGAAGTACAACCTCCAAAATTCCCAAAATTCCTACCAATGACTGGGAATGCAGGAAACTGTAGTTCCAACATTTCTGGATGACCCATGCTGAGAAGGTTGCACTGGAGCTGGTTAAACACAGAGAGATAGAGATGATAGAGACAGGGAAAGACTGTTAGATAGATATAAACATATACAAATCATATACATTATACATATACATGTAATATGTATACATAATATACAAATGCACACATGCACACACACATACACATATACCCACATTCACCTAAAGGTAAACTGAGAACCAAAGTTTTCCTAAGAGGAAATAAGGGTAACCAAAAATTCAAGGACCAATTGTGTTTCTTCATCCCTTTTTGATCTGAATCCATTTCAAGAGCGATTTGGACTGAGCACCTTTTAACTCTTTAGGGTTATTTGTTTTTTTAAGTCATTTGCCTTCTCTGATGCCTTGGGAGGTGGGGAGAGAGAAGCTGGATATAAATTATTAAAATAAAGAAGTAAATATGGTAAATTAGTCTTTTATTTGCTGTTGTATTTTGTCCAATGTAAGCTAGGTTATTATCAATATGGTATTTCTTTAATTAAGAACACTTTCTATGCTCTGACTCAGCTGCCTTGTGATTTTAAAGGAGAAAATAATGAGGCTATTATTGGCTTGGAAACATTGCATCTCCAGGTAGTTCAACTCTTCTGCTTAAGGGCCACATCTAATTATTTCTTGCAGGTACTTCAGAATTCTCTCCTCTTGGGCATATTATCACCCAAAGCAAACAAATGTTAGCGTATTTAAAGATCCAGTCATACAACCGGTGCCAAGAGCTCCTTTAGAAACAAGATTATCTAGGCTATTTTCAATTTGTAATTTCCAAATTCTTCTATTAATATATTTCAATGATTGCAGTGAGTTTGAGTTCCCTTTCTAAGATAATCATATTAAAATATAGGCATTGAAGTTTTTACTTGATCTGTTTTCTGTTTTAAAAAAAATGGCTACACCCTGGTCTGTGTCACTATAAGCTCAACTAGCATCAGTTAAATACCGTAGTTGAGTGCACTGAGATAACTGAGATATTGGTGAGAAAAAGATCATGGTTAACTGAGATGCATTTATGGGGGCTGCTCTCAAAAGGAATTCCACAATCAGGAATTCCCTTAGGCCAGGGTGGGCAACTATGCCCCTGAGCCAGCCATTCCTCTCAGCCATAACTCTACCTTATGTATCTCTATCTATCTATATACAGCAGAACCTCTGGTCACAAACCATAATTCGTTCCATAACTTTGGTCGCAAACCGATTTGGTCATGACCGAAACCTAATTTTGGAAATTTGGCGCTTACAAAAAAAATGGTGTGGAAAGGGAAATGGGCTGCGGAAAAAAAATGTGAATTTTTTGGTTGGAACCCGATTTGGTCGTAGTCAGAAGCGTTCATCATCAGAGGTTCCACTGTATCTATATCTAATCTATATCTATATCTACCCTATATCCATATCTATCTATCTATCTATCTATCTATCTATCTATCTATCTATCTATCTATCTATGCATCCATCCATCCATCCATCCATCTTTCTATTTAATCTATCATCTATCTATATCTATCATCTATATCCATCCCTATCTATCTTTCTATCTATCTATCTTTCTATCTGTCTATCTATCTATCTATCTATCTATCTATCTATCTATCTATCTATCTATCTATCTATCTATCATCTATCTATCATCTAACTATCTATCTCTATCTATCTATCTATCTATCTATCTATCTATCTTTCTATCTGTCTATCTATCTATCTATCTATCTATCTATCTATCTATCTATCTATCA